>NC_141874.1:704860815-706110815 GCF_056163025.1 Triticum urartu
ACTGGGTGGCTATAAAGGTACACTACAGGTATCTCCGAAAGTGTCTGTTGGGTTGGCACGAATCGAGACTGGGATTTGTCACTCCGTGTAAACGGAGAGGTATCTCTGGGCCCACTAGGTAGGACATCATCATAATGTGCACAATGTGATCAAGGAGTTGATCACGGGATGATGTGTTACAGAACGAGTAAAGAAACTTGCCGGTAACGAGATTGAACAAGGTATCGGGATACCGACGATCGAATCTCGGGCAAGTATCGTACCAATAGACAAAGGGAATTGTATACGGGATTGATTGAATCCGCGACATCGTGGTTCATCCGATGAGATCATCGTGGAACATGTGGGAGCCAACATGGGTATCCAGATCCCGCTGTTGGTTATTGACCGGAGAGTTATCTCGGTCATGTCTACATGGTTCCCGAACCCGTAGGGTCTACACACTTAAGGTTCGATGACGCTAGGGTTATAGGGAATAGATATACGTGGTTACCGAATTTTGTTAGGATTCCCGGATGAGATCCCGGACATCACGAGGAGTTCCGGAATGGTCCGGAGGTAAAGATTTATATATGGAAAGTCCTGTTTTGGTCGCCGGAAAAGTTTCGGGTTTATCGGTAATGTACCGGGACCACCGGGAGGGTCCCGGTGGTCCACCAAGTGGGGCCACCAGCCCCGGAGGGCTGCATGGGCCAAGTGTGGGAGGGGACCAGCCCCTGGTGGACTGGTGCGTCCCCCCACCAAGGCCCAAGGTGCAAGGGAGAGTGGAAGGGGGCAAACCCTAGGCTCAGATGGGCCTAAGGCCCACCTAGTGGTGCGCCCCCCTCTCTCCCCCCTTGGCCGCCCCCCTTAGATGGGATCTAGGGCTGGCCGCCACCCCTAGGGGTGGAAACCTAGGTGGGGGCGCAGCCCCTCCCCCCCCCTATATATACTTGAGGTTTTGGGCTGCCATAGACACGATTCAATCTCCTTCTTGGCGCAGCCCTACCCCTCTCCCTCCTCGTCTCTTGCGGTGCTTGGCGAAGCCCTGCTGGAGTACCACGGTCCTCCACCACCACCACGCCGTCGTGCTGCTGCTGGATGGAGTCTTCCCCAACCTCTCCTTCTCCCCTTGCTGGATCAAGGCGTAGGAGACGTCACCGGGCTGTACGTGTGTTGAACACGGAGGTGCCGTCCGTTCGGCACTAGGATCATCGGTGATTTGGATCACGACGAGTATGACTCCATCAACCCCGTTCACTTGAACGCTTCCGCTTAGCGATCTACAAGGGTATGTGGATGCACTCTCCTTCCCCTCGTTGCTAGATTACTCCATAGATTGATCTTGGTGATGCGTAGAAAATTTAGAATTTCTGCTACGTTTCCCAACAGTGGCATCATGAGCTAGGTCTATGCGTAGTTACTATGCATGAGTAGAACACAAAGTAGTTGTGGGTGTCGATATTGTCAATTATCTTGCCGTTACTAGTATTATCTTGATTCGGCGGCATCGTGGGATGAAGCGGCCCGGACCGACCTTACACGTACTCTTACGTGAGACTGGTTCCACCGACTGACATGCACTAGCTGCATAAGGTGGCTAGCGGGTGTCTGTCTCTCCCACTTTAGTCGGATCGGATTCGATGAACAGGGTCCTTATGATGGGTAAATAGAAATTGGCAATTCACGTTGTGGTTTTGGCATAGGTAAGAAACGTTCTTACTAGCAACCTATAGCAGCCACGTAAAAACTTACAACAACAATTAGAGGACGTCTAACTTGTTTTTGTAGCAAGTGTTTTGTGATGTGATATGGCCAAAGGATGTGATGAATGATATATATGTGATGTATGAGATCATGTTCTTGTAATAGGAATCACGACTTGCATGTCGATGAGTATGACAACCGGCAGGAGCCATAGGAGTTGTCTTTATTTTTTGTATGACCTGCGTGTCATTGAGAAACGCCATGTAAATTACTTTACCTTATTGCTAAATGTGTTAGCCATAATAGTAGAAGTAATAGTTGGCGAGCAACTTCATGGAGACATGATTATGGAGATCATGATGATGGAGATCATGGTGTCATGCCGGTGACAAGATGATCATGGAGCCCCAAGATGGAGATCAAAGGAGCTATATGATATTGGCCATATCATGTCATTATTATTTGATTGCATGTGCTGTTTATCATGTTTTTGCATCTTGTTTACTTAGAACGACGGTAGTAAATAAGATGATCCCTCATAATAATTTCAAGAAAGTGTTCCCCCTAACTGTGCACCGTTGCGACAGTTCATTGTTTCGAAGCACCACGTGATGATCGGGTGTGATAGATTCCAACGTTCACATACAACGGGTGTAAGACAGATTTACACATGCAAACACTTAGGTTGACTTGACGAGCCTAGCATGTATAGACATGGCCTCGGAACACAGAAGACCGAAAGGTCGAACATGAGTCGTATAGAAGATACGATCAACATGAAGATGTTCACCGATGTTGACTAGTCCGTCTCACGTGATGATCGGACACGGCCTAGTTGACTCGGATCATGTAATCACTTAGATGACTAGAGGGATGTCTATCTGAGTGGGAGTTCATAAGATGAACTTAATTATCCTGAACATAGTCAAAAGGTCTTTGCAAATTATGTCATAGCTCGCGCTTCAGTTCTACTGTTTAGATATGTTCCTAGAGAAAATTTAGTTGAAAGTTGATAGTAGCAATTATGCGGACTAGGTCCGTAAACCGAGGATTGTCCTCATTGCTTCATAGAAGGCTTATGACCTTAATGCACCGCTCAGTGTGCTGAACCTCGAACGTCGTTTGTGGATGTTGCGAACATCTGACATACACATTTTGATAACTACATGATAGTTCAGTTAAACGGTTTAGAGTTGAGGCACCGAAGATGTTTTGAAACGTCGCGAGACATATGAGATGTTTCGAGGGCTGAAATTGGGATTTCAGGCTCGTGCCCACGTCTAGA
This sequence comes from Triticum urartu, assembly GCF_056163025.1. NCBI lineage: Eukaryota > Viridiplantae > Streptophyta > Magnoliopsida > Poales > Poaceae > Triticum > Triticum urartu. Next base: position 704,863,787 of record NC_141874.1, read on the forward strand.
GGTATAAGACCTCCGACGATTTTCTTAGCCTGCAAACTAAGGGAGAAAAACTCAATTGTTGAGCTTGTGCTCAGATTGTCTGAGTACAACAATCATTTGAATCGAGTAGGAGTTGATCTTCCAGATGAGATAGTGATGTTTCTTCGAAACTCATTACCACCAAGCTGCTAGAGCTTCGTGATGAACTATAATATATCAGGGACATATATGATGATCCTTGAGATATTCGCGATGTTTGACACCACAAAAGTAGAAATCAAGAAGGAGCATCAATTGTTGATGGTTAGTGAAACCACTAGTTTCAAGAAGGGCAAGGGCAAGAAGGGATACTTCATGAAACGGCAAATCAGCTGCTGCTCTAGTGAAGAAACCCAAGGTTGAACCCAAACCCGAGACTAAGTGCTTCTGTAATAAGGGGAACAGCCACTGGAGCAGAATTACCCTAGATACTTGGTAGATGAGAAGGCTGGCAAGGTCGATAGAAGTATATTGGATATACATTGTGTTAATGTGTACTTTACTAGTACTCCTAGTAGCACCATGGTATTAGATACCGGTTCGGTTGCTAAGTGTTAGTAAACTCGAAATAAAAGGCTGCGGAGTAAACGGAGACTAGCTAAAGGAGAGCTGGCGATATGTGTTGGAAGTTTTTCCCAAGCTTGATGTGATCAAGCATCGCACGCTCCCTCTACCATCGAGATTGGTGTTTGCGTTGAGCATAGACATGATTGGATTATGTCTATCGCAATACGGTTATTCATTTAAGGAGAATAACGGTTACTCTGTTTATTTGAATAATACCTTCAATGGTCTTGCACCTAAAATGAATGGTTTATTGAATCTCGATCGTAGTGATACACATGTTCATGCCAAGAGATATAAGATAGTAATGATAGTACCACCTACTTGTGGTACTGCCACGTAAGTCATATCGGTATAAAACACATGAAGAAGCTCCATGTTGATGGATCTTTGGGCTCACTCGTTTTTTGAAAAGTCTGAGAGATGCAAACCATGTCTATTGGTGTATATGCATGAAGAGACTCCATGCAAATGGACCGTTTGGACTCACTTGATTTTGAATCACTTGAGACATGCAAATCATACCACATGGGCAAGATGACTGAAAGCCTCGTTTTCAGTAAAATGGAACTAGAAAGCAACTTGTTAGAAGTGATACATTTTGATGTGTGCAGTCCAATGAGTGCTGAGGCGTGTAGTGGATATCGTTATGTTCTTACTTCACAGATGATTTGAGTAGATGTTGAGTATATTTACTTGATGAATCACGAGTCTGAATTATTGAAAGGTTCAAGTAATTTCAGGGTGAAGGTGAGAGATCGTCGTGACAAGAGGATAAAATATCTATGATATGATCATAGAGATGAATATCTGAATTACGAGTTTGGCACAGAATTAAGACATTGTGGAAATTGTTTCACAACTAATACAGCCTGAAACACCATAGTATGATGGTGTGTCCGAACATCATAACTGCACCCTATTGGATATGATGCATACCATGATGTCTCTTATCGAATTACCACGATAGTTTATGGGTTAGGCATTAGAGACAACCACATTCACTTTAAATAGGGCACCACGTAATTCCGATGAGATGACACCGTATGAACTATGGTTTAGAGAAACCTAAGCTATCATTTGTTAAAAGGTTTGGGACTGCGACGCTTATGTGAAAAGTTTCAGGCTGACAAGCTCGAACCCAAAGCGGATAAATGCATCTTCATAGGACTCCCAAAACAGTTGGGTGTACCTCCTGTCTCAGATCCGAAAGCAATAAGGGATTGTTTCTAGAATCGGGTCCTTTCCCGAGGAAAAGTTTCTCTCGAAAGAATTGAGTGGGAGGATGGTGGAGACTTGATGAGGTTATTGAACCGTCTCTTCAGCTAGTGTGTGGCAGGGCACAGGGAGTTGTTCCTGCGGCACCTACACCAATTGAAGTGGAAGCTTATGATAGTGATCATGAAACTTCAGATCAAGTCACTACCAAACCTCGTGGGATGACAAGGATGCGTACTACTTCAGAATGGTACGTGATCCTATCTTGGAAGTCATGTTGCTAGACAACAATGAACCTACGAGCTATGGAGAAGCGATGGTGGGCCTGGATTCCAAAATGGCTCGAGGCCATGTAATCCGAGAGAGGATCCATATATGAAAACAAAGTGTAGACTTTGGAAGAACTACTTGATGGTCGTAAGGCTGTTAGGTACATATGGATTTTAAAAGGAAGACGGACACTGATGGTAAGTATCACCATTAAGAAAGCTCGACTTGTCGTTAAGATGTTTTCCGACAAGTTCAAGGAGTTGACTACGATGAGACTTTCTCACTCGTAGCGATGCTAAGAGTCTGTTGGAATTATATTAGCGATTACTGCATTATTTATGAAATCTTGCAGATAGGATGTCAAAACATTGTTTCCTCGACGATTTTCTTGAGGAAAGGTTGTATGTGATACAACCGGAAGGTTTTGTCAATCCTGAAAGATGCTAATAAGTATGCAAAGCTCCAGCAATCCTTCTAAGGACTGGAGTAAGCATCTCGGAGTTGGAATATATGCTTTGATGAGATGATCAAAGATTTTGGGTGTATACAAAGTTTATGAGAAACTTGTATTTCCAAAGAAGTGAGTGGGAGCACTATAGAATTTCTGATGAATATATGTTGTTGACATATTGTTGATCAGAAATGACGTAGAATTTCTGGAAAGCATATGGGGTTATTTGGAAAGTGTTTTTCAATGGAAAGCCTGGATTAAGCTACTTGAACATTGAGCATCAAGATCTATAAGGATAGATCAAAACACTTAATGGTACTTTCAAATGAGCACATACCTTGACATGATCTTGAAGGTGTTCAAGATGGATCAATCAAAGAAGGAGTTCTTGCCTGAGTTGTAAGGTATGAAGTTAAGACTTAAAGCTCGACCACGGCAGAAGAAAGAGGAAGGACGAAGGTCGTCCCCTATGCTTTTGTCATAGGCTCTATACGGTATGCCATGCTGAGTACCACACCTGATGTGTGCCTTGCCACATATCTGGCAAGAGGGTACAAAGGTAATCTAGGAGTAGATCACCAGATAGCGGTCTAAATTATCCTTAGAGGAATAAGGATATGTTTCTCGGTTATGGAGATGATAAAGAGTTCGACGTAAAGAGTTACGTCGATGCAAGCTTAACACCTATCCGGATAGCTCCGAGTAGAGATACCGGATACGTATAATGGAGCAACAATTTAGAATAGCTCCAAGTAGAACAGTTATTTGAAATGGCTCCAAATGTAGCGTAGTAGTTGCATCTACAAGATGACATAGAAATTTGCGAAGTACATACGGATCTGAATGTTGCAGACCCGTTGACTGAAACCTCTCTCACAAGCATAACATGATCAAACCCAGAACTCTTTGGGTGTTAGTCACATGGGGATGTGACCTTGAGTGTTAATCACATATCGATGTGAACTGGATTATTGACTCTAGTGCAAGTGGGAGACTGTTGGAAATATGCCCTAGAGGCAATAATAAATTGGTTATTATTATATTTCCTTGTTCATGATAATCGTTTATTATCCATGCTAGAATTGTATTGATAGGAAACTCAGATACATGTGTGGATACATAGACAACACCATGTCCCTAGTAAGCCTCTAGTTGACTAGCTCGTTGATCAATAGATGGTTACGGTTTCCTGACCATGGACATTGGATGTCGTTGATAACGGGATCACATCATTAGGAGAATGATGTGATGGACAAGACCCAATCCTAAGCCTAGCACAAGATCGTGTAGTTCGTTTGTTAAAGCTTTTCTAATGTCAAGTATCATTTCCTTAGACCATGAGATTTTGCAACTCCCGGATACCGTAGGAGTGCCTTGGGTGTGCCAAACGTCACAACGTAACTGGGTGGCTATAAAGGTACACTACAGGTATCTCCGAAAGTGTCTGTTGGGTTGGCACGAATCAAGACTGGGATTTGTCACTCCGTGTAAACGGAGAGGTATCTCTAGGCCCACTCGGTAGGACATCATCATAATGTGCACAATGTGATCAAGGAGTTGATCACGGGATGATGTGTTACAGAACGAGTAAAGATACTTGCCGGTAACGAGATTGAACAAGGTATCGGGATACCGACGATCGAGTCTCGGGCAAGTATCGTACCAATAGACAAAGGGAATTGTATACGGGATTGATTGAATCCGCGGCATGTGGTTCATCCGATGAGATCATCGTGGAACATGTGGGAGCCAACATGGGTATCCAGATCCCGCTGTTGGTTATTGACCGGAGAGTTATCTCGGTCATGTCTACATGGTTCCCGAACCCGTAGGGTCTACACACTTAAGGTTCGATGACGCTAGGGTTATAGGGAACAGATATACGTGGTTACCGAATGTTGTTCGGAGTCCCGGATGAGATCCCGGACGTCACGAGGAGTTCCGGAATGGTCCGGACGTAAAGATTTATATATGGAAAGTCCTGTTTTGGTCGCCGGAAAAGTTTCGGGTTTATCGGTAATGTACCGGGACCACCGGGAGGGTCCCGGTGGTCCACCAAGTGGGGCCACCAGCCCCGGAGGGCTGCATGGGCCAAGTGTGGGAGGGGACCAGCCCCTGGTGGACTGGTGCGCCCCCCACCAAGGCCCAAGGCGCAAGGGAGAGTGGAAGGGGGCAAACCCTAGGCTCAGATGGGCCTAAGGCCCACCTAGTGGTGCGCCCCCCTCTCTCCCCCCTTGGCCGCCCCCCTTAGATGGGATCTAGGGCTGGCCGCCACCCCTAGGGGTGGAAACCTAGGTGGGGGCGCAGCCCCTCCCCTCTCCCTATATATACTTGAGGTTTTGGGCTGCCATAGACACGATTCAATCTCTTTCTTGGCGCAACCCTACCCCTCTCCCTCCTCGTCTCTTGCGGTGCTTGGCGAAGCCCTGCTGGAGTACTACGCTCCTCCACCACCACCACGCCGTCGTGCTGCTGCTGGATGGAGTGTTCCCCAACCTCTCCTTCTCCCCTTGCTGGATCAAGGCGTAGGAGACGTCACCGGGCTGTACGTGTGTTGAACACGAAGGTGTCGTCCGTTCGGCACTAGGATCATCGGTGATTTGGATCACGACGAGTACGACTCCATCAACCCCGTTCACTTGAACGCTTCCGCTTAGCGATCTACAAGGGTATGTGGATGCACTCTCCTTCCCCTCGTTGCTAGATTACTCCATAGATTGATCTTGGTGATGCGTAGAAAATTTTGAATTTCTGCTACGTTTCCCAACAGCCATCACGCCGCCGGCCGTGCCCAAGCCCTCGTCATCCGACCTTCCACCCCTACAACCTATGGTCTAGGCCTGGTAGGACCCTAGCTCCTATCATGCAGAGTGCAGGGACAATTGAAGGGTTGCTCACTGAATTTGTTAGAGTACGTAATGGGCCTAATGGCCTGGGCGGGCGGTATAGCCCGTTAATCTTAGGGTTAATCAGAGATAAGGGTCGCTTGCTTAGGATCAAGTAAGCCTTGCTTGGGAGTCAAGTAAACCTCTCTATATAAAGAGAGGAGATGTATCGATCTAATCAAGCAAGAATTAAGAAGGAAATCCCTTCCATCTTGCCCGACCATGGGCAAAAGGCCCCCGGTCGGCCCTCTCGCGCCCTCCTTCTAGCAGCGCCATAACAATTTGGTATCAGCTAGCTTCAGTTTGATCATGTCTTCACCGTCGCCCAACCCGTCTCTTCCGCTGCCAGTCACCTCGTCGCCTTCGGCGACCATCACGACCGTCGCCCCGCTCCTGCCCGCGCCAGGATCCTTCGTTGCGCCCGCCCCCGCCCCCGCCATCCTCACCCCGAAGGAGGTGTCCGGGGCGCTGCTGGACCTAACCCAGGCGGTCCAGGAGATCTACCTGTTCTTGGCCGGGTCCTACGGGCCGCACCCGGCTGCGCCGCCCATCGCCGCCACCGCGCCGCCGTGGCTGCCATGGCAGCCGCTGCCCTAGGCGGCCTCCGCCGTGCTCGTCCGGCCGCTACAACAGCTGCCATCCACTGCCCCGCCCTGGCTGCAGTGGCCGCCGCCGCTGCCCCAGGGCGTCCCCGCCGCGCTCGCTGGACCGCTGCAGCTGCCATCCACCGCCACAACCGCCCCGCCCTGGCTACAGTGGCAGTCGCCACTCCTGACGGCCTCCGCCGCGCCTGGAGCTCCGCCGCAGCAGCCATTGCCGGTCAGCTCCGGCCCCGCATGGACCGCGCTGGCGGGAGTCCCAATCTACCAGATCAAGTTCCCGCTGCCGCCATTACCGCTTCCCAGGGCGTCCCCATCCAGCAGATCAAGTTCCCGCCGTCGCCGTCACCGCTTCTGGCTCGGATCACTACCCGCCACGTGTCGGCGGCGGTGAGGCTGCAGGCTGCTGCGCGCGGCCTCCTAGCGCGTCGGCGTGTGCGGGAGATGCGTGGTCTGCAGCTGCCGCTCCTCCCAGCCGCGCTTCGCTGCGCAAAGGACCTCGATCTCGTCCGCTGCGTCGGGGATCTTGGGCATGCTGTTTTCCCCGCGGGCAGCGACCTCAAAGTCTGCGACATCGGCGGTTGGGGGGCGCACCCCTCCTCGTCATTCTCCATCGCAAGCCCTCCACTCTTCTCTGTGCGGTGTAGACCAACAGCCGTCTAGCGGGGAGAAGGCAGGGTGTCACCGACAGAAGCGCACCGCGTAGCACCACTGCATTCCGCCAGCCACCGCGAGGGCGCCTGTGCTGGTCGCTCTTGCGACCACTTCCAGGTGGCCATACACATGCACTCCTTTTGTCCTGATGGTGCCCATGGGATCCAGGTGGTTGTACACGTGCACGTCCGACGTGTGGATGGTGTCCACTTTTTGTTAAGGGGTCCAAAATAAATCGCCCCAGTCCATTTCAGGTTGAGAGTAATAAAACAAGCCGAGATGTAAAAGGCTTGTTTTTAGGTGTTAGGTTTGTGTTGCGTCGAGTCATGGTTATAAGTTGGTTAGGCTGCAGCTCGAGGACAAGCTGCATGTCCAGGTGGGGTGTAGTGTTAGAGTACGTAATGGGCCTAATGGCCTGGGCGGGCGGTATAGCCCGTTAGTCTTAGGGTTAATTAGAGATAATGGTCGCTTGCTTAGCGGTCAAGTAAGCCTTGCTTGGGAGTCAAGTAAACCTCTCTATATAAAGAGAGGAGATGTATCAATCTAATCAAGTAAGAATTAAGAAGGAAATCCCTTCCATCTTGCCCGGCCGTGGGCAAAAGGCCCCCGGCCGGCCCTCTCGCGCCCTCCTTCTAGCAGCGCCATAACAGAATTCTACATTAATGACCTGATTTGATTCAAGGGCTGCCGGTGATGTTGGTTCCACGACTTAAATTTAAGAGTTCCACGTGTTGTCGATTCCAGAATTTGCTAATCCTCAGTGGGAGTGGAAACTTACAGTACAGTGCATAGGTAATTTTACCCTCTTGTGCATAAGTAGTTATGCATTTTGGTAAATTAGGAGAAGCAATAGCAGTCGATAGTTTTTATGAGAGATTCATACAGGACCTATGTTTCCTTTCATGTACTGCTATACATGTCAAATTTGTTTGACGAAATATTTCTGCCATGTATAAATGCTAAGATATGTCCGCATAAGTTTAAATTATTATCGGGCATTGGATGATCGATTTTGAGGAAAATTTGGTAACCTATTCTGAAGAAAATATTTTTATTTTGTGAGCATACTGGAAAAAAGATGGGTTATGCATTATCTATTATTCTAAACTCTTAAGTCTCAAGTTGGTTCGTCAGATGATCTAATAATTTGTGTATTTTACATTAGCTTGATCCTTTTTATATTATCAAAATCCACTTTCAGCTATAAATTCATAACTGATATCCTTTTATATTGAAGTAGTTAGTCATCGACCCATATGGCTGGTGTGATAGATACTGAGTTACTGACAAGGGGCAGCAGCACACAATGAGAATGCTTATCTATATTTCTGATGCCTGTTGTGCTCAGTAAATAAGTATAAAGTGTAAAATACAATAACAATAACATGTATTCACTATAATACCACATAGTAAAGATTGAAAAAAAAAACAGCACCTATGATTTTGCTTTCTGTTGTATGCTACAATATTAAACGTTTGAAACTTGCATGCTTGATTATGTCTAGGAATATATATTTTCCATTTCCAGTCTGCATTTTTGTGAATGGTACATATATGGTAATATCGTGTCTCTTAAAATGGTGCTTGCAAGACAGAATAGTACTATTTGGAGAATGCTTTTTCTACAGTAGAGACTTTACTTTTGTCTGACATCAACAACGTAAATCTGAACTCAAAATTATTACATAAGGATAGAGTATGATTGAAATTAAGGGAAAAATCCACATAAGTTCAGTTAAATAATCAACCCTACAGGCATTGGCAAGTCACCATACTGATCAGGGTGCATCTTTTGAAGCTGAATGGAATGTAGAGTTTGCAGAGTATGCGCAATGCAAAGACTTGGCGCCATAGCATAATTTCAGGGGAACTGCCTTCTGCGTGGGACAATGATCTTCCGGTTAGTGTTTCCCTGCATCTCTTGCCCTTTTAATCATCAAGGTGTCAGAATGATATATATGCTTTGTTTTCAGTTTTGTTATTTTTGTACATCGCAGATGTAGAATTGTGGATAACCCTTCTGATGTTTCTAGAACTTACCTCAATAGTATGTGAATGTTCCTGCTAAAGTTACCGGGATTTCTTGGGAGGTACTGCTGGTCTTGCAACATCAAATACAACATTGCTAAGTGCATATCCTAGAGTTTTTCAAGGATCTTAAATAATGCATCTTTTCATAGTAACCATTTGTTTGTTCCAACTCAGCTTAATAATGTATAGATTGTTTTGTCAATCCCGGTGCAAGTCATGTACTCCCTCTGACCCATATTAACTGACGCTGGTTTGGTACAAAGTTGTAGAATTGTTCTGCAACGTAGAACATGCTTGTCCGACAATAATGGCATAACAAGACATACCTGAGTTAATTTTGCCCGAATATAGTATTATCGGTGAGAAAGAAGTACATAACAGAGAAATACTCAACCAAGCAAATGATATCTAGTATATCCTGGCGTTTCTCAAAGATAACAAAAGAAAAATTCTTCCTAATGTTTGATCTTATTACAGGTACAAGCAACTGTTGCTTCAATCCAAATTACAGGTGACTTTGGCACGGCGATTCTGTCGCCAGGATTTTAACTCCTTTGTGATCTCAGCCTTCCGCGGATGAACTCCAGCTGCTAAGGTAACAGAGAATTCTTCCAACGCCACAGCCCTGGAGAGCAGGAACCTTGCAAGCATCTTTTCAAGAGGCCGCCCTTGGAAGTTTGCAATGCTGATTCGCCTCACCTTGTGAGCCAAGCACCTGACATACGTCTGCCGCAGACGCTCGGGCATCTGGCTGCTGTACTTGACGCCTTCGTCGACGGGGCCGCCGTCTTCTGGGCCACTGTCTGAATCTGATTTGTCATCGTCATGGTCCCTGTGCACCCTCTTCCTCTTCTTCTTTGGAGGCTCTGGACCTAGAGGAAAGAACGACAGTACTTCCAGGTTCTTGGCCTTGACAAGCATGTCCGAGACCGACTGGACGGCTTCATCGGTGGGCAGGCAGCCCTGGAGGCTCAGGTGGGTGAGGCTGTCCATGGCACGCAGGAAGCCGGTGAACACGTTGCAGGCCATGGATGGGCGCAAGGAAAGGTGAAGGTACGCCAGATTGGCGCAACATCTTTTGGTTGCTCACAGCCATGATTCCCGGTGAGTTTTTCGCAGATTTCGATCCTCACCGCCTTGACCCCATCGTAGTTCGCGACGGTGATGAAGGACGAGCCGCGGGGAGGAAGGCCGCCCTTGTAATGCAGCGACTCTAGGCAGGTGGTCTGTAGCTGGACGACGGTGGCATGGTGACAGCAGATCATGGCGAAGCTCCGCAGGCGGGCGGGCGTCACGGCTATCTGCTTGATGGTGGGGCACTCCTCCAGCGTCAGCTTGGCGAGGCCCGGGCAGGCGGTGATCAGCTGCTGCAGCTCCCCGTGGGGGTCCATGATCCTGGCGAGGCAGAGCGTCTCCAGCGCCGCCATGTCCACGGTCCCCGGCAGGTCGAGCGTCCAGTTGGTGAGGCGCAGCCGACGGAGCGTGGGGCAGCCGAAGATGTGGGGGTGCGTCCCGGTGTACCTGTTGGTGTCGTGCCTGTCGAAGTCCGCCGAGTGCTTCGTTCCGAGGATGGGGCAGCGGAGGAAGGGGCAGAGCGTGCCCATGGAGTCGGCGTCGTACCCGAGCTTGACGTCGAGGTCCTCGACGCCGGAGTCGACGACGGTGGCGATCCACTGGTCGAGCAGGTCGTACGGGGGGTGCACCACGCTGACATGGAAGGCGCGGATCGGCGTCGCCATGCCCTTGCCCATGATCGCGCTCGTCACCTGGTGGTCGAAGCAGACCTTGAGCTCGCCACCGGAGCGGCCGTACCGGTCGCCTGACTTGGTGTCGACGAGGTGGACGACGGGGACGCCCTCGTGGACGTGGCGCCATCGCCGCGAGAGCCCGCTGGTGCGCACGGCCTCGTCGGACATCAGGTGGGAGAGGACGCGCTCGAGCGCCTTGTCGGGCAGTGCGCTCAGCCGGTCTCCTCCGTTCCTGTGCGACGGCGCCATCTTCGGTCGTCGGCGATCAGGTCAGATCAGATGGATGGATGATCTGCGAATCTCCTCTTATATCGCCTATAAATCTGAGTCGGTTCATACAGGTTGCCAACAAATTTTAGTCGGTAACTCCACGAGTCGGTTCTCGACTTATATTAGTCGTTGCCACAACCTTTCTCAGATCGACGGCTTAGTTGCCAGATCGGATCGTCATGGCTTCGCCGCAGAAGAAAAGGATCGTCGCGGCCTCGCCGTCGGGGCGCAGAGACCGCCTGAGCGAGCTCCCGGACATCCTGCTGGGCCACGTGCTCTCCTTCCTCCCGACCAAGGAGGCCGGCCGCGCCGCGGAGCTGTCCCGGCGGTGGCGCCACGTCTTCCGCAACGTCCACACCGTCTCCTTCGCGGAGCGCCAGGGCGCCAGGGCCAAGGACTGGACCACCTTCTACTACGACGCCGACGAGAAGAAGAGCTGCAGCCACGTGCTCCTCGACGACGTCTGGAACGCGCTGCTCTGCCGCCGCCGCTGCGCCCGCGCCCACGTGCCGCTGCGCCGCCTCCGCGTCGCCTTCGACGACTGCCACTGGTGGAACGAGCACCACGTCGACCAGTGGCTCGCCTACGTGCTGCGCTGCAGCAGCAACCAGGAGCTCCACCTCGACCTGCGCTTCCAGCTCCGCCCGGTCTGCTCGCGCGAGCCCTGCGGCGACAGGCCCGGACGCCGGAGAGGGGGCGGCTGGTATGAGATGCCGAGGAGTCTCTACTCCTGCGTCGTCCTGCGCTCGCTGCGCCTCAGCTACTGCCTGCTGAACCTGCCGGAGGCCGCCATCAACCTCCCGTTCCTCGAGACGCTGCACCTGACCGCCGTCGACGGCGATGATTCCGGGACCTGCGTCGAGCGGCTGATCGCGAGCTGCCCCCGCCTCGTGGACCTCACGCTGGAGGCCGACGCCGGCGTGGAGAGAGTCTCCGTCCTCGAGAGACGCCTCCGCCGCTTCGCCCTCCGTTGCTGCCACGACGTGGAGTCCGTCGACATCGACGCGTCCGAGCTGGTCTCGCTGGACTACTGCGGCCCGGTCCCCGATGAGCAGTTCCTGTCTCTGCGCGGCGGCGCGCCGGCAGCCATAATGTCATGCACGCTCAATTTCTGCAAAGTCCTTTCCAACGACGAGGCCGAGTTCGACAGGCTCAGGAGGTTTATGGAGAAGTTTTCCGGCGTGAAGCGCCTGCATCTGCACCATCGACGCCTCCCGGCGAGGTCCTTCGACAATGGGTTCCCCTCCTTTCCTAACCTGACGAGGCTCGCGCTGCAGGGCCCCCTTCTGAGTCCCGACGCGGTGCGTCAGATCCTGGAGCAAACACCAAACCTGGAGATCCTCTCGCTGTTCATGGAGCTCTCCGTGGTTCCCGACGAGTCGAGCTTCTCGATCCCGTGCTTGCGACATCGGGTGAGGGAGATCAACATGGTTCATTATGAGGGTGACAAGCTGCAGAGGATGATGGCCAGGCTTCTGTTCCGCAATGCGCTGCTTCTTGAGAGGTTCTGTGTCGTCCTCGTCAAGGGACCGCTCGTGCTGCAACATGCACTCAAGACGGAGATCGAAAGCTGGGTGGTGGCTGCCCATGCTGAACCCATTTTCCTCTGATTGATTACTCGATCGGTTAGTGTCTTCCATGGACCAAGCTCAGATCATACTGCATTTTTTTAAAGTAACTGAGAGGATAGTTTTGCTCTTAAGATGAAGATCTCAGGATTTTATTTTTCAAGGAACATGAGACTAATAATTCTGCATGTAAGAACATTCGTAAGACTGTCGTTTTATGTGTTGCCGAGTAATCTCTTGGTTCTAGTGGACTTTTTTTTTGCGAGAAGGTTCTAGTGGATATTTGTTTGTTTGAATATTGAATGTGTTTTTCTCTTCTAATATAAACAAAATTTGAAGTGGTTTTTAGACTTGAGAGAAAGCTAGGGCCTCATCACCCAGCTGCAATGTTGAATTATTAGGGAAACTAGTCTTAGCTATGTTGTGTGCCACACCTTTTGCCAATTTTGGACAATGCTTGAACTCCACGTTCTGGTCTCTGCTTTCAAATAAAAAACATTCTGCATATATGTTGCCACATCCGAACACCAAAGTTCATGTGAACACTATATGCAATTACGTCCTGAAAATCAAACTCCTCTTGAATATTAATTCACCCCCATTGGATTTCAAAAGAGTTAGCCCATCTCTCATAGTTATTACCTCAGCCATGGTCGTCGATGTGGAAGTAGGTACATGAAGCAGTTAAGAAGCGTCCTTTTTCCTCACGAAGGATTGCACCTGATGCACTAGTTCCATCATCTACCAAAAACGCAGCACTGTGTTTTGTTTTACCCGTCGGGGTGCCTGGGGAGTCCACCTCACCCTTGTCTGGCTGGGCTCCCACTTTGCCAAACACACATTATTCATGAGGTGGAAGACGGCGGGATGAAGGGCAGCGGCGCTGCTACGATGTCTGGTCGGGATGGAGGAAGGGCGCATGGTCTATGTCTAGTCCGAAAGTTCACATATTTCAGTGGGGTCCGAAATATTTTTAACCCCGAAATATTAAGGAAGATTCAAAGTGATTCCAATATAAGTTTAAATTATGTTAGAATTCATTAAAGTTGAGTGAAATTTAAAATCTCAAAATCCGAAACAATTTCCAAAATATGCGAAATTTTGTATATTTCGGTGAGGTCCGAAATTATTTTGTTTCCGAAATTAAAAACCTTGAAACAGTGCACTTTTTCAAAGTTTTTTCCGAGCCAAATTTTGTTTTTCTTACAGGAGCTCCTACAATGTCCAAACACCATGAAAATTTGCACACACCTTGCGCACACAAGCATCTTGGATGCCAAAAATCTTTTTTTTTATTTCTTGCTATTTGTTTTGAATTTACTATTCATTGACATGCATATTTACTTTTTTTTCTTTGTCACAAGGTCCTGGAATGTCCAAACAGCACGAAACTTTGCACACACCTTGCGCACCCGACTATCTTCAATCCCGCAAAATTTTAGATTTTTTATTTATTTTTGGTTGCTATTTTTTTCGAATTTACTGTTTACCTCGCGCACTGTTTATGTCAGGCGGAGACCGCTTGAGGGACTAAACTTATCCGGTTTTGAAAGTTGAGGGACTAAGTTTTGGTGATTTTGAAATTAAGAGACGATTTCTAAACCTTCGGAAGAGTTGAGGGACCAAAAATATACTTGGCCCTCCTTAAAATCAGACTCCGCTTGAATATTAGTGCACCCCATCGGATTTGCAAAGAATTGGCCCATCTTGCATAGTCATTATCTCAGCCATGGTCACCGCATATGCAACATGTGCAAGTAGGTACATCAGTACTCCCTCCGATCCTTTTTACTCTGCACATTGGATTTGCCGAAAGTCAAACTTTGCTAAGTTTGACCAAATTTATATTAGAAACTATTAGCATCTATAATATCTAATAAATATAATATGAAAATATATTCCAAGATGAATCTAATGATATTGGTGTTGTTATGTGAATGTCTATAATTTTTTATATAAACTTGGTCAAAGTTCGATGAAATTGACTTCAGACAAACATAATATACAGAGTAAAAAGGACCGAAGGGAGTACACGAAGCAGCTGAGGCGGCCTTTTTCCTCGTGAATGATTGCATTTGATGCACCAGTTCCATCATCAACCAAAAGAGCACATCATGTTTAGTTTTACCGGGCGGGGTGCCAGGGAGCCCACCTCACCGTTGTCTAGTTGGGATCCCACTTTGCCAGGTGGAAGACGATGAGATAAAGGCAGGCAACACAGACGCAGCATCATGTCAGGATGGAGGGGGGCTTGCAGCGTCGCAAGGTGGACAGCGACGTGATGAAGATGTGGCGGTTGCACAGCTCGTCACGGCCATGGGATGCATGGACGTGGCAAGGTGGGAGATGGCCGGCGACACAGGAATGGGTGAGAGTTTAGGTTTCGGCATTCACTTTATATGTTACAGTTTTGGTAAAGCACGTCTAGATGTGTCATAAGTATGCACATCTAAGCCATATTTCATTGATTTTATATTGAGATTTGTGTGGGTATATTTTTGGTTAATTTTTTTTCTATACTTGATTGAGTCATTTAAATGTACAATAACTAGGGCACATCTAGATGTGCCCTAAACACTCTATGTTAACTAGGATTGGTTTATTCAGATAAAAAACCAGTTTATAGAAAATGATCACCAAATTCTTCACGCGAAAAAGATCAACAAAAGTTAATTCACCAACTTAATTCGATTTTGTTTTTGGTTAACCGCATCAACCAATATACCCTAAGAAATCTAGCTCAGTCTTACACCTCTACACATTTCGGCCTATTCATCTCATCCCCTTGCAGTTGCACCTCACGGCGAATGTAGGTATTCAGATTATAGAAAATGATCACTGAATTCTTCACACAGAAAAGATCAAACCAACCTGTACTTAATCCGGTTTGGTTTTTGGTTAACCGCATCAGCCAAAATACTCTAAGCAACATGGCTTAGTCTCACTCCTCTACGCGTCTCATCCTCTTGCAATCGCGGGACTCACGGCGAATGTGCTTCTCCTGACTTGCACCGTTGCACGTCGGCTACGGTTGGGTGCGAGCAGGGCAGCCTCCAGGAACTGGATGCCCTGATGCCAAATGCAATACAGAGCCTTAAAATTAGAATGTGTAGATAAATAAATAGTTCTTTCCCTTAATTATACTTCCTCTGTTCCATATTATTTGTCTCTGATTTAGTACAAAGTTGTACTAAATCAGCGACAAGTAATATGGAACGGAGAGAGTATAACTCTAGCTTGGTGCTTCGGCTAGTGGCTGTGTGTGACTAGGCAGTGCGGCTGGAGCTGCAGTTTTCATGCCTGTTTGGCTCGGTAGCTCACCGCGGCAGGTTTCAGGATGGTGTAGCAGCCCTTCCCCCTCGGCTCCGGTGTTGCAAGGAGGGTCCGTGGCTATGTGGTGGTGCCAGATCCGCTGGTTCTCACAGGCTTTGAGGAAAGAGGTGGCTCCGCGTGGTGGTGGCAGCCGCTGCGTCAGGTGTGTGCGGGTCAGCGGAGGTGTTGTCGGCCTTATATGCGTGGAGGTGATGATATGTGCTGCTACAGGCGAAAGCCTTCCCGGTGCTTGCCGGCCGGTGGCGGCGGTGCCTTGCGTCGTGATCCTCCTTGAAGGCGCTGGCATGTTGGTTTATGCCAACCTTCTCTGCTACACTGCTTCTTTTATTCAAGTTCTCACAATTTGAGGTCTGTTCTGCATTTTTTTTCTTATGAAACCATAAAAAATAGACAGCACTGAATCCAGGTGGAGGGTCAAATAAAGCAAACTTTCCATTCAGGTCTAGACTGTTTATGATCTAGTCCATTTCTGGCCGCTCACATACAGAATTCTGACTGATATAGTGCAATTTTTCTCCTTACGCTATCAGCTTATTGCCGTCGCAGACTAATGATCTGAATATGTTTAATTTGCATTGAATGATAAGTGTTTATTCGCGGTGTAAATTGTGTGCTCTCGTACAATTACCTTATCCTTTCTAACATTGGCACCTTTTTTTTGGAAAAACCCCACCCATATATTAATTAATTGACATAAATGTTCGTAAAATCAATCGTTACAGCTCTAGCCACGCAGGGCGGAACACTATTAATAAGAATACCATAAGATCTATTTATAAAACTAAATTTTACAATCTCGTGCGCCACCATATTCGCCTTCCTGTTAATCTTGGTGATTTTTAAAGTACTCATCATCTTGGAGACACTCAACGCTTTCTTCTTCAAATCAATAAGGTTTGACTTGTTCAGGTTATCATTTACAAAAACCAAGACCACAAAAGAGCAGTCAGTTTCCAAGATAATGAGCCTGTGAAGAGTGATGCCAACGTAAAGGCCCGAGATGGCTGCTCAAAGTTCCGCTTCCTCAGCACCAAGACAAGTACCAATATAATCCCAAAAAGAAATAAGAACTTCTCCAGAATGATTTCTAACAACCACCCCGACGCTCGCAGCGCTAATGGCCTCCACAAAACTTGCATCAACATTAATCTTGAGGAATTCCGGAGTGGGAGGCAGCCATGAAACACAAATCCTCTCCACATTACTAATGGGTTGTAAACCATCAATCACAGCCTTACCTTTGTTACTTACCTCTACCTTTGGTTTGCAGGGTCGTGGTCCGTGTTTACTTGAAGACTTATCTCAGTATAAACCGTCCGTTCTAAAAGTAGCTTGAACTTACGGTTGTTCTTTTTGTCCTTCTACTAATGCTTCTAGGAACTGATCTCAATAGTATGTGAATGTTGTTAAGTTAATACTAGGATTTCTTGGAGGTTAGTGTTCATCTTGCAACATCAATTACGACATTGCTAACTGCATATCCTTGTATTTTTTCAAGCAACTTTGTCTAGGTGTAAATATTGCATTCTCTTCATAATAAGTTTTTTGTTTCTTCCAACTCTGATTTAGTTAGTAATGCATAGATAACTTTCACTAGTAGAAAAAGGGTCAAACGTGAAGCACATTAGTGCCGGTTTGCATTAGAGCCGGCACTAATGTGTACATTAATGCCGGTTCGTGGCGACGATCAATAGTACCGGTTCGTGGCGAACCTTTAGTACCGGTTCATGCCACGAACCGGTACTAAAGAGGCTGTGTCAGCCTGCGGCCAGGCTATGGCCCCACCATCACCATTTAGTGCCAATTCGTACCACGAACCGGTACTAATGAGGTTATGGCAAGCTGTTTTTAGTCCCACCTCGCCAAGAGAGAGGCAGTATGAGCGGTTTATAAGCCGTGAGTGCACAGACAATGACGAAGAGTTGCAATGCTCACCCACATGTTGATTAGCTTCAAGCCTTGCGGAATAGCATAGATTGCACTGAGCTATGTGCAGTGGCTTAGTGCAATCTATACTATTCCGAATGGCTTGAAGCAAATTAACCAGCATTGCACCTTTTTTTTATTTTTAATAACTTATTTAAACTCCGGACTTCTTTTGTGTTCAGTATGTAGCATTTAAAGCGACGTCATCAATTTCCAACATGCTCTGACATCATTTGTTGTTTTTCGGTCATTTACCTAATTGTTTAGAGAGCTAAATGACCGTGAAATTGAAAATCACTACAAAATGAATCTTGAAAATGTTGAAACTTGGCATGGTATCATCATATCACCCGCATAGCATGCGCGAAAGAGTAGAGAGGGTCACAGCAAAAACTGGACGCACTTCGTGTACAAACTGGACATACTCTTTCCGAGTATCAGGGTTTCGGACGAGAACTTACCTGTTACATGGCCACTTCAATGTTTTTTAAACTTATTTGAACTCCGAATTTCTTTTGTGTTTAGTATGCAACATTTAAAGCGACGTCATCAATTTCCAACATGTTCTGACATCATTTGTTGTTTTTCGGTCATTTACCTAATTGTTTAGAGAGCTAAATGACTGTGAAATTGAAAATCACTACAAAATGAATCCTGAAAATGTTGAAACTTGGCATGGTATCATCATATCACCCGCATAGCATGCGCGAAATAGTAGAGAGGGTCACGGCAAAAATGGACACACGCGAAGAAAAAGTTTCACACCCAAAGATCTGGGATGTGATCGGCTTAACTATCATCACTTTCTTCCGTGTTTCACACCCAGGAGGGAATCTCTGTAATAGTTAGGGTAGCTAGTTATGTGTTTTGGCATTTGAAACGCGAAGAAATTTTATGTGCAAGCAAATTCTTTCATGCATTTACTGATTTTTTTCAGCTAAATGACCCTGAAATTGAAAAGCATTTCAAATTAACTCAGAAAAGGATGAAAGTTGGCATGGTATCATAATTTCACCCACATAGCATGTGCAAAAAAGTAGAGAGGGTTACCGCAAAAACTGGATGCACTTCGTGTACAAAATGGACAATCTGTTTCGAAGTATCAGGGCTTCGGACGAAAACTCATCCGTTACAAAGGCATTTCATTTTTTAAATAACTTAAGCATTACCAAATTGAATATAATGATAAAACACACTAATATTAAACATAAGAAAAAAGAATCACTGAAAAATGTATTTTTAAAGTTAAGTTATTCACAAACTAGTGATTCACACAAATTTCAAATAATTCAAAATTTAAACTATTCAAATTTAAAAAGTACCGGCACTAACTGAAAGTTTCTAAAAACTATCAAAAATATTCACAAAGAAACTCTAAATACAGCAAAAAAAAACTAAAAATAAATAAAACAAAATAAATAAAGCAGAAAAGAAAAACTAAATGAAAAAAGCCCACCTGCCGGGCCACAGCGGCCTGCATACGACTAAAAACCCAACCTGTTGTTGGGCCAGGATGCAGGCCCGCAAGCCCAATAGGCCCCACAGGGCAGAGTAGCAGAGGTAGGCCCAGAAGGCCTGCTTTAGAGAGGAGCTCGAGACAGCAGCGGCGGCGGGGCTTATAAGCAGGTGTGAGCGCCCTTCGGCTAGCGAGGTGGGACTAAACTTCTACACCCCTCGCCTGGCAGCGCACACCCCTTTAGTACCGGTTGGTGGCTCCAACCGGTACTAAAAGCCTTCGTTTCCCGCCGCTTGGCCTGGCGAAAATAGGCCTTTAGTACCGGTTGGAGCCACCAACCGGTACTAAAGGCCCATCCTATATATATAGCACTTACGAAAATTTCAGTTTCATCTCCCCACTTCGTCTCCAACCTCCGCGGCGCGCGCCGCTCGATCCCGTCGTCGCCGCCCGTCGCCCGTACCGTCGTCCGTCGTCATCGTCGCTGTCCCCGCCGCTGCCCGTCGTCGTCGTCGTCTCGCGCTGCCGCCCCGAACGCCGCCGCCGTCTGTCGTCATCGCCGCGGCCGTACGTCTCTCTCTCGCTCCCGCGCACACACATACATACACACACATACACACACACACACCGGCGCCCCGCTCGTACGTACGGGGCGGCGGCGTAGGGCCGCACACACACACACATATACCACACACACACACATACACACATACGTACGTACACACATATACGTATATATACACACACATGCATACACACACATACACACACACACATTTTTTTTTACTTATTTTCTGTTTTTTAGAAAAGTTAATTAGATGATCGAATGTTAGATTAATGTCGAATGTTAGATGAATTAGCTAGCTAGATAGAAAAATTGTCGAACTAGAGATTAGAACTAGTTGAATAATTAATATAACTAGTTTATTTTTAGTAAGAAAATTTAGGTATATAAGATTAGAACTAGTTGAATAATTAATATAACTAGTTTATTTTTAGTAAGAAAATTTAGGTATATGAGATTTGATGATCTAATTAAAATATTATTTGTTAATGAGTTTTTCTGTTTATTTAATTTTTTTTATATATTTTGCGTTTATATAAATGTTAAATTAATGTCGAATGTTAGATGAATTAGATAGAAAAGTTAAATATATAGTAATGTCAATTGAATATATAGTTAGATATATTAATGTCAAATGTTAGATGAATATATATTTGGCTAGATATAGGTGTTTAATGTTTCACCTATATGAACATAGGAAATGTCATCTGACGACGAAAAAGATTTTATTATGTGCGGACACTGTGAAGACCAGCGCGGCCTGTGCGACCAAAATTTCCTTGTTGATGGTAGGCGCTTCAGCATCAAGCTGGATGAGACATTTGAAGTTGATACAGTAAGTCACTTTGTCAATTATTATTTGAATGCACAACTTATGCTTTATTTGCTTCAACTTATAATTTTAAATTTTCACTATTCTACTAGCGCATCCCCTGCCATGCAAGATTTTTTGTCTTGGATAAGATAGGTTTTAGTGCTATAGATGATATGGAGGTAAAGAGAGTTTATTTGAAGACGGAGCATGGGTATACTTTCAACATCAAATTATATAATGGAGACACATACACCCATTTTGAATGCAAAACTTGGCAAGCACTATGAAAGGCTTATGCATTTGAGCCTGATATGGTTATCACCTTTGATATTCGTCCGGAAGATGATATTGAAGGTAATATAGACATCTGGGTCGATGTGCAAACGCCTCCAGTTCTACCATTTGATGAGTTTTTCTCAACCATGCATGCATATGTTTATGTCTTTCATACAGTTTATTCAAAAATAGTTGACAACTAATTTGTATTGTCAGCTTATTTCGGTTCAAGCAAACATGTCCGGTGCTTGGTAGACAGGACCTACTACTGCCCTGGGGCTCAACTAAACTGCGAGGAGATAAGTCATTATGTTTCATGGCTTGAGAATCTTAATACTGTCAAGACAATTTTTTTTCCTAAACTTAGAAATGTTAGTACTCAAAACGTGCGACCAATGGTGATCGTATTGAACTACGGTCACATCTATAATCAAAAGATGGTAAGATTTTAAATATTTGTCCTTAATTAGTGCATCTTTTGCATACATTATTTTTGAAGCTAAAACTTTCATTGCTTAGTATATTAATTACTATACGATGTTGTTCAACAGGGACTTCCGATGACAGTTGTGCCTCAGTGGATCGAGACAAAAGGTCGCATGTCAATGGTTAGCTTACGACCAAGATTTCCTACATTGCACATGAGTGCATTCAGGATTTCTGAAAGCGAAGAATGCTTAATAGTGAAAGATTGGAGCAAAATTGTTAACAATCGCAGAGAAGTACTAGGGGGCAGTAAGGAGAAGTGCAACCCAAGATTAGGAGACAGATTCATCTGCATGCTCCAGTATGATGAATCAGGAGAGTTATACATGTTCTATGCTATTCTACCTGAGAGGGAGCAGCAGGATCAGTCTTCATGCTCTTAATTAGTACTTGTCTCATGGATCCGTGTCCTGAACTTCGATGTTGGTGATGATTATGTTGAACTTGATGATATCTCTTTGCTTCTGTTACAAAGTGAATGTTTCCTCTTTAAGCTAGCCAACGTTGATGATGATTACATAGCTAGCGGTAATGACTATGATGATTAAATAGTGGTAATTAGACGACTACGATGATTTTTAGCTAGCTAGAGTTTATTTATTTATTAATATGCGATGATGATGATGATGATGACGACTACAACTCATTATAACGTAAAACAATCCTAAATTAAATTGATAACACAAATTTAATTGAAAAATACAAAATAAAACAAAAACCCACAACCATTTAGTACCGGTTGGTGTTACCAACCGGTACTAAAGGGCTCCCGGCCCCCGGAGCTGGCTTGTGCCACGTGGTACCCCTTTAGCACCGGTTCGTGCTGAACCGGTACTAAAGGGAGGAGGGGCTTTAGTGCCGAAACTTTAGTGCCGGTTGCTGAACCGGCACTAAAGGGCCTTACGAACCGGTGCTATTGCCCGGTTCTGCACTAGTGTTTGTCAATTCCACTGTGATTCGCGTAGAACTGTTTTGCCTGCAAAATAGGATGCCATTTTACCCTAGACTTCAATTGCCTTGTGGTATTTGTTCTCTTATTCCCAATTAACTGCCTTCTGCAACATAACAATATGGTGTGTGGGACATTAGTAACTAATCAGATCCTAGTTGGGTTAGTAAACATGAAATATTCAAGCAAATTATATGTACTCACCCGTCCCTAAATATAAGTCTTTCTAGAGATTACAATATGGACGTCATACGGACTCTAAAATATGTTTATATACATCCGCATGTAGTCCGTATTAAATCTCTAATAAGAGGGCTTATATTTGGAATCGGAGGGAGTACTATATATGGACTACTAAAGAATAACAAAATAAAATTATTTTGAACTTTGGATTTTACAAGTGCAAGCAATTTTTGCTGCCGTCTAGTTACAAGTGACTCTGGTACTGCGATTGCATCGCCAAGAAATTAACTCCTTTGCAATCTCATCCTTCTGTGGACGAACTCCATCTGCTGGCGTAACTGTGGATTCCTCATCCTGCTGTTCATGAACTCCATCGGCCAGCGTAACTGTGAATTCTTCCAACACTGCAGCCCTGGAGAGGAGAAACCTTGCCAGCATCTTTTCGAGAGGCCGCCCTTGGAAGTTTGCAATGTTGATTCTTCTCACCTTGTGAGCCAGGCACCTGACGTGCGTATGCCACAAACTATTGGGCATCTGGCTACTATACACGGCGCTGCTGTCGATGGTGCCGTCCTCCGACTTGGTATCCGAGTCTGAATCTGATGCCACATGGTAGCGTCTCCTCTTCTCCTTTGGAGGGTCAGGCGCCAGAGGAAACAGAGTCAGCACTTCCAGGTTCCAGGTGTTGAGAAGCAGAGCGGCGACGGACCGGACGGCGTGATCGGTGAGCAAGCAGCCATGGAGGCTCAGGTGCGTGAGGCTGTCTAGGGAGCGCAGGAGGCTTGTGAACAGGCTGCTGTAGTAGGCCATTGATGGGCGCAAGGAAAGGTGGAGATACTTGAGGTTCTTCTTGCAGCTGCGGATGAGCGTCGTGACTGGAGCGATGTCGTCTGGCACCTTGCTGGAGAGCTTCTCGCAGATTTCGATCCTCACCGCCTTGACTCCGTTGTAGTTTGCGACGGTGATGAAGGACGAGCCGTGGGGAGGAAGGCCGCCCTTGTAGTGCAGCGACTCTAGGCAGGTGGTGTGCAGCTCGACGCCGGTGGCGTGGTGACAGCAGATCATGGCGAAGTTCCGCAGGCAGGGGCTGGGCACCGTGATCTCGAGATCAGTCGCTGCAGCTCCCCGCGCGGGTCCATGATCCTCGCGAGGCAGAGCGTCTCTAGCGACGCCATGGTCATGGCCAAGTTTTCCGGCATGTCGAGCCTCCATCCCACCAGGCGCAGGCGGCGGAGCATGGGGCACCCGAAGATGTGGCGCTGCGTGTGGGTGTACCTGTTACGGTCGCTCTTGTCGAAGTCCGCCGAGTTTTTCCGTCCGTAGAGGCCTGGCGTGAAGGGGCAAAGGCGGCTGCCCAGGCCAGACTCGTGGTACCCAGTGGCGGAGTTAGAATTGGCTGACGCCCCAGACGAGAAACTAAGTGTAAAAATATCTAGTTTCAAGCATAGTTTTAAATAGCCTGCTATAGCCTCGTTATAACTTCGCTATAGTTGTTTGAGCATGTTGCCGCTAATTTCAAGTACAATTTGCCGCTATAGCCTCGTTATAGCCTAGCTATAGCTGTTTTTAAGGGTCGCCGCTATATGTCATAGCCCGCTATTTAAAACATTGGTTTCAAGGCATATAAAGTCAAGTTATAACTAATAAAAATCCAAACACAATGTTCAATGGCGGTATTTGTTCATTCACAGTTTAACTAATAAAGTAAGATATATTAAAAAACAATATCTAGCATATAAATGATACAAAAGATGGTACCAAATCAAAGGATTGATTGATATGAGCCTCCTATGACTGCATGTTCAATAAAGAAAGACATATGATGTCTCTCCTCCAAGGGCGACTAGGGTTCCTGCCGCTCGACAGCAGCGGCGGCGCCATTCTACCTCGTCCCCTGTGGCTTTAGGTCCATGGGGCGTGGTGGATCCCGGCCCTTGCGGCGGGAGGACTCTATTTTTAGACATTTATTTGAGTTTTTTGGGCTTATGTCCTACTCAGGAAGGCGAGATGGTGGCGTCTTCCTGAAGATGGAATCAGGTTCTCCCTGCCTAGCCCCATCCTAATGGTGCGTCTAGCATTGTCGGACAGGGTGTGGAGGTGTTTCTTCAGCGGATCTCACACAATTCAGTCGGTGGTTGTATTTGATGCGCTTGTCTTATAAGGCCTTAATACGATGACTTCTGACTATCTACTACATGCCAGCTCCGGCGAGGGAGGGCGATGACGACGGCATGATTTTGGTTCGCTTCAGTGCTTGTAGTCGTCGTTAGGTGGTCTACGAACTCGAATGTAAGTTTTATTATTTTTAATTTTCATTGTACTGCTACATTTGAAGATGAATAGATTAAAAGTTTTCCGGCAAAAAAATTATAAATTTTGAAATACAAATCAGTGCATTCAAGTAATTTTTTTTTAAAAAAACTTAGTAGGTTTAATAACATATGCAAAATGTGAATTACTAAATCGTATTTCACATTTATCTTCTCTGCAGAACAACAAAAGTAAGTAAAACAATATAAAAAGGGAAAGAATTAAAGATCATGTTTGAATCAAGCCTTAAATAGTGACAACTAGCAAGAGAAATTCCCTGCAAAAAAAAAACTAGCACGAGAAAATGGGATTTGAAAATAGTGGCAACTAGCAAGACAAATCTCTTCATCAACTAGCCTAAGATGGGTCATCTTCCTTTTCTAGACAAAAAGACTTCCGTACGCAACGCACTAGCAGCTCAGGCTTTTGTGTCTTTCTTGTTCTCATTCACTTTTTTATTAATTGAAGTGGGCTGCACCCCAGGCCAGTGTTTTGTTCAATGGCCCAGCAAGAGGGGTAGGAAGTGGGCTGCGCCCTAGGCCAGTTTTTTTTCTCTAGATATGTAGGCTGAGAAATTTCTCACGCCCCAAGCCATTGCCTGGGCTGGGGCCCAGATCCGCCCTGAGCTCGACGTCGAGGTCCTCGACGCCGGAGTTCACGGCGGTGACGATCCACTGGTCGAGCAGGTTGTACGGGGGGTAGAAGGCGTCGAGGTGCAGCACGCGGATCGGCGTCTCCGCGCCCTTGCCCATGATCGCGCGCGCTCGTCACCTGGTGGTCGTAGCAGACCTTGAGCTCGCCGAAGCGGCGGTTTCGTTCGCCGGTCTTGGTGTCGACGAGGTGGACGACGGGGACGCCCTCGTGCACGCGCCGCCATCGGCGGGCGAGCCCGCTTGTGCGCACGGCCTCGTCGGACTCGAGGTGGGAGAGGACGCGCTCCAGCGCCGTTTGTCGGGGAGAGCGCTCAGCCGGTCTCCTTCCTGCCTGTGCGACGGCGCCATCTTCGGCCAGAGATCGGATAGATGCGATCGCGTGCGTGCCTGTCTATATATCTCTCCTGATTATTAGTCGGTTCCGGTAGTCGGTAACGTTCCACTTTAAACCCTAGAGGATCCGTAGCCTTAACCCCAATACGTAGGGGAAAAACCAGAAACGAGATAGAAAGTTCGCTTGTGGTGGCCGATGCAAACAAGATTTTCCTACGATTGGTCACAAAGGCATATTCTTATGAAGGAACCTGAGAATAATTTTGCATGCGTTTCACACTTTCGTAATTCTATTACATGTCGAATTATGTGTTTTGCCGAGAAATATGCTGGATTTAGTTAATAGCATCACTCAAACGTAAGTACGGGCGCCCCCGCTCGGGTGACTCGGGCGGGCCGCAACCCTAGCCGCCGCCCGGGGCGCGACCTCCCTCCTTCCCTCCATCCGTCGCCGTCGGGGGACACCGCCATGCTAAGCCCGGGGGACGTCGGCGGCGGTGAGGGTTTCCCTCTCTCCCACGGCATGGGACGGTGCTGCCCCCCCTGGCGTGTGGAGGCACAACCGGTCGGGTCTTGGTGGGCCGACGGCCGATCGTCTGGCCTCGAATTGGCGGCGGCGTGAAGGACTTGGTGGATGGGTCAGCTGCATGCGTGTGGTCTCCGGTTAGATCTGATCTGCCCGGTGCCGCCTGCTCGCTGCGCTTCGAAGGAGATCGGTGGAGGTCTTGTGCACACGATGTTGGATGGAGATTTGTTAGGAAGATTCGGGTGAAAGCCCTACTCTCGGCTCGTTTCCAAGGCGGCGATGGCGGTGTTCTTCTTCATCGCCCCCTTCTTGAAGGCATTGCCGTGGTGAGGCTACAAACCCCTACCGGTACCTCGGGAGGAAACCCCAGATCGGCCGAAATAGACTTATAAGGCACATGCGTAAATACGAGTTCAATATGTAATCTAACCACATACATATACCATACATGATACTTTGGATCAAATCAGCGTTTAACAAGAGTTGTCCAGACTTCGTCTGTAATATATTCCACTAGAGATGTTTGAGAGATTTCATTATTAGCCTTGCCTTCAAAGTGAGTTTTTCTAAGATGATACCGATATTGTCACATAGCAGACTGGAAAATACGAGTGCATGCTTGTTTGGCCGCATCATCTTTCGGATCCAACTTGAACCTCTGAAAATGCAGCTAATCCCCGGATGGTTTTGATAATTAATAACAACATATAAGTCATTGATCTAATGCTCATTGGTAATAGTTTTTAGGGAAGATCAATGATTGACATGTCAAGAACCAGTGAGTGTGGACCCCTCAAAATGCATAAGGATAAGAATTGTCAAAGCTCCAAGACTCTACATTTTTGGTTAAGTGATCCAAGATCACATTGAGTCCATAGGAAAACCAATACTATTAAAAGGGGATGAGCTTTTGATCATGACTCAATTGCTCAAGTGCTTAGTGGTATTACTCCAAAATCCTCTAACACTTCTCGACAGCACAACTATCCAAAACCCTAAATGTCCATCTCAGTCTCACCAAAATCTTCCCATTCGGACCCACCGAGATGACCCCATACATTGCCACATGCCAAACCCTAACTTTTTGGTACAGTCGATATGGATCTCGGTCTGACCGAGATGGCCTGACCAAGTTTCTATAATGAAGTGGCTTCATTTTCGAATCACCGAGATGAACCGATCGGAAATTCCGAAACGAGGTCATGCCCTAGCCATTGCACATCGGTCTCACCGAGATGTTCTGTTCGGTCTCACCGAAACCTCTAATGTTCGAATCTTTTGCACTAATCGGTCTCACCGAGAATTCTGTCCGATGTTACTGAGTTGGGTCAAAGAATTGTAACGGTTGGATCTTTGGGTGTAGGCTATATATACCCCTCCACCCCCACTTACTCTCCAAGAGAGCCATCAGAACGAACCGCCACTCCTACTACTCATTTTTTGAGAGAGAACCACCCACTCATGTGTTGAGATCAAGATATTCCAATCCAACCATTTAAACCTTGATTTGTAGCGTTTTCCAAGTTGTTTTCCATTCAATCCCCTCTTCCACCAAAGCCAAATCTATGAGAGAGTGATTGGGTGTTAGAGAGACTATCATTTGAAGCACAAGAGAAAGGAGTTCATCATCAACAACACCATCTATTACCTTTTGAAGAGTGGTGTCTCCTAAATTGGTTAGGTGTCACTTGGGAGCCTCCAAGATTGTGGAGTTGAACCAAGGAGTTTGTGAGGGCAAGGAGATTGTCTACTTCGTGAAGATCTATCCGAGTGAGGCTAGTCCTTCATGGACGTAAGCCATGATGAAATAGGTAAGGTTACTTCTTTCTAGACCTTTCGTGAGTGGAGCCCTCCGTGTACTCGCGCAACCGTTATCCTTAGTGGGTTGAAATCTCCATCAACGCAGTGCTTGTATATTCTGGCTTTAGTTCATGGAGAAGCATATGATGGCTTAGTCAATCTTAAATTAAAATGCCGGCTCCTTCTTTTGAATGTTGTTTATAGGGATAGAATGTTCGTGTATACCCTTATAGAGATGCGTGTATAAGCATATTGTGTCAATGCTGTGTTAAGAAAAAACTGAGTATCATTTATTCCCTCTGTAAACTAGTAATATAAGAGCGTTGAGACTACTAAAATTTTAATAGTGATCTAAATAGTCTTATATTAATTTACAGAGGAATACAACATGGTATGTTTAATAAGCACCGATGAACCGGCGGCTTGGATCGTGTCACGACTCGAAGCAGGCTAAACGAGGGTTTTAGCACTAATTATTTTATATAGGACCTGGTGTTGGTTTAGTGTAGGGCTGGAAAAAAAGCTTGAAGCTCGTGACTCGGCTCGAATCGACTCGAACTTGAAGAATAACGAGTCGAGCCGAGCTTTAGTTTAAGATTGTTTATAGACCAAGTTAAACGAGCCAATCTCACGAGTACTCGTGTAACTTATTAGGCTCGGTACAAAAGGTCAATCACTCCTAATATAAAAAAAGATCAGCCACTCAGCACCCTATGTCGCAAGCGTATAACACAAGGCCTAGCCATTGAAGACCCAACCACCTAGGAGACTCATGCGTTACAAGAAAATTACTATTGTTTAGTGATATATATGTTTAATATATACATAATATTTTTTATAATATTTGAGAGCTTTATATTCATATCTTTAACGAGTTTAACAAGCTAAACGAGCCAGCTCGCAAGTTATACGAGTCAAGCTAATTTTGGATTTGAGCTTGTTAATAATAACGAGTCGAGTCGAGCTAACTCGTTAACGAAATGAGCTCTAGCGAGTCGAGCCGAGCTGGCTCAGCTCGGCTCGAATTCCAACCCTAGTTTAGTGCAATGCAACCCCAGATAGTCAAAGCCGCGAGCTATATATCAATCATCATCCTACGTACTACTAGCTAAAAACAATTGTAGCATGCGTGTGCATCCTCACACGCGTTTTCTACTTTCATAGATGCCCCTTTTGGTTTGGAACGCCAAACTTGCACACAAAGGACCTACTGTACTAACTACGCATACATTGCCTATAGATCTATCTAGTGAAGGAGGCATTCAGACGTGGTGTAGGCCCGACCACCGCGTCGTCTCCTCTAGAGGCGACTCCGGTGGACCCCCGACCCCTGCCGCCGAAGCCCACCCCTCACCTCCCTCCTCCCTCGCTGCCGCCGGCACACGTCGCTGGGCAAAGCCCGCTGGCGGCTGGCGGCGGTGGGACCTGCCCTTTTTCCGTTTGGCTGGCTGCGGCTGGTGGATATCGTGGTGGTGCGCGGCGGCAGTCCGTCTTGGCGAGCTCTCGAGTTCCGGCTGCTCAGGGTTTTCCGGGGTTGACTGCTATGCGGCGCGTGCGGTGGAGCCGAGCACGACCTGTGCTGGTGCAGGCGCGCGTGCATCTGCCCGGATCTGGCTGGTGCCACCGCCGTTGCATGGCTCCAGATCTTGGCAGGCGCCCGCGTTCTCCGGCCTCCCTCCTGCCACCCTGCGCTTCGCCGCAGCTGGTGCCTGCTGCCGGCTCCGAGCTGGTCTAGCTTATGTGAGGGTGGAGGTGGAGGGGGTCCCAGGCTTCATGGCGACGGCTATTGCGGCCCTCTTCTCTTGGCGCAGTGGGGGTGCTCCTCTCCCCTCCCCAGGGCTGCTGCGACGGCCAGAGGTGACCCGGTCTTCGGATTTTGAGGCAAGGTGTTGTGTTTGGCTCCAGGTGAAAACCTTGCGGAGACCTCGGCTGATGCCGGTTGTTGGGGAACATTGCAGAAAACAAAAATTTTCCTACGTTTCATCAAGATCAATCTATGGAGTCAACTAGCAACGAGAGGAGAGTGCATCTACATACCCTTGTAGATCGCGAGCGGAAGCGTTCAAGAGAACGGGGATGATGGAGTCGTACTCGCCATGATCCAAATCACCGATGACCAAGTGCCGAACGGACGGCACCTCCGCGATCAACACACGTACGGAGCAGATGACGTCTCCTCCTTCTTGATCTAGCAAGGGGGAAGGAGAGGTTGATGAAGATCCAGCAACACGACGGCGTGGTGGTGGATGCAGCAATGATCGCAGCGGGGTTTCGCCGAGCTTCTGCGAGAGGGAGAGGTGTAGCAGGGGAGAGGGAGGCGCCAAGACTTGAGGTGCGGCTGCCCTCCCTCCCCCCTTTATATAGGCCCCCTGGGGGAGGGTCGGCCCTGGAGATGGGATCTCCCAAGGGGGCGGCGGCCAAGGGGGGTGGAGTGTGCCCCCAAGGCAAGTGGAGGCGCCCCCACCCTAGGGTTTCCAACCCTAGGCGCAGGGGGGACCAAGGGGGGGGGGGCGCACCAGCCCACTATGGGCTGGTTCCCCTCCCCACTTCAGCCCATGGGGCACTCCGGGATGGGTGGCCCCACCCGGTGGACCCCCGGGACCCGTCCGGTGGTCCCGGTACAATACCGGTGACCCTGAATCTTTCCCGATGGCCGAAACTACACTTCCTATATATAATTCTTCACCTCCGGACCATTCCGGAACTCCTCGTGACGTCCAGGATCTCATCCGGGACTCCGAACAACTTTCGGATTACTGCATAATCATATCTCTACAACCCTAGCGTCACCGAACCTTAAGTGTGTAGACCCTACGGGTTCGGGAGACACGTAGACATGACCGAGACGGCTCTCCGGCCAATAACCAACAGCGGGATCCGGATACCCATGTTGGCTCCCACATGCTCCTCGATGATCTCATCGGATGAACCACGATGTCGAGGATTCAAGCAACCCCGTATACAATTCCCTTTGTCAATCGGTACGTTACTTGCCCGAGACTCGATCGTCGGTATCCCAATACCTTGTTCAGTCTCATTACCAGCAAGTCACTTTACTCGTACCGTAATGCATGATCCCGTGATCAACCACTTGATCACATTGAGCTCATTATGATGATGCATTACCGAGTGGGCCCAGAGATACCTCTCCATCATACGGAGTGACAAATCCCAGTCTCGATTCGTGCCAACCCAACAGACACTTTCGGAAACACCTGTAATGTACCTTTATAGTCACCCAGTTACGTTGTGACTTTTGGTACACCCAAAGCACTCCTACGGTATCCGGGAGTTGCACAATCTCATGGTCTAAGGAAATGATACTTGACATTCAGAAAAGCTACAACAAACGAACTACACGATCTTTGAGCTAGCTTAGGATTGGGTCTTGTCCGTCACATCATTCTCCTAATGATGTGATCCCGTTATCAATGGCATCCCCATGTCCATAGCCAGGAAACCATGACTATCTGTTGATCAACGAGCTAGTCAACTAGAGGCCCACTAGGGACACATTGTGGTCTATGTATTCACACATGTATTACGATTTCCGGATAATACAATTATAGCATGAATAATAGACAATTATCATGAACAAGGAAATATAATAATCATTTTATTATTGCCTCTAGGGCATATTTCCAACAGTCTCCCACTTGCACTAGAGTCAATCATCTAGTTACATTGTGATGAATCGAACACCCATGGAATTCTGGTGTTGATTATGTTTTGCTCTAGGGAGAGGTTTAGTCAACGGATCTACGACATTCAGATCCGTATGTACTTTACAAATATCTATGTCTCCATCTTGAACATTTTCACGAATGGAGTTGAAGTGACGCTTGATGTGCCTGGTCTTTTTGTGAAACCTGGGCTCCTTGGCAAGTGCAATAGCTCCAGTGTTGTCACAGAAGAGTTTGATCGGCCCCGACGCATTGGGTATGACTCCTAGGTCGGTGATGAACTCCTTGACCCAAATTGCTTCATGCGCTGCCTCCGAGGCTACCATGTACTCCGCTTCACATGTAGATCCTGCCACGACGCTCTGCTTGCAGCTGCACCAGCTTACTGCTCCACCATTCAACATATACACGTATCTGGTTTGTGACTTAGAGTCATCCAGATCTGTGTCGAAGCTAGCGCCGACGTAACCCTTTACGACGAGCTCTTCGTCACCTCCATAAATGAGAAACATGTCCTTAGTCCTTTTCAAGTACTTCAGGATATTCTTGACCGCTGTCCAGTGTTCCTTGCCGGGATTGCTTTGGTACCTTCCTACCAAACTTACGACAAGGTTTACATCAGGTCTGGTACACAGCATGGCATACATAATAGACCCTATGGCTGAGGCATAGGGGATGACACTCATCTCTTCTATATCTTCTGCCGTGGTCGGACATTGAGCTGAGCTCAATTTCACACCTTGCAACACAGGCAAGAACCCCTTCTTAGACTGATCCATATTGAACTTCTTCAATATCTTATCAAGGTATGTGCTTTGTGAAAGACCTATGAGGCGTCTTGATCTATCTCTATAGATCTTGATGCCTAATATATAAGCACCTTCTCCAAGGCCCTTCATTGAAAAACTCTTATTCAAGTAGGCCTTAATGCTGTCCAAAAGTTCTATATCATTTCCCATCAAAAGTATGTCATCTACATATAATATGAGAAATGCTACAGAGCTCCCACTCACTTTCTTGTAAACGCAGGCTTCTCCATAAGTCTGCATAAACCCAAACGCTTTGATCATCTCATCAAAGCGAATGTTCCAACTCCGAGATGCTTGCACCAGCCCATAAATCGAGCATTGGAGCTTGCACACCTTGTCAGCATTCTTAGGATCGACAAAACCTTCCGGCTGCATCATATACAATTCTTCCTTAAGGAAACCATTAAGGAATGCCGTTTTGACGTCCATTTGCCATATCTCATAATCATAGAATGCGGCAATTGCTAACATGATTCGGACGGACTTCAGCTTCGCTACGGGTGAGAAAGTCTCATCGTAGTCAACCCCTTGAACTTGTCGATAACCCTTAGCGACAAGCCGAGCTTTATAGATGGTCACATTACCATCCGCGTCTGTCTTCTTCTTAAAGATCCATTTATTTTCTATGGCTCGCCGATCAACGGGCAAGTCAGTCAAAGTCCATACTTCTTTCATACATGGATCCTATCTCGGATTTCATGGCTTCCAGCCATTTGTCGGAATCTGGGCCCGCCATCGCTTCTTCATAGTTCGAAGGTTCACCGTTGTCTAACAACATGATTTCCAAGACAGGGTTGCCGTACCACTCTGGTGCGGAACGTGTCCTAGTGGACCTACAAAGTTCAGTAGGATCTTGATCCGAAGTATCTTGATCATCATCATTAACTTCCTCTCTAATCGGTGCAGGCACCACAGGAACATTTTCCTGAGCTGCACTACTCTCTGCTTCAAGAGGCAGTACTTCATCAAGCTCTACTTTCCTCCCACTTACTTCTTTCGAGAGAAACTCCTTCTCTAGAAAGGATCCATTCTTGGCAACGAAGATCTTGCCTTTGGATCTGAGGTAGAAGGTATACCCAATGGTTTCCTTAGGGTATCCTATGAAGACGCATTTTTCCGACTTGGGTTCGAGCTTTTCAGGTTGAAGTTTCTTGACCTAAGCATCACATCCCCAGAATTTTAGAAACGACAGCTTAGGTTTCTTCCCAAACCATAATTCACACGATGTCGTCTCAATGGATTTCGACGGAGCCCTATTTAAAGTGAATGTGGCAGTCTCTAAAGCATAGCCCCAAAATGATTGCGGTAAATCGGTAAGAGACATCATAGATCGCACCATATCTAATAGATTGCGATTACGATGTTCAGACACACCATTACGCTGAGGTGTTCCTGGCGGCGTGAGTTGTGAAACTATTCCACATTTTCTTAAGTGTGTGCCAAATTCGTGACTCAAGTATTCTCCCCCACGATCTGATTGCAAGAACTTGATTTTCCTGTCACGTTGATTCTCAACCTCACTCTGAAATTCCTTGAACTTTTCAAAGGTCTCAGACTTGTGTTTCATTAAGTAGACATACCCATATCTACTCAAGTCATCAGTGAGGGTGAGAACATAACGATAGCCACCGCGAGCCTCAACACTCATTGGACCGCACACATCAGTATGTATGATTTCCAATAAGTTGGTTGCTCGCTCCGTTGTTCCTGAGAACGGAGTCTTGGTCATTTTACCCATGAGGCATGGTTCGCATGTGTCAAATGATTCGTAATCAAGAGACTCTAAAAGTCCATCTGCATGGAGCTTCTTCATGCGTTTGAAACCTATGTGACCAAGGCGGCAGTGCCACAAGTATGTGGGACTATCATTATCAACCTTACATCTTTTGGTATTCACACTATGAATATGTGTAGTATTACGCTCGAGATTCATTAAGAATAAACCATTCACCATCGGAGCATGACCATAAAACATATCTCTCATATAAATAGAACAACCATTATTCTCGGATTTAAATGAGTAGCCATCTCGAATTAAACGAGATCCTGATACAATGTTCATGCTCAAAGCTGGCACTAAATAACAATTATTGAGGTTTAAAACTAATCCCGTAGGTAAATGTAGAGGTAGCGTGCCGACGGCGATCACATCGACCTTGGAACCATTCCCGACGCGCATTGTCACCTCGTCCTTCGCCAGTCTCCGCTTATTCTGCAGCTCCTGTGTAACACCCCGGATATGACTTTCCCAATTTGTACTCCAACTCTTGCCGTTTCTGGCGTTAAGTTGTTTTATTTTCTCGGGTTCGGGTCTTTGTCTCCGTGTGTTGTTATCGTTGTCATGCATCTCATATCATGTCATCATGTGCATTGCATTTGCATACGTGTTCATCTCATGCATTTGAGCATTTTCCCCGTTGTCCGTTTTGCATTCCGGCGCTTCGTTCTTCTCCGGTGGTCATTTCTAGCTTTCTTTCGTATGGGGATTAAACATTTCCGGATTGGACCGAGACTTGCCAAGTAGCCTTGGTTTACTACCGGTAGACCGCCTGTCAAGTTTCGTACCATTTGGACTTCGTTTGATGCTCCAACGGTTAAGCGAGGGACCGAAAAGGCCTCGTGTGTGTTGCAGCCCAACACCCCTCCAATTTGGCCCAAAACCCACCAAAAACTTCTCCATCATCTAGAGCGTTCCATCATGATCGCGTGGCCAAAAACCGCACCTCATTTGGACACTCTAGCTCCCTCTATGCCTATAAATAGGCCCTCCTCCAAAAATCCGGATCTCCCCCGTCCAAACCCTTAAAAAATCGTCTCCGCCGCCACCGGACACGTCCGGACGGAGCCGGACGCATCCGCCGCCTCTGCCGACCAACCCGGCGCCGCCACGTGGCCCGGGCGCCCCACTTCGCCGCCGCCACCGACGCGGGCCCGCAGGCCCAGCGCCGGCCCTCCCCGCCGCCCGACCGGGCCTCTCCGCCCGCGCCGCCTCTTCGCTCGGTCGTCGCCCGGCCCTCCCGGCCGACGTTCGTCCGCCGCCGCCTCACCTCAAGTCCGGCGGATCCGGGCGGCCACGCCGGCTCCGGCGACCGCCCGCGCCCCGCCGCCTCTCCACCGGCCGGCGCAACTCCGGCAAGCGCCGCCCCGCCGCCTCTCCACCGCCCGGCGCCATCTCACCGCACCACCACCTCCTCACCGCCCCGGCAAGTACGCCGACGTCTTCTCCGGCGAACCTCGAAGAACGCGCCGCCGCTACAGTGCAGATCTCAGATCCAAAACTTCTCGGGTTGACTTTTTGCCCGAAACCCTAGCTCATATGCTCATGTTCATAGCATCGTAACTTTGCATCCGTAGCTTCGTTTTGGGCATATAGCATATCAAATTGTTGGTCTCAGAGAGCACATCATTTCATTCCATTGCATCATTTTCATTTGAGTTCATCTTGATGCCCGAAATGCTGTTAGAAGAGTGCTACTTGAGATAATTGTCAGATCTGCTACTCCATTTAGCTATTTGTCATTTTTGCCATGATTAATGTGTGCATGATATGCCCATGAGCTCTACATATGTTTTGTTAAGGGTTTTGCCATCTTTCCAGAGGTGCAACCCATGTATTTTTGTGATGTGTGTGGTGTCTAGCACAAGCTTGCAAAGTGAGGCACTTGGTAATGCTGATTTCAGGGACTTAGCATTTCCACTAAGTCCTTGAGCTGTTTATCTCATATGGCCATATGTTCATGTTGTTTCCTAGTGATCCGTGCCTCTTTGAGGATGATCAGTAAGGATGTTTTGTTAATCTTGTAGTGCTCTATCCATCCATGTCTTTGATTGCAATTATGGAGCACCCTAGCTTGAGTCAGTCGAGCTCTACTTTTGCTATTTCGTGAATCTGGGCAGATTGTCTACTTGTTAGCGATTTTGCCGATGATGTTGTAGTTGATCCGTGCAAGCTATGCTATTGTTCTTGCCATGTCTAGCTTGCATTTTGTGTATTCTTGATAGATGTATGCTTAGCTTGTCATGACTTGCTCCGTAGTGAGTGCATCGAGCTCGTAAACATGCCTACTTGATATCTGTTTCAGCATGCCCCAGTTTTCACTAAGTCTGAAAACTGATTAGGCTTTTGCTATGTTCACATGCTTGCAAATGTGTTTTATGATCCCTTTTGGCTCAAGGTCACTAAGGGACTTTTGTTAACCTTTTTGAGTAGCTCCATGCCATGTTTTACTTTGCCTTGTTCAGGTCCTGTAGCATGTAGTTTTGTTGCTCCGAAGAGTGCTACCTGATCTGAAATTCCAGATAAGTGTTAATTTCACTAAGTCTGAAATCTGTTGACCATATGCATTTTTGCCATGCTTGTTTGAACCTGTTAATGGATGATTTGGCTGTAGCTCAGTGCTAGACTTTTGTTAAGCATCATGAATGCATCCCTGCCATGTATTTTGTTGCCATGTTTGGGTGCTGTAGCATGTTCATTTTGTTGCATTTATATGGCTACTTGCTGTAAATCGCAGACCGATGTCATATTTGAATTGCTTGCCATTTCCAAACCGTAACTCCGATTCCGGCGTTCTTTATATCGTTTTCAAGCGATTTCATATCATCTTTCCAGTGGCACACTTGGATTCCCAAGTTGAGGCCAGGTTCATGCATTCCTTGTCAAATCTTGCATATGCATCCCGCATCGCATCCCGCATAACATACCATGTTTGCATCATATTGTTTGATCCTTGCACGTGGTTGATTGTGTCCTTGTTGCTTGTTTGTCTTGTTTGGGTAGAGCCGGGAGACGAGTTCGCTAATGAGGAGCCCGTTGAGTTTGCTTTCGAGGATCCAGTCAACTCTGACAACTTTGCAGGCAAGATGATCATACCCTCGAAATCACTACTATCTTTGCTTTGCTAGATGCTCGCTCTTTTGCTATGCCAATGCTACGATGCCTACCACTTGCTTTCAAGCCTCCCAAATTGCCATGTCAAACCTCTCACCCACCATGTCCTAGCAAACCGTTGATTGGCTATGTTACTGCTTTGCTCAGCCCCTCTTATAGCGTTGCTAGTTGCAGGTGAAGATTGGAGACCGTTCCTTGTTGGAACATTTATTTACTTGTTGGGATATCATTATATTGCCATGTTATCTTAATGCATCTATATACTTGGTAAAGGGTGGAAGGCTCGGCCTCTCGCCTAGTGTTTTGTTCCACTCTTGCCGCCCTAGTTTCCGTCATATCGGTGTTATGTTCCCGGATTTTGCGTTCCTTACGCGGTTGGGTTATAATGGGAACCCCTTGATAGTTCGCCTTGATTAAAGCTTTTCCAGCAATGCCCAACCTTGGTTTTACCATTTGCCACCTAGCCTCTTTTTCCCTTGGGTTTCCGGAGCCCGAGGGTCATCGTATTTAAACCCCCCCGGGCCAGTGCTCCTCTGAGTGTTGGTCCAACCCGTCAGCCGCCGGTGGCTACCAGGGGCAACTCTGGGCTGGCCTACGGGAAGTTTAGACAATCTGAGTGTGCCCTGAGAATGAGATATGTGCAGCTCCTATCGGGATTTGTCAGCACATTCGGGCCGTGTTGCTGGTCTTGTTTTAACCTGTCGAAGTGTCTTGAAGAACCGAGGTACCGAGTCTGATCGGAACGTCTCGGGAGGAGGTATATTCCTTCGTTGACTGTGAGAGCTTGTCATGGGCTAAGTTGGGACTCCCTGCAGGGATTTGAACTTTCGAAAGCCGTGCCCACGGTTATGGGCAGATGGGAATTTGTTAATGTCCGGTTGTAGATAACTTGAAACTTAATTTAATTAAAATGAATCAATTGAGTGTGTTACTGTGATGGCCTCTTCTCGACGGAGTCCGGGAAGTGGACTCGGTGTTGGTGTAATGTTTGCGCAGGTTGTCCTCTAGTTTCTCGCTCGCGCTTTGCCTTCTCTTCTCGCTCTCTTTTGCGAACAGGTTAGCCACCATATATGCTAGTCGCTTGCTGCAGCTCCACATATTTACCCTGCCTTACCTCTTTTTAAGCTTAAATAGTCTTGATCGCGAGGGTGCGAGATTGCTGAGTCCCTGTGGCTCACAGATTACTATTACACCAGATGTAGGTCCTGATGTTTCCGCTGCAGGTGACACGCTTGAGCTCAAGTGAGAGTTCGACGAGGACTCTCAATGATACTATGTTTCCTTTCCTGATGATCAGTAGTGGTGCCTAGTTGGGGGTGATCGGGACCGTGTCGCATGTTGGGTTATCTTTTATTTTGGCGCCGTAGTCAGGCCATGAGTGTTTGGATGATGTAATGTTATTTTTGCACCTTGATTGACGTGATGAGTGTAAGCCAACTTTGTTATCTCCCCTTTATTATTTATATTACATGGGATGTTGTG
Source organism: Triticum urartu (assembly GCF_056163025.1). Classification (NCBI taxonomy): domain Eukaryota; kingdom Viridiplantae; phylum Streptophyta; class Magnoliopsida; order Poales; family Poaceae; genus Triticum; species Triticum urartu. The sequence goes on from NC_141874.1 coordinate 704,902,538, forward strand.
AAGATTGCCTAACTTGCGACATATGCCTTCAATGCGATTATGCCTCTAAGTCGTGCCTCGACACGTGGGAGATATAGTCGCATCGAGGGTGTTACAAGTTGGTAATCAGAGCCTTCCCCGACCTTAGGAGCCCCATTGCTTGATCGTTTTTAGCAGCCGAGTTGTGTCTAGAAAAATGTTTTGAGTCATTTAGGAATTATATATCGGAGAGTTTAGGAATTCTTTTTTACTTCCCAGTCTCCTCATCGCTCTGGTAAGGCATCCTGACGTAGAGTTTTGACTCTTCTCTTCTCAAATTTCACTAAAAAAAATTTAGGATCACGCGGGTATCTTGGAATCGTTCCGATGGTTTTATGACGAGAACATTGTCTTGGTGCCTCCTATCAGGGGTTTTGCGGAGGTGTCCCGGGGAGTTGAGCTCTGAGGTGTTGTCGTCATAATTTTATCGTTGCAGTTCTGGAATACCTGAGTTTAGTACGTCGACATCGAAAATCTCTTTTATACAGTTCGTTGGTGAGGTAACCTCGACGCCACCCAGTACTGGGGCGGGAGTTCGAGAGTATCGCCATAACTTGTATAACAGATGCTTTTCGAAGGTTGAGGTAGATGGTTTCCAAAGTTTTTCTCGGTTATGTGTTGAAGGATGGATACAATTGGATGTAGGATTTGCTAGATTTGGGTGAGATATTATGCTTCCCCTATATCCCCAACACCTGATTGCATAACCGGAAAGGTTCGGGAGTTTCATAGGTGGGAATTCTTGTAGCTCTAGTTCTTCTTCCACGGATATTGGTTTGAGATTGGGATTTCTTACCGATTATTCGTTCTTGATCCGTACCTTGTTGATTTAGTTCTCTACCTAAATTCTATGTGGCTTCTCAATTTATGGATATGTGACCATTTCAAGAGGAATGCATTCGTTCATTTTGTTCGGATGTGAAGACTATATGTTGCAATTTTCATTCCGTTGGATTCAGCTTCAATATTTGTCTATCAATGTGCTAATGGATGTCAACCTCTTCAGGATGGCTCCTCCAACGTGCACGACTCCGAATCCTGATCCGCCACCACCTCCGCCTCCTCCGGAGGCATGTCAAGCTATGATGGCCGCAACCAATGCAAACACACAGTTGATCATGCAAATTCTTCAAGAGCGCAATCAAGGCAACCAAGGGAACCAAGGCAACAATCAGAATCACTTTGCTACACTCAACCAGTTCCTTGCCAACGGGCCGAAGACTTTCAGAAATTGTGTTGAGGCAACTGATGCTGACGATTGGCTCGTGGATCTGTGCAAGCATTTTGAGTGCAGTAATGTCAGGCCTGAGGACTTCGTCAAGTTCGCTTCCTTCCAACTCAAAGATCAAGCTGCAGAATGGTTCCAGCAGTACAAGGATTCCAGAGGTGGACGTGTCATTACCTGGGATGAATTCCGTCAAGATTTCAGAGCTCACCATATCCCTCAGAGCGTGGTTGAAAGCAAGCGTGAGGAATTCCGCAACTTGAAGCAAGGCTCTTTGTCTGTCTGTGACTACAACAAGTTGTTTCAGAAGCTCGCCCGCTTTGCTAAGCAGGATGTCCCTGACGAGAAGAGCATGATATACCAGTTCAGGGGTGGTCTTAGAGAATAAATCCAGCTAGCTCTTGTCCTCTTTGAGCCCTTGAGGTACGATGAGTTCTACAACATGGCATTGAAGCAAGAGGCCGCTCAACTAGGTGTGAGGCTTCCAAGAAGCGAGTCAGAGACACTACTCCTTCTTCCTCTACTCAAGTGGCCAAGCAGCAGAAGTATTGGCTTCCTCCTCCTCCGTTCCATCAGCCGTATCAGCAGAAGAGCAAAGGTGGCAGTGGATCTTCCCACCCACCCAACCCTGGCTTTCAGAACAAGACTTCGTCTCAAGCTCCAAGATCGAGTGCTCCGTATCACCGTCCGCTTTCAGAGGTCACGTGCAACAAGTGCCAACAGAAGGGTCACTATGCCAACAAGTGTCTCAATTAGAGGCGTCTCCCTCCTCCTCCTCCTGTGAGATCGGCAAGTACAGCTGTGGTCAAGCATAACCCCAAGTACGCCAAGGTCAATATGGTGAATGCAGCTCAGGCAGAGGATTCATCAGATGTCATCATGGGTAACCTTCCTGTTAACGATGTTCCCGCAAAAGTTCTTTTTGACACTGGTGCATCACATTGTTTCATATCGAGACCTTTTGCATCTAAGCATGGTTGGTTTTCTCAAGTCATGCATAAACCATTAGCAGTTGTCTCTCCGAGTAGATGTTTGCTCGCTAACTACGAGGTTCTGGATATTTCTATCTCGATGGGTGATTTCAAGTTTCTGGCTTCTCCAATGATCCTTGGTAACTCGGATATTGATCTTATTCTCGGAATGGATTGGCTTTCTAAGCACAAGGCTCAGCTTGATTGTGCAGCCAGGCAGATTCAATTGACTCATTCGTCTGAGGATGTAATTGTCTTTGCCGCTCGTGATGATACCATCCATCTGTTTTCTCTCAATGAGAAGGGTGAACTAGATGCTATCTCGCAGATTCCAGTCGTTTGTGAATATCAAGACGTCTTTCCAGAAGAGCTTCCAGGAATGCCTCCGCACCAGCCAGTTGAATTCGTAATTGATCTTGAGCCCGGTACGGAACCTGTGTGCAAGCGTCCTTACAAGCTCGGACCTGAAGAGTTGAAGGAGCTGAAGAAGCAACTCGATATTCAAGAGAGAATGGGTCTCATCCGGCCTAATTCTTCTCCGTGGGGTTGTGGTGTTCTTTTTGTGAAGAAGAAGGATGGAACGGACCGGCATTGTGTTGATTACCGTCCATTGAAGAAGAAGATCATCAAGAACAAATACCCACTTCCCAACATCAATGAGCTGTTCGAACAACTCAAAGGTGCCCAAGTATTCTCCAAGCTTGATCTCCGTATGGGTTATCATCAGAATCGAATCCGTGAGCAAGATATTCCCAAGACGGCTTTCAGGACAAGCTATAGGTCATATGAATACACTGTCATGTCTTTTGGCCTCGTCAATGCTCCTCCGACTTTCTCTCGCATGATGAACTTCATCTTCAACGCCTACACCAATGACTTCGTTTTGGTCTATCTTGACGACATTCTGGTTTTCCCGAAGAACAAGGAAGATCATGCCAAGCACTTGCGTTTGGTACTCGACAAGCTGAGGGAACACAAGTTCTACGCCAAGTTCTCCAAGTGCGAATTTTGGCTCAATGAGGTTCTTTATCTTGGTCATATCATCTCTGCCAAGGGCATTGCGGTGAATCCTGAGAAGGTGTCTGCAATTGTGAATTGGGAACCACCTCAGAACGTGAAGCAACTCCGTAGCTTCCTCGGTCTCGCAAGCTATTGCCGAAGATTTATTGAAAACTTTTCCAAGATCACGAAGCCTCTCTCAAATCTTCTCCAGAAGCACGTCAAGTACGTTTGGTCTCCGGAGTGTGACATTGCTTTCAACACTTTGAAAGAGAAATTGATCACTGCTCCAGTTCTCACTCCGCCTGATGAATCCAAGCCGTACGAGGTCTTTTGTGATGCCTCTCTCCAAGGTCTTGGCGCAGTATTGATGCAAGAGAAGAAAGTTGTTGCTTATACCTCTCGCTAGTTGAAGCCCAATGAGAAGAACTACCCCACTCATGATCTCGAGTTGGCGGCAGTTGTGCATGCTCTTTTGACTTGGAGACATCTCTTATTGGGAAGAAAAGTGGACATTTTCACTGATCACAAGAGTCTCAAGTACATCTTCACTCAGCCTAATCTCAACCTCAGGCAAACTCGATGGGTCGAAATGATTCAAGAGTATAATCCGAGTATCGAGTATACTCCAGGCAAGGCCAATGTGATTGCTGACGCATTAAGCAGGAAGGCCTATTGCAACAGTCTGATTCTCAAGCCTTATCAACCCGAGCTTTGTGAAGCTTTCCGCAAACTTAATCTGCAAGTTGTTCCTCAAGGTTTCCTCACCAACCTTCAAGTCTCTCCTACCTTGGAAGACCAGATTCGCCAAGCTCAGCTTCTTGATGCTATGGTGAAAAAGGTGAAGATTGGGATTGCCAAGAGTCAACCCAAGTACAAGTGCTACCGCCTTGATGACAAGGATACTCTCTTCTTCGAGGATCGTATTGTTGTGCCCAAAGGTGACCTCCGTAAAGTGATCATGAACGAGGCTCACAATTCCCTCCTCTCCATCCACCCCGGGAGTATGAAGATGTATCAGGACCTCAAGCAGGCTTATTGGTGGACTCGAATGAAGCGCGAGATTGCTCAGTTCGTGAATGAATGTGATGTCTGCAGAAGAGTGAAGGCAGAACACCAAAGGCCAGCTGGTCTCCTCAAACCTCTTGCCATTCCAGAATGGAAGTTTGATCACATTGAAATGGACTTCGTGACTGGGTTTCCAAAGTCCAAGCGTGGCAATGATGCTATATTCGTTGTCATCGACAAACTCACCAAAGTGGCTCATTTTCTGCCTATCAAAGAGTCAATCACTGCAGCTCAATTGGCGGAACTCTATACCTATCGGATTGTCTCTCTGTACGGTATTCCACAAGTGATCTCTTCAGACCGTGGCAGCATCTTTACCTCCAAGTTTTGGGATTCTTTTCAGAAGGCCATGGGCACCAACATCCATTTCAGCACAGCTTTCCATCCTCAAACTAGCGGTCAAGTCGAGCGTGTCAACCAGATTCTTGAAGATATGCTCAGGGCTTGTGTGATCTCCTTCGGCATGAAGTGGGAGGATTGTCTTCCTTATGGTGAATTCTCCTACAATAACAGTTTTCAAGCAAGTTCGGGCAAAGCCCCATTTGAAATTCTGTATGGCAGGAAGTGCCGTACCCCTCTCAACTGGTCTGAAACCGGTGAACGTCAGCTTTTGGGTAATGACTTAATCACAGAGGCAGAGGAGATGTGCAAAGTCATTCGAGATAACCTCAAAGCAGCCCAATCCCGCCAGAAGAGCTACTATGATAGTAAGCACCATGATTTGGCTTTCGAGATCGGAGATCATGTTTACCTCCGCGTCTCTCCTATGAAAGGTACTCGTCGCTTCGGTATCAAAGGGAAGCTTGCCCCTAGATACGTGGGACCTTTCAAGATTGTCAGCAAGAGAGGCGATCTCGCCTATCAACTCGAGCTTCCTTCAAACTTTGCAAATGTTCATGATGTGTTCCATGTCTCTCAGCTTCAAAAGTGCTTCAAGACTCCTGACCGCACCGTCAACTTCAAGGACATTGAGCTCCAAGAAGATCTCTCCTATCGTGAGCACCCAGTTGCTATTCTTGAAGACTCTGAACGCAAGACTCGCAACAAGTCAATCAAATTCCTCAAAGTCAAGTGGTCACACCATTCCGACCGTGAAGCTACCTGGGAACGCGAGGATCACCTCCGTTCTGAGTACCCGGCGTTCTTTCAGTCCTAGATCTCGGGACGAGATCCTTTCGTAGTGGTGGAGTGTTGTAACACCCCGGATATGACTTTCCCAATTTGTACTCCAACTCTTGCCGTTTCCGGCGTTAAGTTATTTTATTTTCTCGGGTTCGGGTCTTTGTCTCCGTGTGTTGTTATCGTTGTCATGCATCTCATATCATGTCATCATGTGCATTACATTTGCATACGTGTTCATCTCATGCATTTGAGCATTTTCCCCGTTGTCCGTTTTGCATTCCGGCGCTTCGTTCTCCTCCGGTGGTCATTTCTAGCTTTCTTTCGTGTGTGGGGATTAAACATGTCCGGATTGGACCGAGACTTGCCAAGCGGCCTTGGTTTACTACCGGTAGACCGCCTGTCAAGTTTCGTACCATTTGGACTTCGTTTGATGCTCCAACGGTTAACCAAGGGACCGAAAAGGCCTCGTGTGTGTTGTAGCCCAACACCCCTCCAATTTGGCCCAAAACCCACCAAAACCTTCTCCATCATCTAGAGCGTTCGATCACGATTGCGTGGCCGAAAACCGCACCTCATTTGGACACTCCTAGCCCCCCTATGCCTATAAATAGGCCCTCCTCCAAAAATCCGGATCTCCCCCGTCCAAACCCTTAAAAAATCGTCTCCGCCGCCACCGGACACGTCCGGACGGAGCCGGACGCGTCCGCCGCCTCCGCCGACCAACCCGGCGCTGCCACGTGGCCCGGGCGCCCCACTTCGCCGCCGCCACCGACGCGGGCCCGCAGACCTAGCGCCGGCCCTCCCCGCCGCCCGACCGGGCCTCTCCGCCCGCGCCGCCTCTCCGCTCGGCCGTCGCCCGGTCCTCCCCGCCGGCGTTCGTCCGCCGCCGCCTCGCCTCAAGTCCTGCGGATCTGGGCCGCCATGCCGGCTCCGGCGACCACCCGCGCCCCGCCGCCTCTCCACCGGCCGGCGCAACTCCGGCAAGCGCCGCCCCGCCGCCTCTCCACCACCCGGCGCCATCTCGCCGCACCACCACCTCCTCACCGCACCGACAAGTCCGCCGACGTCTTCTCCGGCGAACCTCGAAGAATGCGCCGCCGCTACAGTGCAGATCTCAGATCCAAAACTTCTCGGGTTGACTTTTTGCCCGAAACCCTAGCTCATATGCTCATGTTCATAGCATCGTAAATTTGCATCCGTAGCTCCGTTTTAGGCATATAGCATATCAAATTGTTCGTCTCAGAGAGCACATCAGTTCATTCCATTGCATCATTTTCATTTGAGTTCATCTTGATGCCCGAAATGCTGTTAGAAGAGTGCTACTTGAGATAATTGTCAGATCTGCTGCTCCATTTAGCTATTTGTCATTTTTGCCATGATTAATGTGTGCATGATATGTCCATGAGCTCTACATATGTTTTGTTAAGGGTTTTGCCATCTTTCCAGAGGTGCAACCCATGTATTTTTGTGATGTGTGTGGTGTCTAGCACAAGCTTGCAAAGTGAGGCACTTGGTAATGCTGATTTCAGGGACTTAGCATTTCCACTAAGTCCTTGAGCTGTTTATCTCATATGGCCATATGTTCATGTTGTTTCCTAGTGATCCGTGCCTCTTTGAGGATGATCAGTAAGGATGTTTTGTTAATCTTGTAGTGCTCTATCCATCCATGTCTTTGATTGCAATTATGGAGCACCCTAGCTTGAGTCAGTCGAGCTCTACTTTTGCTATTTCGTGAATCTGGGCAGATTGTCTACTTGTTAGCGATTTTGCCGATGATGTTGTAGTTGATCCGTGCAAGCTATGCTATTGTTCTTGCCATGTCTAGCTTGCATTTTGTGTATTCTTGATAGATGTATGCTTAGCTTGTCATGACTTGCTCCGTAGTGAGTGCATCGAGCTCGTAAACATGCCTACTTGATATCTGTTTCAGCATGCCCCAGTTTTCACTAAGTCTGAAAACTGATTAGGCTTTTGCTATGTTCACATGCTTGCAAATGTGTTCTATGATCCCTTTTGGCTCAAGGTCACTAAGGGACTTTTGTTAACCTTTTTGAGTAGCTCCATGCCATGTTTTACTTTGCCTTGTTCAGGTCCTGTAGCATGTAGTTTTGTTGCTCCGAAGAGTGCTACCTGATCTGAAATTCCAGATAAGTGTTAATTTCACTAAGTCTGAAATCTGTTGACCATATGCATTTTTGCCATGCTTGTTTGAACCTGTTAATGGATGATTTGGCTGTAGCTCAGTGCTAGACTTTTGTTAAGCATCATGAATGCATCCCTGCCATGTATTTTGTTGCCATGTTTGGGTGCTGTAGCATGTTTATTTTGTTGCATTTATATGGCTACTTGCTGTAAATCGCAGACCAGTGTCATATTTGAATTGCTTGCCATTTTCATACCGTAACTCCGATTCCGGCGTTCTTTATATCGTTTTCAAGCGATTTCATCTCATCTTTCCAGTGGCACACTTGGATTCCCAAGTTGAGGCTAGGTTCATGCATTCCTTGTCAAATCTTGCATATGCATCCCGCATAGCATACCATGTTTGCATCATATTGTTTGATCCTTGCACATGGTTGATTGTGTCCTTGTTGCTTGTTTGTCTTGTTTGGGTAGAGCCGGGAGACGAGTTCGCTAACGAGGAGCCCGTTGAGTTTGCTTTCGAGGATCCAGTCAACTCTGACAACTTTGCAGGCAAGATGATCATACCCTCGAAATCACTACTATCTTTGCTTTGCTAGATGCTCGCTCTTTTGCTATGCCAATGCTACGATGCCTACCACTTGCTTTCAAGCCTCCCAAATTGCCATGTCAAACCTCTCACCCACCATGTCCTAGCAAACCGTTGATTGGCTATGTTACTGCTTTGCTCAGCCCCTCTTATAGCGTTGCTAGTTGCAGGTGAAGATTGGAGACCGTTCCTTGTTGGAACATTTATTTACTTGTTGGGATATCATTATATTGCCATGTTATCTTAATGCATCTATATACTTGGTAAAGGGTGGAAGGCTCGGCCTCTCGCCTAGTGTTTTGTTCCACTCTTGCCGCCCTAGTTTCCGTCATATCGGTGTTATGTTCCCGGATTTTGCGTTCCTTACGCGGTTGGGTTATAATGGGAACCCCTTGATAGTTCGCCTTGATTAAAGCTTTTCCAGCAATGCCCAACCTTGGTTTTACCATTTGCCACCTAGCCTCTTTTTCCCTTGGGTTTCCGGAGCCCGAGGGTCATCGTATTTAAACCCCCCCGGGCCAGTGCCCCTCTGAGTGTTGGTCCAACCCGTCAGCCGCCGGTGGCTACCAGGGGCAATTCTGGGCTGGCCTACCGGAAGTTTAGACAATCTGAGTGTGCCCTGAGAATGAGATATGTGCAGCTCCTATCGGGATTTATCGGCACATTCGGGCCGTGTTGCTGGTCTTGTTTTAACCTGTCGAAGTGTCTTGAAGAACTGAGGTACCGAGTCTGATCGGAACGTCTCGGGAGGAGGTATATTCCTTCGTTGACCGTGAGAGCTTGTCATGGGCTAAGTTGGGACTCCCCTGCAGGGATTTGAACTTTCGAAAGCCGTGCCCGCGGTTATGGGCAGATGGGAATTTCTTAATGTCCGGTTGTAGATAACTTGAACCTTAATTTAATTAAAATGAATCAACTGAGTGTGTTACCGTGATGGCCTCTTCTCGGCGGAGTCCGGGAAGTGGACACGGTGTTGGTGTAATGTTTGCGTAGGTTGTCCTCTAGTTTCTCGCTCGCGCTTTGCCTTCTCTTCTCGCTCTATTTTGCGAACAGGTTAGCCACCATATATGCTAGTCGCTTGCTGCAGCTCCACATATTTACCCTGCCTTACCCCTTTTTAAGCTTAAATAGTCTTGATCGTGAGGGTGCGAGATTGCTGAGTCCCTGTGGCTCACAGATTACTATTACACCAGATGCAGGTCCTGATGTTTCCGCTCCAGGTGACACGTTTGAGCTCAAGTGGGAGTTCGACGAGGACTCTCAACGATACTATGTTTCCTTTCCTGATGATCAGTAGTGGTGCCCAGTTGGGGGTGATCGGGACCGTGTCGCATGTTGGGTTATCTTTTATTTTGGCGCCGTAGTCGGGCCATGAGTGTTTGGATGATGTAATGTTATTTCTGCACCTTGATTGACGTGGCGAGTGTAAGCCAACTATGTTATCTCCCCTTTATTATTTATATTACATGGGATGTTGTGAAGATTGCCTAACTTGCGACATATGCCTTCAATGCGATTATGCCTCTAAGTCGTGCCTCGACACGTGGGAGATATAGTCGCATCGAGGGTGTTACATCCTGCTTTGAGTTACAAATGTGAGCAACCGCACCGGTTTCAAATACCCAGGAGCTACTACGAGTACTGGTAAGGTACACATCAATTACATGTATATCACATATACCTTTCGTGATGCCGGCCTTCTTGTCCGCTAAGTATTTGGGGCAGTTCCACTTCCAGTGACCACTTCCCTTGCAATAAAAACACTCAGTCTCGGGCTTGGGTCCATTCTTTGGCTTCTTCCCGGCAGCTTGCTTACCGGGCGCGGCAACTCCCTTGCCGTCCTTCTTGAAGTTCTTCTTACCCTTGCCTTTCTTGAACTTAGTGGTTTTATTCACCATCAACACTTGATGTTCCTTTTTGACTTCTACCTCTGCTGATTTCAGCATTACGAATACTTCAGGAATGGTCTTTTCCATCCCCTACATATTGAAGTTCATCACAAAACTCTTGTAGCTCGGTGGAAGCGACTGAAGGATTCTGTCAGTGACCGCGTCATCCGGGAGATTAACTCCCAGCTGAGTCATGCGGTTATGCAACCCAGACATTTTGAGTATGTGCTCGCTGACAGAACTATTTTCCTCCATCTTACAGTTGAAGAACTTGTCGGAGACTTCATATCTCTTGACCCGGGCATGAGCTTGAAAAACCATTTTTAGCTCTTCGAACATCTCATATGCTCCGTGTCTCTCAAAACGCTTTTGGAGCCCCGGTTCTAAGCTGTAAAGCACGCCGCACTGAATGAGGGAGTAATCATCAACACGTGTCTGCCAAGCGTTTATAATGTCTTGGTTCTGTGGGACGGGTGCGTCATCTAGCGGTGCTTCTAGGACATAATCTTTCTTGGCAGCTATGAGGATGATCCTCAGGTTCTGGACCCAGTCCATATAGTTGCTGCCATCGTCTTTCATCTTGGTTTTCTCTAGGAACGCGTTGAAGTTGAGGACAACGTTGGCCATTTGATCTACAAGACATATTGTAAAGATTTTAGACTAAGTTCATGACAATTAAGTTCATCTAATCAAATTATACAATGAACTCCCACTCAGATAGACATCCCTCCAGTCATCTAAGTATAACATGATCCGAGTTAACTAGGCCGTGTCCGATCATCACGTGAGACGGACTAGTCAACATCGGTGAACATCTTCATGTTGATCGTATCTTCAATACGAGTCATGCTCGACCTTTCGGTCTTCTGTGTTCCGAGGCCATGTCTGTACATGCTAGGCTCGTCAAGTTAACCTAAGTGTATTGCGTGTGTAGATCTGTCTTACACCCGTTGTATTCGAACGTTAGAATCTATCACACCCGATCATCACGTGGTGCTTCGAAACAACGAACCTTCGCAACGGTGCACAGTTAGGGTGAACACTTTCTTGAAATTATTATGAGGGATCATCTTATTTACTACCGTCGTTCTAAGTAAACAAGATGCAAAAACATGATAAACATCACATGCAATCAAATAATAGTGACATGATATGGCCAATATCATATAGCTCCTTTGATCTCCATCTTGGGGCTCCATGATCATCTTGTCACCGGCATGACACCATGATCTCCATCATCATGATCTCCATCATCGTGTCTCCATGAAGTTGCTCGCCAACTATTACTTCTACTACTATGGCTAACACGTTTAGCAATAAAGTAAAGTAATTTACATGGCGTTTCTCAATGACACGCAGGTCATACAAAAATAAACACAACTCCTATGGCTCCTGCCGGTTGTCATACTCATCGACATGCAAGTCGTGATTCCTATTACAAGAACATGATCAATCTCATACATCACATATATCATTCATCATTCATCACAACCCTTGGCCATATCGCATCACAAAACACTTGCTGCAAAAACAAGTTAGACGTCCTCTAATTGTTGTTGCAAGTTTTTATGTGGCTGCTATAGGTTTCTAGCAAGAATGTTTCTTACCTACGACAAAACCACAACGTGAATTGCCAATTTCTATTTACCCTTCATAAGGACCATGTTCATCAAATCCGATCCGACTAAAGTGGGAGAGACAGACACCCGCCAGCCACCTTATGCAACAAGTGCATGTCAGTCGGTGGAAACGGTCTCACGTAAGCGTACGTGTAAGGTTGGTCCGGGCCGTTTCATCCCACGATGCCACCGAATCAAGATAAGACTAGTAACGGCAAGCAAATTGACAATATCGACGCCCACAACTACTTTGTGTTCTACTCGTGCATAGTAACTACGCATAGACCTAGCTCTGATACCACTGTTGGGGAACGTTGCAGAAAACAAAAAATTTCCTACGTTTCACCAAGATCAATCTATGGAGTCAACTAGCAACGAGAGGAGAGTGCATCTACATACCCTTGTAGATCGCGAGCGGAAGCATTCAAGAGAACGGGGATGATGGAGTCGTACTCGCCGTGATCGAAATCACCGTTGACCAAGTGCCGAACGGATGGCACCTCCGTGATTAACACACGTACGGAGCGGATGACGTCTCCTCCTTCTTGATCCAGCAAGGGGGAAGGAGAGGTTGATGAAGATCCAGCAGCACGACGGCGTGGTGGTGGATGCAGCAATGATCGCAGCAGGGCTTCGCCGAGCTTCTGCGAGAGGGAGAGGTGTAGCAGGGGAGAGGGAGGCGCCAAGACTTGAGGTGCGGCTCCCCTCCCTCCCTCCCTTTATATAGGCCCCCTGGGGGGCGCCGGCCCTGGAGATGTGATCTCCCAAGGGGGCGGCGGCCAAGGGGGGTGGAGTGCCCCCCAAGGCAAGTGGAGGCGCCCCCACCCTAGGGTTTCCAACCCTAGGCGCAGGGGGGCCCAAGGGGGGGGGGGGCGCACCAGCCCACTATGGGCTGGTTCCCCTCCCCACTTCAGCCCATGGGGCCCTCCGGGATGGGTGGCCCCACCCGGTGGACCCCCGGGACCCATCCGGTGGTCCCGGTACAATACCGGTGACCCCGAATCTTTCCTGATGACCGAAACTACACTTCCTATATATAATTCTTCACCTCCGGACCATTCCGGAACTCCTCGTGACGTCCAGGATCTCATCCGGGACTCCGAACAACTTTCGTATTACTGCATACTCATATCTCTACAACCCTAGCGTCACCGAACCTTAAGTGTGTAGACCCTATGGGTTCGGGAGACACGTAGACATGACCGAGACGGCTCTCCGGCCAATAACCAACATCGGGATCTGGATACCCATGTTGGCTCCCACATGCTCCTCGATGATCTCATCGGATGAACCATGATGTCGAGGATTCAAGCAACCCCGTATACAATTCCCTTTGTCAATCGGTATGTTACTTGCCCGAGACTCGATCGACGGTATCCCAATACCTTGTTCAGTCTTGTTACCAGCAAATCACTTTACTCGTACCGTAATGCATGATCCCATGATCAACCACTTGATCACATTGAGCTCATTATGATGATGCATTACCGAGTGGGCCCAGAGATACGTCTCCGTCATACGGAGTGACAAATCCCAGTCTCGATTCATGCCAACCCAACAGACACTTTCGGAAACACATGTAATGTACCTTTATAGTCACCCAGTTACGTTGTGACGTTTGGTACACCCAAAGCACTCCTATGGTATCCGGGAGTTGCACAATCTCATGGTCTAAGGAAATGATACTTGACATTCAGAAAAGCTACAACAAACGAACTACACGATCTTTGAGCTAAGCTTAGGATTGGGTCTTGTCCGTCACATCATTCTCCTAATGATGTGATCCCGTTATCAATGACATCCCCATGTCCATAGCCAGGAAACCATGACTATCTGTTGATCAACGAGCTAGTCAACTAGAGGCTCACTAGGGACACATTGTGGTCTATGTATTCACACATGTATTACGATTTCCGGATAATACAATTATAGCATGAATAATAGACAATTATCATGAACAAGGAAATATAATAATCATTTTATTATTGCCTCTAGGGCATATTTCCAACACCGGTGACGCGTGGCGCCTTTTGGTGTCGTCCTCCTCCCTGTAGGCGCGTTGATGAGGAGTCCAAATCACTCAAATCCCTCAAGTCTGGGTCTCCGGGCGAAAGTCCATGATCTGGTTTTGCTGGATCGGGGATGACGACGTTGTGTACGTCGCTACCTCCATGGAGGTATCGTCTTGGAGACCTTGACTGTGGGTGGTTACCGACGGCCCATGTGGTTGGCTGGGGGTGGTGGGTGGTTGTTGGTGGTGGTGGTGCGGCCGGCTTGGGGTCGGCGGTGGTTTTGTTCTCTTCTTTGGCGGTGTTCGTGCTCGAGTGCTCCTTGGTGTGTCTCTGCTAAGCGGTGCCCTGCGGCTACGCCGGTGGCGCATAGGTGTCGTGGCACAGTCTCGGCCTCGCATGACCGTTCGAATGTACCCCCGACACAGCTAGTGTCGCGGCGTTGTGTAGTCTTGGTTGCGCATGTGCCTTTTGATTGGGTCGACGGTACAGTGCCATGGTTTGGTCCACTAGGCGATGCTCTTCGACTACGCCGGTGGCACACAGGCGCCGTCACGTCCGTCTCGGTCTCGTGTGACCCTTCAAATGTGCCCCATGACACTGGTGGTGTTGCGGCGTTGTGTAGTCTCGGATGCGCGAAGCCTTTCGACTGCGTCGACGGTGTAATGTCATGGTTTGGTTTTGGCTAGCCGATGCAGTTCGATAACGCAGGCGGTGCTCTTTGTTTGTTTTGTGTTGTGTTTCCCTCTTTGTTCTCTCCCCAGTATGTGTTGTTTTGCTTTATCTCTTCTCCCTTGTGCCCCATGTACCTCTGGTTCATTTGAACCCTATCTTGCAACAAGGCTGCAAAGTCTTATAGGCAAAATGAATACAATTCAGGTGGGAGGCTTCGCCTCCCCCCGGTGACCTTCAAAAAAAAGATCTATCTAGTCATAGTCAAGGTGGTTGTGTTTCCTTGTATACAACTGGTACAGTGATTGGCGTATTTAGGGGCCGTCCATTCACTATGATCAAATGGTGGAGAAATAGGAGTTACGAGGAGTTACGAGAGTAAAATTACATGAAATTACAAATAACTGTGGGACCATTACAAGATTATGGTGGGGCAAATCATTTTTCAAAAGGGTAGATTCGTCCCATTTAGTGTGCAGCGCTGGGAGAAACGGAAAAAGAAACGTAGCCACACACACTTCTTTCCCCTCTGTCGATCCCCTCTCTGCGCCTCCTCCTCTGCCGTGTCGCTGCGCCGCCGCACGCTTCTTCCCCCCTCTCCGCGCCTCCTCCTCTGCCGGTCGCTGTGCCGCCGGCTTAGCCGCTTCTCCTGCGCCTTCTCCTCCCCGCTCCTTGCTGAGTCATCGACCAGATCGGCGTCCATGCTCAGCAGCGGCGTCGGCATCTTCAGCGGAGGAGGCGGGTGGTCGTGGCGGCGGCATCTTCAGCGGCGTCGCCGGTCTCCCGTCGCTGACCTCGGCCTCACCCAGAAGAGGTTTTGTCCGCCCATGCCGCCAAGGAGGGGGAGCAGCCGTGCCCGGACGAGGTCGTCCCCAACTCCTGCATCTAGTCGTCGACCTTACCAACACTGCAGTCGCCGCTGCTGGTCGAGGTCGCCTAGGTTGACACGTTCCGCCGAACTACAGGTCATCCTGCCCGACATTGTACGTACGGTCTCTTGCTCCCCTCTTCACCCCCTATGTTGATCCCGACATGTATTGATTTGATTGGGCAGTTCAATTCAGTGGTTCCAAGCGAGGAAGTGGTTGGATGTGCGATGGCCTAGCGGCGTAGATACGCGATAGATTTGTGCTTTGTCGATTGATGCACATGGGGAGCTATGCAGTTACCCTAGAGAGGAGTCAAATTTCTTGTAGAATGATATTTGCAGTGTTATTGTTCGTCACGTACAAAGCGCAGGAATCATATTAATAAGTTATACATCATTTGTGCCATAATTTTCCATCTTGGATAAGGATTGATAGAAGACAGAAGGACCAAAATCATCTACACTTTCTCACTACTAAGTAGAAATTTGCTACTTCAACCCTTCTGGTTTAGGAAAGTGACAGTTTTCAGCAATTGTTTAGCCGTAGGGAAGAACATACAACATATCGCTTTATTCTGCCCATTCATGTGTGATGGAGCAGTTGTAGGACATTGTTTTTTCTCTTCGATGTTCTTTTCCAGGTGAAATCCATGGCTGCTTCCGAAAACTTCAAATTTGCAAGAAGACGTTTTATTTGCCAAAAGATGGTTGTTGTTCTGCCACTAGACTGACCATCCAGCTTTTAATTTTAGTGTAATATCAAGATATTGCAATTGAACTCTTCTTAAGGTAATTCTCTGTTTTATCTGAACTCACTAAGATTATTTGCTTTTTCTTTGGTCTTTTGCACATTTAAAATGCTAGAGAAATTTTTGCCAATCTCTTTAATTTTCACGCAAAGCTAAGATGTTTCCCATTTATAATTTAGAGACAAGCATCTTGTCAAAGCTTAGGCTTACAATGGAGACACCATCAGTGGCAATTGCAAAGTTCTGTGCTTGATATGTCAGTATCTTTCTAATCTCCCACCTCACGCGCTGAAATTAGAGGGCAAAGGAGCACACACAATGAGCACCCGCAAGTAATATATTCTGCCAAATATATACAAGCATGCCTACACAATGCTAGTAATAATCGTTGTGTACAATGGCGCCATACATTGTGGAGCAAGGCCAGAACTATGTTCCTTCATCTACATTTTGCACAGATGAGCAATTATTACCTTCTTGCCTTTTTCAGGTATTTGGCAATATTGGCTCTTGGGCTACCCAATTGATCACTGAAGCTGGTGGCAAGGTGGTCTCCATCAGAGATGTCACAGGGGTTGTCAACAACTCCAATGGCATTGACATAGCCAAGCTGATGAAGCACTCGGCAGAGAACCGCGGGATCAAGGGCTTTGACGGAGGCGACGCCGTCGACCCGACCTTGCTGCTCACGGAAGAGTGCGACATGCTCATCCCGGCAGCTCTGGGAGGAGTCATAAACAAGTAATCTTCTATTTCCTTGTCCCATCTCACTTCATCCAATCTTTATCAGATTACTGCTCAGAAGCTCAGTTAAAGTATCCTCCTGGTTGTTATTTTTTGTGTATCTGAATATATTTTTGTTAATAAAAAGTCCGTTCGATTTTCTTCTTCTACTAGGGACAATGCTGATGCCATCAAAGCAAAGTACATCATCGATGATGTTAACCACCCAACAGACCCCGAGGCCGACGAGGCAGGAACACCAACATTTTGCCACAAAAATAAGCTGCATTTTCAAGGAAATATGCCCTAGAGGCAATAATAAAGTTATTATTTATTTCCTTATATCATGATAAATTTTTATTATTCATGCTAGAATTGTATTAACCGGAAACATAATACATGTGTGAATACATGGACAAACAGAGTGTCACTAGTATGCCTCTACTTGACTAGCTCGTTGATCAAAGATGGTTAAGTTTCATAACCATAGACATGAGTTGTCATTTGATTAATGGGATCACATCATTAGGAGAATGATGTGATTGACTTGACCCATTCCGTTATCTTAGCACTTGATCGTTTAGTTTGTTGCTACTGCTTTCTTCATGACTTATACATGTTCCTATGACTATGAGATTATGCAACTCCCGTTTACCGGAGGAACACTTTGTGTGCCACCAAACGTCACAACGTAACTGGGTGATTATAAAGGTGCTATACAGGTGTCTCCAAAGTTACTTGTTGGGTTGGCGTATTTCGAGATTAGGATTTGTCACTCCGATTGTCGGAGAGGTATCTCTGGGCCCACTCGGTAATGCACATCACTATAAGCCTTGCAAGCATTGCAACTAATGAGTTAGTTGCAGGATGATGTATTACAGAACGAGTAAAGAGACTTGCCGGTAACGAGATTGAACTAGGTATTGAGATACCGACGATCGAATCTCGGGCAAGTAACATACCGATGACAAAGGGAACAACGTATGTTGTTATGCGGTCTGACCGATAAAGATCTTCATAGAATATGTAGGAGCCAATATGAGCATCCAGGTCCCGCTATTGGTTATTGACCAGAGAGGTGTCTCGGTCATGTCTACATAGTTCTCGAACCCGTAGGGTCCTCACGCTTAACATTCATTGACGATATAGTACTATATGAGTTATGTATGTTGGTGACTGAATGTTGTTTGGAGTCCGGGATGAGATCACGGACATGACGAGGAACTCCGGAATGGTCCAGAGATAAAGTTTGATATATGGGATAATAGTGTTTGGTCACCGGAAGGGTTCCGGAATTCACCGGAAGGGGTTCCAGATGTTTCCCGAAATGTTTGGGTACGAGAACACTTTATTTGGGCCAAAGGGGAAAGCCCACAAGTTTTTGGAAAGCGCAAAAGGAAGTTTTGCGGAGTCCAGGGGCCAGACGCCAGGGTCCCTGGCGTCTAGGTCCAGACACCGGGAACCCTGGCGTCTGGCCCTGGAGTCCGAGAAGGACTCTTGCCTTTCAGGTGAAACCGACTTTGTGGAGGCTTTTACTCCAAGTTTTGACCCCAGGGCTCAACATATAAATAGAGGGGTAGGGCTAGCACCCAAGACACATCAAGAAACACCAAGCCGTGTGCTGGCAACCCCGTCCCCTCTAGTTTATCCTCCGTCCTAGTTTTCGTAGTGCTTAGGCGAAGCCCTGCGGAGATTGTTCTTCACCAACACCGTCACCACGCCATCGTGCTGCCGGAACTCATCTACTACTTCGCCCCTCTTGCTGGATCGAGAAGGCGAGGACGTCACCGAGCCGAACGTGTGCAGAACTCGGAGGTGCCGTGCTTTTGGTACTTGGATCGGTCAGATCGTGAAGACGTACGACTACATCAACCGCGTTGATATAACACTTCCGCGAACGGTCTAGGAGGGTACGTAGACAACACTGTCCCATCTTGTTGCTATGCATCACCATGATCTTGCATGTGCGTAGGAATTTTTTGAAATTACTACGTTCCCCAACAGTGGTATCAGAGCCAGATTTTATGCGTAGATGTCATATGCACGAGTAGAACACAAGTGAGTTGTGGGCGATATAAGTCATACTGCTTACCAGCATGTCATACTTTGGTTCGGCGGTACTGTTGGATGAAGCGGCCCGGACCGACATTACGCGTACGCTTACGCGAGACTGGTTCTACCGACGTGCTTTGCACACAGGTGGCTGGCGGGTGTCAGTTTCTCCAACTTTAGTTGAACCGAGTGTGGCTACGCCCGGTCCTTGCAAAGGTTAAAACAACACCAACTTGACGAACTATCGTTGTGGTTTTGATGCGTAGGTAAGAACGGTTCTTGCTAAGCCCAGTAGCAGCCACGTAAAACTTGCAACAACAAAGTAGAGGACGTCTAACTTGTTTTTGCAGGGCATGTTGTGATGTGATATGGTCAAGACATGATGCTAAATTTTATTGTATGAGATGATCATGTTTTGTAACCGAGTTATCGGCAACTGGTAGGAGCCATATGGTATTCGCTTTATTGTATGCAATGCAATCGCCCTGTAATGCTTTACTTTATCACTAAGCGGTAGCGATAGTCATAGAAGCATAAGATTGGCGAGACGACAACGATGCTACGATGGAGATCAAGGTGTCGCGTCGGTGACGATGGTAATCATGACGGTGCTTCGGAGATGGAGATCACAAGCACAAGAAGATGATGGTCATATCATATCACTTATATTGGTTGCATGTGATGTTTATATTTTATGCATCTTATCTTGCTTTGATTGACAGTTGCATTATAAGATGATCTCTCACTAAATTATCAAAGTATAAGTGTTCTCCCTGAGTATGCACCATTGCGAAAGTTCTTCGTGCTGAGACACCACGTGATGATCAGGTGTGATAGGCTCTACGTTCAAATACAACGGGTGCAAAACAGTTGCACATGCGGAATACTCAGGTTAAACTTGATGAGCCTAGCATATAACAGATATGGCCTCGGAACACGGAGACCGAAAGGTCGAGCGTGAATCATATAGTAGATATGATCAACATAGTGATATTCACCTTTGAAACTACTCCATCTCACGTGATGTTCGAACATGGTTTAGTTGATATTGATCACGTGATCACTTAGAAGATTAGAGGGATGTCTATCTAAGTGGGAGTTCTTAAGTAATATGATTAATTGAATTTAAATTTATCATGAACTTAAGTCCTGGTAGTATTAGCATATCTATGTTGTAGATCAATAGCTCGCGTTTAGCTCCCCTGTTTTATTTTTGATATGTTCCTAGAGAAAACTAAGTTGAAAGATGTTAGTAGCAATGATGCGGATTGGATCCGTGATCTGAGGTTTATCCTCATTGCTGCACAGAAGAATTATGTCCTTGATGCACCGCTAGGTGACAAACCTATTGCAGGAGCAGATGCAGATGTTATGAACGTTTGGCTAGCTCAATATGATGACTACTTGATAGTTTAGTGCACCATGCTTAAACGGCTTAGAATCGGGACTTCAAAGACGTTTTGAATGTCATGGACCATATGAGATGTTCCAGGAGTTGAAGTTAATATTTCAAGCAAATACCCGAGTTGAGAGATATGAAGTCTCCAACAAGTTCTATAGCTAAAATATGGAGGAGAATAGCTCAAGCAGTGAGCATGTGCTCAGATTGTCTGGGTACTACAATCGCTTGAATCAAGTGCGAGTTAATCTTCCAGATAAAATAGTGATTGACAGAATTCTCTAGTCACCATCACCAAGTTAGTAGAACTTCGTGATGAACTATAATATGCAAGGGATAACGGAAACGGTTCCCAAGCTCTTCGTGATGCTGAAATCGACGAATGTAGAAATCAAGAAAATCATCAAGTGTTGATGTTAAACAAAACCAATAGTTTCAAGTAAAGGGACAAAGGGGGAACTTCAAGAAGAACGGCAAGCAAGTTGCTGCTCAAGTGAAAAAAACCCAAGTCTGAACCTAGGTCTGAAACTGAGTGCTTCTACTGCAAAGGGACTGGTCACTGGAAGCGGAACTACCCCAAGTAATTGGCGGATAAGAAGGATGGCAAAGTGAACATAGGTATATTTGATATGCATGTTATTGATGTGTACTTTACTAGTGTTTATAGCAACCCCTCAGTATTTGATACTAGTTCAGTTGCCAAGAATAGTAACTCGAAACGGGAGTTGCAGAATGAACAGGGACTAGTTAAGGGTGAAGTGACGATATGTATTGGAAATGGTTCCAAGATTGATATGATCATCATCGCACACTCCCTATACTTTCGGGATTAGTGTTAAACCTAAAATAAATGTTATTTAGTGTTTGCGTTAAGCATGAATATGATTGGATCATGTTTATTGCAATACGGTTATTAATGTAAGTTAGAGAATAATTGTTGTTCTGTTTACATGAATAAAACCTTCTATGGTCATACACCCAATGAAAATGGTTTGTTGGATCTCGATCGTGGTGATACACATTTTCATAATATTGAAACCAAAAGATGCAAAGTTAATAACACTAGTAGAAAAAGGGTCAAATGTTCACCCCTTTAGCCCTGGTTTGTATTTGAGCCGGCACTAATGTGACCATTAGTGCCGGTTCGAATGGCTATGCATTAGTGTCGGTTCGTAATTAACCTTTAGTACCGGTTCGTGCCACGAACCGGTACTAAAGGGGTGGTGGCAGGCTGGCGTCAGGCCAGGGCCCCATGAGCCCCTTTAGTGATGGTTTGTGACACAAACCGGTACTAAAGGTCTAAACTATAGTACCGGTTTGTGTCACCAACCGGCACTAAAGAGTCTTAACCTATAGTCCCGGTTGGGCAATTTTCAAACTCTACCCCCCCCCCCCCCCCCGTGTATCGCCATTTCAGTTTTGAAAAAATCAAAAGAAAATGATAAAAACTTCAAAAAATAAAATCCTTGGAGAGGTAGTAATATTACTACATCTACTAGTTAGGAAAATTTGAAAACTTAAATTTGGACATGTTTTGCAAAAAGTGTAGGGAAAATGTAAAATGGCTATAACTTTTGCATACGATGTCAGAAAAAAACGTATAATATATCAAAAAATTCAGCACGAAAATCCGCATCCGATGGAGACTGCCTACGGCCTGTTTGCAATTTTTTAGAATCCTCAAATTCCAAAAGGAAAAAAGATATGGTCAAATTTCAGTTTTTTTAAAAAAATTGGTTAAATCTGGTCAAACTACTTATTCAAGAAGTATTAATGTTACTACATAATTATTCAAGAATATTAGTGTTACTAAATAATTATTTCAATTTTTTGAATTTTGGTTAAATCTGGTCAAACTATGGTCAAACTGTGGTCAAACTATGGTCAAACTTATTCAAGAAATATTAGTGTTACTAAATAATTACTGTTTTTTAGAATAATAGTTTCAAACTCAAAAGGTGAAACGTGTGACCTAATGCTCAAGCTAAACTGCTGAGGGTTAATAGGATTGACAGCTTACATTTGTCAGGAAAACAACAAGTGCAGACTTGGAATGTAGGGGGAATAGAACTCCGAAGTTAAGCGTGCTCACGCTGGGGGAGTGAGAGGATGGGTGACCGGCTGGGAAGTTAGGCGATTTGGAATGAGTGATCCACACTTGAGCAGTTAAGAGAGGTGATTAGAGACTAAATCACCAAATAATTCAGAAAAATTAAAAATAAAAAAAAGTCAAATTTTTTTCCAAAATTTTCAAAAAAAACCCTTTAGTACCGGTTGGTAACACCAACCGGTACTAAAGGTCCCCCATACCAGGGCGCGAGCTCACGCCACGTGGTGGCACTTTAGCGCCGGTTCGTGCCGAACCGGTACTAAAGGGGGGGGGGGGCTTTAGTGCCCACCCTTTAGTGCCGGTTACGGAACCGGCACTAAAGGCCCTTACGAACCGGTTTTAAAGCTCCGTTTTCTACTAGTGTAATGATAGTGCAACTTATTTATGGCACTGCCGTTTAGGTCATATTGGTGTAAAGCGCATGAAGAAAATCCATGCTGATGGGCTTTTGGAATCACTTGATTATGAATCAGTTGATGCTTGCGAACCATGCCTCATGGGCAAGATGACTAAGACTCTGTTCTCCGAAACAACGGAGCGAGCAACAGATTTGTTGGAAATCATACATATTGATGTATGTGGTCCGATGAATATTGAGGCTCATGGCAGGTATCATTATTTTTTGATCTTCACAGATGATTTGAGCAGATATGAGTATATCTACTTGATGAAACACAAGTCTGAAACATTTGAAAAGTTCAAAGAATTTCATAGTGAAGTGGAGAATCATCGTAACAAAAATAAAAAGTTTCTACGATATGATCGCAGAAGTAAAATATTTGAGTTACGAGTTTGGCCTTCAATTAAAACAATGTGAAATAGTTTCACTACTCATGCCACCTGGAACACCACAGCGTAATGGTGTGTCCGAACGTCATAACCGTACTTTATTTGATATAGTGCAATCTATGATGTCTCTTACCGATTCACCACTATTGATTTGGGGTTATGCATTAGAGACAGCTGCATTCACGTTAAATAGGGCACCATCTAAATCTATTGAGACGACACCGTATGAACTATGGTTTGGCAAGAAACCTAAGCTGTCGTTTCTTAAAGTTTGAGGTTGCAATGCTTATGTGAAAAAGTTTCAACCTGATAAGCTCAAACCCAAATCAGAGAAGTGTGTCTTCATAGGATACCCAAAAGAAAAATGTTGGGTACACCTTCTATCACAGATCCGAAGGCAAGATATTCATTGCTGAGAATGGATCCTTTCTAGAGAAGGAGTTTCTCTCAGTGAGTGGGAGGAAAGTAGAACTTGATGAGGTAACTGTACCTGCTCCCTTATTGGAAAGTAGTTCATCACAGAAATCTGTTCCTGTGACTACTACACCAATTAGTGAGGAAGCTAATGATGATGATCATGTAACTTCAGATCAAGTTACTACCGAACCTCGTAGGTAAACCAGAGTGAGATCCACACCAGAGTGGTACGTAATCCTGTTCTGGAGGTCATGTTACTTGACCATGACGAACCTACGAACTATGAGGAAGCGATGATGAGCCCAGATTCCACGAAATGGCTTGAGGCCATGAAATCTGAGATGAGATCCATGTATGAGAACAAAGTATGGACTTTGATTGACTTGCCCAATGATTGGCGAGCCATTGAGATTAAATGGATCTTCAAGAGGAAGACAGACGCTTATAGTAGTGGTACTATCTACAAAGCTAGAATTGTCGCAAAAAGGTTTTCGACAAGTTCAAGGTGTTGACTACGATGAGAGTTTCTCACTCGTATCTATGCTTAAGTCTGTCTGAATCATGTTAGCAATTGCCACATTTTATGAAATCTGGCAAATGGATAAACAAATTTACATTCCTTAATGGATTTATTAAAGAAGAGTTGTATATGATGCAACAAGAAAGTTTTGTCAATCCTAAAGGTGCTAAAAAAATATGCAAGCTCCAGCGATCCATCTATGGACTAGTGCAAGTGAAAGAACATGCGGTGCCCCCATGTTTGGTTTTGGTAATTGATGACAATCTCTATGGACTAATGGTTGCCTTGAGTTATATTTGAAGGTTTTGTCCATAGGCTTTTCTTGGAGTACATGTGTTGGTTTCAAGAAGAGTTTGTGTCGACCAAGGTGCTATTCAAGGAATTATCCAAAGATTGGTCATTTGAGAGTTGAGCTTATTGCAAGCATGTCTTGAAGAAGAAGATTGTGTGATCATTCATGTTTACCTTCAAGACATCATCCAAACGAACAGAGTTGGAAAGATTCAAGGTTGATCAAGACTAATTCAAGAGTGAATCAAGTTAATCAACTCACAAAGCATAGAAGATGTACCGAGAGTGTCGGAATACTAGAGTAGGGGTACCCTAGTATCCCGAACTTGTGCACGGGTAGTCGCAGCGTCCCATGGCAAGGCTTGCCGGGTGACCGCCAAGGTCCTCCGTGGTTCCTTTGGAGCCATTCAAGAACAAAGTATCCAGGCCAACAAAGACATCTCAAGACCCCGGCAAGAGGAGCTTGCCGGGAAGGCCAACCAAGGCATCTCAAGACACCGGAAAGAGGAGCTTGCCGGGAAGGCCAACTAAGGCATCTCAAGGAACTTGCCGCGACGCGTCGCACGTCCCGGCAAGGCCCGGTGAGCGACAAGCTCCCGGGCGCGACAAGACAACAACCGCGGCAAGGCGCTTGCCGCGGCAAGACACCACTGTGCCCGCGCTCCAGCACATCCACCAACGTGTTGCTCTGGGACCCTTCCGGGCGTACGTGGCGAGAGGCTGTGCAGCTTGCGGTGCGCGGTGGCAAGCGGCGCTGACAAGATCGCCATCGTGGCAAGCGGTGGCGTCCCTGACCGTCCCTTTTACACTGTTTTAGGCGACGCAGACGGGCATTTAAGGCCCTTGCCCCTGCCGTCAGAGTTAGGTATGATACACTGTAGCAGGTAGCTGTGCCTACCACAGCACCTTTCCATTTTTGCCTTTACCTCCGTTGCCACCTGTCGGTGACCCCTTGAGCATATAAAAGGCGGCCCATGCGCAATGTAGAGGGGGGTTAGCCAGTTCAGAGAACACTCATGCTCGGTCTTGTTAGCTGCTGGTGTGTACTGTAGCACTCCGCGCTCCCGAGCAAGAACTCAATACAAACCACAAAGCAGGAGTAGGGTTTTACGCATCCGTGCGGCCCGAACCTGGGTAAATCGCTCGCGTGTATCGCCTCGATTTGCTCTTTGCATGATCTCCGCCCCGCCGAACCGAAAGGGACTCGGTCCACCGGTCCCATAGGTGCCCGTGGATCAGTACCCCGACATCTTTGGCGCGCCAGGTAGGGGCGTCGAAGTTGTGTGAACCAGATCCAGCGTTCTCACGAGCTAGATCTTCATCATCTTCATCAACATGCCGCCGAAGAAGAAGCCTTCGGAGGCAGCTGCCCCGTCCACGCCTTACCCACCACCGCCGGAGCAAACGGCGGATGGGGCGGGCGTCGGCGGAAGAACGGGCGTTGACGAGGAAGCTCACGGTGCTGCCAGGTCCAAGGACAAGGCTGCGCTGCCCATCGGCGGCGTAGCCGGCTCCCACAACGACCGGGCGCACTCCAAGACCTCGGCGTCCGTACATGCAACGCGCCCATCTCAGGAGGCGCGGGACCGGCAGCGTCATGGTACTGACGGTACCATGCGTTTGCTAGACCAAGATCGAGCTGGTGGATCTCGGAGCGTTCAAGACCACCATACACGTCAACATGCTGGCACGAGCGAGGCACGGTGGCCTGGACGGGATACTGCTCCTTCTAACATAGTTAGAAGTCCGAGCATATCCCGCTCCTCGCACCGTTCGCCACCACCACCCGCCACTACAGCAGAAGCTTTGGCACGAGCTCAGCTGCTCCTAGACTACCCTCCAACGGTGGACAAGATCGACGACTGGAGGGCCACCATCCAGAGTCTCATCGGCTTCGCCAACGGCGACACTCCACGGCAGCCGAGCACGTCGCAGCCGCAGCGAGTCAGCCAGGCACGAGCCGGTGGCGACAAGACCGGTGGGGGTGCAACCTCTGTGCACTCTCCACCCCGAAGGCCAAGATCGCCGACTCGCCGGATCCATCTCGACAGCGACTCCACCGCGTCGTCAGATCCACGAGCTCGTTGCGATCAGCGCCAAGTTCTTCACGAACGACAGCAAGAAGACGCTCGTACTCGCATCGAGCGCCGAAGAGAAGCGCGACGTCAATCAGACCAGCGCGCTGGGCCCTCTGTTGACATGCATGCGCCCGGGGAACCAGGCGACTTGCCGTACGCGGTAGGTTGCCCTGCGTTTACTCGTGAGCTGCGGCAAGTCCAGTGGCCCAGCATGAAGAATTTCAAGCCAGATGTACCAGAGAAGTACGACGGCAAGTTGCATCCGTCGGAGTTCCTCGGCATCTACACCATCGCGGTGCAGGCTGCTGGGGGGCGAGAAGACAAGATCCTTGCCAACTACTTCCCGCTGGTGCTCAAGCCCAACGTCAGGTCCTGGCTCATGCACTTGCCGGACAACTCCATATCCTCCTGGGCAGACCTATGCCATCAGTTTGTTGGCGCCTTTACAGGCGGCCACAAACCTCATGGCCAAGAGAGTGACCTTCGTCTGCTCGCCCAGAAGGAAGGAGAGCCTCTGCGCAAGTATATTCAGAGATTCAGCCGTGTGCAGCACAACATTCCAGATGTCCACCCTGCCGCGGTTATCAGCGCGTTCCATCAGAACATGCGTAACCGCAGGATGCGGGAGGAGATGGCGATGTGCAAGATCAGAGACGTCAGTGAGCTGTATGCCCTGGCCGACAAGTGTGCACGTGCTGAGGAAGGGAGGAAACTCCCCGGAGAGAATGTAGGAGCAGGAGGATCTGACAGTGAGGATGCTGCCCCGGCAAAGAAGAACCGGCGGCGGAACAGGAAGAAGAAAGGCAAAGAGGTGCTAGTCGTTGAGCAGTCCGGCAACGAAGGTGGCGCCAAGAAAGCCAAAGTTGGTAGCTCCGGCAAGGAGGTTGCCGCATGCACCAACTGTCAGGCTGTGGCGGTCGCCGACAAGCAGGACGGCACCGACAAGCAGTACTGCAAGATTCACCGCAGCAAGGGCCATGACCTCCAGAGCTGCAAGAAGGTCGAGCAGCTTGTCCAGCAGCAAAAGGCTGAGTACGAGCGACGAGACAAGGAGAGGGCCCAAGGAGGCGCTGGAGAATCTGGCAAGAAGCGCGCCGGCCGGGGAGGACGCCGCGGCAAGGCCAAGCAGCGGCAAGAAGACAGACCCCCCCCCCCCCCGCGGCCGCGACAAGGATGAAGATGGCGACGACGATGACGAAGACATGGATGATGTTGAGACCAGTGAGCAGGAGTTCCAGAAAGCCACAGAGGTCTTGTGCGTTGACGGCGGTGCTTCTCTGCATACTTCGCACCGCCAACTCAAGCAGTGGGTGCGGGAAGTCAATGCAGCGGAGCCACCTGTCGAGTCACGCAAGCTTCTGAAATGGTCCAGCACGCCTATCATCTTTGACATTGAGGACCACCCTGATCGCACAATTGCGGTTGGGTGCTTGCCGATGTTGGTTTCACCAACTATCCGCAACCTCAAGGTCACTAAGATGTTAGTTGACGGCGGGGCCGGCTTGAACCTGATCTCCTCCGCTGTACTCCAGAAACTCCAGATCCCTGACAGCGAGCTCGAAGAGACCGGCACATTCCAAGGAATCAACCCGGGAAGGAGCAAGCCGAAGGGGAAGGTCACGTTGCCAGTAACATTTGGCAGTGAGCTGAACTTCAGGACTGAGAGGGTCACATTTGACGTTGCCGACATTCCATTGCCTTACAATGGGATACTTGGCCGTCCAGCACTCGCCAGGTTCATGGCAGCCTCTCATTACGCATACAACATGCTGAAGATGCCAGGCCCGATAAGCGTCATCTCTGTCCCCGGCGACAAGAAGGATGCTCTTATCTGTGCCGACAAGATCTACCGGGAAGCAGCAGCCGCAGCAGATCACAAGTCACTTGCCGCTGAAGCTCCCAGGGGGAAGAAGAAGACCAAGTCCGGCAAGAGTTCTGATGCCCACTCCGGCAAGCGCACCTCTTCGGAGTGCTGCGCTGCCGTCGAGGACGCACCATCGAGCTCCACCGGCAAGTGCAAGAAGACAATGGCAGCTCCGCCAGAGACGAAGAAGGTGTCCGCCAAGGAGGACGGCACTGGTGGTACCTTCACCATCAGTGCCACTCTCGACCCTAAATAGGAAAGCGCGCTCATTGCTTTCCTGCGGGCGAATGTCGACGTGTTTGCATGGCAACCGTCTGACATCCCCGGTGTTCCCAGGAAAGTGATTGAGCACCACCTTGCCGTTTGTCCTCATGCGCGGCCCGTCAAGCAGAAGGCCAGGAAGCAGGCAGTGGAGCGCCAAGAATTCATTGCAGAAGAAATCAAGAAGTTGGAAGCGGCAGGCCTTGTCAGAGGAGTACTCCATCCTACGTGGTTGGCCAATCCTGTAGTCGTGCGCAAGGCAAACGGGAAATGGAGACTTTGTATCGATTTTACCGATGTTAACAAAGCTTGTCCCAAAGACCCATTTCCTTTGCCGCGCATTGACCAGATTGTTGACTCCACAGCCGGATGTGATTTGCTTTCATTTCTTGACGCATACTCAGGATACCATCAGATCTTCATGGCAGAAGAGGATGAGGAGAAGACCGCATTTATTACTCCATGTGGCACGTACTGTTTCGTACGAATGCCTTTCGGATTAAAAAATGCTGGTTCAACATTTGCAAGAGTAGTCCATGTCGCCCTTGAGCC
This sequence comes from Triticum urartu, assembly GCF_056163025.1. Classification (NCBI taxonomy): domain Eukaryota; kingdom Viridiplantae; phylum Streptophyta; class Magnoliopsida; order Poales; family Poaceae; genus Triticum; species Triticum urartu. The sequence goes on from NC_141874.1 coordinate 704,931,534, forward strand.
ACAAATACACAGAAATGTGGAAGCTTACATGGATGACATAGTGGTCAAGAGCAAGGACAGAGCAACTTTGATCCAAGATTTAGACGAGACCTTTGCAAATCTGCGCAAGATCAACCTCAAGCTCAACCCCGAGAAGTGTGTGTTTGGAGTCCCCTCCGGCAAGCTTCTCGGGTTCTTCATGTCTCAGCGGGGAATTGAAGCCAATCCCGACAAGATCAAGGCCATTGAGCAGATTGAAGCACCAAGGCGTGTCAAGGATGTGCAAAGACTTGCTGGTTGCGTGGCTGCTCTCAGCAGGTTTATCTCTAGGTCTGCTGAGCGCGCCCTGCCGTTTTTCAAATTATTGAAAAAGGCGGGTCCAATGAAATGGACTCCGGAAGCGGAGGCTGCGCTGCAAGACTTGAAGAGATACCTGTCCTCCCCTCCAATACTTGTCGCACCTAAGCCACAAGAGAAGTTGCTGCTGTATATAGCGGCAACCAATCAAGTGGTTAGTGCTGCGTTAGTAGCAGAGAGGGAGGCAGATGACAAGCCAGCAACCACGGCAAGCGCATCCAACGACAAGCAACGGGCTTCCCCGGCAAGCTCTGGTCCTGACAAAGATGGATCTGGGCAGATGCGCGAGGAAATACAGAAGAAAATGGTGCAGCGCCCAGTTTACTTTGTCAGTTCCCTTCTGCAGGGGGCTAGGTCAAGGTACTCTAGCGTCCAGAAATTGCTTTTCGGCCTCCTCATGGCCTCGAGAAAGCTGCGCCATTACTTCCAAGCACATGAGATCACAGTTGTCACTCGCTTTCCGCTGAAGAGGATACTACAGAATCCAGAAGCGACAGGCAGGATTGTTGAGTGGGCACTAGAACTGTCAAGCTTTGGCCTCAAGTTTGAGAGCACATCAACTATTCAGAGCAGAGCATTGGCAGAATTCATAGCAGAATGGACGCCAACACCAGATGAAGAAATTCCAGAGACGAGCATCCCCGTCGATGAAGCAAACAAAGAGTGGCTGATGTACTTTGATGGTGCCTTTTCGCTGCAAGGCGCCGGCGCTAGCGTGCTGCTTGTCGCACCCGCCGGAGAGCACCTCAAGTACGTAGTCCAGATGCACTTTCCCAAGGAGCAAGCAACAAACAATACTACAGAGTATGAAGGCTTGCTTGCCGGTCTCAGGATCGCGGCAGACCTTGGGATTAAGAAGCTCATTGTCAGGGGTGACTCGTAGCTTGTCGTCCGTCAAGTAAACAAGAGCTATCAAAGTCCGTTGATGGAAGCTTACATCGACGAAGTGAGAAAGCTAGAAGAGCACTTTGAGGGCCTGCAGATGGAGCATGTTCCAAGAGCTCAGAACGCCATTGCCGACGGCCTATCAAAGTGCGCCGCACTTAAGTTACCTGTGGAACCAGGGATCTTTGTGCTCAAGCTGACTTAGCCGTCCGTAACGCCATCAACTGGACAGAGCAAGAAGAGGAAGTTGATTTCTGATGACTATTTTCCGGCAGAGCTCCCCGAAGCCGCCGCCAAGAAGGTCCCCAAGATCAACGCCAAGAGCGCTGAGGAGCAGTCTGCTCCGGCAAGCCCTAGGGTTTGTTCCGTTGAAGCAGAAGCTCCCGACAAGTTTTGCTCCGGCAAGCTTGCCGGGGAACGTCAAGCTCCGGAAGAGGCTCAGGTTCTCGCCGTAGAAGCGGATGTTCCCACATCAGCAGATTTGCCTTTAGTCCTTGTTGTCGAGCCACAAGCTCCAGCATGGGCACAGCAGATTGTCCATTTCCTTCAGACAGGAGAACTTCTCGAGGAGCAAGAAGAAGCGGAAAAGGTAGCCCGGCAGTCAAGTATGTACCAGTTTGTCGACAAGACACTGTACAGAAGAAGACTCAACGGAGTGAAATTGAAGTGTATTCACCGGGAAGACGGACAAAAGCTGTTGGCAGAGATACATGGAGGCATATGTGGACACCACATTGGCGCAAGAGCACTTGTCGGAAAAGCATTCCGGCAAGGTTTCTTCTGGCCAATAGCCCTCCAGGATGCAACTGCACAAGTAACCAAGTGTGAAGCGTGCCAGTTCCATTCCAAGCAGATACACCAGCCAGCTCAAGCTCTCCAGACGATCCCTTTATCCTGGCCATTTTCGGTCTGGGGGCTCGACATCCTCGGTCCCTTTCCCCGAGCTGTCGGGGGCTTTGAGTACTTGTACGTTGCAATCGACAAGTTCACAAAGTGGCCGGAAGTGGAACCAGTGAGGAAGGTGACAGCACAGTCAGCAGTCAAGTTCTTCAGGTCGATTGTTTGCCGCTTCGAGATCCCTAACAGGATAATCACCGACAACGGTACACAATTCACGAGCCGCACCTTCATGCAGTACGTCCAAGATCTTAGCGCCAAGGTCTGCTTCGCTTCTGTTGCTCACCCGAGAAGCAACGGTCAAGCGGAGAGGGCAAATGCTGAAGTGCTGCGCGGGCTCAAGACCAGAACCTTCGACAGGCTGCACAAGTGCGGAAGAAACTGGATCGAGGAGCTGCCGGTGGTTCTTTGGTCGATCAGGACGACGCCAAATCGAGCCACTGGCCAAACACCTTTCGCTCTAGTCTATGGAGCAGAGGCAGTTCTCCCCACGGAACTCGTATACGGGTCACCTCGAGTGCTCTCTTATGATGAGCTCGAGCAAGAGCAGCTGCGACAAGATGACGCGCTGCTCCTTGAGGAAGACCATCTTCAGGCTGTTGTGCGAGCTGCTCGCTACCAGCAAGCTTTGCGCCGCTACCATAGCCGCAAAGTTAACGCCAGAAGTCTCGAGGAAGGCGACCTTGTTCTTCGGCGTGTTCAGTCCGCCAAGAATTCCAACAAGTTGACGCCGAAGTGGGAAGGCCCTTACCGGGTGAAACGAGTCACTAGGCCTGGCGTTGTCCGCCTTGAGACCGAAGATGGCATTCCGGTGAGCAACTCCTGGAACATTGAGCATCTTCGTAAGTTTTACCCGTAAGGCGCGGTTGCCGGAACCAGTTCCGGCAACCACCTTTTGTACAAGTCTTGCCGCTGTTGCATGTAATCCTTTGTACAAAGCCGGGCGCAGACCCTGTGCATAAGTAAAGCTCATGTGCTCCGCACATTTTATCGATTTCATGCTTTCTATTTTTTGGCATATATGATCTGACACTTTGTGCAGCACCTACTCCACGGTAAGCAATAACGAGCCGTAAAGCTCCATATCTGTATTGTCTCTTCTTTCTTTTGAAAGGAAGGTTTCCCTCGCCCACAAGTTTGCCGGGGGGAAAGGAGAAGACGATGGTATGGACCAGGCGTCGTTCAAGAAAGTTTCGCCTTGCCGGGAAGCAAACAACAGAAAAGCTAAGTTGCCAAAGTTTGAGCAATCAAATTTTTTTAAATTTTAAGTTATCTCCCTTGAAGGACCGCACTTTGTATGGAAAACCTGTGCGCGGAGGAACCAACTCGTAGCTAGTTGCGCCCTTATTTTGTTTCGAGTCCGCTCAACAACTTAAGTGAGCTGCAACTAGTTGCGACAAGGTTTCTTGCCGGTAGCGGCACCGCCAGCAGGCTGCTGACGTTCCGCACTCAGCGCTTGCGGCTCAGGTGCCTACACCGGCAAGTTCCCTAAAAGCGTAGGGCAAAAACATACAAAGGGAGGAATCAAGTAAAGGGAATAACGTTGCGATCATTGCCCAGAATAGAGTTATATTACAAAAATAGCTTGTCGTGGCTCTAACAGATTGTTTTCATGACATGGTAAACAGCGACAAGGAAAGAAGAAATGGGCGGCCTAATCTACGCGATAGCCTTCGACCCTCTTGATCCCGCTCACCTTGTCCACAATGGGTGCGACAAGGGCCTTGAGCTCCTCCAGATGAGCATCCGGCGGGAAGGTCCTGAGGACGTTGGTGAGGCGGAGGCCCGGATTGCGGAAGGCCACCTTCATCAACATTTTCTGAAGAGCTCCTGCGCAGATCTTGCGCGACTCGTCGGCCAGCTGCTTCAGGATCTTCTCCCGGAGCCGCTGGAGGGCCGTCGCCACGCCCTTGAATAACAAGACGAGCTTGGCGCTGGGTTGGAGGTTCTCGTCGGAGGGATACCCGAGATCCTCCATCCCCAGCTGCGCCAGCTCCTTGTCGATGTCTGTGGCAGCATTCACAAGACTCTCCGTCCAGTGCGTCACAGTCTCCCTGAAAGCGTTCTGGGCAGCGGCAGCACTCTCCAGCAGCGCCTTGTCGGCCTTGATTTCCTCCTTCAAGGCCGCCTCCTGTTTCTTGGCGCCGTCCAGCGTCTTGGTCAGAGTGGACAGCTTCAACACAAGATCTGCATTATAGTTCTTGGCGGCGCTGAGCTCCTTGCCCTTCTCGGAGAGATCGGCCTCCAGCCGCGCCACCTTCGTCTTCAACTCCTCCTTGGCGGCCTCGGCGGCGGCGGCGGCGTCCTCTGCTTGTTTGAGGGCTCCGCCGAGTTTTTCCTCGTGCGCGGCAAGCTCCTCCTCGTGGGCGTCGAGATTGACCTTCCGCTGCGCCAGCTCGCCCTCCTCCGCGGCTAGCTTCACAGCGGCGAGTCGCTGCCGCTCTTCGACTTCGGCCTTCTCGAGGAGGAAGGCCTTCTGCGCTTCAGCGAGCTGCTCCCGCTCCTCCGCCAGGGATCGGAGGGCTTCCTGGTGGAAACCCCGAGCTCTTCCGCGCGCTTTTCGATGTCTGCTCCCGCCTTCGCAACAAGCGCCTCGCGAGATTTCAGCTTGGCTTGCCGCGCGCGGTAGAGCGACAGCAACTTCCGCAGCAGCCGCTCTTCCTGAGGTTCGTTGCTGCCGCTGCTGGCGCGTCGACCAGCGTCAGTCCCGCGGAGGCGAGCACCTCCCCGTCGAAGATCTCCCCCTCGACCGGCGCCCTGGAGCTTGATGCCCAGGGAAGGTTCGTCGTCGCCGGCCTTCAAATAGACGCCTGGCTGACGCTCTTTGGAGCCTGGCACTGCGGCAGCGGCGGACGGGTCAGCGGTCGGTGTAGCGCCTGGCGCTCCTGCGGCCTCAGGGCCGTCAGTACAATCGCCGGACTCCTCGCCAGTCGCCGTGGCAGCGGCCTTGGCGGCCTCTGCGCCGGCAGGATTGTCAGCACTGGCCGCTTCTTCGGCGGCAACCTCGGTCTCCATCTGCTCCGCAGCAGATGGGTCTGACGGCCGGAAAAGGGGAGAAGAGTCAAGCAAAAATCCAACAAAAAGAAGAATCCAAGGGAAGTTTTGAAGCAAGAGGAGTACCTGTGCCGGGTTCTGCAGTCGTGGTCTCCACCGTCGGGGGGCCACTGGCGCTGTCCCTTGGCAGAGACTTCTCCCTTACCGGGAAGCCCTCCCTTGCCGGAGAGTTCTCCCTTGTCGGGGGATTCTCCCTTGGCTCCTGGTAAGGCTGCTCTGCTCCTACACAAATCAGCAATCAAATATCAGCAAAGACGGAGTATCCATGCGCACCTCACAAGCGAAAAGCAAACCATATACTTACGCTGGGGGCTGCTCTGGAGAAAGGTTGCCGGGTCCGGCAAGGTTGTCTCGGGCGCACCCCCTGTCGTCGCGGTGGGCTCGTCCTCAATGACAATCACCGGGACCTTGGCCCTCTTTGCTGCTCTCTGGGCCAGAGTCCTAAAGAGGAACAAGTTCGGAGGAAAGCAAATGAGACACAAGACCAGCAGTAAGGATCGAAGAACTGCAAGTATAACAAGGGAGTCTTACTCTTCTTCTTCTTCCTCGTCGGAGCTGAACGCGGAGAAGTCAAAGTCTGGCTCACGTCCGGCGCGAGGAGGCGGAGGAGTAGCTTCCCTTGGCCCGCTTGGCGGGAGCAATGGCTGCGGTCTGAGACGACCCCGCCCCGGCTGTCGCCGCGGCGTGAGAAGCGGCAGGAGCAGAAGCGGTGGTCCGGGAGGACCCCGCTCCAGTTTCCGCATCATTGTGAGGCGCTCCCGCGGCAACAGTGCTTGCCGCGGTGGAGCGTGTCGCGCGGCGCGGCGGCTGTGGACTCGCTTGCCGCTCCGCCACGTCCCCGGCCTTGCGGAGACGCCTTCTTGGTGGAGATGGAGGCTCTGCTTGCGGCGAGCTGTCTGAAGACGAGGTGGAAGATGAGTTGATCTCCAATGAGCCGCTCGTGTCCTTGGCGGGCTCGCTTGACCCGGCGCCCTGCCTGGCAAGCTCTTTCCCGCCGGCAGGCTCCCCTCGCTCGGCACAGCTTGCCGCCTCTGCTGCCTCTGCCTCCTCCACGGTGTATCCAAACTCGCCCGCGGCTGCGGCTGCCGCCACCTCTTCCAGCCTAGTGGCAATGAGTTCCATCTCCGCATCGGTGGTGTCGCGGGTGAGGCTGTCCTTCTCGTCGGAGCGGATTGGCACTTCTACCAAGTCATTGAAGAACTGCTACACGACGTCGTCTGCAGGCTCCTGCCAAGTTGGCACAATTCCATGCGAGTCGCACTCCGGCATCATTGCTCGAATGCGTTCGAGCGCGGAATTGTTGCACAACGGAACGACACCCCCCGGCAACCTGAAAACTTCGGGATGTTGGGGGTCATACTTGAAGAGCTCCTGGAGCATCGCGTTGAGCTCCATGACTGTGAAGTTGAAGTTGAGGCCCGGCCGCAGCCTCATGATGACTGCCGCATTCTTGAACTCCCAAGTGGGCCTCCCCCGTTCCTGCAGGGGGGCGATGCGGCGGCGAAGGAAGTCTACGCCAACAGCGCCTACAGTGAGCCCGGCAAGCCTGAGGCGCAAGATCCGGGTGACAGCAATCTTCAGCCTGTCGTCTTCCGGGGCCACGTCACTCCAATCGCTGCCGCGTGCTACTGGGGTTTGGCGCCGGGTGGTGAATGGCTGCGGGTTCTCTTCGTCAATCCAGCACCAGTCTGCTCTCCACTCCTCCCACTTGCCGCGGAATTCTCCCTCCAGATAGGTTTCCTTCTTGCCGGCCCTTGAGATCCAGGCGATTCCGCCGGATAAAGGTTCTCCTCTCTCTACTCGGGGTATGAAGAAGTGGCGGAAGAGGGCTACGTTGGGATGGACTCTGACAAAGTTTTCGCAGAGATGTGCGAAAACTGCCATGGTCAGAACGGCATTGGGGGTGAAGTCAAGGAGGTGGAATCCGTAGGTATTCATGATGTCAGAGAAAAATTTAGAGAAAGGCGGGCAGAGCCCGCAGTAGAAGAATAAGGCGAAGAAGGGGTATCCATTTGGGGCCTTCTTCCAAGCGGCGGCGGGGAGTACCTTCGTGCGCGGGTGCGCTCGCGTCTCCGTCGACCAGAAGAGGTAGTAGTTCTCCCTCAGCTCCTTCGCGGCAAGCTTGGGGGGGAAGACTGCTCGCTCCTTCCGCAGCGCCGCAAGCCGCTGCGCCTCGGTCGACTTCACGACCTTCCCCTTGTCGGCTTTTGGAGCCATGGCGGAGGTGGTGGAGGAGGTCGACGGCGTTGATGGAGCTGGTGGCGATGGGGGGCGGAGCGCTGCTCTCTTTCGGCTTCGGGAAGACGAGGGAGCGGCGGAGATTTCTGAGATTAGAAGCAGCAACGGGCGAATGGGCGAACTACCCCTATTTCCCCTGCTTATAAAGAGGGAGGGGGCGGACGTTCCGCATTTCCAAATAAAGTAACCACCGACGATCTCTCCCACGACGCCGCATTCGACGCGTGCCGTTCGGGGAGGGCGCGGTGGATACGGAGTGAGATACGGCGTAACCTAGGCCGCGCGTGCCCGTGCCCTGTTTTGGGCCTGGCCCAACAGCGCTCGGCACCGTGTATGGCCCAGGCCCGGGGGCTCCTGTCAGTGTACTAGAGTAGGGGTATCCTAGTATCCCGAACTTGTGCACGGGCAGTCGCAGCATCCCGCGGCAAGGCTTGCCGGGTGACCGCCAAGGTCCTCCGTGGTTCCTTTGGAGCCATTCAAGAACAAAGTATCCAAGACAAAGAGACAAGACCCCGGCAAGAGGAGCTTGCCGGGAAGGCCAACCAAGGCATCTCAAGGAACTTGCCGCGACGCGTCGCACGTCCCGGCAAGGCCCGGTGAGCGACAAGCTCCCGGGCGCAACAAGACAACAACCGTGGCAAGGCGCTTGCCGCGGCAAGACACCACTGTGCCCGCGCTCCAGCACATCCACCAACGTGTCGCTCTTGGACCCTTCCAGGCGTACGTGGCGAGAGGCTGTGTAGCTTGCGGTGAGCGGTGGCAAGCGGCGCTGACAAGATCGCCATCGTGGCAAGCGGTGGCGCCCTTGACAGTCCCTTTTGCACTGTTTAGGCGACACAGACGGGCATTTAATGCCCTTGTCCCCTGCCGTCAAGGTTAGGTATGATACATTGTAGCAGGTGGCTGTACCTACCGCAACACCTTTCCATTTTTACCCTTTGCCTCCGTTGCCACCTGTGGGTGACCCCTTGAGCATATAAAAGGAGGCCCGTGTGCAACGTAGAGGGGGGTTCGAAAAACACTCACGCTCGGTCTCGCTAGCTGCTGGTGTGTACTGTAGCACTCCACGCTCCCGAGCAAGAAATCAATACAAACCACAAAGCGGGAGTAGGGTTTTACGCATCCGTGCGGCCCGAACCTGGGTAAACTGCTCGAGTGTTTCGCCTCGATCCGCTCTTTGCACGATCTCCGCCCCCGCCAAACCGAAAGGGACTCGGCCCGCCGGTCCCATAGGTATTCGTGGATCAGTCCCCCGACAGAATCCTTACCCAAAACTTGAAAACTTCACAGCACAAAACTTAACAGAAAACTCGTAAGCTCCGTTAGTATAAGAAAACAAAAGACCACTTCAAGGTACTGTAATGAACTCATTCTTTATTTATATTGGTGTTAAACCTACTGTATTCAAACTTCTCTATGGTTTATAAACTATTTTACTAGCCATAGATTCATCAAAATAAGCAAACAACACACGAAAAACAGAATCTGTCAAAAACAGAACAGTCTGTAGTAATATGAATCAAACGTATACTTATGGAACTCATAAAATTCTCAAATAAATTTCTGGACCTGAGGAATTTATCTATTAATCATCTTCAAAAAGAATTAACTAAATATCACTCTCCAAATAAAAATGGCAGCAATCCTCGTGAGCACTAAAGTTTCTGTTTTTTACAGCATGATCACAAAGACTTTCCCCAAGTCTTCCCAAAGGTTCTACTTGGCACAAAAACTAATTAAAAGTATAAAACCACATCTAAAAAGAGGCTAGATGATTTATTTATTACTCAACAGGAGCAAAAAGTAAGGAACAAAAATAAAGTCGGGTTGCCTCCCAACAAGCGCTATCGTTTAACGCCCGTAGCTAGGCATGATGATTTCAATGATGCTCACATAAAAGATAAGAATTGAAACATAAAGAGAGCATCATGAAGAATATGACTAGAATATTTAAGTCTAACCCACTTCCTATGCATAGGGATTTTGTGAGCAAACAACTTGTGGGAACAAGAATCAACTTGCATAGGAAGGTAAAACAAGCATAACTTCAAAATTTTAAGCACATAGAGAGGAAACTTGATATTATTGCAATTGCTACAAGCATATGTTCCTCCCTCATAGTAATTTTCAGTAGCATCATGAATGAATTCAACAATATAACTAACACCTAAAGCATTCTTTTCATGATCAACAAGCATGCAAAATTTACTACTCTCCACATAAGCAAAATTCTTCTCATGAATAATAGTGGGAGCAAACTCAACAAAATAACTATCATGTGATTGAAAATTAAGATCAAGATGACAAGTTTCATGGTTATCATTATTCTTTAAAGCATACATGTCATCACAATAATCATCATATATAGGAGGCATGCTTTCATCATAATAAATTTGCTCATCAAAACTTGGGGGACAAAAAATATCATCTTCATCAAACATAGCTTCCCCAAGCTTGTGGCTTTGCATATCATTAGCATCATGGATATTCAAGGAATTCATACTAACAACATTGCAATCATGCTCATCATTCAAATATTTAGTGCCAAACAATTTATAGATTTCTTCTTCTAGCACTTGAGCACAATTATCCTTTCCATCATACTCACGAAAGATATTAAAAAGGTGAAGCGTATGAGACAAACTCAATTCCATTTTTTATAGTTTTCTTTTATAAACTAAAATAGTGATAAAACAAGAAACTAAAAGACTCCATTGCAAGATCTAAAGATATACCTTCAAGCGCTAACCTCCCCGGCAACGGCGCCAGAAAAGAGCTTGATGTCTACTACACAACCTTCTTCTTGTAAACGTTGTTGGGCCTCCAAGTGCAGAGGTTTGTAGGACAGTAGAAAATTTCCCTCAAGTGGATAACCTAAGGTTTATCAATCCGTAGGAGGCGTAGGATGAAGATGGTCTCTCTCAAGCAACCCTGCAACCAAATAACAAAGAGTCTCTTGTGTCCCCAACACACCCGATACAATGGTAAATTGTATAGGTGCACTAGTTCGGCGAAGAGATGGTGATACAAGTGGTATATGGATAGTAGATAATGGTTTTTGTAATTTGAAAATATAAAAACAGCAAGGTAACTAATGATAAAAGTGAGCATAAACGGTATTGCAATGATGGTAACCAAGCCCTAGGGTTCATACTTTCGCCAGTGTAATTTCCCTCAACAATGATAACATAATTGGATCACATAACTTTCCCTCAACACGCAACAAAGAGTCACTCCAAAGTCACTAATAGCGGAGAAGAAACGAAGAGATTACGGTAGGGTACGAAACCACCTCAAAGTTATTCTTTCCAATTAATCCGTTGGGCTATTCCTATAAGTGTCACAAACAGCCCTAGAGTTCGTACTAGAATAACACCTTAAGACATAAATCAACCAAAACTCTAATGTCACCTAGATACTCCAATGTCACCTCAAGTATCTGTAGCGACCAGACCTCAAACAGTCTGATCTCTGTGCTCCGGTGTCATCCCTGGATCAGTAATGCTGACACCACACAGTACTCGGAGGATTTATAGCAGAGTAGCAATCACACACTTATTACATCGAGTGTCTCAAAAGAGAACTTATTACAATAAATATGGCTTAAGGCCATCTAATAACGATAACAGCGAAAGGCTTGGAAGATAAGTGAGTCCATCAACTCCAACGGCATCACTGAGTCTAGAACCACGACCGAAAAACTCCTTAATCGTCGTCTGAAAAGTCTGCAACATTAACGTTGCAGCCCGAGAACGGGCCAGCACATGGAATATGCTGGCAAGGTAACACATAGAGAGTAATGGAATGAAACAACTATACTATATGCATATTTGGCTGGTGGAAAGCTCTATGGTTACAGTTTTTGCGTAAAGCCAATTTTTCCCTACTTCAAAGGAATAAATTTAATTACTATCATGGTGGTTGTTAAACATTGAGAATGGTTGACAGCATTCTCAATCCCAATTAAGCATCATCATTTAAAAAACCCAACAAAATTAACTTTAGAGTAACATGTTGAGATTCACATGATAATCCAGGTACTAGATACTCAAGATGTCCATAACCGGGGACACGGCTAACCATGATTAGTTTATTACACTCTGCAGAGGTTTGCGCACTTTTCCCCACAAGACTCGATCGCCTCCGTTGGATTTCTCGCACTACATGGTGTTTGAGAAACGAATGACCGAGACACAGTCTTTCAGAAGCGCTAGCACCTTACGATGCATAGACCGGTACACCTACTTCCCCCTACATCTGCTAGTCTACCATGTAAGAGTTCGCACGACTTAATCAACTATGCCAGAGCCCATAATGGCTTGTGGCTGCACACGGAAGTTTCTAGTATGAATAATCTCATGATCCCTTTGAGCCTGGGTGGCGGTCCAAAAGAAAAACAGGCAAGTCCTGGAATACCCAGGTGCCTCAATCCACCTAGATGTGTGTTTAAGTTGCCACCTTAGATAAACCATTAATTAACAATCTCACATCTGTTATGGATATCACTCACCCAATCCACGTCTACTAGCATAGCATGGCATAATAAGCAAACGTAGAAATAACTCCCAAAGGTTTGATAATAAACAGGTAATAGGTACTACCTCATCTACTTCCCATCCCACAATTTAATTAGATCCTAATCATGCAATGTGTGAGGATTGATCTAATGCAATAAAACTGGGTTGTAGAAAAGGTATGATCAAAGTGTTACTTGCCTTGCTGATGATCCGCGAAACCTAGAGATTCGAAGTAACAGGCGGCGCACTCCGGGTATTCTATCGCAGACAAAACAAACAAGTATACAATAAGTACTCATCTAATGCACAGGTAAAACTCAAATAAAGATCTAACCAGAAAGTTCAACTTAAGAACCCTGGTTTGCAAAAAGAATCAAATCGAACGAAGCAAAAGAAATCAAACGGCGAAAGAAATCAACTTCGTTCTAGTAATCTGGATCTAAGTCAAATTTTACAGTAGCAAAAACTTGTTTAAGTTGATTATTCGGAAAGAGGATTTCGAGACGAAACTCCAGGCGCTTGAATCGCCTGATTCCGATAAACGAGCGAAAAGTTATACTAAAACGAAAATCGGATCAGAAATCGCGATCAGAAAATAACCGCGGAAAATCCGACGAAAAAGAAAAAAGGACGAACAGATTAATCGTTAATTAACCTAATCTGAAAATAATTAAAATAATAAAATAATATTAAAATAATAAAAAAAATCGAAAAGAAAACCGACGAAAATATATATATATATATATATTTATTTAAATCGGCACAGAAGTCGAGGCGGCGGCGAACCTCGGGCGGCGTGCAACTCCGGCGAGTCGGCGGCGGGTCCGGCGGCGGCGGCGGGCTAGGGTTTCGGGCGCGGTTATGGGCTGGGGCGCCGGGTGCCTCGCTATTTAAAGGCGCCCCTCGGGCGGATTCCCGCTCGGGTACGGCCCATAGTCGGTTTCGTTTTTTTTAATAATTACGCTCGGAAGAAAAATAAAAAGAAATACTAAACGGACTCCAAAAATCATGAAATAAATTTTCCCGGGTTTCTAAAATCAAGCCCGATAAAGTGAACATTTATTTGGGCCCAAAATACAACTTTGAAAAACGCATATTTTTCCTAAATTCAATTAAAAATACCGAAAAACTCCGAAATAAATCTTATTTGATTTTTTTATTAAATCCTCAATATTTCTATATTTTGGGAAAGTCATTTTATTCCCTCTCTCATATTTTTGTAATTGAAATAATTGATGATAAAATAAATAAAATCAAATGATCCTGTTTACAAAATTTGAGAAAACTCAAATATGTAAATAACGAAATCCCCAACTCTCTCCGTGGGTCCTTGAGTTGCTTAGGATTTTCTAGGATCAAAACCAAAAGCAAAATAAAATATGATATGCATGATGATCTAATGTATAACATTCCAAATTGAAAATTTGGGATGTTACAAACCTACCCCCCTTAAGATGAATCTCGCCCTCAAGATTCGGGTTGGCTAGAAAATAGGTGAGGGTGGTCCTTGAGCAAATCTTCCTCTCGCTCCCAGGTGGCTTCATCCTCCGTGTGGTGGCTCCACTGAACTTTGCAAAACTTGATAACCTTGCTGCGAGTGACTCGGCTGGCAAACTCGAGAATCTTGACTGGTTTCTCCTCATAGGTCAAATTGTTATCCAACCGAATTGCTTCCAATGGCACTGTGTCTCTCAAAGGTATGTCAGCCATCTCTGCGTGACACTTCTTCAACTGAGAAACGTGGAACACGTCATGAACTCCTGTCAATCCTTCTGGCAATTCCAACTTGTAGGCTACTTCTCCCATACGCTCCAAAACTCGATATGGCCCTACAAATCATGGCGCTAACTTCCCCTTAACTCCAAAGCGCTTAATCCCTTGAAGTGGGGATACTCGAAGATAAGCTCTGTCTCCGACTTCGTAAACTGTCTCCTTGCATTTAGAATCTGCGTAGATCTTCTACATGGACTGGGCTACTTTGAGCCTATCGCGAATCAACTTCACCTTCTGTTCAGACTCTTTAATCAGATCTGGTCCAAACAACTGGCGGTCTCCAACTTCGTCCCATGACAACGGTGTCCTGCACCTCCTTCCGTACAAAGCTTCGAAAGGGGCCATCTTCAAACTGGTCTGATAGCTATTATTGTAAGAGGACTCTGCATATGGCAAATTATCGTCCCAACTAGATCCATAATCTAGCGCACAAGCTCTCAGCATATCCTCCAAAATCTGATTGACTCTCTCGGTTTGTCCATCTGTCTGCGGATGAAAAGCTGTACTAAATTCTAGCCTAGTACCCAAAGTCTCATGCAACTGCTTCCAGAATTTGAGGTAAAATGGGTTCCTCTATCTGATACGATGCTCCTCGGAACTCCATGCAGACATACGATTCTTGTCATATATATCTTTGCCAACTTAACACTGGTGTAAGTGGTCTTTACTGGGATGAAATGAGCTACCTTCGTCAATCGATCAACTACAACCCAAATCGAGTCATAGCCTGAACGAGTCCTTGGTAATCCCGTGATAAAATCCATGCCTAGCTTATCCCACTTCCATTCCGGTATCGGCAATGGTTGCAACAATCCTGCTGGCTTCTGATGCTCTGCCTTTACTCTCTGACATACGTCACAAACTGCTACATACTCCGCAATATCCTTCTTCAGCAACTCCGTCATAGGCTTCGCAATCTTTGAGAAGTTCTCAATAAATCTCCGGTAGTATCCTGCGAGTCCCAGAAAACTCCGGATCTCTCCAACTGTTGTTGGTGCTTCCCAATTGGTCACAGTGATAACCTTGGTGGGGTCAACTGCTATTCCTTCTCCGAATATACCATGTCCGAGGAATCCAACTTCCTTCAACCAAAACTCACATTTGCTGAACTTGGCATATAACTAATGTTCTCTGAGCTTCTCAAGTACCAATCGCAAATGTTCTTTATGCTCCTCTTCATTCTTTGAGAATACCAGAATATCATCGATGAAAACCACGACGAGCTTATCCAAAAACTCCATAAACACTTTGTTCATCATGTTCATAAAATAGGCAGGTGCGTTAGTCAGTCCAAATGACATAACGGTATACTCATACAGTCCATATCTTGTGGTGAATGCTGTCTTAGGTATGTCCTGCTCTCGAATCTTCAACTTATGGTACCCTGATCACAAATCGATCTTGGAAAACACTTTAGCCCCTTGCAATCGATCAAACAGATCATTGATCATTGGTAGCGGGTACTTGTTTTGATTGTTACTTCGTTCAATCCTCGATAATCAACAACCATTCTTAACGATCCATCCTTCTTCTCCACTAGGAGTACCGGTGATCCCCAAGGCGAGGAACTTGGGTGAATGTAACCTTTATCCAGTAACTCCTTAATCTGCTTCTTAATTTCCACCAAATCCTTTGCGGGCATCCTGTATGGTCGCTTCGATATTGGCCCAGTGCCTGGAAAAAGCTCAATCAAAAACTCAATTTCTCTATCCGGTGGCATGCCTGGCAACTCTTCGGGAAATACATCAGGAAAATCCTTTACCACTGGTACTTCCTCCTGCACAACTCCCGATAAGGAATTTACTTGTGTCCTGTTTGGCGCATGTCGGGATACATACTTGATCCTTCTTCCTTCTGGCGTTGTGAGCAAAATTGTCTTACTGGCGCAATCGATGTTTCCTCCATACATCGACAGCCAATCCATACCGAGAATTACATCCAAACCTTGGGATTCTAGAATAATTAAATCCGTTGGGAAAACATGCCTTCCTATACTTAGTGGCACTTGAAAACATCCTTGTCCGGCCATGTACTCTGCTCCTGGCGAGCTTACTAGCATAGGTGTTTTAAGAACCCTAGTGGGCAGGCTATACTTTTCCACAAATCCCCTTGATATGTATGAATGCGATGCACCAGTATCAAAAAGAACGAGTGCAGTAAATGACTTAACCAAAAACTTACCTATTACTGCATCGGGCTGAGCTTCAACCTCCTCCACATTAACGTGGTTCACCTGTCCCCTGTTGAAAGGGTTCGGCTTCTTTCTAGAGCTTCCATTGCCGTTTTGGCCTTTAGGACATTCATTGGCATAATGTCCGGTCTTGGAACACTTGAAACAGGTGACTTGACTCAGATCTCTCTTGGCTGGGGTTGATGGGGTGTTGCGGTTCTGTCCATTGCTTCCTCCATTCCCATTATCATTCTTGGTGCCATTGTGATTGTGCGAGCTACCTACTCCATGGGTATGCTGAAAATGTCCTCCCGGTCTAGGGGTAAAACGTGGCTTCTGCTGAGCTCCTGAATTATACTTTCCTTGTCCATACTTCCTCTTGCGGTTCTCAATTTGCTGCTGCTTCCCTTCAATCATAAGAGCACGATCTACCAACTCCTGGTAGTTGTTGAAGGTGGCTACCATCAACTGCATACTCAACTCATCATTCAGTCCTTCCAGGAATTTCTCCTGCTTAGCTGCATCCGTAGCAACGTCATCTGGGGCATAACGTGCTAGCTTACTAAACTCCTCCACATACTGGCCAACTGTCCGTCCTCCTTGGCGCAAGTTACGAAACTCACGCTTCTTCATGGCCATTGCTCCTGCTGAAACATGGGCAGTACGAAAAGCCTGCTGAAACTGGTCCCATGTGACAGTGTCGACTGGGAAGGTGGCTGTGAAATTCTCCCACCATGATGCTGCGGGTCCTTCTAACTGATGTGCGGCAAACTTCACCTTCTCCGCATCTGTGCATCCTGCTGTGGTCAACTCCCTAGCTGTCTTGCGGAGCCAATCATCTGCTACTATCGGCTCGGTGCTACTGGAAAACACCGGCGGATTCAGCCTAAGAAAACGGGCTAAGTGATCAACAGGTGGTGGTGGTGGTGGTGGGTTGTTGTTGTTGTTCCCTGATTCTGATTCTGAACTAGCAACTGCATCAAGGTGTTCTGCTGCTGGATCAACTGGGTGAGCTCCGGCGGAAAGGCAAATCCGGGGTCACGTCTCGGAGGCATCTGAGGGTTTAGAAAAGATGAGATATAAGAATAGAGGGGGTCTAAAGAGAAAACACTACCCATATGCACATGAGGCAAAAGCAAACAATTCACTTCATTCAATCAAACAAAGGCATACAATCAATCTAGCTATCGCAAAAGTGCTCGGACTACTAAATTTACATGGTGGACTACTACTACTGGTGAGGTGGTCTACTAGAAATATTCTACAGTTGTAGACTCCATGATATCGGCTCCAGCTTCATCAACATAGTCATCATCGCTACTATCTGCTTCCGAATCGGTGCCGTCGATGATGATGTAGTCTTCCGGGCTAATCTCCTTGGGTTCTTCATCTTCATCTACTGGTGTCGGGCCTCCCATAGATATTCCAATCTTCTTGATCAGGTCGTCATTCTTCTCCACCAATACTTCAATTTCTTCTTCATAATCTTCATGTGTAGCCTTGAGTTCTTCCTCCAGTTCCTTGATTCTAGTCTTAGCCTTCTTCAGATCTATCATGTCTACGCATATCTGATTCTCCTGTCGTCGAATGTGCTGGTTTAACTCCTGGATAAAAGCTGCAATTGATCTATCTTTCCTGGTGCTGATCATCTCCCAGTGTTCATCTCGGCGTCCGCAAATCTGGTAGATAGTATCCTTGAGATCCTTGCGGTAGACTTCTCCAATGCATCCCATGGCGATGTGAGCTGCCATACTCTTTCCTAGACTCCAAGTTGGTGCATCAAAAAAAAACTCTATGGGCTCAGTGACTGGCATGAACGTCCTTCCTGGAACTTGAACTTGAATCATCCAGCGCTCTTCTTCAGGTAAAGTGGCGTTGTAGGTTCCCGTGAAGCTTGGTACTCCTATGTTCAGGTATCTAGTGACTTCCTTCAAGTGGCGTCCAAAGGGTGTATCTTCATCTGGTTGTGTGAACTTGTTCCTTGCATCCGCCATCCTAAAGAGTAGAAAAGATGAGAAGTCAGAAGAGAAGAGAGTGAGTAGTGATCTAGGTCTTTTAGCTTAGTGGTCGTGTCCTACAGTTAGCGTGTGCTCTGATACCATCTCTGTAGCGACCAGACCTCAAACAGTCTGATCTCTGTGCTCCGGTGTCATCCCTGGATCAGTAATGCTGACACCACACAGTACTCGGAGGATTTATAGCAGAGTAGCAATCACACACTTATTACATCGAGTGTCTCAAAAGAGAACTTATTACAATAAATATGGCTTAAGGCCATCTAATAACGATAACAGCGGAAGGCTTGGAAGATAAGTGAGTCCATCAACTCCAACGGCATCACTAAGTCTAGAACCACGACCTAAAAACTCCTTGATCGTCGTCTGAAAAGTCTGCAACATTAACGTTGCAGCCCGAGAACGGGTTAGCACATGGAATATGCTAGCAAGGTAACACATAGAGAGTAATGGAATGAAACAACTATACTATATGCATATTTGGCTGGTGGAAAGCTCTATGGTTACAGTTTTTGCGTAAAGCCAATTTTTCCCTACTTCAAAGGAATAAATTTAATTACTATCATGGTGGTTGTTAAACATTGAGAATGGTTGACAGCATTCTCAATCCCAATTAAGCATCATCATTTAACAAACCCAACAAAATTAACTTTAGAGTAACATGTTGAGATTCACATGATAATCCAGGTACTAGATACTCAAGATGTCCATAACCGGGGACACGGCTAACCATGATTAGTTTATTACACTCTGCAGAGGTTTGCGCACTTTTCCCCACAAGACTCGATCGCCTCCGTTGGATTTCTCGCACTACATGGTGTTTGAGAAACGGATGACCGAGACACAGTCTTTCAGAAGCGCTAGCACCTTACGATGGATAGACCGGTACACCTACTTTCCCCTACATCTGCTAGTCTACCATGTAAGAGTTCGCACGACTTAATCAACTATGCCAGAGCCCATAATGGCTTGTGGCTGCACACGGAAGTTTCTAGTATGAATAATCTCATGATCCCTTTGAGCCTGGGTGGCGGTCCAAAAGAAAAACAGGCAAGTCCTGGAATACCCAGGTGCCTCAATCCACCTAGATGTGTGTTTAAGTTGCCACCTTAGATAAACCATTAATTAACAATCTCACATCTG
This sequence comes from Triticum urartu, assembly GCF_056163025.1. Taxonomy (NCBI): domain Eukaryota; kingdom Viridiplantae; phylum Streptophyta; class Magnoliopsida; order Poales; family Poaceae; genus Triticum; species Triticum urartu. The sequence continues at coordinate 704,950,562 of NC_141874.1, forward strand.
TCATGGATATCACTCACCCAATCCATGTCTACTAGCATAGCATGGCATAAAAAGCAAACGTAGAAATAACTCCCAAAGGTTTGATAATAAACAGGTAATAGGTACTACCTCATCTACTTCCCATCCCACAATTTAATTAGATCCTAATCATGCAATGTGTGAGGATTGATCTAATGCAATAAAACTGGGTTGTAGAAAAGGTATGATCAAAGTGTTACTTGCCTTGCTGATGATCCGCGAAACCTAGAGATTCGAAGTAACAGGCGGCGCACTCCGGATATTCTATCGCAGACAAACAAACAAGCATACAATAAGTACTCATCTAATGCACAGGTAAAACTCAAATAAAGATCTAACCAGAAAGTTCAACTTAAGAACCCTGGTTTGCAAAAAGAATCAAATCGAACGAAGCAAAAGAAATCAAACGGCGAAAGAAATCAACTTCGTTCTAGTAATCTGGATCTAAGTCAAATTTTACAGTAGCAAAAACTTGTTTAAGTTGATTATTCGGAAAGAGGATTTCGAGACGAAACTCTAGGCGCTTGAATCGCCTGATTCCGATAAACGAGCGAAAAGTTATACTAAAACGAAAATCGGATCAGAAATCGCGAACAGAAAATAACCGTGGAAAATCCGACGAAAAAGAAAAAAGGACGAACAGATTAATCGTTAATTAACCTAATCCGAAAATAATTAAAATAATAAAATAATATTAAAATAATAAAAAAAATCGAAAAGAAAACCGACGAAAATATATATATATATATATTTTTTTAAAATATATATATATATATATATATATATTTTTAAAAAATCGGCACAGAAGTCGAGGCGGCGGCGAACCTCGGGCGGCGTGCAACTCCGGCGAGTCGGCGGCGGGTCCGGCGGCGGCGGCGGGCTAGGGTTTCGGGCGCGGTTATGGGCTGGGGCGCCGGGTGCCTCGCTATTTAAAGGCGCCCCTCGGGCGGATTCCCGCTCGGGTACGGCCCATAGTCGGTTTCGTTTTTTTTTAATAATTACGCTCGGAAGAAAAATAAAAAGAAATACTAAACGGACTCCAAAAATCATGAAATAAATTTTCCCGGGTTTCTAAAATCAAGCCCGATAAAGTGAACATTTATTTGGGCCCAAAATACAACTTTGAAAAACGCATATTTTTCCTAAATTCAATTAAAAATACCGAAAAACTCCGAAATAAATCTTATTTGATTTTTTTATTAAATCCTCAATATTTCTATATTTTGGGAAAGTCATTTTATTCCCTCTCTCATATTTTTGTAATTGAAATAATTGATGATAAAATAAATAAAATCAAATGATCCTGTTTACAAAATTTGAGAAAACTCAAATATGTAAATAACGAAATCCCCAACTCTCTCCGTGGGTCCTTGAGTTGCTTAGGATTTTCTAGGATCAAAACCAAAAGCAAAATAAAATATGATATGCATGATGATCTAATGTATAACATTCCAAATTGAAAATTTGGGATGTTACAAACCTACCCCCCTTAAGATGAATCTCGCCCTCAAGATTCGGGTTGGCTAGAAAATAGGTGAGGGTGGTCCTTGAGCAAATCTTCCTCTCGCTCCCAGGTGGCTTCATCCTCCGTGTGGTGGCTCCACTGAACTTTGCAAAACTTGATAACCTTGCTGCGAGTGACTCGGCTGGCAAACTCGAGAATCTTGACTGGTTTCTCCTCATAGGTCAAATTGTTATCCAACCGAATTGCTTCCAATGGCACTGTGTCTCTCAAAGGTATGTCAGCCATCTCTGCGTGACACTTCTTCAACTGAGAAACGTGGAACACGTCATGAACTCCTGTCAATCCTTCTGGCAATTCCAACTTGTAGGCTACTTCTCCCATACGCTCCAAAACTCGATATGGCCCTACAAATCATGGCGCTAACTTCCCCTTAACTCCAAAGCGCTTAATCCCTTGAAGTGGGGATACTCGAAGATAAGCTCTGTCTCCGACTTCGTAAACTGTCTCCTTGCATTTAGAATCTGCGTAGATCTTCTGCATGGACTGGGCTACTTTGAGCCTATCGCGAATCAACTTCACCTTCTGTTCAGACTCTTTAATCAGATCTGGTCCAAACAACTGGCGGTCTCCAACTTCGTCCCATGACAACGGTGTCCTGCACCTCCTTCCGTACAAAGCTTCGAAAGGGGCCATCTTCAAACTGGTCTGATAGCTATTATTGTAAGAGGACTCTGCATATGGCAAATTATCGTCCCAACTAGATCCATAATCTAGCGCACAAGCTCTCAGCATATCCTCCAAAATCTGATTGACTCTCTTGGTTTGTCCATCTGTCTGCGGATGAAAAGCTGTACTAAATTCTAGCCTAGTACCCAAAGTCTCATGCAACTGCTTCCAGAATTTGAGGTAAAATGGGTTCCTCTATCTGATACGATGCTCCTCGGAACTCCATGCAGACATACGATTCTTGTCATATATATCTTTGCCAACTTAACACTGGTGTAAGTGGTCTTTACTGGGATGAAATGAGCTACCTTCGTCAATCGATCAACTACAACCCAAATCGAGTCATAGCCTGAACGAGTCCTTGGTAATCCCGTGATAAAATCCATGCCTAGCTTATCCCACTTCCATTCCGGTATCGGCAATGGTTGCAACAATCCTGCTGGCTTCTGATGCTCTGCCTTTACTCTCTGACATACGTCACAAACTGCTACATACTCCGCAATATCCTTCTTCAGCAACTCCGTCATAGGCTTCGCAATCTTTGAGAAGTTCTCAATAAATCTCCGGTAGTATCCTGCGAGTCCCAGAAAACTCCGGATCTCTCCAACTGTTGTTGGTGCTTCCCAATTGGTCACAGTGATAACCTTGGTGGGGTCAACTGCTATTCCTTCTCCGAATATACCATGTCCGAGGAATCCAACTTCCTTCAACCAAAACTCACATTTGCTGAACTTGGCATATAACTAATGTTCTCTGAGCTTCTCAAGTACCAATCGCAAATGTTCTTTATGCTCCTCTTCATTCTTTGAGAATACCAGAATATCATCGATGAAAACCACGACGAGCTTATCCAAAAACTCCATAAACACTTTGTTCATCATGTTCATAAAATAGGCAGGTGCGTTAGTCAGTCCAAATGACATAACGGTATACTCATACAGTCCATATCTTGTGGTGAATGCTGTCTTAGGTATGTCCTGCTCTCGAATCTTCAACTTATGGTACCCTGATCACAAATCGATCTTGGAAAACACTTTAGCCCCTTGCAATCGATCAAACAGATCATTGATCATTGGTAGCGGGTACTTGTTTTGATTGTTACTTCGTTCAATCCTCGATAATCAACAACCATTCTTAACGATCCATCCTTCTTCTCCACTAGGAGTACCGGTGATCCCCAAGGCGAGGAACTTGGGTGAATGTAACCTTTATCCAGTAACTCCTTAATCTGCTTCTTAATTTCCACCAAATCCTTTGCGGGCATCCTGTATGGTCGCTTCGATATTGGCCCAGTGCCTGGAAAAAGCTCAATCAAAAACTCAATTTCTCTATCCGGTGGCATGCCTGGCAACTCTTCGGGAAATACATCAGGAAAATCCTTTACCACTGGTACTTCCTCCTGCACAACTCCCGATAAGGAATTTACTTGTGTCCTGTTTGGCGCATGTCGGGATACATACTTGATCCTTCTTCCTTCTGGCGTTGTGAGCAAAATTGTCTTACTGGCGCAATCGATGTTTCCTCCATACATCGACAGCCAATCCATACCGAGAATTACATCCAAACCTTGGGATTCTAGAATAATTAAATCCGTTGGGAAAACATGCCTTCCTATACTTAGTGGCACTTGAAAACATCCTTGTCCGGCCATGTACTCTGCTCCTGGCGAGCTTACTAGCATAGGTGTTTTAAGAACCCTAGTGGGCAGGCTATACTTTTCCACAAATCCCCTTGATATGTATGAATGCGATGCACCAGTATCAAAAAGAACGAGTGCAGTAAATGACTTAACCAAAAACTTACCTATTACTGCATCGGGCTGAGCTTCAACCTCCTCCACATTAACGTGGTTCACCTGTCCCCTGTTGAAAGGGTTCGGCTTCTTTCTAGAGCTTCCATTGCCGTTTTGGCCTTTAGGACATTCATTGGCATAATGTCCGGTCTTGGAACACTTGAAACAGGTGACTTGACTCAGATCTCTCTTGGCTGGGGTTGATGGGGTGTTGCGGTTCTGTCCATTGCTTCCTCCATTCCCATTATCATTCTTGGTGCCATTGTGATTGTGCGAGCTACCTACTCCATGGGTATGCTGAAAATGTCCTCCCGGTCTAGGGGTAAAACGTGGCTTCTGCTGAGCTCCTGAATTATACTTTCCTTGTCCATACTTCCTCTTGCGGTTCTCAATTTGCTGCTGCTTCCCTTCAATCATAAGAGCACGATCTACCAACTCCTGGTAGTTGTTGAAGGTGGCTACCATCAACTGCATACTCAACTCATCATTCAGTCCTTCCAGGAATTTCTCCTGCTTAGCTGCATCCGTAGCAACGTCATCTGGGGCATAACGTGCTAGCTTACTAAACTCCTCCACATACTGGCCAACTGTCCGTCCTCCTTGGCGCAAGTTACGAAACTCACGCTTCTTCATGGCCATTGCTCCTGCTGAAACATGGGCAGTACGAAAAGCCTGCTGAAACTGGTCCCATGTGACAGTGTCGACTGGGAAGGTGGCTGTGAAATTCTCCCACCATGATGCTGCGGGTCCTTCTAACTGATGTGCGGCAAACTTCACCTTCTCCGCATCTGTGCATCCTGCTGTGGTCAACTCCCTAGCTGTCTTGCGGAGCCAATCATCTGCTACTATCGGCTCGGTGCTACTGGAAAACACCGGCGGATTCAGCCTAAGAAAACGGGCTAAGTGATCAACAGGTGGTGGTGGTGGTGGTGGGTTGTTGTTGTTGTTCCCTGATTCTGATTCTGAACTAGCAACTGCATCAAGGTGTTCTGCTGCTGGATCAACTGGGTGAGCTCCGGCGGAAAGGCAAATCCGGGGTCACGTCTCGGAGGCATCTGAGGGTTTAGAAAAGATGAGATATAAGAATAGAGGGGGTCTAAAGAGAAAACACTACCCATATGCACATGAGGCAAAAGCAAACAATTCACTTCATTCAATCAAACAAAGGCATACAATCAATCTAGCTATCGCAAAAGTGCTCGGACTACTAAATTTACATGGTGGACTACTACTACTGGTGAGGTGGTCTACTAGAAATATTCTACAGTTGTAGACTCCATGATATCGGCTCCAGCTTCATCAACATAGTCATCATCGCTACTATCTGCTTCCGAATCGGTGCCGTCGATGATGATGTAGTCTTCCGGGCTAATCTCCTTGGGTTCTTCATCTTCATCTACTGGTGTCGGGCCTCCCATAGATATTCCAATCTTCTTGATCAGGTCGTCATTCTTCTCCACCAATACTTCAATTTCTTCTTCATAATCTTCATGTGTAGCCTTGAGTTCTTCCTCCAGTTCCTTGATTCTAGTCTTAGCCTTCTTCAGATCTATCATGTCTACGCATATCTGATTCTCCTGTCGTCGAATGTGCTGGTTTAACTCCTGGATAAAAGCTGCAATTGATCTATCTTTCCTGGTGCTGATCATCTCCCAGTGTTCATCTCGGCGTCCGCAAATCTGGTAGATAGTATCCTTGAGATCCTTGCGGTAGACTTCTCCAATGCATCCCATGGCGATGTGAGCTGCCATACTCTTTCCTAGACTCCAAGTTGGTGCATCAAAAAAAAACTCTATGGGCTCAGTGACTGGCATGAACGTCCTTCCTGGAACTTGAACTTGAATCATCCAGCGCTCTTCTTCAGGTAAAGTGGCGTTGTAGGTTCCCGTGAAGCTTGGTACTCCTATGTTCAGGTATCTAGTGACTTCCTTCAAGTGGCGTCCAAAGGGTGTATCTTCATCTGGTTGTGTGAACTTGTTCCTTGCATCCGCCCTCCTAAAGAGTAGAAAAGATGAGAAGTCAGAAGAGAAGAGAGTGAGTAGTGATCTAGGTCTTTTAGCTTAGTGGTCATGTCCTACAGTTAGCGTGTGCTCTGATACCATCTCTGTAGCGACCAGACCTCAAACAGTCTGATCTCTGTGCTCCGGTGTCATCCCTGGATCAGTAATGCTGACACCACACAGTACTCGGAGGATTTATAGCAGAGTAGCAATCACACACTTATTACATCGAGTGTCTCAAAAGAGAACTTATTACAATAAATATGGCTTAAGGCCATCTAATAACGATAACAGCGGAAGGCTTGGAAGATAAGTGAGTCCATCAACTCCAACGGCATCACTAAGTCTAGAACCACGACCTAAAAACTCCTTAATCATCGTCTGAAAAGTCTGCAACATTAACGTTGCAGCCCGAGAACGGGTTAGCACATGGAATATGCTAGCAAGGTAACACATAGAGAGTAATGGAATGAAACAACTATACTATATGCATATTTGGCTGGTGGAAAGCTCTATGGTTACAGTTTTTGCGTAAAGCCAATTTTTCCCTACTTCAAAGGAATAAATTTAATTACTATCATGGTGGTTGTTAAACATTGAGAATGGTTGACAGCATTCTCAATCCCAATTAAGCATCATCATTTAACAAACCCAACAAAATTAACTTTAGAGTAACATGTTGAGATTCACATGATAATCCAGGTACTAGATACTCAAGATGTCCATAACCGGGGACACGGCTAGCCCTGATTAGTTTATTACACTCTGCAGAGGTTTGCGCACTTTTCCCCACAAGACTCGATCGCCTTCGTTGGATTTCTCGCACTACATGGTGTTTGAGAAACGGATGACCGAGACACAGTCTTTCAGAAGCGCTAGCACCTTACGATGGATAGACCGGTACACCTACTTTCCCCTACATCTGCTAGTCTACCATGTAAGAGTTCGCACGACTTAATCAACTATGCCAGAGCCCATAATGGCTTGTGGCTGCACACGGAAGTTTCTAGTATGAATAATCTCATGATCCCTTTGAGCCTGAGTGGCGGTCCAAAAGAAAAACAGGCAAGTCCTGGAATACCCAGGTGCCTCAATCCACCTAGATGTGTGTTTAAGTTGCCACCTTAGATAAACCATTAATTAACAATCTCACATCTGTCATGGATATCACTCACCCAATCCATGTCTACTAGCATAGCATGGCATAAAAAGCAAACGTAGAAATAACTCCCAAAGGTTTGATAATAAACAGGTAATAGGTACTACCTCATCTACTTCCCATCCCACAATTTAATTAGATCCTAATCATGCAATGTGTGAGGATTGATCTAATGCAATAAAACTGGGTTGTAGAAAAGGTATGATCAAAGTGTTACTTGCCTTGCTGATGATCCGCGAAACCTAGAGATTCGAAGTAACAGGCGGCGCACTCCGGGTATTCTATCGCAGACAAACAAACAAGCATACAATAAGTACTCATCTAATGCACAGGTAAAACTCAAATAAAGATCTAACCAGAAAGTTCAACTTAAGAACCCTGGTTTGCAAAAAGAATCAAATCGAACGAAGCAAAAGAAATCAAACGGCGAAAGAAATCAACTTCGTTCTAGTAATCTGGATCTAAGTCAAATTTTACAGTAGCAAAAACTTGTTTAAGTTGATTATTCGGAAAGAGGATTTCGAGACGAAACTCTAGGCGCTTGAATCGCCTGATTCCGATAAACGAGCGAAAAGTTATACTAAAACGAAAATCGGATCAGAAATCGCGAACAGAAAATAACCGCGGAAAATCCGACGAAAAAGAAAAACGACGAACAGATTAATCGTTAATTAACCTAATCCGAAAATAATTAAAATAATAAAATAATATTAAAATAATAAAAAAATCGAAAAGAAAACCGACGAAATATATATATATATATTTAAAATATATATATATATATATATATATTTTTAAAAAAATCGGCACAGAAGTCGAGGCGGCGGCGAACCTCGGGCGGCGTGCAACTCCGGCGAGTCGGCGGCGGGTCCGGCGGCGGTGGGCTAGGGTTTCGGGCGCGGGCGCGGTTATGGGCTGGGGCGCCGGGTGCCTCGCTATTTAAAGGCCCCCCCCGGGCGGAGTCCCGCTCGGGTACGGCCCATAGTTGGTTTCGGTTTTTTTAAATAATTACGCTCGGAAAAAAATAAAAAGAAATACTAAACGGACTCCAAAAATCATGAAATAATTTTTTCCGGGTTTATAAAATCAAGCACGATAAAGTGAACATTTATTTGGGCCCAAAATACAAATTTGAAAAACGCGTATTTTTCCTAAATTCAATTAAAAATACCGAAAAACTCCGAAATAAATCTTATTTGATTTTTATTAAATCCTCAATATTTCTATATTTTGGGAAAGTCATTTTATTCCCTCTCTCATCTTTTTGTAATAGAAATAATTGATGATAAAATAAATAAAATCAAATGATCCTGTTTACAAAATTTGAGAAAACTCAAATATGTAAATAACGAAATCCCCAACTCTCTCCGTGGGTCCTTGAGTTGCTTAAGATTTTCTAGGATCAAAACCAAAAGCAAAATAAAATATGATATGCATGATGATCTAATGTATAACATTCCAAATTGAAAAGTTGGGATGTTACAGTATCCGTGGGTATGATTATACGATATGCATCACACAATCTCAAATTCATCTATTCAACCAACACAAAGGACCTCAAAGAGCGCCCCAAAGTTCTACCGGAGAATCACGATGAAAACGTGTGCCAACCCCTATGCATAGGTTCATGGGCGGAACCCGCAAGTTGATCACCAAAACATACATCAAGTGAATCACATGGTATCCCAATGTCACCACAGATACGCACGGCAAGACATACATCAAGTGTTCTCAAATCTTTAAAGACTCAATCCGATAAGATAACTCCAAAGGGGAAACTCAATTCATTACAAGAGAGTAGAGGGGGGAAGAAACATCATAGGGTCCAAATATAATATCAAAGCTCGCGATACATTAAGATCGTATCATCTCAAGAACACGAGAGAGAGAGAGATCAAACACACAGCTACTGGTACATACCCTCAGCCCCGAGGGAGAACTACTCCCTCCTCGTCATGGAGAGCACCGGGATGATGAAGATGGCCACCGGAGAAGGATTGCCCCCTCCGGCAGGGTGCCGGAACGGGTCTAGATTGGCTTTCGGTGGCTACGGAGGCTTCTGGCGGCGGAACTCCCGATCTATTGTGCTCACGGATGTTTTTAGGGTATATGGAGATATATAGGCGGAAGAAGTACTCCAAATGTGGAGGGTGCGCCCAGGGGGGTGGGCGCGCCCCCTGCCTCGTGACCTCCTCGCAGATCCCCCGACGTGCACTCCAAGTGTTCTGGGCTTCTTTCCTTCCAAAAATGAGTTCCGTGAAGTTTCAGGTCAATTGGACTCCGTTTGATTTTCCTTTTCTTCGAAACCCTAAAACAGGGTAAAAACAGAAACTGGCACTGGGCTCTGGGTTAATAGGTTAGTCCCAAAAATTATATAAAAGTGTATAATAAAGCCCATAAACATTCAAAACAGTAGATAATATAGCATGGAGCAATCAAAAATTATAGATACGTTGGAGACGTATCACCTTACAATACAAGTTTACATACATGGCGGTTTACAATCATGGGCCTTCAGCCGCCTTCAGGTTTGGGCCCTCTACTAAGCCTATCTATGAATCGCCATGTGACCTTGGGCTTCATTGTGTTTGAGTCTTCATAGGGATGACACGGCTCCTCCTGGGCGGGTCATACCTAATAGTTATATCCCCAACAGAGAGAAAGGCCAAAGACGCCTACAAAAAAAGAGAACAAAAAAATAAAAATAAATGAGAGAAAAGAGAGAAGGGAAAATGTTACTATCCTTTTACCACACTTGTGCTTTAGAGTAGCACCATGTTCTTCATATAGAGAGTCTCTTGAGTTATCACTTTCGTATACTGGTGGGAATTTTCATTATAGAACTTGGTTTGTATATTCCAATGATGGGCTTCCTCAAGTGCCCTAGGTCTTCATGAGCAAGCAAGTTGGACGCACACCCACTTAGTTTCAGTTTGAGATTTCATACACTTATAGCTCTAGTGCATCTGTTGCATGGCAATCCCTACTCCTCGCATTGACATCAATTGATGGGCATCTCCATAGCCCGTTGATTAACCGCGTCGATGTGAGACTTTCTCCACACAACCTCCATCATCATATTCTATTCCACCTATAGTGCTATATCCATGACTCATGCTCATGTATTGCGTGAAAGTTGAAAAGGTTTGAGAACATCAAAAGTATGAAACAATTGCTTGGCTTGTCATCAGGGTTGTGCATGATTTGAATATTTTGTGTGATGAAGATGGAGCAAGCGAGACCATATGATTTTGTAGGGATAACTTTCTTTGGCCATCTTATTTTGAAAAGACATGATTGCTTTATTAGTATGCTTGAAGTATCATTGTCTTAATGTCAAATGATAGACTATTGCTTTGAATCACTCATGTCTTAATATTCATGCCATGATTAGATTACATGATCAAGATTATGCTAGATAGCATTCCACATCAAAAAATATCTTTTTTATCATTTACCTACTCGAGGACGAGCAGGAATTAAGCTTGGGGATGCTGATACGTCTCCGTCGTATCTATAATTTTTGATTGTTCCATGCCAATATTCTACAACTTTTACATACTTTTGGCAATTTTTATACTATTTTTGGAACTAACATATTGATCCAGTGCCCAGTGCCAGTTCCTTTTTGTTGCATGTTTTTTGTTTCGCAGAAAATGCATATCAAACAGAGTCCAAACGGGATAAAAACTTACGAAGATTTTTTTGGAATACATGTGAATTTTGGGAAGTGGAATCAACGCGAGACGATGCTCGAGGGGCCCACGAGGGTGAGGGGTGTGCCCCAGGGGGTAGGGCACGCCCTGGTCCCTCGTGGCCACTCCATATGGCGGTTAGTGCCCTTCTTTCGACGCAAGAAAGCCAATATCCGGATAAAAATCGTGTCAAAATTTCAGCCCAATCGGAGTTACGGATCTCCGGGAATTTAAGAAACGGTGAAAGGGCAGAATCAGGGAGCACAGAAACAGAAGGAAACAGAGAGAGAGAGATCCAATCTCGGAGGGGCTCTCGTCCCTCCGCCACCATGGAGGCCAAGGACTAGAGTGGAAACCCTTCTCCCATCTAGGGGGAAGGTCAAGGAAGAAGAAGAAGAAGAAGAAGAAGAAGGGGGCTCTCTCCCCCTCTCTCCGGGTGGCGCCGGAACACCGCCGGGGCCATCGTCGGGACAACGATCTACACCAACAACTTCCACTACAAAAAAAGACACATCCGTGACATTTTGGGCTGAATGAATTTTTTTCTGTCATACATATGACACTTCTATGACGATAATTGTGACAAAACCCGGTATCATCATAGATAATGGGCTTTTCGTCCTGGGCGGGCCAGAGACACAGCTGCATGACATTCTTTGGGCCGTCCATGACGGAAAAAACCGTGGTAGAAGCAAGGGGGAGGAAAATTTCGAGGAGTTCCCGGTTACGGTGGGAGGTCGGGGCCGAGCGATGCGCGTTTCTCTCGTACACATACGCGTGTGTGTGCGAGGCGTTGGCTCTAACTGAACCCGAGCGAGGCGTTGGGCTCTAACTGAACCCGAGCGATTGCACTTCAGGCTACGCGTTACTGAACCCGAGCGATCGATCGATGGCTGTTAACTGAACCCGATCGAGCGATTCCTTCGCTACTGCTGCTAACTGAAGCCCGATCGATGCTGCCTCTGGGATGAACAGTGAGCGTTGCCGGGGGGGGGGGGTTGGATGAACAGTGAGCGATGGCGTTGCCTCTGGATGAACAGGACCCCATGGTGAGGGCTGGATGAACAGTAGATGGTGGAGGGGTGCCCGTGGAGGGGTGGTTGAGTAGGACCCCGTGGTGTGGAGGGCTGGATGAACAGTAGACGGTGGAGGGGTGCCCGTGGAGGGGTGGTTGAACAGTAGCCAGCGGAGTAGTGCGCGGTGGAGGCTGGATGAACAGGAGCCCGTGGAGGCTGGAGGAGGTCGATGGTAGCCCGTGGACACTGGAGGAGGTCGATGGTAGCCCGTGGAGGCCGGAGGAGGTCGACGGTGGAGATGAACAGTATCCCGTGGAGTCCCGTTTTGCGGTATGCCACACCCCTCCCGATGAACAGGACCCTCGTTTCGACCATAGGAGGTCCGTTTTGCAGTACGCCACACCCCTCCCGATCAACAGGAGCCCCGTTTTGACCGTAGGAGGTCCGTTTCGTCCGTTTTGCGGTACGCCACACTCCTCCCGATCAACAGGACCCGCGTTTCGACCATAGGAGGTCCGTTTCCTCCGTTTTGCGATACGCCACAGCCCTCCCGATCAACAGGACCCCGTTCCGAACGTAGGAGGTCCGTTTCCTCCGTTTTGCGGTACGCCAGGCCTCGTTTCCATCGCCTGTTCCGTCCAAGCCCTCCTGATGAACACGACCACGCATTCCGTTCTGACCCAGCCGGTTGGCTCCCACGCGTTCCATTGCCTCCCGATGAACACGATGCATTCTGTTGCCTCCCGATGAACACGACGCATTCCGTTGCCTCCCCATGAACATGACACATTCCGTTGCCTCCCCATGAACACGACGATGACGTTGTTTCTCCATTCCGACCCAGCCATGTGCACGAGCCCTGGTCGTACGTATGCGCGAGTAGGCGTTCGAGACCCCGCCCGTATGTACACATATGTGGCCGTATTTTATTTCTTGCACCCTGGCCGCTGTGCGTACGTGTACATGCTACATGCGCACCTCTACTACGACACGTACGCGCCTCTACTACGACACGTGTGCGCCTCTACATCCACCAGTATATATGTACATACACGTTCGCGACCAGATTGACAACACTACGTACGCTTCGACCAGGTGGGTCCCGACTGTCAGGTACTTCCTTGTGTGCGAAGATGTAGCTGGTGGGTCCCAACAGTCATGGGGGCGAATCGTTTTCTTTGTTGCCCGGACGCACTTCCTTGCGTGCGAAGATGTAGCTGGTGGGTCCCAGTAGTCAGGGGGGCGAATCGTTTTTTTCCCGGATGCACTTCCTTGTGTGCGAAGATGTAGCTGGTGGGTCCCAGCAGTCAAGGGGAAACGTTTTTTTGCGAAATACGGTGGCCCGTCCAGTGGGTGCCTGCTGTCAGGGGGGAAACATTTTTTCCGCGAAATACTGGTGGCCCGTCGCCGGCCACTTCCTCCACGGCGTCGCTCCCTCGGTGGCGACGTCCACATCAGTAGGAGCTGCTGCTGCTTTAGCTCTCTCCCGCGCTGCTGCTCTGCTCTTGCTCTCGGTCCCCTGCCTGGTCTGCTCTTGCTATTGCGCTTGCTTGCGCTGCTGCTCTCGCTCTTGCTCTTGCTTGCGATGCTACTCCGATTTAGCTACACTTCGGTCAACTGAATCGACTTTTGGGTCAATCGATTTTCAAGGGGTGGGGGGCTCACCGGGGTGAAGGAAGAACCAGCCGTAGCAGGGAGGGGGGCTCGCCGGAGAGGTATCCCACTATCTATCTTACGGTTCAGGATGGGGGCGGTGGTCGCTGGCGGTGGCGGGGCGTTGGCGGGGCGGTGGCGTGGGGATCGCCGAAGAAAAAGCTCGGCACAGGGGGGCCTAGAGGGATGGCCGGGGCGGCGGCGGACCGGCGGTGGGGAGTGTTTTCGGGGCGGGCGGGGCGGCGCACCGCCGGCCGCGGGCGGCGGGGGGCTGCTGTTTGGCCGGTGGTGGCTGGCGGCTCAGGGGGTGGAGGTTGAAGATGAACCGCAGGCCCTTGATTTCATATCCAACGGCTGCAAAATCGACTGACCAGAGATGAAAAAGTCAGTCGACCAACGTGTAGCCTCACCTTGCTAGTGCGTTCAAATTCAGTTTCGACAGTTAAGTTCAGTTTCGATAGTTAAGTTCAGTTTCGATAGTTAAGTTCAGAGATGAGCGGCTGATGTATTTTACATCTAGCACTTTTTGGTTATGTATTTTACGTCATGTATTGGAGATGCTATTAGAATTCCACTCAGGTTAACGTTGTTCGTTGTCTCTCTTGTCCTGCTTCAGCCTCGGCGTCGTACAACTCACCGGAGCTGCCCCAACGACGAAACCCTCCATCACAACGGAGCAGTACCTCGGGCTCCATCTCGAGACGCCAAGTCAGCCGGAGCATCCTCACCGGCCAACCCAATCACGCTGAGATCGATATGGCTTCGCCAAAGAGGTTGTACACTTGTTGCATCTCTTTCTTACTCTACATGTTATATATATTGTCCACTGAGCACTCGTAGTAACGGGAAATACGATTATTTTATCCTACTATATGATAAGCAGGGAGGTACCAGGCAACTTAGCTATCCGTGATGGACTCTCTTGAACGCCATCATTATTTATCTCTGCGCGTTTGAGCTGTACATTTGTCGATGGGCTTGGGAGCTGAGCTAGTATGGCAGTGGCCTGGGTCCAAAGTAATAGAAGTAGCACAAAAACATTTTTTAGTGTAGGATTTTCCTTGCTCAAGCCTGCCTACTAGAATCACCAGTGCTTGAAAGGAAAAGTGAATGAAAAACATCGGAATTGGAAAGTTTCCTATGGTACTACTTTTCATGAATTTGGTGCAAAGGAATGGAGCAAAGGAAAACTATAGGATTTGTTCCTTTAGTGTCTCCTTGAAAGAAAAACCGTAGGAATTCTAATTTCCACTTCTCATCCTTTTCATATTCCTATTCATCAAGCATAAGACTAAGAGATAGTAGCATAATATCATTATAACCGTACATTTTCTTGTGGTTTGACTTAATCTCACCATGCTTTTTTGCATCCTGTGATCTTCCAATTGTTGTGAATCAAACACCCAGATTGGCAGAAATCTTGTGTTTTTAAATTCTCTGTTTTGCACGTGCATTCCTATCCTATTCCTGTCTATTTCCTATCCCTGCATTGTTAGAATCCTCAAATTCAAACAAGCCCTTACTCAATTACTTCTGTTACAGATATGTGTCAAATAAAACCTTGTGTGGTTTGTCCTGCTCCTGCGGCGATGTGTTCCACCCCAGCTCAGCTGCTCCAACGACAGAAGGGTTCTCCACAGCAGGGATCCACTCTCCAGACTGTCTTTCGCCGCCTCAGATCTTCTTCCTCGCCGCCGGCAGCCACGACAACTGCATTACCATCATCAACTGAGCAGATGACCTTGAGGACTACACGGGTCCGCAAGAGAGGTCGCACTCTTCCGTGTCTGCTTATGTTATGCGTCGCTTAATATGATGACATGCTACATTATCATCGTGTTCACCTATTAGACTCCGAGTCAGGTCCAAACTAATGCTGAAACTTGAGTTTTTGAATGTTTGTGGGGTACATATTGGGGTGGCAATCAGTACTATCTGTCTACTATCTGGTTAATCTCCGGTGTCTACTATGAGTTTCATGTTGGGTGCGAACAAACATTAAAGGAGCCATTATCTATATTTTTAACTAAAGCTATTATCTTCCTGCTATCATTGGTTTTGGGTCTATCCATAGTCTGCTACCATCACTCTGGATTTGTGCATGCACTCCTTACATAATCTCACTATGTTTTATTCCTATGCATGCCAGTTATTGTACACAATGGAACTGATCATGTAGAGCAAAAGAGACGAGCCTTGCGTGGCAATAAAATTTCATGCAGACGTCGTTCCATGGTGGGCGCAAAGGCAGCCCCCTCCACCCATTTCGGATCATAATCAAGAGGAAGATAACTATTCTGAGGGGGATTCAGAAGGAGAAGACCACTCCTATTTACCCCATGAGGTCTTCGCTCTAACTTGGCATGCTGATGTTGGTAATATCATGCATATGGTGCCTTGCATTGCTTACTTTATACATTAAAGATGTCATCTGCTTAGTTTAGACATGCTTTGTGTCAATGCCATCTATTTAGTTTCTTTATCGTATATGTGAATCATGCAATGCCATCTTGTCTAGCCAGGCACCATATATGTGAATTTTGCAATGCCACCCTGGTTAGCCAGTCATCTTATATGTGAATTATATCATGCCATCATTTTTTTATTACGTGTTAAATTTGTCAACAATTTTAGTACATTCAATTACTCTTCCTGTGCATCAGCCATTCGGCACGGTCATGGAAAAATCTGGAGTGGAAACAAGGTCTTCAGAGCAGACAATGATATCTGACGAAGCGCATGTCTTGCTGGTTACCGATAGCTCCTAGGAGGAGGACTCAGAGATAGATGACCAGTCATATTCCCCCCCCCCCCCCGAGGTGCATGCCCTAACTTGGCAGGGTTATGTTGCTCATATCATGCGTATGGTATCTTGCATTGCTATGTCATTTGCTTAGTTTAGACATGCTTTGTGTGAATGCCACCTGTTTAGTGTCTAATTACCATATATGTGAATTATGCAATGCCATCTTCTTGCAAGACATTATATATGTGAATTATGCAATGTTATCTTGTTGCAAGGCATTATGTATGTGAATTATGCAATGCCATGTTGTTTAGGCAAGCGTCATATATGTGAATTATATCATGTCGTCCTTTTTTTGTATTTCTCATTGCTTTTGTCGACAATGTTTGTATATTCAACTGCTCTTCCAGTGCATCAGCCATTTGAATTGGTGATGGAGAAATCTGGAGTGAAAACAAGGTCTTTAGAGCAGACAATGCTACCTGCTGAAGCAGATATCTTGATGGTTACAAATAGCTCTTCAGAGGAGGATTCAGAGGCAGATGACCAGTCCTATTATCCCCCTGAGGTGTATGCTCAAACTTGGCAGGGTTATATTACTCATATAATGCATATGTTGTATTGCAATGCTTAGTTTTTACATCATATACACAATATTGAATGCCATCTCCTTAGTTGACACATCATATATGCGATTGCCCTCTGCTCACTTCCTTAGTATATAAATCATATATTTGAATTATGTCATGCCATGATGTTTACATAGATAGCATGTATCTGAATTATGGCATGCCAACCCATTTTCTAAAGACATAATATAGTTATATCATCTCATCCTGTTTACATAGTCATCATATTCTAAATTATGTCATTCTATCCATGAATTATATCATGCCATCATGTTTCCATCGATGGCATGTTTGTGATTTATGGCATGCCAACCACTTTAATAGACACATCATATAGTTATATCATGTCATCCTGTTTACATAGTCATCATATTTTGAAGTATGTCATTCTATCATGTTTAGTTAGCCATCATACATGTGAAATTGTGTCATGCTATCCTGTTTAATTAGCCATCATATATGTGAAATTATGTCCTGCTATTATGTTTGCTTAGACAACATAAATGTGAATTATTTCATGCCCTGTTTTCTTCCCTACTATCCATTGCACCTGTCTATCTTACAATGTCTATACATTCAATTACTTTTCTTGTTTATCAGCCATTTCAATTGGAGGGAGTGATGGCAGTATCTTTGGGAGTAAAAACACGGTCTTCAGAAAAGATCGTGATACGTCTCCAACGTATCTACTTTTCCAAACACTTTTGCCCTTGTTTTGGACTCTAACTTGCATGATTTGAATGGAACTAACCCGGACTGACGCTGTTTTCAGCAGAATTACCATGGTGTTATTTATGTGCAGGAGCAAATGTTCTCGGAATGACCTGAAACTTCACGGAGCCACTTTTCAGAAAATAAGAAAAATACCTGCCAAAGATGAAGGCCAGGGGGGCCACCGTCTCTCCATAAGGGTGGGGGGCACGCCTGCCCCCCTAGGGCGCGCCCCCCTACCTCGTGGGCCCCTGTTGCCTCTCTGACTCCAACTCCACCTCCATGTATTGAGTTTCGGGGAGAAAAAAATCAGAGAGAAGAAATCATCGCGTTTTACGATACGGAGCCGCCGCCAAGCCCTAAAACCTCTCGGGAGGGCTGATCTGGAGTCCGTTCGGGGCTCCGGAGAGGGGAATCCGTCGCCATCGTCATCACCAACCATCCTCCACCACCAATTTCATGATGCTCACCGCCGTGCGTGAGTAATTCCATCGTAGACTTGCTGGACGATGACGGGTTGGATGGGATCTATCATGTAATCGAGTTAGTTTTGTTAGGGTTTGATCCCTAGTGTCCACTATGTTCTGAGATTGATGTTGCTATGACTTTGCTATGCTTAATGCTTGTCACTAGGGCCCGAGTGCCATGATTTCAGATCTGAACCTATTATGTTTTCATCAATATATGAGTGTTCTTGATCCTATCTTGCAAGTCTATAGTCACCTATTATGTGTTATGATCTGTTAACCCCGAAGTGACAATAATCGGGATACTTACCGGTGATGACCGTAGTTTGAGGAGTTCATGTATTCACTATGTGTTAATGCTTTGTTCCAGTACTCTATTAAAAGGAGGCCTTAATATCCCTTAGTTTCCGTAAGGACCCCGCTGCCACGGGAGGATAGGACAAAAGATGTCATGCAAGTTCTTTTCCATAAGAACGTATGACTATATTCGGAATACATGCCTACATTATATCAACAAACTGGAGCTAGTTCTGTGTCACCCTAGGTTATGACTGTTACATGATGAACCGCATCCGGCATAATTCTCCATCACTGATCCATTGCCTACGAGCTTTCCATATATTGTTCTTCGCTTATTTACTTTCCCGTTGCTATTGCTATCATCACTACAAAATACCGAAAACATTGCTTTTACTAATGTTACCTTTTGTTACCATTACCATTACTATCATATTACTTTGCTACTAAACACTTTGCTGCAGATATTAAGTTTCCAGGTGTGGTTGAATTGACAACTCAGCTTCTAATACTTGAGAATATTCTTTGGTTCCCCTTGTGTCGAATCAATAAATTTGGGTTGAATACTCTATCCTCGAAAACTGTTGTGATCCCCTATACTTGTGGGTTATCAAGACTATTTTCTGGCGCCGTTGCTGGGGAGCATAGCTCTATTCTTTGAGTCACTTGGGATATATATATGCTTATCATTATGAAGAACTTGAGAGATCCAAAAACCAAGATCTATCCCTCAACTACGAGGGGAGGTAAGGAACTGCCATCTAGCTCTGCACTTGATTCACCTTCTGTTATGAGTAAGTTTGCGACACCTACACCTGCTTCTGCTATTCATTCTGATATGTCGCATGTTATTGATGATGCCACTTCTGCTATGCATGATACTTATGATGAAACTACCTCTATGCCTGATACTACTATGCCACTTAGTGATTTTCTTGATGAACAACTTGCTAGGGCTAGAGAGATTGAAAATATTGAATCTGATGATACTGATGAAAGTGGTGATGAAGAATCACTTGTTATTCCTAAGGGTTATGTCTTTGATCAAGAAGCTTCTTTAGCTATTTTAGCTTGCCAAAATAGAAATGAACTCAAAAGATTATTAACTAAATGGAATGAGCAATCTCTAAATGCTAGAATGAAACCTGACCCTGCTTTTGCTACTTCACCTATCTTTGTCACTGATAAGGATTATGAATTCTCTGTTGATCCTGATATAATTACTTTGGTTGAATCTGATCCTTTTCATGGTTATGAATCTGAAACTATTGTGGCACATCTTACTAAATTGAATGATATAGCCACCCTGTTCACTAAAGATGAGAGAACTTGTTACTTTTACATCCTTAAAACATTTCCGTTCTCATTAAAGGGTGATGCTAAGATATGGTTTAATTCTCTTGATCCTGGTTGTGTGCATAGTCCCCAGGATATGATCTATTACTTCTCTGCTAAATATTTCCCTGCTCATAAGAAACAAGCTGCTTTAAGGGATATATATAATTTTGTGCAAATTGAAGAAGAGAGTCTCCCACAAGCTTGGGGGAGGCTTCTCCAATTACTTAATGCTTTTCTCGATCATCCTCTTAAGAAAAATGAAATACTTGATATCTTTTATAATGGACTAACCGATGCCTCCAGAGATTACCTGGATAGTTGTGCTGGTTCTGTTTTCAGGGAAAGAACACCAGCTAAAGCTGAAATTCTATTGAATAATATGTTGACAAATGAAAATAATTGGACACCTCCGGAGCCAATTCCCGAGCCTATTCCTAAACCAACTCCAAAGAAGAGGGATATTCTATTTCTCAATGCTGAAGATATGCAAGAGGCAAAGAAATCTATGAAAGAAAAAGGTATTAAAGCTGAAGATGTTAAGAATTTACCTCCTATTGAATAAATACATGGTCTTAATTTACCGCATCTTGAAGAAACATATAATCTTAATCCTTTACCTATTGAAGAAACTCATGGTCTTGATAACACGACACAGGTAGTAAAGGTAAATTCTCTCTATAGATATGATAAAGCTATAATCCCATTTACTAAATTTGCTAGCCCATGCTTAGATGAGTTTGATAAATTTATGGCCAAGCAAGAAGACTTTAATGCTTATTTTGGTAGACAATTGAAAAACAATTCAAATATGCTTGAACACTTAGGTGATTATATGGCCAATGTTAAAGGTGAACTTAAACTTATTAGTAATCATGCTTCTATGGTTACCACTCAAGTAGAACAAGTACGTAAAGCTCAAAATGATTTGCTCAATGAATTGAATAGTAAAGATAATGATTATGCTGTTAGAGTGGCTACTAGAACTAGTAGAATGACTCAGGAACCTTTGTATCCTGAAGGCCATCCTAAGAGAATTGAGCAAGATTCTCAGAGAAATAATATAAATGCACCTAGTTCTTCTAAAAAGAAGAAAAAGAAAAATGATAGGACTTTGCATGCTTCTAGTGATCCTATTGTTGAAACACCTAAGAATCCAAATGATATTTCTATTTCCGATGCTGAAACTCAATCTGGTAATGAACCTGAAACTAATGATAATGTTCATGATGACGCTCAAACTAGCAATGATAATGACATAGAAATTGAACCTGTTGTTGATCTTGATAACCCACAATCAAAGAATCAACAGTATGATAAAAAAAGACTTTGTTGCTAGGAAACATGGTAAAGAAAGAGAACCATGGGTTCAGAAACCCATGCCCTTTCCTCCCAAACCATCCAAGAAAAAGGATGATGAGGATTTTGAGCGCTTTGCTAAAATGATTAGACCTATATTTTTGCGTATGCGATTAACTGATATACTTAAAACCAATCCTTATCCTAAGTACATGAAAGATATTATTACAAATAAAAGAAAGATACCGGAAGCTGAAATTTCCACCATGCTTGCTAATTATACCTTTAAGGGTGGAATACCAAAGAAACTTGGAGATCCAAGAGTACCCACTATACCATGCTCCATTTAAAGAAATTATGTTAAAACTGCTTTATGTGATCTTGGAGCCGGTGTTAGTGTTATGCCTCTCTCTTTATATCATAGACTGGATTTGAAAAAGTTGACACCTACTGAAATATATTTGCAAATGGCTGGTAAATCAACTGCTATACTTGTCGGTATTTGTGAGGATGTGCCTGTTGTAGTTGCAAACGTTACTATTTTAATGGACTTTGTTATTCTTGATATTCCCGAGGACGATAGTATGTCTATTATTCTTGGAAGACCCTTTTTGAATATTGCAGGGGCTGTTATTGATTACACTAAAGGCAATGTCACTTTTCATGTTAATGGTAATGAGCATACGGTACACTTTCTGAGGAAACAACCTCAACTTCATAATATCAACTCTATTGGAAAAATTCCATCGATTATATTTGGAGGTTTTGAATTTCCTCTTCCTACTGTCAAGAAGCAATATGATATTCTTATTATTGGGCATGTGCATATCCCCGTTGAGGTAACATAGTGTTATTCGAAATTTCTCCGGTTCCATGTTATTCAGAATGAGTTCGTTAACAAGACTTGATCAACCTTGTTAGTGGATTCCTTTTGATGACCATGAGATGGATGAAACTAGAAGGCACAACCTTCTGTACCCCACTTTTACTTTCTGTTATTTATATTAAATAAAATGAAAATAAATATTTTTCTGTCTGTTATCTGATTATCCATGCAATATAAAAATACCTCGAAAATAAAAGTTCTCCAAATGCCCTGAAATTTAAATATGATTTTTCTAGAATATTTGAGGATTTATGGAACTGAGAACACACCAGGGGGGTCAACCACCTGCCCACGAGGGTGGAGGGCGCGCCCTACACCCTGGGCGCGCCCCCTACCTCGTGGGCCCACGGTGGCCCTCCTCCACTTATTCCTGCACCCACACACTTCATCTTCCTCCCATAAACACGAATAACCAGCTCAAGCATGAGTTCTAGTTCATCTTGCTCCCATTTTAGATCTCCTTGCTCAAAGCACCTCTCACAAAACTGCTTGGGGAGATTGCTCCTTGGTATGTGACTCCTCCATTGGTCCAATTAGTTTTTGTTCTAGTTCTTTATTCATTGCAAATTTTTGCTGCTTAGGTGACCCTGTTCTTGAGCTTGCATGTCAAATTTATATGGTCAAAAGTAGTTTTGATGCATGATATAGGCCCTAGGCACTTGTAGGAGTAGTTGCTATCAATATTATTGAGTTTGGTTTACTTTTATTTTGAAGTTACTAAAAATTTTCAGAATTTTTCAGAGGAAGAAATATGCTTAGGAAAATGTTCCAAGGTGGTTCTTCAAGGAAGCAAGGACCCAGGCTTGCAATGCGTGATGCTGATGAAGAGCCACCAAGAGACGCTCTAGTGCGTCCTTATGAATGGCCTTCTAAGAACTTTATGGATCGAGCGGGAATTAAGGAAGAATTTAATGCATATTTGCGTAACACTGATCTTGTGAACTTCGAGGAAGAGAAGTGCAGCCAGTATCACTATCTCACCAGTACCTTTGTGAGGAGGTTTGAATTTTCAACTTCACGTAATTCTCCAACTATCCTGTTTGATCTTTATGATAAATCTTACACTATGTACTTAGAGGATTTTACCACTGCTTGTAAACTTCCACAATGGGGTAGTATAAGGGATCCTCGCAAATTTGAATTTAGAGATTTTCTTGCTAGAATAACTCTGGGGGAATCTAGAGATATTACACAAGCTACCATAGGGAGCATTCACTTTCCTGCTATACATTATTTTGCTCTCTTCATAGGTAGATGCATTAATGGTAAAGATGAGGCATGTCACATGTGTGTCCCCGATCTTAGTATTCTTAGGAGTGCTGTGTTAGGAGACAAATCATATAATTTGGGAGGCATTGTTGCACGTAGGTTGCATCTTAATAGACTTAATGGAGATTTCTTTGGTGGAATTTATGCAACCCGCATAGCTAATTTTCTTGGTATAGCCATACGCGAAGATGATATTGAATTACCTCCTGCTTATCTAGATTTTAATGCTATGGTTCACCACCAGTTTGTCGAGAGGAACGAATCACCTCTCCAGTATCGACTAATCTTTGACAGACGCCGTGCTGTCCGTATTCCTCTCCCTGCTCCTGCCTTCTTTGATTATCAGGCAAGAGGAGGATATACTATTACTAGAGAGGAGGCAGATGAGTACGAGAGGAGAGAGGAGGCCGCTCGTCGCCATGCTGCAGCTCAGCAGGCGATAGCCGCTGCATCGCAGTATGACCCCAGCTATTATTATGGATATCCGCCAGGCCAACCGTGGCCATAGACCAACTTAGGCCAAAAGCCTAAGCTTGGGGGAGTACATATTTCCCACCGACATTACATTTATGTTCACACACTCATTGCTAGATGTCGGTGCTCATACTTTTTCATTGTATCATCCATGCTAGTTTATTTTCCTTTTTATGTTTTCTTCTTGTGTGATTAATAAACCTTAAGAAAAAACCAAAAAAATAGTTGTAACTTTTAGTTAGTTTAATTTCCATGCTTGTAGTAGTAACTAAAAAGAAAACCCAAAAAGATTTCCTATTCTTCTTTTGCTTGTTGGGAGCTTTCCCGTGTAAATAGTTTTATTTCTTTTCTTTCCTTTGGGGGTCGATAGGAGAAGACCATAATTAAATTGTTGAAGTGGCTCTTATATACATTATTGTTGATATAACAAAAGAACCCATATTGCCTTGTCTTCTCATGTTTATTGAATGCCTGCAGATTCCAGCTTAGTCCAATGCACGTGCACTATTATCATTATTCACATCGTTCGGTCGTGCAAGGGAAAGGCAATTATGATGACATATGATGGACTGGCTGAGATGAGAAAAGCTAGTATGAACTCGACCTCTCTTGTTTTTGTAAATATGATTAGTTCATCATTCCTGATTCAGCCTATTATGAATAAACATGTTTGCACTGACAACTAGAGATCATAGTTTCTTATGCCATGCTTGATTAGCTATGAGTTATAATGGTTTACCTTGCGTGCCAACATGCTATTGAAATGGTTATGATGTGGTATGATAGGGTGGTATCCTCCTCTGAATGATTTAAGTGACTTGACTTGGCACATGTTCGCGCATGTAGTTGAAACAAAATCAACATAGCCTTCATGATATTTATGTTCATGGTGGATTATATCCTACTCATGTTTGCATTCGGTGTTGATTAATTTTAATGCTTGTTCATGACTGTTGTCGCTGTCTAGCTGGTCGATTCCCAGTCTTTTGCTAGCCTTCACTCGTACTAAGCGGGAATACTGCTTGTGTATCCAATCCCTTAAACCCCAAAGTTATTCCACATGAGTCCACTATACCTACCTATATACGGTATCTACACGCCGTTCCAAGTAAATTTGTATGTGCCAAACTCTAAACCTTCAAATAAATATCTTGTTTTGTATGCTCGAATAGCTCATGTATCAACTAGGGCTGTCTGTATCTTCCATGTTAGGCGGGTTATTCTCAAGAGGAGTGGACTCCGCTCCTCACTCACGAGATAAATGGCTGGTCACCGGGATGCCCAGTCCCATGCTTTATGTCCCCCTGGGACTCTTGTTAGTTGGAGGCACTCGTTGTTTCGAGCAAGCCATGGATTGATGCTTGTTGGTGGAAGGGGGAGTATAAACTTTACCATTCTGTTTGGGAACCGCCTATAATGTGTGTACCATGGAAGATATCGCCATCTCTTGGTTGTTATGTTGACAATGAAAGTATACCGCTCAAAATATTATTCACCTCTTTTCAAAACCGAGCTCTGGCACCTCTACAAATCCTCGCTTCCCTCTGCGAAGGGCCTATCTATTTACTTTTATGCCGAGTCATCATCCTCTTATTAAAAAGCACTAGTTGGAGAGCACCGCTGTCATTTGCATTCATTACTGTTAGTTTACATTGAGTATGACTTGACTGGATCTCTTTTACCATGAATTACAATGTCTAGTCAGTCCTTGGTCTTTAAAGGTGCTCTGCATTTATGTTTTGCGGTCTCAAAAAGGGATAGCGAGATACCATCTTGTTATATCATATTATGATTATTTTGAGAAAGTGTTGTCATCCGAGATTTATTATTATGGCTCGCTAGTTGATTATGCTATTGATATGAGTAAACTTGAGACCTATGCATTATTACAAATGTGGTTAGTTATAATATTTGCTGAAAACTTGAATGCTGGCTTTACATATTTACAACAACAAGAGCAAACAGAGTTCGTAAAATTTTTTCTTTATCACTTTCAGTTTATCAACTGAATTGCTTGAGTACAAGCAAAGGTTTAAGCTTGGGGGAGTTGATACGTCTCCAATGTGTCTACTTTTCCAAGCACTTTTGCCCTTGTTTTGGACTCTAACTTGCATGATTTGAATGGAACTAACCCGGACTCATGCTGTTTTCAGCAGAATTACCATGGTGTTATTTATGTGCAGGAGCAAACGTTCTCGGAATGACCTAAAACTTCACGGAGCCACTTTTCAGAAAATAAGAAAAATACCTGCCAAAGATGAAGGCCAGGGGGCCCACCGTCTCTCCACGAGGGTGGGGGGCGCGCCCCCTACCTCGCGGGCCCCCTGTTACCTCTCCGACTCCAACTCCACCTCCATATATTGAGTTTCGGGGAGACAAAATCAGAGAGAAGAAATCATCGCATTTTACGATACGGAGCCGCCGCCAAGCCCTAAAACCTCTCGGGAGGGCTGATCTGGAGTCCGTTCGGGGCTCCGGAGAGGGGAATCCGTCGCCATCGTCATCACCAACCATCCTCCATTACCAATTTCATGATGCTCACCGCCGTGCGTGAGTAATTCCATCATAGGCTTGCTGGACGGTGATGGGTTGGATGGGATCTATCATGTAATCGAGTTAGTTTTGTTAGGGTTTGATCCCTAGTTTCCACTATGTTCTGAGATTGATGGTGCTATGACTTTGCTATGCTTAATGCTTGTCACTAGGGCCCGAGTGCCATGATTTCAGATCTGAACCTATTATGTTTTCATCAATATATGAGTGTTCTTGATCCTATCTTGCAAGTCTATAGTCACCTATTATGTGTTATGATCCGTTAACCCCGAAGTGACAATAATCGGGATACTTACCGGTGATGACCGTAGTTTGAGGAGTTCATGTATTCACTATGTGTTAATGCTTTGTTCCAGTACTCTATTAAAAGGAGGCCTTAATATCCCTTAGTTTCCGTAAGGACCCCGCTGCCATGGGAGGGTAGGACAAAAGATGTCATGCAAGTTCTTTTCCATAAGAACGTATGACTATATTCGGAATACATGCCTACATTATATCAACGAACTGGAGCTAGTTCTGTGTCACCCTAGGTTATGACTATTACATGATGAACCGCATACGGCATAATTCTCCATCACTGATCCATTGCCTACGAGCTTTCCATATATTGTTCTTCGCTTATTTACTTTCCCGTTGCTATTGCTATCATCACTACAAAATACCAAAAACATTGCTTTTACTACTGTTACCTTTTGTTACCGTTACCATTACTATCATATTACTTTGCTACTAAACACTTTGCTGCAGATATTAAGTTTCCAGGTGTGGTTGAATTGACAACTCAGCTGCTAATACTTGAGAATATTCTTTGGCTCCCCTTGTGTCGAATCAATAAATTTGGGTTGAATACTCTACCCTCGAAAACTGTTGCGATCCCCGATTCTTGTGGGTTATCAGATCGTGCTACCTGTCGATGCAGATAGAACCACGGTTGTACTTGCCCAAGAACCAGCCCCACCACACATAACCCATACTCATGCAGATTGTACCCCTACCCAGTTGGACAGAGAACCAGCTACACCCCTTCTAACCCCAACCCCAGCAGATAGACACCTAGTTCCCATTGACACAGCACTGTCTCCACCACAGAGCACCCAAACATGAGAAGTTAGTAAGGCAAATGCAGTGCCCAAATCACGAGGACCACCACTCCGAACCCGAAGTCAATGCTTAAAGCAGAAGAAGAATTGTTCTCAGGTCAGGTTCCGTAGCTATGGTTCATACTACTTTGCTCTTGCATCACTGTATTTACTGATACCAACTAATTTCAAATTTGAAGGATGCAATTGAAACTCCAATGGCGCAACAGGTATGTTTTAAACCTGTTTCTTCAACGTGTTTGGCTATTTGCTATTGTAACTTGCTCTATGTTGATTTCAGTTTCAATTGAATAAAAAGTTATGTTCTCATGCCATGCACATTACAAGTGTTGTTATTGCTATGTAGTTTCCCACACTTATATTCTGTCTATGCTGCTTTTTCTTAAATAGATATGATTCGAACTGTATCTATCTTGATTTGGCAACATAAACTAGAATGATATAGACCATATAGTGACCATATGCTACGTCTTGAGCTTGTGTTGGTTTTCCCCGAAGAGGAAGGGATGATGCAGCAGAGTAGCATAAGTATTTCCCTCGGTTTTTGAGAACCAAGGTATCAATCCAGTAGGAGGCCACGCTCAAGTCCCTCGTACTTGCACAAAACGATAGCTACTCGCAACCAACGCGATTAGGGGTTGTCAAGCCCTTCACGGTCACTTACGAGAGTGAGATCTGATAGATAGAATATTTTTGGTATTTTTGATATAAAGATGAAAAGTAAAAAGAAAAGGCAAAGTAAATAGCAAAACAATAGTGATGGAGATTGATATGATGAGAATAGACCCGGGGGCCATAGGTTTCACTAGTGGCTTCTCTCAAGAGCATAAGTATTCTACGGTGGGTGAACAAATTACTGTTGAGCAATTGATAGAATTGTGCATAATTATGAGAATATCTAGGCATGATCATGTATATAGGCATCACGTCCGTGACAAGTAGATCGAAACGATTCTGCATCTACTACTATTACTCCACTCATCGACCGCTATCCAGCATGCATCTAGAGTATTAAGTTAAAAACAGAGTAACGCTTTAAGTAAGATGACATGATGTAGAGAGATAAATTCATGCAATATGAAATAAACCCCATCTTGTTATCCTCGATGGCAACGATACAATACGTGCCTTGTTGCCCCTTCTGTCACTGGGTAAGGACACCGCAAGATCGAACCAAAAGCTAAGCACTTCTCCCATGGCAAGAACTACCAATCTAGTTGGCCAAACCAAACGGATAATTTGAAGAGACTTGCAAAGATAACCAATCATACATAAAAGAATTCAGAGAAGATTCAAATATTATTCATAGATAGACTTGATCATAAACCCACAATTCATCAGTCTCAACAAACACACCGCAAAAAGAAGATTACATCGAATAGATCTCCACAAGAGAGGGGGAGAACTTTGTATTGAGATTCAAAGAGAGAGAATAAGCCATCTAGCTACTAACTATGGACCCGAAGGTCTGAGGTAAACTACTCACACTTCATCGGAGAGGCTATGATGATGTAGAAGCCCTCCGTGATGATGGCCCTCTTCCGGCGGAGCTCCGGAACAGGCCCCAAGATGGGATCTCGTGGATACAGAAAGTTGCGGCGGTGGAATTAGGTTTTTGGCTCCTCTTCTGATCGTTTGGGGGTACGTGTATATATATAGGAGGAAGAAGTACGCCGGAGGAGCAACAAGGGGCCCACAAGGAAGGGGGCGCGCCCTAGGGGGGGTGCCCCCACCCTCGTGACCGCCTCTTTTGTTCCTTGGAGCAGGGTCCAAGTCTCCTGGATCACGTTCGGTGAGAAAATCACGTTCCCGAAGATTTTATTCCGTTTGGACTCCGTTTGATATTCCGTTTCTTCGAAACACTGAAATAGGCAAAAAAAAACAGCAATTCTGGGCTGGGCCTCCGGTTAATAGGTTAGTCCCAAAAATAATATAAAAGTGGAAAATAAAGCCCAATATAGTCCAAAACAGTAGATAATATAGCATGGAGCAATCAAAAATCATAGATACGTTGGAGACGTATCAGGCATCCCCAAGCTTAATTCCTGCTCGTCATCGAGTAGGTAAATGATAAAAAGAGAATTTTTGATGCGAAGTGCTACTTGGCATAATTTCAATGTAAATCTTCTTAATTGTGGTATGAATATTTAGATTAGAAAGATTCAAGACAAAGGTTTATATTGACATAGAAAATAATAATACTTCAAGCATACTAACAAAGCAATTATGTCTTCTCAAAATAACATGGCTAAAGTAATTTATCCCTACAAAATCATATAGTCTGGCTATGCTCCATCTTCCCCACACAAAGTATTTAAATTATGCACAACCCCGATGACAAGCCAAGCAATTGTTTCATACTCTAACTTTTTCAAAACTTTTTCAATCTTCACGCAATACATGAGAGTGAGCCATGGATATAGCACTATAGCTGGAATAGAATGGTGGTTGTGGAGAAGACAAAAAGGGAGAAGATAGTCTCACATGAACTAGGCGTATCAACGGGCTATGGAGATGCCCATTAATAGATATCAATGTGAGTGAGTAGGGATTGCCATGCAACGGATGCACTAGAGCTATAAGCATATGAAAGCTCAACAAAAGAAACTAGTGGGTGTGCATCCAACTTGCTTGCTCATGAAGACCTAGGGCAATTTGAGGAAGCCCATCATTGTAATATACAAGCCAAGTTCTATAATGAAATATTCCCACTAGTATATGAAAGTGATAACATGAGAGACTCTCTACTATGATGATCACGGTGCTACTTTGAAGCACAAGTGTGGTAAAAGGATAGTAACATTGTCCCTTCTCTCTTTTTCTCTCATTTTTTTATATTTTTTTGTATGGCCTTTCTCTGTTTTTATGGCCTTTCTCTTTTTTTTATTTGGGCTTCTTTGGCCTCTTTTTTTCGTCCAGAGTCGCATCCCGACTTGTGGGGGAATCATAGTCTCCATCATTCTTTCCTCACTGGGACAATGCTCTAATAATGATGATCATCACACTTTTATTTTTCTTACAACTCGACAATTACAACTCAATACTTAGAACAAAATATGACTCTATGTGAATGCATCCGGCGGTGTACCGGGATATGCAATATGACAATGATGAATGTGTCATGATGAACTAGATGGTGGAAAGTTGCATGGCAATATATCTCGGAATGGCTATGGAAATGCCATAATAGGTAGGTATGGTGGCTGTTTTGAGGAAGGTATATGGTAGGTGTATGATACCGGCGAAAGTTGCGCGGTATTAGAGAGGCTAGCAAGGGTGGAAGGGTGAGAGTGCGTATAATCCATGGACTCAACATTAGTCATAAAGAACTTATATACTTACTGCAAAAATTTAGAATCTATCAAAGCAAAGTACTACGCGCATGCTCCTAGGGGGATAGATTGGTAGGAAAAGACCATCGCTTGTCCCCGACCGCCACTCATAAGGAAGATAATCAATAAATAAATCATGCTCCGACTTCATCACATAACGGTTCACCATACGTGCATGCTACGGGAATCACAAACTTCAACACAAGTATTCTTTAAATTCACAAGTACTCAACTAGCATGACTTTAATATTATCACCTCCATAGCTCAAAAGAATTATCATGCTTCAATCTTTTCTTAGTATTCAACACACTCTAAAGAAAGTTTCACAAATCTTGAATACCAAGCATATTATTATTAGGCAAATTACCATGCCATTTAAGAGACTCTCAAATTAATTTAAGTGAAGCATGAGAGATCAATAGTTTCTTTAAAACGAATCCACCACCATGATCTAAAAGATCTAAGTGAAGCACATAGAGCAAAATTGTCTAGCTCGAAGGATATAAGTGAAGGACATAGAGCAAAATTATCTAGCTCAAAAGATATAAGTGAAGCACATAGAGTATTCTATCAAATTTTAATTCATGTATGGATCTCTCAAAAGGTGTGTACAGCAAGGATGATTGTGGTATACTAGCAAACAAAGACACAAATAATACAAGACGCTCCAAGCAAAACACATATCATGTTGGTGAATAAAAATATAGCTCCAAGTAAATTACCGATGGAAGTGGACGAAAAGAGGGGATGCCTTCCGGGGCATCCCCAAGCTTTAACTTTTTGGTGTCCTTGGATTATCTTGGGGGTTCCATGGGCATCCCCAAGCTTAGGCTCTTGCCACTCCTTGTTCCATGATCCATCAAAAGAATTCACCCAAAACTTGAAAACTTCACAACACAAAACTAAAAATAGAAAACCCGTGAGCTCCGTTAGCGAAAGATAACAAAAGACCACTTCGATGTACTGTAATGAACTCATTCTTTATTTATATTGGTGTTAAACCTAATGTATTCAAACTTCTCTATGGATTATAAACTATTTTACTAGCCATAGATTCATCAAAATAAGCAAACAACACACGAAAAACAGAATCTATCAAAAATAGAACAGTCTGTAGTAATCTGTAGCTAGCGCAAGGTCTGGAATCCCAAAAATTCTAAAATAAATTTCTGGACGTGAGGAATTTATCTATTAATCATCTGCAAAAAGAATTAACTAAATATCACTCTTGACATAAAAATTACATCAGTTCTCGTGATCGCTAAAGTTTCTGTTTTTTACAGCAAGTTCAACAAGACTTTCCCCAAGTCTTCCCAACGGTTCTACTTGGCACAAACACTAATTAAACACAAAAAAAACAACCTAAACAGAGGCTAAATAATTTATTTATTACTAAACAGGAGCAAATAGCAAGGAATAAAAATAAAATTGGGTTGCCTCCCAACAAGCGCTATCGTTTAACGCCCCTAGCTAGGCATAACAAGCAAGAATAGATCTAGGTATTGCCATCTTTGGTAGGCAATCCAAAAGTGGCCCTCATGATAGTTTCATATGATAATTTTATTTTCTTTCTTGGAAAGTGTTACATGCCCTTTTTTAATGGAAATTGAAATCTAATATTCCCTTCCTTCATATCAATAATCGCACCAACCATTCTAAGGAAAGGTCTACCAAGAATAATAGGGCAAGAGAACGGGGCTTGCCTGCGGCCGCTTGGTGCGACCATCCGTGCGACGCAGCCATCGCACGGCTGTGCGTGCACCCCCTCCGCTCCAGATTTTCTCATCCAAAAATAAAAACAAATACATATCATAATACCTATTCCCTTCCGTAATACTCTCATCATTAAAACTGAACAGAGGACGGAAGGAAATAATCACAATCACCCGCGAAACAGATACACAGAATACACGAAAGCGCGCCAAAATGCAAAAGTACTGCTCATAGGAGGCGGCCGGCGGAGGTGACCTACAGTCTTAACGCACACAACAATCCTGGGCGAAGCAGAGGGATTCTTCTTTTCTTCCTTTGAATTGTGCAGCAAAGGAATCTGCGCCTCTGATGGCTTCTCCGAGGAGTGGTCCGACGAACCAGGAGGGTGCCGATCAATCTGCTCCGAGGAGTGGTCCGATGAACCAGGAGGGTGACGATCAATCTGACGCATCAAAAGTAATAAATCTCACTCAGTTCTTCAAGGTCAAATTCTCTAATTTATTTGTTTTGAACCATTGCGGGAGACTACATAGCCCTCAATGCAAACAAATATGATTGTCAAAAAGATTGACTTACCATTAGCTGCGACACGATCCCGAGTGTTGGACAGAAAGAAGTAGCATGTATGAAGCATAATAGAGCATTACCATGCACCCTTGTGGAACTTGTACAACAAACCGTGGCCACAATCTGCAGATCCAAACAGCGACGGAAAATTAGTTTATTCTGCATTTAGAAAAACAAAGCAGTACCATGTACAGTACCCCTAATTCACATTTAATTGAATGTGCGGACATTCTTGTAGCATCTCTGATTTCAGTTCCTGGAAAGCATCCACTATAGTTTTTGTATTCAGTGCATATAGTTCCTGGGAAGTATTAACTAAATCGAATCTTAATTGATATATGATCTGCAGGAAACCGCAGTAGATCACACTGATGAAAGGGTACCAAAACTTGGCATGAAATTTTTATCTGAAGAGGAAGCCTATTTATTTTATAACAACTATGCTAATGCTATCGGTTTTAGCATCAGAAGAAGCAGTGGTCATAAAGTAACAAACACTTCTACAATGCAGCAATGGACATTTACATGCTCTCGTCAAGGTATGGGTTACTTTTAATTTGTTTTGATTCTAATCACTACTTTATGCTCTAAGACAATTATACTACAACTTATAGGCCATCGCCGGGAAGATAAAAGAGAGGAGATATTCAGTTACAGTAGGCCTGAAACACGATGTGGCTATGATGCCCATATGAAGATTGGCCTTAGAAATGGAGTTTATTATGTGTATGAATTCGAGGGGGCACATAATCACAATCTTGCTCATGGAATCATGGCCCAATACCTGAGATCCCAGAGAAAGGTGACAGAAGCACAGATAGCAAATGCAGAGATCGCAAAGTCAGTAGGTATTTCAAATAAAGCAACAATCGATTTGATGGCCAAAGAAGCATGTGGAAGTGAAAACCTTGGCTTTATACCTCAAGATATGAAAAACCGTTTGTACTCAAAGAGAACAATAAAAACGAAGGTAGGTGACACAGGGGGAGTATTAGAATACATGGATAAAAAGGTCTCGGAAGATGTCAACTTTTTCTATTCAATTCAAGTGGATGAGGATGAATTGATAACTAATATTTTTTGGGATGACTCCAAAATGGTTTCAGACTATGCGCTATTCAGTGATGTTATATGCTTTGACACCACATACAGGAAACTAGATGATGGACATCCATTTGGTTTGATTGTCGGGGTGAATAACCATCAGAAAACTGTTGTCTTTGGTGCTGCACTTCTCTATGATGAAACCGCTGCAAGTTTTGGTTGGCTTTTCAGAACTTTCCTAAAAGTTATGTCAGGAAAACATCCACGTACAATTCTCACCGATGAAGATGCGGCAATGGCGAAGGAAATTCATGAAGTCTTCCCTCACTCTCACCATAGACTTTGCGTGTGGCATATGATTCAAAATGCTTGCAAGCACCTCGCTGGAGTTGTTGACGAATATAAGAAGTTCAATGCTGATTTTCAGCACTGTATATATGATATAGAAGAGGAGGATGAATTTGTAGGTGCATGGGATAAAATGATTGACAAGTATGGACTACGTGACAATGAATGGCTGCAAAGGCTATTTGAGAAAAAGGAACAGTGGGCACTAGTGTATGGTAAAAATACGTTCACTGCCCACATGAGCACTACCCAAAGAAGTGAAAGCATGAACAATGAACTAAAGAGATACATTAGTATTAAATATGACATGCTTACTTTCTTTGAGCATTTTGAACGGCTAGTTTTGGATAAAAGATGTGAAGAGGTGAAGTATGACTTTAAAGCAACACAGACTACTCCCAAGTTGAAGGCAGAATCTAGCTATATGTTAACACAAGCTGCAGCTACATATACTCCAGCAATATTCAAGATGGTTCAAGATCAAGTGCTTCGGACTCTGAACTATGACACATTGCTTTCTGATGAAAGTGACACCGAGATGAAGATTTATGTAGTAAAATTTCATGGCACACAACGTGAACATGTTGTTAGATTCACACCAAAAGAAGAAAAGGTTAGCTGCAGCTGCAAAAAGTTTGAGTTTGCTGGAATCCTTTGCTCACATTGCTTAAAGGTACTCGATATCAATAATATCAAGCATATTCCAGGAGAATATATCTTAAAACGGTGGACAATTGATGCCAAAGTTCTAGATATAACAAGCAAATGCAACCGGCATGAGAACCTAAAAGCAAGAATGTCTAATTGCTATAAGGAACTGTGTAGAATGTTTGTGAAAATAGCTGCTCGTGCAGCTGAGTTAGAAGAATCATACAATAAGGCTGTTAAGTGTGCAGAGCAATTAGCACAAGATGTGGAAAAATGGTTGAAGATTAGAGTTGATCCAGATTTGGTTAGCGTTGATCCAAATTTGGATAACTCATGTACTAAAGAAGGTACAAACTATACCAACAATAATTTCCTAGACTACTGTAAAACAAAGTCTGATATTTATCATTATAGTGGCAGGTGTGAATATCCCATCTAGTAGGATTTCAAAACATGGTGAGGGCCTTGCAAAACCAAAAGGTATGAAGGTCAAGGAGAAGACTGTCAAAGGATCAAAAAGACCCGTTGGCGGATTTGAGAAAGCAACTTCAAAAAAGAAAAAGAACACAGATGATAGTGTACAACAAGAGACTCATGGCCCGTCAATGGTATTATACTTTGTCACATTGTGGCTTATAAAATATTCAGTTGTACTGACCTTTATCTATCAATTTTTACAGGGCCCTTTGGAGAAACCGACTTCAAAAAAGAAAAAGAACAAAAATGATATTGTACAACTACAGCCTCATGGCCCCTCAACGGTATAACATTGTCACTTGTTTCTTTTAAAACCTACAACTGTAATGACCTTTCTCTATCAATTTCAACAGGGTCCTTTAGAACTTTTCGGAAACCAAATGGGTGCATATCAATTACCCTACAACACTATCGTAACTGCTTCAATGCAACCATCAATTGGTAACATCCCGATGCCACCACAGACCCAACAACTGTTGACGGGATTCCAACCATACAACACAACAATGGTAGAAGCAATCCACATTTTAAAGTTTTCGTTTTTTTTCAAACTTCATTGAAACTGAACTTTGCTACTTTGTGCATAGTGTCATCCCACAAACCACATGTACACCTATTTACAGTAGCAGAACTCTGCTCTGAATCCCTCCCTGCATGAGACCATTCAGGAAAATCAAAGCTTCTTTCTTCAACCAAAGTCAACATCTATCCTAAATGGTACAATGCAGCCATCAATTGGTCAAACCATCTCAATGCCACCACAAAGCCAAGAACCACAAAATACTCTACTGGTATAACATTCCACCCTTTCTACTTTTCCAATTTTTTAAACATCATTGAAACTGAACTTTTCTACTTTGTGCACAGGATTATCAGACAAACCACACGTACACCTATCTACAACAGCAAAACTTGGCTCTAAATCCCTCTTCGACAGAGACTATTGGAGCCTCTAACTATAGTTCGATGACAGGAGAAAATCAAGGCTTACTTCTTCAACCAAAGGCGACATCTAATATAAATGCTACAACACAGCCATCAATTGGTCACACCACCCTGATGCCACCACAGACCCAAGACCCACACAATAGTCAAGTGGTATAACATTCCATACTTTCAAGTTTTCCAATTTCTGAACTTCAATGAAACTGAAATTGCTAATTTTCTGCCCAGGGTCATCCGATAAATCACATGTATTTACAACAGCAACACTCAGCGTAGAATCCCTCAGTGCAAAGAAACATTGGAACATCTACCTCTAGTATGATGACAGAACAAAATCAAGCTTTCCTCAATCAACCAAAGCGAGCATGATCTATTTCGCTGTCGCATGTTTTATCTCATGTGTGTTTTGACGTCCAAGTTGCAAATAATTTGTATAGAACTTATACGTACCATCAACTGAATGCTACTACATCTTCCCAATCAAATATACTAGTTCATGGATATTGTTTTATTGCAATGGTACTAATTCATAGAATTAGCTATGAAGAATTTTCCACAAGCATCGTGCTCATACGAGCCTCTAAGCTATCTTTCTTTCAGTTTATGTTACGATGACAGGGATCCCAATGATCCATTTTAATTCTGCAAAATATATGTACACAGAACCATCTATCTGAATGTCATGCTAAGAGACATAGAGCGAACAAAGAACAGATTGAGAATCGGTCTGAATTTAGCATGCAAAGAATCTTAATTTAACTGAATGAAAGCAGAGTAATGGAGTTGCTATTAGCTTTCCTTCTCTGAATTTAATGGGAATGCCACAAGAAGAAGTGAAAATTACCTCTGTTCATTGGAGGTAATGATGTATGTATGAGCTGCAATCCCTTTATTCTTCCTCTCCGAGTACCAAATAGATGGCGCTCATGCTGATGTCCTCCACTTCCTTCTTCTCACCTCTTGACTCCTCCACAAGCCCGAGGACCAACCTGCCAAGGACACGCCGCCCTCTTGCAAGGGCGTCCCACATGCTACCACTAGGATCCGTGTCTCATATTAGCGAGGACGGCGCCGCGGAGGATCCTATTCTGACCGAGCTGCTGCACAGCCAATTCTAGCAGGCGCACCAGTGCGGCGGCCAGCCAGGACGGAGATGCTGGTCTAGCAGGCGCATGAGGCCGGCGGCCAGCCTAGTCGGGAGGGAGGTCTAGCAGGCGCACGAGGTCGGCGGCCAGACTAGCCGGGAGGGAGGTCCAGCAGGCGCACGCGGGCGGCCGCCAGCCGAGCCGGGTGAAGGAAATATGCCCTAGAGGCAATAATAAAGTTATTATTTATTTCCTTATATCATGATAAATGTTTATTATTCATGCTAGAATTGTATTAACCGGAAACATAATACATGTGTGAATACATAGACAAACAGAGTGTCACTAGTATGCCTCTACTTGACTAGCTCGTTAATCAAAGATGGTTATGTTTCCTAACCATGAACAAAGAGTTGTTATTTGATTAACGAGGTCACATCATTAGTTGAATGATCTGATTGACATGACCCATTCCATTAGCTTAGCACCCGATCGTTTAGTATGTTGTTATTGCTTTCTTCACGACTTATACATGTTCGTATGACTATGAGATTATGCAACTCCCGTTTGCCGGAGGAACACTTTGGGTGCTACCAAACGTCACAACGAAACTGGGTGATTATAAAGGAGCATTACAGGTGTCTCCAAAGGTAGATGTTGGGTTGGCGTATTTCGAGATTAGGATTTGTCACTCCGATTGTCGGAGAGGTATCTCTGGGCCCTCTCGGTAATACACATCACATAAGCCTTGCAAGCATTACAACTAATATTTTAGTTGTGAGATGATGTATTACGGAACGAGTAAAGAGACTTGCCGGTGACGAGATTGAACTAGGTATTGGATACCGACGATCGAATCTCGGGCAAGTAACATACCGATGACAAAGGGAACAACGTATGTTGTTATGCGGTCTGACCGATAAAGATCTTCGTAGAATATGTAGGAGCCAATATGGGCATCCAGGTCCCGCTATTGGTTATTGACCGGAGACGTGTCTCGGTCATGTCTACATTGTTCTCGAACCGTAGGGTCCGCACGCTTAAGGTTTCGATGACAGTTATATTATGAGTTTTGATGTACCGAAGGAGTTCGGAGTCCCGGATGAGATCGGGGACATGACGAGGAGTCTCGAAATGGTCGAGACGTAAAGATCGATATATTGGACGACTATATTCGGACATCGGAAAGGTTCCGAGTGATTCGGGTATTTTTCGGAGTACCGGGTAGTTACGGGAGAAGTAATGGGCCTTGATGGGCTTTAGTGGGAAGAGGAAAAAGGCTGCTGCGCCCCCCCTCCCCTCTAGTCCGAATTGGACTAGGGAAAAGGGGGCCGGCCACCTTTCCTACTCCTCCACTTCCTTCTCCCTTCCTCCCCTCTTGGTGGACTCCTACTAGGACTTGGAGTCCTAGTAGGACTCCACATCCTGGCCGCGCCTAGCCTTGGCCGGCCTCCTCCTCCTCCATCCTTTATATACAGGGGCAGGGGGCACCCCATAGACACACAAGTTGATCCTCGTGATCGTTCCTTAGCCGTGTGCGGTGCCCCCTTCCACCATATTTCACCTCGGTCATATCATAGCGGTGCTTAAGCGAAGCCCTGCGACGGTAGAACATCAAGATCGTCACCACGCCGTCGTGCTGACGGAACTCCTCCCCGAAGCTTTGCTGGATCGGAGCCCGGGGATCGTCATCGAGCTGTACGTGTGCTAAGAACTCGGAGGTGCCGGAGTAACGGTGCTTGGATCGGTCGGATCGGGAAGACGTACGACTACTTCCTCTACGTTGTGTCAACGCTTCCGTTGTTGATCTACAAGGGTACGTAGATCATACTCTCCCCTCTCGTTGCTATGCATCACCATGATCTTGCGTGTGCGTAGGAAATTTTTTGAAATTACTACGAAACCCAACAGTGGCATCCGAGCCTAGGTTATTTATGTTGATGTTATATGCACGAGTAGAACACAAGTGAGTTGTGGACGATACAAGTCATACTGCCTACCAGCATGTCATACTTTGGTTCGGCGGTATTGTTGGACGAGACGACCCGGACCAACCTTACGCGTACGCTTACGCGAGACCGGTTCCCTCGACGTGCTTTGCACATAGATGGCTTGCGGGCGACTGTCTCTCCAACTTTAGTTGAACCGAGTATGGCTACGCCCGGTCCTTGCGAAGGTTAAAACGGAGTCTATTTGACAAACTATCGTTGTGGTTTTGATGCGTAGGTGAGATTGGTTCTTACTTAAGCCCGTAGCAGCCACGTAAAACTTGCAACAACAAAGTAGAGGACGTCTAACTTGTTTTTGCAGGGCATGTTGTGATGTGATATGGTCAAGACATGATGCTGAATTTTATTGTATGAGATGATCATGTTTTGTAACCGAGTTATCGGCAACTGGCAGGAGCCATATGGTTGTCGCTTTATTGTATGCAACGCAATCGCGATGTAATGCTTTACTACTAAACGGTAGTGATAGTCGTGGAAGCATAAGATTGGAGAGACGACAACGATGCTACGATGGAGATCAAGGTGTCACGCCGGTGACGATGGTGATCATGACGGTGCTTCGGAGATGGAGATCACAAGCACAAGATGATGATGGCCATATCATATCACTTATATTGATTGCATGTGATGTTTATATTTTTATGCATCTTATCTTGCTTTGATTGACGGTAGCATTATAAGATGATCTCTCACTAAATTATCAAGAAGTGTTCTCCCTGAGTATGCACCGTTGCGAAAGTTCTTCGTGCTGAGACACCACATGATGATCGGGTGTGATAGGCTCTACGTTCAAATACAACGGGTGCAAAACAGTTGCACACGCGGAATACTCAGGTTATACTTGACGAGCCAAGCATATACAGATATGGCCTCGGAACACGGAGACCGAAAGGTCGAGCGTGAATCATATAGTAGATATGATCAACATAAACGATGTTCACCATTGAAAACTACTCCATCTCACGTGATGATCGGACATGGTTTAGTTGATTTGGATCACGTAATCACTTAGAGGATTAGAGGGATGTCTATCTAAGTGGGAGTTCTTAAGTAATATGATTAATTGAACTTTAATTTATCATGAACTTAGTCTTGGTAGTATTAGCATATCTATGTTGTAGATCAATAGCTCGCGTTGTTGCTTTCATATGCTTATTTTGATATGTTCCTAGAGAAAATTGTGTTGAAAGATGTTAGTAGCAATGATGCGGATTGGATCCGTGATCTGAGGTTTATCCTCATTGCTGCACAGAAGAATTATGTCCTTGATGCACCGCTAGGTGATAGACCTATTGCAGGAGCAGATGCAGACGTTATGAACGTTTGGCTAGCTCAATATGATGACTACTTGATAGTTTAGTGCACCATGCTTAACGGCTTAGAATCGGGACTTCAAAGACGTTTTGAACGTCATGGACCATATGAGATGTTCCAGGAATTGAAGTTAATATTTCAAGCAAATACCCGAGTTGAGAGATATGAAGTCTCCAACAAGTTCTATAGCTAAAAGATGGAGGAGAATCGCTCAACTAGTGAGCATGTGCCCAGATTGTCTGAGTACTACAATCGCTTGAATCAAGTGGGAGTTAATCTTCCAGATAAGATAGTGATTGACATAATTCTCTAGTCACCATCACCAAGTTAGTAAAACTTCGTGATGAACTATGATATGCAAGGGATAACGGAAACGAATCCCGAGCTTTTCATGATGATGAAATTGATGAAGGTAGAAATCAAGAAAGAACATCAAGTGTTGATGGTTGACAAGATCACTAGTTTCAAGAAAAGGGCAAAGGGAAGAAGGGGAACTTCAAGAAGAACGGCAAGCAAGTTGCTGCTCAAGTGAAGAAGCCCAAGTCTGGTCCTAAGCCTAAGACTAAGTGTTTCTACTGCAAAGGGACTGGTCACTGGAAGCGGAACTACCCCAAGTGATTGGCAGATAAAGAGGATGGCAAAGTGAACATAAGTATATTTGATATACATGTTATTGATGTGTACTTTACTAGTGTTTATAGCAACCCCTCAGTATTTGATACTAGTTCAGTTGCTAAGATTAGTAACTCGAAACGGGAGTTGCAGAATAAACAGAGACTAGTTAAGGGTGAAGTGACGATGTGTGTTGGAAGTGGTTCCAAGATTGATATGATCATCATCGCACACTCCCCTATACTTTTGGGATTAGTGTTGAACCTAAATAAGTGTTATTTGGTTTTTGCGTTGAGCATGAATATGATTTGATCATGTTTATTGCAATACGGTTATTCATTAAAATCAGAGAATAATTGTTGTTCTGTTTACATGAATAAAACCTTCGATGGTCATACACCCAATGAAACAAGTTCATTGGATCTCGATCGTAGTGATACACATATTCATAATATTGAAACCAAAAGATGTGAAGTTAATAATGATAGTGCAACTTATTTGTAGCACTGCCGTTTAGGTCATATTGGTATAAAGCGCATGAAGAAACTCCATGCTGATGGGATTTTGGAATCACTTGATTATGAATCACTTGATGCTTGCGAACCATGCCTCATGGGCAACATGACTAAGACTCCGTTCTCCGGAGCGAGCAACTGACTTATTGGAAATAATACATACTGATGTATGCGGTCCGATGAGTGTTAAGGCTCACGGCAAGTATCGTTATTTTCTGAACTTCACAGATGATTTGAGCAGATATGGGTATATCTACTTGATGAAACATAAGTCTGAAACATTTGAAAAGTTCAAAAGAATTTCAGAGTGAAGTGGAAAATCATCGTGACAAGAAAATAAAGTTTCTACGATCTGATCGCGGAGACAAATATTTGAGTTACGAGTTTGGTCTTCAATTAAAACAATGTGGAATAGTTTCACTACTCACGCCACCTGGAACACCATAGTGTAATGGTGTGTCCGAACGTCATAATCGTACTTTATTGGATATAGTGCAATCTATGATGTCTCTTACCGATCTACCACTATTGTTTTGGGGTTATGCATTAGAGACAGCTGCATTCACGTTAAATAGGGCACCATCTAAATCCGTTGAGACGACACCATGTGAACTATGGTTTGGCATGAAACCTAAGCTGTCGTTTCTTAAAGTTTGGGGTTGCGATGCTTATATGAAAAAGTTTCATCCTGATAAGCTCAAACTCAAATCGGAGAAGTGCGTCTTCATAGGATATCCAAAGGAAACTATTGGATACTCCTTCTATCACAGATCCGAAGGCAAGACTTTTGTTGCTAAATTCGGAAACTTTCTGGAGAAGGAGTTTCTCTCGAAAGAAGTGAGTGGGAGGAAAGTAGAACTTGACGAGGTAACTGTACCTGCTCCCTTACTGGAAAGTAGTACATCACAGAAAACTGTTTCAGTGACACCTACACCAGTTAGTGAGGAAGCTAATGATAATGATCATGAAACTTCAGATCAAGATACTACTGAACCTCGTAGATCAATCAGAGTAAGATCCGCACTAGAGTGGTACGGTAATCCTGTTCTGGAAGTCATGCTACTAGATCATGATGAACCTACGAACTATGAAGAAGCGATGGTGAGCCCAGATTTCGCAAAGTGGCCTGAAGCCATGAAATCTGAGATAGGATCCATGTATGAGAACAAAGTATGGACTTTGGTTGACTTGCCCGATGATCGGCAAGCAATTGAGAATAAATGGATCTTCAAGAGGAAGATGGACGCTGATAGTAGTGTTACTATCTACAAAGCTAGAATTGTCGCAAAAGGTTTTCGACAAGTTCAAGGTGTTGACTACGATGAGAGTTTCTCACTCGTATCTATGCTTAAGTTTGTCCGAATCATGTTAGCAATTGCCGCGTTTTATGAAATCTGGCAAATGGATAAACAAAACTACATTCCTTAACGGATTTACTAAAGAAGAGTTGTATACGATGCAACCAGAAGGTTTTGTCAATCCGAAAGGTGCTAACAAAATGTGCAAACTCCAGCAATCCATCTGTGGACTGGTGCAAGCATCTCGGAGTTGGAATATACGCTTTGATGAGTTGATCAAAGCATATAGTTTTATACAGACTTGCGGTGAAGCCTGTATTTACGAGAAAGTGAGTGGGAGCACTACAGCATTTCTGATAAGTATATGTGAATGACATATTGTTGATCGGAAATAATGTAGAATTATTCTGTAAAGCATAAAAGGAGTGTTTGAAAGGAGTTTTTCAAAGAAAGACTTCGGTGAACCTTCTTACATATTGAGCTTCAAGATCTATAGAGATAGATCAAGACGCTTGATAAGTTTTTTCAATGAGTACA
Organism: Triticum urartu; assembly: GCF_056163025.1. NCBI lineage: Eukaryota > Viridiplantae > Streptophyta > Magnoliopsida > Poales > Poaceae > Triticum > Triticum urartu. Next base: position 704,994,297 of record NC_141874.1, read on the forward strand.
TACCTTGACTAGATTTTGAAGTAGTTCAAAATGGAACAGTCAAAAAAAGAGTTCTTGCCTGTGTTACAAGGTGTGAACTTGAGTAAGACTCAAAGCCCGACCATGGTAGAAAATAGAAAGAGAATGAAAGTCATTCCCTATGCCTTAGTCAGAGGTTCTATAAAGTATGCCATGCTGTATACCAGATCTATTGTATGCCCTACCACTGAGTTTGGCAAGGGAGTACAATAGTGATCTAGGAGTAGATCACTGGACAGCGGTCAAAATTGTCCTTAGTAGAATAAGGATATGTTTCTCGATTATGGAAGTGAAAAAAAAGGTTCGTCGTAAAGGGTTACGCCGATGCAAGTTTGACACTAATCTAGATGACTCTAAGTCTCGGTCTAGATACATATTGAAAGTGGGAGCAATTAGCTAGATTAGCTCCATGCAGAGCATTGTTGACATAAAAATTTGCAAAATACATGCGGATCTGAATGTGGCAGACCCGTTGACTAAGATTCTCTCACAAGCAAAACATGATCACACCTTAGTACTCCTTGGGTGTTAATCACATAGCGATGTGAACTAGATTACTGAATCTAGTAAACCCTTTGGGTGTTGGTCACATAGCGATGTGAACAATGGGTGTTAATCACATGATGATGTGAACTATCGATGTTAATCACATGGTGATGTGATCTAGATTATTGACTCTAGTGCAAGTGGGAGACTGAAGGAAATATGCCCTAGAGGCAATAATAAAGTTATTATTTATTTCCTTATATCATGATAAATGTTTATTATTGATGCTAGAATTGTATTAACCGGAAACATAATACATGTGTGAATACATAGACAAACAGAGTGTCACTAGTATGCCTCTACTTGACTAGCTCGTTAATCAAAGATGGTTATGTTTCCTAACCATGAACAAAGAGTTGTTATTTGATTAACGAGGTCACATCATTAGTTGAATGATCTGATTGACATGACCCATTCCATTAGCTTAGCACCCGATCGTTTAGTATGTTGCTATTGCTTTCTTCATGACTTATACATGTTCGTATGACTATGAGATTATGCAACTCCCGTTTGCCGGAGGAACACTTTGGGTGCTACCAAACGTCACAACGTAACTGGGTGATTATAAAGGAGCATTACAGGTGTCTCCAAAGGTAGATGTTGGGTTGGCGTATTTCGAGATTAGGATTTGTCACTCCGATTGTCGGAGAGGTATCTCTGGGCCCTCTCGGTAATACACATCACATAAGCCTTGCAAGCATTACAACTAATATGTTAGTTGTGAGATGATGTATTACGGAACGAGTAAAGAGACTTGCCGGTGACGAGATTGAACTAGGTATTGGATACGGATGATCGAATCTCGGGCAAGTAACGTACCGATGACAAAGGGAACAACGTATGTTGTTATGCGGTCTGACCGATAAAGATCTTCGTAGAATATGTAGGAGCCAATATGGGCATCCAGGTCCCGCTATTGGTTATTGACCGGAGACGTGTCTCGGTCATGTCTACATTGTTCTCGAACCGTAGGGTCCGCACGCTTAAGGTTTCGATGACAGTTATATTATGAGTTTTGATGTACCGAAGGAGTTCGGAGTCCCGGATGAGATCGGGGACATGACGAGGAGTCTCAAAATGGTCGAGACGTAAAGATCGATATATTGGACGACTATATTCGGACATCGGAAAGGTTCCGAGTGATTCGGGTATTTTTCGGAGTACGGGGTAGTTACGGGAGAAGTAATGGGCCTTGATGGGCTTTAGTGGGAAGAGGAAAAGGCTGCGTCGCCCCCCCTCCCCTCTAGTCCGAATTGGACTAGGGAAAAGGGGGCCGGCCACCTTTCCTACTCCTCCACTTCCTTCTCTCTTCCTCCCCTCTTGGTGGACTCCTACTAGGACTTGGAGTCCTAGTAGGACTCCACATCCTGGCCGCGCCTAGCCTTGGCCGGCCTCGTCCTCCTCCATCCTTTATATACAGGGGCAGGGGGCACCCCATAGACACACAAGTTGATCCTCATGATCGTTCCTTAGCCGTGTGCGGTGCCCCCTTCCACCATATTTCACCTCGGTCATATCATAGCGGTGCTTAGGCGAAGCCCTGCGACGGTAGAACATCAAGATCGTCACCACGCCGTCGTGCTGACGGAACTCCTCCCCGAAGCTTTGCTGGATCGGAGCCCGGAGATCGTCATCGAGCTGTACGTGTGCTAAGAACTCGGAGGTGCCGGAGTAACGGTGCTTGGATCGGTCAGATCGGGAAGACGTACGACTACTTCCTCTACGTTGTGTCAACGCTTCCGTTGTTGATCTACAAGGGTACGTAGATCATACTCTCCCCTCTCGTTGCTATGCATCACCATGATCTTGCGTGTGCGTAGGAAATTTTTTGAAATTACTACGAAACCCAACACCGGGATGGGGTGAGATGCGCCACTGCGCTCGCCCGAGTGGAAGCTGCACGGCAGCGCGACGAGATCCGCTCGGCGTCGATGGGCACCGAGCCTGGAGGCTGGAGGAGCAGGAGCAGCAGAGGGACATGGAAAGCTTCGGCGCGAGCTTGAGTTCAGACCAAGGAAGAAGAGGAATGTGGATAGGAGTGTATTGATACAGACGTAATAGGTATTATGATCTGTATTTGTTTTTCTTTTTAGATGAGAAAATCTGGAGCGGGAGGGGGTGCACGCACAGCCATGCGATGGCTGCGTCGCACGGATGGTCGCACCAAGCGGCCGCAGGCAAGCCCCGTCCAGGGCAAGAAGGATTGCAATATATATCAAGAACAATGAAATCTACGGGCACATAATTCCTATTTGCAACAATAAGAACATCATTAATTCTTCCCATAGGTTTCTTAATAGTGGAATCCGCAAGATGCAAGCTTAGAGACCAATCATCAAAATTACGGAAATCTAGTAAATCATAGAAAGTATTGGGAATAGTAGAGACACTAGCACCCAAATCACACAAAGCATAAAACTCATAATCTTTAATTTTAATTTTAATAGTGGGTTCCCACTCATCATAGAGTTTTCTAGGGATAGAAACTTTCAACTCAAGTTTTTCTTCATAAGATTGCGTCAAGGCATCAACAATATGTTCGGTAAAGGCTTTATTTCGACTATAAGCATGTGGAGAATTTAGCACGGATTGCAACAAGGAAATACAATCAATCAAAGAGCAATTTTCATAATTAAATTCCTTGAAATCCAATATAGTGGGTTTAGCAACATCTAAATTTTTATTTCTTTCCGTCCCACTTTCATCAATTTCATCATTAAGATCTAAACACTCCGAATTTTTCGAACACCTTCTAGGTAAAGGAAGATCATATTCAGTTTCATCAAGATTCATATTGCAAAATAAAGATTTAATGGGAGACACTTCAATAACTTTTATATCTTCATCATTACTTTCATAGGAATTGGAAGAACACGCTTTAATAAAGGCATCTTTGGAAGCACGCATCCTAGCGGTTCTTTCTTTACACTCATCAATTGAAATTCTCATGGCTTTTAGAGACTCATTAATATCATGCTTAGGTGGAATAGATCTAAGTTTCAAAGCATCAACATCAAGAGCAATTCTATCAACGTTCCTAGCCAAATCATCAATCTTCAACAATTTTTCTTCAATCATAGCATTAGAATTCTTTTGCGAAGAAATAAATTCCTTAATATTAGATTCAAAATCAGAGGGAATCTTATTATAATTTCCATAAGAGTTATTGTAGGAATTCCCATAATTATTAGAAGGATTACTAGGATATGGCCTAGGATTAAAATTCCCTCTATAAGCGTTGTTACCAAAATTATTCCTACCAACAAAATTCACATCCATAGATTCATTGTTATTCTCAATCAAAGTAGACAAAGGCATATCATTAGGATCATAAAAAACACTCTTAGTAGCAAATAATTTCATAAGTTCATCCATCTTTCCACTCAATACATTAATTTCTTCTATCGCATGCACTTTTTTATTAGATGTTCTTTCAGTATGCCATTGAGAATAATTAACCATAATAATATCTAGGAGTTTAGTAGCATCGCCTAAAGTGATTTCCATAAAAGTGCCTCCCGTGGCCGAATCTAAAAGATTTCTAGAAGCAAAATTCAATCCGGCATAAATTTTTTGTATAATCATCCACAAATTCAAACTATGAGTAGGGCAATTACGTATCATTATTTTCATTCTCTCCCAAGCTTGTGCAACATGTTCATGATCAAGTTTTTTAGAGTTCATAATATCGTTTCTAAGAGAGATGATCTTAGCGGGAGGAAAATACTTAGAGATAAAAGCATCTTTGCACTTGTTCCATGAATCAATACTATTCTTAGGCAAAGACGAAAACCAAGCTTTAGCACGATCTCTAAGCGAAAAAGGAAATAGCTTCAAAATTTAACGACATCATTATTGACATCTTTTTTCTTTTGCATATCACATAAATCAACGAAGCTATTCAGATGAGTAGCGGCATCTTCACTAGGAAGGCCGGTGAATTGATCTTTCATAACAAGATTCAACAAAGCAGTATTAATTTCACAAGATTCAGCATCAGTAAGAGGAGCAATCGGAGTGCTAAGGAAATCATTATTATTGGTATTGGTGAAGTCACACAATTTAGTAGTATCTTGAGCCATCGCAACGAACAAGCAATCTAACACACGAGCAAACAAAAAGCAAACGGACAAAAGAGGCAAACAGAGAGGGAGGATAGAGAGAGAGGGCAAATAAAAGGGCAAGGGTGAATTGGGGGGGAGAGGAAAACGATAGGCAAATGGCAAATAATGTAATGCGAGAGATAGGGATTGTGATTGGTACTTGGTATATTGACTTTTTGCGTAGACTCCCCGGCAATGGCGCCAGAAATCCTTTTTGCTACATCTTGAGCTTGCGTTGGTTTTCCCCAAAGAGGAAGGGATGATGCAGCAGAGTAGCGTAAGTACTTCCCTCAGTTTTTGAGAACCAAGGTATCAATTGTAACGCCCCGAGACCGATGTGCCAGGTGTCATCCAGTTATTCGTTGTTGTTGCCTTGTCATTTCTTGCGTGTCATGCATTGCATATCATGTCATCATGTGCATTTCATTTGCATACATGTTCGTCTCATGCATCCGAGCAGTTTCCCCGTTGTCCGTTTTGCATTCCGGCGCTCCGTTCTCCTCCGGTGGTCATTTCTACCTTCTTCTTGTGTGTGGGGATTAAACATTTCCGGATTGGACCGAGACTTGCCAAGCGGCCTTGTTTCACTACCGGTAGACCGCCTGTCAAGTTTCGTACCATTTGGACTTCGTTTGATGCTCCAACGGTTAACCGAGGGACCGAAAAGGCCTCGTGTGTGTTGCAGCCCAACACCCTTCCAATTTGGCCCAAAACCCACCTAAACCTCCTCCATCATCTCGGTCGTTCGATCACGATCGCGTGGCCGCAAACCGCACCTCATTTGGACTCTCCTAACTCCCTCTACCTATATATATGTGGCTCTCCCCAAAAATTCGCGGTGCAAACCCTAGCTTCTCCTACCTCGCGCCACCGGACAAAAATTCCACGCTCCCGGACATGTCCAGCCGCCGCCCTAGCCAATCCCTCGGTGCCACGTCATCCCGCCGGACCACCTCTCTCCTCCCCGCCGCCGAAGCCTGTCGGCCCAGATCCGGCCCGCGCGGGGCCGAACCGGGCCAGATCCCGCGCCACCGCCTGCCCGTACGCCGCCTCCTCGCACCGCGCCTCCGCCGCCATCGCCAAGCTCCGGCGCGGTGCGCTCGCCGGCGCCGCCCGCGGCCACCTCGCCGCCCCTTCGTGCTCGCCGCAGTCAGCAGCGACTCGTCGGCCGCCTTCCGCGCCCCTGCCGCGCCCTCCGTCACCGATCCTCCCCGCGGCGCCCGCCTCTGGTCGGTGCTCGCCGGAGCCCATCACCGGTCATCGCCGGAATGGCCGCCCCTCGCCGGAGTTCAAGAACTCGCCGGAGTTCCGAGTGGGATCAGATCCACCCACTCGTCCATCCAAACGCAACGTCCCCGTCCCGGATCTCGTCATCCCGCTCTGTCCGATCCCGTTGACTTTCTCGGAGAGGTTGAATTTCCACTAAGTCCCCGAGTTTCCCAGTTTCATATGCATATGTTCTTAGCATCGTATCTTTGCATCCGTGACTCCGATTCATGCATATAGCATATCAAAATATTCGTCTCAAAGAGTACATCATTTCGTCTCATTGCATCATTTTCATTTGAGTTCATCTTGATGCCCGAAATGCTGTTGTAATAGTGCTACTTGAGATAATTGTCAGATCTGCTGCTCCATTTAGATATTTGTCATTTTTTCCATGATTATTGTGTGCATGATATGCCCTGATGTTCTACATATGTTTTGTTAAGGGTTTTGTCATCTTTCCAGAGGTGCAACCCATGTATTTTTGTGATGTGTGTGGTGACTAGTGCAAGCTTGCAAAGTGAGGCACTTGGTAATTCTGTTTTCAGGGACTTAGCAATTCCGCTAAGTCCTTGAGCTGTTCATCTCATGTTGCCATATGTTCATGTTGTTTCCTAGTGATCCGTGCCTCTTTTGAGGATGATCAGTAAGGATGTTTTGTTAATCTTGTAGTGCTCTATCCATCCATGTCTTTGTTTGCAATTATGGAGCAGCCTAGCTTGAGTCAATCGAGCTCTACTTTTGCTACTTTGTGAATCTGGGCAGATCGTCAACTTGTTTGCAATTTTGCCGATGATGTTGTAGTTGATCCGTGCATGCTATGCTACTGTTCTTACCATGTCTAGCTTGAATTTTGTGTGTTCTTGATAGATGTATGCTTATCTTGTCATGACTTGCACCGTGGTGAGTGCATCGAGCTCGTAAACATGCCTACTTGAGTTCTGTTTTCAGCATGTGTTAGTTTTCACTAAGTCTGAAAACTGATTATGTTTTTGCTATGTTCACATGCTTGTTAATGTGTTTTATGATCCCTTTTGGCTCAAGGTCACTAAGGGACTTTTGTTAAGATGTTTGAGTAGCTCCATGCCATGTCTTACTTTGCCATGTTCAGGTCCTGTAGCATGTAGTTTTGTTGCTCCGAAGAGTGCTACCTGATCTGAAATTTCAGACAAGTGTTAATTTCACTAAGTCTGGGATCTGTTTACCATATGCGTTTTTGCCATGCTTGTTTGAACCTGTTACTGGATGATTTGGCCATACTCAGTGCTAGTCTTTTGTTAAGCATCTTGAATGCATTCCTGCCATGTATTTTTTTGTCATGTTTGAGTGTTCTAGCATGTTCATCTCATTGCATTTAGATGGCTACTTGCTGTAAATCGCAGACCGGTGTCATATTTGAATCGCTTGCCATTTCCAAACCGTAACTCCGTTTCCGGTGATCTTTATATCGTTTTCAAGCGATTTCATCTCATATTTCCAGTGGCACACTTGGTTTTCCAAGTTGAGGCCAGGTTCATGCATTCCTTGTCCAATCATGCATATGCATCGCATACCGCATCCCGCATATCATACCATGTTCATGTGTTGGTTGTTTACTATGTTGTTTGCTTCTTTTCCGGTGTTTGCTTCTTTGGGTTGGTTCTGGTAACGTCGCGTTTGTGAGGACCCGTTCGTCTACGTTCGTTTGTCTTCTTCATGGACTCGTTCTTCTTCCTTGCGGGATTTCAGGCAAGATGACCATACCCTCGAAATCACTTCTATCTTTGCTTCCTAGTTGCTCGCTCTCTTGTTATGCCTATGCTGCGATACCTACCACTTGCTTATCATGCCTCCCATGTTGTTAAACCAAGCCTCTAACCCACCTTGTCCTAGCAAACCGTTGTTTGGCTATGTTACCGCTTTGCTCAGCCCCTCTTATAGCGTTGTTAGTTGTAGGTGAAGATTGAAGTTTGTTCCTTGTTGGAACATGGAGATGTTGTTCCTTGTTGGAACATGTTTACTTGTTGGGATATCACATTATATCTTATTTAATTAATGCATCTATATACTTGGTAAAGGGTGGAAGACTTGGCCTTATGCCTGGTGTTCTGTTCCACTCTTGCCGCCCTAGTTTCCGTCATATCGGTGTTATGTTCCCGGATTTTGCGTTCCTTACGCGGTTGGGCTATTATGGGAACCCCTTGACAGTTCGCCTTGAGCAAAACTCCTCCAGCAATGCCCAACATTGGTTTTACCATTCGCCACCTAGCCTCTTTTTCCCTTGGGTTTCGCGGACTCAAGGGTCATCATTATTTTACCCCCCCCCCCCCGGGCCAGTGCTCCTCTGAGTGTTGGTCCAACCTGTCAGCTGCCGGTGGCCACCAGGGGCAACTCTGGGCTGGCTTACCTGTACCTAGGACAATCTGAGTGTGCCCTGAGAAAGAGATATGTGCAGCTCCTATCGGGATTTGTCGGCACATTCGGGTGGTGTTGCTGGTATAGTTTTAGCCTGTCGAAATGTCTTGAAGAACCGAGATACCGAGTCTGATCGGAAGGTCTCGGGAGGAGGTCTATTCCTTCGTTGACCGTGAGAGCTTGTGATGGGCTAAGTTGGGACACCCCTGCAGGGATTTGAACTTTCGAAAGCCATGCCCGCGGTTATGGGCAGATGGGAATTTGTTAATGTCCGGTTGTAGATAACTTGAACCTTAACTTAATTAAAATGAATCAACTGCGTGGGTAACCGTGATGGTCTCTTTCCGGCGGAGTCCGGGAAGTGAACACGGTGTTGGAGTTATGCTTGACGTAGGTTACTATAGGATCACTTCTTGATCATACTTTTATCGACCGTGCTTTGCCTTCTCCTCTCGCTCTCATTTGTGTATGTTCGCCACCATATATGCTAGTCGCTTGCTGCAGCTCCACATATATATTTACCTTGGCTTACCTATAAGCTTAAATAGTCTTGATCGCGAGGGTGCGAGATTGCTGAGTCCCTGTGGCTCACAGTTACTTCCAAAACCAGTTTGCAGGTGCCGATGAGTCCATGCAGATGACGCAACCAAGCTCAGGAGGAGCTCGATGAAGATCTTGTCCTTTGTGTTGTTTTCGTTCTAGTTGATCAGTAGTGGAGCCCAATTGGGGTCGATCGGGGGCCTTGTCGCATTTGGGGTTCTTCTTTTATTTTGGTTCCGTAGTCGGACCTTGATTGTATCTGGATGATGTAATGCTTTATTTATGTATTGTGTGAAGTGGCGATTGTAAGCCAACTATGTATCTCTTTCCCTTATGTATTACATGGGTTGTGTGAAGATTACCTCACTTGCAACATTGCTTTCAATGCGGTTATGCCTCTAAGTCGTGCTTCGACATGTGGGAGATATAGCCGCATCGAGGGCGTTACATCAATCCAGTAGGAGGCCACGCTCAAGTCCCTCGTACCTGCACAAAACGATAGCTACTCGGAACCAACGCGATTAGGGGTTGTCAAGCCCTTCACGGTCACTGACAAGAGTGAGATCTGATAGATAGAATATTTTTGGTATTTTTGATATAAATATGCAAAGTAAAAAGTAAAGGAAAAGTAAATAGCAAAACAATATAAAAGTGATGGAGATTGATATGATGAGAATAGACCCGGGGGCCATAGGTTTCACTAGTGGCTTCTCTCAAGAGCATAAGTATTCTACGGTGGGTGAACAAATTACTGTTGAGCAATTGATACAATTGTGCATAATTATGAGAATATCTAGGCATGATCATGTATATAGGCACCATGTCCGTGACAAGTAGATCAAAACGATTCTGCATCTACTACTATTACTCCACTCATCCACCGCTATCCAGCATGCATCTAGAGTATTAAGTTAAAAACAGAGTAACGCTTTAAGCAAGATGACATGATGTAGAGAGATAAATTCATGCAATATGAAATAAACCCTATCTTGTTATCCTCGATGGCAACGATACAATACGTGCCTTGCTGCCCCTTCTGTCACTGGGTAAGGACACCGCAAGATCGAACCCAAAGCTAAGCACTTCTCCCATGGCAAGTACTACCAATCTAGTTGGCCAAACCAAACGGATAATTCGAAGAGACTTGCAAAGATAAGCAATCATACATAAAATAATTCAGAGAAGATTCAAATATTATTCATAGATAGACTTGATCATAAACCCACAATTCATCGGTCTCAACAAACACACCGCAAAAAGAAGATTACATCGAATAGATCTCCACGAGAGAGGGGGAGAACTTTGTATTGAGATACAAAGAGAGAGAAGAAGCCATCTAGCTACTAACTATGGACCCGAAGGTCTGAGGTGAACTAATCACACTTCATCGGAGAGGCTATGATGATGTAGAAGCCCTCCGTGATGACGGCCCTCTTTCGGCAGAGCTCCGGAACAGGCCCCAAGATGGGATCTCGTGGATACAGAAAGTTGCAGTGGTGGAATTCGGTTTTTGGCTCCTCTTCTGATCGTTTGGGGGTACGTGTCTATATATAGGAGGAAGAAGTATGCCGGAGGAGCAACGAGGGGCCCACGAGGCAGGGGGCGCTCCCTAGGGGGGGGGGCGCCCCCACCCTCGTGACCGCTTCTTTTGTTTCTTGGAGTAGGGTCCAAGTCTCCTGGATCACGTTCGGTGAGAAAATCACGTTCTCGAAGATTTTATTCCGTTTGGACTCCATTTGATATTCCATTTCTTGAAACACTAAAATAGGCAAAAAAAACAGCAATTCTGGGCTGGGCCTCCGGTTAATAGGTTAGTCCCAAAAATAATATAAAAGTGGAATATAAAGCCCAATATAGTCCAAAACAGTAGATAATATAGCATGGAGCAATCAAAAATCATAGATACGTTGGAGACGTATCACCATACTACATAGATATATGCTTGTTTCATGCTGTTATCCTGTCCACCTTACTACTGAACTAGTTTACCAAAATGAGTTTCATATACTACATTGTAAACCTGAGATGTGTTTGTTTGTTTCTCTTTTAGAACGCGGATAAAATATTGGAGAAGAGTACCCTGTTATGCAATGGTAAAGGAAGTAATGCAGATAAGGTTCAAGATAGTGAGACATCCCTGTTGGTCTCCAAGAAAGCTGATAAAAACTATATTGAAGACACTGAGACAACCCCAAAGTCCTGTCTTCATGTAGTGTTCGAGTTACTAGCTACCACTGCTGGCACCAGCTCTTCGAACTCGTTGCCTGAATCAATTCGGCTTCTTGAGTCTCAACTTCAAGTTGAAAGACATCGATCAGATGTTATGCGACAGGAAGCCGAAGGACTGAGGAAGTCCCTGCAGAATTCAGATGCATACTTTCTGGTGCAACAGCAAGCGCTGGAGGACTTAAGCGGCAAACAAGAGAAAGTTAATAAGCTTGCTAAGCATCTTGTCAGCATTATGGGTACCCAGGATATTGTTTCTTGAGCTCTTCTGAAGTGGTTTCAGTTCTAGACTTGTTTTGCTGCGGTGTTTATATGCTGCTGTGTTCCCTATATTTGCACTGGTGGCGAACTTTGATGCCTAGTGGATGTAATATGCGTAATATCCATGATAGCCTAGTGTAAGTTGCTTGCTTATTTATTTCCTTGTTGTCTTGTTTATTTGTTTGCTTGTAGTCAGTGCAGTTCTTTTTCTGCAGTTTGCTAGTGGCTACAATAACCTATTTTCTAAAACTAGGCCACAATAACCATGGGCTAATATTTACTGTAGTGACACTGGGCCTCCTACGGGCCGTAGAAACAGTGGGCCTTCTACGGGCCGTAGAAACAGTGGGCCTTCTACGCGCCGTAGAAACAATGGGCCTTCTACGGGTCGTATCATCAATGGGCCTTATACGGGCCGTATGATCGATTGGCCAAACATGGGCCAAACAGACCGCATTCTGGTCATAAATGGGCTAGAGTTGGAATCGTCCGTTCATGGGCCGACCATAACGGGCCATCGTTAAGAGGCCGTATTTGATGATGCTATGAAAACGGCCCAACGTATTAACGGACCACAAACGGGCCGACTATAACCACGGGCTGAATTTGGCCCACAAGCAGAAAATGACAGTAATGGGCCGTAAGTAAACGAATGCTGGAAATGAGCCCAAGAATATATGGGCTCTGAGAAGGCCGAAAGATAACATGGGCTGGAAATGGCCCAACGGAATAACGGGTCGTTAATGGGTATAAAGTGATACACTGTTCTTTACGAGCCAGTTTCACCACGGGCCGTTAATGGGTATAAAGTGATACACTGTTCATTATAGGCCAGTTTCACCACGGGCCGTTAATAGGCGAAGAGTTACATAGGGCCTCATATGGGCCGAAAGACGTCATGGGCCATACATGGGCCAGAAGTGAAAACGGGCTGGAATCATATTGGATGGCCCAGATGACGCTACTAGGCCTAATTCGAATAGGGCGTAACGGGCCTTGGGTTAGTGGGCTGTAAATGGGCTATATGCGAACAGGTCGTTAACACGCTTTCCATGGGCCGGCCCGCCACCTTTTGACCAAGTCAAACGGGCCGGCCTTTTCACAGGAATGGGCCTTTGTTGGGCCGTGCCACGTGTCGACGTATCATAGGCGCCTTCTGTCCAATGAGTGGATGACATCTGTCCCAGCGATGAGCCGACACGTGTTTCCTCCAGCCAATGATGATTTTACACGTGGAAAATCCCCATTGGTCGGGGTTGTTAACGGGTTATCGGATCCAAAACCTGACTCGATAGCTTAACGGTGTTCCGTTACGGTGGATGCCACGTGTCGGTCACCCTTGACGAAAGCACTTCTGTGACGCGCGATTTATTGTCATGGAAGTGGACACTTCCGTGATGATAATTTTGGTAATGTCATGGAACACTTCTACGACAGCACAGGTATGACTATCTTGATTCTGTCATAAAATCGTCATGGATGTACATGCATGACAGAAAACGCGACCTACTGTGACAAACACGTATCATCACGGAAGTGTATTTTTTTTGTAGTGTTCACCGTCGTCATCACCAACTCTTCCCCCCTCTATGCAGCAGTGTAAGCCCTCTTTTACCTGCTATAATCTCTACTTAAACATGGTGCTCAACTCTATATATTATTTCCCAATGATGTATGGCTATCCTATGATGTTTGAGTAGATCTGTTTTGTCCTATGGGTTAATTGATGATCGTGATTGGTTGGAGTTGCATGTTTTATTATTGGTGCTGTCCTATGGTGCTCCCCGTGTCACCCAAGCATGAGGGATCCCCGCTGTAGGGTTTGCAATATGTTCATGATTTGCTTATGGTGGGTGGCGTGAGTGACAGAAGCACATACCCGAATAAGTAGGTTGTTTTGGGAGTAAAGAGGACTTGGTGCCTTATAATGCTATGGTTGCGTTTTACCTTAATGATCTTTAGTAGTTGCGGATGCTTGCTAGAGTTCCAATCATAAGTGCATATGATCCAAGAAGAGAAAGTATGTTAGCTTGTGCCTCTCCCTCAATTAAAATTGCAATAATGATTACCGGTCTAGTTATCGATTGTCGAGGGACAAATAAGTTTCTCGTGAAAAAAGCTCTCTACTAAAATTAATTTAGTTGTGTCTTTATCTAAACAGCCCCTGGCTTTTATTTACATGCTCTTTATTATCTTGCAAACCTAGCCTACAACACCTACAAAGTACTTCTAGTTTCATACTTGTTCTAGGTAAGGCGAACGTTAAGCGTGCGTAGAGTTATATCGGTGGTCGATAGAACTTGAGGGAATGTTTGTTCTACCTTTAGCTCCTCGTTGGGTTTGGCACTCTTACTTATCAAAAGAGGCTACAATTGATCCCCTATACTTGTGGGTTATCACGCACCTCCCCATAGGCCTTGACCATTGCCGCCTCTAGAGTCGAGTCACGTCCTCGAGTGTTGGTGAGGCCAGAAAATGGGGTCTGACACCTCTTCTCCTCATGCAGCCGTTGTGGCATTCATGGAGAATCCCTGCAACCATCGAGATATTTGACAGAGGACACACATAAGCTATTCAATGAGATGGACAATTTTCTTTTGTAATAAAATCTTACGAAAGTTATTTTATGTAAAGGAAGTGTGAATAGCAAAGGAAAAGTTTTAAGCCACTAAGTTTTTGGGATTAGTTAGGATGTAGTTTCTCAACCCAAGTTTTTTTAGTAGTAAGTTTTAGGGTTCGTGTTTATAAAGTTATGCTTTGGAGATTGAACGGAGATGCCTTTATCCTATAGTAGTTCACGCATTTCATGCGGGGGTGCTAACTCCAACTTTAGAGTGTGTTTTCCTAGTTAAAATTTACTAAAGTAATGGCTACTCCCTCCTTTCCAGTTTATATTTATCGCAATTTTTTCATTTTTCCAATTTAAAGGACTCATCTCCATCTCCTTTTGAGATTCCAAGGCACATTAAATATTTGCATGCAAAAATTAAAAAGGAACCCGCCAATGCATGTAATGCTACTAATCATCTAGTAGCCAAGCATGCATGCACTGCAATTAATCTCAATTAATGCATCAATTTAGTGTCGGTAGTTTTGTAAAGTGCGAGATACATTCCTCCACTCACCACATGCCTTGGTTGATGAGATTTCAGATTTGAGCCCTATAAACCGGAAATGAGGGAGTATATGTTTTCTTTTAATTTAACCCCATATATATTCACTACATGAAAATGAGAACAAGATTATTAACTTCATAATTATCAGCGCTGATGGTTATCTTAGATGGGACTGGCCATAAGTCTATTCGCAAAAAGAAAGGACTCCATAAGTCGCCTGAAAAATTATTTAGGGCAAGTCAATTTTCTGGAGCACCTCAGCTTTGGAACAATTACGTTGTTGCCAAAGAAGGAGGCGTCAGTTTGTATTGAGTAGTTCATACTGATATGTCTGCTTAATGTGAGCTTCACGATCTTTACAAAAGTTGGTACAACTCACCTCACACGTATTGCACATAGTGTGGTGGTTTTCATGTTGGGACTTGGGACGACATATTCTGGAGGCGGCATAGGGATCAAGGTAAAATGATGATACAAGTCATTATTTTCAGACGCAAAAGGGACTAAGACATGGGGATCTGATGTCTGCTATCCTATTCAATATAGTTGCAGATATGTTGGCGGTTCTCATTGGATTAGCCAAAGAGGACGGTCAAGCGGGTGGGTGTCGGTGTCAAAACCGGCGGATCTCGGGTAGGGGGTCCCGAACTATGCGTATAAGGTCGATGGTAACAGGAGGCAGGGGACACAATGTTTTACCCAGGTTTAGGCCCTCTTGATGGAGGTAATACCCTACGTCATGCTTGATTGATATTGATGAATATGAGGATTACAAGAGTTGATCTACCACGAGATCGTTGTGGCTAAAACCCTAAAAGTCTAGCCTATATGATTATGATTGCTTCTACGGACTAAACCCTCCAGTTTATATAGACACTGGAGGGGACTAGGGTTGTACAAAGTCGGTTACAAAGAAAGGAATCTTCATATCCAAACGCCAGGATTGCCATACACGCCAAGGAGAGTCCCATCCGGACACGAGAGAGAGTCTTCTGTCTTGTATCTTCACGGCCCATCAGTCCGGCCCATGTCCAACAGGCCGAACGCCCGAGGACCCCTTAATCCAGGACTCCCTCAGTGGGCTCATACCTCAGCTCGTTGATAGCGGGGTGTCCAGACTACAATACGCAGGTGATACAATTAATTTCATGGACCATGATTTGGCAAAGGCTAGAAATATGAAGCTGGTTTTGTATTTTTTGAATAACTATTTGGTTTGAAAATCAATTTCAACAAGAGTGAAATGTTGTTTTTTGGGTGCGCCCAGGAAGAACAGGAAAACTGTAGACGGTTGTTTGGGTGTGAGTTGGGATCTCTACCTTTTAGTTATCTGGGTATCACAATTCATCACCGAAAATTAACCAACGAAGAATGGAAGTGCATAGAGGATCAATTTGAGAAGAATCTGAGCTGCTGGAAGGGCAAGATTATGTCTTTGGGGGTCGACTGATTCTGATAAATTCCGTACTTACAAGTATGCCGATGTTCCTATTGTGTTTCTTTGAAGTACATGTGGGGGTACAGAAAAGGTTGGAAATCTATCGATCACGTTTTTTCTGGCAAAGCAGTGAGAATAAAGCCAAGTACATGTTGGCCAAGTGGGATATAATTTATAGGAGGAAGGACCAAGGGAGTTTAGGGATTGAAAACCTTGAGGTAAAGAATATGTGCTTACTCAGTAAATGGCTATACATGCTATCTGTTGAGGAGGAGGGTGTGTGGGTATAGTTATTACGTAACAAGTACTTGCAGTCCAAGACCTTAACATGGGTTACGGCGCATCCGAATGATGCACCTTCCTCGAAGGGGCTGATGCGGACAAAGGTGGCCTTTTTTCACTAGGACCAAATTCATTGTAGGGAACGGTAACACTACTAGACTTTGGGAACATACATCGATAATGAATACGACATTAGCCATAAAATACCCAACCCTTTACAACATTGTACAATGTAAATACGCTTTCGTAAATACAATACTAGGATCGGTTCCCTTAAACATTTAGTTCCGGAGATCACTAGTGTGGGAGAGATGGGATAGATGGCTACATCTTGTGCGCAGATTAATGGAGGTTAACCTTTCTGATGAGCTAGATTCACTACATTGGAAACTCTCGGTGCCAGGGGTTTTCTTAGTGAAATCTATGTTTTTAGGTTTGAGAAACTCTGCTCTAATCCCAAAGGCACTTCGTATTTGGAAAATTAAGGTGCCTTTAAGAATAAATGTATCTATGTGGCATGTTCACAATGAAGTGATGTTGTCTAAGGACAACTTGGTAAAATGCAGTTGGGAGGGTAGTAAACATGTTGTTTCCGTGATCAAGATGAGACTGTCCAACATCTTTTTCTCGAATGCTCACTAGTCAAGTCACTATGGCGTACATTACATGTGGCCTCTAATGTTAGCCCTCATAATAGCATTGCCACGTTATTTGGAACATGACTATATATGGTAGAGTCTAAAATAGCAGTGCATATTCAAGTCAGAGTGCGTGCATTAATTTGGGCTACATGAAACCGTCGAAATGATGTAATTTTTAACAGATAGACCATCACAAATCTTTTGCAGGTCATCTACCGGACAACTGGTTGGATCCGTATGTGGTCGTCATTCCACCATGTGGAAGCCAATCAACATATGGATTATGGGTGCTACCGCTCGAAGACGTTATCATGGGATACTTACAACCGGTTTGGATGGCGATCCAACAATAAGATATGTGTTTAGTCATCTTATCTTATTTTTGTTGATTATGACGATTTTTATTTCAGGTTGTTTTGCGAGATTGTACCAAACTACGTACTTGATATCTACTTGCTTTAATAATATGATTTCATATATCACTTCCTTTTTCCAATAAAGAAATGTGTTTTCTTCTTCTTTTAGCCCGTTTATTAATCTTTCAATCGCTCTTTCAGTGTATAACTATCTTTACCTAATAATAATAAAGCAAATTGGGTTTCTTTTGTCCCTCATGGCATTTTTCAGAAAAGTCCCTCTATTCCAGAGAATTCAACCCGCAGTCCTGTTTTAAGTTAAAACGAATCGTTATTTTCGTATTTTACACAAAAGTCCCTGTATTTTCTTGAAATCAACCCACCGTCCGGATTTAAGTCACACCCGAACCGTTATTTTACATTTTTTGAAAACCCCCTGATGTTTTAGGTAATTCATCCGTGGATCATATTTAAGTCAAACAAATGCTTTTTAAAATCAACCATATCTTTTAAACCATAACTCCGATTTGAACATGTTATATATGAAATTTGATTAGAAAATATGTAGAATATGAATATGAGATTATTTTTACCTGTTAAGTATTTTTAAATATTATTTTGGAATATATTTGAGTCAAACCAAATGATTTCTAAATTATCTGTATCTTTTAAACCATAACTTCGATTTTAACATATTATATATGAAATTTTATTAGAAAAATGTGTGGAATCTAAATATAATGTTAATTTTACCTGTTAAATATTTTTAAAATATTTTTATGTAAGCAAACTTATAATTTGTAGCGCAAGATTCATTTTTTTCATACCGGCGGCGATCCAGATTGCAAATAAACACCCCACTATAACCATATAGGAAAAAGAAAACATCAATAACTACACATGAATACCTCTGAAAAATGTCGCAGGGGAAAACAACAGATTTCTCATCGCGGGAGTGAGTGAGAGAGAGAGAGGGGGGGAGGGAGAGGGAGAGGGAGAGAGAGACGCCTTAGGATTAACCATATTCAACACACGTTTTTTTTATTGTTTTGTGTGAACACCGAGGCCATCGCCGGCGAAGGTGAGAAGGAGGATAAGCGGCAACACAAATATGATGCCTCACAGAAATAAAGGAGATGGATCTATTGTGGTCTTGAGTGATGATTGTTGAGTTAAGAGAGTGTGTTATATTTCTCTCCCGTTGCAACGCATGGGCTCTTTTGCTAGTCTATATATAACTGTCTATGTTTGGTTGATTTTAAGATAAAAAATAGTAATAACTTCATGTCACCATGGATCAGGTGTGCCGTTGATGCAGGGTGACGTGGAGCTAGCTGGTACGTCGATGACTGAATCTCATACGACAGCCCGATGCATACAGAACACAGGCGATCTTCAGATCCTCAGAGCGCGGTGAAATATTTCCAACAATGACGCGGCACGCACCCCCGCCACCCGCATCACCCCCGCCCTCGTCATCCCCTGACGACCCGCACTCGTCACCCGCGGCGGCAACTTCCGGGGTGCTTCCCCCTTGGACAATACCTCCACACCAAGGAAGCTCGTTTCTCCCACATGCGTGCATCTGGCCAATCGCCCGCCATGATATATACGATCCTTCCACCTACCTTCCTCAAGCTGCCCCCCGCCCTTGCCTTGCTGCTCCAGAATCCAGATCACTGGTAGTAGACGGTAGCTAGAGCAGGAGAGTGTTCGAGTTCACGAGATGTCCATGGCGCCGTACGAGCAGGTGATGGATGACCTGGCCAAGGGGCAGCAGTTCGCGACGCAGCTGCAGGGCCTCCTCCGGGACTCCCCCAAGGCCGGCCACATCATGGACCAGATCCTCCACACCTTCTCCCGCGCCATCCACGCCGCCAAGGCCGCGGCCGCGGCCGCTGCCAGCGCCAGCGCCAGCGAGAGCGAGGTCACCGACGGCGCAAGCAGCGGCGGGAAGAGGAAGCCCGCCGCCGGCGGAGGACCGCGCAAGGCCTGTCGGACAAGGTGAGGCGGCTCGACCTCATGATTCTTGATATGTTATTAGTTATAGACTGGTATTTTGTTGGCACCGTGATAATGGACTGGAATATGTTTGTAAAATCTCTTCTTTCTTGGGCGTTGCAGGACCCAGGATTCGTCCGTCGTGACCAAGAACATGAGGAGCTTGGAGGACGGGCAGACATGGCGCAAGTACGGGCAGAAGGAGATACAGAACTCCAAGCACTCAAAGTACGTTTCTGCCCTCCAATCATTACCAATAAACCGCTAAAAAAACACAAAGTGTGTTGCCAATAGTGCTGTGCAACAACCAGCGCTGCCTGTAATTAACCCCTCGATGGGCCTCCGTGAACTGACAAGCGCCTTGGATGTGTTTTGTTCTCCTTGTCCACAGGGCCTACTTCCGGTGCACGCACAAGTACGACCAGCAGTGCATGGCGCGGCGGCAGGCCCAGCGCTGCGACGACGACCCGGACACGTTCAGGGTCACCTACATCGGCGCGCACACCTGCCGGGACCCCGCCGCCGCCGTGGCGCCGCATGCTCCCGGCACCGCAGCCGGCTGCCACCTCATCAGCTTCGCGCCGGCCGCTGCTCATGGCACCACCACCAGCACCACCACAACGAACAGCAACCTGGTCGGCGAGGACGCTGCGACGGGGTCCGGCCTGCTGCTGCCTGGCCTGAAGCTTGAGGGCGGCGACCTGGAGGAGGTGCTGAGCAGCCGCACGCCCGGGAGCTCTGCCCTGTACGGCGGCGCGGCGGCGGCGGCGGCTTGGCCTGACCAGGGCGACGTCACGTCCACCCTGCAGTACGGTGGTGCCGGTGCCTTTGGAGTGCTCTTTGATGGTTACCCGTATCTCGAGGACATCCTGTCGTACGATCTCGACCATTGATCGGTGGAGCTGTGGATTGGGAGGATCGACCGATCGACTCGACGCGTATATATATATATATATATATGCAAATAATGGTCGATCTTCCCGATTGCGCGTAGTAGGTTTAGTTTGTACATTTCTTTTCTGCAGAGTGTCACTTAGAAGTTGCATCTTTGTTACTCATCCATCCGTCCCATGTGTACGTGGATTATGTTAGCCTTTTAGCTGAGCCGAGACTTTTGATTCTCCAAGTGGCTGAGAAGTGAACACAAACTTTCAGTATATTATGTACCACTTGTGTAAAAAGTTACATAGCCTACTCGGTTAGGGCATCCTCCAAAATAGACTCTCAAATGCTCCGCAAACGTTCAAACTGAGTTGTTCGCACCCGGGACGCACTTTGCCACCCAATATTGTCCCACATCGGTACCGCAAACCGGAGGCAAATCAAGGGGCTTTGTAGGAGTCCCGACCTTCACCACATAGAACACCGACGACACCCTCGGCCCACCCAAAATCACACCCGTATTTTCCCTCCTTCTCTGCATCCGCCTTCTTTCTGGCGCCGCCGCAGCTGTAACACTTGGCCGCCTATGAAGCCCTCGCTGGACCTCCGCCGCTCCAGCCGGTCGCCAAGTCGCTTTGCCTACGCCATTGTTCCACATCTCTGGTTTGTCCGCCTCGCAGGTACTATCCTCCCCGCGGATGTCGTCCGTGGGGTCACCACACCCGACAAGTTTTTCGTGAAATGCACGTGCTAAATTTGTGACAGTTTTTCTCCCTTCTTTGAAGCAATGGGTTTATACATGGAGTATTATGCAGGCGGTCTTTGCAGACGCGGAGCGTGCGAAAGAGCATGTTCTCAATTTCAAGGCATCGATCAAGGGTCATTGAGTGCTGAATCGGTACTTGGCACGAGGGGATTTAACGATGATGCACGGCTTGCCCCTGATGCCCTATTCACGGGACAATTCGCACTGATGCTTTCGGATGCGCAAAAGTTTGTTTGATTGCCTCTACAATGGCGTCTGGGCCTACGATGACTACTTGATCCTGAATAAGGATGTTGTTAGGGCATTTCACGCCTTAGTGTTTTGGTGATGATGACAACACATTTTGCGGACTAATCGTGTGCCATAGTTAATGAGGTATGATTTGTTCGGCGCAAGACGGTTAGGCATTCCCTCTGAATGGAAAAGATTGAAGATGGAGTTGCCGGCGTGTTTATTTCTTTGGTCGTAGGAAACCCGTACTATTAAGAGGGAACCCACATCGGAAGGTATTGGGTGAATCAATGCACGTACACATTCTATTGCACCCACTATATATCCTTCAATTCGAGGAGAGAGGCCCTCAAATCCTATCTGTGGCAGGGGTTTTTGCGCCAAGTGGTTGTACCGCTTGCCAAGTACTTCCGGCACAACCACCACCCTAGGGGTGATACACTAGGGTTTTGTAGTCCTCAGGTGTTTGGAAAGCGGTTGTACAGCTGCCTCCGGGTGGTTGTATCGCCTGATGCTTGGCAAACCTTAGGATTGTTATCAGGCGGTTGTACCGGCCCAGTACCGCCCTACCACCGGAAAACCTTATGTTATGGGGCGGTAGTTGGGCGGATGGCTCCCGCGAACCGGTACTACCGATGGTCGACAGCGATTGTACGTACCGCCCCGACCTTAGCCACCACCAGTACTTGGGCCAGGCGGTTGCACCAGTGCAAGCACCGCCCAAACCACCGCTATGGGGGTGACACCCTTCTGTTGCGAAGCGGTTGTTGGGCGGTTGTGGATCGGTAGTTCTCGAGTGACTCTGGGCAACCAGTACTACCAGTGCTTCCACTAGTTGTAACAATTGCACTTCTACAGGGTATCCCACAAATCCCGGTTGTACCGGTGGTTGAAGCGGTTGTACTGCTGCAGTTTAAAAACTATTGTAATGGTTCGTTTTGGGGCCACTATATAAGTAGGTGGTTCTTCGACCTACCATTTTACTTCTTGCCTCTCTCTCTCCTCCATTAATGCCCTTCAAGTTTTCTTGCGCAATCTCTCTCTCTAGCCACTCAAACCTATTGATGTGCTAGGGATAGAAGGAGGAGATCTAGATCTACACTTTCATCAAAGGAAATTTGACCCCCCTACTTTCTTGTGTGGATTTTGTTATTCTTGGGTGTTTGGGCACCCTAGATGAAAGAGATCACCTCGGAGCCACATTTCATTGTGGTGAAGCTTCGTGGTGGTATTGGAAGCCTCCAATTAATTTGCGGAGAGAGTCCAAACCTTGTTTGTAAAGGTTCAGTTGTTGCCTTTAAGGGCACCACTAGTGGAGTCACATCATCTTGCATTGTGGGAGGGCGTGAGGAGAATACGGTGGCCCTAGTGACTTCTTGAGGAGCATTGTGCCTCCATAGCGCTCCAACAGAGACGTAATTCCCCCTAAAGGGAAGGAACATCGGTAACACATCCTCGTATTCACCGACTCCACTTGTGGTTATTTCTTACCTTTACTTTGTGCAAGCTATTGTTGTGTTGTAGCATCATATAGGTTTTTCACCTAGTTGCATATTTAGACAACCTATTTGTTGCTAAACCTAATTTGTTAAGAAAAGCTAAAAATTGGTAGTTGTCTATTCACCCCCCTCCCCCTAAAGAGTATGGTTGATGCTACTTCTTGAGCTTGCGTTGGTTTTTTTCTTGAAGAGAAAAGGGTGATGCAGCAAAGTAGACATAAGTATATCCCTCAGTTAAGAACCAAGGTATCAATCCAGTAGGAGATACAAGCAAGTCCCCAATCAATGCACCTGCACAAACAATCAAACACTTGTGCCCAACGCGATAAAGGGGTTGTCAATCCCTTCAAGGTCACTTGCAAAGGTGAGATCTGATAGAGATAGATATAAAAGATTACTAAAAGGTAGAACAAAATAAAAGGAAATAAATTGCAGCGAGATATTTTGGGGTTTTTTGGTTTATAGATCTGGAAATATATAATGGAGAATAGACCCGGGGCCATAGGTTTCACTAGAGGCTTCTCTCTTGAAGGCAAATAATACGATGGATGAACAAATTACTGTCGAACAATTGATAGAAAAGCGCAAAGTTATGACGATATCAAAGGCAATGATTATGAATACAGGGATCACGTCCGTGTCAAGTAGACCAACTCCTGCCTGCATCTACTACTATTACTCCACACATCGACCACTATCCAGCAAGCATCTAGAGTATTAAGTTCATAAGAACGGAGTAACGCCTTAATCAACATGACATGATGTAGAGGGATAAACTCAAGAAATATGATGAAAACCCCATCTTTTTACCCTTGATGACAACAATACAAATACATGCCTCGCTACCCCTACTTCGTCACTGCGTGAGGACACTGCAAGATTGAACCCAAAACTAAGCACCTCTCCCTTTGCAAGAAAAACCAATCTAGTTGGCTAAACCAAACCGATAATTTGAAGAGAAATACAAAGATATCAAATCATGCATATAATAATTCAGAGAAGATTCAAATAATATTCATACATAAGATGATCATAAATCCACAATTCATCGGATCTCGACAAACACACCGCAAAGGAAGATTACATCGAATATATCTATGAGAACATCAAGGAGAACATGGTATTGAGGATCAAAGAGAGAGAAGAAGCCATCTAGCTACTTGCTATGGACCCATAGGTCTATGGTAACCTACTCACGCTTCATCGGAAGGGCAATAGAGGTGATGTATGCTACCTCTTGAGCACTGCGTTGGTTTTCCCCGAAGAGGAAGGGATGATGCAGTAAAGTAGCGTAAGTATTTCCCTCAGTTTTTGAGAACCAAGGTATCAATCCAGTAGGAGGCTACGTGTGAGTCCCTCGTACCTGCACAAAACAAATAAATCCTCGCAACCAATGCGATAAGGGGTTGTCAATCCCTACACGGCCACTTACGAGAGTGAAATTTGATAGATATGATAAGATAATCTTTTTGATATTTTTATGATAGAGATGCAAAGTAAAATAAAAGCAAAGGAAATAACTAAGTATTGGAAGATTAATATGATGAAGATAGACCCGGGGGCCATAGGTTTCACTAGTGACTTCTCTCTAGGGCATAAGTATTCTACAGTGGGTGAACGAATTACTGTTGAGAAATTGACAGAATTGAGCATAGTTATGAGAATATCTAGGTATGATCATGTATATAGGCATCACGTCCGAGACAAGTAGACCGACTCCTGCCTACATCTACTACTATTACTCCACTCACCGACCGCTATCCAACATGCATCTAGAGTATTAAGTTCATGAAAACAGAGTAACGCCTTAAGCAAGATGACATGATGTAGAGGGATAAACTCATGCAATATGATGAAAACCCCCATCTTGTTATCCTCGATGGCAACAATACAATACGTGCCTTGCTGCCCCTACTGTCGCTGGGAAAGGACACCGCAAGATTGAACCCAAAGCTAAGCACTTCTCCCATTGCAAGAAAGATCAATCTAGTAGGCCAAACCAAACTGATAATTCGAAGAGACTTGCAAAGATAACCAATCATACATAAAAGAATTCAGAGAAGATTCAAATATTGTTCATAGATAGACTTGATCATAAACCCACAATTCATCGTCTCAACAAACACACCACAAAAAGAAGATTACATCGAATAGTTCTCCACAAGAGAGGGGGAGAACATTGTATTGAGATCCAAAAAGAGAGAAGAAGCCATCTAGCTAATAACTATGGACCCGTAGGTCTGAGGTAAACTACTCACACTTCATCGGAGGGGCTATGGTGATGATGTAGAAGCCTTCCGTGATCGATGCCCCCTCCGGTGGAGCTCCGGAACAGGCCCCAAGATGGGATCTCGTGGATACAGAAAGCTGTGGCGGTGGAATTAGGGTTTTGGCTCTGTATCTGATCGTTTGGGGGTATGTAGGTATATATAGGAGGAAGGAGTACGTCGGTGGAGAAACAGGGTGCCCACGAGGGTGGAGGGCGCGCCTGGGAGGGTAGGCACGCCCCCCTACCTCGTGGCCTCCTCCTTTGTTTCTTGACGTATGGTCCAAGTCCTCTGTATCATGTTCGGTGAGAAAATCACGTCCCCGAAGGTTTCATTTCGTTTGGACTCCGTTTGATATTCCTTTTCTTCGAAACCCTAAAATAGGCAAAAAAACAACAATTCTGGGCTAGGCCTCCGGTTAGTAGGTTAGTCCCAAAAATAATATAAAAGTGGATAATAAAGCCCAATAATGTCCAAAACAGTAGATAATATAGCATGGAGCAATCAAAAATTATAGATACGTTGGAGACGTATCAATGTAGAAGCCCTCCATGATTGAATCCCCCTCTGGCAGGGTGCCGGAAAAGGTCCCAAGATGGGATCTCACGGGTATAGAATATTACGGCAGCGGAAAAGGTTTTTTTGGACGCTTCTGGTCGTTTGGGAATATTTGTGAATTTATAGAGCTGAGAGGGAGGTCGGTGGACTCCCGAGGGGCTCACAAGCCACGGGGCGCCCCCTAGGGCGTGCCTTGAGGGCTTGTGGATCCCTCGGGACTCTTCTGACTTCACCTCCAAGTTCCGTGGATGTCTTCTGGTTCAAGAAAAATCATCACGGAAGTTTTATTCCGTTTGGACTCCGTTTGATATTCCTTTTCTGCAAAACTCAAAAGCAAGGAAAAAATAGAAACTGCCACTAGGCTCTGGGTTAATAAGTTAGTCCAAAAAATAATATATTAATGCATATAAAACATCCAAAACAGGTAATATAATAGCATGGAACAATAAAAACTAATAGATACATTGGAGACGTATCAGTTGACAACGGGCCAAGGGCGGATGATTTACCCGTGGCTGATGCAGTGGCCACGATCACATGAGAGGAGTTAACTGAAGCTATTGCTTCACTTAAATCCTCTGTGACGATTGAGGTAAAATCCTTGTTTAAAAATTTCCTTGATGGTCTCAAACTTTCTACCAATCCGTTGCAAGTGGTTAAACCAACTACCTCTGAGTCGGATGCCAACTATAGCGATAAGGCTACCTTGCCTCAAGGAAAGAATGGGTCGGGCATCCACTGCCACTATATAGGTGTGAATATGAAATGTTGTCCTTTTTTCCGTAAATATTCCATCCTCCTATCATGCGGTTGCCTTACATCAAAATAGTGTTTGTCTGTATCATGCATCAATGAGTTATACAGAGCCAGTTTTATTCCTTTTCTTGTGCGTTTGACTTAGAAGGCAATATGTGACGCCCCCGATTCAATCGTACACTAATTATACACGCAAATGTGTGCGATCAAGATCAAGGACTCACGAATGATATCACAACACAACTGTAGACACAAATTAAAGTCATACAAGCTTTATATTACAAGCCAAGGGCCTTGAGGGCTCGAATACATAAGCTCGAAAAATGAGTCAGCGTAAGCAACCATATCTGAGTACAGACATAAGTTAAGCAAGTTTTCATTAAGAAGGCTAGCACAAAAGTAGCAACGTTTGAAAAGGAAAGGCCTCCTGCCTGGGAGCCTCCTACTACTACTAGTCGTCGGCGACCTCCACTTAGTAGTAGGCACCGTCGGGGTAGTAGTAGAAGTCGTCGGCGGTGGCAGCTGGCTCCGAGGCTCGGTTAACTGATCGCGACAATCGGTATAGAGGGAAAAGAGGTAGCAAAGCAACCGTGAGTACTCATCCAAAGTACTCACAAGACTTACATCAGAGCTACACTACATATGCATTGGTATCAATAAAAGGGGTAGTATCTGTGGACTAAACTACAGAATGCCAAAATAAGGGGGAGAAGTTAGTCCTATCGAAGACTATGCTTCTGGCAGCTCCAGTAGAAGAGAGTAGATGGTATGATAATAAGTAACATCATATAACATAATCCTACCAGGGGATCCTCTCCTCGTTACCCTGTGAGAGACCAATCATCGGGTGTATCTGTCACTTGTTTGGGTGTGTTTTATTAAGTATCTGGTTTTAGTTGTAAGAGGTCGGAATACAACTTCAAGTTGTCCTTTTACCATGGACACGACTATTCGAATAGATTACTTCCCCGCAGGGGTGCACCACATTACCCAACACGCTCGATCACTCTGGCTGGACAACTTTCCAGGGTCATGCTCGGCCTCGGAAGATAAACACGTCGTAGCCCTACCTAAGCTCAACAGAGAGGCTAACACGTCGGTCTACATCCTGAGCGCAGGGGTGTTGGGTCTCCTACACGTTGCGTGGGCGGCCCGGAACAGACCCACCCCCTAATACAAGTGCAGGTGGTTCCCGTCCAACCGGGCGTGCACCGCTCATTCGCTGAGGACTGGAGAGCTTCGGCTGATACATGCGATGACGAGTGCCCATAATTATTCCCGCTTGGCAGTTCGTGTGTATAGGTCAACGACCAACTCAGGTCAAATATTCAAACTCGTTAGGCGTGTTATTAAGAAATAACCGCGGACACCGACTAGGGACCAGGCCCACCTCTCTCCTAGGTGGTCTCAATCTGCCCTGTCGTGCTGCCACAAAGATTCACTCAGGGGGACATCGAGAAAACATGTCCTTTCAGCCCCTAGTCCGTGAATCACTCATGGGTACTCTATGAGCCGACTTGACTTTACTCACAACGTGTATCATGTATACTATGTATATACCCGTGATTGCCTCCCGGAGGGATCACGGCCCGATAGTATAGCATGGCAGACAGACAAGAATGTAGGGCCACTGATGAAATACTAGCAAACATATACTAAGCATTTAGGATAGAAGGTAAGGTATCAACAACAGTAGCAAGGACAGCCTATGCAGCAGTGTAGGATCAACCGATGAAACAGTAAACAATATTACTACTCTTATGCAAGCAGTAGAAGGAAAGAGTAGGCGGTATCGGAATGATCAAGGGGGTTTTGCTTGCATGGAAGCTCTGCTGAGAAGGAAGGGTCGTCGACATCGTAGTCGTACTGGGTAGCAGCGACGTCAGTCTCGGTTTCTACCAAAGAGAAGAGGGGGAAGAAACAATAAATATAAACCAAACAGACGCATCACGATGCATGACATGACAATATGCAGTGCTAGGGGTGACCTAACGCAGTGCTAGGTGATGGCCTTTTTCGGACAGATGAATCGGAGGGGACGGATCCATATTCGCTATGCTAGAGGCACGTGACAGATGAACAGATGGCCTATTCTGATTCGTCATATTTTTCTGAGCAACTTTCATGTATATATTTTCATCCGAGTTACGAATTATTTTATATTAATTTGCAAACTGTTAAGAATTTTTCAAAATTATTTTAATTCAAAAATAAAAGATAAAATGCTATGTGTACCAAGTGTACTGGTCAACAACGGTGTGGGGCCCCTGTCATTGTCATACTAGTTAATTAGGTAATTAAGTTAATTGATTAATTATTTTTAAACTAAATTTTCCTTTTTTTCTTCTTTTTATTACAAGGGGGTGGGCCCAGTTGGCAGTGGCCGAGCCGGCTGTTGCCACAGCCGCCTGGGCCCGCACGAACGCCCTCAGGCGCCGGCGACCTCGGCTACTGCCAACAGCAGCGGCGGCTGGGCGAGCGCGGACGGGAGCGGCGCGGGCGGGGCAGCGGCCGGAGGCAGTTACATGGACGTGGACACCCAACCGTAATTGTAAAATGACAAATGACTGGTTTTTGTACCATGAATTCGTCGACATGTAGTTTATTTTTATGCAAGAAGAAGCCTTTTTTTAGAAAAGAGGATATACCCCCGGTCTCTGCATTTGAACAATGCATGCTATATTATTAATTATTCACAAAGACCATAAAAGGTGATACATCAATAAGTCTGAAGCCATCATCTTGGCAACACCGTTGCTACTCCTATCCTTTTGAGGCGTGCCGAATGTCCAGGCCTAATACTAAACAGACATTGCACCAAAGCCTAACATCTAAAGCCGGGTGTCCCATCCAAGCCACTACCTGGATTGGGTCCCACACCGATCTGGCACACTCCCAGTGAGCACCGCACGCTGCAAGGGCCGTCACCTCCATCATCCCTCGGTCCATCCTCAGAGCAGAACTGAAGCACCGACCTTGACAGGCCTCTCTGCCATCAACGTCACCATGACGCTAGACAGCTTCCATCCTCCTGTGAGTCCATCTCCGCTCATCAGACGTCGAATCTCCACAGCGCCACGCCGCCGAGATCCGCCACCATCCATGTGTAAGATGAAGCACTGCTCCACCAAAGACGTCGTCCTCTGGTCCCTCGAGCCCGTGTGCACCTCCAAAAATGACGCCCCCAAGGGGAAAAC
Organism: Triticum urartu; assembly: GCF_056163025.1. NCBI lineage: Eukaryota > Viridiplantae > Streptophyta > Magnoliopsida > Poales > Poaceae > Triticum > Triticum urartu. Next base: position 705,023,641 of record NC_141874.1, read on the forward strand.
GACACCAGAGAGCTGCCGTCATCCGATCTACTGATTTAGGGTTTTCCCCGGAGGTAGCAGAGAGTGGCCCTGAACTTTTGCTCGGCGATGCCTACAGGAAGGGAACGTCTCGGACATCGTCGCCATCATCGGCCTTGGTTCACCCAGATCTGATCGAAGACCTCCATCTCTCGTGCACGGGCCGCCGCCATCCTTGCCGGGATCTAGATGATCCAGGCCGCCGCTGCCAGATCTCAGCAAAGAGAAGTCCCCCCACCGAGACCCGCCGGCCGAGTAGGGGAGGCCGAGACCGCGCCCGCAGGACTAGATCCACGATGGATCCGTGACCCCGCCGCCACCCCAAAGCCAACCCCTCACACAACCGCCATGGCCTGGCCACCCGCTCGCACCGCCGTCTGGCCGCCGCGCCGCACGAAGCGCCCTCGCCGCATCAGGCAAGACTCCTCTGCGCCGCCGCATCTCGCTTTACAGCCGCACGCCGGGAGGAGAAGAAGGGCCCCGCCGCCGCCGACGCGCATCGGGCTTCGCCCGGCGGCGCCTTCTGGTGGCGGCAAGGGGAGGGGATGGTGTAGGAGGCGGGCGCGGGGTGGGGGCTAGGGTTCCCCCGCCGCCGCCCGCGAGAGAGACGCGAGGAACTCAATTCGTAGCCTGTCCGAAGGATATTTTTTTAACTTCTGGACAATTTTAAAAATGCGCAGACATTTTTTAGACCTCATGAATTCTTGTTTTGTTATAGTGGGCCGTCCCAAATTCTTGTCTGTGAGAGTAGCAGGTTATCCCGGTCGGGATTATACTATTTCCAGTGTGCCAAATAGGTCCACGGTTCAAAATAGACCTGGATTACAAATTTAGAGTGCCAATTTCCGGAATTCGAAGTTCAGGATTTGATTTAGCTTTCGTCTACAACTGCAAGGTAGCATGCATGCATCTACAACTGATCAGAATGCTCTGCTGCTCATTGATTGTACCATTTGCATGCACCCCGTGATCGGGTACCGTGATCTTATCAAAGATCCTCCGTGCATGGTGTTCACGCCGCCCCGGCGATCACCACCACCACCAGAGCGGCTTGGCCTTGACCCTGCACCCCCTGTTGGCGGCCGTCATCTCGCCGTCGATCCTGTCCACCGTGACCTCGCACCGCGCCCACACGTCCACGGTCCACGTCCGCAGCACCTTCCCGAGCCTCACCCGCACCGGCACCCGCGCCTCCACCGTCAGCGGCACGGCGCCCGCCGCGGCCTGCTCCGCCAGCCGCCCCCTCTGATCGTCCGTGAGGGCCACGCCGTCCCTCCCGGTGAGCGGCATCGAGATCAGCGTCACGTTCCTCGGCGCCTGGTAGAAGGCCGGCCAGCGGCCCGTCGCGAGGAGGACGCCGGAGTAGGAGACGCTGACCTCGCCGCCGCCGCGGTAGTCCACGCCGACCTTCCTGTTGGCGCCGTTGTCCGCGCGCACGGCGGCGTCGAGCTGCGCGGGGGAGGGGTCGAGGAGGCCGGCGACGGAGAGGGACGTGACGGAGAAGGAGGGCGCCCTGGGGCGGAAGACGAGGTAGACGGCGCCGACGAACGCCGCGGCGAGGAGGAGCGCGCAGCACGCGCCGCAGCAGGCGCGGCGGAGCATGCGGCGCCGGGCCGGCCGCGCGGTGAGCTTGCGGTCCGGGGGCGGGATCCGGAGCGCCTGGTCCTTGGGCACATGCACGACGTACGACGCGCCCGGCGCCGCCGCTGTGGAGCGCAGCGGCGCTGTCTCCGCGGCCGCGACGCTGTTGTCAGTTGGCGGGGCAGGTGGGATGGAGAGTGGCAGCAGCGGCGCGGGGTGGACGCGGTCCGCCATGGCTGGAGTTGCCGAGTCGCCTCGCCTGCGGCTGCGCGGTGGGTTGGGTGTGTGACTGAAGCTCGATCGGGGAGACGATCGAGAGAAGAGTGTGAGCTGATGAGCTGCTAGCTGGGTCTTACTTATGTATAGATATAGACTGAGGAGGTAGCGCGTGGAGACGAAGCCGAAAGGGACACGTGGGAAACGGTCGCCACACGCTGTTCAAACCTGGCTACTTTTCCGTGCTGCTTTTGAGACGAGACGAGGCTGCCAGTCGGAGTTGCCGCCGTTTGATTTTTTTTTTCTTTTTCTTTTTCTCGTGTTTCAAGAAACAACTTCACTTTTTAAACATAAAACTCACGTCATTTGATCGATTAAGCTAAACTTGAAAAAGCATCTACGGCCCAACTTGGCAATTCCAGCGGACCCCTAAAAAAACGCATTTTACATCCAGATATTTCAAATTAGAAATCCTAAATCCATATTATTACATGCAACACAACGTTCTTTGAGCGGAGCTTCGTCCGGTTTCGCTCGTCCGGCTTTGCCCTTGCCATGTCCGGCGGCCGGCTGCACTCCCCAGAGTGTTTGTCCGGTCGCTAGCAAGGTAGGGTGGGGTATGGGATACGAGCCGGCTTACGGGACTCAAGGCCTCGTCGTCTCCCATGCCCTACTCTTTCTCATCGGAGACCGGAACCCGAACGGTGTCAGTGGACGTCAGATCGATGACGGATCCGTCCGGGGGCGAACTGCCGACGTCCACCACGATGCGGTTGCGGCGCCCAGACTGATATGCCATACTGGGCACTGAAGAATGGGACTCCTCCTCGACGACGTCCGCCGTCACGAGAGCTGCCGCCGTCTCCCGCGCCCGGTGCCTTGCACGGCGGGCACGTTGTGCCATGGCCTCGTGGGATGATGGTGCGTCCCGAATATCGGCGCGCCACCGGAGGGGTTGCGCGTCCGTCAGTGCGTTCGGACGCCAGACAGACCGCACGGCCTCCGGCGAGGCAGCTACGGCCGGCCTAGCGCCGGATCCATGCGTCATTTGTGTGGACGCAATGGATTCCCGACGGATGGAGTGCGAGCGCAGCCGTGCACGGGCCTCCTCCCGGGCGCGGCAGAGCACAAACCGGATGGCCATCTCCTTCTTGGGGCCGCGTGGGATGAGTTCGGAGTCGACGGATCTGGAGGTGACGGACTCGGATTCGCTGCCCGCCATGCCGGAGATGACCGAAAGGAGCCGGAGACGAGCTCGGGTGACGGAGGGGAGGGGAGTGAAGTGGATAGGGTTTGGTCTGGCGAGCGAATGAGGAGGATTTTATGTGTGGTCGGATGAGCCAACGTGGGACGGGTCCGACATGGCGGGCGTGCCTGGGCTCCCCCTTATCCGCCCCATACTTGGCTGGATATGGAAAATGTCGGTCAACCCGAATGTTTGAAAGCCGTTTGATGACCATTTGAGGGGCCTGTTTGGAAATCATGACCGGACAATCCATCCAAAGGTATGAGACGAACTGAGAGGTCAGGCTATAGATGCTCTAACCACTCCAACCCGGTACGTTGTCTGTCTTGAAGGCAAGGCGTCGTGAAAGAAAGCGTCAGAGAACACGTACGGGTTAACTGACTTGTGAGCTAGACAGAGGCCTGAATATTCGGAGGGGATTACTCGCGGTTCCAGAAGCAAAGCGATTCTTCTGTGGAATAATGAATGAATATCTCAAGTGTACACAACGGTGCCTCTACTCTACTGTGCTCCTGGTATCGTCTTGTCTTGCAATGCTTGCAATAACAGGTTTTCAAATCAAGATATGTAAATGCATGGATGTAGAGCATGATTGGTTCACTGTCAATATTTGACTAGCGAAATGTTGGCAAATACCAATACTTATCAATTATTGGCAACTTTGTATGAGATATGCAAGGCAACTCGAACCAACCAAGTAGTAGTCAATATTTGATACAATACCAAACACTGGCAATGCCAATTTTGACACAAAACCAATTGTGCTCGTACACCAGATGAGAATTTCTGTGCGTACACAAGGAAACACAACCACCTTAACTATGACTAGATAGATCTATAGGCAATGTACGTAGTTAGTACAGTGGGTCCTTGTGTGCAAGTTTGGCGTTCCAAACCAAAAGAGGCAACTATGAAAGTAGGAAAGGCGTGTGAGGATGCACACGCATGCTACAATTGTTTTTAGCTCATAGTACGATAGGATGATAATGGATATATAGCTCGCGGCTTTGACTATGTGAGATGTGTGTCCACGGTGAGTTTCCAAGTAAAAGTTAATGCATAGCTTTTACCCTCGTTCCGCCCATCGTGTAGTATTCGGCAAGGAGATCCAATTTTAAAAAAGAACTAATATACTTATTGCAAAAGTTTATTAGCCCTTAAAGCAAAGTACTACTATGCATGCCCCTAGAGGAATAGATTGGTAAGAAAAGACCATCGCTCGTCCCCGACCGCCACTAATAAAGAAGACAATCAATAATAAATCATGCTCCAACATCATAACATAACGAGAGACTATACATGCATACTTCGGGAATCACAAACGTTAACATCAATATTCTTATTAAGCACAACTTTTTACCAATACCTCCCACATGTTCCATCTCTATATCGCAAAACTATTGCGAGGAATCAAAAATATCGTATTCAGTGATCCATAAATTTTATGTAAGATTTTATGACTAACCATACAAATGACCAATTCCTTTTGACTCTCTAAATAGATATAAGTGAAGCATGAGAGTTTAATTCTTTATACAAAAGATCATGCTCTAATAAATATAAGTGAAGCAAAAGAGCATTCTTCAAATAACGGTTTTCTATGTGAAGAGAAACAGACAGTCCAAAGTTCAAATGATATAAGTGAAGCACATGAAGCATTCTATAAAGCCATACTCAAATGATATAAGTGAAGTGCAATGAGCATTCTATAAATCAACTATGCACTATCTCATACCAGCATATGGCATAAAATAAAAATGAAAACTAAACGCAAAAGACGCTTCAAGATTTACATATATCACATGAACGAAACGAAAATGAAAACATATCGATACTTGTTGAAGAAAGATGGGATGCCTTCCGGGGCATCCCCAAGCTTAGACGCTTGAGTCTCCTTGAATATTTATTTGGAGTGCCTTGGGCATCCCCAAGATTGAGCTCTTGCCTCTCCTCCTTCTCCTCATATCGAGACCTCCTCGATCTTTGATCACTTCATCCACACAAAACTCAACAGAAAGCTCGGTAAGATTCGTTAGTATAACTAGTTGATGCCCCGCGCGTTGCTGCGGAAATTTCTTGTGAATTGCTAAGTAACATCCACATAAAAATAAGTTAAGGATTTGAATCAATAATATGATATTGCATATAGGTGATGATAAGCAACAATATGATAGCTTTCATATAGAGACAATGGTTCAAATTATTAGTGGTATAAATGTATATAGATCGGGAAGGACTTGACATAATGCAAGGTAAGGAATATTTTGAATACCGTGGTTAATTAATATAGTTAGGCACCATGAAATTCAAAAAAGTAATGACCGGACCAATTGTAATAGACCAAGAAACCAAAGAGCAGGAGCCAATGAAAGTAGCTACCTGACATAATGAGAAGGTGGACACACAGCAAAGAAAATGACGAAAGCGATCCAAATGCAACAATTCCTGCCAAAGGCCATAGATATTGAGGGCAACCATTGGCACCTGCAGAATATAACAAAAAGGAAGCCAGCACACACATACACAGAAGGAACCAGTTAACGTAGTTTGGCAATCTTCTTGTCATATGCATGAAGGGATGATTACCAACAGGCAGCACGTGTGGCATCAACATGCGATGTGTGTGGAGATTGCAAACTTCAAATTAGCCCCATCAAGGTTGTTGATTATCTAGGGAGATGTGAGCAGGAAGTTGTTATGAGGGTGGTATATGGAGAAGGTGCACTTTCTTTTGCAACTAAGATCAAACATCTAATGACTAATGGTGTATTGTACATTCATCTATGCATGTAGGAATCGACTTGATCGAGTGTGTGCTACTCCAAGCAGCACCTGGAAGATGTTCTTCACCGAAGAAGCTGCTGCCTGGTACGATGCGATCAAGAGCAGCAAACAACACAGCTTGAACCTCGCACGCGGCAACAATAGCGTACTCATATCTGGCTTCAAACAATAGCGTTCTCTCAGGTTGGCCCAGCCGGCGACACCGCTGCTCACAAGTCACAACGGAGGCGGCATCTAACCCGCGCGGCGGAGGTCCTCGGCCACAACGCCGCTCGTCCCGGCACGACATCACAACGCGACGTTTCGTGTGGCGTCGTGAGCAGCGCGAGTCGTTGTTGGCGTACGACGGCGTGTGGAGAAGCCCTACGGCTTGACCTAACTCGCGCAACGGAGGCCCTCGGCCACGACGCCGCTCATCCCGGCACGGCATCGCCGCGTGACGTTGCATGGCGTCCTTAGCAGCACGCGTCATTGTCGGCGCGCGACCGCGAGTGTCGAAGCCCTTCGGCTTGACCCGCCGCTGCTCCCGGGCGAGCCTGACCATGGAGGCAGCCTACGGCGGCGCGCGGCCAAGCTTCCTGCATGGCCACACCCGATGCTACGCTACGGCTCCCAACCGGTCCTCCGCGACGACGCCCTCGCCATGCATGTGCGTAGGCTGCGCAGGCAGTACTTCTTAAAGGGGAGCTGCATCTGTTACCCATGAATGAGGGAGAGGAAAATCCATTCGTTTCTTTTGCAATACAGTAGTGGGATTTGATGGGGATTCAAGAAGGTGAAGGAGACGGGTGCCGTGGATATTGGGGTGAAGCAGGAGGCAGCGACAGAGAATGTGGAGAAAGAAAACGCTCCCTTGGAGTAAATATTGACCCTACAATGGGGAATCGGTTGTGGAACAAAACTGGTGGAGTAGAAGAAGCGGTGCATTCGGGCCAGAGCAATGGGCCTTCGCGGGGGAAATGAAGTGTTCCATGGTGAAGAAACGAAGCGGTGTTTTCTCAAAAGAAAAACCAAGCAGTGAAAAAGAGAAATTAAATCTAAGGAATGGGAAAGGGTATTTGGAATTGATGATGTGCTGAGGTGGACTGATGTGGCTAGACTGCCCTGGTGGACCGAGGTGTATGGGTGCATGTGGATTCCTATGTGGATAGCTTGCATGTCAAGAGAAATAAGGTAGTGGGGAGCTCCTATTTAGATATGGTAGATAAAGCAAATCACTACTCTAAATACTGTTGCAAACCAATTCATATTTTGTTTTTGCATTGTAGCTACTGTAATATAACTTTTCCATGGATTATACCACCGATAGAATCGATAGTTTCATCAAAACAAGCAAAACAATGCATAAAAAACAGAATATGTCTTAAACAGGACAGTATGTAGTAATCTGAATATTCCCGATACTTCTAGTACTCCAAAAATTCTGAAAAATAGGAAAAATAAACAATTTGTATATCAAGACTGTGCAAAAGGTTTCAGAAGCTTTTGATGTTTTAGTAAAATAATATAAAATCACGCACTACAGACAAAGTTTCTGTTTCTGCACCACACATACCAACAAGCAATCTAAACATCCTAAAGGCAAATCTTGGCACATTAATTTTATAATACAATGGAATTGTATAAGGGTAAAATTATTTTTGTTGAAAAATTTCTGCAATTCAAGATTCACAAAGTTTCCATGGGCATGAACAAAGTTCAAGGCATGCTCTCGCTTCCACGGTGCTTGTCTATCTCACTTTCACTTTTCTTTTTATGAAGTTTTAAGTTCCCCTCTATTTTTTTTGTTTTTAAACTTTATAAAAGCACTCAACATAAATAAATAACTCTCTAAAACTTCCCGGTTGTCTCCCTGGCAGCGCTTTCTTTAAAGCCATTAAGCTAGGCATGAAGTGCTCAATTAATGGATCCACCCAGATCCCAAGGTATATCAGAGCCAATTTGAATTAACAATGATTTGGCATTTAGTAATGAGCACAAAGCAACATATATCATGCAATGACGAAGTCTAACTCTCTTTCTATGCATCGGCATGTCATACAAGAACAATTCATGCACATCAAGTAAAGGCCAATGCATAGTATAACTAGTTTCTTGCAATTTATTCATGTTGAAAACATAGAGAGGTGGAGATGTAGTTACTCTCTCATAATAATTGCAAGTACGAGCAACAAGCACATACATATTATATTCATCAAAATTATCATGTGCAAGGGTAAAAGGCGACCCATCAATGTAATCCTTAATAAAAGCAAACTTCTCCGATATAGTGTAGTTGGGAGAATTCAAAAAGATAATAGGACTATCATGTGTGGGTGCGACGGCGATAATTTTATTCTTAATATAAGAAACTATAGCAAGTTCATCTCCATAAGCATAATTCATATTGGCATCTTGGCCACAAGCATCAAGTTCATCAAAAAAAGATATTTCAAAAGAATCAATGAGATCATAGCAATTATCATAGCATTAATCCTTCAGTAGGAACGAAGGAAAATTAAACAATGTATGAGTTGAAGAGTTACTCTCATTAGAAGGTGGACACAGGTAGCTAATCCGCTCTTCCTCCTTTTGTTCTTCGCTCTCCTCATCATCTTTTTTCATCCAATGAGCTCACAGTTTTATAGTTTCTTCTTTCATAGACTCCTGCAAAATATTAGTCTCTTCTTGGACAGCCGAGACTTTCTCAATAAATACATCAATATCGTAATTGCATTAATAATTATCATATCAATATTTAAGAATAGCAAAATTTTCAGGTCTATAAACAGAATCATCAAAATCTTCAAACTTCTCAAACAAAGATTCAATTTCATAAGCACACTTAAATTCTTCTATTCGTTCCACATCATAATAATCATATATACCATTAGCATAAGAAGCCAAGGTTTCATATTCATTAAATTTGCATGAAAAGGGAAGATGTGGAGCATTCATCCTAGAGCAACAAGTATAATCATATCTCAAGCATAAATTCCAAGCATACCAATGCAACATATGGATTTGATCCCATAAAAGTTTCCCTTTTTGTGTCAAGCGATAATCCCTAAAGTATTCACGTTGATCCAACGTTACTCCCATTATCAAGTTGAATGGGGTTTTCTCAGGATTATCAAAGTAGTGCATAATATTTTTCACATAACGAGCATCAAGGGTTTTAGGAGGTTCCCCGTCTCCATGAGTAGCAAGTACAACTAATTTTCTTGGTGTTTCGTGTTCCATATCCATAACTAAAGATAGAGAACAACTTAGGACAGAAAATAAAACTACTTAGTGATAAAGCAAACAAGCACACACGAGAATTATTCACCACACGCTATTGCTCCCCGGCAACGACATCAGAAAAAAGTCTTGTTAACCCACAAGTATAGGGGATTGTTTGTAGCCTTCTTCAATAAATAAGAGTGTCAAACCCAACGAGGAACTAAAGGCAGAACAAATATTCCCTCAAGTTCTATCAACCACCGATACAATTCTACGCACACTTGACATTTGCTTTACTGGAAACAAGTATGAAACTATTTTGCAAGGATAAAACTATGAGTACTATGCGAAAATAAAAGTACTTAATAAATCGCAAGGTAATAAAAGTGGATAGCTTGTGTCAACAAGAAAGTCATTTGTCCCTGGGCAATCGATAACAAGTACCGGTAATCATTCTTGCAATTTTATATGAGGGAGAGGCATGAGCTATAACATACTTTCTCTACTTGGATCATATGCACTTATGATTGGAACTCTAGCAAGCATCCGCAACTACTAAAGATCATTAAGGTCATGAAACCCAACCATAGCATTAAGTGTCAAGTCCTCTTTACTCCCATACGCCATAACCCACTTATCCGCGTTTAGGCTGCTGTCACCCCCGCAAAACTGACAATAAGCAAAGCATGAACATATTGCAACACCCTACAGCAGGGGTCCCTCACGTTTGCGCGAGACGGAGGGCACCATAGGACAGCACCATAAATAAAATATACAATCATACCAGCCAAGATCACAATTAACCCACAGGATAAAACGTATCTACTCAAACATCATAGGATAACCATAGATCATTGGGAAATAATATATGGAGTTGAGCACCATGTTTAAGTAGAGATTACAGCGGGGAGAAGGGGTGTTACACTGCTGCATAGAGGGGGATAAAGTTGGTGTTGATGGTAGCAAGATTGTTGATGTAGATCGCCGTCACGATCCTTGCCCCGGCGGCACTCCGACGCCACCGGGAGAGAGAGGGGGAGAGAGCCCCCTCCTCCTCCTTCTTCTTCTTCTTCTTCCTTGGCCTCCCCCTAGATGGGAGGAGAGTTCCCCCTCTGGTCCATGGTCTCCATGGCGGCGGAGGGGCGGGAGCTCCTCTGAGATTGTATCTCCCTCTCTGTTCTCTTCTGCTTTGCGTTCCCCAGATCTGGCCGAAAACCATTTCTTATATTCCGGGTGATCCGTAACTCCGATTGTGCTGAGATTTAACACAATTTTTTTTAGATATAAGCTTCCTTGCGCCCGAAGTAGAGCTCCAACCGACGTTCGAGGAGGGCACAACCCACCACTATGCGCCAGGGGCCTGGGGCGTGCCCTGGTGTCTTGTGGGTTGTGTGAGCCTCCGTCTGCGATGACCCCAACTCCCAAAAATCACATATATTCCAAAATAATTCTCCGTAAAATTTTATTGCATTTGGACTTCGTTTGATATGGTTTTTCCACGAGACAAAAAATATGCAAAAAACAGGAACTGACACTAGGCATTGGATCAATAGGTTAGTCCAATAAATCATATAAAAAGTTGCCAAAAATATGTGAAAGTTGTATAATATTGGCATGAAACAATCAAAAATTATAGATACGAAGGAGACGTATCAGTGTGCATCCAACTTTCTTGTTCATGAAGACCTAGGGCAATTTGAGGAAGCCCATCGTCGAAATATACAAGCCAGGTTCTATAATGAAAAATTCCCTCTAGTATATGAAAGTGACAACATAGGAGACTCTCTATCATGTAGATCATGAAGCTACTTTGAAGCACGGGTGTGGAAAAGGATAGTAACATTGCCCATTCTCTTTTTTTCTCATTTTTATGGGCTTCTTTGGCCTCTTTTTTTCTTTTCTCTTTTTTTTTCCGCCCGGAGTATCATCCCAACTTGTAGGGGAATCATAGTCTCCATCATCCTTTCCTTACTTGGGACAATGTTCTAGTTATGATGATCATCACACTTTTATTTACTTACAAATCAAGAATTACAATGATACTTAGAACAAAATATGACTCTATATGAATGTCTCCGGCGGTGTACCGGGATGTGTAATGACTCAAGAGTGACATGTATGAAAGTATTATAAAAGGTGGCTTTGCCAGAAATACGATGTCAACTTCATGATCATGCAAAGCAATATGACAATGATGGAACGTGTCATAATAAAACTGAACGGCGAAAAGTTGCATGGAAATATATCTCGGAATGGGTATGAAAATGCCAGTTTTGAGGAAGGTATATGGTGGGTGTATGGTACCGGCGAAAGTTGCGCGACACTAGAAAGGCTAGCAATAGTGGAAGGGTGAGAGTGCGTATGATCCATGGACTCAACATTAGTCATAAAGAACTCACATACTTATTGCAAAAATCTATTAGTCATTGAAATAAAGTACTACGCGCCATGCTCCTAGGGGGATAAATTGGTAGGAAAAGACCATTGCTTGTCCCCGACCGCCACTCATAAGGAAGACAATAAAAAAAATGCTCCGACTTCATCACATAACGGTATAACCTTAACACACGTATTTTTCCAATTCACAATTACTCACTAGCATGACTCTAATATCACCACCTTCATATCTCAAAACAATCATAAGGAATCAAACTTCTCATAGTATTCAATGCACTTTATATGAAAGTTTTTATTATATCTCTCTTGAATGTCTATCATATTAGGACTAAATTCATAACTAAAGCAAATTACCATGATGTTTAAAGAAACTCTCAAAATAATATAAGTGAAGCATGCGAGTTTAATAATTTCTATAAAATAAAGCCATCGTCATGCTCTAAAAAGATATAAGTGAGGCACTAGAGCAAAATTGCCTAGCTCAAAATATATAAGTGAAGCACGTAGAGTATTCAACATCTAAATCAGAGTAATTTACTAACTCTGTCCTGGTTTATTGGTCCCCTTTGTATTTTATGCCAAATTTTGACCAAAGATTTAACTAACAAAATACTAATGCATGTCATAAAAATTATATCATTGGATTCGTATTTGAACATAGTTTTGAATGATATTTATTTTTTGTGACATGCATTAACATTTTGCTAGGCAAATCTATGGTCAAATTTTTGGCACAAAATACGATGGGGACAAATAAACTAGGACGAAGGTAATACTTCCAACTATGACCAGCCTGAGAAAAACTCATCAATGCATGTAATTTTCTTTGTCCTTTATTGTTCACACATGTCATTTTAATTAATACATTGATAAACACAATTTCTTGATAAAAAGATCCCATTACTTGTATACTTTTGCAAATAGTAATAAAAATTATTCCACCATTCGCAATCTGTCTTGGTTGGTGAGAGTTTGAATTGAGCCTATAAACCGGAAGGGAGGGATTATAAGTGTTTAATAATAAACAATCAATATTCAATATATGTCGTAAATGAAGTGGCCTAACGGGAGATTTTGGATGGCTTCGTCGCCATAATCTGCATTTTCACTTGCTGATGCTGACGCTGATGCAGCTGCAAGTTCGAAAGGTTTTGTTTGGTTATTGACCATGTGCATCGTTTGATCCCGAGTTGGACACATTAACTAGTAAGAAAAAGAAGTCCATTTGATGGTCTTCCTGTGGCCTATAAATACAGCTGCACTGCACGCACGTTTGGGTTTAGGCTTCGAGAAACTAGCGGGCGAAGTCAGATGATAGATAAAATAAATCAATTTTCGCGTTCATGGTGAGGTTTAAGTCGTACGGAGGAGGCTTTCGCCATCCTGGCAAAACAGTGTTAGGGCATGTATAATGCATAGCTCCAGGATGATGTCTCACATGCAGTAGGATCGGATATCAGATAAAGTAGGTTCGGATACGGAAGCGGGATCCTCTGTAGGAGGCGGGTGCTTAACGAGAAAAAGTGTCATCTAGTGTCAAAAGTTGAAAAGGTTGGAGTGAAAAGTAGAGATACATGTGTACTAGAGTTTTTTTTTCTATTTCTTAATGAGGCTCACTAGTTATAGCTTGCATTGGAGAGAAAACAAAATGTAGATGCCTCAAACTACTTTTTGTCATAAAGCATATGTATCCATATGTCCCCGTTGTACATGCCCTTAGAAGTTTCAGCTACCGCGGTTACATGAACGTGGACACCCAACCGTAATTGTAAAATGACAGATGACTGTTTTTGTACCATGGATTCATCTGGCATGTAGTTTATTTTTATACAGGAAGAAATCCAAAACAAACCTTGAATTTATAGACAAAAGCTAAATCAAACCCTGAAATTTCAACCGTTGAAATCAGCACACAAAACTCTCTAAGCCCGGTCTATTTTGAACCTTGACAGAATTTAGCCGGTATTTGCTGAATCGTGCCAGCCCATTAGCGTAGTCGCTCGCGCGTGCGCATTGCTCTATTTTTTCTTTGTTCTTTTTGTATTCGTTTTCTTTTCTTTTACATGATTCAACATTTTTTATTTTGTATACACTTTTTCAAACACATGCCATGTATATCCTGTTAAGGGTATGGCATGTTTTTTTACAACACACAAACATTTTTTTACATTCTACATATATTTTTTGAAACTTGTGAACATTCCTGAAATGTTACATTTTTTGGAATGTACGAATCATTTTTTGGAATGTACCAAAAAAATACGTTAAAAAAATCCCTAAAAAGTATTTTCAAAGTTCGACGCTTTCGTTTCTGACTAAATAGTTCAGGCCTCTGATAATGTTAGTCATGGTTATGTGGTGCAGTGGCTATTCGAGTGAGGTCAACCCTGTCAGGTCCCAAGTTCGACTACATGGTAGATGTTTTATTTTTCGAATTATTACGTCGCGCATTAAAGAAAAGAAAGAAATAATTTTCACGTCATGTGTTAAGAAAAAAAACTCGCTTCATATCTGGTGGGGCGGCCCAGTCTAGTCCGCAGCCAACAATCCGAAACATTTTTTAAAAACATTATTTACAAAATAATTTATGAAATTACAAAAACATTATATTGAAAATATAAGACAATTTTTCACGTCATGTGTTAAGAAAAAAAACTCGCTTCATATCTGGTGGGGCGGCCCAGTCTAGTCCGCAGCCAACAATCCGAAACATTTTTTAAAAACATTATTTACAAAATAATTTATGAAATTACAAAAACATTATATTGAAAATATAAGACAATTTTGAAAATCTGAAACCTTCTTCATAGCATGTGAATTTTTTTTGGAATTCTGAATTTTCTTGATTTTGTAAAACCACGAACAGTTTTAAAAATGCGAATAGAATTTCAAAATTCCAAATATTTTCTGAAAAACACAAAAGGAATTGAATTTCTGCCAGAAATAGAAAACAGGAACATTTTGTTTTAACTTTTGGACAATTTTAGAAATGCACGGACATTTTTTAGACCTCACGAATTCTTGCTTTGTTATAGTGGGCCGGCCCAAACTCTTGTCTGTGAGAGTAGTAGGTTATCTCAGTCGGGATTGTAGTATTTCCAGTGTGCCAAATAGGTCTGCGGTCCAAAATAGACCCAGATTACAAGTTCAGAGTGTCAATTTTCGGGATTCAAAGTTCAGGGTTTGATTTAGTTTTGGTCTACAATTTCAAGATAGCATACATGCATCTACACACACCCCCACCCCCCAAAAACAATTCTCCACATCACACGAATTAATCCACTTCACCGGTAGTAAATCGATCGAATTGATCGGGTACCGTGATCTTGTCAAAGATCCTCCGTGCATGGTGTTCACGCTGCCCCGGCGATCACCACCACCACCAGAGCGGCTTGGCCTTGACCCTGCACCCCCTGTTGGCGGCCGTCGTCTCGCCGTCGATCCTGTCCACCGTGACCTCGCACCGCGCCCACACGTCCACGGTCCACGTCCGCAGCACCTTCCCGAGCCTCACCCGCACCGGCACCCGCGCCTCCACCGTCAGCGGCACGGCGCCCGCCGCGGCCTGCTCCGCCAGCCGCCCCCTCTGATCGTCCGTGAGGGCCACGACCACGCCGTCCCTCCCGGTGAGCGGCATCGTGATCAGCGTCACGTTCCTCGGCGCCTGGTAGAAGGCCGGCCAGCGGCCTGTCGCGAGGAGGACGCCGGAGTAGGAGACGCTGACCTCGCCGCCGCCGCGGTAGTCCACGCCGACCTTCCTGTTGGCGCCGTTGTCCGCGCACACGGCGGCGTCGAGCTGCGCGGGGGAGGGGTCGAGGAGGCCGGCGACGGAGAGGGATGTGACGGAGAAGGAGGGCGCCCTAGGGCGGAGGACGAGGTAGACGGCGCCGACGAACGCCGCGGCGAGGACGAGCAGGAGGAGGAGCGCGCAGCACGCGCCGCAGCAGGCGCGGCGGAGCATGCGGCGCCGGGCCGGCCGCGCGGCGAGCTTGCGGTCCGGGGGCGGTTCCCGGAGCGCCTGGTCCTTGGGCACATGCACGACGTACGACGCGCCCGGCGCCGCCGCTGCGGAGCGAAGCGGCGCGGTCTCCGCGGCCGCGTCGCTGTTGTCAGTTGGCGGGGCAGGTGGGGTGGAGAGTGGCAGCAGCGGCGCGGGGTGGACGCGGTCCGCCATGGTTGGAGTTGCCGAGTCGCCTCGCCTGCGACTGCGAGGTGGGTGTGTAACTGAGACTGAAGCTCGATCGGGGAGACGAGACACGAGAGAAGAGTGTGAGCTTATGAGCTGCTAGCTGGGTCTTATGTATAGACTGGAGGAGGTAGCAGCGCGTGGAGACGAAACCGAAAGGGACACGCGGGTAACAGTCGCCGCACGCTGTTCAAACCTGGCTACGTACTTCTTTTTCGTGCTGCTTTTGAGACGAGACCAGACGAGGCTGCGAGTCGGAGTTGCCGCCGTTTGATTTCGTTTCTTTTTCTCGTGTTTCAAGAAACAACTTGACTTTTTAAACGTAAAACTCGGGCCATTCGATCAACTAAGCTAAGTTTGTAAGGGCATGCACAATGCATAGCCTTAAAGTGATGCTTCGTATGTCATGTAGGATCGGATATGACGTAAAGTAGTTTCGGATAGGGAAGCGGGATCTTCTTCAGGAGGCGGGTGCTTGAAGAGAAAAAATATGGTCCGGTGAAAAAAGCTGAAAAGGTTGGAGTGAAAAGTAGAGATGCATGTGTACTAGAGTCTTTATTTTTCTTTTCTTAATTAAGCCCACTAGTAGTAGCTTGCATTGGGGAGAAAAAATAAATATAAATGCCTCAAATTACTTTTTATCATGAGGCATATGTATCCATATGCCACCATTGTATATGCCCTAAGGGCATGTACCATGCATAGCCTCAAGGTGATGCCTCACATGCCATGTAGGATCGGATATGACGTAAAGTAGGTTCGGATAGGGAAGCGGGATCCTCTTCAGGAGGCAGGTGCTTGAAAAGAAAAAATGTGGTCCGGTGACAAAAGCTGAAAAGGTTGGAATGAAAAGTAGAGATGCATGTGTACTAAAGTCTTTGTTTTCTATTTTTTAACGAGGCCTACCAGTGGTAGCTTGCATTGGGAAGAAAAAATAAATGTAGATGCCTCAAATTACTTTTTGTCATGGGGCATATATATCCATATGCCACCATTGTACATGCCCTAAGAGCAACTCCAACGGGCCGACCCAAACGGACGACGCTTTTGTTCGCTTTTTGTTCATTTGGATCGGTCCGGCGGACACAAACGTTCAGCGTTGTGTTTGGTTGGCGCGAGCGCCCAACGCTGACCCGAATCATTTTGTCGGCGTGCCAAAAAATAGTATTGTGAGCAGTTTGAAAATAAATACATGCATTTAATTAAACATAAAAGCCGGCCACGAAGGCCGGCGAAAGTCCACATCACATTAATAAAAATACTAAAAATTAGACGACGTGTTGTCCTAGGCGTCCTCGTCGGCGGCGGCGTCTGCGTCGGGACCGGTGAGGTCGATCAACGTCGGCGCAGGGCCATCCCAGGGAAACGCCGTGTTCCAGACGGCGGCGATGTCGGGCTTTGCCGCCGCTGCCTGGGCCTGGCGCGCCTCCTCGTCGGCCTCGCGCTCGAGCATATGCAGACGCTCGCCCTCCCGGCGCTCCTCGACCAGCCGAACGCGGCGCCAGTGGTCGAGGTAGGCCGCCTCCTGCTTCTCCGTCGCGTCGATCCAGATTGGCGGAGCGCTGACCCACTCGTGCACTACTCCAGTCCAGGAGTAGCGCTCGCGGTAGGCCGCGGCTCATCTTTGGGCGGGGACGGCGGGGCCATCGGCGGCACGATGCAGTCGCCCGCCGCGGAGAGGGCCATGGCCTCCGCCATGGCAGCCTCGAAAGCCGCCTCATCTGCCTCCCTCCACCGCTCCTCCTCCTTGCTCTCCTTGATGGTCGCCTGGTAGGCGGCCTCGGCCTCCCGGTCCTCGTCGCGGACGACGAGCGCGGGCGGCGGCAGGCTGTGGTCGACGCCGCGGACGCCGCGTCGCCTCGTCTCCTCGTGCTCGAAGGCGAACCATCGAGCCCAGTTGGGCGAGTCGACGGCGAAGTGTGGGTCGGCGCACTGCTCCGACGTCAGCAATGCCCGCCGGCGCCGCACCTCCTCCGCAGAGGCCCTCGCCGTTCGCGGCGCCGCCGACACTGGGATCCTCTTCGGATCGAAATGCCAGTCATGCGGCAGCGTCACGTTCGGGTACGGCAGAGGCACGCGGTGGTGCCAGTGCCACTCGGCCTGGTGCAACGGCACGTTGATGCACTGCCTCTGCAGGGGAGCGCGCGCCGGCACGGGGAGGGCGGGAGGGAGGGGGAATGGCAGGCGGGGGCTTTGCCCTTGCGGCTGCTGCCGATGCCGGAGAAGAAAGCCATGCTGGCGGTGCCTAGGGTTGTCGCCGACGTGGGGGTAGGGGTGGCTCGATGGGGACGGGGGCGAGTGGTAGTGGATGAGGACGGCCCCGCCGCACGCCCGGCTTAATAAAGGCGACCGCCGTCGCTGACGCGTGGGCCCAAGATGAACGGTCGTCATAAATTATGTTGACCGTGGCGGTTGGGTGGTCGCCAGGTGGAGACGCGGCGGACGGCGAGGAGACGCATGGCGCGTCCGCTTCGCGTCTGCGCCAACACATTCCAGACGCAATTTTGGGCCGAAAATGGGTCGACGCGAACACCAGACAGACATGATTTAAATTTGAATCGACATGTTGGGCCACTACTTTTATCCGCACCGATTCAAACAAACGTGAATGAACGAAATGAGTCGTCCTTATTGGAGTTGCTCAAAGCACTCCAACCCGGTACGTCGTCTGTCCCGAAAGCAAGTCGTCGTGGAAGGAAGCGTGAGAGAACACGTACGGGTTAACTGATTTGTGAGCTAGACAGAGACCTGAATATTCGGAGGGGATTTACCCGTGGTTCCAGAAGCAAACCGATTCTTCCGTGGAACAATGAACGAATATCTCAAGTGTACACAACGGTGCCTCTGCCCTACTCTGCTCCTGGTGTCGTCTTGTCTTGTAATGCCTGTACTAACAGGTTTTCAAATCGGGATATGTAAATGCACCGATGTAGAGCATGATTGGTTCGCTGTTAATATTTGACAAACGTTGGCAATGCCAATACTTGTCAATTATTGACAACTTTATGTGAGATATGCAAGACAACTTAACAACCAATTAAGTAGTAGTTAATATTTGGCACAATACCAAACACTGGCAATGCCAATTTTAGCATAAAGCTAATTATGCTCGTACACTGATTGTTTTTTTAGTAACTCTGTCAATTTGCTGGTCAATCCCCCGCATCTGGCTAAACGGTTGCGCAGGAGCGACGACCTTGGCGACCAGGCCGGCGCGACATCCATTAGCGAAGCCCCGACTGGGCTTGGTCGTGGTGGAAGCTACCCCACGCCAGCCGGTAAATTTGACAAATTTGATCTGTGGACGAAATCAAATCACAAAATGAACTGCTTATGAAACTATTTTACGCAGGTGACCTTTTTATGTGATGCCCGACACGATGGCGTCACACTATATTGTGCAACGCCACGCCTGGCCAACGTTGCACCCCAAACTGCCTAAAAATTGGTAAGTCATTGTGCAGAGCCTACGAGCTAGGCGCCGCACTGTATAGTATGGCGCCTAGCTCTCAGGCGCTGCACTAGTGGTTGCACTACAAAATGAAGCAACCACTAGTGCAACGCCTAGAAGCTAGGCGCTACACTGTATAGTGTGGCGCCTAGCTCTCAGGCGCTGCACACTGACTTAGTAATTTTCGGATCACATGTGTGCGATGTTGGCCAGGCATGTAGCGCCTATCTGTGAGGCGTTGCACAGTGTAGCGTGACGCCTTCGTGTCGGGCGTCACACAAAAAGGTCAGCCACGTGAAATTGTTTTACGGATAGTTCATTCTATGATTTGATTTTGTCCATAAGTCAAATTTGTCAATTTTGCCACGCCAGCCACCCCCCACGCCGCCGTGAGGTCCTGGCGGAGACAACCCTGGCGCGAGGTCCTGGAGGCTCCAGCTGCGGTCGGTCGTAGTGTTCCATCGCCCTGAGCAGCGCCTCCTGCTGCCGATAAGCCGACCAGCAACGCCGGCGACCAGTCCATAGGCACGTAGCCGCCACTCCTGCCTTCCTCCTCCCTGTTCCCTCAACCCCCGGCTGAATATGAATCTATTTGCTCTATTAGCTCTGCTCTTTCTGAATCTCTTTGATCTGAATTACTACCACAGTGTTGGTGCAGGTATTCCAAATTCTGAATCTCTTTCTGTGGAGAACTGACAATATATGTTCGTCCAATATGTGTAGGTGTAGTTTACAGTGGAATGGGTCTGATCTCTTTGCACTTTCTAAATTTGTTTGCTATGTTCTGAAATCACTTATATAAAAATCAACAAGTTTCTGAATTAATGTTCAAAAAACCATCTAGTTTCTGAAAATCAACAAGTCATGAGATGTTGTACAGCAGCTTTTTCTTTCTTCATATGAAGAAAAACTATAATCATAAAAGGCATGAGATGTTGGACATTTTTTTACTTATTCTGAACCTCTTATCTTGAGGGGAATATGTGAGCATGGAAATTACTTTACATCCAGTACATGATTGAGACCAGTTGATCATTTATATGTCATATGCAGGAAGTCATGGCCGATGTAAGTGCAGAGTGTATGGCTGAGTACGACGGCATTGTCAGCAGGATGTTTGATAGCGAGGAAGAGGGTTTTGAGTTCTATAACAAGTATGCTCTTGAGAAAGGCTTTAGTGTGAGGAAAGGATATGTTGAGTGAGATGAAGCGAACGAGAAGATAATTCTGAGGAAACTTGTCTGTAGTCGTGAAGGTTGCCGTGAAGAGAAACACATGAAGAGGAAGAGAGAAGATAGGAAGAGGAAGCCATGGAATATCACTCGTGTGGGGTGTAAAGCAAAAAAATTCATTGCAAGAGTCGCGAAAACAGGGCGGTGGTTTGTGAAAGATTTCATCGATGAACACAACCATCCTCTGGCCCCACGAGACCTTTCTTGCTTTCTGCGTTCCCACAGAAGAATCGGTGATGAGAAGAAAGCAGACATTATAGAGATGGAAAGTGTTGGAATCAAGAAACACAAAATCATGGATGTGTTGTGCATGCAGTACGGTGGATATGACCATGTTGGATGCACGACGAGGGACATCTATAACTTCTGCCATCGCTACAAGCAGGAAACAGTCGCTGCCGGTGATGCTCAGGCGGTGATCCGTCACATGATGGCGCGGCAAGAGAGAGACCCAGATTATTTCTTCAAATACTTGGTTGATAAAGCTGGGCATCTGAAGGGATTGTTCTGGTCCAATACTCAATCCCTCCTTGATTACGAGGCTTTCGGTGATGTTGTTGTTTTTGATAGCACATATAGGACCAATAAGTACAATCTTTCGTTTGTGCCGTTTGTCGGGTTGAATCACCACCGCAACACTGTTATCTTTGGATGCGTGATCATTTCTCATGAAACTAACGAGGCGTACGAGTGGATGTTGCGGACATTTTCTGAAGCCATGTTGCATAAGCATCCGATATTTGTAATCACCGACGGGGACCTTGCAATGCAGAGAGCGATCAAGGTGGTGTGGCCTGACTCATACCACAGGCTATGTGTATGGCACATTCAGCAGAACACTGTACGCCATCTACATGATGACGAGGTTAGGGAAGAATTCAGATCTTTCATATATGACTCGTCTTCTATTGAAGAGCATGAGAGAAAATGGATAGAGTTCTTACGAAGGAATGAAGTGACAAGTGAGGAGTCGTGGCTGCATCAGATGTATCAGATGAGGAAGCTGTGGTGTGCTCCATACCTGGTGGGGCGTTGTTTCTTAGGATTGAGCAGCAATCAGCATAGTGAGAGCCTCAACTCAGTGCTACATACACATCTTGAGGGTAAGATGACATTGTTTGATATGCTAGAGCACTATGAGCGTTGCCTTTCGGGACGACGCTTGAACGAGGCGATCCTAGACATCATGGCCTTACAGTCTGTTCCATTTACAGATGCAGATGCTTCAAGTCTTGAGAAACATGCTGCCCGGGTTTTCACGCCTTGTATGTTTGAGTTGCTCAGATGGAGCATAAATGCCGTCAGCAAATGTGTTATCAGCGAGATACTAGACGCATGGGAGTTGACTACATATGTTGTCACTAAGATCGATAGAAGAGAGAAGAAGTTCGAAGTGCGTTGTAAGGTGAAGGAAGGTTCTTTGTACAGGATCAGTTGCTCTTGTCGTAAGCCGGAATACTTGGGAACACCATGCTCTCACATATTCTACATCTTGGGAATACGTCAAGTGTAACTGCCGCCTAGGTGTTGTGTTCCCATGAGGTGGATGATGAGTGCGAAGTCAGCATTCCCTCTGACCAGAAAGAGCGAGGTGTATGACTATTCAGAAAGCCTTGTGAGGTACCGTGAGTTGCGGAATTTGAGTCACGCGGCATGTTTCCGGGCATGTCAATCCAGTGAGGAGTATCAACATCTGAAGACGGTTCTGAATGCACAAGATGGCAGCAAGGAATCAAGCCGTGGTTAGGGGGAATGCATTAGGTTTGGTCTGGTGCTGCCACAGATGACGGAAATTGATTGTGCAGATTTGGAAAAGGTTCTAGACACAGTGCATGTGCAAGGCCGAAGTGCACCGAAGAAAAGGTTGCAGGCAAAGATGAAGAAGCAAAGATCAAAGAGGAAATGTGGCTACTGTGGGGTGGAAGGTCATGATCGGCGTATATGCACTAAATTGGAAGAGGTGTCAAATATGTCTATTTTTTATTTTGCATCTGCTTTACTCATTAATATAGTGCACTAATTATATTTGTTGCTGTGTAAGTGATGGGCTGATGGCAGCAAACTGTTAGGTACAACTCTCTATACAAGGGATTTCGTGGTAGGAAACTGTTGCGCTTGTGGTCCTGTTATGAAGTATTAATTATTGCAAGTATGACTGTGCTTGAATAACATCACTGTTAGTTGTCAATTCATGTATCATATTTGTCTTTTAATAGTATTATTAGGTTGGCTTCCATATATTTCTAATATAAAAACAATTGTTGGTTGGCCGAGCAAAGAATGAAATTGTCTGCATGTTACTTATTAATAACTTGAAATGGACCACTGTTTTGAGATGTACAATATATGTTCATAGAATTATAAAATTTCTGCAGTATATGATGATACTTCTTTCTGAAAATGAGATTGCAATATGTAGTTGAGATCCGGTGTTGTAATTGCGACATCATACTTTCTGCCGAGGCTATGCAATTTCTTAAACTTTTGTAAATATTTCTCCATATTCTTCAGGTGACCCGAAGTGGCAGGCAGCTACATGCTGGTCTGCTGAGAAGATCAAACGCACTAAGAAGATCAAGCAGGTAGAGAAAAAAGTCTATGGTTCTAGATTCTCAAGCAAGGCAGAGAAGACAAATGGTAGCAAGGCAGGGTGTGCTTGTCTGTACAAAAAACATCGTAGATTTAATGGCAGCTGATCATGTAGTAAAAACATCATACGTTGAAGACATGTGGGAGGTTGAAGATGATGTTCGATGAGTTATTGGCTTTCATGAGTATGTAGTCATTTCTCCGGTTGTTGTAATTGAACACATGCATGTGTGTGTCTGTTTGTGTGCCGCTATTATCCCACTTCTCTAGGTTCTCTGCTTTAGTTTGTTGTGGCCAGCTATTAGCCCCCTCCTATAGATCCAGAGTTCTTTTACAACAAATCAGAGAAGGTTAGGTAATATTGATGATAGATGGAGAGGTGATAACAGAGCAGCCAAAATATGATATCCTGAATATCAAACAGAACAAATTAGTCCCAAAACTGATGCGAGCCGGCTTGACTTTTTTTCCAACTTGTTTTCTTTTTTCTTCTTTTTTCTGTTCTCTTTTTTTGCTCTTTTTTGTTCTCTTTTTATGTTTTTTATGTTTTTTAATCAAGCCGGTTACTAGCAGACTATGTATCCACACAAAATTAGAGCTGACAGAGAAAAGGGAAAAAATTGGTGAGACCTGTGACACGGAAGCTAGTGTTGTGCTAGTAGCAAAAGTGAGGCATGTATGATGATGTGCTGCATAGACAAGACCAGCGTACAAGGAGAGAGAAAAAAGAAGAAGAAAAAAACAGCAGCGCTGCAAGGCAGACACGGCTCAGCTTGATGTCTGGGTTCTGGCATTAAGTGCTGAGGTGCATGCAAGATGGAAGACACATGAGCTGGATGTATGGGCATGTGGTTTAGCGGCGCTTGAGTGACAGACAGAGCGCGCCTGTATGTCTCGGGTCGCAAGAAGCGCGATGCGGTAGGCTGATCTGCGCATGTGGTGATGATCACCACAATCTTTTTTTGCTTTGCAGATTGAGAACTAGGGTTGCTTTACAAATTGCACCAAAATTTTAAGCTAATACTCTTTGCCTGTCTCATGAAATGTGTAGTGACATTCTTAATAAAACTGATCGTTTAATTGACGTTTTGAACATAAAACTGGTTTGGACTAGTGCAACACATGCAATACAAAAATAGTAAAAGCCACAATTAAGTGTGCGGGCATCAAAGGAACCTTTCATCTAAAAATTGAGCAACAACTCAAAGTTAAAAGCCTATTATTGTAAACATAGTCTCACAATTGTCACTTCAATGAAGTGATTGTTGGTTCGAAAATAATGTAAAAACTACTTGGGACAATAGTTCAGCTCTAAAGCTTGAAATTGTAGAAAAACCAAAAGCCTACTGAAGAGGCTCGTCACTGCTGCCGAAATCCAATGCCTTCTTCGGATTGTTATCTGCAAGTTTCTTCCTTTTGGGCGATGACCTATATTCGCCCAAGTCCCTCTCGCCGATATCCATGTACCCACATGCATATATGTCTTCTTCGGACATGTCCTGCCCAAATGCATGTGAAAGGTATTTATGCAAATGATGTGGCCATTTTTTGTATAATAAATAGGAACTTGGCAATATAACCAACCTGTTCAGACATGTCATCATCGCTATTATCTAAGAATGCACAATTCTTCACAATGTACAAATGCCATTTCTTTATCCCTTCTAAAGCGTGCAACATTTCATCGACGTCATGCTGGCCTGACATCTGTACCATTCCTTCAGGTGGTACGCACCCAGGCTTGATGTAGTATAAATTTTTTTCCCCTTTGTACCCATGGTAACGCAAATTTTTTACCATTATCTGCCAGTCCACCTTGCCAGGTTCAACTACTGTTGTCATACCAGGTTTCTTGTTGTGTTATGCTTGAGGAACATGAGAAAGTTCTTCGTCCACATGAACAATAAATTGCATTACAACTACCTACATACGACTCGTTGACATCAGTTTTTACACAATATTAAAGTGTTCATACGTAGGATGTGCATAACATTTGTAAAACATACTTACTCAGCGACGTGGTGATGAGACAGATTGTTCCGGTGGTGGGATGTCGCATTTTGCCTGCGGAGGTGGTGATGAGACAGATTGCTCTGGTGTACGGATGTCTTGTTCTGCGTGTAGAGGTACTGATGAGATGGATTGCTCTGGTGTAGGGATGTCTTGTTGTGCCTGAGCATGCTGTTGATATAAATTGATTTAGGTTTGTGTGTGGATAATTTAATGAATAATAAGTAAATAATGAAAGGTACCTTCGTGCCTGTATTAGCATGGTCTTGCATCATACCCCCTTCCATGCGGATCTCCTCCATCTTGGCCTTGTCATCCTGCTGAGCCTGCTGTGGTTACAAACTGATTTTGCTTTGTGTGTGGATAACATAATGAATAATAATCTTAGAAAATAAAGGAATGTACCTTCAGACGTGTATTAGCACGGTCCTGCATCGTATTTCCTTCCATGCGGATCTGCTCCATCTTCGCCTTGTAATCCGGATCATTGCGGTCCTCTGGTAAGTTAAGGTCCATGCCCGCACGCGTCTGCATGTTATTGAAGCCCATCTTACCATGCTCGAGATGTAGAATGCGGTCTTGCATCATATTCCCTTCCATACGGATCCCCTCCATCTTGGTCTTGTGATTCATGTCATTACGCTCCTGCTGCAACATACGGTCCATGTTCGCACACGCCTGCATGATATTGAATTCCATCCTGCCATGCTCGAGCTGCATAGCGCGATCCAGGTCCTTGCGCTCTTGCTTCAACTTTAGGTCCATATCGTCATGGAAATGCTTCAACCTATGATCCATGGCTGCATGCTCCTCAGTCATCATCTGTTCCACGGCTGCACGCTCCTCCTTCCTCATGCGGTCCACGGTTGCCCGCTCCTGCTTCAGATTCTTGTCCATCACCTCTCGCTCTCGCTGCATATTCTTGTCCATCTCTTGACGCGCCTGATGCAAGTACTTGTCATCATCCACTCGGTTGTGCTGTGCCTTTGAATCCATGGTCCCTATAGAAACCAACAGAACAGTGCTAGTTACAATATGTTTGAAAATTGAAATATCTATTAATTTCAAACTGTCACTAGTCAACACAATGTGGCCGAACTGAAGGTACGGAGTGCTTGGTGCTAGGTCCTAGGTGCACTATATAGATCAAATTACTAAGTCCCATACTGCTACAATTTAGAGAAAGTATTAGATTTCTGTATTTTAGTTTAGTGCATGCGATGTGCCACTAAAAGGATCCGCAGATCGGCCGCCGCGGCACCGTCCACATCCACTGTATTAATTGAATCTGATTGGTAATAAGAGGGAGGGAAACACCATATGTGTACATACAGTTCGGTTGCGGAGCACCGGGTCGCCGGACGCGGAGGAGAGGACGTCGCCGGGCGTGGAGGAGAGGGAGCCGCCGCCTGATGAACTGCTCCCGATGGGATTTGCGTCTATGGCTAGGTTTACATACGTGGCTGGTAAGTTGGGCTGCTAAGTACTATATGGGCAATTCTATTACGTATCTGGATTGGGCTGGTAACTACTATATGGGCTTTTGTGCTCATGTGGATCAAATATCGTAAATCTGAAATAACAAAATGTTCTTGTTACTTAAAAGAAACTTCAACTTAAAAAAAACTTAAAAGAAACTTTGTCTAAAAAAATCTTAAAAGAAACTAAAAAAATCCTTCTCTTTTGCACACTGTAGCGGAGGCATTACTCGTTCGGACTCACCACTACGGGTAGTCGTAGTCTGAAACACCCACCAGTACCGGTAGTCAGGGTTGAGAAAGACCGTTATAGAAGTTGCGTGCCAGGAGTTTTGGGTTAGGAATACACATAGTGGTGATAGCCAACTGTTGTCGGGTAGTCCAAGTCAGAATCATCGATAACTAACGGTAGTCAGGGTCCAGACGAGGAGTACTTGAAGTGCTATTGGTGGGACCGCCCAGCTGGCCACCCATTGTGCTAAAAGGGATCCGGGGATCAATAGTGGTACTGGTAGTATCAGACTACTCATCATGGTAGTGATGTATCCGGATGACCCGTAGTACTACACGTAAAGAGCCATGGTCGTGGTACTACCTGTAGCGGATGACCCACAACTACCAGTCGGACCGCCGAGCTGCCCACCCATGTGAAAGTAGTTTTGGGTTCGGAGTACTTGTAGTGGTGATAGCCAGCTGCTGTCATGAGAATCGGTCTTACTCGTTGAGGGTGACTCGTGGTGTTAACATTTCCGGATGACCCATTGTGCTAAAAGGGTTCCATGGATCAATAGTGCTACTGATAATATACGACACATGGTGGTACTGATGCACCCGGATGACCCATAGTACTTGGTACTGCTGCAAACGCCGTTGGTGAGTCCGTCAGGATGGGGGAGAGCACATGCCTCAAGACTACTGTCAAATTTGCTCATGCCGTGATTGAGGTGTTTGGACCGGAGTATCTCAGAGAACCAAATGCACGGGACACGGGAGAAGTTGTTGCCTATTGGACAGGCAAGGGGGTTTCTAGGAATGCTTGGATCAATTGATTGCATGTAGTGGCAATGGAAAAACTGCCCCAAAGGTCCGCGGGTAATGTATCAAGTGTTGGGGAACGTAGTAATTTCAAAAAATTTCCTACGCACACGCAAGATCATGGTGATGCATAGCAACGAGAGGCGAGAGTGTGATCTACGTACCCTTGTAGATCGACAATGAAAGCGTTTGGTTGATGTAGTCGTACGTCTCCACGGCCCAACCGATCAAGCACCGAAACTACGGCACCTCCGAGTTCTAGCACACGTTCAGCTCGATGACGATCCCCGGACTCCGATCCAGCAAAGTGTCGGGGAAGAGTTCCGTCAGCACGACGGCGTGGTGACGATCTTGATGTACTACTGTCGCAGGGCTTCGCCTAAGCACCGCTACAATATTATCAAGGACTATGGTGGCAGGGGGCGCCACACACGGCTAAGAATATGATCACGTGGATCAACTTGTGTGTCTATGGGGTGCCCCCTGCCCCCGTATATAAAGGAGTGGAGGAGGGGAGGGCCGGCCCTCTCTATGGCGCGCCCTAGGGGAGTCCTACTCCCACCGGGAGTAGGATTCCCCCTTTCCTAGTCCAACTAGGAGTCCTTCCATGTAGTAGGAGTAGGAAACAAGGAAGGGGCGCAGCCCCTCCCCCTAGTCCAATTCGGACTAGGCCTTGGGGGGCGCGCGGCCTGCCCTAGGCAGCCCCTCTCTCTTTCCCGTATGGTCCAATAAGGCCCAATACTTCTCCCGGCGAATTCCCGTAACTCTCCGATACTCCGAAAAATACTCGAATCACTCGGAACCTTTCCGATGTCCGAATATAGTCGTCCAATATATCGATTTTTACGTCTCGACTATTTCGAGACTCCTCGTCATGTACCCGATCTCATCCGGGACTCCGAACTCCTTCGGTACATCAAAACTCATAAACTCATAATATAACTGTCATCGAAACCTTAAGCGTGCGGAACCTATGGGTTCGAGAACAATGTAGACATGACCGAGACACGTCTCCGGTCAATAACCAATAGCGGGACCTGGATGCCCATATTGGTTCCTACATATTCTACGAAGATCTTTTATCGGTCAGACCGCATAACGACATACGTTGTTCCCTTTGTCATCGGTATGTTACTTGCCCGAGATTCGATCGTCGGTATCCAATACCTAGTTCAATCTCATTACCGGCAAGTCTCTTTACTCGCTCCGTAATACATCATCTCGCAACTAACTCATTAGTTGCAATGCTTGCAAGGCTTATGTGATGTGCATTACCGAGAGGGCCCAGAGATACCTCTCCGACGATCGGAGTGACAAATCCTAATCTCAAAATACGTCAACCCAACATGTACCTTTGGAGACACCTGTAGAGCACCTTTATAATCACCCAATTACGTTGTGACGTTTGGTAGCACACAAAGTGTTCCTCCGGCACACGGGAGTTACATAATCTCATAGTCATAGGAACATGTATAAGTCATGAAGAAAGCAATAGCAACATACTAAATGATCGGATGCTAAGCTAATGGAATGGGTCATGTCAATCAGATCATTCAACTAATGATGTGATCCCGTTAATCAAATAACAATTCTTTGTCCATGGTTAGGAAACATAACCGTCTTTGATTAACGAGCTAGTCAAGTAGAGGCATACTAGTGACACTCTGTTTGTCTATGTATTCACACATGTATTATGTTTCCGGTTAATACAATTCTAGCATGAATAATAAACATTTATCATGATATAAGGAAATAAATAATAACTTTATTATTGCCTCTAGGGCATATTTCCTTCAGTCTCCCACTTGCACTAGAGTCAATAATCTAGATCACATCGCCATGTGATTTAACATCAATAGTTCACATCTTTATGTGATTGGTTCACATCTCCATGTGACTAACACCCAAAGGGTTTACTAGATTCAATAATCTAGTTCACATCGCTATGTGATTAAGACCCAAAAAGTGATCATGTTTTGCTTGTGAGAGAAGTTTAGTCAACGGGTCTGCCACATTCAGATCCGCATGTATTTTGCAAATTTCTATGTCAACAATGCTCTGCATGGAGCTACTCCAGCTAATTGCTCCCACTTTCAATATGTATCTGGATTGAGACTTAGAGTCATGTGGATCAGTGTCAAAACTTGCATCGACGTAACCCTTTACGACGAACCTTTTGTCACCTCCGTAATCGAGAAACATATCCTTATTCCAATAAGGATAATTTTGACGCTGTCCATTGATCTACTCCTAGATCACTATTGTACTCCCTCTCTTAACACAGTGTATGGTATACAACAGATCTGGTACATAGCATGGCATACTTTATAGAACCTATGACTGAGGCATAGGGAATGACTTTCATTCTCTTTCTATCTTCTGCCGTGGTCGGGCTTTGAGTCTTACTCAACTTCACACCTTGTAACACAGGCAAGAAACTTTTTCTTTGACTGTTCCATTTTGAACTACTTCAAAATCTTTGTCAAGGTATGTACTCATTAAAAAAACTTATCAAGCATCTTGATCTATCCCTGTAGATCTTGATACTCAATATGTAAGCAGCTTCACCGAGGTCTTTCTTTAAAAAACTCCTTTCAAACACTCCTTTATGCTTTGCAGAATAATTCTACATTATTTCTGATCAACAATATGTCATTCACATATACTTATCAGAAATGTTGTAGTGCTCCCACTCACTTTCTTGTAAATACAGGCTTCACCGCAAGTCTGTATAAAATTATATGCTTTGATCAACTTATCAAAGCGTATATTCCAACTCCGAGATGCTTGCACCAGTCCATAAATGGATCGCTGTAGCTTTGCATATTTTGTTAGCACCTTTAGGATTGACAAAACCATCTTGTTGCATCACATACAACTCTTCTTTAATAAATCTATTAAGGAATGCAGTTTTGTTTATCCATTTGCCAGATTTCATAAAATGCGGCAATTGCTAACATGATTCGGACAAACTTAAGCATAGATACGAGTGAGAAACTCTCATCATAGTCAACACCTTGAACTTGTCGAAAACCTTTTGCGACAATTCTAGCTTTGTAGATAGTAACAGTACTATCCGTGTCCGTCTTCCTCTTGAAGATCCATTTATTATCAATAGCTTGCCGATCCTCGGGCAAGTCCACCAAAGTCCACACTTTGTTCTCATACATGGATCCTATCTCAGATTTCATGGCCTCAAGCCATTTATCGGAATCTGGGCTCATCATCGCTTCCTCATAGTTCGTAGGTTCGTCATGGTCAAGTAACATGACCTCCAGAATAGGATTACCATACCACTCTGGTGCGGATCTCACTCTGGTTTACCTACGAGATTCGGTAGTAACTTGATCTGAAGTTACATGATCATCATCATTAGCTTCCTCACTAATTGTTGTAGTAGTCACAGGAACAGATTTCTGTGATGAACTATTTTCCAATAAGGGAGAAGGTACAATTACCTTATCAAGTTTTCTACTTTCCTCCCACTCACTTCTTTCGAGAGAAACTCCTTCTCTAGAAAGGATCCATTCTTAGCAACGAATGTCTTGCCTTCGGATCTGTGATAGAAGGTGTACCCAACTGTCTCCTTTGGGTATCCTATGAAGACATATTTCTCCGATTTGAGTTTGAGCTTATCGAGATGAAACTTTTTCACATAAGCATCGCAACTCCAAATTTTAAGAAACGACAGCTTAGGTTTCTTGCCAAACCATAGTTCATACAGTGTCGTCTCAACGGATTTAGATGGTGCCCTATTTAACGTGAATGCAACTGTCTCTAATGCATAACCCCAAAACGATAGTGGTAGATCGGTAAGAGACATCATAGATCGCACTATATCTAATAAAGTATGGTTATGACGTTTGGACACACCATTACACTATGGTGTTCCAGGTGGCGTGAGTAGTGAAACTATTTCACATTGTTTTAATTGAAGGCCAAACTCGTAACTCAAATATTTTACCTCTGCGATCATATCGTAGAAACTTTTATTTTCTTGTCACGATGATTTTCCACTTCACTCTGAAATTCTTTGAACTGTTCAAATGTTTCAGACTTATGTTTCATCAAGTAGATATCCCCATATCTGCTCAAATCATCTGTGAAGGTCAGAAAATAATGATACCTGCTGCAAGCCTTAATATTCATCGGACCACATACATCAGTATGTATGATTTCCAACAAATCTGTTGCTTGCTTCATTGTTCCGAAGAACGGCGTTTTAGTCATCTTGCCCATAAGGCATGGTTCGCAAGCATCAAGTGATTCATAATCAAGTGATTCCAAAAGCCCATCAGCATGTAGTTTCTTCATGCGCTTTACACCAATATGACTTAAACGGCAGTGCCACAAATAAGGTGCACTATCATTATTAACTTTGCATCTTTTGGTTTCAATATTATGAATATGTGTATCACTACGATAGAGATCCAATGAACTATTTTCATTGGGTGTGTAACCATATAAGGTTTTATTCATGTAAACAGAACAACAATTTATTATTTTACTTAAATGAATAACCGTATTACAATAAACATGATCAAATCATATTCATGCTCAACGCAAATACCAAATAACACTTATTTAGGTTCAACACTAATCCCGAAAGTATAGGGAGTGTGCGATGATGATCATATCAATCTTGGAACTACTTCCAACACACATCGTCACTTCACCCTTAACTAGTTTCTGTTCATTCTGCAACTCCCGTTTCGAGTTACTACTCTTAGCAACTGAACCAGTATCAAATACCGAGGGGTTGCTACAAACACTAGTAAAATACACATTAATAATCTGTATATCAAATATACCTTTGTTCACTTTGCCATCCTTCTTATCCACCAAATACTTGGGGCAGTTCCGCTTCCAGTGACCAGTCCCTTTGCAGTAGAAGCACTTAGTCTCAGGCTTAGGACCAGACTTGGGCTTCTTCACTTGAGCAGCAACTTGCTTGCCGTTTTTCTTGAAGTTCCCCTTCTTCCCTTTGCCCTTTTATTGAAACTAGTGGTCTTGTCTACCATCAACGCTTGATGCTCTTTCTTGATTTCTACCTTCATCGATTTCATCATCATGAAAAGCTCGGGAGTCGTTTTCGTCATCCCTTGCATACTATAGTTCATCACGAATTTCTACTAACTTGGTGATGGTGACTAGAGAATTCTGTCAATCACTATCTTATCTGGAAGATTAACTCCCACTTGATTCAAGCGATTGTAGTACCCATACAATCTGAGCACATGCTCACTAGTTGAGCGATTCTCCTCCATCTTTTAGCTATAGAACTTGTTGGAGACTTCATATCTCTCAACTCGGGTATTTGCTTGAAATATTAACTTCAACTCCTGGAACATCTCATATGGTCCATGACGTTCAAAACGTCTTTGAAGTCCCGATTCTAAGCCGTTAAGCATGGTGCACTAAACTATCAAGTAGTCATCATATTGAGCTAGCCAAACGTTCATAACATCTGCATCTGCTCCTGCAATAGGTCTGTCACCTAGCGGTGCATCAAGGACATAATTCTTCTGTGCAGCAATGAGGATAAACCTCAGATCACGGATCCAATCCGCATCATTGCTACTAACATCTTTCAACACAATTTTTCTCTAGGAACATATCAAAATAAACATATGAAAGCAACAACGCGAGCTATTGATCTACAACATAGATATGCTAATACTACCAGGACTAAGTTCATGATAAATTAAAGTTCAATTAATCATATTACTTAAGAACTCCCACTTAGATAGACATCCCTCTAAACCTCTATGTGATCACATGATCCAAATCAACTAAACCATAACCGATCATCACGTGAAATGGAGTAGCTTTCAATGGTGAACATCACTATGTTGATCATATCTACTATATGATTCACGCTCGACCTTTCGGTCTCAATGTTCCGAGGCCATATCTGCATATGCTAGGCTCGTCAAGTTTAACATGAGTATTCTGCGTGTGCAAAACTGGCTGGCACCCGTTGTAGATGGACGTAGAGCTTATCACACCCAATCATCACGTGGTGTCTAGGCACGACGAACTTTGGCAATGGTGCATACTCAGGGAGAACACTTTTATCTTGAAATTTAGTGAGGAATCATCTTATAATGCTACCGTCAATCAAAGCAAGATAAGATGCATAAAAGATAAACATCACATGCAATCAAAATATGTGACATGTTATGGCCATCATCATCTTGTGCCTTTGATTTCCATCTCCAAAGTACTGTCATGATCTCTATCATCACCAGCATGACACTATGATCTCCATCATCTTGATCTATATCAATGTGTCGTCACGTGGTCGTCTCGCCAACAATTGCTCTCGCAACTATTGCTATCGCATAGCGATAAAGTAAAGCAATTATTGGGCGCTTGCATCTTATGCAATAAAGAGACAACCATAAGGATTTTGCCAGTTGCTGATAACTTCAAAAAAACATGATCATCTCATACAACAACTTATATCTCATCACGTTTTGACCATATCACATCACAACATGCCCTGCAAAAACAAGTTAGACGTCCTCTACTTTGTTGTTGCAAGTTTTACGTGGCTGCTACGGGCTTAAGCAAGAACCAATCTTACCTACGCATCAAAACCACAACGCTAGTTTGTCAAGTTGGTGCTGTTTTAACCTTCACAAGGACCGGGCGTAGCCACACTCGGTTCAACTAAAGTTGGAGAAACTGACACCCGCCAGCCACCTGTGTGCAAAGCACAACGGTAGAACCAGTCTCGCGTAAGCGTACGCGTAGTGTCGGTCCGGGCCGCTTCATCCAACAATACCGCCGAACCAAAGTATGACATGCTGGTAAGCAGTATGACTTATATCGCCCACAACTCACTTGTGTTCTACTCGTGCATATAACATCAAACCATACAAACCTAGGCTCGGATGCCACTGTTGGGGAATGTAGTAATTTCAAAAAAATTCCTACGCACACGCAAGATCATGGTGATGCATAGCAACGAGAGGGGAGAGTGTGATCTACGTACCCTTGTAGATCAACAACGGAAGCGTTTGGTTGATGTAGTCGTACGTCTCCACGGCCCAACCGATCAATCACCGAAACTACGGCACCTCCGAGTTCTAGCACACGGTCAGCTCAATGACGATCCCCGGACTCCGATCCAGCAAAGTGTCGGGGAAGAGTTCCGTCAGCACGACGGCGTGGTGACGATCTTGATGTACTACTGTCGCAGGGCTTCGCCTAAGCACTGCTACAATATTATCGAGGACTATGGTGGCAGGGGGCGCCGCACACGGCTAAGAATATGATCACGTGGATCAACTTGTGTGTCTATGGGGTGCCCCCTGCCCCCGTATATAAAGGAGTGGAGGAGGGGAGGGCCGGCCCTCTCTATGGCGCGCCCTAGGGGCGTCCTACTCCCACCGGGAGTAGGATTCCCCCTTTCCTAGTCCAACTAGGAGTCCTTCCATGTAGGAGTAGGAAACAAGGAAGGGGCGCAGCCCCTCCCCCTAGTCCAATTCGGACTAGGCCTTGGGGGGGCACGCGGCCTGCCCTAGGAAGCCCCTCTCTCTTTCCCGTAAGGCCCAATAAGGCACAATACTTCTCCCGGCGAATTCCCGTAACTCTTCGGTACTCCGAAAAATACTCGAATCACTCGGAACATTTCCGATGTCCGAATATAGTCGTCCAATATATCGATTTTTATGTCTCGACCATTTCGATACTCCTCGTCATGTCCCCAATCTCATCCGGGACTCCGAACTCCTTCGGTACATCAAAACTCATAAACTCATAATATAACTGTCATTGAAACCTTAAGTGTGCGGACCCTACGGGTTCGAGAACAATGTAGACATGACCGAGACACGTCTCCGGTCAATAACCAATAGCGGGACCTAGATGCCCATATTGGTTCCTACATATTCTACGAAGATCTTTTATCGGTCAGCCCGCATAACAACATACGTTGTTCCCTTTGTCATCGGTATGTTACTTGCCCGAGATTCGATCGTCAGTATCCAATACCTAGTTCAATCTCGTTACCGGCAAGTCTCTTTACTCGTTCCGTAATACATCATCTCGCAACTAACTCATTAGTTGCAATGCTTGCAAGGCTTATGTGATGTGCATTACCGAGAGGGCCCAGAGATACCTCTCCGACGATCGGAGTGAAAAATCCTAATCTCGAAATACGTCAACCCAACATGTACCTTTGGAGACACCTGTAGAGCACCTTTATAATCACCCAGTTACGTTGTGACGTTTGGTAGCACACAAAGTGTTCCTCCGGCACACGGGAGTTACATAATCTCATAGTCATAGGAACATGTATAAGTCATGAAGAAAGCAATATCAACATACTAAATGATCGGATGCTAAGCTAATGGAATGGGTCATGTCAATCAGACCATTCAACTAATGATGTGATCCCGTTAATCAAATAACAATTCTTTGTCCATGGTTAGGAAACATAACCATCTTTGATTAACGAGCTAGTCAAGTAGAGGCATACTAGTGACACTCTGTTTGTCTATGTATTCACACATGTATTATGTTTCCGGTTAATACAATTCTAGCATGAATAATAAACATTTATCATGATATAAGGAAATAAATAATAACTTTATTATTGCCTCTAGGGCATATTACGGAACGAGTAAAGAGACTTGCCGGTAACGAGATTGAACTAGGTATTAAGATACTGACGATCGAATCTCGGACAAGTAACATACCGATGACAAAGGGAACAACGTATGTTGTTATGCGGTCTGACCGATAAAGATCTTCGTAGAATATGTGGGAGCCAATATGAGCATCCAGGTTCCGCTATTGGTTATTGACTGGAGACATGTCTCGGTCATGTCTACATTGTTCTCGAACCCGTAGGGTCCGCACGCTTAAGGTTTCGATGATAGTTATATTATGAGTTTATGAGTTTTGATGTACCGAAGTTAGTTCGAAGTCCCGGATGTGATCACGGACATGACGAGGAGTCTCGAAATGGTCGAGACATAAATATTGATATATTGGACGGCTATCTTCAGACACCGGAAGTGTTCCGGGTGATTTCGGAGAAAATCGGAGTGCCGGAGGGTTACCGGAACCCCCCGGGAGAAGTAATGGGCCTTATGGGCCCTAGTGGAGAGAGAGAGGGGCGGCCAGGGTGGGCCGCGCGCCCCTTCCCCCTCTGGTCCGAATTGGACTAGGAGAGGGGGGGCGCCCCCTTTCCTTCTCCCTCTCCCCCTTCCTTTCCCCCTCCTAGTAGGAGTAGGAAAGAGGGGAGTCCTACTCCTACTAGGAGGACTCCTCCTCCTTGGCGCGCCCTAGGGCCGGCCGGCCTCCTGCCCTTGCTCCTTTATATACGGGGGCAGGGGCACCCCTAGACACACAAGTTGATCCTCGTGATCGTTTTCTTAGCCGTGTGCGGTGCCCCCTTCCACCATACTCCTTGATAATATTGTAGTGGTGCTTAGGCGAAGCCCTGCGACAGTTGAACATCAAGATCGTCACCACGCCGTTGTGCTGACGGAACTCTTCCCCGACACTTTGCTGTATCGGAGTCCGGGGATCGTCATCGAGCTGAACGTGTGCTAAAACTCGGAGGTGCCGTAGTTTCGGTGCTTGATCGGTCAGGCCATGAAGACGTACGACTACATCAACCGCATTGTCATAACGCTTCCGCTGTCGGTCTACAAGGGTACGCAGATCACACTCTCCCCTCTTGTTGCTATGCATCACCATGATCTTGCGGGTGCGTAGGAAAATTTTGAAATTACTATGTTCCCCAACAGTGGTATCAGAGCCTAGGTTTTATGCGTTGATGTTATATGCACGAGTAGAACACAAGTGAGTTGTGGGCGATATAAGTCATACTGCTTACCAGCATGTCATACTTTGGTTCGGCGGTATTATTGGACGAAGTGGCCCGGACCGACATTACGCGTACGCTTACGCTAGACCGGTTCTCCCGACGTGCTTTGCACAAAGGTGGCTAGCGGGTGTCAGTTTCTCCAATTTTAGTTGAACCAAGTGTGACTACGCCCCGTCCTTGCGAAGGTTAAAACAACACCAACTTGACAAACTATCGTTGTGGCTTTGATGCGTAGGTAAGATCGGTTCTTGCTAAGCCCGTAGCAGCCACGTAAAACTTGCAACAACAAAGTAGAGGACGTCTAACTTGTTTTTGCAGGGCATATTGTGATGTGATATGGTCAAGACATGATGCTAAATTTTATTGTATGAGATGATCATGTTTTGTAACTGAGTTATCGGCAACTGGCAGGAGCCATATGGTTGTCGCTTTATTGTATGCAATGCAATTGCGCTGTAATGCTTTACTTTCTCACTAAGCGGTAGCGACAGTCATGGAAGCATAAGATTGGCGAGACGACAACGATGCTACGATGATGATCAAGGTGTCGAGCCGATGACGATGATGATCATGACGGTGCTTCGAAGATGGAGATCACAAGCACAAGATGATGATGGCCATATCATATCACTTATATTGATTGCATGTGATGTTTATCTTTTATACATCCTATCTTGCTTTGATTGACGGTAGCATTTTAAGATGATCTCTCACTAAATTATCAAGAAGTGTTCTCCCTGAGTATGCACCGTTGCGAAAGTTCTTCGTGCTGAGACACCACGTGATGATCGGGTGTGATAGGCTCTACGTTCAAATACAACGGGTGCAAAACAGTTGCACACGCAGAATACTCAGGTTATACTTGACGAGCCAAGCATATACAGATATGGCCTCGGAACACGGAGACCAAAAGGTCGAGCGTGAATCATATAGTAGATATGATCAACATAGTGATGTTCACCAATGAAACTACTCCATCTCACGTGATGATCGGACATGGTTTAGTTGATTTGGATCACGTGATCACTTAGAGGATTAGAGGGATGTCTATCTAAGTGGGAGTTCTTTAGTAATATGATTAATTGAACTTAAATTTATTATGAACTTAGTCCTGGTAGTATTTTGCAAATTATGTTGTAGATCAATAGCTCGCGTTGTTGCTTTCATATGTTTATTTTGATATGTTCCTAGAGAAAATTGTGTTGAAAGATGTTAGTAGCAATGATGCGGATTGGATCCGTGATTTGAGGTTTATCCTCATTGCTGCACAGAAGAATTATGTCCTTGATGCACCGCTAGGTGACAGACCTATTGCAGGAGCAGATGCAGACGTTATGAACGTTTGGCTAGCTCAATATGATGACTACTTGATAGTTTAGTGCACCATGCTTAACGACTTAGAATCGGGACTTCAAATACGTTTTAAACGTCATGGACCATATGAGATGTTCCAGGAGTTGAAGGTAATATTTCAAGCAAATCCCCGAGTTGAGAGATATGAAGTCTCCAACAAGTTCTATAGCTAAAGATGGAGGAGAATCGCTCAACTAGTGAGCATGTGCTCAGATTGTCTGGGTACTACAATCGCTTGAATCAAGTGGGAGTTAATCTTCCAGATAAAATAGTGATTGACAGAATTCTCTAGTCACCATCACCAAGTTAGTAGAACTTCGTGATGAACTATAATATGCAAGGGATAACGGAAACGATTCCCAAGCTCTTCGTGATGCTAAAATCGACGAAGGTGGAAATCAAGAAAAACATCAAGTGTTGATGGTAGACAAGACCACTAGTTTCAAGAAAAGGGCAAAAGGAAGAAGGGGAACTTCAAGAAGAACGGAAAGCAAGTTGCTTCTCAAGTGAAGAAGCCTAAGTCTGATCCTAAGCCTGAGACTAAGTGCTTCTACTGCAAAGGGACTGGTCACTAGAAGCGGAACTACCCCAAGTGATCGGCGGATAAGAAGGATGGCAAAGTGAACATAAGTATATTTGATATACATGTTATTGATGTGTGCTTTACTAGTGTTTATAGCAACCCCTCAGTATTTGATACTAGTTCAGTTGCTAAGATTAGTAACTCGAAACGGGAGTTGCAGAATAAACAGA
This sequence comes from Triticum urartu, assembly GCF_056163025.1. Lineage (NCBI taxonomy): Eukaryota > Viridiplantae > Streptophyta > Magnoliopsida > Poales > Poaceae > Triticum > Triticum urartu. The sequence goes on from NC_141874.1 coordinate 705,063,021, forward strand.
GACTAGTTAAGGGTGAAGTGACGATGTGTGTTGGAAGTGGTTCCAAGATTGATATGATCATCATCGCACACTCCCTATACTTTCGGGATTAGTGTTGAACCTAAATAAGTGTTATTTGGTGTTTGCGTTGAGCATGAATATGATTTGATCATATTTATTGTAATACGGTTATTCATTTAAGTAAGAGAATAAATTGTTGTTTTGTTTACATGAATAAAACCTTATATGGTTACACACCCAATGAAAATAGTTTGTTGGATCTCGATCATAGTGATACACATAATCATAATATTAAAACCAAAAGATGCAAAGTTAATAATGATAGTGCAACTTATTTGTGGCACTACCGTTTAGGTCATATTGGTGTAAAGCGCATGAAGAAACTCCATGCTGATGGGTTTTTGGAATCACTTGATTATGAATCACTTGATGCTTGCGAACCATGCCTCATGGACAAGATGACTAAAACGCCGTTCTCCGGAACAATGGAGCGAGCAACTGACTTATTGGAAATAATACATACTGATGTATGCGATCCGATGAGTGTTGAGGCTCGCACCGGGTATCGTTATTTTCTGACCTTCACAGATGATTTGAGCAGATATGAGTATATCTACTTGATGAAACATAAGTCTGAAACATTTGAAAAGTTCAAAGAATTTCAGAGTGAAGTAGAAAATCATCATGACAAGAAAATAAAGTGTCTACGATCTAATCACAGAGACGAATATTTGAGTTACGAGTTTGGTCTTCAATTAAAACAATGTGGAATAGTTTCACAAACTCATGCCACCTGGAACACCACAGTATAATGGTGTGTCCGAACTTCATAACCGTACTTTATTGGATATAGTGCAATCTATGATGTTTCTTACCGATTTACCACTATCGTTTTGGGGTTATGCATTAGAGACAACTGCATTCACGTTAAATAGGGAACCATCTAAATCCGTTGAGATGACACTATATGAACTGTGGTTTAACAAGAAACCAAAGTTGACGTTTCTTAAAGTTTGGGGTTGTGATGCTTATGTGAAAAGGTTTCATCCCGATAAGCTCAAACCCAAATCGGAGAAATGTGTCTTCATAGGATACCCAAAGGAGACAGTTGGGTACACCTTCTATCACAGATCCGAAGGCAAGATATTCGTTGCTTAGAATGGATCCTTTCTAGAGAAGGAGTTTCTCTCGAAACAAGTGAGTGGGAGGAAAGTAGAACTTGATGAGGTAAATGTACCTGCTCCCTTATTGGAAAGTAGTTCATCACAGAAAACGGTTTCTGTGACACCTACACTAATTAGTGAGGAAGTTAATGATGATGATCATGAAACTTCAGATCAAGTTATTACCGAACCTCGTAGATCAACCAGAGTAAGATCCGCACCAGAGTGGTACGGTAATCCTGTTCTGGAAATCATGCTACTAGATCATGTTGAACCTACGAACTATGAAGAAGCGATGGTGAGCCCAGATTCCGCAAAATGGCTTGAAGCCATGAAATCTGAGATGGGATCCATGTATGAAAACAAAGTATGGACTTTAGTTGACTTGCCCGATGATCGGCAAGCAATTGAAAATAAATGGATCTTCAAGAGGAAGACCGACGCTGATAGTAGTGTTACTATCTACAAAGCTAGAATTGTCACAAAAAGGTTTTCGACAAGTTCAAGATGTTGTCTACGATGAGAGTTTCTCACTCGTATCTATGCTTAAGTCTGTCCGAATCATGTTAGCAATTGCCGCATTTTATGAAATCTGGCAAATGGATAAACAAAGCTGCATTCCTTAATAGATTTCTTAAAGAAGAGTTGTATATGATGCAACCAGAAGGTTTTGTCAATCCTAAAAGTGTTAACAAAATATGCAAGCTCCAGCGATCCATCTGTGGACTGGTGCAAGCATCTCGGAGTTGGAATATGCACTTTGATGAGATGATCAAAGTATATAGTTTTATACAGACTTGTGGTGAAGCCTGTATTTACAAGAAAGTGAGCGGGAGCACTACAGCATTTCTGACAAGTATATGTGAATGACATATTATTGATCGGAAATAATGTAGAATTATTCTGCAAAGCATAAAGGAGTGTTTGAAAGAAGTTTTTCAAAGAAAGACCTCGGCGAAGCTGCTTACATATTAAGCATCAAGATCTATAGAGATAGATCAAGACGCTTGATAAGTTTTTTCAATGAGTAAGACTCAAAGCCCGACCACGGCAGAAGATAGAAAGAGAATGAAAGTCATTCCCTATGCCTCAGCCATAGGTTCTATAAAGTATGCCATGCTATGTACCAGATCTATTGTATACCCTACACTGTTTTTGGCAAGGGAGTACAATAGTGATCTAGGAGTAGATCACTAGACATCGGTCAAAATTATCCTTAGTGGAATAAGGATATGTTTCTCGATTATGGAGCTGACAAAAGGTTCGTCGTAAAAGGATTACGTCGATACAAGTTTTTGGCACTGATCCGGATGACTCTAAGTCTTCATCTGGATACATATTGAAAGTGGGAGCAATTAGCTAAAGTAGCTCCATGCAGAGCATTATAGACATAGAAATTTGCAAAATACACACGGATCTGAATTTTGGCACACTCGTTGACTAAGCTTCTCTCACAAGCAAAACATGATCACACCTTAGTACTCTTAGGGTGTTAATCACATATAGATGTGAACTAGATTACTGACTCTAGTAAACCCTTTGAGTGTTGGTCACATGACGATGTGAACTATGGGTGTTAATCACATGGTGATGTGAACTATTGATGTTAAATCACATGGCGATGTGATCTAGATTATTGACTCTAGTGCAAGTGGGAGACTGAAGGAAATATGCCCTAGAGGCAATAATAAAGTTATTATTTATTTCCTTATATCATGATAAATGTTTATTATTCATGCTAGAATTGTATTATCCGGAAACATAATACATGTGTGAATACATAGACAAACAGAGTGTCACTAGTATGCCTCTACTTGACTAGCTCGTTAATCGAAGATGGTTATGTTTCCTAACCATGAACAGAAGAGTTGTTATTTGATTAACGAGATCACATCATTAGAAGAATGATGTGATTGACATGACCCATTCCATTAGCTTAGCACCCGATCGTTTAGTATGTTGCTATTGCTTTCTTCATGACTTATACATGTTCCTATGACTATGAGATTATGCAACTCCTGTTTGCCGGAGGAACACTTTGTGTGCTACCAAACGTCACAATGTAACTGGGTGATTATAAAGGAGCTCTATAGGTGTCTCCAAAGGTAAATGTTGGGTTGGCGTATTTCGAGATTAGGATTTGTCACTTCGATTGTCGGAGAGGTATCTCTGGGCCCTCTCGGTAATGCACATCACATAAGCCTTGCAAGCATTGCAACTAATGAGTTAGTTGTGAGATGATGTATTACGGAACGAGTAAAGAGACTTGCCGGTAACGAGATTGAACTAGGTATTAAGATACCTATGATCGAATCTTGGACAAGTAACATACCGATGACAAAGGGAACAACGTATGTTGTTATGTGGTCTGACCGATAAAGATCTTCGTAGAATATGTGGGAGCCAATATGAGCATCTAGGTTCCGCTATTGGTTATTGACTAGAGACATGTCTCGGTCATGTCTACATTGTTCTCGAACCCGTAGGGTCCGCACGCTTAAGGTTTCGATGACAGTTATATTATGAGTTTTGATGTACCGAAGTTAGTTCGGAGTCCCGGATGTGATCACGGACATGACGAGGAGTCTCGAAATGGTCGAGACATAAAGATTGATATATTGGACCGCTATATTCGGACACCGGAAGTGTTCCGGGTGATTTCAGAGAAAATCGGAGTGCCGGAGGGTTACCGGAACCCCCCGGGAGAAGTAATGGGCCTTATGGGCCCTAGTGGAGAGAGAGAGGGGCGGCCGGGGTGGGCCGCGCGCTGTTGGGGAACGTAGCAGAAATTCAAAATTTTCTACGCATCACCAAGATCAATCTATGGAGTAATCTAGCAACGAGGGGAAGGAGAGTGCATCTACATACCCTTGTAGATCGCTAAGCGGAAGCGTTCAAGTGAACGAGGTTGATGGAGTCGTACTCGTCGTGATCCAAATCACCGATGATCCTAGTGCCGAACGGACGGCACCTCCGTGTTCAACACACGTACAGCCCGGTGACGTCTCCTACGCCTTGATCCAGCAAGGGGAGAAGGAGAGGTTGGGAAGAGTCCATCCAGCAGCATCATGACGGCGTGGTGGTGGTGGAGGAGCGTGGCAATCCTGCAGGGCTTCGCCAAGCACCACGGGATATGAGGAGAAAGAGAGGGAGGGCTGCGCCAACAAGAGAGATTGAATCGCGTGTGTTGAGAGGCCCTCCTTCCCCACTATATATAGGGAGCCCAAAAGGGGGGGGCGCCGGCCCTAGGAGATCCAATCTCCTAGGGGGGCGGCGGCCAAGGGAGGATTCCCTCCCCCCCAAGGCACCTAGGGGGTGCCTTCCCCTTGTGGGACTCTTCCCTTCTTGAAACCCTAGGCGCATGGGCCTCTTGGGGCTGGTACCCTTGGCCCATGTAGGCCAAGGAGCACCCCCTACAGCCCATGTGGCCCTCCGGGGCTGGTGGCCCCACTTGGTGGACCCCCGGGACCCTCCCGGTGGTCCCGGTACGTTACCGATAAAACCCGAAACTTTTCCGGTGACCAAAACAGGACTTCCTATATATAAATCTTTACCTCCGGACCATTCCAGAACTCCTTGTGACGTCCGGGATCTCATCCGGGACTCCGAACAACATTCGGTAACCACATACAAACTTCCTTCATAACCCTAGCGTCATCGAACCTTAAGTGTGTAGACCCTACGGGTTCGGGAACCATGCAGACATGACTGAGACGTTCTCCGGTCAATAACCAACAGCGGGATCTGGATACCCATGTTGGCTCCCACATGTTCCACGATGATCTCATCGGATGAACCACGATGTCAAGGACTTAATCAATCCCGTATGCAATTCCCTTTGTCTATCGGTACGATACTTGCCCGAGATTCGATCGTCGGTATCCCGATACCTTGTTCAATCTCGTTACCGGCAAGTCTCTTTACTCGTTCCGTAACACATCATCCCGTGATCAACTCCTTGATCACATTGTGCACATTATGATGATGTCCTACCGAGTGGGCCCAGAGATACCTCTCCGTCACACGGAGTGACAAATCCCAGTCTCGATTCGTGCCAACCCAACAGACACTTTTGGAGATACCCGTAGTGCACCTTTATAGTCACCCAGTTACGTTGTGATGCTTGGCACACCCAAAGTATTCCTACGGTATCCGGGAGTTGCACAATCTCATGGTCTAAGGAAATGATACTTGACATTAGAAAAGCTTTAGCATACGAACTACACGATCTAGTGCTATGCTTAGGATTGGGTCTTGTCCATCACATCATTCTCCTAATGATGTGATCCCGTTATCAACGACATCCAATGTCCATGGTCAGGAAACCGTAACCATCTATTGATCAACGAGCTAGTCAACTAGAGGCTTACTAGGGACATGGTGTTGTCTATGTATCCACACATGTATCTGAGTTTCCTATCAATACAATTCTAGCATGGATAATAAACGATTATCATGAACAAGGAAATATAATAATAATCAATTTATTATTGCCTCTAGGGCATATTTCCAACAGTCTCCCACTTGCACTAGAGTCAATAATCTAGTTCACATCGCCATGTGATTAACACTCACAGGTCACATCGCCATGTGACCAACATCCAAAGAGTTTACTAGAGTCAATAATCTAGTTCACATCACTATGTGATTAACACTCAATGTGTTCTGGGTTTGATCATGTTGCTTGTGAGAGAGGTTTTAGTCAACTGGTCTGCAACATTCAGATCCGTATGTACTTCACAAATTTCTATGTCATCTTGTAGATGCAACTACTACGCTATATTTGGAGCCATTTCAAATAACTGTTCTACTTGGAGCTATTCTAAATTTTTGCTCCATTATACATATCCGGTATCTCTACTCAGAGCTATCCAGATAGGTGTTAAGCTTGCATCGACGTAACTCTTTACGACGAACTCTTTTACCACCTCCATAATCGAGAAAATTCCTTAGTCCACTAGTTACTAAGGATAACTTTGGCCGCTGTCCTGTGATCCATTCTTGGATCACTCTTGTACCCCTTGACTGACTCATGGCAAGGCACACTTCAGGTGCGGTACACAGCATAGCATACTGTAGAGCCTACGTCTTAAGCATAGGGGACGACCTTCGTCCTTTCTCTCTATTCTGCCGTGGTCGAGCTTTAAGTCTTAACTTCATACCTTACAACTCAGACAAGAACTCCTTTGACTGATCCATCTTGAACACCTTCAAGATCATGTCAAGGTATGTGCTCATTTGAAAGTACCATTAAGCGTTTTAATATATCCTTTTAGATCTTGATGCTCAATGTTCAAGTAGCTTAATCCAGGCTTTCCATTGAAAACACTTCCCAAATAACCCTATATGCTTTCCAGAAATTCTATGTCATTTCCGATCTATGATATGTCAACAACATATACTCATCAGAAATTCTATAGTGCTCCCACTCACTTCTTTGGAAATACAAGTTTCTCATAAACTTTGTATACACCAAAATCTTTGATCATCTCATCAAAGCATACATTCCAACTCCGAGATGCTTACTCCAGTCCTTAGAAGGATTGCTGGAGCTTTGCATACTTATTAGCATCTTTCAGGATTGACAAAACCTTCCGGTTGTATCACATACAACCTTTCCTCAAGAAAATCGTCGAGGAAACAATGTTTTGACATCCTATCTGCAAGATTTCATAAATAATGCAGTAATCGCTAATATAATTCCAACAGACTTTTTAGCATCGCTACGTGTGAGAAAGTAGTCAACTCCTTGAACTTGTCGGGAAACATCTTAATGACAAGTCGAGCTTTCTTAATGGTGACATTTACCATCATTGTCCTCTTCCTTTTAAAATCCATCTATAGTCAACAGCCTCACGACCATCGAGCCGTTCTGCCAAAGTCTACACTTTGTTTTCATACATGGATCCTCTCTCGGATTTTATGGCCTCGAGCCATTCATCGGAACCCGGGCCCACCATTGCTTCTCCATAGCTCGTTCATTGTTGTCTAGCAACATGACTTCTAAGACAGGATTACGTACCACTCTGAAGTAGCACGCATCCTTGTCATCCCACGAGATTTGGTAGTGACTTGATCTGAAGTTTCATGATCACTATTCACAAGCTTCCACTTCAATTGGTGTAGGTGCCACAGGAACAACTTCCTGTGCCCTGCCACACACTAGTTGAAGAGACGGTTTAATAACCTCATCAAGTCTCCACCATCCTCCCACTCAATTCTTTCGAGAGAAACTTTTCCTCGAGAAAGGACCCGATTCTAGAAACAATCCCTTATTGCTTTCGGATCTGAGACAGGAGGCATACCCAACTGTTCTGGGTGTCCTATGAAGATGCATTTATCCGCTTTGGGTTCGAGCTTATCAGCCTGAAACTTTTTCACATAAGCGTCGCAGCCCCAAACTTTTAAGAAATGACAGCTTATGTTTCTTTAAACCATAGTTCATACGATGTCATCTCATCGGAATTACGTGGTGCCCTATTTAAAGCGAATGTGGTTGTCTCTAATGCCTAACCCATAAACTATCGTGGTAATTCGATAAGAGACATCATGGTATGCATCATATCCAATAGGGTGCAGTTATGATGTTCGGACACACCATCACACTATGGTGTTCCAGGCTGTATTAGTTGTGAAACAATTTCCACAATGTCTTAATTCTGTGCCAAACTCGTAATTCAGATATTCATCTCTATGATCATATCATAGATATTTTATCCTCTTGTCACGATGATCTTTCAACTTCACCCTGAAATTACTTGAACCTTTCAATAATTCAGACTCGTGATTCATCAAGTAAATATACTCAACATCTACTCAAATCATCTGTGAAGTAAGAACATAACGATATCCACTACACGCCTCAGCACTCATTGGACTGCACACATCAAAATGTATTACTTCCAACAAGTTGCTTTCTAGTTCCATTTTACTGAAAACGAGGCTTTCAGTCATCTTGCCCATGTGGTATGATTTGCATGTCTCAAGTGATTCAAAATCAAGCGAGTCCAAAGATCCATCAACATGGAGCTTCTTCATGCGTTTTATACCAATATGACTCAAATTGCAGTGCCACAAGTATGTGGTACTATCATTACTATCTTTTGGCATGAACATGTGTATCACTACGATCGAGATTCAATAAACCATTCATTTTAGGTGTAAGACCTATTGAAGGTATTATTCAAATAAACAAAGTAACCATTATTCTCCTTAAATGAATAACCGTATTGCGATAGACATAATCCAATCATGTCTATGCTCAACGCAAACACCAAATAACAATTATTCAGGTTTAACACCAATCTCGATGGTAGAGGGAGCATGTGATGCTTGATCATATCAACATTGGAAACACTTCCAACACATATCGTCAGCTCACCTTTAGCTAGTCTCCGTTTATTCCGTAGCTTTTATTTCGAGTTACTAACACTTAGCAACCGAACTGGTATCTAATACCCTGGTGCTACTAGGAGTACTAGTAAAGTACACATTAACACAATGTATATCCAATCTACTTCTACCGACCTTGCCAGCCTTCTCATCTACCAAGTATCTAGGGTAATTCTGCTCCAGTGGCTGTTCCCCTTATTATAGAAGCACTTAGTCTCGGGTTTGGGTTCAACTTTGGGTTTCTTCACTAGAACAGCAACTGATTTGTTGTTCCATGAAGTATCCCTTTCTTGCCCTTGCCCTTCTTGAAACTAGTGGTTTCACCAACCATCAACAATTGATGCTCCTTCTTGATTTCCACTTTTGTGGTGTCAAACATCGCGAATATCTCAAGGATCATCATATATGTCCTCGATATGTTATAGTTCATCACGAAGCTCTAGCATCTTGGTGGTAATGACTTCGGAGAAACATCATTATCTCATCTGGAAGATCAACTCCCACTCGATTCAAATGATTGTTGTACTCAGACAATCTGAGCACAAGCTCAACAATTGAGCTTTTCTCCCTTAGTTTGTAGGCTAAGAAAATCGTTGGAGGTCTTATACCTCTTGACGTGGGCACGAGCCAGAAATCCCAATTTCAGCCCTCGAAACATCTCATATGTTTCGCGACGTTTCAAAACGTCTTCGGTGCCTCAACTCTAAACCGTTTAACTGAACTATCACGTAGTTATCAAAACTTGTATGTCAGATGTTCGCAACATCCACAGACGACGTTCGAGGTTCAGCACACTGAGCGGTGCATTAAGGACATAAGCCTTCTATGAAGCAATGAGGACAATCCTCAGTTTACGGACCTAGTCCGCATAATTGCTACTATCAACTTTCAACTAAATTTTCTCTAGGAACATATCTAAACAGTAGAACTGAAGCGCGAGCTACGACATAATTTGTGAAGACCTTTGACTATGTTTAGGATAATTAAGTTCATCTTATGAACTCCCACTCAGATAGACATCCCTCTAGTCATCTAAGTGATTACATGATCCGAGTCAACTAGGCCGTGTCCGATCATCACGTGAGACGGACTAGTCAACATCGGTGAACATCTTCATGTTGATCGTATCTTCTATACGACTCATGTTCGACCTTTCGGTCTTCTGTGTTCCGAGGCCATGTCTGTACATGCTAGGCTCGTCAAGTCAACCTAAGTGTTTCGCGTGTGTAAATCTGGCTTACACCCATTGTATGTGAACGTAAGAATCTAACACCCGATCATCACGTGGTGCTTCGAAACACGAACTGTCGCAACGGTGCACAGTTAGGGGGAACACTTTCTTGAAATTTTAACGAGGGATCATCTTATTTACTACCATCGTTCTAAGCAAATAAGATGTATAAACATGATAAACATCACATGCAATCAAATAGTAACATGATATGGCCAATATCATATGCTCATTTTGATCTCCATCTTCGGGGCTCCATGATCATCATCGTCACCAGCATGACACCATGATCTCCATCATCATGATCTCCATCATCGTGTCTTCATGAAGTTGTCTCGCCAACTATTACTTCTACTCCTACAGCTAACAGTTAGCAATAAAGTAAAGTAATTACATGACGTTTAAGTTGACACGCAGGTCATAAATAAATAAAGACAACTCATATGGCTCCTGCCGGTTGTCATACTCATCGACATGCAAGTCGTGATTCCTATTACAAGAACATGATCAATCTCATACATCACATATATCATTCATCACATCCTTTTGGCCATATCACATCACATGGAATAACCTGCAAAAACAAGTTAGACGTCCTCTAATTGTTGTTTGCATGTTTTACGTGGCTGCTATGGGTTTCTAGCAGGAACGTTTCTTACCTACGCAAAACCACAACGTGATATGCCAATTGCTATTTACCCTTCATAAGGACCCTTTTCATCGAATCTGTTCCGACTAAAGTGGGAGAGACAGACACCCGCCAGCCACCTTATGCAACTAGTGCATGTTAGTCGGTGGAACCGGTCTCACGTAAGCGTACGTGTAAGGTTGGTCCGGGCCGCTTCATCCCACAATGCCGTCGAAACAAGATTGGACTAGTAACGGTAAGCATATTGAACAAGATCAACGCCCACAACTACTTTGTGTTCTACTCGTGCATAGAATCTATGCAATAAACCTGGCTCATGATGCCACTGTTGGGGAACGTAGCAGAAATTCAAAATTTTCTACGCATCACCAAGATCAATCTATGGAGTAATCTAGCAACGAGGGGAAGGAGAGTGCATCTACATACCCTTGTAGATCGCTAAGCGGAAGCGTTCATGTGAACGAGGTTGATGGAGTCGTACTCGTCGTGATCCAAGTCACCGATGATCCTAGTGCCGAACGGACGGCACCTCCGTGTTCAACACACGTACAGCCCGGTGACGTCTCCTACGCCTTGATCCAGCAAGGGGAGAAGGAGAGGTTGGGAAGACTCCATCCAGCAGCATCACGACGGCGTGGTGGTGGTGGAGGAGCATGGCAATCCTGCAGGGCTTCGCCAAGCACCACGGGATATGAGGAGAAAGAGAGGGAGGGCTGCGCCAACAAGAGAGATCGAATCGCGTGTGTTGAGAGGCCCTCCTTCCCCACTATATATAGGGAGCCCAAAAGGGGGGGCACCGACCCTAGGAGATCCAATCTCCTAGGGGGGCGGCGGCCAAGGGAGGATTCCCTCCCCCCCAAGGCACCTAGGGGGTGCCTTCCCCTTGTGGGACTCTTCCCTTCTTGAAACCCTAGGCGCATGGGCCTCTTGGGGCTGGTGCCCTTGGCCCATGTAGGCCAAGGAGCACCCCCTACAGCCCATGTGGCCCTCCGGGGCTGGTGGACCCACTTGGTGGACCCCCGGGGCCCTCCTGGTGGTCCCGGTACGTTACCGATAAAACCCGAAACTTTTCTGGTGACCAAAACAGGACTTCCAATATATAAATCTTTACCTCTGGACCATTCCGGAACTCCTCGTGACGTCCGGGATCTCATCCGGGGCTCCGAACAACATTCGGTAACCACATACAAACTTCCTTCATAACCCTAGCGTCATCGAACCTTAAGTGTGTAGACCCTACGGGTTCGGGAACCATGCAGACATGACCGAGACGTTCTCCGGTCAATAACCAACAGCGGGATCTGGATACCCATGTTGGCTCCCACATGTTCCACGATGATCTCATCAGATGAACCACGATGTCAAGGACTTAATCAATCCCGTATGCAATTCCCTTTGTCTATCGGTACGATACTTGCCCGAGATTCGATCGTCGGTATCCCGATACCTTGTTCAATCTCGTTACCGGCAAGTCTCTTTACTCGTTCCGTAACACATCATCCCGTGATCAACTCCTTGATCACATTGTGCACATTATGATGATGTCCTACCGAGTGGGCCCAGAGATACCTCTCCGTCACACGGAGTGACAAATCCCAGTCTCGATTCGTGCCAACCCAACAGACACTTTTGGAGATACCCGTAGTGCACCTTTATAGTCATCCAGTTACGTTGTGACGCTTGGCACACCCAAAGTATTCCTACGGTATCCGGGAGTTGCACAATCTCATGGTCTAAGGAAATGATACTTGACATTAGAAAAGCTTTAGCATACGAACTACACGATCTAGTGCTATGCTTAGGATTGGGTCATGTCCATCACATCATTCTCCTAATGATGTGATCCCGTTATCAACGACATCCAATGTCCATGGTCAGGAAACCGTAACCATCTATTGATCAACGAGCTAGTCAACTAGAGGCTTACTAGGGACATGGTATTGTCTATGTATCCACACATGTATCTGAGTTTCCTATCAATACAATTCTAGCATGGATAATAAACGATTATCATGAACAAGGAAATATAATAATAATCAATTTATTATTGCCTCTAGGGCATATTTCCAACACGCGCCCCCTCCCCCTCTGGTCCGAATTGGACTAGGAGAGGGGGGGGGGCGGCGCCCCCCTTTCCTTCTCCCTCTCCCCGTTCCTTTCCCCCTCCTAGTAGGAGTAGGAAAGAGGGGAGTCCTACTCCTACTAGGAGGAGGACTCCTCCTCCTTGGCGCGCCCTAGGGCCGGCCGGCCTCCTCCCCTTGCTCCTTTATATACAGGGGTAGGGGGCATCCCTAGACACACAAGTTGATCCTCGTGATCGTTTTCTTAGCCGTGTGCGGTGCCCCCTTCCACCATACTCCTCGATAATATTGTAGTGGTGCTTAGGCGAAGCCCTGCGACAGTTGAACATCAAGATCGTCACCACGCTGTTGTGCTGACAGAACTCTTCCCCGACACTTTGCTGGATCGGAGTCCGGGGATCGTCATCGAGCTGAACGTGTGCTATAACTCGGAGGTGCCGTAGTTTCGGTGCTTGATCGGTCAGGCCGTGAAGACGTACGACTACATCAACCGCGTTGTCATAACTTTTCCGCTGTCGGTCTACAAGGGTACGTAGATCACGCTCTCCCCTCTCGTTGCTATGCATCACCATGATCTTGCGCGTGCGTAGGAATTTTTTTAAATTACTACGTTCCCCAACAATCTTTTCACTTATGTCATGTCGGTCTTTACGTGACTTGTACTTTGTTTTTTTATGATATATGAATGAGACACGTACTACCATAGAAAAAAAGAAGTTAACACACAATTAGTTTGGCCAAAGAGATCGCCTAAGCCCGGGCTGAAGCCAGAAACAGACATGGCAGATTCTGAAAAAAAATGACATGCCAAAAGAATTGGTGTTTCATCAATCAACCTTTTCCGATTTTAAAGGCGCCATACAATTTTTGGCTCGTCACACTTATCACGCGCGTATCTATCAGCCTTCCAAAACTCCGCTCCCACCTCCCCCATTATCTGCAACAACCTCCGATCCAACTGGCCTAGCCGGCTCGAACGCCGATTCTTGACTCATATTCCAGGCGCCTTCTCACATGCGACCTTCTCCTCCAACGCCAGTCCCATCGCCGCCGCCCTATTCACCGGCTGTAACGGAGCCGTCGTCCTCACCCACGGGAACGGAGCCGCCGGCGACCGCCCATCCGGCCTGCGGAATACGACGTCACTGCTTGTTCTTCATCCACATGTTGGATTGAAGGTGAGAATGCCGGCTATTGTCATCAGTTAGAACTAAGGCAACACATGAGATGATTTAAAACCAAAGAATGGATTCCGCTTATTCTGTGCATGAACCCATCATGAGATCTTATGGGTTTTCTCTGAATTTTGCTCCATCCATAGCATCGTGATCTGCCTCTCTATGGTCGCCGCCGGCGTCGAACTCTCTCCGTGGACACTTCATGCAGTTAGCTCGAACGCCAATGCCACCCTCCTGACCGGGGCGATCGGAGCCGCCAGCCACACCCAGCCACCCAGGGGATCGGAGCCAGCGGCCACCACCCACCTGGCCTGTGCGATATGACGGTACTACTTCCTCTTCATCCACCTATTCGCATCATGGTTAGAACGCCTGGTATTTTTACACCCCTTAGACAACAGTGAGGTCAATATAATCAAGAACTATGTATATAAATATCAAATGGCAGAATACATACCACGTGGTGTTCACATTAACGATAGTAGAGAAAATTTAGTATGTAATCATTAATCACCGATCAATCTGTGTGGTAAATGTACACCTCTGGAGAGGTAGTAACAAAGAAGTAATTAAATTAAATAGCTTATCATAGTAATTTTGTACTCTGTAAGAAACAGGTGGAACAATTACAGTATAGTACAACCCCATAGCTTATGTTTATTCTGTGACTTCACCCAGTCTCTGTTTGTTCATATTTTCCAGGAATGGCCAGTTCTGCTACAAGTTGTGCCGACACACAATTACCAGACTTAACCAATCAGGCATATTTTTTCCCAGTTAGGTTAAAATCTTTGAAAACACGTAGTTCTTTTACCTTTACACATATTTCAGGCTTTTTTTGGACGAACTCGGTGTGAAACATGCAAATATGAGGTTAATGTGCTCACCGATAAGGTTCGCGCAAATGATTGATGGATTAGATGACGAGCACCTAAAGGCCATCTGCACTCAAACTGGTCTTGGAGGGCTAACAAAGATGAAGTCAGTGTCTCTCCGACGTATTATGTTGGTGCTGCTAGTGAAGAGCTACATCCATGACATGGAGAGTATTCACATTGCTGGTAAGGACATTTCTATAACTCCAACAGATATCTATCAATTAATGGACCTTCCAATAGAGGGGAAAAATATATATATGGAAACGGGAAAACCACAAGACGCAAACCTGTTAAGGGCTTATCAAATAGATGGAAGACTTAAGCTGAGTGACCTTGAGGACAAAATTAAAGCCTCCAAAACTCCAGATGATCATTTCATCAGGCAGTTTGTTTTGTATGCTATTCGCATTATTTTAGCACCCACGGTACAAGATTATGTCGACTCCAAATATTTCGTCCTTGTTGAAGACGTCGCAAGAATTCCCAGTTTTAACTAGGGTTGTTTCACATTGAACCATTTGATAACATCCATCAATACTTTTAATTATAAGGATCAAGTCAATCTACAAGGAAATCTAGCTTTGCTCCAAGTAGGCATTCTTCCAAATTGAGCCAATTCTGGTTTTCGAAGATATACTTTACATAACTACTGTCCATTTTCTACAGTGCCATACATTGCCTAAATATTCAGAACTATGTTTGAGGCGTGGGTCATGTATGTCTTGAGCACCCGATTCACCTTCTCCTCGTCCCACATGAACCCTTGGATTTTCTACACCCACTCGAAGCAGCTCACCATCACTCCGCCGGAGTTGGCCATGATGTCCGGTAGGATCAGCACGCCCTTCTTTGCCAGAATATGCACCATGAACATTTCTCTGTTGTCAGTTAATGTGTGAATGTGTCACCAAATGTGTTGGGGAACGTAGTAATTTCAAAAAATTCCAACGCACACGCAAGATCATGGTGATGCATAGCAACAAGATGGGAGAGTGTTGTCTACGTACCCTCGTAGACCATTCACGGAAGCGTTATATCAACGCAGTTGATGTAGTCGTGCGTCTTCATGATCCGACCGATCCAAGTACCGAAAGCACGGCACCTCCGAGTTCTGCACACGTTCGGCTCGGTGATGTCCTCGCCTTCTCGATCCAGCAAGAGGGGCGAAGTAGTAGATGAGTTCCGGCAGCACGACGGCGTGGTGATAGTGTTGGTGAAGAACAATCTCCGCAGGGCTTCGCCTAAGCACTACGAAAACTAGGACGGAGGATAAACTAGAGGGGATGGGGTTGCCGGCACACGGCTTGGTGTTTCTTGATGTGTCTTGGGTGCTAGCCCTACCCCTCTATTTATATGTTGAGCCCTGGGGTCGAAACTTGGAGTAAAAGCCTCCACAAAGTCGGTTTCACCCGAAAGGCAAGAGTCCTTCTCGAACTCCAGGGCCAGACGCCAGGGTTCTTGGCGTCTGGACCTAGACGCCAGGGACCCTGGCGTCTGGCCCCTGGACTCCGCAAAACTTCCTTTTGCGCTTTCCAAAAACCTTGTGGGCTTTCCCCTTTGGCCCAAATAAAGTGTTCTCGTACCCAAACATTTCGAGAAACATCCGGAACCCCTTCCGGTGAATTCCGGAACCCTTCTGGTGACCAAACACTATTATCCCACATATCAAACTTTATCTCTGGACCATTCCGGAGTTCCTCGTCATGTCCGTGATCTCATCCCGGACTCCGAGCAACATTCAGTCACCAACATACATAACTCATATCGTACTATATTGTCAACGAACGTTAAGCATGCGGACCATACGGGTTCGAGAACTATGTAGACATGACCGAGACACCTCTCTGGTCAATAACCAATAGCGGGACCTGGATGCCCATATTGGCTCCTACATATTCTACGAAGATCTTTATCGGTCAGACTGCATAACAACATACGTTGTTCCCTTTGTCATCGGTATGTTACTTGCCCAAGATTCGATCGTCGGTATCTCAATACCTAGTTCAATCTCGTTACCGGCAAGTCTCTTTACTCGTTCCGTAATACATCATCCCGCAACTAACTCATTAGTTGCAATGCTTGCAAGGCTTATAGTGATGTGCATTACCGAGTGGGCTAGAGATACCTCTCCGACAATCAGAGTGACAAATCCTAATCTTGAAATACGCCAACCCAACAAGTACCTTTGGAGACACCTGTAGAGCACCTTTATAATCACCCAGTTACATTGTGACGTTTGGTGGCACACAAAGTGTTCCTCCGGTAAACGGGAGTTGCATAATCTCATAGTCATAGGAACATGTATAAGTCATGAAGAAAGCAATAGCAACAAACTAAACGATCAAGTGCTAAGCTAACGGAATGGGTCAAGTCAATCACATCATTCTCCTAATGATGTGATCCCGTTAATCAAATGACAAGTCATGTCTATGGTTATGAAACTTAACCATCTTTGATCAACGAGCTAGTTAAGTAGAGGCATACTAGTGACACTCTGTTTGTCTATGTATTCACACATGTATTATGTTTCCGGTTAATACAATTCTAGCATGAATAATAAACATTTATCATGATATAAGGAAATAAATAATAACTTTATTATTGCCTCTAGGGCATATTTCCTTCAGTCTCCCACTTGCACTAGAGTCAATAATCTAGTTCACATCGCCATGTGATTTAACATCAATAGTTCACATCACCATGTGATTAACACCCATAGTTCACATCGTCATGTGACCAACACCCAAAGGGTTTACTAGAGTAAATAATCTAGTTCACATCAATATGTGATTAACACCCAAAGAGTACTAAGGTGTGATCATGTTTTGCTTGTGAGAGAAGTTTAGTCAACGGGTCTGCCACATTCAGATCCGTAAGTATTTTGCAAATTTCTATGTCAACAATGCTCTGCACAAAGCTACTCTAGCTTATTGCTCCCACGTTTAATATGTATCCAGAGTGAGACTTTGAGTCATCTGGATCAGTGTCAAAACTTGCATCGATGTAACCCTTTACGACGAACCTTTTGTCAGCTCCATAATCGAGAAACATATCCTTATTCCACTAAGGATATTTTTGACCAATGTCCAGTGATCTACTCCTATATCACTATTGTACTCCCTTGCCAAACTCAGGGCAGGGTATACAATAGGTCTGGTAAACAGATGGCATATTTTATAGAACCTATGGCCAAGGCATAGGGAATGACTTTCATTCTCTTTCTATCTTCTGCCGTGGTCGGGCTTTGAATCTTACCCAGTTTCACACCTTGTAACACATGCAAGAACTCTTTCTTTGACTGTTCCATTTTGAACTACTTCAAAATCTCGTCAAGGTATGTACTCATTGAAAAACTTATCAAGCGTCTTGATCTATCTCCATAGATCTTGATGCTCAATATGTAAGCAGCTTCACTGAGGTCTTTCTTTGAAAAACTCCTTTCAAACACTCCTTTATGCTTTGCAGAATAATCCCACATTATCTCTGATCAACAATATGTTATTCACATATACTTATCAGAAATGTTGTAGTGCTCCCAATCACTTACTTGTAAATACAGGCTTCGCCGCAAGTCTGTATAAAACTATATGCTTTGATCAATTTATCAAAGCGTATATTCCAACTCTGAGATGCTTGCTGAAAGATCGTGGATGTCTCCTAGAGGGGGGGGGGGTGAATAGGCGTTTTAAAATAATTACGATTTAGGCTTGAACAAATGCGGAATAAACCTAGCGGTTAATTTGCCAAGCACAAAACCTAAAACAACTAGGCTCACCTATGTGCACCAACAACTTATGCTAAGAAAGATAAGAAACTATGTGATAGCAAGATATATGACAAGAAACAATATGGCTATCACAAAGTAAAGTGCATAAGTAAAGGGCTCGGGTAAGAGATAACCAAGGCACGAGGAGACGACGATGTATCCCGAAGTTCACACCCTTGCGGATGCTAATCTCCGTTTGGAGCGGTGTGGAGGCACAATGCTCCCCAAGAAGCCACTAGGGCCACCGTAATCTCCTCACGCTCTCGCACAATGCAAGATGTCGTGATTCCACTAAGGGACCCTTGAGGGCGGTCACCGAACCCGTACAAATGGCAACCCTTGGGGGCGGTCACCGAACCCGTACACTTTGGTAACCCTTGGGGGCGGTCACCGGTACCCGTCAAATTGCTCGGGGCGATCTCCACAACCTAATTGGAGACCCCGACGCTTGCCCGGAGCTTTGCACCACAATGATTGAGCTCCGAACACCAACAACAGTCTAGGGCGCCCAAGCACCCAAGAGGAACAAGCTCAAGGGTACCAAGCACCCAAGAGTAATAAGCTTCTCAACTTGTAACTTCCACGTATCACGTGGAGAACTCAAACCGATGCACCAAATGCAATGGCAAGGCCACATGGAGTGCCCAAGTCCTTCTCTCTCAAATCCCACCAAAGCAACTAATGCTAGGGAGGAAAATGAGAGGAAGAACAAGAAAGAGAACACCAAGAACTCCAAGATCTAGATCCAAGGGGTTCCCCTCACATAGACGAGAAAGTGATTGGTGGAAATGTGGATCTAGATCTCCTCTCTCTTCTCCCTCAAAAACTAGCAAGAATCCATGTAGGGATTGAGAGATAGCAAGCTCGAAGAAGGCCAACAATGGGAGAAGAACACGAGCTTAAAAGGATTAGGTTCATTGGGGAAGAATACCCCCTTTTATAGTGGGGGAAACAATCCAACCGTTATCCCCCACTCAACCCCGCAGAGAGGGTACTACCGCGGAGGCAGGGCGGTACTACCGCTCATAAGCGGTACTACCTCTCCCCCTCAGCGGTACTGCCGCGCCAGACGAAAAAGGGGCTGGGGCTGGGACCCAGAGCGGTACTACCGTGGAGGCAGGGCGGTACTACCGCTAATAAGCGGTACTACCGCCACTACTACCGCAGCTAGTGCCGCAAAACCCGACACGAGAAAAAGCGCACTCGAGTCGAGGCGGTAGGAGCACGGAGCCGCAACGGTACTACTGCTGAGACCATCAAGCAGTACTACCGCTCCGAGGAGCGGTACTACCGCTTAGTGAGCTTCACCGGTACTACCGCTGTGGCCCGCGGTACTACCGCTGGGTCCAGACAAAAACCACACTCAAGAAAACCAGAACTGCCATAACTTCTGCATATGAGCTCCGAGTTGAGCAAACTCAAGCTTGTTGGAAACAAGACGACGAGTAGCATCAAAACAGCGAGGGGAGGTATGCCTAACAAAAAGAGGAGTGAAACCTCCAACCGAGAAGAACCGGCAAAACCTCTAACATCGAAAACATCATAGAAGAAGCAAGCAAACTCCGTTTTTGATGAACTCAAGCTTGTCATCAAGATGACCATAAGCTCTAAGACTCACAAAGAGAACCAAACAAGAACCAAGAAAGATGATGCAAGGATGCAATGGTTTGAGCTCTCTACAAACGATACGATCAAGCTACCAACTTGAGAGCCCCCCTTGATAGTACGGCAAACGATCCTATAACCCGGTCTCCAAACTACCACCATGAGACTGGTAAAATAGAAAACCTATCAAGAGCAAACCTTTGCCTTGCACATGGTCCACTTGAGCTAGATGATGACGATCTTGACTCCCTCAATTTGGACCACCTTACTTGATTGCGTTGGCACGATGAAGACTAGATGATTGCTCCCCCATAGACCACTATGGGTGAGCCACTCTTCGGCACATCTTCGCAAGTCCATTGTCACCACAATGGCCGGCAAGCTTCAAGAACTTGATCTCTTCGCGATGATCCACTTGAACTTGCACACGGCAATCTTGATGACGATCACCACTTGATGTCATCCTCTCCATGGGTTGAGAGATATCTTCCTCTTGACACAAGCCCATGAACATGTACCTAACCCCATGTAGAACTCTCACATAGACCATGGGTTAGTACACAAAGCACAATGGACAATGCTTACCAAACCATGGGATCACTTGATCCCTCTCTGCCGGGGTACTGATCCACGGGCACCTATGGGACCGGCGGACCGAGTCCCTTTCGGTTCAGCGGGGGCGGAGATCGTGCAAAGAGCAAATCGAGGCGATACACGCGAGCGATTTACCCAGGTTCGGGCCGCACGGATGCGTAAAACCCCACTCCTGCTTTGTGGTTTGTATTGAGTTCTTGCTCGGGAGCGCGGAATGCTACAGTACACACCACCAGCTAACGAGACCGAGCGTGAGTGTTCTGTGAACTGGCTAACCCCCCTCTACGTTGCGCATGGGCCTCCTTTTATATGCTCAAGGGGTCACCGACAGGTGGCAACGGAGGTAAAGGCAAAAACGGAAAGGTGCTGTGGTAGGCACAGCTACCTGCTACAGCGTATCATACCTAACTCTGACGGCAGGGGACAAGGGCCTTAAATGCCCGTCTGCGTCGCCTAAAACAGTGTAAAAGGGACCGTCAGGGATGCCACCGCTTGCCACGATGGCGATCTTGTCAGCGCCGCTTGCCACCGCGCACTGCAAGCTGCACAGCCTCTCGCCACGTACGCCTGGAAGGGTCCCAGAGTGACACGTTGGTGGATGTGCTGGAGCGCGGGCACAGTGGTGTCTTGCCGCGGCAAGCGCCTTGCCGCGGTTGTTGTCTTGTCGCGCCCGGGAGCTTGTCGCTCACCGGGCCTTGCCGGGACATGCGACGCATCGCGGCAAGTTCCTTGAGATGCCTTGGTTGGCCTTCCCGGCAAGCTCCTCTTGCCGGTGTCTTGAGATGCCTTGGTTGGCCTTCCCGGCAAGCTCCTCTTGCCGGGGTCTTGAGATGTCTTTGTTGGCCTGGATACTTTGTTCTTGAATGGCTCCAAAGGAACCACGGAGGACCTTGGCGGTCACCCGGCAAGCCTTGCCGCGGGACGCTGCGACTGCCCGTGCACAAGTTCGGGATACTAGGGTACCCCTACTCTAGTACACCGACAGGAGCCCCTGGGCCTGGGCCATACACGGTGCCGAGCGCTGTTGGGCTAGGCCCAAAAAAGGGCACGGGCACGCGCGGCCTAGGTTACGCCGTATCTTACTCCGTATCCACCGCGCCCTCCCCGAACGGCACGCGTTGAATGCGGCGTCGTGGGAGAGGTCGTGGGTGGTTACTTTATTTGGAAATGCGAAACGTCTGCCCCCTCCCTCTTTATAAGCAGAGGAAATAGGGGAAGTTCACCCATTTGCCCGTTGCTGTTCCAATCTCAGAAATCTCCGCCGCTCCCTCGCCTTCCCAAAGCTGAGAGAGAGAGCAGCGCTCCGCCCCCCATCACCAGCAGCATCACCAACGCCGTCAACCTCCTCCACTGCTTCCGCCATGGCTCCAAAAGCCGACAAGGGGAAGGTCGTGAAGTCGACCGAGGCGCAGCGACTCGCGGTGCTGCGGAAGGAGCGGGCCGTCTTCCCCCCCAAGCTTGGCGCGAAGCAGCTGAGGGAGAACTACTACCTTTTCTGGTCGGCGGAGACGCGCGCGCATCCGCGCACAAAGGTACTCCCCGCCGCCGCTTGGAAGAAGGCTCCGAATGGATACCCCTTCTTTGCTCTGTTCTTCTACTGCGGGCTCTGCCCGCCTTTCTCTGAATTTTTCTGCGACATCATGAATACCTATGGATTCCACCTCCTTGACTTCACCCCCAATGCCGTCCTGACCATGGCAGTTTTCGCACATCTCTGCGAAAACTTTGTCGGAGTCCTTCCCAACGTAGCCCTCTTCCGCCACTTCTTCATACCCCGAGTAGAGAGAGGAGAGCCTCTATCCGGCGGAATCGCCTGGATCTCAAGGGCCGGCAAGAAGGAAACCTATCTGGAGGGAGAATTCTGCGGCAAGTGGGAGGAGTGGAGAGCTGATTGGTGCTGGATTGACAAGGAGAACCCGCAGCCATTCACCACCCGGCGCCAAACCCCAGTAGCACGCGGCAGCGATTGGAGTGACATGGCCCCGGAAGACGACAGGCTGAAGATTGCCGTCACCAGGATCCTGCGCCTCAGGCTTGCCGGGCTTACTGTAGGCGCTGTTGGCGCGGAATTTCTTCGCCACCGCATTGCCCCCCTGCAGGAATGGGGGAGGCCCACTTGGGAGTTCAAGAACGCGGCAGACATCATGAGGCTGCGGCCTGGCCTAAACTTCAACTTCACAGTTTTGGAGCTCAACGCGATGCTCCAGGAGCTCTTCAAGTATGACCCCCAACATCCCGAAGTTTTCAGGTTGCCGGGGGGCGTCGTTCCGCTGTGCAACAATTCCTCGCTCGACCGCATCCGTGCAATGATGCCGGAGTGCGACTCGCATGGAATTGTGCCAACTTGGCAGGAGCCCGCAGACGACGTCGTGCAGCAGTTCTTCGACGACTTGGTGGTAGTGCCAATCCGCCCCAACAAGAAGGACAGCCTCACCCGCGACACCACGGATGCGGAGATGGCGCTCATCGCCACTAGGTTGGAGGAGGCAGCGGCAGCCGCAACCGCAGGCGAATTTGGATTCACTGTGGAGGAGGCAGATGCAGCAGAAGCGGCAAGCCGTGCCGAGCGAGGGGAGCCTGCCGGCAAGAAGGAGCTTGCCGGGCGTGACGCCGAGCCGAGCGAGCCCGCCAAGGACACGAGCGGCTCGCTGGAGATCAACTCTTCTTCCTCCTCATCTTCAGGCGGCTCGCCGCAAGCAGAGCCTCCATCCCCATCAAGAAGGCGTCTCCGCAAGGCCGGTGACGTGGCGGAGCAGCAAGCGAGTGAATACCCGCCGCGCCGCGCGACACGCTCCATCGCGACAAGCACTGTTGCCGCGGGAGCATCTCATGCTGCAACGGGAACTGGAGCGGGGCCCTCCCGGACCACCGCTTCTACTCCAGCCGAAGCGGGGTCGTCTCAGACCACCGCCACTACTCCCGCCAAGTGGCCAAGGGAAGCCACCCCTCCGCCTCCTCGCGCCGAACGTGAGCCAGACTTTGACTTCTCCACGTTCAGCTCCGACGTGGAAGAAGAAGAAGAGTAAGCTTCTCTTGCTGTACTTGCAGTTCTTCAATCCTTGTTGTTTGTCTTGTTTCTCACTTGCTTTTCTCTGAACTTGTTCCTCTTTAGGACTCTGGCCCAGAGAGCGGCAAAGAGAGCTAAGGTCCCGGTGATCTTCATCCAGGACGAGCCCACTGCGACAGCAGGTGGCGCGCCCGAGACAACCTTGCCGGACCCGGCGACTTTTCTCCAGAGCAGCCCCCAGCGTAAATGTATGATTTACTTTCCGCTGTGAGGCACGCATGGGTACTTGTCTTTGCTGATATCTGCTTGTTGACTTGTGTAGGAGCCGAGCAGCCCCACCAGGAGCCAAGGGAGAATCCCCCGACAAGGAAGAATTCTCCGGCAAGGGAGGGCTTCCCGGTAAGGGAGAAGTCTCCGGCAAGGGAGGGTTCTCCGGCGAGGGATAGCACCAGCGGCCCCCCGACGGTGGAGACCACGACTGCAGAACCTGGTGCAGGTACTCCTCTTGCTTAAAAACTTCCCTTGAGTTCTTCTTCTTTTGATCTTCTTTTTGTTGGATTTTTGCTTGACTCTTCCCCTTTTCCGGCTGTCAGACCCATCCGCTGCGGAGCGGATGGAGACCGAGGTCGCCGCCGACGAAGCGTCCGGCGCTGACGACCCCACCGGCGCCGAGGCCGCCAAGGCTGCCGCCGCAGCAACTGGCAAGGGGTCTGGCGATCGTACTGACGGCCCAGAGGCCGCAGGAGCGCCAGGCGCTACGCCGACCACCGACCCGTCCGCCGAAGCCGCAGCGCCAAGCACCGAGGAGCCCCAGCCGGGTGTCTACTTGAAGGCCGGCAATGACGTCTTCATCAACCTCCCCTGGGCGTCAAGCTCCAGGGCGCCGGTCGAGGGGGAGATCTTCGATGGGGAGGTGCTCGCCTCCGCGGGGTTGACGTTGGTTAACGCGCCGAGCAGCAGCAGCAACGAGCCTGAAGAAGAGCGGCTGCTGCGGAAGTTGATGTCGCTCTACCGCGCGCGGCAAGCTAAACTGGAATCCCGGGAGGCGCTTGTCGCGAAGGCGGGAGCTGATATCGAGAAGCGCGCGGAGGAGCTCGGGGGTTTCCATCGGGAAGCCCTCCAGTCCCTGGCGGAGGAGCGGGAGCAGCTCGGTGAAGCGCAGAAGGCCTTCCTCCTCGAGAAGGCCGAAGTCGAAGAGCGGCAGCGACTTGCCGCTGTGAAGCTAGCCGCGGAGGAGGGCGAGCTGGCGCAGCGGAAGGTCAATCTCGACGCTCACGAGGAAGGCCTTCCTCCTCGAGAAGGCCGAAGTCGAAGAGCGGCAGCGACTTGCCGCTGTGAAGCTAGCCGCGGAGGAGGGCGAGCTGGCGCAGCGGAAGGTCAATCTCGACGCTCACGAGGAGGAGCTTGCCGCGCGCGAGGAAAAACTCGGCGGAGCCCTCAAACAAGCAGAGGACGCCGCCGCCGCCGCCGATGCTGCCAAGGAGGAGTTGAAGACGAAGGTGGCGCGGCTGGAGGCCGATCTCTCCGAGAAGGGCAAGGAGCTCAGCGCCGCCAAGGTCTCCAACGTGGATCTTGAGTTGAAGTTAACCACTTTGACCAAGACTCTGGACAGCACCAAGAAGCGGGAGGCGGCCTTGAAGGAGGAAATCAAGGCCGACAAGGCGCTGCTGGAGAGTGCTGCCGCCGCCCAGAACGCTTTCAGGGAGACTGTGACGCACTGGACGGAGAGTCTTGTGAATGCCGCCACATACATCGACAAGGAGCTAGCGCAGCTGGGGATGGAGGATCTCGGGTATCCCTCCGACGAGAACCTCCAACCCAGCGCCAAGCTCGTCTTGTTCTTCAAGGGCGTGGCGACGGCCCTCCAGCGGCTCCGGGAGAAGATCCCGAAGCAGCTGGCTGACGAGTCACGCAAGATCTGCGCAGGAGCTCTTCAGAAAGTGTTGATGAAGGTGGCCTCCCGCAATCCGGGCCTCCGCCTCACCAACGTCCTCAGGACCTTGCCGCCGGATGCTCATCTGGAGGAGCTCAAGGCCCTTGTCGCACCCATTGTGGACAAGGTGAGCGGGATCAAGAGGGTCGAAGGCGATCGCGTAGATTAGGCCGCCCATTTCTTCTTTCCTTGTCGCTGTTTACCATGTCATGAAAACAATCTGTTAGAGCCGCGACAAGCTATTTTTGTAATATAACTCTATTCTGGGCAATGATCGCAATGTTATTCCCTTTACTTGATTCCTCCCTTTGTATGTTTTTGCCCTACGCTTTTAGGGAACTTGTCGGTGCAGGCACCTGGGCCGCGAGCGCTGAGTGCGGGACGTCAGTAGCCTACTGGCGGTGCCGCTACCGACAAGAAACCACCGGCAGCTCCTCGATCCAGTTTCTTCCGCACTTGTGCAGCCTGTCAAAAGTCCTGGTCTTGAGCCCGCGCAGCACTTCAGCATTTGCCCTCTCCGCTTGACCGTTGCTTCTCGGGTGAGCAACAGAAGCGAAGCAGACCTTGGCGCCAAGATCTTGGACGTACTGCATGAAGGTGCGGCTCGTAAATTGTGTACCGTTGTCAGTGATTACCCTGTTAGGGATCCCGAAGCGGCAAACAATCAACCTGAAGAACTTGACTGCTGACTGTGCTGTAACCTTCCTCACTGGTTCCACTTCCGGCCACTTTGTGAACTTGTCGATTGCTACGTACAAGTACTCAAAGCCCCCGACTGCTTGGGGAAAGGGGCCGAGGATGTCGAGCCCCCAGACCGAAAATGGCCAGGATAAAGGGATCGTCTGGAGAGCTTGAGCTGGTTGGTGTATCTGCTTGGAATGGAACTGGCACGCTTCACACTTGGTTACTTGTGCAGTTGCATCCTGGAGGGCTGTTGGCCAAAAGAAACCTTGCCGGAATGCTTTGCCGACAAGTGCTCTTGCGCCAATGTGGTGACCACATATGCCTCCATGTATCTCTGCCAACAGCTTTTGTCCGTCTTCCCAGTGAATACACTTCAATTTCACACCATTGAGTCTTCTTCTGTACAGTGTCTTGTTGACAAACTGGTACATACTTGACTGCCGGGCTACTTTTTCCGCTTCTTCTTGCTCCTCGGGAAGTTCTCCTGTCTGAAGGAAACGGACAATCTGCTGTGCCCATGCTGGAGCTTGTGGCTCGACAACAAGGACTAAAGGCAAATCTGCTGCTGCGGGAACATCCGCTTCTACAGCGAGAACCTGAGCCTCTGCCGGAGCTTGACGTTCCCCGGCAAGCTTGCCGGAGCAAAACTTGTCGGGAGCTTCTGCTTCAACGAAACAAACCCTAGGGCTTGCCGGAGCAGACTGCTCCTCAGCGCTCTTGGCGTTGATCTTGGGGACCTTCTTGGCGGCGGCTTCGGGGAGCTCTGCCGGAAAATAGTCATCAGAAATCAACTTCCTCTTCTTGCTCTGTCCAGTTGATGGCGTTACGGACGGCTGAGTCAGCTTGAGCACAAAGATCCCTGGTTCCACAGGTAACTTAAGTGCGGCGCACTTTGACAGGACGTCGGCAATGGCGTTCTGAGCTCTTGGAACATGCTCCATCTGTAGGCCTTCAAAGTGCTCTTCTAGCTTTCTCACTTCATCGACGTAAGCTTCCATCAACGGACTCTGATAGCTCTTGTTTACTTGGCGGACGACAAGCTGTGAGTCGCCCCTGACAATGAGCTTCTTGATCCCAAGGTCTGCCACGATCCTGAGGCCGGCAAGCAAGCCTTCATACTCTGCAGTATTGTTTGTTGCTTGCTCTTTGGGAAAGTGCATCTGGACTACGTACTTGAGGTGCTCTCCGGCGGGTGCGACAAGCAGCACGCCAGCGCCGGCGCCTTGCAGCGAAAAGGCACCATCAAAGTACATCAGCCACTCTTTTCTTGCTTCATTGCTGGGGATGCTCATCTCTGGAATTTCTTCGTCTGGTGTTGGCGTCCATTCTGCTATAAATTCTGCCAATGCTCTGCAATGGATAGTTGAAGTGCTCTCAAACTTGAGGCCAAAGCTTGACAGTTCCGGTGCCCACTCAACAATCCTGCCTGTCGCTTCTGGATTTTGTAGTATCCTCTTCAGCGGAAAGCGAGTGACAACTGTGATCTCATGTGCTTGGAAGTAATGGCACAGCTTTCTCGAGGCCATGAGAAGGCCGAAAAGCAATTTCTGCACGCCAGAGTACCTTGACCTAGCCCCCTGCAGAAGGGAACTGACAAAGTAAACTGGGCGCTGCACCATTTTCTTCTGTATCTCCTCGCGCATCTGCGCAGATCCATCTTTGTCGGGACCAGAGCTTGCTGGGGAAGCCCCCTGCTTGTCGCTGGATGCGCCTGCCGTGGTTGCTGGCTCATCATCTGCCTCCCTCTCTGCCACTAACGCAGCACTAACCACTTGATTGGTTGCCGCTATATACAGCAGCAACTTCTCTTGTGGCTTAGGTGCGACAAGTATTGGAGGGGAGGACAGGTATCTCTTCAAGTCTTGCAGCGCAGCCTCCGCTTCCGGAGTCCATTTCATTGGACCTGCCTTCTTCAATAATTTTAAAAAGGTAGGGCGCGCTCAGCAGACCTAGAGATGAACCTGCTGAGAGCAGCCACGCAACCGGCAAGTCTTTGTACATCCTTGACGCGCTTTGGTGCTTCAATCTGCTCAATGGCCTTGATCTTGTCGGGATTGGCTTCGATTCCCCGCTGAGACACGAAGAACCCGAGAAGCTTGCCGGAGGGGACTCCAAACACACACTTCTCGGGGTTGAGTTTGAGGCTGATCTTGCGCAGATTTGCAAAGGTCTCGTCTAAGTCTTGGATCAGAGTTGCCTTGTCCTTGCTCTTGACCACTATGTCATCCATGTAGGCTTCCACATTTCTGTGTATTTGTGGCTCAAGAGCGACATGGACTACCCTTGCAAATGTTGAGCCAGCATTTTTTAATCCGAAAGGCATCCGTATGAAACAGTACATGCCACATGGAGTAATAAATGCGGTCTTCTCCTCATCCTCTTCTGCCATGAAGATCTGATGGTATCCTAAGTATGCGTCAAGAAATGAAAGCAAATCACATCCGGCTGTGGAGTCAACAAACTGGTCAATGCGCGGCAAAGGAAATGGGTCTTCGGGACAAGCTTTGTTAACATCGGTAAAATCGATACAAAGTCTCCATTTCCCGTTTTCCTTGCGCACGACTACAGGATTGGCCAACTACGTAGGATGGAGCACTCCTCTGACAAGGCCTGCTGCTTCCAACTTCTTGATCTCTTCTGCAATGAATTCTTGGCGCTCCACTGCTTGCTTCCTGACCTTCTGCTTGACGGGCCGCGCATGAGGACAAACGGCAAGATGGTGCTCAATTACTTTCCTGGGAACACCGGGGATGTCAGACGGTTGCCACGCAAACACGTCGACACTCGCCCGCAGGAAAGCAATGAGCGCTCTTTCCTATTTAGGGTCGAGAGTGGCACTGATGGTGAATGTACCACCAGTGCCGTCCTCCTTGGCGGATACCTTCTTCATCTCTGGCGGAGCTGCCATTATCTTTTTACACTTGCCAGTGGAGTTTGATGGTGCGTCCTCGACGGCAGCGCAGCACTCCGAAGAGGAGCGCTTGCCGGAGTGGGCATCAGAACTCTTGCCGGACTTGGTCTTGTTTTTCCCCCGGGAGCTTCAACGGCAAGTGACTTGCGATCTGTTGCGGCTGCCACTTCCCGGTAGATTTTGTCGGCGCAGATAAGAGCATCCTTCTTGTCGCCGGGGACAGAGATGACGCTTATCGGGCCTGGCATCTTCAGCATGTTGTATGTGTAGTGAGAGGCTGCCATGAACTTGGCAAGTGCTGGACGGCCAAGTATCCCATTGTAAGGCAATGGAATATCGGCAACGTCAAAAGTGACCCTCTCAGTCCTGAAGTTCAGCTCGCTGCCAAATGTTACTGGCAACGTGACCTTCCCCTTCGGCTTGCTCCTTCCCGGGTTGATTCCTTGGAATGTGCCGGTCTCTTCAAGCTCGCTGTCAGGGATCTGGAGTTTCTGGAGTACAGCGGAGGAGATCAGGTTCAAGCCGGCCCCGCCGTCAACTAGCATCTTAGTGACCTTGAGGTTGCGGATAGTTGGTGAAACCAACATCGGCAAGCACCCGACCGCAGTTGTGCGATCAGGGTGGTCCTCAATATCAAAGATGATAGGCGTGCTGGACCATTTCAGAAGCTTGCGCGACTCGACAGGTGGTTCCGCTGCATTGACTTCCCGCACCCACTGCTTGAGTTGGCACTGTGAAGTATGCAGAGAAGCACCGCCGTCAACGCATAAGACCTCTGTGGCTTTCTGGAACTCCTGCTCACTGGTCTCGACATCATCCATGTCTTCGTCGTCGTCGTCTTCATCCTTGTCGCGGCCGCGGGGAGGTCTGTCTCCTTGCCGCTGCTTGGCCTTGCCGCGGCGTCCTCCCCGGCCGGCGCGCTTCTTGCCAGATTCTCCAGCGCCTCCTTGGGCCCTCTCCTTATCTCGTCGCTCGTACTCAGCCTTCTGTTGTTGGACAAGCTGCTCGACCTTCTTGCAGCTCTGGAGGTCATGGCCCTTGGTGCGGTGAATCTTGCAGTACTGCTTGTCGGTGCCGTCCTGCTTGTCGGCGACCGCCACAGCCTGGCAGTTGGTGCATGCGGCAATCTCCTTGCCGGAGCTACCAACTTTGGCTTTCTTGGCGCCACCTTCGTTGCCGGACTGCTCAACCACTAGCACATCTTTGCTTTTCTTCTTCCTGTTCCGCCGCCGGTTTTTCTTTGCCGGGGCAGCATCTTCACTGTCAGATCCTCCTTCTCCTATATTCTCTCCAGGGAGTTTCCTCCCTTCTTCAGCGCGTGCACACTTGTCGGCCAGAGCATACAGCTCACTGACGTCTCTGATCTTGCACATCGCCATTTCCTCCCGCATCCAGCGGTTACGCACGTTCTGATGAAACGCGCTGATGACCGCGGCAGGGTGGACATCTGGGATGTTGTGCTGTACACGGCTGAATCTCTGAATGTACTTGCGCAGGGGATCTCCTTCCTTCTGGGCGAGCAGATGAAGGTCACTCTCTTGGCCATGAGGTTTGTGGCCGCCTATAAAGGCGCCGACAAACTGATGGCATAGGTCTGCCCAGGAGGATATGGAGTTGTCCGGCAAGTGCATGAGCCAGGACCTGACGTTGGGCTTGAGTACCAGCGGGAAGTAGTTGGCAAGGATCTTGTCGTCCCGCCCCCCAGCAGCCTGCACCGCGATGGTGTAGATGCTGAGGAACTCCGACGGATGCGACTTGCCGTCGTACTTATCTGGTACGTCTGGCTTGAAATTCTTCCTGCTGGGCCACTGGACTTGCCGCAGCTCACGAGTGAACGCAGGGCAACCTACCGCGTACGGCAAGTCGCCTGGTTCCCCTGGCACATGCATGTCAACAGAGGGCCCAGCGCGCTGGTCTGATTGACGCCGCGCTTCTCTTCGGCGCTCGATGCGAGTACGAGCGTCTTCTTGCTGTCGTTCGTGAAGAACTTGGCGCTGATCGCGGCGAGCTCATGGATCTGATGACGCGGTGGAGTCGCTGTCAAGGTGGATCCGGTGAGTCAGCGATCTTGGTCTTCGGGGCGGAGAGTGCACAGTAGTTGCACCCCCACCGGTCTTGTCACCACCGGCTCGTGCCTGGCTGACTTGCCGCGGCTGCGACGTGCTCGGCTGCAGCTGAGTGTCGCCGTTGGCGAAGCCGATGAGACTCTGGATGGTGGCCCTCCAGTCGTCGATCTTGTCCGCCGTTGGAGGGTAGTCTAGGAGCAGTTGAGCTCGCGCCAAAGCTTCTGCTGCAGTGGCGGGTGGTGGTGGCGAATGGTGCGAGGAGCGGCATATGCTCGGACTTCTAACTATGTTAGAAGGAGCAATATCCTGTCCAGGCGACCGTGCCTCGCTTGTGCCAGCATGTTGACGTGCATGGTGGTCTTGAGGGCTCCGAGATCCACCAGCTCTCTCTTGGTCCAGCAAGCGCATGGTACCGTGAGCACCATGACGCTGCCGGTCCCGCGCCTCATGAGATGGGCGTGGTGCATGTACGGACGCCGAGGTCTTGGAGTGCGCCCGGTCGTTGTGGGAGCCGGCTACGCCGCCGATGGGCAGCGCAGCCTTGTCCTTGGACCTGGCAGCACCGTGAGCTCCCTCGTCGACGCCCGTTCTTCCGCCGGCGTCCGCCCCATCAACCGTTTGCTCCGGTGGTAGCGGGGCGGATGGAGCAGCTGCCTCCGAAGGCTTCTTCTTCGGTGGCATGTCGATGAAGATGATGAAGATCTAGCTCGCGTGAACGCCGGATCTGGTTCACACAACCTCGACGCCCCCTACCTGGCGCGCCAAAGATGTCGGGGGACTGATCCACGAACACCTATGGGACCGGCGGGCCGAGTCCCTTTCGGTTTGGTGGGGGCGGAGATCGTGCAAAGAGCGGATCGAGGCGAAACACTCGAGCAGTTTACCCAGGTTCGGGCCACACGGATGCGTAAAACCCTACTCCTGCTTTGTGGTTTGTATTGATTTCTTGCTCGGGAGCGCGTAGTGCTACAGTACACACCAGCAGCTAGCGAGACCGAGCGTGAGTGTTTTTTGAACCCCCCTCTACGTTGCACACAGGCCTCCTTTTATATGCTCAAGGGGTCACCCACAGGTGGCAACAGAGGCAAAGGGTAAAAATGGAAAGGTGCTGCGGTAGGTACAACCACCTGCTACAGTGTATCATACCTAACCCTGACGGCAGGGGACAAGGGCATTAAATGCCCGTCTGTGTCACCTAAACAGTGCAAAAGGGACCGTCAGGGGCGCCACCGCTTGCCACGATGGCGATCTTGTCAGCGCCGCTTGCCACCGCTCACCGCAAGCTGCACAGCCTCTCGCCACGTACGCCTGGAAGGGTCCCAGAGCGACACGTTGGTGGATGTGCTGGAGTGCGGGCACAGTGGTGTCTTGCCGCGGCAAGCGCCTTGCCGCGGTTGTTGTCTTGTCGCGCCCGGGAGCTTGTCGCTCACCGGGCCTTGCCGGGACGTGCGACGCGTCGCGGCAAGTTCCTTGAGATGCCTTGGTTGGCCTTCCCGGCAAGCTCCTCTTGCCGGGGTCTTGAGATGCCTTGGTTGGCCTTCCCGGCAAGCTCCTCTTGCCGGGGTCTTGTCTCTTTGTCTTGGATACTTTGTTCTTGAATGGCTCCAAAGGAACCACGGAGGACCTTGGCGGTAACCCGGCAAGCCTTGCCGCGGGATGCTGCGACTGCCCGTGCACAAGTTCGGGATACTAGGGTACCCCTACTCTAGTACACCGACAGATTCGATGGACTATGGAATAAGGAGTGGAAAGAGCCTAAGTTTGGGGATTCCCAAGTCACCCCAAGGTAATATTCAAGGATAGCCAAGAGCCTAAGCTTGGGGATGCCCCGGAAGGCATCCCCTCTTTCGTCTTCGTTCATCGGTAACTTTACTTGGAGCTATATTTTTATTCGCCACATGATATGTGTTTTGCTTGGAGCATCAATTTATTTTGTTAGAATTTGCCTTATGTTATTTAGAACAATGTTTTGCATCTTTTATTTCAATAAAAGTGGCATTGATAGACTTTACTAAGCCTATTTTAGAAGTCCACATGTTGCTGTTTGAAAACAGAAAGTTTACCGCTGTTGCAATAATTCCCTAGAAAAGTCAGAATGTGATAAAATGTTGAAACCTTTTGCATATTAAGCTCTGATAAATTTACTACAGTGGGAATGTTCTTTCATAATTTTTGGAGCTAGGGAAGTATGGATGTTTCTGCATTCTTTAAAGACTGTCCTGTTTAGGCAGATTGCTGTTATGTTTGCATTGTTTGCATATGTTTGCTTCTTTAATGATTCTATTTGAGGATAGGACTATTAAATATGCAGAGGAATTTAGTATGCAATGTTGAATAATAATTTTAGTGATTTGCTAAAGTATAGTATGATAAGGTTTTTGCAATGGTTTATACTAACTTATCTCACGAGTCCTTGTTGAGTTTTGTGTGGTTGAAGCTTTTGAGATTTAGGGAGACCGTGATATGAGAGGAATTAAGGAGACACAAAAGCTCAAGCTTGGGGATGCCCAAGGCACCCCAATATAATATCTCAAGAAGTATCAAGCATCTAAGCTTGGGGATGCCCTGGTTGGCATCCCACCTTTCTTTTTCAACAACTATCGGTTAGTTTCGGTTGATCCTAAATTTTTGCTTCTTCACATGATGTTTTCCATTCTTAGAATGTCATTTTATTTTTCTTTGCTTGCTGTTTGAATAAAATACCAAGATCTGAAATTATTAAATGTTAGAGAGTCCTCACATAGTTGCATAATTATTCGACAACTCATTGAACTTCACTTATATCTTTCGGAGTAGTTTGTCGTTTGCTCTAGTGCTTCACTTATATCTTTTAGAGCATGGTGGTAGTTTTATTTTGAAGAAATAGATGAACTCTCATGCTTCACTTAGATTATTTTGAGAGTCTTAAATAGCATGGTAATTTGCTTAAAATCCAAATATGCTAGGTATTCGAGAATAATAAAATTCTATTATGAGTGTGTTGAATACTAAGA
The DNA here is from genome assembly GCF_056163025.1 of Triticum urartu. Classification (NCBI taxonomy): domain Eukaryota; kingdom Viridiplantae; phylum Streptophyta; class Magnoliopsida; order Poales; family Poaceae; genus Triticum; species Triticum urartu. Next base: position 705,097,152 of record NC_141874.1, read on the forward strand.
GAAGTTTGATACTTGATGATTGTTTTGAGATTTGAGGATGGTAATATTAGAGTCATGCTAGTTGAGTAGTTGTGCGTTTGAGAAATACTTGTGTTGAAGTTTGTGATTCCCGTAGCATGCACGTATGGTGAACCGTTATGTGATGAAGTCGGAGCATGATTTATTTATTGATTGTCTTCCTTATGAGTGGCGGTCGGGGACGAGCGATGGTCTTTTCCTACCAATCTATCCCCTAGGAGCATGCGTGTAATACTTTTCTTTGATAACTTGTAGATTTTTGAAATAAGTATATGAGTTCTTTATGACTAATGTTGAGTCCATGGATTATACGCACTCTCACCATTCCATCATTGCTAGCCTCTACGGTACCGTGCATTGCCCTTTCTCACATCGAGAGTTGGTGAAAACTTCGCCGGTGCATCCAAACCCCGTGATATGATACACTCTTTCACACATAAACCTCCTTATATCTTCCTCAAAACAGCCACCATACCTACCTATTATGGCATTTCCATAGCCATTCCGAGATATTTTGCCATGCAACTTTCCACCATCCAGTTTATCATGACACATTCATCATTGTCATATTGCTTAGCATGATCATGTAGTTGACGTAGTATTTGTGGCAAAGCCACCATTCATAATTTTTTCATACTTGTCACTCTTGATTCATTGCATATCCCGGTACACCGCCGGAGGCATTCATATAGAGTCATATTTTGTTCTAAGTATCGAGTTGTAATTCTTGAGTTGTAAGAAAAATAAAAGTGTGATGATCATCATTATTAGAGCATTGTCCCAGTGAGGAAAGGATGATGGAGACTATGATTCCCCAACAAGTCGGGATGAGACTCCGGACAAAAAATAAATAAAAGAGGCCAAAGAAGCCCAAATAAAAAAAGAGAAAAGAGGCCATAAAAAAAGAGAAGGCCCAAATAAAAAAATAAAAAAATAAAAAAATGAGATAAAAAGAGAGAAGGGACAATGCTACTATCCTTTTACCACACTTGTGCTTCAAAGTAGCGCCATGATCTTCATGATAGAGAGTCTCCTATGTTGTCACTTTCATATACTAGTGGGAATCTTTCATTATAGAACTTGGCTTGTATATTCCAATGATGGGCTTCCTCAAAATGCCCTAGGTCTTCGTGAGCAAGCGAGTTGGATGCACACCCACTAGTTTATTTTGTTGAGCTTTCATATACTTATAGCTATAGTGCATCCGTTGCATGGCAATCCGTACTCACTCACATTGATATCTATTGATGGGCATCTCCATAGCCCGTTGATACGCCTAGTCAATGTGAGACTATATTCTCCCTTTTTGTCTTCTCCACAACAACCGTTCTATTCCACCTATAGTGCTATGTCCATGGCTCACGCTCATGTATTGCGTTAAGATTGAAAAAGTTTGAGAACATCAAAAGTATGAAACAATTGCTTGGCTTGTCATCGGGGTTGTGCATGATTTAAATATTTTGTGTGGTGAAGATAGAGCATAGCCAGACTATATGATTTTGTAGGGATATCTTTCTTTGGCCATGCTATTTTGAGAAGACATAATTGCTTAGTTAGTATGCTTGAAGTATTATCATTTTTATGTCAATATGAACTTTTGTCTTGAATCTTATGGATCTGAATATTCATACCACAATTAAGAAGAATCACATTGAAATTATGCCAAGTAGCACTCCGCATCAAAAATTCTGTTTTTATCATTTACCTACTCGAGGACGAGCAGGAATTAAGCTTGGGGATGCTGATACGTCTCCAACGTATCTATAATTTTTGATTGCTCCATGCTATATTATCTACTGTTTTGAATGTTTATGGGCTTTATTATACACTTTTATATCATTTTTGGGACTAACCTATTAACCCAGAGCCCAGTGCCACTTTCTGTTTTTACCCTGTTTTAGGGTTTCGAAGAAAAGGAAAATCAAACGGAGTCCAATTGACCTGAAACTTCACGGAACTCATTTTTGGAAGGAAAGAAGCCCAGAAGACTTGGAGTGCACGTCGGGGGATCTGCGAGGAGGTCACGAGGCAGGGGGGGCGCCCTCCACCCTCTGACGTACTTCTTCCGCCTATATATCTCCATATACCCTAAAAACATCCGTGAGCACAATAGATCGGGAGTTCCACCGCCAGAAGCCTCCGTAGCCACCGAAAGCCAATCTAGACCCATTCCGGCACCCTGCCGGAGGGGGCAATCCGTCTCCGTTGGCCATCTTCATCATCCCGGTGCTCTCCATGACGAGGAGGGAGTAGTTCTCCCTCAGGGCTGAGGGTATGTACCAGTAGCTATGTGTTTGATCTCTCTCTCTCGTGTTCTTGAGATGATACGATCTTGATGTATCGCAAGCTTTGCTATTATATTTGGATCCTATGATGTTTCTTTCCCCCTCTAGTCTCTTGTAATGAATTGAGTTTCCCCTTTGGATTTATCTTATCGGATTGAGTCTTTAAAGATTTGAGAACACTTGATGTATGTCTTGATGTGCGTATCTGTGGTGACATTGGGATACCACGTGATTCACTTGATGTATGTTTTGGTGATCAACTTGCGAGTTTCGCCCATGAACCTATATGCATAGGGGTTGGCACACGTTTTTGTCGTGATTCTCCGGTAGAACTTTGGGGCACTCTTTGAGGTCCTTTGTGTTGGTTGAATAGATGAATTTGAGATTGTGTGATGCATATCGTATAATCATACCCACGGATACTTGAGGTGACATTGGAGTATCTAGGTGACATTAGGGTTTTTGTTGATTTGTGTCTTAAGGTGTTATTCTAGTACGAACTCTAGGGCTGTTTGTGACACTTATAGGAATAGCCCAACGGATTGATTGGAAAGAATAACTTTGAGATGGTTTCATGTGTTTACCACTAGCTTGTGTAAGCGTGACCAGAAGCTTCATAAGAGATTAGTCAGTGCTGTTGAGCCGACAGTTCCTCGCTATCTACGTTGGTCTAAGCAGCCCATCGTGTGGAGTCGGGAAGATCATCCACCCCGGGTTGATAATACGGGTCATTTGGCTTCGGTGGTTGCACCGCAGGTCGGAGGGTATGAGTTTACCAAGGTACTCATGGATGGAGGGAGCAGCATCAATATCCTTTATTATGAAACTTTCCGTCGCATGGGGTTGACTAATAAAAATCTTAAGCCGTCAAACACTGTTTTCCATGGCGTGGTGCCTGGTAAGTCGGCATATCCAGTCGATAAGATAGTTTTGGAAGTTGTTTTTGGAGATGATCATGACTCTAGGTCAGAAACATTGACCTTTGAAGTGGTCAATATCCACAACCCATATCACGCTCTGTTTGGACGGCCGGCTTATGCCAAGTTCATGGCGCGGCCGTGTTACGTGTATCTGCAGCTCAAGATGCTAGGTCACAAAGGAACCATTACAGTGCATGGGAGTCGTAAGATAGCTTTGGAGTGTGAAGAAGGGGATGCGGCTTATGCTAAGTCAGTTTGTGCAACAGAGGAGTTGAAATTTTACATGGACAATGTTGACCTGCCAGATATGACATCATTGAAAAAGCTAACCATAGAGCATGATCCGGTGTTAAAATTTACGTCGGCAGATGATACCAAGATGGTTGATTTTGTTCCTGGCGACTCATCCAAGCAGTTCAGCATCAGTGCTAATCTGGATCCAAAATAGGAAAGCGCGCTCATCAAGTTCATCCGTGAGAACCGGTTCATCTTTGCATGGAAGCCTTCAGACATGCTGGGTGTACTGAGAGAACTCGCTGAGCACACTCTTAATATTGATCCAAAGTTTAAGCCAGTCAAACAGTTTCTTCGCCATTTTAATGAGGAGAGACAGAAGGCCATTGGAGAGGAAGTAGCCCAGCTCTTGGCAGCTGGGTTTATCATTGAAGTTTTCCATCCTGAGTGGTTGATTAACCCGGTGCTGGTACTTAAGAAAAATGGCACTTGGCGTATATGTGTGGACTACACGGATTTAAATAAGGCTTGTCCGGTTGATCCTTTTGCTCTCCCTCATATTGATTAGATTATTGATGCTACGGCGGATTGTGAGCGTTTGAGTTTTTTGGATGCTTATTCTGGTTATCATCAGATCAAGATGGCAGTTAAGGACCAGGAGAAGACAACTTTCATATCTCCCTTTGGAGCCTTCTGCTATGTGTCTATGCCTTTTGGGCTCAAGAGTGCCCAGGTGACTTATCAGAGGTGTGTGCAAAATTGTCTTCATAACCAAATCGGGCGTAATGTTCATGCCTATGTGGATGATATTGTGGTGAAATCCAGAGAGAAAGAGAGACTAATAGATGATTTGAAGGAAACCTTTGATAATCTCCGGGTTTACAAGATGATGCTTAACTAGGCCAAGTGTGTTTTTGGTGTGCCGGCAGGCAAGCTCCTGGGTTTTTTGGTGTCTAACAGAGGAATTGAAGCTAACCCGGAGAAGATTAAAGCTATCACCTCTCTAGCTAAGCCGGCGTGTATCAATGATGTGCAGCGTCTGGCGGGTCGTATTGCGGCGTTAAGCCGGTACATAAGCCGGTTGGGGGAGAAGCCTATCCCTCAATATCAGATGATGAAGAAGACAGATAATTTTGTCTGGAGTGATGTTCCTGATGCAGCGTTTGAGGATTTGAAGAAGCAGCTGGTTGAGCCGCCAGTACTCGCAGCCCCTATTGATAAGGAGCCTTTGTTGTTATATGTGGCTGCTAATAGCCGGGCCGTCAATGTTGCTATTGTGGTAGAAAGAAAGGAGGCAGGAAAGGAATATCCAGTTCAAAGGCTGGTTTACTATATCAGTGAGGTGCTTATTGAGTCCAAGCAGAGGTATCCACACTGGCAGAAGCTTGTATATGGGGTGTTCTTGGCCAGCAGGAAGCTTAAACATTATTTTCTGGGCCATCCCATCACTGTGGTCAGCTCTGCTCCTTTGGGAGATATCATCCAAAACAGAGAAGCAATTGGCCGGGTCGCTAAGTGGGTCATTGAGCTTGGGCCTCAGGGGTTAAAATATGTGCCTCACACGGCTATCAAGTCTAAAGCGCTGATGGACTTCATCAATGACTGGACAGAGCTGCAGATGCCTGAGGAAAAGCCGGATAACACATATTGGACTATTCACTTTGATGGGTCCAGGCAATTGGAGGGCTCAGGGGCTGGAGTTATTCTTGCTTCCCCTCAAGGTGATAAATTTTGCTATGTTCTTCGTTTGATGTTTCCTTGTACTAACAATGTAGCTGAGTATGAGGCCTTACTCCACGGTCTTCGGATGGCTAAGGAAATGAGCTTAAGCCGGGTTAGATGCTTCGACGACTCAGATTTGGTGGCTCAACAAGTCTCTGGTACTTGGGATTCTAAGGATCCACTCATGGCGGCTTATCGGCGAGAGGTGGGCGTTATTGCTGGTCACTTTAAAGGTTATCAAGTTGAGCACGTTGATCGGAGGAAAAACAAAGCGGTAGACTCTTTAAGCCGGCTGGGCTCTCAACGTAAGCCGGTGCCCCCTAATGTCTTTCTTGATGTCTTGCATAACCCATCAGTTAAGATTCCTACATAGGAGGATTTGGCTATTCCTGACCCGGAGGCTTAGTTGGTGGCGGCTCTTCATGTAATCCCAGATTGGACAGTCCCTTACTTTGTAGGGTAACGCAGCAGAAAACAAAAAAATTCCGACCTACGCACCAGCCCAGGACCACTATGGAGACTGCATACATGGTTTGATCTTTTTCGTTACCGACTCGTAGCGCAGTGGGAAGTAGAGTCGATGACGATCGGCGGTGCAGATCCCCGCAGCTAGGATTTACAACCTCCCAACCGCGAGGATGTATACCCTCATCTGCTCCTCAGACAGCCCTCCGGGAGGCGGTCGAATAGCCGCCCGGACGATGTCGCGGACAGCCCTTCGGGAGGACCTTCGAAACTCGAACGGTCACTCGGACAGCCCTTCGGGAGGACCTTCGAAACTCGGACGGTCACACGGATAGCCCTCCGGGAGGCACTCACGAACTAAGACCGAAACTACGATCTCTCTACAGAGTTGCACACATACGGTGTCATCTATCCGGCAGGGCTTCGCCGTCTAGAACTAGTTCCTGCCGGAACCCAGACAGCCTTTTGGCTCTATGAAACTATTTGCGGGGAGGGAGAGAGAAGCTAGATCATTGCATGGCACTTGTATGTGAGAAGGGATGAGGAGAATGGCAGCCCCTTCTCCTCCTTTTATAGTCCAAGGCAAGGGGTGGGGTGGTGGAGGAAATACCAAAACACCCATGCTACATGTCCCACATGAAGGGTGAAATGGTAACTCAAGTGGGGAACCAAGGGGACACCATGGAGGCACCCCCTTGGCCAGCCACAACCTTCCCCCCTCCCATGGGGAGCCCCCCAACAAGCCACCAACATGTCTCCTAGAAACATGGGTGCTCCCTAGACAAAAAGCCACCAAACATGTAACCCCCGATTCGTGGGATCTTGTCCCCTCGTGCTGAGACAAGATGTTTTCCACGAAACATTTTTTCTGAAAAAATCCGGAAGGTCCCAGAACATTTCTGGCACCCTCTAAAATTCTTCTGGGCATGATCCGAAACATTTCCGGTGTGGTCATTTTTATCATCGAAAAGCAACAATGGCGGTTACGGTAGCTCCGGAACATTTTCAGTTTTTCTCTCCAAAAATTCCCAAAAGTTCCTAGACCAATTCTGGGGCCCTCTAAGAATTTCCAGGCGAGTGCCGAAACCATTTTGACCTAATAATATATTCCGAAACAACTTTTCGGTTTTACCGAAACTCTTTTGGTGTTCTCTCTCCGGAACTCTTCCGTTGTATCCGAAACTTTTCCGGTGACTTTCTCTTAGACTCCCTATCTAGTATTCAGAAGATAGATGACCCTTAAGCGTGTGACCCTATAGGTAAGGTGAAGTATAGAAATGACCTGGAACCCCTTCCGATCAATGATCAACATCGGAGCCGTGGACACCCATATTGACCCCTATACCCACACGAATGAATATTCGAGTGAACCTCCAGTTGCCATGTGCTATTCCTGTTGCTTCGTGATATGTTACAAATACCCGAGGTGAGATTTACTTGCATCCCCGTGGATCAATGACTTGTCCACTATGCTAGTTACCTTGTTACCGGTTTTGTTCTCTTTTCTCGTTTCCGTGTTGCGGCATCCCTGTGATCAAATCACACTGTGTCTGGCCAGACGATGATGGATACCGTAACACCGAGAGGGCCCGAGAATATATCTCCATCGTCAGAGGAGCAGATCCCAATCTTGAGCTATCAAGTTACTTGACACACTTTTCCATGAACCCGTAAGCCGCCGTAATAGCCACCCATTTATGGATCGTTTAACAAACCCGAAAGTTCATGAAGCAAGTATGAAGAAACTCGATACTCTCATGGTCTAAGGAATTATGCAAATGGTAACCATCTCTGTGTTATGTACCATTAACTTGTGACGAACGAATCTCATAGCATAACATCAATCCGGGTCGATTCAACACAAATGTTCTCTTAACATTGTGCCCTCAAAGTTGCTAGCATAGACATGCCCATGACCAGGAAAACAGAATCATCATGCAACACTTGAGCTAGTCTTAGAGGCTAGACTAGGAATGCTTCTTACCGTTTATTATTCCACACGTGCATATGAGTCTTCCTCCAAGCCTCGTGTTATTGCAGACTCGATAACCATAGCAGTTATAGCATGGAACATAAACATAATTATGAACATGGAGATAAGTAATAGCATTTATTATTGCCTCTATGGCATATCTCCTACATACTTGGCCTATATGACCCGGGGCGAGTTACCTGAGGATGAGACCTTGGCCAGGCAGATAACCCGATGGTCTAAGTCAATGATGATTGTTAATGGAGAGTTACATCATCGTAGTGTCACAGGGGCGTTTCAGCGTTGTGTTTCTCCAGTAGAGGGTTGTGATATTTTACGAGAAATCCATGAAGGAGATTGTGGTCATCATGCCGGGTCAAAGTCCCTTGTGGCTAAAGCTTTCCGTCATGGGTTTTATTAGCTAACAGCTCATGCTGATGCAGAGGACCTCGTCAGCAGGTGTGATGGATGTCAGAAATTTGCACGTCGAGCCCATGTGCCGACTCAAGAATTGAGGATGATTCCAATTACTTGGCCGTTCGCAGTTTGGGGGCTTGATATGGTTGGGCCTTTTAGAAGATCCAAGGAAAAGAAGACCCACCTTTTGGTGGCGGTTGATAAGTTCAATAAGTGGGTAGAGGCAGAGCCGGTCAGTAAGTGTGATGCAGCAACGGCGGGTCAATTCATGAAGAAGGTGATCTTCCGTTTTGGCTTTCCACACAGCATTATAACAGACAATGGCACTAATCTCTCTAAGGGTGCTATGGAAGAATTTTGTCAACGTGAGCATATCCGGCTTGACGTATCATCAGTAGCTCACCCTCAATCCAATGGTCAAGCTGAGAGAGCAAACCAAGAGATCTTGAAAGGCATCAAACCCCGGCTTATGGTTCCCCTGCAGAGGACGACGGGTTGTGGGGTGGAGGAGTTACCTTCCGTGTTATGGAGCGTCAATACCACCCCAAACAGATCTACGGGATACACACCTTTCTTCATGGTTTATGGAGCAGAGGCAGTTCTCCCTAGTGACATCCGTCATGTGTCGCCTCGTGTGGCAGCTTATGTTGAAGCTGACAATGAAAGAGCACGTCAACAAGCACTTGATCTGTTGGATGAGGAGAGTGACATAGAAGCAGCTCGTTCAGCGATTTACCAGCAAGATCTGCGCTGTTATCATAGCCGTCGGGTTAAAACCAGAACTTTTCAAGAAGGTGACCTGGTGCTCCGGCTTATCCAGGATCAGACTGAAATGCATAAGTTATCCCCACCTTGGGAAGGACCCTTTGTGGCCAGCAAGAATCTAAACAACAGGTCGTATTACCTTATCGATGTTCGAGACCACAAGGACTCACGCACGTCGGAGGAGGAGACCGGCCGGCCCTAGAATATTGGTCAGCTTAGGCCATACTACACCTAAGCCACCGGCTCATCCAATGAACATATTTTGACAATGTATATATTATGATCAAAATAATAAAGCCGGCATCCCTGCTAAAGTAGGGCCTCTGTCGTTTTTTCCTCTCTAAATTAATGAGTCTTCGGTTACATGGGGGCTTCGGCTTTATACAGCAAAGTTTTAATTACCCTTTGATCCGGCCTATAGGTCACATAAAACTTGGGGCCAAAGAGAGTCCGTGGCAAAAGCACGACTCAAACATAGGTACCCCCTGAGCACAGCTCAAAATGTCACTTGGGGGCTCTTTTGTTCTAGAGAACGAAGAGTTCATAACCTTGTGATAGGCTATAAAAGCCAGGCTTGGAAGCCAGGTGTATTCACCTAAAACCCCAGGTTATCCTGCCTGTATGCCAGATGCTTCTCCATCAGGTAATCCTGATTGACCCGCCGAACTCTTGACATTCAATCTTTTAAACAAGACCCTGAACTTGTTAAGGTTAAAACGTCGGTTTGTCATGAGAGGGCACGGTTTACGGATAGCAAGGAGAAGCTCAGGCTGTAAAGCCACCTTCCTTGAAACTTGGATAAATCGGCCTGTGATGCACGATGCTGCTCTAACCCCGCGTACTCCTGATAAGTCTATCTTTAAATAAGAACTGAACTTATCCGGGTTAAACTGTCGATTGGGTCAATGAGGGCCGGCTCACAGAAAGCGCGTACCTTCCAGTGGCTAATGATAGTTTCATTGAAGAAGATATTTTGGCTTGGCGGCCTATGAAAGCCTCGGATTTTTCCTGTTGTTTTGATTTGAATGTCTTTTTGGGATTTTTTCTTTTATGACATAGTAATACGTGGTTGAAAAACAATAAGGCTTATAATGCCTTCTGAGTCATATATATGACATTAACCGGTGTTTATTAACCCGGCCTGGTCTTCGACTATAAGTCGCCAGTATAAAATAAAGGTAAATATCTGGTGTTTATTAACCCGGTCCGGTTTTGTTCATAAGCCGGCAATCTCTGATAACTACCAGCATCGAAAGTCTTGGGTTGTCACCCTTACTACACTGGCTTGGTAAAATCAGCAAGTGTGATCAAATATCACAAGTATGATATATTTTCATATATGATAATTATTTTGACCAGCCTTGGTTATAAATCATGATAAGTTCATGTTGGGGCATTATAACCCGTCCAGAGGTAAACGCGAGGACACTTTTAAATGTTGTATGCAGGAACAGATTCAAAATTGTTAAGGGATATATAGCATGTCTTCACATAACGGATAAATAAGTGTTATAAGCAGCACAATATGCACGATGGCATAGCAGAGCAAGAAGTTTAAAGCTAGCCTATTACAAGGTGCTTGGAGCCCAAAATGATAAACTGTTTTTCAGTCTCCCATACAGCAGATGATAAACCAGAGCCGATTCATGAGTCTTGGCCTGACTGACTTGATGGTTGCGCCTCATCCCTTGTCGGTTCGTCCTCCTCCACCGTCTGGAAGTTGGGTTTGGACCAGTCAAAGCCATGAAGGGCGACGAATTCAGCCTCATCATCAATCAGACTAGACGGGTCAATCTCAGGGGCGAAAGTGTGCTTACAAATCGGTGGGATTAAGTCCATCACTTTATATGAAGGAGTCGCCATCTTCTTATTGTCTGCATCAAAACTCGAGTGATACTTGGTGCGGCTGGTTTTTTCACCAATGATGGTAGCATGAGGACGAATTTCCTTGACACAAGCAACAAAATCTTCTTGGTCGAAAGGCGTTCCACCTTCTTTAAGGCTGGGATATCCACTCGCTAAGTCCGTCGGGTCTAATTCTGGCGCCAAGGCTTTGGCACGGCTTAAAGCTGTTACAGTTCTGTCTCTAGCACACGATCGCTTGATTTCTTAGAACCGAGCGGGCAAGATGGACAACTTTTTCAAGATGTCACTGAATATAGTCGGCCCTTGATTCACGTGTAAACCGCCTTGAGCTTTACCAGTGTATCTCGGCTCAAATTGCTGCTCCTGGGACCTGTAAAGTTTACACAATGAGTTAAGTGGCGGCTTATAATGGAAAATACTCACTTTGAATATGTAACAAGGTGAGTTATCGAAGATTGCAGAAACCATCTGAGACACACGGTTCTTTAAACCGGTGAGTTCAGTGGTAACCTCTTCCAGAGCTGCCTCAGCCTTATCCGCACGTTGCATCAAGGCAGTCATCTCATTGGCCCAAGCCTCTTTCTCCACATACAGCTGGTCTTCAGTTTTTCAGTTTCAGACACACTCAACTAGAATTTCGATTCAGCTTTCTTTGTTTCAATCTCTTGAGTCGCCAGCCGGGTCTTGGCCTCAGACAATTGGGATTCTAGTTCTGCGGTCGCAGCCTGCATATAGCATAAGGTTGTTTAGTTTCATGGAAGATTATAAAAGACAAGTCCCAAGTGCTTTGCAAGCAATAACACTTGGCACTTGGGGGCTAATGTCTGTCACGCAATTTTTTTAAAGGAGACGACTCTTTCTAAAAAGTCCCAAGTGTTTTGCAGGCAACAACACTTGGCACTTGGGGGCTAATGCATAGTGTTTGACTTTTTTCTACAAATGAGCCGGATAAGCTGTCACCAGTCTCAGCCGGCTCATGAGGGCTATAGAGTTTAGTTCTATGCAATGACTAGTAGGACCGGCTCATTCAGGCTGATTAAACCGGCCCTTGGGGGCTACACATGCAAATTGAAATACTATCAACATCCGATTTAGTTATAAACCTGACTTGGAGGGAGTCTAAGGCATAGGCTTATAAATATTTTAAGCCTACACATCATTCAGTTTTATCATAATCAGAAGACTTGGAGGCTGGCAGGGTATATAACTTATATAAGCCGGAGAACATACCTCATATTTTTGGTGCATCTGTTTGACCATCTCAATTTTTGAATCACAGCTGGAATGCACTTGGATGAGATAACCAGATAGCATTTCACTAATACTCAGATGAGCATAGTGGGAAACGTCAAACCTTACTTTCTGCCTTTCCATAACTTCCTGTTTGGCAGAGTGTCTTGCTAGAACAGTTGGATTCCCCGGTTCGATGAATCTGGTGCCAGTAATTAAAACATCATCGTCATGATTCTCTGGCGGGTTAGCTGAGCTTGACGGCTCAATACTTGATGGATCAATAGCAGTTTCATCCGCAGACGGTTCAGGTAAATCCGGTTGAACGTTGAAAGCAGGGTCCTCTGGCTATTCAGCGTGTTCGGGCATAAAAGTTGACTGCTCCGGTTCTTCAGGATGTTTCAGTACAAGGGTTGGTTGCTCCGGTTCAGTGGTTTTCAGATTCTCAGCCGGCTTTGTCACTTTTGCTTTCTTGTGTTTTGCTTGACCGCTAAAAAAGGATTTAGACAAGTAGTATAATTATGCATATATAAAGGTACATAAGAAGGGTAGTTATCTTTACCCGGGGGCGGTCTTGAAGGCTGGTAATTGAGTTTGTGATGAATTGCCAGAGGAGGAACGGGAAATCTCCTGCAAAGATGGAATCAAAAATGAGTGATGAAGGTAATTCATTGAACAAATACAAGGGTTAAAGGTCAAAAGAGAACCTCATTCTGGCATTTCCGAGGAGTGTTTGGTAAGACGGAGGGTAAATCGTCATCTCCACCAGTCCGAGTCTGCCGGCGGCTCTCATGTTGCTGTCATTTCAAAAGAAAATGAGGATCTAAATAAGCCAAGGGGTGTGAAAACCTTACTTTTCTGGTTACCTACCGAAATTTCTGCCTTGGTAAAGGTTCTGAGTCGGAGGAAATAATAGTTACCTCTTCTTCAACTGCCTGGATGGTCCCCATGTCATCCTGGCAATAGTCAGTGTCAATAAGATTATTAAAAATAGGCCGAGAGAGTCAAGGGCTACCTCCGACTCAGAGATGTCATCCAGCTTGAATAAATCAGAGGCAACTGCTTTCTTCTTAGATTTTCTGATGGTCTTCTTGGCGGCTATCGCAGCGGCTCTAGCTTTTTTGGCAGCCTCATGGTCGTATTTTGCTTTCCAAAAGTCAGATTTGGAATGTGGAAAGATAGCATGTTGAAATTCATGCAAATACTTAACTACTGAGGAAAAAGAAGTTAAGAAGATTTACCTCTGGCGCCGGGTTAAGCTTGCAGAAAGGACTCAACCCTACTATGATGCAGTCTTCATACTTGCTATTAACAAGAGTGGTTGCCATTTCAACAATAGCCTCTTTAGTTAAACGCACAGAGCTATGACGTAAAGGATCATGAGTTCCTCCAGTGTATGAACACATCAAGCCGGATCGGCAGCTTAAAGGTATGATCCGCCATGCGACCCAGCAGCGGATCAAGTCAACTCCGGTCAAGCCAATTCCTAACAAAGCTTGGACTTTTCTAATTTTTGGGATAATTTTCTTACGTTCGGCAGGGGTGAGTTTATCAGGAAGTGGGTGCTTTGCGTCAAGACGTTCAGGTCGATAACCCAGCATCGGATTTTCATCAGACGACGAGGTATCTTTGTAGTAGAACCATGTTTGATTCCAGTCCTTGGGATGGCTTGGCAGGACTACTAGAGGGAATACGACATCTCGTCTGTGTTGAATTGAAATCCCGCCAAGTTCCAAGCTGGGACCATTGGTGTACTCGTTCTGGCGGTTCAGGTAGAAGTATTCCCTGAAGAGTTCAACGGTAGGTTCTTATTGAAGGTAAACTTGGCAAAAAAAACTTGGAAGTTACATATATTAGATACGGAATTGGGTCCAATATCTTGTGGATGGCGTTTGAAAAAGTGTAAAACATCCCTGAAGAATTTTGAGTCGGGCGGTGAGAAGCCCCGAGTCATATGATCGGTAAAAACAATGATTTCACCATCTTTTGGCTGAGGTCTCTCTTCAAGGTCAGGAACACAATAATGCATGACACTCTTCTCTGGTAAGAATCCCATAGTGACAAAGTCCTTCAAAGTACTCTCGGTGACTATGGAAGGAACCCAGTTGCAAGTTGTCATCGTCTTTGGCGGCATGGTGAAAGGACAGTCTAAAAATAAAATAATTGGCCGGCTCAAATCAGTTGATGGGATTGCAAGTTAACGATTACAGTGCATGTTTATGATGGTGGCTTAAGCAAGGGGTAATGATATATGAAGAAAAGATAAGCCAGCAGGGTAAGGCGCCATGACTAAGATGTTCAAAGAGTTGCTGGAAGCAACATTGGCTAAGTACTGAGACAAACAAGTTCCACAGATGGAGGTTACAAATTTGGATCTACCGCTGTTTAGAAAAAAGGGATAAATTCATCTACAAAAGGTGACAATGGAAAAACAGAGAAGCCCTAGAGGAGATCTGTCACGGTGGGGATATGATCTAGTATTAAAACAAGTGCTAAAACTACCACCATGCAAGATTCCCATATTTTTTGGATCTAATATGTGGATCTAAACAAAGGAATAGAAGGACGATGATGAACGCAGATGAACACCGAAGAACACCGATCAAACCCTAATGGCAGATTGGTGATGAACAAAGGAAGGCTTACTGGAGCTGGTAGAACAACGGAGTAGCTCCACAGTTCTCTGGTCTACTCAGGGTGATGCAGCGGCCGGAGTTGAGGTCGAAAATGGAGGTCGACGGCGGTGAGGTTCGTGCGGGACGTCGCGTTGCGAGGAGGAAGAAAGAAGAAGGAGAAGAATGGAAGATGGCTTTCGGGTCCAATTTATAAGCAGATAGGAAACAGGTAGGCGCGAAAGACGAGGAGGTCAAATGATGGTTATCCACCTAATTGGACGCCTCGATTTTCGGGAAGACATTAAGATAAAGATCCGTTAAAGATGATGTCGTGGCGGGTTTCCGAAATTACTGGAGATGACGTCATGGCGGGTTACAAAGTTTTTTATAGCGGATATGGAAGGATTTTTCTAAGTCCTGAAGGTTGACATGAACAAGTCCAAATCAACCTAGGGCCTAATGTTGTGGATATAACTATTAGGTATGACCTGCCCAAGAGGAGCTGGGTCATCCCTATGAAGACTCAAACACAATGAAGCCCAAGGTCACATGGTGATTCATAGATAGGCTTAGTAGAGGGCCCAGACCTGAAGGCGGCTTAAGGCCCATGATTGTAAACTGCCATGTATGTAAACTTGTGTTGTAAGACATGTGAGAAAGGTCACCGAGCTGGATACGTTGTATAATCCGGCCGGGACTCTGAGGGCCACAGGGCGTCAACCCGTGTATATAAGGGGACGACCTAGCGGCGGCTTAGGACAAGAAACAACAGATCGAGAGCCGGGTCAAGCATATTCGGTCCTTGCTCATCGAAATCCTAGAAATACCAACTACAAACTGGACTAGGCTTTTACCTTCATCGTAAGGGGTCAAACTAGTATAAACTCCCTGTGTCCTTTGTCCTGATTAACCCCTTTAAGCTAACCTCAATGCGATGGCTCCACGACTAAGTCCTCACACTAGGACATTTACCGTGACAATTCCACGACACTCTCTCTCTTTTTCTGGGCTTCTCTGGCCACTTTTATTTTGATAACCTCACATGGGACAATGTTCTTAATGATGATCATCACACTTTTATTTACTTACAACTCAATATTACAACACGATACTAGAATAAAGATATGACTCTATATGAATGCCTCCGACGGTGTACCAAGATGTGCAATGATCAAGCATGGCAATGAAATCAAAAAACGGACAAGCCATGAAAACATCATGCTAGCTATCTTACGATCATGCAAAGCAATATGACAATAAATGATCAAGTCATGTATATGATGATGATGGAAGTTGCATGGCAATATATCTCGGAATGGCTATGGAAATGCCATGATAGGTAGGTATGGTGGCTGTTTTGAGGAAGATACAAGGAGGCTTATGTGTGATAGAGCTTATCATATCACGGGGTTTGGATGCACCGGCAAAGTTTGCACCGACTCTCAAGGTGATAAGGGCAATGGAGGGTACCAAAGAGGCTAGCAATGATGGAAGGGTGAGAGTGCGTATAATCCATGGACTCAACATTAGTCATAAAGAAGTCACATACTTATTGCAAAAATATATTAGTCATCGAAACAAAGTACTATGTGCATGCTCCTAGGGGGATAGATTGTTAGGAAAAGACCATCGCTCGTCCCTGACCGCCACTCATAAGGAATACAATCAATAAATACCTCATGCTCCAACTTCGTTACATAACGGTTCACCATACATGCATGCTACGGGAATCACAAACTTCAACACAAGTATTTCTACAATCCACAACTACCCACTAGCATGACTCTAACATCACCATCTTTATATCGCAAAACTATTGCAAGGAATCAAACATATCATATTCAGTGATCTACAAGTTTTATGTAGGATTTTATGACTAACCATGTGAATGACCAATTCCTGTCATCTCTCTAAATAGATATAATGAAGCAAGAGAGTTTAATTCTTTCTACAAAAGATATGCCCACGCTCTAACAAATATAAGTGAAGCAAAAGAGCATTCTACAAATGGCGGTTTTCTATGTGTAGGGAAACAGGCAATCCAAACTTCAAATGATATAAGTGAAGCACATGAAGCATTCTATAAAGCCATACTCTAAAGATATAAGTGAAGTGCATGAAGCATTCTATAAAGCCATACTCAAAAGATATAAGTGAAGTGCATGAAGCATTCTATAAATCAGACATGCACTATCTCATACCAGCATGGTGCATCAAAGAAAAGTGAAAACTAAATGCAAAAGACACTCCAAGATTTGCACATATCACATGAACGGAACAAAACCGAAAACATACCGACACTTGTTGAAGAAAGATGGGATGCCTTCCGGGGCATCCCCAAGCTTAGACGCTTGAGTCTCCTTGAATATTTACTTGGGGTGCCTTGGGCATCCCCAAGCTTGAGCTCTTTCCTCTCCTCCTTCTCCTCATATCGAGACCTCCTCGATCCTAGATCACTTCATCCACACAAAATTCAACAGAAAGTTCGGTAAGATCTGTTAGTATAATAAAGCAAATCACTACTCTAAGTACTGTTGCAAACCAATTCATATTTTGTTTTTGCATTATAGCTACTGTAATATAACTTTTCCATGGCTTAACCCACTGATAGAAATCGATAGTTTCATCAAAACAAGCAAACAATGCATCAAAATAGAATTTGTCTTAAACATGACAGTCTGTAGTAATCTGAACATTCACCATACTTCTCGTACTCCAATTTAAAAAAAATTAGGACAATTAAACAATTTGTATAGAAAGTGTAACATCCCAAATTTTCAATTTGGAATGTTATACATGGGTCATCATATGCATATCATATTTTATTTGCATTTTCGTTTTTGATCCTAAGAATCCTAAGCAACTCAAGGACCCACGGAGAGAGTTCGGGATTTTATTATTTTCATATTTGAATTTTTCTCAAATATTGAAAAGAGGGTCATTTTGATTTAATTATTTTTCTCTCTAAAATATTTCGTAATAAAATATATGAGAGGAGATAATATGACTTCTCCAAAATAAAAGAAATATTGGAGGAAAAATGTTAAAATCAAATAAATAATTTTGTTTGGATTTTATTGCTATTTTATTTGAATTAGAAAAATATGCATTTTTCAAAATTGCATTTTTAGGCCAAGAAAATGTTCACTTTGTTCTAAATATTTTATTTAGACGGTGAAAATTGTTTTTGGCATTTTTAGAATTCTTTTATAATTATTTAGGATTTTTTACTTTCCCGTGGTTTTGTTTAAAAAAAGTTCCTGGACCGACCTGGGCCAAGGGCCCAGCCGGCCCAGCTTCATCGCCGCCTACCCCCGCTCGCCCGTGTGCCGTCGCCGGACTTGGAGGGAGTCCAAGCCCCGCCCGACGCTGCCGACCCCCTCCCCAAGTCGGACCCCGCCGCCGCCTCTTCCCCCCCTTTAAACACCACCCCCCCTTGGACCCCGAGCTGCCCCGCCACCTGCGGCGCACCTCGCCGCCGCCCCGCGTCGCGCGCCGCCTGTCCCGCCACCCCACGCAGCCCGCTGTCGCGCCGCACCACCCCACCGCCACCCGCGCAACCGCCTCGCCTCGCCGGAAAGCCGCCGGAGCCGCGCCGGACCTTGCAGATTCGCCGCCCGGTTTTCTTCGGTTTTAGGTAAAAACCACCGGTTTTTCTTAGGAACCCTAGATTGGTTTTTTATTTATTTATTTAGATCGGTTCGGTTTTTTCTCGGTTTAGTTTCGTTTGCGCATGTTCGTTCGTTCGTCTTAATGGACGAATTCGTCCGTTCATCTCTGTTAGCGGACGTTCATCCGATAGTTTTTTCTTTTTCTTTTTTATTTTCTGCCAGGGACCTATCCGTGATTACTTTTATCACAGATTAGCCTCTGATATTCAAACCCTCGCAACTTTTTAACCGTTTGTCCAAATCCAATGAAACTAATGCCAAAATCTTCATTGCGAGCCCCTCTTTCTGTTTAATCAACTTGAACAAGGTTTTGACAATTTAAAATTTGGTTTCAAGAAGATTTGTTTTCGAATTTCTTTTGACCATAGTTTCAGTTTCGTAGCTCCGTTTTGACCGATCATTTTTGCAAATCGAATCTCTTTAGTTGAATTTTCAGATTGGATCTTCTTATTTGAGTTTTACCCTTGAATCATTGCTTGAATGCTTATGTATGCTATTGTTTGTTTGCGATAGAATTCCTGGAGTGCGCAGCGTGCTACTATGAGTCTCTAGGTTTTGCAGATCATCAGCAAGGCAAGTAACACTTTGATCATATCCCTTTGTTACTGAGTTTTTATGCATTAGTCTCAACCCTCAAACATTGCATGATTAGGACTGATAACATGTGGGTATTGGGAAGTAGTTGATGAGGTAGAACCTATTGTCCTTTATATCAAACCCCCGGGAGTTACTTCTACGTTATGCTTATACTGCTATGTTATGCTTGTAGACGTGGATTGGTTTGAGAGAATTCATGAAAGTTGTGAGAGTAATATTATCTAAGGGAAACTTAAGGTGGCTATTTTAATACACATCTAGGTGGGTTGGTTGGGGCACCCTAGGGATATACCAGTGGCTTGCCCGGACACCTGGGGTTATACCAGTGTTGTCCTAGGAGATCCCGGGGTTACCGTGTGATCATCCTATGACCTAGGCTCAAAGGGATCATAAGATTATTCCTGCTAGAAACTTCCGTGTGCAGCCACAAGCTATTATGGGCTATAGCATAGTTGAGTATGTTGCATGACCACTTTCAGTGGTAGGCTAGCAGATGTAGGGGATGTAGGTTGGTACTTGATACGTCCATTTTGCATCATGCTTTTATATCAATATTTATTGCATTATGGACTGTTATTTCACTTTATGTCACAATACTTATGGCTATTCTCTCTTATTTTACAAGGTTTACATAAGGAGGGAGAATGCCGGCAGCTGGAACTCTGGGCTGGAAGAGGAGCAAATATTAGAGACCTATTTTGCGCAACTCCAAAAGTCCTGAAACTCCACGGAACATCTTAAAATAAATAAAGAAAAATCCACGCCAAAGATGAAGGCCAGGGGGCCCACACCCTGCTCACGAGGGTGGGGGGCGCCCCCCCTAGGGCGCGCCCCCCTACCTCGTGGGCCCCCTGGTGGCTCTCCGATGTCCATCTTCTCCTATATGAAGTCTTTCGATGATAAAAAATTAAGAAGGAACTTTTCGGGACGAGACTCCGCCGCCACGAGGCGGATCCAATCTAGAGCTCCGGCAGAGCTGTTCTGCCGAGGAAACTTCCCTCCGGGAGGAGGAAATCATCACCATCGTCATCACCAACGCTCCTCTCATCGGGAGAGGGCAATCTCCATCAACATCTTCACCAGCACCATCTCATCTCCAAACCCTAGTTCATCTCTTGTATCCAACTCTTGTCTCAAAGTCCGGGATTGGTGCTAGTAGGTTGCTAGTAGTGTTGATTACTCCTTGTAGTTGATGCTAGTTGGTTTATTTGGTGGAAGATCATATGTTCAGATCCTATATGCATATTATTACCCCTCTGATTATGAACATGAATATGCTTTGTGAGTAATTACGTTTGTTCCTGAGGACAAGGGAGAAGTCTTGCTATTAGTAGTCATGTGAATTTGGTATTCGTTTGATATTTTGATAAGATGTATGTTGTCTAGTCTCTAGTGGTGTTATGTGAACATCGACTACATAACACATCACCATTATTTGGGCCTAGAGGAAGGAATTGGTAAGTAATAAGTAGATGATGGGTTGCTAGAGTGACAGAAGCTTAAACCCTAGTTTATGCGTTGCTTCATAAGGGGCTGATTTGGATCCACATGTTTCATGCTATGGTTAGGTTTACCTTAATACTTTTGTTGTAGTTGCGGATGCTTGCAATAGAGGTTAATCATAAGTGGGATGCTTGTTCAAGTAAGAACAACACCCAAGCACCGGTCCACCCACATATCAAATTATCAAAGTATCGAACGCGAATCATATGAACGTGATGAAAACCAGCTTGACGATATTCTCATGTGTCCTCGGGAGCGCTTTTCCTATTATAAGAGTTTGTTCCGGCTTGTCCTTTGCTACAAAAGGATTGTGCCACCTTTCTGCACTTTACTTATTTTTGTTACTTGTTGCTCGTTACAATTTATCCTATCAGAAAACTATCTGTTACCACTTATTTCAGTACTTGCAGAGAATACCTTGCTGAAAACCGCTTATCATTTCCTTTTGCTCCTCATTGGGTTCGACACTCTTTCTTATTGAAAGGACTACGATAGATCCCCTATACTTGTGGGTCATCAAGACTCTTTTCTGGTGCCGTTGCCGGGGAATGTAGCGCCTTTGGTAGGTGGAATTTGGTAAGGAAAAATTTATATAGTGTGCAGAAATTTACTGTCACTTGTTACTATGGAAAGTAATTCTCTGAGGGGCTTGTTCGGGGTATCTTCACCCCGTCCAGTAGAGCAAAGAGTTGCTGCTCAACCTACTGAACCTATTGAAAATGAAACTCCTTTTGAATTTCCTTCGGGTATAATGGAAAAACTACTAGCTAACCCTTTTACAGGAGATGGAACAAAGCATCCTGATGAGCACTTAATATATGTGGATGAAGTTTGTGGATTATTTAAGCTTGCAGGTATACCCGATGATGTTGCTAAGAAGAAGGTCTTCCCTTTATCTTTGAAGGGAGACGCATTGATATGGTATAGGCTATGTGATGATATGAGATCATGGGACTATAAAAGATTGAAGTTGGAATTTCATCAAAAGTATTACCCTATGCATCTTGTTCATCGTGATCGCAATTGTATATATAATTTCTGGCATCGCGAAGGAGAAAGCATCGCTCAAGCTTGGGGGAGGCTTAAATCAATGTTATATTCATGCCCCAATCATGAGCTCTCAAGAGAAATGATTATTCAAAATCTATATGCTCGGCTTTCTGATAACAATCGCACCATGCTCGATACTTCTTGTGCTGGCTCTTTTATGATGAAGACTACTGAATTCAGATGGAATTTATTGGATAGAATTAAACGCAACTCTGAAGATTGGGACCTCGACGAAGGTAAGGAGTCAGGTGTGGCACCTAAGTTTGATTGTGTTAAATCTTTTATGGATACCGATATTTTCCATAAGTTTAGCACTAAATATGGACTTGACTCTGAGATAGTAGCTTCTTTCTGTGAATCTTTTGCTACTTATGTTGATCTCCCTAAGGAGAAGTGGTTTAAATATCATCCTCCCATAGAAGTAAAAGTAGTTGCACCTATTAAAGTTGAAGAAAAGACTGTCACTTATAATGATCCTATTGTTCCTACTTCTTATATTGAGAAACCACCTTTCCCTGTTAGAATAAAGGATCATGCTAAAGCTTCAACTGTTGTTCGTAAAAGCAATATTAGAACTTATACAGCTCCTGAACAAGTTAAAGTAGAACCTAATATTGCTATTGTTAAAGATCTCTTGTTTGATAATATTGATGGGCATATTATTCAGTTCGAAGCTGAAACTGCTAGAATTGCTAAACCTTGTGATAAAGATAATCATAGACCTGTGGTAGGCGTGCCTGTTATTTCTGTTAAAATAGGAGATCATTGTTATCATGGCTTATGTGATATGGGTGCTAGTGCTAGTGTAATACCTATTGACTTATACGAAGAAATTAAGAATGAAATTGCACCTGCTGAGTTAGAAGATATTGATGTCACAATTAAACTTGCCAATAGAGATACTATTTCACCAATTGGAATTGTTAGAGATGTTGAAGTCTTGTGTGGGAAAACTAAATATCCTGCTGATTTTCTTGTTCTTGGTTCCCCACAAGATAGCTTTTGTCCCATTATATTTGGTAGACCCTTCTTAAATACTATCAATGCTACCATAGATTGCACAAAGAATGTTGTTACTATTGGCTTGGATGATATGGTTCATGAGTTTAATTTCTCTAAATTTAGTAAACAACATCATGAGGAAGAATTACCTAGTAAGGATGAAATTATTGGTCTTGCTTCTATTGCCGTACCTCCTAGTGATCGTTTAGAACACTATTTGCTAGACCATGAAAATGATATGTTCATGAATGAAAGAAGGGAAATAGATGAAGTATTCTTTAAACAGGAACCTATTCTGCAACATAATTTGCGTGTTGAAATTTTAGGGGATCCTCCTCCACCCAAGGGTGATCCCGTGTTTGAGCTTAAACATTTTCCTGATAATCTTGAATATGCTTATCTTGATGAAAAGAAGATATATCCTGTTATTATTAGTGCTAACCTTTCAGAGCATGAAGAAGAAAGATTATTGAAAACTCTAAAGAAGCATCGTGCTGCTATTGGATATACTCTTGATGATCTTAAGGGCATTAGTCCCACTCTATGTCAACATAAAATAAATTTGGAAGCAGATGCCAAACCAGTTCGTGATCCTCAACGACGTCTGAATCCTAAAATGAAAGAAGTGGTAAGAAAAGAAATACTAAAGCTTCTGAAGGCAGGTATAATCTGTCCCATTGCTGATAGTGAGTGCATAAGTCTTGTCCATTGTGTCCCTAAGAAGGGAGGTATTACTGTTGTTCCTAATGATAAAGATGAATTGATTCCACAAAGAATTATCACAGGTTATAGGATGGTAATTGATTTCCGCAAATTAAATAAAGCTACTAAGAAAGATCATTACCTCTTACCTTTTATCTTGATGAAAAGAAGCATCGTGCTGCTAATCTTGAATATGCTTATCTTGATGAAAATAAGATATATCCTGTTATTATTAGTGCTAACCTTTCAGAGCATGAAGAAGAAAGATTATTGAAAACTCTAAAGAAGCATCGTGCTGCTATTGGATATACTCTTGATGATCTTAAGGGCATTAGTCCCACTCTATGTCAACATAAAATAAATTTGGAAGCAGATGCCAAACCAGTTCGTGATCCTCAACGACGTCTGAATCCTAAAATGAAAGAAGTGGTAAGAAAAGAAATACTAAAGCTTCTGAAGGCAGGTATAATCTGTCCCATTGCTGATAGTGAGTGCATAAGTCTTGTCCATTGTGTCCCTAAGAAGGGAGGTATTACTGTTGTTCCTAATGATAAAGATGAATTGATTCCACAAAGAATTATCACAGGTTATAGGATGGTAATTGATTTCCGCAAATTAAATAAAGCTACTAAGAAAGATCATTACCTCTTACCTTTTATCTTGATGAAAAGAAGCATCGTGCTGCTAATCTTGAATATGCTTATCTTGATGAAAAGAAGATATATCCTGTTATTATTAGTGCTAACCTTTCAGAGCATGAAGAAGAAAGATTATTGAAAACTCTAAAGAAGCATCGTGCTGCTATTGGATATACTCTTGATGATCTTAAGGGCATTAGTCCCACTCTATGTCAACATAAAATAAATTTGGAAGCAGATGCCAAACCAGTTCGTGATCCTCAACGACGTTTGAATCCTAAAATGAAAGAAGTGGTAAGAAAAGAAATACTAAAGCTTCTGAAGGCAGGTATAATCTGTCCCATTGCTGATAGTGAGTGCATAAGTCTTGTCCATTGTGTCCCTAAGAAGGGAGGTATTACTGTTGTTCCTAATGATAAAGATGAATTGATTCCACAAAGAATTATCACAGGTTATAGGATGGTAATTGATTTCCGCAAATTAAATAAAGCTACTAAGAAAGATCATTACCTCTTACCTTTTATTGATCAAATGCTAGAAAGATTATGCAAACATACACACTATTGCTTTCTAGATGGTTATTCTGGTTTCTCTCAAATACCTGTGTCGGCTAGAGATCAATCAAATACTACTTGTACATGCCCTTTTGGTACTTTTGCTTATAGACATATGCCTTTTGGTTTATGTAATGCACCTGCTACCTTTCAAAGATGCATGATGGCTATATTCTCTGACTTTTGTGAAAAGATTTGTGAGGTTTTCATGGACGACTTTTGCGTCTATGGTTCCTCTTTTGATGATTTCTTGAGCAATCTTGATCGAGTTTTGCAAAGATGTGAAGAAACTAATCTTGTCTTGAATTGGGAAAAGTGCCACTTTATGGTTAATGAAGGTATTGTCTTGGGGCATAAAGTTTCTGAAAGAGGTATTGAAGTTGATAAAGCCAAGGTTGATGCTATTGAAAAGATGCCATGTCCCAAGGACATCAAAGGTATAAGAAGTTTCCTTGGTCACGCCGGATTTTACAGGAGGTTCATTAAGGACTTCTCAAAAATTTCTCGGCCTCTGACTAATTTATTGCAAAAAGATATACCATTTGTCTTTGATGATGATTGTGTAGAAGCATTTGAAATACTTAAGAAAGCATTAGTCTCTGCACCTGTTGTTCGGCCACCTGATTGGAATTTACCCTTTGAAATTATGTGTGATGCTAGTGATTATGCTGTAGGTGTTGTTCTAGGGCAAATAGTTGATAAGAAATTAAATGTTATTCATTATGCTAGTAAGACTCTAGACAATGCTCAAAGAAATTATGCTACTACTGAAAAAGAGCTTTTAGCAGTTGTATTTGCTTGTGATAAGTTCCGCTCTTATATTGTTGATTCTAAAGTAACTATTCAAACTAATCATGCTGCTATTAAATACCTTACGGAAAAGAAAGATGCTAAACCTAGACTTATTAGATGGGTTCTCTTGTTACAAGAATTTGATTTGCATATTGTTGATAGAAAGGGAGCTGAGAACCCCGTTGCAGACAACTTGTCTAGGTTAGAAAATATTCTTGATGACCCACTACCTATTAATGATAGCTTTCCTGATGAACAATTAAATGTTACAAGTACTTCTCGTAGTACTCCATGGTATGCTGATTATGCTAATTATATTGTTGCTAAGTTTATACCACCTAGCTTCACATACCAGCAAAAGAAAAAGTTTTTCTATGATTTAAGAAATTACTTTTGGGATGACCCACATCTCTATAAAGAAGGAGTAGATGGTGTTATTGGACATTGTGTACCTGAGCATGAACAGGAACAGATCCTACGCAAGTGTCATTCTGAAGCTTATGGAGGACACCACGCTGGAGATAGAACTGCACATAAGGTATTGCAATTTGGTTTTTATTGGCCTACTCTCTTCAAGGATGCCCGTAAGTTTGTCTTGTCTTGTGATGAATGTCAAAGAATTGGTAATATTAGTAGACGTCAAGAAATGCCTATGAATTATTCTCTTGTTATTGAACCGTTTGATGTTTGGGGCTTTGATTATATGGGACCTTTTCCTGCCTCTAATGGATACACACATATTTTAGTTGTTGTTGATTACGTTACTAAGTGGGTAGAAGCTATTGCAACTAGTAGTGCTGATCATAACACTTCCATTAAAATGCTTAAGGAAGTTATTTTCCCGAGGTTTGGAGTCCCTAGATATTTAATGACTGATGGTGGTTCACACTTTATTCATGGTGCTTTCCGTAAAATGCTTGCTAAATATGATGTTAATCATAGAATTGCATCTCCTTATCACCCACAGTCTAGTGGTCAAGTAGAGTTGAGCAATAGAGAGCTCAAATTAATTTTGCAAAAGACTGTTAATAGGTCTAGAAAGAATTGGTCCAAGAAACTTGATGATGCATTATGGGCTTATAGAACTGCATACAAAAATCCTATGGGTATGTCTCCGTATAAAATGGTCTATGGAAAAGCCTGTCACTTACCTCTTGAACTAGAACATAAGGCATATTGGGCTATTAAAGAGCTCAACTATGATTTTAAACTTGCCGGTAAGAAGAGGTTATTTGATATTAGCTCACTTGATGAATGGAGAACCCAAGCTTATGAAAATGCCAAGTTGTTTAAAGAAAAAGTTAAAAGATGGCATGACAAAAGGATACAAAAGCATGAGTTTAATGTAGGTGATTATGTATTGCTATACAACTCTCATTTAAGATTTTTTGCAGGCAAACTTCTCTCTAAATGGGAAGGCCCCTATGTTATCGAAGAGGTCTATCGTTCCGGTGCCATAAAAATCAACAACTCCGAAGGCACAAATCCGAAGGTGGTAAACGGTCAAAGAATTAAACATTATATCTCAGGTAATCCCATAAATGTTGAAACCAATATTATTGAAACCGTAACCCTGGAGGAAAACATAAGGGACACTTTCCGGAGCGTTTCAGACTCCGAAAAGGAATAGGTATGTGGTACTGTAAGTAAACCGACTCCAAAACAATTTTTAAGGCAATATTTCTCCGTTTTGGAATATTTAGAAAAATAGAAAAGTAAGTAGCAGTCCGGGAAGGACACGAGGGCCCCACGAGGGTGGTGGGCGCGCCCTACCCCCTTGGGCGCGCCCCCTACCTCATGAGCACCTCGTGTGCCTTCCGGACTCTGTTTTCTTGCACGTTACGTATTTTGGTCGGTAAAAATTCATTATATATTCTACCGAAGGTTTTGACTCCTGTATCATGCAAATTTCCTCTGTTTTTGTTTTCCAGCTGTTGCTGCTGCAGATTAGAGCAAGATGTCTTCTCAAGAGTCAATTGGGGAGAGCCGGGTATCTAATCCGGCACCGGAACCAAGGGCAAACAGCGACGCTGACCATTTTGGGCCAGCAACGGAGGAAGAGATGGAGGTTGACTTGATGAGAGTAGATGCTATGGAGGATCAAGAAGTCACCTCTCGCCTCCGAGCTGGGTTCACGATGGGGGAACTACAGAGCTCAGCTATTCCAAACTCGGTTATCCCTTCTAATGTTAGATTTCTTACCTATGAAAATATGAAGAGGAGTGTCACTTGTTATCCTGCAACTATCTAACACCCTTGGGTGCAAGGAGCTTTAGTTGTCACAGGGAAGCTTCGTAAGGAAATAATGGACCTCAAACATCAAGTCAATAAGCTCAAGGAGGAGAACCGCATCCTGAGGGGAATCATCGCCAAGAATATTACACCGACAACGAAGAAGGAGACATAATCACATGGGTATGGGCACTCCCCTTGGCAACTGCCAAGCTTGGGGGAGGTGCCCCGGTATCGTATCACAATCACAACTCCTATCTTTACCATTTTTCTTAGTTCGATCCTATTAGTAGTATCTTGATCTAGTAGAATAAAGTTTATGGCATGATCTAGTTTTGAGTTTTGCTTTATGATCTCTCTATGTAATCGAGTCCGTGAGCTATATATAATAAAGATTAGTGTTGAGTCAAGGGCTTGACTATTTTGCCATGATCTTGGGTGAATAAAAGAAAAGAGAAAAGAATAAAAAGAAACAAAAAGTTCATATTGATCTTATTGAGAGTAATGACTTCACATAGAAAGAGTATGATGATTAAAAGTTGTTGGGAGTTGGCAAGCATAGCTTTGGTCATTGTTGCAATTAATAGGAAGTAATAAGGAAAGAGAGGTTTTCACATATAGATATATTATCATTGACATCTTTTATGATTGGGAGCACTCATTAAAATATGACATGTTAAAGAGTTGATGTTGGACAAGGAAGACAACGTAATGAGTTATGTCTTTCTTATATCTGAGATAAAGTATGTTGTCATGGATCCTCTAACTTGTTGAGCTTGCCTTTCCCCCTCATGCTAGCCAAATTCTCAGCACCAAGTAGAAATACTACTTGTGCTTCCAAATACCCTTAAACCAGTTTTGCCATGAGAGTCCACCATATCTACCTATGGATTGAGTAAGATCCTTCAAGTAAGTTGTCATCGGTGCAAAGCAATAAAAATTGCTCTAAATATGTATGATTGATTGGTGTGGGAGAAATAAGCTTTATACGAT
This sequence comes from Triticum urartu, assembly GCF_056163025.1. Taxonomy (NCBI): domain Eukaryota; kingdom Viridiplantae; phylum Streptophyta; class Magnoliopsida; order Poales; family Poaceae; genus Triticum; species Triticum urartu. The sequence goes on from NC_141874.1 coordinate 705,125,395, forward strand.
CTTGTGATGTGGAAGTAATAAAAGCGACGGACTGCATAATAAAGGTTCATATCACAAGGGGCAATATAAAGTGACGTTCTTTCTCATTGATATTTTGTGCATCCAACCATAAAAGCGCATGGCAACCTCTGCTTCCCTCTGCGAAGGGCCTATCCTTTATTATTATCTTCTACCCTATGTGTAACATCCCAAATTTTCAATTTGGAATGTTATACACTAGATCATATGCATATCATATTTTCTTGCATTTTGGTTGATCCTAGAAATTTCACGCAACTCAAGGACCCTCGGAGAGAGTTGGAGATTTCGTTATTTTCATATTTGAGAGTTTTCTCGAATTTTGAAAAATAGGATCATTTGATTTATTTATTTTATCTTCAATAAATTTTCCGGTGTCAAAATATATGAGAGAGGGAATAATATGACTTTCCCAAATTTAGGAAAAATGAAGATATAATAAATAGATCAATTTTGCTTTCCGGTGTTTATTTGCATTTTATTTGGATAGGGAAAAATGCGCGTTTTCAAAAATTGCATTTTAGGTCCGGAGAAAAGTTCATTTTGTTCGGCTCATTTTTAGGAGTCGGGGAAAATTTACTTTAGATTTTTCGGAGTTCGTTTAGATCCCTTTTTGTTTTTTTTCTGTGCGAGGAAACTATTTAAAAAAAATTGAGCAGCGCCTTGGGCCAAAGGCCCAAGCCAAGCCACCTACCGCCGCGCTCCCAGGCGCCAGGCGCCGAGCCAGGAGCCGGTCGGCCGCCGCCGCCTCTTGCTAGGACCGAATCCTTTTAGGATTCTAGGGCGCCCCCTTGTCCCCTTTTCCTTATTTCGTTTTCTTTAGTCCTACTCCGTTTATTTTCTAGATCTTTCCTACTCCTATTCTAATTCCTTGTCATCTACCCCAAGTAAACCCCTCCCCTCCCCAATATAAATACCCAAGCACCCCCCCCCCTCTAAACACATCAAATCAAAGCTCTCCTCCACACCGCGCCTTGCACCGCCGCCGCGCCGCATCACACCGCGCCCTGCGTCACCGCCGCCGCGCCGCCTCACCCGCGCCGCCACCCCACACCCCGCGCCGCCGCCGCACCTCGCCGCCGCCGCCGCCGCCTCACCCGCGCCGCCACCCCACACCCCGCGCCGCCGCCGCACCTTGCCGCCGCCGCCCCACACCCGCGCCGCCGCCGCACCTTGCCCACGCCGCCGCCCTACGCCGACGCCGCCGGAGCCCCGTTCACCGTGGACCTCGCCAAGGTAGCCCCGCGCTACATCTATTCTTTTCCTCGGATCGTTCTCTTCTAATCGTTCCGATTCTTTTCTTCTCTAAACCGTTCTGGTTTTCTAGATCAGTTTTTCGATCGGTTTTTCTTCTCCGAAACCCTAGATCGGATTCGTTTTCTTCTCCAATTTAGTTGCCTTTGGACCGTTCGTCCTAACGAACGTGATCACCGGATTCTTCTAGGTTAACGAACGTCCGTTCGTTTAACCGTTCTTCTTTTTCTTTTCGTCGGATTTATTCCGCGATCGCGATCTCAGATCCGATCTTCTTCCTAGTCTATTTTTCCGCTCGTTTATCGGAATCAGGTGATTCAAGCGCCTGGAGTTTCATCTCGAAACCGCCGTTCCGTCTAATCAACTTGAACAAGCTTTTGTTACAGTAAAATTTTGACCTAGTTTCAACTTGCTAGAACCGAGTTGTTTTCTTCCGCCGTTTGTTTTTCGTTCTTTCTTGCAACCGGAGTTCTTAAGTTGAACTACCTGGTTCGATCTCTTGTTCGAGTTTTACCTGTGCATTAGATGAGTACTTATTGTATGCTTGTTGTTTGTCTGCGATAGATTACCCGGATTGCGCCGCTTGTTACTTCGAAACCCTAGGACTCGCGGATCATCAGCAAGGCAAGTAACACTTTGATCATACCTTTTCTACAACCCATGTTTTATTGCATTAGATCAATCCTCACACATTGCATGATTAGGATCTAATTAAATTGTGGGATGGGAAGTAGATGAGGTAGTACCTATTACCTATATTATTATGAAACCTTTGGGAGTTACTTCTACGTTTGCTTATTATGCCATGCTATGCTAGTAGACGTGGATTGGGTGAGTGATATCCATGACAGATGTGAGATGATAATTTTAATGGTTTATTTAAGGTGGCAACTTAAACACACATCTGGGTGGATTGAGGCACCTGATGTCTATCAGGACTTGCCTGTTTTTTTTGGACCGCCACCCAGGCTCAAAGGGATCATACGATCTTTCATGCTAGAAACTTCCGTGTGCAGCCACATGCTACTATGGGCTCTGGCATAGTTGACTAAGTTGTGCGAACTCTTACGGGGTGGACTAGCAGATGTAGGGGATGTAGGTGTACCGGTCTACCCCACATGTAAGGTGCTAGTGCTTCTGAAAGACTATGTCTCGGTCATCCGTCTTCTCAAACACCATGTAGTACGAGAAACCAAACGGAGGCGATCGGGTCATGTGGGGAAAAGTGCGCAAACTCTGCAGAGTAACAAACTAATCATGATTAGCCGTGTCCCCGGTTATGGACAACTTGAGTATCTAGTACTTGAATATCATTGTGAATCTCAATATGTTACTTCTAATTAATGTTATTGGGTTTTAATTACTTTTAATTGGGATTGAGAATGCTGTCAACCATTCTCAATGTTTCACAACCACCATGATAGTTAAATAAATTTATTCCATTGCAGTAGGGAAAAATTGGCTTTACGCAAAACTGTAACCATAGAGCTTTCCACCAGCCATATATGCATGTAGTATAGCTGTTTCATTCCATTACTCTCTATGTGTTACTTTGCCAGCATATTCCATGTGCTGACCCGTTTTCGGGCTGCAACGTTAATGTTGCAGACTTTTCAGACGACGATTGAGGTGCGTTTAGGTCGTGGTTCTATACTCAGTGATGCCGCTGGAGTTGATGGACCCATTTATCTTCCGAGTCTTCCGCTGTTATCTTTAAAATATGGCCTTAAGTCATATTTATTGTAATAAGTTTTTTTTTGAGCCATCGATGTAATAATTGTGTGATTGCAACTCTGCTATAAAACCTCGATGTACTGTGTGGTGTCAGCATTACTGATCCAGGGATGACACCGTAGCACAGTAGACGTGATCCATTCGGGTCAGGTCGCTACAGAGATGGTATCAGAGCACACGCTGACTGTAGGACACGACCACTAAGTTAAAGCCATAGATCACCCTTCTCTTCTCATTTTCTAACTCCTCATCTTTTCTACTCTTTTAGGATGACGCACGCGAAGATTAAGTACGCTCAACCGGATGAAGGCACACCATTTGGATTTCACCTGAAGGAAGTCACCAAGTACCTGAACATTGGATTACCAAGCTTCACGGGAACCTTCAACGCCACTCTGCCTGAAGAGGAGCGCTGGAAGATTCAAGCTCACGTTCCGGGAAGAACATTCGCGCCAATCACGAAGCCATAGATAGTGTTTTCAATGCACCAACCTGGAGTCTAGGAAGGAGCATGGCAGCTCATATCACCATAGGACGCATTGGAGAAGTTTATCAAGAAGACCTCAAGGACGCTATCTACCAAATTTGCGGACGCCGAGATGAACAATGGGAGTTAGTCAGCACCAAGAAGGATAGATCCATTGCATCTTTCATCCAGTAGTTAAACCAGCACATTCGACGCCATGAGAACCAGATGTGCAATGATATGATAGAGTTGAAGAATGCGAAGGCAAGGATCATCGAGCTAGAAGGAGAACTAAAGTCTACACGCAAGGACTACATGGACGAGATCGTAGCTCTAGCAAGGCAAAATTGCGATCTTAAGCAGGAGATTGAAGAACTCAAGAGCAAGTTAGCATCCTAGGAGGACGACAAGTAAGTCGCATGTCCAGACAACTACATCATCATCGACGACACCGATTCGGATCCAAGTGAACCCGACTTTGAAGACGAAGCTGGAGTAGATATCATGGAGTCTTCCACCGGTTCAAATTTCTAGATGACCACCAGATAGTAATAGTATTCCCCCATGTAAACACATTATAGTCGAGCACTTTTGCGATAGTTAGACCGTTTGTAAGCCCTTGTTTAATTGATTGAAGTGAATTGTGTGCTTTTGCCTCATGTGCATATGGGTAGTGTTTTCCCTTTAGACCCCCTCTATTCTTAATTCTCGTCTTTTCTAAACCCTCAGATGCCTCCGAGACGTGACAATGGATTTCCACCGGAGCTCACTCAGTTGATCCAGCAGCAGAATCAATTGATGCAGATGTTAGTCCAGAATCAGCAGAACAACAACAACAACCCACCACCACCACCTGTTGACCACTTAGCCCGTTTCCTTAGGCTGAATCCACCGGTGTTTTCCAGTAGCACCGAGCCAATAGTAGCAGACGATTGGCTCCGCAAGATAGGAAGGGAGTTGACCACTGCAGGATGCACGGATGGTGAGAAAGTGAAGTTTGCCGCACACCAGCTTGACGGACCCGCGGCAGCATGGTGGGAGAATTTCACAGCCACTTACCCAGTTGACACTGTCACATGGGATCAGTTTCAGCAAGCTTTCCGCACTGCCCATGTTTCAGCAGGAGCTATGGCCATAAAGAAGCGTGAGTTTCGCAACTTACGCCAAGGAGGAAGAACTGTTGGCCAGTATGTGGAAGAGTTTAGTAAGCTAGCCCGTTATGCCCCAGATGACGTTGCTACGGATGCAGCCAAGCAGGAGAAGTTTCTGGAAGGATTGAATGATGAACTAAGCATGCAGTTGATGGTAGCAAGTTTCAACAACTACCAGGAGTTGGTAGATCGTGCCATCATGATTGAAGGGAAGCAACAGCAGATTGAGAACCGTAAGAGGAAGTATGGACAGGGGAAGTATAACTCTGGAGCCCAGCAGAAGCCCCGTTTTACCCCTAAACTGGGATTTAAGTTTCAGCACACCCATGGAGGAGGTAGCTCGCACAACCATAATGGCCACAAGAATGGTAATGGGAATGGAGGAAGCAACGGCCAGAACCGAACAACCCCATCAACCCCAACCAAGAGAGACCTGAGTCAAGTCACCTGTTTCAAGTGTTCGAAGACCGGACATTATGCCAATGAATGTCCTGAAGGCCAGAATGGAAATGGCAATGGAAGCTCTGGGAAGAAGCCAAACCCTTTCAATAGGGGACAGGTGAACCACGTTAATGTGGAGGAGATTGAAGATCAGCCCGAGGCAGTAATCGGTAAGTTTTTGTTAAGTCATTTACTGCACTCGTTCTTTTTGATACTGGTGCATCGCATTCATACATATCAAGGGGATTTGTGGAAAAGTATAGCCTGCCCACTAGGATTCTTAAAACACCTATGCTAGTAAGCTCGCCAGGAGCAGAATACATGGCCAGACAAGGATGTTTTCAAGTACCATTGAGTATAGGAAGGCATGTATTCCCAACGGATTTAATTATTCTGGAATCCCAAGGTCTGGATGTGATTCTTGGTATGGATTGGCTGTCGATGTATGGAGGAAACATCGATTGCGCCAGTAAGACAATTTTGCTTACCACACCAGAAGGAAGAAGGATCAAGTATGTATCCCGGCATGTGCCAAACAGGACACAAGTGAATTGCTTATCAGGAGTTGTGCAGGAGGAAGTACCAGTGGTAAAGGATTTTCCTGATGTATTTCCTGAGGAATTACCAGGCATGCCACCGGATAGAGACATTGAGTTTTTGATTGAGTTATTGCCAGGTACAGGCCCAATATCGAAGCGACCGTACCGGATGCCAGCAAAGGATTTGGTGGAAATTAAGAATCAGATTAAGGAGTTATTGGATAAAGGTTACATTCGCCCAAGTTCTTCACCTTGGGGATCACCTGTACTTCTAGTGGAAAAGAAGGATGGATCATTAAGGATGGTTGTAGATTATCGGGGATTGAATGAAGTAACCATCAAGAACAAGTACCCACTGCCAATGATTAATGATCTGTTTGATCGATTACAAGGAGCTAAAGTGTTTTCCAAGATCGATTTGCGATCAGGGTACCATCAGTTGAAGATTCGAGAGCAGGACATACCTAAGACAGCATTCACCACAAGATATGGACTGTATGAGTAACCGTTATGTCATTTGGATTGACTAACGCACCTGCCTATTTTATGAACCTGATGAACAAAGTGTTTATGGAGTTTTTGGACAAGTTCGTCGTAGTGTTCATTGATGACATCCTAGTTTATTCAAAGAATGAAGAGGAGCATAAGGAACATTTGCGTTTGGTTTTGGAGAAATTAAGGGAACATCAGTTATATGCCAAATTCAGCAAATGTGAGTTTTGGTTGAAGGAAGTTGGATTCCTCGGACACGTTATATCCGGAGAAGGTATAGCAGTTGACCCCACAAAGGTTGAGACCGTAACCGAATGGGAAGCACCAACAACAGTTGGAGAGATCCGGAGTTTTCTTGGACTCGCAGGATACTACCGGAGATTTATTGAGAATTTCTCAAAAATTGTGAAGCCTATGACGGAGTTGTTGAAGAAGGAAACTAAGTTCAAATGGACTGAGGAGTGTGAGGCTAGTTTCCAGGAGTTGAAGAAACGTTTGGTTACCCCACCGGTATTGATTTTGCCAGATCAGACCAAGGATTATGAGGTGTATTGCGACGCTTCACGTCGAGGACTTGGAGCAGTGCTTATGCAGGAAGGGAGAGTTGTTTCGTATGCATTACGACAACTGAAGCCTCATGAGTTGAATTATGCCACGCATGATTTGGAGTTAGCAGCCGTAGTGCATGCGTTGAAAACGTGGAGACATTTCCTCATTGGAAATCATTGTGAGGTGTACACGGATCACAAGAGTTTGAAGTACATTTTCACGCAGAAGGAGTTGAACCTCCAACAAAGGAGATGGTTGGAGCTCATCAAGGATTATGACATGAGATTGCATTACCATCCCGGAAAGGCTAATGTAGTAGCTGACGCATTGAGCCGTAAGAGCCATGTCAATACCCTAGTGACGGGGAAAATACCCAAGGAGTTAGCAGAAAACCTTCGTGAGCTATGTTTGGAAATAGTTCCGAGAGGCTATGTAGCAGCATTGGAGATTCAATCAACATTGATGGATAAGATCAGAGAAGCTCAGAAATCTGACAAGGAGATTGCTGCTATAAAGGAGAAACTTAGCAAAGGAAAAGCAAAGGGATTTCGTGAGGATGAGCACGATACCCTATGGTTTGAGGACCGTGTTTATGTGCCCAATGACCCGGAGATCAGGAAGTTGATTTTGCAGGAGGCACATAATTCACCATATTCGATTCACCCAGGGAATACCAAGATGTATTTGGATTTGAAGGAAACATTCTGGTGGACCGGAATGAAGAAGGATATTGCAGCACATGTAGCAGTTTGTGACGTATGTCAGAGAGTAAAAGCAGAACATCAAAAGCCAGCAGGATTGTTACAACCACTGCCGATACCCGAATGGAAGTGGGATAAGATAGGCATGGATTTTATCACAGGGCTACCCAGGACAAAAGCCGGATATGACTCGATATGGGTAGTAGTTGATCGTTTGACGAAGGTAGCACATTTCATTCCAGTTAAGACCACTTACACCAGTGCTAAGTTGGCAAAGATATACATGACTAGAATCATTTGTTTGCATGGAGTTCCGAGGAGTATCGTATCAGATAGAGGAACCCAATTTACCTCAAAGTTTTGGAATCAGTTGCATGAAACTTTAGGAACCAGACTAGAGTTCCGCACAGCTTTTCATCCGCAGACAGATGGACAGACCGAGAGAGTCAATCAGATTTTGGAAGATATGCTGAGAGCTTGTGCACTAGATTATGGATCAAGTTGGGACGAAAACTTGACGTATGCGGAGTTTTCTTATAACAACAGTTACCAAACCAGTTTGAAGATGGCCCCTTTCGAAGCTTTATACGGAAGGAGGTGCAGGACACCGTTGTCCTGGAACGAAGTTGGAGACCGTCAATTCTTTGGACCAGATTTGATTAAGGAGTCAGAACGGAAGGTTAAGTTGATTCGCGATAGGCTCAAGGTAGCCCAGTCCAGGCAGAAGAGCTATGCAGATTCTAAACGCAAGGAGATAGTTTACGAAACCGGAGACAGAGTTTACCTTCGAGTATCCCCACTTCGAGGAGTTAAGCGCTTTGGAGTTAAGGGAAAGTTAGCACCGCGTTTCGTTGGACCGTTTAAGATCGTGAAACGTATGGGAGAAGTCGCTTATAAGTTGGAACTACCAGAAGGACTGTCAGGAGTTCATGATGTATTCCATGTTTCTCAGCTGAAGAGATGTCACGCCGAGATGGCGGAGGTACCGCTAAGAGATACAGTGCCATTAGAAGCGATTCAGTTAAAGGATGACCTAACATATGAGGAGAAGCCAGTCAAGATTCTTGATTATGCCAGCAGAGTTACTCGCAGCAAGGTTATCAAGTTTTGCAAAGTTCAGTGGAACCACCATTCAGAGGATAAAGCCACCTGGGAGAGAGAAGAAGATTTGCTCAAAGACCACCCTCACCTATTTTCTAGCCAACCCGAATCTCGAGGGCGAGATTCATCTTAAGGGGGGTAGGTTTGTAACATCCCAAATTTTCAATTTGGAATGTTATACACTAGATCATATGCATATCATATTTTCTTGCATTTTGGTTGATCCTAGAAATTTCACGCAACTCAAGGACCCTCGGAGAGAGTTGGAGATTTCGTTATTTTCATATTTGAGAGTTTTCTCGAATTTTGAAAAATAGGATCATTTGATTTATTTATTTTATCTTCAATAAATTTTCCGATGTCAAAATATATGAGAGAGGGAATAATATGACTTTCCCAAATTTAGGAAAAATGAAGATATAATAAATAGATCAATTTTGCTTTCCGGTGTTTATTTGCATTTTATTTGGATAGGGAAAAATGCGCATTTTCAAAAATTGCATTTTAGGTCCGGAGAAAAGTTCATTTTGTTCGGCTCATTTTTAGGAGTCGGGGAAAATTTACTTTAGATTTTTCGGAGTTCGTTTAGATCCCTTTTTGTTTTTTTTTCTGCGCGAGGAAACTATTTAAAAAAAAATTGAGCAGCGCCTTGGGCCAAAGGCCCAAGCCAAGCCACCTACCGCCGCGCTCCCAGGCGCCAGGCGCCGAGCCAGGAGCCGGTCGGCCGCCGCCGCCTCTTGCTAGGACCGAATCCTTTTAGGATTCTAGGGCGCCCCCTTGTCCCCTTTTCCTTATTTCGTTTTCTTTAGTCCTACTCCGTTTATTTTCTAGATCTTTCCTACTCCTATTCTAATTCCTTGTCCTCTACCCCAAGTAAACCCCTCCCCTCCCCAATATAAATACCCAAGCACCCCCCCCTCTAAACACATCAAATCAAAGCTCTCCTCCACACCGCGCCTTGCACCGCCGCCGCGCCGCATCACACCGCGCCCTGCGTCACCGCCGCCGCGCCGCCTCACCCGCGCCGCCACCCCACACCCCGCGCCGCCGCCGCACCTCGCCGCTGCCGCCGCCGCCTCACCCGCGCCGCCACCCCACACCCCGCGCCGCCGCCGCACCTTGTCGCCGCCGCCCCACACCCGCGCCGCCACCGCACCTTGCCCACGCCGCCGCCCTACGCCGACGCCGCCGGAGCCCCGTTCACCGGAGACCTCGCCAAGGTAGCCCCGCGCTACATCTATTCTTTTCCTCGGATCGTTCTCTTCTAATCGTTCCGATTCTTTTCTTCTCTAAACCGTTCCGGTTTTCTAGATCAGTTTTTCGATCGGTTTTTCTTCTCCGAAACCCTAGATCGGATTCGTTTTCTTCTCCGATTTAGTTGCCTTTGGACCGTTCGCCGGACCGTTCGTCCTAACGAACGTGATCACCAGATTCTTCTAGGTTAACGAACGTCCGTTCGTTTAACCGTTCTTCTTTTTCTTTTCGTCGGATTTATTCCGCGATCGCGATCTCAGATCCGATCTTCTTCCTAGTCTATTTTTCCGCTCGTTTATCGGAATTAGGTGATTCAAGCGCCTGGAGTTTCGTCTTGAAACCGCCGTTCCGTCTAATCAACTTGAACAAGCTTTTGTTACAGTAAAATTTTGACCTAGTTTCAACTTGCTAGAACCGAGTTGTTTTCTTCCGCCGTTTGTTTTTCGTTCTTTCTTGCAACCGGAGTTCTTAAGTTGAACTACCTGGTTCGATCTCTTGTTCGAGTTTTACCTATGCATTAGATGAGTACTTATTGTATGCTTGTTGTTTGTCTGCGATAGATTACCCGGATTGCGCCGCTTGTTACTTCGAAACCCTAGGACTCGCGGATCATCAGCAAGGCAAGTAACACTTTGATCATACCTTTTCTACAACCCATGTTTTATTGCATTAGATCAATCCTCACACATTGCATGATTAGGATCTAATTAAATTGTGGGATGGGAAGTAGATGAGGTAGTACCTATTACCTATATTATTATGAAACCTTTGGGAGTTACTTCTACGTTTGCTTATTATGCCATGCCATGCTATGCTAGTAGACGTGGATTGGGTGAGTGATATCCATGACAGATGTGAGATGATAATTTTAATGGTTTATTTAAGGTGGCAACTTAAACACACATCTGGGTGGATTGAGGCACCTGATGTCTATCAGGACTTGCCTGTTTTTTTTGGACCGCCACCCAGGCTCAAAGGGATCATAAGATCTTTCATGCTAGAAACTTCCGTGTGCAGCCACATGCTACTATGGGCTCTAGCATAGTTGACTAAGTTGTGCGAACTCTTACGGGGTGGACTAGCAGATGTAGGGGATGTAGGTGTACCGGTCTACCCCACATGTAAGGTGCCAGTGCTTCTGAAAGACTATGTCTCGGTCATCCGTCTTCTCAAACACCATGTAGTGCGAGAAACCAAACGGAGGCGATCGAGTCATGTGGGGAAAAGTGCGCAAACCTCTGCAGAGTAACAAACTAATCATGATTAGCCGTGTCCCCGGTTATGGACAACTTGAGTATCTAGTACTTGAATATCATTGTGAATCTCAACATGTTACTTCTAATTAATGTTATTGGGTTTTAATTACTTTTAATTGGGATTGAGAATGCTGTCAACCATTCTCAATGTTTCACAACCACCATGATAGTTAAATAAATTTATTCCTTTGCAGTAGGGAAAAATTGGCTTTACGCAAAACTGTAACCATAGAGCTTTCCACCAGCCATATATGCATGTAGTATAGCTGTTTCATTCCATTACTCTCTATGTGTTACTTTGCCAGCATATTCCATGTGCTGACCCGTTTTCGGGCTGCAACGTTAATGTTGCAGACTTTTCAGACGACGATTGAGGTGCGTTTAGGTCGTGGTTCTATACTCAGTGATGCCGCTGGAGTTGATGGACCCATTTATCTTCCGAGTCTTCCGCTGTTATCTTTAAAATATGGCCTTAGTCATATTTATTGTAATAAGTTTTTTTGAGCCATCGATGTAATAAGTGTGTGATTGCAACTCTGCTATAAAACCTCGATGTACTATGTGGTGTCAGCATTACTGATCCAGGGATGACACCGTAGCACAGTAGACGTGATCCATTCGGGTCAGGTCGCTACACTATGCAAGAGTCACGGTGATCTTCACCTTTTCTTTTTCATTTTATCCTTTGGCAAGCTCAGCATGTTGGAAAGAACATGATATATATATATATATGTATATATATATATATATATATATATATATCTAATTGGATGTAGGGGAGCATGAACCATTATTGTTGACATTACCCTTGAGGTAAAAGGTTGTGGGGCAAAACTATAAGCCCCTATCTTTCTCTGTGTCCGATTAAAACTCCATAACCACAAGTATCGCGTGAGTGTTAGCAATTATGGAGGACTAAATGATAGTTGAGTATGTGGACTTGCTTTTTAGCTCTGACATAGACTCTTTCCGATGTTATGATAAAATGCAATTGCTTCAATGACTGAGATTATAGTTTGTCGGAGCCCAATAAGGCTTATGATTTATACATTTGCATTGTGAATAGATCATCACTTGAACATAAGTAATCATATGACAAAAGCTATATATGTTGCTGCTATGAGAATAATCATGATGCCTTCATGTCCGTATTTTATTTTTATCGACGCCTCTACCTCTAAACATGAGGACATATTTATTGTTATCGGCTTTTCGCTTGAGGACAAGCGAGGTCTAAGCTTGGGGGAGTTGATACGGCCATTTTGCATCATGCTTTTATATCGATATTTATTGCATTATGGACTGTTATTTCACTTTATGCCACAATACTTATGGCTATTCTCTCTTATTTTACAAGGTTTACATAAGGAGGGAGAATGTCGGCAGCTAGAATTCTGGGCTGGAAAAGGAGCAAATATTAGAGACCTATTTTGCGCAACTCCAAAAGTCCTGAAACTCCACGAAACATCTTAAAATAAATAAAGAAAAATCCATGCCAAAGATGAAGGCCGGGGGGCCCACACCCTGCTCACGAGGGTGGGGGGCGCCCCCCTAGGGCTCGCCCCTACCTCCTGGGCCCCCTGGTGTCTCTCCGACGTCCATCTTCTCCTATATGAAGTCTTTTGATGAGAAAAAAATAAGAAGGAACTTTTGGGGACGAGACTCCGCCGCCACGAGGTGGATCCAATCTAGAACTCGGGCAGAGCTGTTCTGCCGGGGAAACTTCCCTCCGGTATGGGGAAATCATCACCATCGTCATCACCAACGCTCCTCTCATCGGGAGAGGTCAATCTCCATCAACATCTTCACCAGCACCATCTCATCTCCAAACCCTAGTTCATCTCTTGTATCCAACTCTTGTCTCAAAGTCTGGGATTGGTGCTAGTAGGTTGCTAGTAGTGTTGATTACTCCTTGTAGTTGATGCTAGTTGGTTTGTTTGGTGGAAGATCATATGTTCAGATCCTATATGCATATTATTACCTCTATGATTATGAACATGAATATGCTTTGTGAGTAATTACGTTTGTTCCTGAGGACAAGGGAGAAGTCTTGCTATTAGTAGTCATGTGAATTTGGTATTTGTTTGATATTTTGATAAGATGTATGTTGTCTAGCCTCTAGTGGTGTTATGTGAACGTCGACTACATAACACTTCACCATTATTTGGGCCTAGAGGAAGGCATTGGGAAGTAATAAGTAGATGATGGGTTGCTAGAGTGACAGAAGCTTAAACCCTAGTTATGCGTTGCTTCGTAAGGGGCTGATTTGGATCCACATGTTTCATGCTATGGTTAGGTTTACCTTAATACTTTTGTTGTAGTTGCGGGTGCTTGCAATAGAGGTTAATCATAAGTGGGATGCTTGTTCAAGTAAGAACAGCACCCAAGCACCGGTCCACCCACATATCAAATTATCAAAGTATCGAACGTGAATCATATGAACGTGATGAAAACCAGCTTGACGATATTCCCATGTGTCCACGGGGGCGCTTTTCCTATTATAAGAGTTTGTTCCGGCTTGTCCTTTGATACAAAAGGTTTGGGCCATCTTGCTGCACTTTACTTACTTTTGTTACTTGTTGCTCGTTACAATTTATCCTATCACAAAACTATCTGTTACCACTTATTTCAGTACTTGCAGAGAATACCTTTCTGAAAACCGCTTATCATTTCCTTCTGCTCCTCGTTGGGTTCGACACTCTTACTTATCGAAAGGACTACGATAGATCCCCTATACTTGTGGGTCATCAGTACTGTCTACCCAGAGTAAAGAGTTAATGTTTCTGAAAGACTGTGTATCGGTCATCCGTTTCTCAAACACCATGTAGTGCGAGAAATCCAATGGAGGAGATCGAGTCTTGTGGGGGAAAAGTGTGCAAACCTCTACAGAGTGTACAAACTAATCATGGTTAGCCGTGTCCTTGGTTATGGACATCTTGAGTATCTGGTTCTTGGATTTTCATGTTGATCTCAAAACTCTAATTAATTTGTTGGGATTTTGCTACTATCTAATTGGGATTGAGTTGGAGGAACCTTCACAATGTTTAACAACTACCATGATAGTTAAATAAAATATATTCCTTTGTTGTAGGAAAAAATTGGCTTTTCGCAAAAATATTGTAACCATAGAACCTCCACCAGCCATATATGCATGTAGTGATAGCCTTTATTCTGTTCATTGCTCTATTGTGTTACATTGCCAGCATATTCCATGTGTTGACCCGTTTCGGGCTGCAACGTATCATATTGCAGACTTTTCAGACGAAGTGTAAGGTGCGCTAGGTTGTTGTCGTGCACTTAGCTATGCCATTGGAGTTGATGGACTCACTTTGTCTTCCAAGCCTTCCGCTGTTATCTTTTTAGATGGCCTTTAGCCATATTTATTGTATTAAGTTCTCTTTTGAGACACTCGATGTAATAAGTGTGTGATTGAACTCTGTTATAAATCCTTCAATTACTATGTATGTCAGCATTACCGATCCAGGGATGACACTTATGCACAGAGATTTGATCATCTGAGGTCGGATCGCTACAAGATGGTATTAGAGCACACGTTGACTGTAGGACACGACCACTAAGACAAGCCGCATGTCGCTCTTCTCTACTCATTCCTGACTCCTCTCCATTTTCTACTCTATAGGATGGCGGACTCAAGGAACAAGTTTGCACAACCGGATGAAGACACACCCTTTGGACGACACTTGAAGGAAGTCACTAGGTACCTGAACATCGGAATACCAAGCTTCACCGGGACCTACACCGCCACTTTACCAGAAGAGGAGCGATGGATGATTCGAGTTCAAGTTCCAGGAAGGACATTCACGCCAGTCACTGAGCCCATAGAGTTTTCCTTTGATGCCCCAACCTGGAGTCTAGGTAAGAGCATGGCAGCCCACATCGCCATGGGACGCATCGGCGAAGTTTATCACAAAGATCTTAAGGACACCATCTACCAGATATGTGGGCGCCGAGATGAGCAATGGGAGATGATCAGCACTAGGAGGGACAGGTCCATTGCAGCCTTTATCCAGGAGTTAAACCAGCACATTCATCGCCGGGAGAACCAGATGTGCGCAAGCATGATAGATCTGAAGAAGTTGATGACTAGGAACATGGATCTTGAAGAGGAAATCACAATACTAGTGGAGAAGAATGACGACATGACAAGGAAGCTGGGAGTATTCATGGGGGACCCCGCGCCAGGAGGAGATGACGACCATCCCAAGGACTACATCATCAACGACGACACTGACTCCGACCCCGACAGTAGTGATGATGATTATGAAGACGAAGCTGGAGCGGATATCATGGAGTCTTCCACCGATCAAAATTTCTAGTCGGCCACCATATCATTATTAGTATTTTCCCCCATGTATATAGTAGTAGTCCGAGCACTATAACGGTAGTTCGATCGTTTGTAGGCCCTTTGTGAATTCATTTGCTGTGATATGAATGTGTTTGTCTCATGTGCATATGGGTAGTGCTTTCTCACTCGACACCATTCTATTCTAATCTCTCCCCTCTAAACCCATCAGATGCCTCCGAGACGTGACCCCGGATTTGCCTTCCCACCGGAGCTCACTCAGTTGATCCAACAGTGGAATACCCTGATGCAGTTGCTAGTCCAGAACCAAGGCAACAACAACAATCCAGAACCAAGGCAACAACAACAACAACAACAACAACAACAACCTACCGCCACCACCTCCAGTTGACAACTTAGCCCATTTTCTAAGGTTGCAACCGCCGGTGTTTTCTAGCAGCACCGAGCCAATAGTTGCTGATGACTGGCTACGAAGGATTGGAAGGGAGTTGACCACCGCAGGTTGCACAGATGCTGAGAAGGTGTGTTTTGCCGCACATCAATTCGATGGACCTACAACCTCATGGTGGGAGAATTACACGACCACTTTCCCTATAGCGAATGTCACTTGGGAGCAGTTTCAGCAAGCATTCCGCACTGCTCATGTCTCAACTAGAGCTATGAGCATGAAGAAGCATGAGTTTCACAACTTATGCTAGGGAAACCGTACTATGGGGCAGTGCGTGGATGAGTTTAGCAAGTTAGCTCGCTATGCCCCAGATGATGTGGCCACAGATGCCGCGAAGTAGGAGAAGTTTATGGAAGGGATGAATGATGAGATGAGTATGTAGTTAATGGTGGCAACATTCAACAACTACCAGGAGTTGGTAGACAAGTCTCTTATGATTGAAGGGAAGTAGCAGCAGATTGAGAGCCGCAAAAGAAAGTATGGACAAGGGAAGTACAATTCACGAGCTCAGCAAAAGCCTCGTTTTACCCCGAACTCGGGAGGATATACCCATAACCATGGAGGCCATACCCACAATGGAGGAAGTTCACATAACCACAGGAATGGAAACGGGAATGGAACAGGCAGCAATCAGAGTCGCTCTAACCCAGCCACACCCGCCAAGAAGGATCTAAGTCACATTACTTGTTTCAAGTGCGGGAAGACTTGACACTAAGCCACCGAGTGTTCTGAAGCAAAGAATGGTAACGGCAATGGAAGCTCTAGGAAGAAGCCCAACCCTTTCAACGGGGGACAAGTGAACCACGTGAACGTGGAGGAGGTTGAAGAGCAGCCAGATGCAGTTATCGGTATGTTTTTGGTTAAGTCATTTACCGCTCTCGTTCTTTTTGATGCTGGTGCATCGCTTTCATACATTTCAAGGGGATTTGTGGACAAGTTTAAGTTACCCACCTTAGCCCTTAGGTCACCCATGCTAGTAAGCTCACCAGGAGCAGAGTATATGGCCAACCGATGGTGCGATCGGATACCCTTAACTATTGGTAACCATGTTTTTGAAGGAAATATGCCCTAGAGGCAATAATAAAGTTATTATTTATTTCCTTATTTCATGATAAATGTTTATTATTCATGCTAGAATTGTATTAACTGCAAACATAATACATGTGTGAATACATAGACAAACAGAGTGTCACTAGTATGCCTCTACTTGACTAGCTCGTTGATCAAAGATGGTTATGTTTCCTAACCATAGACAAAGAGTTGTTATTTGATTAACGGGATCACATCATTAGGAGAATGATGTGATTGACATGACCCATTCCCTTAGCTTAGCACCCGATCGTTTAGTATGTTGCTATTGCTTTCTTCATGACTTATACATGTTCCTATGAATATGAGATTATGCAACTCCCGTTTACCGGAGGAACACTTTGTGTGCTACCAAACGTCACAACATAACTGGGTGATTATAAAGGAGCTCTACAGGTATCTCCGAAGGTACATGTTGGGTTGGCGTTTTTCGAGATTAGGATTTGTCACTCCGATTGTCGGAGAGGTATCTCTGGGCCCTCTCGGTAATGCACATCACATAAGCCTTGCAAGCATTGCAACTAATGAGTTAGTTGTGAGATGATGTATTACGGAACGAGTAAACAGACTTGCCGGTAACGAGATTGAACTAGGTATTGAGATACCGACGATCGAATCTCGGGCAAGTAACATACCGATGACAAAGGGAACAACGTATGTTGTTATGCCCCGATAAAGATCTTCGTAGAATATGTAGGAGCCAATATGAGCATCCAGGTTCCGCTATTGGTTATTGACCGGAGACGTGTCTCGGTCATGTCTACATTGTTCTCGAACCCGTAGGGTCCGCACGCTTAAGGTTTCGATGACAGTTATATTATGAGTTTATGAGTTTTGATGTACCGAAGGAGTTCGGAGTCCCGGATGAGATCGGGGACATGACGAGGAGTCTCGAAATGGTCGAGACGTAAAGATCGATATATTGGACGACTATATTCAGACATCGGAAAGGTTCCGAGTGGTTCGGGTATTTTTCGGAGTACCAGGGAGTTACGGGAATACGGGGGAAGAAGTATATGGGCCTTACTGGGCTTTAGGGGAGAGGAAGAGGCAGGCCACGCGCCCCCCATTGACTAGTCCGAATTGGACTAGGGGGAGGGGCGGCGCCCCCTCCTTCCTTCTCTTCCCTCTTCCCCTTCCTTGTCTCCTACTCCTACTACATGGAAGGACTCCTAGTTGGACTAGGAAAGGGGGAATCCTACTCCCAGTGGGAGTAGGACTCCCCTAGGGCACGCCATAGAGAGGGCCGGCCCTCCCCTCCTCCACTCCTTTATATACGGGGGCAGGGGGCAACCCATAGACACACAAGTTGATCTTCGTGATCGTTCTCTTAGCCGTGTGCGGTGCCCCCCTCCACCATACTCCTCGATAATATTTTAGCGGTGCTTAGGCGAAGCCCTGCGACGGTAGAACACCAAGATCGTCACCACGCCGTCGTGCTGACGGAACTCTTCCCTGACACTTTGCTGGATCGGAGTCCGGGGATCGTCATCGAGCTGAACATGTGCTAGAACTCGGAGGTGTCGTAGTTTCGGTGCTTGATCGGTCGGGTCGCGAAGCCGTACGACTACATCAACCGCGTTGTCATAACGCTTCCGCTTTCGGTCTACGAGGGTATGTAGACAACACTCTCCCCTCTCGTTGCTTTGCATCACCATGATCTTGCGTGTGCGTAGGAAAATTTTGAAATTACTACGTTACCCAACAGTGGCATCCGAGCCTAGGTTTTATGCGTTGATGTTATATGCACGAGTAGAACACAAGTGAGTTGTGGGCGATATAAGTCATACTGCTTACCAGCATGTCATACTTTGGTTCGGCGGTATTGTTGGACGAAGCGGCCCGGACCGACATTACGCGTACGCTTACGGGAGACCGGTTCTCCCGACGTGCTTTGCACGAAGGTGGCTAGCGGGTGTCAGTTTCTCCAACTTTAGTTGAATCAAGTGTGGCTACGCCCGGTCCTTGCGAAGGTTAAAACAGCACCAACTTGACAAACTATCATTGTGGTTTTGATGCGTAGGTAAGAACGGTTCTTGCTAAGCCCGTAGCAGCCACGTAAAACTTGCAACAACAAAGTAGAGGACATCTAACTTGTTTTTGCAGGGCATGTTGTGATGTGATATGGTCAAGACATGATGCTAAATTTTATTGTATGAGATGATCATGTTTTGTAACTGAGTTATCGGCAACTCGCAGGAGCCATATGGTTGTCGCTTTATTGTATGCAATGCAATTGCGCTGTAATGCTTTACTTTATCACTAAGCGGTAGCGATAGTCGTGGAAGCATAAGATTGGCGAGACGACAACGATGCTACGATGATGATCAAGGTGTCGCGCCGGTGACGATGGTGATCATGACGGTGCTTCGAAGATGGAGATCACAAGCACAAGATGATGATGGCCATATCATATCACTTATATTGATTGCATGTGATGTTTATCTTTTATACATCTTATCTTGCTTTGATTGACGGTAGCATTTTAAGATGATCTCTCACTAAATTATCAAGAAGTGTTCTCCCTGAGTATGCACCGTTGCGAAAGTTCTTCGTGCTGAGACACCACGCGATGATCGGGTGTGATAGGCTCTACGTTCAAATACAACGGGTGCAAAACAGTTGCACACGCAGAATACTCAGGTTATACTTGACGAGCCAAGCATATACAGATATGGCCTCGGAACACGGAGACCGAAAGGTCGAGCGTGAATCATATAGTAGATATGATCAACATAGTGCTATTCACCAATGAAACTACTCCATCTCACGTGATGATCGGACATGGTTTAGTTGATTTGGATCACGTGATCACTTAGAGGATTAGAGGGATGTCTATCTAAGTGGGAGTTCTTAAGTAATATGATTAATTGAACTTAAATTTATCATGAACTTAGTCCTGGTAGTATTTTGCAAATTATGTTGTAGATCAATAGCTCGCGTTGTTGCTTCCCTGTGTTTATTTTGAGATGTTCCTAGAGAAAATTGTGTTGAAAAATGTTAGTAGCAATGATGCAGATTGGATCCGTGATCTGAGGTTTATCCTCATTGCTGCAAAGAAGAATTATGTCCTTGATGCACCACTAGGTGACAGACCTATTGCAGGAGAAGATGCAGACGTTATGAACGTTTGGCTAGCTCAATATGATGAATACTTGATAGTTTAGTGCACCATGCTTAATGACTTAGAATCGGGACTTCAAAGACGTTTTGAACGTCATGGACCATATGAGATGTTCCAGGAGTTGAAGTTAATATTTCAAGCAAATAACCGAGTTGAGAGATATGAAGTCTCCAACAAGTTCTATAGCTAAAAGATGGAGGAGAATCGCTCAACTAGTGAGCATGTGCTCAGATTGTCTGGGTACTACAATCGCTTGAATCAAGTGGGAGTTAATCTTCCAGATAAAATAGTGATTGACAGAATTCTCTAGTCACCATCACCAAGTTAGTAGAACTTTGTGATGAACTATGATATGCAAGGGATAACGGAAACGATTCCCAAGCTCTTCATAATGCTGAAATTGACGAAGGTAGAAATCAAGAAAAACATCATGTGTTGATGGTTGACGAGACCACTAGTTTCAAGAAAAGGGCAAAGGAAAAAAGGGGAACTTCAAGAAGAACAGCAAGCAAGTTGCTGCTCAAGTGAAGAAGCCCAAGTCTGGTCCTAAGCCTGAGACTAAGTGTTTCTACTGCAAAGGGACTGGTCGCTGGAAGCGGAACTACCCAAGTATTTGGCAGATAAGAAAGGATGGCAAAGTAAACAAAGGTATATTTGATATACATGTTATTGATGTGTACTTTACTAGTGTTCATAGCAACCCCTTAGTATTTGGTACTAGTTCAGTTGCTAAGATTAGTAACTTGAATCGGGAGTTGCAGAATGAACAGAGACTAGTTAAGGTTAAGGTGACGATGTGTGTTTGAAGTAGTTCCAAGATTGATATGATCATCATCGCACACTCCCTATACTTTCGGGATTAGTGTTGAACCTAAATAAGTGTTATTTGGTGTTTGCGTCGAGCATAAATATGATTTGATCATGTTTATTGCAATATGATTATTCATTTAAGTAAGAGGATAAATTGTTGTTCTGTTTACATGAATAAAACCTTATATGGTTACACACCCAATGAAAATGGTTCGTTGGATCTCGATCGTAGTGATACACATATTCATAATATTGAAACCAAAAGATGCAAAGTTAATAATGATAGTGCAACTTATTTGTGGCACTGCCGTTTAGGTCATATTGGTGTAAAGCGCATGAAGATACTCCATGCTGATGGGTTTTTGGAATCACTTGATTATGAATCACTTGATGCTTGCGAACCATGCCCCATGGGCAAGATGACTAAAACGTCATTCTCCGGAACAATGGAGCAAGCAACTGACTTATTGGAAATAAAACATACTGATGTATGCTATCCGATGAGTGTTGAGGCTCGCGGCGGGTATCGTTATTTTCTGACCTTCACAGATGATTTAAGTAGATATGGGTATATCTACTTGATGAAACATAAGTCTGAAACATTTGAACAGTTCAAAGAATTTCAGAGTGAAGTGGAAAATCATTGTGACAAGAAAATAAAAGTTTCTACGATATGATCGCAGAGGTAAAATATTTGAGTTACGAGTTTGGCCTTCAATTAAAACAATGTGAAATAGTTTCACAAATTCATGCCACCTCGAACACCACAGCATAATGGTGTGTCCGAAAGTCATAACCGTACTTTATTGGATATAGTGCAATCTATGATGTTTCTTACCAATTTACCACTATAGTTTTGGGGTTATGCATTAGAGACAGCTGCATTCACGTTAAAAAGGGCACCATCTAAATCCGTTGAGACGACACCGTATGAACTGTGGTTTGGCAAGAAACCAAAGTTGTCGTTTCTTAAAGTTTGGGGTTGCGATGCTTATATGAAAAAGTTTCGTCCTGATAAGCTCAAACCCAAATCGGAGAAGTGTGTCTTCATAGGATACCCAAAAGAAAATGTTGGGTACACCTTCTATCACAGATCCGAAGGCAAGATATTCGTTGCTGAGAATGGATCCTTTCTAGAGAAGGAGTTTCTCTCGAAAGAAGTGAGTGGGAGGAAAGTAGAAAAATTGATAAGGTAATTGTACCTTCTCCCTTATTGGAAAGTAGTTCATCACAGAAATCTGTTCTTGTGACTACTACACCAATTAGTGAGGAAGCTAATGATGATGATCATGTAACTTTAGATCAAGTTACTACCGAATCTCGTAGGTAAACCAGAGTGAGATCCGCACCAGAGTGGTACGATAATCCTGTTCTGGAAGTCATGTTACTAGACCATGACGAACTTGCGAACTATGAGGAAGCGATGATGAGCCCAGATTCCGCGAAATGGTTTGAGGCCAAGAAATCTGAGATATGATCCATGTATGAGAACAAAGTATGGACTTTGATGGATTTGCCCGATGATCGGCAAGCCATAGAAAATAAATGGATCTTCAAGAGGAAGACGGACGCTGATAGTAGTGTTACTATCTACAAAGCTAGAATTGTCGCAAAAGGTTTTCGACAAGTTCAAGGTGTTGACTACGATGAGAGTTTATCACTCGTATCTATGCTTAAGTCTGTCCGAATCATGTTAGCAATTGCCGCATTTTATGAAATCTGGCAAATGGATAAACAAAATTGCATTCCTTAATTGATTTATTAAAGAAGAGTTGTATACGATGCAACTAGAAGGTTTTGTTGATCCTAAAGGTGTTAACTAAATATGCAAGCTCCAGCGATCCATCTATGGACTGGTGCAAGCATCTCGGAGTTGGAATATATGCTTTGATAAGTTGATCAAAGCATATAGTTTTATACAGACTTGCGGTGAAGCCTGTATTTACAAGAAAGTGAGTGGGAGCACTACAACATTCCTGATAAGTATATGTGAATGACATATTGTTGATCGGAAATAATGTAGAATTATTCTGCAAAGCATAAAGGAGTGTTTGAAAGGATTTTTTCAAAGAAAACCTCGGTGAAGCTGCTTACATATTGAGCATCAAGATCTATAGAGATAGATCAAGACGCTTGATAAGTTTTTTCAATGAGTACATACCTTGACAAGATTTTTAAGTAGTTCAAAATGGAACAGTCAAAGAAAGAGTTCTTGCCTGTGTTACAAGGTGTGAAATTGAGTAAGTGTGACACCCCAAAAATTTGGCCTTGTTTTAATGAATTAAAAATTTTGCCAGGAATTAAAACTTTGAATTTCTGAGCTCCATTTTGATTTTTAAATCATTTCCTTCCCTGTTATGATGAGTTTTTCCCAAAGAGAAAACTTTTCAAATATTTCATTGGACTTATTTAATCTCTCAAGAGAAACTTTCCCTTATTTAATATAACTAATTAAATAATTAAGTTGCTTGATCTTTACTTTCTTGAAAATGGTTTTTCAAGGTTAAATGGCCATATTTTTGAACTACAACCATTTGATAGATTCACTTAAAATTCCCACAAAAATTTGGAGATGTCATGTGATGTTATTCAATAACTTTTGTGCAAAAACATCTTTATTTTATGAAATATTTTGAGCTCTACAACCAATTTTGTTCTCTGGTCCAGTGGGCAATTTTGCACTACAACTCATTTAAATAATTCTTTCTAGCCTCCACCAAAATTATGGGATGATGGTAATAGCCTATGATTCCACTTTATGCAAAAACCTGGTGTTGTTCTTTGCAAATTTTAAGTGATTCAACCTCATCTTCATTCTGGTCCAACATGATGGATTGTACAGAAACCATATTTTTGCTTGCTCTTTAGCCCTTAATTCTTTCTCCTACTTATAGTCCTCCATGTTAAACCCTTAAGTCCAGGAGCATGCACCCTTTGGGTCATTTTTGGTTCATGAAATGATGCCATTTATTTCCTGTCCAGAATTGAAGTTTTGTAAAACTTGCACTAACAAGTTTCTCCTTTTGCCAAACTAACCCTACCACTCTCTCTTGCATCTAAGGAGACACTGATCTGGAGTTTTTGACCACTCCAAGACTTGCCTAAGTGCCCTTGGCATTTTGTCAAACACCTTATGGGCATGATCTGTTTTGGCATGATTTTTTGGTTTGCACTGTGAACCTGATCCCCTGACCAAACCAGCTTGTCCACTAATCCCCTTGCAAGCCCAAACCTAGACCTGCTAACCCCCAGCTCCAAACGAGCCACCTAGCATGCCATGGCATTTCGCCGAGCATCTGGTGGGCGTGCGCTGGGCGCGCCCAGAGCGCGTAAATTGCAGCCGCGCACACGAGCCGCCGCGTCGCGCCCCTGTCTTGGCCCACACGGCAGGACCTCACCACGCACTCCCCGCCTCGCCACAACACGATAGCCCGCCCTGGCGCCCTACAGCGCCACCGCCAGAGCACTTTTGGCGGCACGCCGGCGTCGGCAGTGCGCCTCTGCCACGGGCAGCGCCGCCCAAGCCTCTCCCGCTCGCCACCTGGCCCCTGGAGCAGTGCGAGCTCATCCGCAAGCGTGTCTGCTAGCCCTCGTCGCCGCCACGTCGTCCTAGCTACAGAGAGGCGGTTCGCCGGAGAGCTTATCCACGGCCGCCGCGGAACCGCCTTGCCTCGCCTATTTAAGGAGCCCCAAGCTCGTCTCCGCACGAAGGTAGCCTCAAGCGGTCTCCAGGAAGCCCCCAGTGGCAGCCAATCGACCAGGGAAGGCCTTCTTCCCCGAGTCCGGCTGGTTCGGCCGCCGCCAAGTTCCGGCTGATTCCGTCGCCACCAGTGCCTCCCCCTCTCCATTCTCTCCACCAAGAGCTCTCCGTCCCTCTCGTGAGTACAACCCCACGCTCGATTTTGGTCAGAGACCACCGCAGCCCCAAACTCACTATCCACCCGAAGCCTCCTCCGCCGCGAAGCTCGCCGCCGGCAGCTCCCTCCGTCCCCACCGGCCTGGCGACCACCTGGAGGACCGCACTGGAGTCGCGGATCCATCCAGACCCTCTGGAACCCGCGGGGAGCCACCGTTCGCCGGCGACGACCGCCGTTGCCCCGCCTTCGTTCGGTCAAAGGAAGAGGAGGGAGAAATAGACCAGTCAAACCTGACCAGTGGGCCAGGCGGGCCCACTGTCAGTGAGACGCGCGCCGTCCACGCTGGATAAGTGGAAGCGTAAAACTCGCGAGCACGTTTACCCTGCACCGAAAGCGTATTCTATCTGAAGCGTTTTCTTTTATACATTTATTTTAAAAACAGATTTGACCAGAACTTTGACTGGCTATAACTTTTTAATTATAACTCCAAATGAGTTGATTCTTTTTCCTACCTTCCTCAAATTTGGTCTAGTTTATTTTAAGATTTTTTTGAAAATTTTCCAAACAACTTTTTTGTACTGTTTTTGAAATGTGTGTTAATTCAAA
Organism: Triticum urartu; assembly: GCF_056163025.1. NCBI lineage: Eukaryota > Viridiplantae > Streptophyta > Magnoliopsida > Poales > Poaceae > Triticum > Triticum urartu. Next base: position 705,150,609 of record NC_141874.1, read on the forward strand.
TATATTTTAAAATAGGATTTTGGAGAGAGAGAAGAAACTTTCAAAAGTTTTGGAGAGCACCTCACCCCTCCACAACTTAAAGGCAAGCATTCTGAACCCTGGCATAATGTTTTTGGTGTGTTATTTAACACGTTTATAACACCACCTTATTTCAGAGGACTTGTTATTTCATGTGACATGATCATTTGCATGGAAGCATATTAGTGATTTCCTTGCTGTTGGAAATGAATATAATTGTGATGGTAATCATCCTCATGTGCCTTGCATGCATGCCGGAAAGGAATCCGGGAAAGCCTCGGCCTTGGGTAGGCGTGAGCTTGTCGCCGGTCCCCGTCGGGACGGTTATGTCCGGTATGGCATGGTAAGGTATATTGAGTGGTGATTTTGTTGATTGAAATATATTTGTTTACATGTCAAGCAAGGAACTTATAAACCTCCTGAGTCGACCATAGACCGAGTCTTGTTTCCAGTAACCCCCATACTTGCCTCGTACTACCACTCGTCCCTGCCGCAGGTAGGGTACGGTTCAGTAAGTCATCAAACCCTTTCCAGCACACACCGTACAGAGAGGCCATGGTGGAAGATATCGGTTGTAGCTGGTAGGCATGCTACCTGGTCAGGGGGCATGGGTGTTTCCGGTTGGGACTGAGAGGGGAGGCCACCCCTTAGAGCGCGCGATATAAATTTGATCCCATGCTACGCGAGGTTGTAGCCTCCCCACTTAGAGTTTTGCTTAACAAGTGTCGTGGGTGATTCCAGACACCGATGAGTTAAGCTGGTGTGTGCAAGTTAGGCGTGTTTTCAACTAAAAGGCCGTAGACGGAATTAGTCCCGATGGACTAAAGGAATCCGTTACTCGTGGGTAAAGAGTACACCCTCTGCAGAGATTAAACCTATTCGAATAGCCGTGTCCATGGTTAAGGATTACAGTCTGGGATGGGTCAAGTGTTGGTCTTAATGTCGGTCTTCGGAGGTGAAATTGTTAAACCAAACTTGGATACCGACTGGTGACTTGTGAGAACCATGATTATTATTTTATGATGGACTAACCCGTTGCATTATTGTATTATCGAGTATCCCTGGGATGGTTCTACCTCCTGGATATTCATTGTGATTATTTATTCTCAAGCCCTTTTATGTGGTGTCGCTCAGACGCCCGACTGTGGCATTTCTTTTTAAGCCCTTTATGTGGTGTCGCTTAGACGCCCGACTGTGGCATTTCTTTTAAGCCCTTTATGTGGCGTCGCTTAGACGCCCGACTGTGGCATTTCTTTTTAAGCCCTTTATGTGGTGTCGCTTAGACGCCCGACTGTGGCATTTCTTTTTAAGCCCTTTATGTGGTGTCGCTCAGACGCCCGACTGTGGCATTTCTTTTAAGCCCTTTATGTGGTGTCGCTTAGACGCCCGACTGTGGCATTTATTTTTAAGCCCTTTATGTGGTGTCGCTCAGACGGCCGACTGTGGCATTTCTTTTAAGCCCTTTATGTGGTGTCGCTTAGACGCCCGACTGTGGCATTTCTTTTTAAGCCCTTTATGTGGTGTCGCTCAGACGCCCGACTATGGCATTACTTGTTATTTATTTACTTTGTAAGCCCTTTATGTGGTGTCGCACAGACGCCCGACTGCGGCATTTTATTTCCCACTCCATTATTGCTTATTCATGTTGCATATAAATAACCTGCTTGCATGCATAAAAGATATTTTATTTGTGACTGACGATGTGATCATAGAATATTTCAGTGCATGATTATCAATTATATTATCCCAGTGTTCATAATGTTTGCGAGTACATTCAAAGTACTCACTGGCTTGTCCCTGGCTATTGTCTTGGCCAGATTTCTGCATGGAGAGGAGCGTTGCGGTGACAGCCCCGGAAACTAAGCAACGGTGATAGCAGCCTCGCGAAGATAGGAGTTAACCTGGTCAGCTGTTCCCGTGGGAAATGGAGTCCCATACACTGATGATTCACAAACCGCTTCCGCCATCGACCACTAGAAAACCATTTGATGTACTCATAGGCCACAATGGTCTTGTACTACACATTTTGTACTTTTACTTGGAATTTCTATAACAAGTTGGTGCCTCATCAGCTAACAGTAATCCTGGGGCTGGTGAGCACAACGGCCATTTTCTGGAAATTTATGTCCGGAAAACCGGTCGTGACAGTAAGACTCAAAACCCGACCACGGCAGAAAATATAAAGAGAATGAAAGTCATTCCCTATGCCTTGGCCATAGGTTCTATAAAGTATGCCATGTTGTGTACCAGACCTATTGTATACCCTACACTAATTTTGGCAAGGGAGTACAATAGTGATCTAGGATTAGATCACTGGACAGCGGTCAAAATTATCCTTAGTGGAATAAGGATATGTTTCTCGATTATGGAGGTGACAAAAGGTTCGTCGTAAAAGGGTTACGTCGATACAAGTTTTGGCACTGATCCGGATGACTCTAAGTCTTCATCTGGATACATATTGAAAGTGGGAGCAATTAGCTAAAGTAGCTCCGTGCAGAGCATTGTAGACATAGAAATTTGCAAACTTACGGATCTGAATATGACAGACCCGTTGACTAAAATTATCTCACAAACAAAACATGATCACACCTTAGTACTCTTTGGGTGTTAATCACATAGCGATGTGAACTAGATTACTGACTCTAGTAAACCCTTTGGGTGTTGGTCACATGTGGATGTGAACTATGGGTGTTAACCACATAAAGATGTGAACTATTGATGTTAAATCACATGGTGATGTGAACTAGATTATTGACTCCAGTGCAAGTGGGAGACTGAAGGAAATATGCCCTAAAGGCAATAATAAAGTTATTATTTATTTCCTTATTTCATGATAAATGTTTATTATTCATGCTAGAATTTTATTAACCGGAAACATAATACATGTGTGAATACATAGACAAACAGAGTGTCACTAGTATGCCTCTACTTGACTACCTCGTTAATCAAAGATGGTTATGTTTCCTAACCATAGACAAAGAGTTATTATTTGATTAACGGGATCACATCATTAGGAGAATGATGTGATTGACATGACCCATTCCATTAGCTTAGCACCCGATCGTTTAGTATGTTGCTATTGCTTTCTTCACAACTTGTACATGTTCCTATGACTATGAGATTATGCAACTCCCGTTTACCGGAGGAACACTTTGTGTGCTACCAAACGTCACAACGTAACTGGGTGATTATAAAGGAGCTCTACAGGTGTCTCCAAAGGTAGATGTTGGGTTAGCGTATTTCGAGATTAGGATTTGTCACTCCGATTGTCTGTAACATCCCAAATTTTCAATTTGGAATGTTATACACTAGATCATATGCATATCATATTTTCTTGCATTTTGGTTGATCCTAGAAATTTCACGCAACTCAAGGACCCTCGGAGAGAGTTGGAGATTTCGTTATTTTCATATTTGAGAGTTTTCTCGAATTTTGAAAAAATAGGATCATTTGATTTATTTATTTTATCTTCAATAAATTTTCCGGTGTCAAAATATATGAGAGAGGGAATAATATGACTTTCCCAAATTTAGGAAAATGAAGATTTAATAAATAGATCAATTTTGTTTCCGGTGTTTATTTGCATTTTATTTGGATAGGGAAAAATGCGCGTTTTCGAAAAATTGCATTTTAGGTCCGGAGAAAAGTTCATTTTGTTCGGCTCATTTTTAGGAGTCGGGGAAAATTTACTTTAGATTTTTCGGAGTTCGTTTAGATCCCTTTTTGTTTTTTTTCTGCGCGAGGAAACTATTTAAAAAAAATTGAGCAGCGCCTTGGGCCAAAGGCCCAACCAAGCCACCCACCGCCGCGCTCCCAGGCGCCAGGCGCCGAGCCAGGAGCCGGTCGGCCGCCGCCGCCTCTTGCTAGGACCGAATCCTTTTAGGATTCTAGGGCGCCCCTTGTCCCCTTTTCCTTATTTCGTTTTCTTTAGTCCTACTCCATTTATTTTCTAGATCTTTCCTACTCCTATTCTAATTCCTTGTCCTCTACCCCAAGTAAACCCCTCCCCTCCCTAATATAAATACCCAAGCACCCCCCCCCCTCTAAACACATCAAATCAAAGCTCTCCTCCACACCGCGCCTTGCACCGCCGCCGCGCCGCATCACACTGCGCCCTGCGTCACCGCCGCCGCGCCGCCTCACCCGCGCCGCCACCCCACACCTCGCCGCCGCCGCCGCCGCCTCACCCGCGCCGCCACCCCACACCCCGCGCCGCCGCCGCACCTTGCCGCCGCCGCCCCACACCCGCGCCGCCGCCGCACCTTGCCGCCGCCGCCGCACCTTGCCCACGCCGCCGCCCTACGCCGACGCCGCCGGAGCCCCGTTCACCGGAGACCTCGCCAAGGTAGCCCCGCGCTACATCTATTCTTTTCCTCGGATCGTTCTCTTCTAATCGTTCCGATTCTTTTCTTCTCTAAACCGTTCCGGTTTTCTAGATCAGTTTTTCGATCGGTTTTTCTTCTCCGAAACCCTAGATCGGATTCGTTTTCTTCTCCGATTTAGTTGCCTTTGGACCGTTCGCTAGACCGTTCGTCCTAACGAACGTGATCACCGGATTCTTCTAGGTTAACGAACGTCCGTTCGTTTAACCGTTCTTCTTTTTCTTTTCGTCGGATTTATTCCGCGATCGCGATCTCAGATCCGATCTTCTTCCTAGTCTATTTTTCCGCTCGTTTATCGGAATCAGGTGATTCAAGCGCCTGGAGTTTCGTCTCGAAACCGCCGTTCCGTCTAATCAACTTGAACAAGCTTTTGTTACAGTAAAATTTTGACCTAGTTTCAACTTGCTAGAACCGAGTTGTTTTCTTCCGCCGTTTGTTTTTCGTTCTTTCTTGCAACCGGAGTTCTTAAGTTGAACTACCTGGTTCGATCTCTTGTTCGAGTTTTACCTGTGCATTAGATGAGTACTTATTGTATGCTTGTTGTTTGTCTGCGATAGATTACCCGGATTGTGCCGCTTGTTACTTCGAAACCCTAGGACTCGCGGATCATCAGCAAGGCAAGTAACACTTTGATCATACCTTTTCTACAACCCATGTTTTATTGCATTAGATCAATCCTCACACATTGCATGATTAGGATCTAATTAAATTGTGGGATGGGAAGTAGATGAGGTAGCACCTATTACCTGTATTATTATGAAACCTTTGGGAGTTACTTCTACGTTTGCTTATTATGCCATGCTATGCTAGTAGACGTGGATTGGGTGAGTGATATCCATGACAGATGTGAGATGATAATTTTAATGGTTTATTTAAGGTGGCAACTTAAACACACATCTGGGTGGATTGAGGCACCTGATGTCTATTAGGACTTGCCTGTTTTTTTGGACCGCCACCCAGGCTCAAAGGGATCATAAGATCTTTCATGCTAGAAACTTCCGTGTGCAGCCACATGCTACTATGGGCTCTGGCATAGTTGACTAAGTTGTGCGAACTCTTACGGGGTGGACTAGCAGATGTAGGGGATGTAGGTGTACCGGTCTACCCCACATGTAAGGTGCTAGTGCTTCTGAAAGACTATGTCTCGGTCATCCGTCTTCTCAAACACCATGTAGTGCGAGAAACCAAACGGAGGCGATCGAGTCATCTGGGGAAAAGTGCGCAAACCTCTGCAGAGTAACAAACTAATCATGATTAGCCGTGTCCCCGGTTATGGACAACTTGAGTATCTAGTACTTGAATATCATTGTGAATCTCAACATGTTACTTCTAATTAATGTTATTGGGTTTTAATTACTTTTAATTGGGATTGAGAATGCTGTCAACCATTCTCAATGTTTCACAACCACCATGATAGTAAATAAAATTTATTCCTTTGCAGTAGGGAAAAATTGGCTTTACGCAAAACTGTAACCATAGAGCTTTCCACCAGCCATATATGCATGTAGTATAGCTGTTTCATTCCATTACTCTCTATGTGTTACTTTGCCAGCATATTCCATGTGCTGACCCGTTTTCGGGCTGCAACGTTAATGTTGCAGACTTTTCAGACGACGATTGAGGTGCGTTTAGGTCGTGGTTCTATACTCAGTGATGCCGCTGGAGTTGATGGACCCATTTATCTTCCGAGTCTTCCGTTGTTATCTTTAAAATATGGCCTTAAGTCATATTTATTGTAATAAGTTTTTTTTTGAGCCATCGATGTAATAAGTGTGTGATTGCAACTCTGCTATAAAACCTCGATGTACTGTGTGGTGTCAGCATTACTGATCCAGGGATGACACCGTAGCACAGTAGACGTGATCCATTCGGGTCAGGTCGCTACAGAGATGGTATCAGAGCACACGCTGACTGTAGGACACGACCACTAAGTTAAAGCCATAGATCACTCTTCTCTTCTCATTTTCTAACTCCTCATATTTTCTACTCTATTAGGATGACGCACGCGAAGATTAAGTACGCTCAACCGGATGAAGGCACACCTTTTGGATTTCACCTGAAGGAAGTCACCAAGTACCTGAACATTGGATTACCAAGCTTCACGGGAACCTTCAACGCCACTCTGCCTGAAGAGGAGCGCTGGAAGATTCAAGCTCACGTTCCGGGAAGAACATTCGCGCCAATCACGAAGCCCATAGATAGTGTTTTCAATGCACCAACCTGGAGTCTAGGAAGGAGCATGGCAGCTCATATCACCATAGGACGCATTGGAGAAGTTTATCAAGAAGACCTCAAGGACCCTATGTACCAGATTTGTGGACGCCGTGATGAACAATGGGAGTTAGTCAGCACCAAGAAGGATAGATCCATTGCATCTTTCATCCAGGAGTTAAACCAGCACATTCGACGCCACGAGAACCAGATGTGCAATGATATGGTAGAGTTGAAGAATGCGAAGGCAAGGATCATTGAGCTAGAAGGAGAACTACAGTCTACACGGAAGGACTACATGGACGAGATCGTAGCTCTAGCAAGGCACAATTGCGATCTTAAGCAGGAGATTGAAGAACTCAAGAGCAAGTTAGCATCCCAGGAGGACGACAAGTACGTCGAATGTCCGGACAACTACATCATCATCGACGACACCGATTCGGATCCAAGTGAACCCGACTTTGAAGACGAAGCTGGAGTAGATATCATGGAGTCTTCCACCGGTTCAAATTTCTAGATGACCACCAGATAGTAATAGTATTCCCCCATGTAAACACATTATAGTCGAGCACTTTTGCGATAGTTAGACCGTTTGTAAGCCCTTGTTTGATTGATTGAAGTGAATTGTGTGCTTTTGCCTCATGTGCATATGGGTAGTGTTTTCCCTTTAGACCCCCTCTATTCTTAATTCTCGTCTTTTCTAAACCCTCAGATGCCTCCGAGACGTGACAATGGATTTCCACCGGAGCTCACTCAGTTGATCCAGCAGCAGAATCAATTGATGCAGATGTTAGTTCAGAATCAGCAGAACAACAACAACAACCCACCACCACCACCTGTTGACCACTTAGCCCGTTTCCTTAGGCTGAATCCGCCGGTGTTTTCCAGTAGCACCGAGCCAATAGTAGCAGACGATTGGCTCCGCAAGATAGGAAGGGAGTTGACCACTGCAGGATGCACGGATGGTGAGAAAGTGAAGTTTGCCGCACACCAGCTTGACGGACCCGCGGCAGCATGGTGGGAGAATTTCACAGCCACTTACCCAGTTGACACTGTCACATGGGATCAGTTTCAGCAAGCTTTCCGCACTGCCCATGTTTCAGCAGGAGCTATGGCCATAAAGAAGCGTGAGTTTCGCAACTTACGCCAAGGAGGAAGGACTGTTGGCCAGTATGTGGAAGAGTTTAGTAAGCTAGCCCGTTATGCCCCAGATGACGTTGCTACAGATGCAGCCAAGCAGGAGAAGTTTCTGGAAGGATTGAATGATGAACTAAGCATGCAGTTGATGGTAGCAAATTTCAACAACTACCAGGAGTTGGTAGATCGTGCCATCATGATTGAAGGGAAGCAACAGCAGATTGAGAACCGTAAGAGGAAGTATGGACAGGGGAAGTATAACTCTGGAGCCCAGCAGAAGCCCCGTTTTACCCCTAAACCGGGATTTAAGTTTCAGCACACCCATGGAGGAGGTAGCTCGCACAACCATAATGGCCACAAGAATGGTAATGGGAATGGAGGAAGCAACGGCCAGAACCGAACAACCCCATCAACCCCAACCAAGAGAGACCTGAGTCAAGTCACCTGTTTCAAGTGTTCGAAGACCGGACATTATGCCAATGAATGTCCTGAAGGCCAGAATGGAAATGGCAATGGAAGCTCTGGGAAGAAGCCGAACCCTTTCAATAGGGGACAGGTGAACCACGTTAATGTGGAGGAGATTGAAGATTAGCCCGATGCAGTAATCGGTAAGTTTTGGATAAGTCATTTACTGCACTCGTTCTTTTTGATACTGGTGCATCGCATTCATACATATCAAGGGGATTTGTGGAAAAGTATAGCCTGCCCACTAGGATTCTTAAAACACCTATGCTAGTAAGCTCGCCAGGAGCAGAATACATGGCCAGACAAGGATGTTTTCAAGTACCATTGAGTATAGGAAGGCATGTATTCCCAACGGATTTAATTATTCTGGAATCCCAAGGTCTGGATGTGATTCTTGGTATGGATTGGCTGTCGATGTATGGAGGAAACATCGATTGCGCCAGTAAGACAATTTTGCTTACCACACCAGAAGGAAGAAGGATCAAGTATGTATCCCGGCATGTGCCAAACAGGACACAAGTGAATTGCTTATCAGGAGTTGTGCAGGAGGAAGTACCAGTGGTAAAGGATTTTCCTGATGTATTTCCTGAGGAATTACCAGGCATGCCACCGGATAGAGACATTGAGTTTTTGATTGAGTTATTGCCAGGTACAGGCCCAATATCGAAGCGACCGTACCGGATGCCAGCAAAGGATTTGGTGGAAATTAAGAATCAGATTAAGGAGTTATTGGATAAAGGTTACATTCGCCCAAGTTCTTCACCTTGGGGATCACCTGTACTTCTAGTGGAAAAGAAGGATGGATCATTAAGGATGGTTGTAGATTATCGGGGATTGAATGAAGTAACCATCAAGAACAAGTACCCACTGCCAATGATTAATGATCTGTTTGATCGATTACAAGGAGCTAAAGTGTTTTCCAAGATCGATTTGCGATCAGGGTACCATCAGTTGAAGATTCGAGAGCAGGACATACCTAAGACAGCATTCACCGCAAGATATGGACTGTATGAGTATACCGTTATGTCATTTGGATTGACTAACGCACCTGCCTATTTTATGAACCTGATGAACAAAGTGTTTATGGAGTTTTTGGATAAGTTCGTCGTAGTGTTCATTGATGACATCCTAGTTTATTCAAAGAATGAAAAGGAGCATAAGGAACATTTGCGTTTGGTTTTGGAGAAACTAAGGGAACATCAGTTATATGCCAAATTCAGCAAATGTGAGTTTTGGTTGAAGGAAGTTGGATTCCTCGGACACGTTATATCCGGAGAAGGTATAGCAGTTGACCCCACAAAGGTTGAGACCGTAACCGAATGGGAAGCACCAACAACAGTTGGAGAGATCCGGAGTTTTCTTGGACTCGCAGGATACTACCGGAGATTTATTGAGAATTTCTCAAAAATTGCGAAGCCTATGACGGAGTTGTTGAAGAAGGAAACTAAGTTCAAATGGACTGAGGAGTGTGAGGCTAGTTTCCAGGAGTTGAAGAAACGTTTGGTTACCTCACCGGTATTGATTTTGCCAGATCAGACCAAGGATTATGAGGTGTATTGCGACGCTTCACGTCGAGGACTTGGAGCAGTGCTTATGCAGGAAGGGTGAGTTGTTTCGTATGCATCACGACAACTGAAGCCTCATGAGTTGAATTATGCCACGCATGATTTTGAGTTAGCAGCCGTAGTGCATGCGTTGAAAACGTGGAGACATTTCCTCATTGGAAATCATTGTGAGGTGTACACGGATCACAAGAGTTTGAAGTACATTTTCACGCAGAAGGAGTTGAACCTCCGACAAAGGAGATGGTTGGAGCTCATCAAGGATTATGACATGAGATTGCATTACCATCCCTGAAAGGCTAATGTAGTAGCTGACGCATTGAGCCGTAAGAGCCATGTCAATACCCTAGTGACGGGGAAAATACCAAAGGAATTAGCAGAAAACCTTCGTGAGCTATGTTTGGAAATAGTTCCGAGAGGCTATGTAGCAGCATTGGAGATTCAGTCAAACTTGATGGATAAGATCAGAGAAGCTCAGAAATCTGACAAGGAGATTTCTGCTATAAAGGAGAAACTTAGCAAAGGAAAAGCAAAGGGATTTCGTGAGGATGAGCACGATACCCTATGGTTTGAGGACCGTGTTTATGTGCCCAATGACCCGGAGATCAGGAAGTTGATTTTGCAGGAGGCACATAATTCACCATATTCGATTCACCCAGGGAATACCAAGATGTATTTGGATTTAAAGGAAACATTCTGGTGGACCGGAATGAAGAAGGATATTGCAGCGTATGTAGCAGTTTGTGACGTATGTCAGAGAGTAAAAGCAGAACATCAAAAGCCAGCAGGATTGTTACAACCACTGCCGATACCCGAATGGAAGTGGGATAAGATAGGCATGGATTTTATCACAGGGCTACCCAGGACAAAAGCCGGATATGACTCGATATGGGTAGTAGTTGATCGTTTGACGAAGGTAGCACATTTCATTCCAGTTAAGACCACTTACACCAGTGCTAAGTTGGCAAAGATATACATGACTAGAATCGTTTGTTTGCATGGAGTTCCGAGGAGTATCATATCAGATAGAGGAACCCAATTTACCTCAAAGTTTTGGAATCAGTTGCATGAAACTTTAGGAACCAGACTAGAGTTCAGCACAGCTTTTCATCCGCAGACAGATGGACAGACCGAGAGAGTCAATCAGATTTTGGAAGATATGCTGAGAGCTTGTGCACTAGATTATGGATCAAGTTGGGACGAAAACTTGACGTATGCGGAGTTTTCTTATAACAACAGTTACCAAACCAGTTTGAAGATGGCCCCTTTCGAAGCTTTATACGGAAGGAGGTGCAGGACACCGTTGTCCTGGAACGAAGTTGGAGACCGTCAATTCTTTGGACCAGATTTGATTAAGGAGTCAGAACGGAAGGTTAAGTTGATTCGCGATAGGCTCAAGGTAGCCCAGTCCAGGCAGAAGAGCTATGCAGATTCTAAACGCAAGGAGATAGTTTACGAAACCGGAGACAGAGTTTACCTTCGAGTATCCCCACTTCGAGGAGTTAAGCGTTTTGGAGTTAAGGGAAAGTTAGCACCGCGTTTCGTTGGACCATTTAAGATCTTGAAACGTATGGGAGAAGTCGCTTATAAGTTGGAACTACCAGAAGGACTATCAGGAGTTCATGATGTATTCCATGTTTCTCAGCTGAAGAGATGTCACGCCAAGATGGCGGAGGTACCGCTAAGAGATACAGTGCCATTAGAAGCAATTCAGTTAAAGGATGACCTAACATATGAGGAGAAGCCAGTCAAGATTCTCGATTATGCCAGCAGAGTTACTCGTAGCAAGGTTATCAAGTTTTGCAAAGTTTAGTGGAACCACCATTCAGAGGATGAAGCCACCTGGGAGAGAGAAGAAGATTTACTCAAAGACCACCCTCACCTATTTTCTAGCCAACCCGAATCTCGAGGGCGAGATTCATCTTAAGGGGGGTAGGTTTGTAACATCCCAAATTTTCAATTTGGAATGTTATACACTAGATCATATGCATATCATATTTTCTTGCATTTTGGAAATTTCACGCAACTCAAGGACCCTCGGAGAGAGTTGGAGATTTCGTTATTTTCATATTTGAGAGTTTTCTCGAATTTTGAAAAAATAGGATCATTTGATTTATTTATTTTATCTTCAATAAATTTTCCGGTGTCAAAATATATGAGAGAGGGAATAATATGACTTTCCCAAATTTAGGAAAATGAAGATTTAATAAATAGATCAATTTTGTTTCCGGTGTTTATTTGCATTTTATTTGGATAGGGAAAAATGCGCGTTTTCGAAAAATTGCATTTTAGGTCTGGAGAAAAGTTCATTTTGTTCGGCTCATTTTTAGGAGTCGAGGAAAATTTACTTTAGATTTTTCGGAGTTCGTTTAGATCCCTTTTGTTTTTTTTCTGCGCGAGGAAACTATTTAAAAAAAATTGAGCAGCGCCTTGGGCCAAAGGCCCAAGCCAAGCCACCCACCGCCGCGCTCCCAGGCGCCAGGCGCCGAGCCAGGAGCCGCTCGGCCGCCGCCGCCTCTTGCTAGGACCGAATCCTTTTAGGATTCTAGGGCGCCCCTTGTCCCCTTTTCCTTATTTCGTTTTCTTTAGTCCTACTCTGTTTAGTTTCTAGATCTTTCCTACTCCTATTCTAATTCCTTGTCCTCTACCCCAAGTAAACCCCTCCCCTCCCCAATATAAATACCCAAGCACCCCCCCCCTCTAAACACATCAAATCAAAGCTCTCCTCCACACCGCGCCTTGCACTGCCGCCGCGCCGCATCACACTGCGCCCTGCGTCACCGCCGCCGCGCCGCCTCACCCGCGCCGCCACCCCACACCTCGCCGCCGCCGCCGCCTCACCCGCGCCGCCACCCTACACCCCGCGCCGCCGCCGCACCTTGCCGCCGCCGCCCCACACCCGCGCCGCCGCCGCACCTTGCCGCCGCCGCCCCACACCCGCGCCGCCGCCGCCGCACCTTGCCCACGCCGCCGCCCTACGCCGACGCCACCGGAGCCCCGTTCACCGGAGACCTCGCCAAGGTAGCCCCGCACTACATCTATTCTTTTCCTCGGATCGTTCTCTTCTAATCGTTCCGATTCTTTTCTTCTCTAAACCGTTCCGGTTTTCTAGATCAGTTTTTCGATCGGTTTTTCTTCTCCGAAACCCTAGATCGGATTCGTTTTCTTCTCCGATTTAGTTGCCTTTGGACCGTTCGCCGGACCGTTCGTCCTAACGAACGTGATCACCGGATTCTTCTAGGTTAACAAACGTCCGTTCGTTTAACCGTTCTTCTTTTTCTTTTCGTCGGATTTATTCCGCGATCGCGATCTCAGATCCGATCTTCTTCCTAGTCTATTTTTCCGCTCGTTTATCGGAATCAGGTGATTCAAGCGCCTGGAGTTTCGTCTCGAAACCGCCGTTCCGTCTAATCAACTTGAACAAGCTTTTGTTACAGTAAAATTTTGACCTAGTTTCAACTTGCTAGAACCGAGTTGTTTTCTTCCGCCGTTTGTTTTTCGTTCTTTCTTGCAACCGGAGTTCTTAAGTTGAACTACCTGGTTCGATCTCTTGTTCGAGTATTACCTGTGCATTAGATGAGTACTTATTGTATGCTTGTTGTTTGTCTGCGATAGATTACCCGGATTGCGCCGCTTGTTACTTCGAAACCCTAGGACTCGCGGATCATCAGCAAGGCAAGTAACACTTTGATCATACCTTTTCTACAACCCATGTTTTATTGCATTAGATCAATCCTCACACATTGCATGATTAGGATCTAATTAAATTGTGGGATGGGAAGTAGATGAGGTAGTACCTATTACCTGTATTATTATGAAACCTTTGGGAGTTACTTCTACGTTTGCTTATTATGCCATGCTATGCTAGTAGACGTGGATTGGGTGAGTGATATCCATGACAGATGTGAGATGATAATTTTAATGGTTTATTTAAGGTGGCAACTTAAACACACATCTGGGTGGATTGAGGCACCTGATGTCTATCAGGACTTGCCTGTTTTTTTTGGACCGCCACCCAGGCTCAAAGGGATCATAAGATCTTTCATGCTAGAAACTTCCATGTGCAGCCACATGCTACTATGGGCTCTGGCATAGTTGACTAAGTTGTGCGAACTCTTACGGGGTGGACTAGCAGATGTAGGGGATGTAGGTGTACCGGTCTACCCCACATGTAAGGTGCTAGTGCTTCTGAAAGACTATGTCTCGGTCATCCGTCTTCTCAAACACCATGTAGTGCGAGAAACCAAACGGAGGCGATCGAGTCATGTGGGGAAAAGTGCGCAAACCTCTGCAGAGTAACAAACTAATCATGATTAGCCGTGTCCCCGGTTATGGACAACTTGAGTATCTAGTACTTGAATATCATTGTGAATCTCAACATGTTACTTCTAATTAATGTTATTGGGTTTTAATTACTTTTAATTGGGATTGAGAATGATGTCAACCATTCTCAATGTTTCACAACCACCATGATAGTAAATAAAATTTATTCCTTTGCAGTAGGGAAAAATTGGCTTTACGCAAAACTGTAACCATAGAGCTTTCCACCAGCCATATATGCATGTAGTATAGCTGTTTCATTCCATTACTCTCTATGTGTTACTTTGCCAGCATATTCCATGTGCTGACCCGTTTTCGGGCTGCAACGTTAATGTTGCAGACTTTTCAGACGACGATTGAGGTGCGTTTAGGTCGTGGTTCTATACTCAGAGATGCCGCTGGAGTTGATGGACCCATTTATCTTCCGAGTCTTCCGCTGATCTTTAAAATATGGCCTTAAGTCATATTTATTGTAATAAGTTTTTTTTTGAGCCATCGATGTAATAAGTGTGTGATTGCAACTCTGCTATAAAACCTCGATGTACTGTGTGGTGTCAGCATTACTGATCCAGGGATGACACCGTAGCACAGTAGACGTGATCCATTCGGGTCAGGTCGCTACATTGTCGGAGAGGTATCTCTGGGCCCTCTCGGTAATGCACATCACATAAGCCTTGCAAGCATTGCAACTAATGAGTTAGTTGCGAGATGATGTATTACGGAACGAGTAAAGAGACTTGCCAGCAACGAGATTGAACTAGGTATTGAGATACCGATGATCGAATCTCGGGCAAGTAACATACCGATGACAAAGGGAACAACGTATGTTGTTATGCGGTCTGACCGATAAAGATCTTCGTAGAATATGTAGGAGCCAATATGAGCATCCAGGTTCCGCTATTGGTTATTGACCGGAGACGTGTCTCGATCATGTCTACATTGTTCTCAAAGCCGTAGGGTCCACACGCTTAAGGTTTCGATGACAATTATATTATGAGTTTATGAGTTTTGATGTACCGAAGGAGTTCGGAGTCCCGGATGAGATCGGGGACATGACGAGGAGTCTCGAAATGGTCGAGACGTAAAGATTGATCTATTGGACGACTATATTCGGACATCGGAAAGGTTCCGAGTGGTTCGGATATTTTTCGGAGTACCGGGGAGTTACGGGAATACGGGGGAAGAAGTATATGGGCCTTATTGGGCTTTAGGGGAGAAGAAGAGGCAGGCCGCGTGCCCCCCCATTGACTAGTCCGAATTGGACTAGGGGGAGGGGCGGCGCCCCCTCCTTCCTTCTCTTCCATCTTCCCCTTCCTTGTCTCCTACTCCTACTACATGGAAGGACTCCTAGTTGGACTAGGAAGGGGGAATCCTACTCCCGGTGGGAGTAGGACTCCCCTAGGGCACGCCATAGAGAGGGCCGGCCCTCCCCTCCTCCACTCCTTTATATACGGGGGCAGGGGGCACCCCATATACACACAAGTTGATCTTCGTGATCGTTCTCTTAGCCGTGTGCGGTGCCCCCCTCCACCATACTCCTCAATAATATTGTAGCAGTGATTAGGCGAAGCCCTGCGACGGTAGAACATCAAGATCATCACCACGCCGTCGTGCTGACGGAACTCTTCCCCGACACTTTGCTGGATCGGAGTCCGGGGATCGTCATCGAGCTGAACATGTGCTAGAACTCGGAGGTGCCATAGTTTCGGTGCTTGATCGGTCGGGTCGCGAAGACGTACGACTACATCAACCGCATATTCATAACGCTTCCGCTTTCGGTCTACGAGGGTACGTAGACTACACTCTCCCCTCTCGTTGCTTTGCATCACCATGATCTTGCGTGTGCGTAGGAAAATTTTGAAATTACTACGTTACCCAACAGTTTTCCCCTCAGACCTAATAATTTTGGAGTCCCAAGGATTGGATGTGACACTAGGAATGGATTGGATGTCGATGTATGGAGGAAACATCGATTGTGCCAGTAAGTCAATTTTGCTCACTACCCCGGAGGGAAAAAGGATCAAGTATGTGTCTAGGCATGCACCAAAGAGAACCCAAGTAAATTCCCTCTCAGGAGTTGTTCAGGAGGAAGTGCCGATAGAGAAGGATTATCTGGATGTATTTCCAGAGGAGCTACCAGGCATGCCGCCGGATCGAGACATTGAGTTTTTGATAGAGCTGTTGCCAGGCATCGGACCCATATTGAAGAGACCATACCGGATGCCTGAAAATGACCTAGAGGAGATTAAGAAGCAGATTAAGGAGTTATTGGAGAAAGGTTACATTCGACGAAGTTCGTCACCATGGGGAGCCCCAATGCTCTTGGTTGAGAAGAAGGATGGATCCTTGAGAATGGTTGTTGATTATCGAGCATTGAATGAAGTGACGATAAAGAACAAGTACCCACTATCGATGATCAATGATTCGTTTGACCAACTGCAAGGAGCTAAAGTATTCTCCAAGATCGATATGCAATCAGGATACCACCAGCTGAAGATTCGAGAACAGGATATACCCAAGACAGCTTTCACCACAAGGTACGGATTATATGAGCATATGGTTATGTCATTTGGATTGACTAATGCCCCAGCCTATTTCATGAGTATGATGAATAAGGTGTTCATGGAGTTCTTGGATAAGTTTGTTGTGGTGTTCTTGGATAAATTATAGCATGAAACATATGGACACCACAACGGGATAAATTTGCTACAACAAAAGTATTAAGGTAAACCTAACCATAGCATGAAACATATGGATCCAAATCAGCCCCTTACGAAGCAACGCATAAACTAGGGTTTAAGATTCTGTTGCTCTAGAAACCCATCATCTACTTATTACTTCCCAATGCCTCCCTCTAGGCCCAAACAATGGTGAAGTGTCATGTAGTCGACGTTCACATGACACTGATACGTCTCCAACGTATATATAATTTTTGATTGCTCCATGCTATATTATCTACTGTTTTGGGCAATATTGGGCTTTATTATCCACTTTTATATTATTTTTGGGACTAACCTATTAACCGGAGGCCCAGCCCAGATTTGTTGTTTTATGTCTATTTCAGTGTTTCGAAGAAAAGGAATATCAAACGGAGTCGAAACGGAACGAAATCAACTGGAGAAGTTATTTTTGGAACGAAAGCCACCGGATAGACTTGGACTCCACGTCAGGAGATACGGGAGGTGCTCACGAGGGTGGGGGGCTCCCCCCTAGGGCGCGCCCCCTGCCTCATGGGGCCCTCGTGGCTCCCCTGACGTACTTCTTCCGCCTATATAACTCCACGTACCCAAAAACTTCCAGAACGCACAATAGATCGGGAGTTCCGCCGCCAGAAGCCTCCATAGCCATCGAAAACCAATCTAGACCCGTTCTGGCACCCTGTCGGAGGGGGCAATCCCTCTCCGGTGGCCATCTTCATCATCCCGGTGCTCTCCATGACGAGGAGGGAGTAGTTCTCCCTCGGGACTAAGGGTATGTACCGGTAGCTATGTGTTTGATCTCTCTCTCTCTCTCTCGTGTTCTTGAGGTGATATGATCTTGATGTATCGCGAGCTTTGCTATTATAGCTGGATCCTATGTTTCTCCTTCCCCTCTTCTCTCTTGTAATGAATTGATTTTCCCCTTTGAAGTTATCTTATCGGATTGAGTCTTTAAAGATTTGAGAACACTTGATGTATGTCTTGTCGTGGATATCTGTGGTGACAATGGGATATCACGTGATTCACTTGATGTATGTTTTGGTGATCAACTTGCGGGTTCCGCCCATGAACCTATGCATAGGGGTTGGCACACGTTTTCGTCGTGAGTCTCCGGTAGGAACTTTGGGGCACTCTTTGAGGTCCTTTGTGTTGGTTGAATAGATGAATCTGAGATTGTGTGATGCATATCGTATAATCATACCCACGGATACTTGAGGTGACATTGGAGTATCTAGGTGAGATTAGGGTTTTGGTTGATTTGTGTCTCAAGGTGTTATTCTAGTACGAACTCTAGGGCTGTTTGTGACATCTATAGGAATAGCCCAACGGATTGATTGGAAAGAATAACTTTGAGGTGGTTTCATACCCTACCATAATCTCTTCGTTCGTTCTCCGCTATTAGTGACTTTGGAGTGACTCTTTGTTGCATGTTGAGGGATAGTTTTATGATCCAATTATGTTAGTATTATTGAGGGAACTTACACTAGCGAAAGTATGAACCCTAGGCCTTGTTTCAACGCATTGCAATACCGTTTACGCTCACTTTTATCATTAGTTACCTTGCTGTTTTTATAATTTCAGATTACAAATACCTTTATCTACTATCCATATACCACTTGTATCACCATCTCTTCGCCGAACTAGTGCACCTATACAATTTACCATTGTATTGGGTGTGGTGGGGACACAAGAGACTCTTTGTTATTTGGTTGCAGGGTTGCTTGAGAGAGACCATCTTCATCCTACGCCTCCTACAGATTGGTAAACCTTAGGTCATCCACTTGAGGGGAATTTGCTACTGTCCTACAAACCTCTGCACTTGGAGGCCCAACAACGTCTACAAGAAGAAGGTTGTGTAGTAGACATCAAGCTCTTTTCTGGCGCCGTTGCCGGGGAGGTTAGCACTTGAAGGTATATATTTATATCTTTCAATCGAGTCTTTTAGTTTCTTGTTTTATCACTAGTTTAGTTTATAAAAGAAAACTATAAAAAATGGAATTGAGTTTGTCTCATACGCTTCACCTTTTTAATATCTTTCATGAGTATGATGGAAAGGATAATTGTGCTCAAGTGCTAGAAGAAGAAATCTATAAAATGTTTGGCACTAAATATTTGAATGATGAGCATGATTTCAATATTGTTAGTATGAATTCCTTGAATATCCTTGATGCTAATGATATGCAAAGCCACAAGCTTGGGGAAGCTATGTTTGATGAAGATGATATTTTTTGTCCCCCAAGCTTTGGTGAGCAAATTTATTATGATGAAAGCATGCCTCCTATCTATGATGATTATTGTGATGACATGTATGCTTTAAATAATAATGATAACCATGAAACTTGTCATCTTGATCTTAATTTTCAATCACATGATAGTTATTTTGTTGAGTTTGCTCCCACTATTATTCATGAGAAGAAGTTTGCTTATGTGGAGAGTAATAAAATTCTATGCTTGTAGATCATGAAAAGAATGCTTTATGTGATGGTTATATTGCTGAATTCATTCATGATGCTACTGAAAATTATTATGAGTGAGGGATATATGCTTGTAGGAATTGCAATAATATCAAGTTTCCTCTCTATGTGCTTAAAGTTTTGAAGTTATGCTTGCTTTACCTTCCTATGCAAGTTGATTCTTGTTCCCACAAGATGTTTGCTCACAAAATCCCTATGCATAGGAAGTGGGTTAGACTTAAATGTGCTAGTCATATTCTTCATGATGCTCTCTTTATATTTCAATTCTTATCTTTTATGTGAGCATCATTGTCATTATCATGCCTAGCTAGGGGCGTTAAACGATAGCGCTTGTTGGGAGGCAACCCAATTTTATTTTTATTCCTTGCTTTTTGTTCCTGTTTAGTAATAAATAATTAATCTAGCCTCTTTTTAGATGTGGTTTTATGTGTTTAATTAGTGTTTGTGCCAAGTAGAACCTTTGGGAAGACTTGGGAGAAGTCTTGTTGATCATGCTGTAAAAAACAGAAACTTTAGCGCTCACGAGAATTTCTGCCATTTTGATTTGGAGAGTGCTATTTAGTTAATTCTTTTTGCAGATGATTAATAGATAAATTAATCAGGCCCTGCAATTTATTTGAGAATTTTATGAGTTCCAGAAGTATACGTTTGATCCTGATTACTACAGACTGTTCTGTTTTTGACAGATTCTGTTTTTCATGTGTTGTTTACTTATTTTGATGAATCTATGGCTAGTAAAATAGTTTATAAACCATAGAGAAGTTGGAATACAGTAGGTTTAACACCAATATAAATAAAGAATGAGCTCATTACAGTACCTTATGATGGTCTTTTGTTTTCTTATACTAACGGAGCTTACGAGTTTTCTGTTAAGTTTTGTGTTGTGAAGTTTTCAAGTTTTGGGTAAGGATTCGATGGACTATGGAACAGGGAGTGGTAATAGCCTAAGCTTGGGGATTCCCAAAGCACCCCAAGGTAATATTCAAGGACAACCAAGAGCCTAAGCTTGGGGATGCCCCGGAAGGCATCCCCTCTTTCGTCTTTGTTCATCGGTAACTTTACTTGGAGCTATATTTTTATTTACCACATGATATGTATTTTGCTTGGAGCGTCAATTTATTTTGTTAGGATTTTCTTGCTGTTATTTATAACAATGTTTTGCATCTTTTATTTCAATAAAAGTGGCATTGATAGCCTTTACTATGCCTATGTTACAAGTATACATGTCGCTGTTTGAAAACAGAAAGTTTACCGCTGTTGCAATAATTCCCTAGAAAAGTCAGAATGTGATAAAATGTTGAAACCTTTTGCATATTAAGCTCTGATAAATTTACTACAGTGGGAATTTTCTTTCATAATTTTTGGAGCTAGGGAAGTATGGATGTTGCTGCATTCTTTGCAGACTATCCTGTTTAGGCAGATTGCTGTTATGTTTGCATTGTTTGCATATGTTTGCTTCTCTAATGATTCTATATGAGGATAGGACTATTAAATATACAGAGGCATTTAGTATGCAATGTTGAATAATAATTTTAGTGATTTTCTACAGTAGATTATGATAAGGTTTTGGCAATGGTTTATACTAACTTATCTCACGAGTCCTTGTTGAGTTTTGTGTGGATGAAGCTTTTGAGATTTAGGGAGACCGTGATATGAGAGGAATTAAGGAGACACAAAAGCTCAAGCTTGGGGATACCCAAGGCACCCCAAGATAATATTTCAAGAAGTCTCAAGCGACTAAGCTTGGGGATGCCCCGGTTGGCGTCCCACCTTTCTTCTTCAACAACTATCGGTTAGTATCGGTTGATCCTAAGTTTTTGCTTCTTCACATGATGTTTGCTATTCTTAGATGTCATTCTATTTTGCTTTGCTTGCTGTTCGAATAAAATACCAAGATCTGAAATTATTAAATGTTAGAGAGTCTTCACATAGTTGCATAATTATTTGACTACTCATTGATCTTCACTTATATCTTTCGAAGTAGTTTGTCGTTTGCTCTAGTGCTTCACTTATATCCTTTTAGAGCACGGTGGTTGTCGGTGTCAAAACCGGCGGATCTCGAGTAGGGGGTCCCGAACTGTGCGTCTAGGCCGGATGGTAACAAGAGGCAAGGGACACGAAGTTTTACCTAGGTTCAGGCCCTCTTGATGGAGGTAAAACCCTACGTCCTGCTTGATTAATATTGAAGATATGGCTGTTACAAGAGTAGATCTACCACGAGATCAGAGAGGCTAAACCCTAAAAGCTAGCCTACGGTATGATTGTATGTTGTGATTGTTGTCCTACGGACTAAAACCCTCCGGTTTATATAGACACCGGAGAGGGTTAGGGTTACACAAGGTCGGTTACAAAGGAGGAGATATCCATATACGTATTGCCTAGCTTGCCTTCCACGCCAAGTAGAGTCCCATCCGGACACGAGACGAAGTCTTCAATCTTGTATCTTCATAGTCTAACAGTCCGGCCAATGGAGATAGTCCGGCTGTCCAGAGACCCCCTAATCCAGGACTCCCACAGTAGCCCCCGAACCAGGCTTCAATGACGATGAGTCTGGCGCGCAGTTGTCTTTGGCATTGGAAGGCGGGTTCCATCTCCAAATCCTGTGTACCTGTCAAAATAATGTCCGGTTCCTTGTGATGGTTTGTATTTCTTGGCTTCCACGCCCAATAATGGCCACTTTCCACGTGTCGAGCAAATGTGAAGAGCTAGGGTGTTTTCACATTTACCCCCTAGCTATGCAAATGAGCCACCTATTTAAAAAGACGAGGATTCAGATCCAAATCACATCATCCTCCATCGCCGAGTCTTCATTAGAGCGTACCCGACAGAGATCCATTCCACCATGGCCGGTCGACGCAGCTCCTCCTCTCGCACCCCTAGCTCCAAGCCTGGAGATTGGGAGAGATGTTCCATCTCGCATAGCAAATTGGTGATGCTTCAGTCCAAGGGATTTCTTCCCCCAGCGTACCTGGTCCCAGTTCGAGCCGGGCTTGCCACCTATAATGGCGGAGAGCAAGCGGAGAGCCGTCCCAATCCCTGCAAGAGAGAGCGGGTGTGCCTTGTCCCTTATCTGGTAAGAGGGCTCGGATTCCCAATCCATCCGTTTCTCCGAGGCTTCTGGAGTTCTATGGCCTCCAGCTGCACAACCTCACGCCTGCTTCTCTGCTGCATATCGCGGGATTCGTAGCCCTTTGCGAGTTATTTTTGGGCTGTGAGGCTCATTTCACTCTGTGGAAGAAGCTGTTCTGTCTGGTGCCCCGTTCTAAGAAGGGATCAATATATCAAGTGGGCGGAGCCGAAGTGTGGCGTATCGCCGGGACCGGATACCTATCCGGGACCCCAAAGAAGATGTCCGAAGACTGGCCTTCAGAATGGTTTTATATAGAAGATGTCCCCCTTCCGGACCCTATTCGGATCGGCCTTCCAGAGTTTGACAACGCCCCTTTGAAGAAGCGCCAGAGCTGGCGTCCACGGAGCCCGTGGAGGAAGACGACCGGGACATTCTTTATTTGATGAGCCGGATAAGCTCTTTAGCTCGATCCGGATTGACCATGATCGAGGTCATGGCTATATGCATTATGCGGGGGGTGCAGCCGCTCCAGTACAGAGGCCACCCCATGTGGGATTTCAACGGGGAGGATGATGCCACCCGCCACGGCCGCAAAGGGCCGGGATTGGCTGCTGATCTAATAAAGATCTTGTCTACTTTGTACAAGGGAGAAGAGGAGGAGTTCCTCCGTATCAACCCGCGGGGAGGATTCTCCATGTACAATCCTCCGAGTTGGGTAAGCGGAGATTTTTTCTCGCCCATCCGTTTAGTATTCCCGTAGTTTAAGTATTCACTCTAGCGATTTCATCGCAGGAGCTGCGCCAGGCAGTAAAGGAAATAAAAAGCCCTCCTCCACAGCCCAAAGTCCCCGGACGGTCCCTTGACCCGGCCTCCCAAGAGGATCCGGACATATCCGTGGAGCTGATCGATGGGGTTTTTTT
This sequence comes from Triticum urartu, assembly GCF_056163025.1. Lineage (NCBI taxonomy): Eukaryota > Viridiplantae > Streptophyta > Magnoliopsida > Poales > Poaceae > Triticum > Triticum urartu. Next base: position 705,173,867 of record NC_141874.1, read on the forward strand.
ACCAAGGGAGTAATGATAATACCTTGGTGGCCATTACGGCCGATTACCCTGGGCTAGTTCCAACCTCACAGGTGACTGAGACCGAAATTCCAGCACTTAAAAAGGGGTCCATCCTTGTGCTCTCTTTTTTTCATTGCCGTATAACAACCGTGTCTTGCAGGGGAGGACCTCGGGGCAGAAGGCCGAGCCTATGGCAACTGGCCAACAAGGGGCCGCTAGGCCAGGCAGGCTAAAAAGATCCGCAGTCCGGATGGAGGCACCGGTGCGGCGGTATAGCACGCCATCTTTATTGCAAGATATTACTTATAGGGGCATATTAACGCCCGTGCCTTCTTTTTAGGAGAAAGAGCGCTCGCCGGACTATACCCGGAGAGGCTACCAACCGCGCCTCCACAAGCCAGGCTCCAAGGCCGGACTCAGGGGTGGGAACGAGTACAAGGCATGCACCGGGTGCTCCTCCAACAGAGGATACGGATGGACTGTTCGCCACCCCTTCTGAGGTGGAAAGTGCCATGAACCATAGACGTCGCCGGACTGTTCTTCGGGACGCTTGTTTCTCCCAAGAGGCTTTAGATGCCTTCAACTCGAGAGATGCGCACCTCCGTGCCGCTCAAAATGGTCTAGCCAGAGCCACGAAACAGTATGTAAAAGACATACGGGTGAGAAAAGTTGATAATTATATATATCAGTAGCCCCTGAGACTTGAAACAGTTAGTATAACTGATTTAAGGATCATTTGTTATGTAGGTTCTTACAGAAAAGAATACTCAACTGTCCTAGGAGCTGGAAGAGTGCAAAGCCCAACTTCAGGCCGCACTGTCCGCTGCAGGGGAGCCCAAAGAGACCCCCGCTGGTAACATATCCGTTAAATGATAAGTATTATATTAGAGTGCGGCTTTATATGCAAATCTGATGAAAAAATTGCAGATGACGCTGGGGTGAATCTGGATAAGCAACAGCTCAAACGCCAGCTGAAGGCTGGTGAGAACGTGCTTACAAGGGTGAGGCACGAGAAGAATGATCTCCAGGATGCCAACACCAAGCTGGGCGTGGAATTGAAAGATGTTCGTGCCCAACTTTCGGACTCTGTTAAGGAGAATCGACGGCTTCGGCACGACATATTTAGTAAGTGCTTGAACGAACTTAAAAAGAGTTCGGCGGGGAAGCTGACTGACAGAGTTATGTCTGTAGGTATGTTAACAGGTCGTCCTGCTGAGGAGATGCCCGGTTCGACGGGAGATCTTCTTCTCGAGCTCGCATAGTTGCACGAACGAGATCGGCAGGTGATCGGAGGCGTTGCCCAGGCCTTGTGGCCGTCCGTCTCCCTACCCGAAGGCCTTGGAGAGCTTGCAGAAAAGCTGAAGGGAGCACGGCGGCGCTTCCGATTATGGAAGATATCGGCCTGCCGTCAGGGCGCCAGGGAAGCTTAGGCGATGGTGAAGACACGGTACACGAAGGCTGGCCCGAACCACATGGCCGAAGTCGGACCTGTGGGGCCTGATGGCAAGGAGATCCCTGTAAATTTAGTGTACGGCCAAGTAGAATTGGCCGCAAAGTATTCCCAACAGGATTGTAGACTAGACAGCCTATTGGATGTCATTGAAGAGGAATTCAACCAGTCAAATTGACTATGTAATTGTAAAGTGACATATATGATGCCTTCTAGCCGGATTGTAGATCGTTTGTCGTGGCGGACCTTTTTGCTTCAACCTCGGGACCCGACAGTCCGGAGTGTATCCGAATACCCTCTCGGTTATATAAGAACCGGGGCATCCGTGGAGACTAGGCGTAGGGGTCATTAGTGCTTTATCAGACAAGTGCCCAACTAGTTATGTTATATTACATGGGTAGTAAGAAACATCTTCCAGAGAGAATAGTTCTGTTAAGGGTTCCTATCCCTGGGTAGGCATGCCCTAAAGTGCATGTCCGGACTACAATAAGAAGCGCAGTAAAAATGTCTAGTGGCAGATATGGTTAATAAATAAAAGTCATCTTTTGTCCATTGACCGAATATTCTCTTAAGAACGCTAGCTTTCGGCTTCAACCAGTCTGAGGTACACGTCTGGCTGACCCGGCGGTAACAATCGTAGAGGTGCTCCCCTTATGCCCTACCCGAATTAACGGGAACGTAGGGCATAAATACAAGAGCCAGGCAACCCAGCTTGGCCAAAACTTAAGTCATATCGATGCATATAATGGTGAAAAAAGGTACATGCGGAAGTATAATGCATGTGTTGGGCGTGATGCCCAGGTAAATAATTTAAGCTTCTGTGAAAGAAGCCCCCAGGTGTAGATAGTGCGGCTAGCACCTCTGTAATGTACGAGTGAGGCACAAGGTGACCCGTGAAGGTCTAGAGGAATAAAAGAAAGAAAGGGAAACAAGACAGACAACGCATATGCGGAAAATGGACAAAGGGAGGGGACTAACATAAAGTCCTGTGCTAGGCGTAGAATCTTTGGAGCCTGGCTGCGTTCCATGGGTTCGGCTCGAGTCGACTAGTCGATGCATCCCGCAGTCGGTACGCTCCGCCGGTCAGAACTTGGTCGATGATGAAAGGACCTTCCCATTTGGGATCTAGCTTGGTCTTTTTCTTATCCGGCAGCCGGAGAACTAGTTCGCCAACGTTATAAGTTTTGGCTCGTACTTCTCTGCTTTGGTATCTGCGAGCCTGTTGCTGGTAAAATGCGGAATGGGCTTTGGCTACGTCACGCTCTTCCTCCAAGGTGTCCAAACTGTCATGCCGATCAAGCTCGGCTTCTCTTTCTTCGTACATGCGCACTCGAGGTGAGTCATGAATTACGTCACAAGGCAGGACTGCCTCTGCGTCGTACACCATAAAAAATGGTGTGTATCCGGTACTATGATTCGGCGTGGTCCGCAGCCCCCAGAGTACGGAATCGAGCTCCTCTACCCAGTGCATGTCAGACTCTGTTAAGGAGCGCACTAGTCTGGGTTTAGTGCCGCTCATTATAAGACCATTTGCTCGTTCGACTTGACCGTTGGTTTGTGGGTGGTAGACTGAAGCATAATCAAGCTTGATGCCCATTTTGCTGCACCAGATTTTTACCTCGTCGGCCGTGAAGTTCGTGCCGTTATCAGTGATGATGCTGTGGGGGACGCCGTAGCGATGTACAACCCCGGATATGAAGTCTATCACCGGTCTGGATTCGGCTGTTTTAACCGGTTTGGCCTCTATCCATTTGGTGAATTTATCCACCATGACCAATAAGTATTTTTTTCTTGTGGGTTCCACCTTTAAGGGGTCCAACCATGTCAAGCCCCCTGACCGCAAAGGGCCATGTAATGGGGATTTTTCGGAGGGCGGTGGGTGGCATATGGCTTTGATTTGCAAAGAGCTAGCAACCGGCGCAACGCTGGACTAAGTCATGTGCATCTGCCCGGGCCGTTGGCCAATAGAATCCTGTACGGAAGGCCTTGCTCACAAGAGCCCGGGCTGCAGCGTGATGACCGCCGAGTCTAGCATGAATTTCTGCCAAAAGGTTCCACCCTTCCTCTTCGGAGATGCACTGTTGAAGGACTCCGGTAGCGCTTTTCTTGTACAATTCTCCCTCGTGGACCCTGTAGGCCTTTGATCACCGCACGATGGAGCGTGCCTCATTTTGGTCCTCCGGGAGTTCCTGTCTAGTTAAGTAGGCCAGGAATGGTTCTGTCCATGGGGCAATGATAGCCATTATTTCATGGGCCGATTGTGTTATTTCGGTGGCGGAGCCTCCGGTTGTGTCAGAGAGTTCGGTATCAGGTATTTTGGCCGGGTCCGGACTGTTGTTACCGGTGTCCCCTTCCCATGCTACGAATGGCTTGAAAAACCTTTCTAGAAAAATGTTGGGAGGGACCGCGTCGCGTTTTGCGCCAATGCAGGCGAGGATATCCGCCGCCTGATTGTTTTCCCGAGCCACATGGTGAAATTCGAGCCCCTCGAACCGGGCTGACATTTTTAGGACGGCATTGCGATAAGCAGCCATTTTTGGATCCTTGGCATCAAAGTCTCCATTTATTCGGGATATTGCAAGGTTTGAATCCCTGCGTACCTCTAGGCGTTGAATGCCCATGGATACTGCCATCCGGATACCATGTAGAAGGGCCTCATATTCGGCTGCATTGTTGGAGTCCGTATACATTATCTGTAGTATGTATTGAACGGTGTCTCCTGTTGGGGACGTCAGAACGACGCCAGCCCCTAGACCAGCCAACATTTTGGAGCCGTCGAAGTGCATGATCCAGTTTGAATATGTGTCGTACTCTTTAGGGAGTTCGTCTTCCGTCCATTCAGCGACGAAGTCAGCCAAAACTTGCGATTTAATAGATCGCCATGGCTTGTAAGTTATGTCGAACGGGAGGAGCTCAATGGCCCATTTGGCAATCCGACCCGTCGCGTCGCGGTTGTTTATAATATCGTTAAGTGGTACTTCCGAGGCTACCATTATCGAACACTCTTGAAAGTAGTGTCGCAGCTTCCTGGATGCCATAAATACCGCGTATGCTATCTTTTGATAATGCGGGTACCGCGATTTGCATGGAGCTTGATCTCATGGTCAAAGGAAAAGATACTTGACATTGGAAAAGCTCTAGCAAACGAACTACACGATCTTGCGCTATGCTTAGGATTGGGTCTTGTCCATCACATCATTCTCCTAATGATGTGATCCCGTTATCAATGACATCCAATGTCCATAGCCAGGAAACCATGACTATCTGTTGATCAACGAGCTAGTCAACTAGAGGCTTACTAGGGACATGTTGGTGTCCGTTATTCACATATGTATTACGATTTCCGGATAATACAATTATAGCATGAATAAAGACAATTATCATGAACAAAGAAATATAATAATAATGCTTTTATTATTGCCTCTAGGGCATATTTCCAACAGTCTCCCACTTGCACTAGAGTCAATAATCTAGTTACATTGTGATGAATCGAACACCCATGGAATTCTGGTGTTGATCATGTTTTGCCCTAGGGAGAGGTTTAGTCAACGGATCTGCTACATTCAGGTCCGTATGTACTTTACAAATCTCTATGTCTCCATCTTGAACATTTTCACGAATGGAGTTGAAGCGACGCTTGATGTGCCTTGTCTTCTTGTGAAACCTGGGCTCCTTGGCAAGTGCAATAGCTCCAGTGTTGTCACAAAAGAGTTTGATTGGCCCCGACGCATTGGGTATGACTCCTAGGTCGGTGATGAACTCCTTCGCCCATATTGCTTCATGTGCTGCCTCCGAGGCTGCCATGTACTCCGCTTCACATGTAGATCCCGCCACGACGCTCTGCTTGCAGCTGCACCAGCTCACTGCTCCACCATTCAACATATACACGTATCCGGTTTGTGACTTAGAGTCATCCAGATCTGTGTCGAAGCTAGCGTCGACGTAACCCTTTACGACGAGCTCTTCGTCACCTCCATAAACGAGAAACATGTCCTTTGTCCTTTTCAGGTATTTCAGGATATTCTTGACCGCTGTCTAGTGTTCCTTGCCGGGATTACTTTGGTACCTTCCTACCAAACTTACGGCAAGGTTTACATCAGGTCTGGTACACAGCATGGCATACATAATAGATCCTATGGCTGAAGCATAGGGGATGACACTCATCTCTTCTTTATCTTTTGCCGTGGTCGGGCATTGAGCCGAGCTCAATCTCACACCTTGCAAAACAGGCAAGAACCCTTTCTTGGACTGATCCATCTTGAATTTCTTCAAAATCTTATCAAGGTATGTGCTTTGTGAAAGACCTATGAGGCGTCTTGATCTATCTCTATAGATCTTGATGCCTAATATATAAGCAGCTTCTCCAAGGTCCTTCATTGAAAAACTCTTATTCAAGTAGGCCTTGATGCGGTCCAAGAGTTCTATATCATTTCCCATCAAAAGTATGTCATCTACATATAGTATGAGAAATGCTACAGAGCTCCCACTCACTTTCTTGTAAACGCAGGCTTCTCCATAAGTCTGCGTAAACCCAAACGCTTTGATCATCTCATCAAAGTGAATGTTCCAACTCCGAGATGCTTGCACCAGCCCATAAATCGAGCGTTGGAGCTTGCACACCTTGTTAGCATTCTTAGGATCGACAAAACCTTCCGGCTGCATCATATACAACTCTTCCTTAAGGAAACCATTAAGGAATGCCGTTTTGACGTCCATTTGCCATATCTCATAATCGTAGAATGCGGCAATTGCTAACATGATTCGTACGGACTTTAGCTTCGCTACCGGTGAGAAAGTCTCATCGTAGTCAACTCCTTGAACTTGTCGATAACCCTTAGCGACAAGCCGAGCTTTATAGATGGTCACATTACCATCCGCGTCTGTCTTCTTCTTAAAAATCCATTTATTTTCTATGGCTCGCCGCTCAACGGGCAAGTCAGTCAAAGTCCATACTTCGTTTTCATACATGGATCCTATCTCGGATTTCATGGCTTCTAGCCATTTGTCGGAATCCGGGCCCGCCATCGCTTCTTCATAGTTCGAAGGTTCACTGTTGTCTAACAACATGATTTCCAAGACAGGGTTGCCGTACCACTCTGGCGCGGAACGTGTCCTTGTGGACCTTCGAATTTCAGCAGGAGCTTGATCAGAAGTATCTTGATCATTATCATTAACTTCCTCTCTAGTCGGTGCTGGCACCTCAGGAACATTTTCTTGAGTTGCGCCATTTTCTGGTTCAAGAGGTAATACTTCATCAAGCTCTACTTTCCTCCCACTTACTTTTTTCGAGAGAAACTCTTCCTCTAGAAAGGACCCATTCTTGGCAACAAAGATCTTGCCCTCGGATCTGAGGTAGAAGATATACCCAATAGTTTCTTTAGGGTATCCTATGAAGACGCATTTTTCTGATTTAGGTTCGAGCTTTTCAGGTTGAAGTTTCCTGACATAAGCATTGCATCCCCAAACTTTTAGAAACGACAGCTTAGGTTTCTTCCCAAACCATAATTCAAACGGTGTCGTCTCAACGGATTTCGACGGTGCCCTATTTAAAGTGAATGCGGCAGTCTCTAAAGCATAGCCCCAAAAGGATAGTGGTAAATCGGCAAGAGACATCATAGATCGCACCATATCTAATAGAGTGCGATTACGACGTTCGGACACACCATTACGCTGAGGTGTTCCAGGCGGCGTGAGTTGTGAAACTATTCCACATTTTCTTAAGTGTGTACCAAACTCGTGACTCAAGTATTCTCCTCCACGATCTGATCGCAGGAACTTGATTTTCCTGTCATGTTGATTTTCAACCTCACTCTGAAATTCCTTGAACTTTTCAAAGGTCTCAGACTTGTGTTTCATTAAGTAGACATACCCATATCTACTCAAGTCATCAGTGAGGGTGAGAACATAACGATAGCCACCGCGAGCCTCAACACTCATTGGACCGCACACATCAGTATGTATGATTTCCAATAAGTTGGTTGCTCGCTCCATTGTTCCTGAGAACGGAGTCTTGGTCATTTTACCCATGAGGCATGGTTTGCACGTGTCAAATGATTCATAATCAAGAGACTCTAAAAGTCCATCAGCATGGAGCTTCTTCATGCGTTTGACACCTATGTGACCAAGGCGGCAGTGCCACAAGTATGTGGGACTATCATTATCAACCTTACATCTTTTGGTACTCACACAATGAATATGTGTAGCATCATGCTTGAGATTCATAAAGAATAAACCATTGACCATCGGAGCATGACCATAAAACATATCTCTCATATAAATAGAACAACCATTATTCTCGGATTTAAATGAGTAGCCATCTCGTATTAAACGAGATCCTGATACAATGTTCATGCTCAAACTTGGCACTAAATAACAATTATTGAGGTTTATAACTAATCCCGTAGGTAAATTCAGAGGTAGCGTGCCGACGGCGATCACATCGACCTTGGAACCATTCCCGACGCGCATCGTCACCTCGTCCTTCGCCAGTCTCCGTTTATTCCGCAGCTCCTGTTGTGAGTTACAAATATGAGCAACGGCACCGGTATCAAATACCCAGGAGTCACTACGAGTACTGGTAAGGTACACATCAATTACATGTATATCAAATATACCTTTGGTGTTGCCGGCCTTCTTGTCCGCTAAGTATTTGGGGCAGTTCCGTTTCCAGTGACCCTTCCCTTTGCAATAAAAGCACTCCGTCTCAGGCTTGGGTCCATTCTTTGACTTCTTCCCGGCAGCTTGCTTGCCGGGCGCGGCAACTTCCTTGCCGTCCTTCTTGAAGTTCCTTTTACCCTTGCCCTTCTTGAACTTAGTGGTTTTATTGACCATCAACACTTGATGTTCCTTCTTGACTTCTACCTCTGCTGATTTCAGCATAGCAAATACTTCAGGAATGGTCTTTTCCATCCCCTGCATATTGAAGTTCATCACAAAGCTCTTGTAGCTCGGTGGGAGCGACTGGAGAATTCTGTCAATGACCGCGTCATCCGGGAGATTAACTCCCAGCTGAGTCAAGCGGTTATGCAACCCAGACATAGTGAGTATGTGCTCACTGACAGAACTGTTTTCCTCCATCTTACAGCTGAAGAATTTGTCGGAGACTTCATATCTCTCGACCCGGGCATGAGCTTGGAAAACCATTTTCAGCTCTTCGAACATCTCATATGCTCCGTGTCTCTCAAAACGCTTTTGGAGTCCCGGCTCTAAGCTTAAAGCATGCCGCACTGAACGAGGGAGTAGTCATCGGTACGTGCCTGCCAAGCGTTCATAACGTCTTGTTCTGCAGGGAGAATAGGTGCGTCACCTAGCGGTGCTTGTAGGACATAATCTTTCTTGGCAGCTATGAGGATGATCCTCAGGTTCCGGACCCAGTCCGTGTAGTTGCTGCCATCGTCTTTCAGCTTGGTTTTCTCTAGGAACGCGTTGAAGTTGAGGACTACGTTGGCCATTTGATCTACAAGACATATTGTAAAGATTTTAGACTAAGTTCATGATAATTAAGTTCATCTAATCAAATTATTCAATGAACTCCCACTTAGATAGACATCCCTCCAGTCATCTAAGTATAACATGATCCGAGTTAACTAGGCCGTGTCCGATCATCACGTGAGACGGACTAGTCAACGTCGGTGAACATCTTCATGTTGATCGTATCTTCTATACGACTCATGCTCGACCTTTCGGTCTTCTGTGTTCCGAGGCCATGTCTATGCACATGCTAGGCTCGTCAAGTTAACCTTAAGTGTTTTGCATGTGTAAAACTGTCTTACACCCGTTGTATGTGAACGTAAGGATCTATCACACCCGATCATCACGTGGTGCTTCGAAACAACGAACTTTAGCAACGGTGCACAGTTAGGGGAGAACACTTCTTGAAATTGTTGTGAGGGATCATCTTATTTACTACCGTCGTTCTAAGCAAACAAGATGAAAAACATGATAAACATCACATGCAATCAAATAATAATAGTGACATGATATGGCCAATATCACACAACTCCTTTGATCTCCATCTTGGGGCTCCATGATCATCTTGTCACCGGCATGACACCATGATCTCCATCATCATGATCTCCATCATTGTGTCTCCATGAAGTTGCTCGCCAACTATTACTTCTACTACTATGGCTAATGCGTTTAGCAATAAAGTAAAGTAATTTACATGGCGTTTCTTAATGACACGCAGGTCATACAAAAATAAAGACAACTCCTATGGCTCCTGCCGGTTGTCATACTCATCGACATGCAAGTCGTGACTCCTATTACAATAGCATGAACATCTCATACATCACATATAGATCATTCATCATTCATCACAACTTTGGCCATATCATATCACAAAGCACTTGCTGCAAAAACAAGTTAGACGTCCTCTAATTGTTGTTGCATGTTTTACGTGGCTGAAGTAGGGTTCTAGAAAGAACGTTTTCTTACCTACGTGAAAGCCACAACGTGATTTGTCAACTTCTATTTACCCTTCATAAGGACCCTTTTCATCGAATCCGCTCCAACTAAAGTAGGAGAGACAGTCACCCGCCAGCCACCTTATGCAACTTGTGCATGTTAGTCGGTGGAACCGGTCTCACGTAAGCGTACGTGTAAGGTTGGTTCGGGCCGCTTCATCCCACAATACCGTTGAAGCAAGATAAGACTAGTAGCGGCAAGAAAGTTGACAACATCAACGCCCACAACAAATTGTGTTCTACTCGTGCAAGAGAACTACGCATAGACCTAGCTCATGATGCCACTGTTGTGGAACGTTGCAGAAAACAAAAATTTTCCTACGGTTTCACCAAGATCCATCTATGAGTTCATCTAGCAACGAGTAATCGGATGCATCTACATACCTTTGTAGATCGCGAGTGGAAGCGTTCAAAGAACGGGGATGAGGTAGTCGTACACGATGTGATCCAAATCACCGGAGATCCTAGCACCGAACGGACGGCACCTCCGCGTTCAACACACGTACGGAACAGCCACGTCTCCTCCTTCTTGATCCAGCAAGGGGAGAGGAGAGGTTGAGGGAGATGGCACCAGCAGCAGCACGACGGCGTGGTGTTGTTGGAGCTGCAGTTCTCCGGCAGGGCTTTGCCAAGCGCTATGGAGGAGGAGGAGGTGTTGGAGAGGGAGGAGGAGGCAACCAAAGGCGTGGGAGAAAAGCCCTCCTTCCCTCACTATATATAGGAGGGGGGGCGCCGGCCCTAGGAGATCCAATCTCCTAGGGTGGGGCGGCGGCTAAGGGGGGTTTCCCTCCCCCCAAGGCACCTAGGAGGTGCCTTCCCCTTGTAACCCTAGGCGCATGGGCCTCTTGGGGCTGGTGCCCTTGGCCCATGTAGGCCAAGGCGCACTCCCTACAGCCCATGTGGCTCCCCGGGACAGGTGGCCCCACCCGGTGGACCCCCGGGACCCTTCCGGTGGTCTCGGTACAATACCAATAACCCCGAAACTTGTCCCGATGGCCGAAACAGTACTTCCTATATATAATTCTTTACCTCCGGACCATTCCGGAACTCCTCGTGACGTCCGGGATCTCATCCGGGACTCCAAACAACATTCGGGTTACTGCATATACATATCCCTACAACCCTAGCGTCACCGAACCTTAAGTGTGTAGACCCTACGGGTTCGGGAGACATGTAGACATGACCGAGATCGCTCTCCGGTCAATAACCAACAGCGAGATCTGGATACCCATGTTGGCTCCCATGGGCTGTAGGGAGTGCGCCTTGGCCTCCTAGGTGCCTTGGGGGGAGGGAAACCCCCCTTGGCCGCCGCCCCACCCTAGGAGATTGGATCTCCTAGGGCCGGCGCCCCCCCTTGGCCCTCCTATATATAGTGAGGGAAGGAGGGCTTTTCTCCCACGCCTTTGGTTGCCTCCTCCTTCCTCTCCAAAACCTCCTCCTCCTCCATGGCGCTTGGCAAAGCCCTGCCGGAGTACTGCAGCTCCAACAACACCACGCCGTCGTGCTGCTGTTGGTGCCATCTCCCTCAACCTCTCCTCTCCCCTTGCTGGATCAAGAAGGAGGAGACATGGCTGTTCCGTACGTGTGTTGAACGCGGAGGTGCCGTCCGTTCGGTGCTAGGATCTCCGGTGATTTGGATCACATCGTGTACGACTACCTCATCCCCGTTCTTTGAACGCTTCTGCTCGCGATCTACAAAGGTATGTAGATGCATCTGATTACTCGTTGCTAGATGAACTCATAGATGGATCTTGGTGAAACCGTAGGAAAATTTTTGTTTTCTGCAACGTTCCCCAACAGTACTATGAATTTTGCAGGGTCCGTTGAGCCATCCCTCCAGTACGGTTCCTTGCCCCGTAGAGGGCTTTTGCTTTTTGGTGGTTAACCCAGGTGTATTGTGATAATGCACCCTTTTATTTCGGACTGGGTTTGTATTCAGGGCCGGATTATCCCAAAAAAAAATTCGGTTTTCCAGCGCTTTCCATCACGCAGTACTTTCGCACTATGGACACCAAGTCGGCAAAGAGTGTAATTTCGCAACGACTTGTGGCGTTGAGAATTCCCTTGTCCGTGCAGTTATTGCAGAAGAATGAAATTGCATCTTCCTCGCGGCAGTCCTTTATCCTGTTCTTGACCAGGAGGAATCTGGCCCAGTAATGGTGTACTGTTTCTTCGGGCTCTTCCCTAATTTGGGATAGATCGCGTATGTTTGGGTGGGTGGGTGGAATTGAATCCGAATCCTCACCCAATCTGAGGCTCAACAGCCAAGGAGTTTCCGAACTCGAAAGTTTGGATTCTTGGATGTTTTCCGGTAAATCTGGCCCACTGCCTGATTCTGGGTTCAGGCTTTGAGTGACGTCCTCCCCTCCGCGGGTATCCGGCTTGGAGGGATCGTGAATCTGGACGTAGCTAGTCCATAAGATAGATGAAGTTTTGCGGCATTGCTCTTCCACCACTGCAACGTGATGGGTGACCTGGGGAGAGTTAATTTCTCTTAGATCGGGTTTAGGCCCAATCTGATCGTAGTCTGTTGCGACTCCCAGGGCGGCGATACGATCCAAGAGCTTGTTCAGGGAAGAGAGCTCCATTGGATCTAACTGTTCGGCGAGTTCCGAGTTGATGTGAAGATTGCTTTCGATGACCCGAGAAGTCATCGTCGGTGCAGCGGTCGAACAGGCGGTCATAAGAAAACCACCAAGCCGGAGAGTTTGGCCGATAGCCAGGGCTCCCTCAGCGATAGTGCTGTCATTAAAGACGAGGCGAGACATCCTTCCTTGTGGCGACGGCACAGCGGAACTCTCAATGAAAGCACCAATGTCGGTGTCAAAACCGGCAGATCTAGGGTAGGGGGTCCCGAACTGTGCGTCTAGGCCGGATGGTAACAGGAGGCAAGGGACACGAAGTTTTACCCAGGTTCGGGCCCTCTTGATGGAGGTAAAACCCTACGTCCTGCTTGATTAATATTGAAGATATGGGTGTTACAAGAGTAGATCTACCACGAGATCAGAGGCTAAACCCTAAAGGCTAGCCTACGGTATGATTGTATGTTGTGATTGTTGTCCTACGGACTAAAACCCTCCGATTTATATAGACACCGGAGAGGGTTAGGGTTACACAAGGTCGGTTACAAAGGAGGAGATATCCATATACGTATTGCCTAGCTTGCCTTCCACGCCAAGTAGAGTCCCATCCGGACATGAGACGAAGTCTTCAATCTTGTATCTTCATAGTCTAACAGTCCGGCCAATGGAGATTGTCCGGCTGTCCGGAGACCCCCTAATCCAGGACTCCCACAGTGGTGGTTTTATTTTATAGAAATAGATGAACTCTCATGCTTCACTTAGATTATTTTGAGAGTCTTAAATAGCATGGTAATTTGCTTAAAATCCTAATATGCTAGGTATTCAAGAATAATAAAATTCTCTTATGAGTGTGTTGAATACTAAGAGAAGTTTGATGCTTGATGATTGTTTTGAGATATGGAGATGGTGATATTAGAGTCATGCTAGTTGAGTAGTTGTAAATTTGAGAAACACTTGTGTTGAAGTTTGTGATTCCCGTAGCATGCACGTATGGTTAACCGTTATGTGATGAAGTCGGAGCATGATTTATCTATTGATTGTCTTCCTTATGAGTCGGGGACGAGCGATGGTCTTTTCCTACCAATCTATCCCCCTAGGAGCATGCGCGTAGTACTTTGTTTTGATAACTAATAGATTTTTTGCAATAAGTATATGAGTTCTTTATGACTAATGTTGAGTCCATGGATCATACGCACTCTCACCCTTCCACCTTTGCTAGCCTCTCTAATACCGCGCACCTTTCGCCGGTATCATACACCTACCATATACCTTCCTCAAAACAGCCACCATACCTACCTATTATGGCATTTCCATAGCCATTCCGAGATATATTGCCATGCAACTTTCCACCATTCCGTTCATCATGACACATTCATCATTGTCATATTGCTTAGCATGATCATGTAGTTGACATAGTATTTGTGACAAAGCCACTGTTCATGATTCTTTCATACTTGTCACTCTTGATTCATTGCATATCCCGGTACACCGCCGGAGGCATTCATATAGAGTCATACTTTGTTCTAGTATCTAGTTGTATCATCGAGTTGTAAATAAATAGAAGTGTGGTGATCATCATTCAATAGAGCATTGTCCCAAAAAAGAGAGAAAGGCCATAAAAAGAAAGGCCAAATAATAATAATAATAATAAAGGCCAAATAAAAAAATAAAGGCCAAATAAAAAAAGGGGGGACAATGTTACTATCCTTTTACCACACTTGTGCTTCAAAGTAGCACCATGATCTTCATGATAGAGAGTCTCTCGTTATGTCACTTTCATATACTAGTGGGAATTTTACATTATAGAACTTGGCTTGTATATTCCAATGATGGGCTTCCTCAAAACGCCCTAGGTCTTCGTGAGCAAGCGAGTTGGATGCACACCCACTAGTTTCTTTTGTTGAGCTTTCATATACTTATAGCTGTAGTGCATCCGTTGCATGGCAATCCCTACTCACTCACATTGATATCTATTGATGGGCATCTCCATAGCCTGTTGATACACCTAGTCGATGTGAGACTATCTTCTCCCTTTTTTCCTCTCCACAACCACCATTCTATTCCACCTATAGTGCTATGTCCATGGCTCCCGCTCATGTATTGCGTGAAGATTGAAAAAGTTTGAGAACATTAAAAGTATGAAACAATAGCTTGGCTTGTCATCGGGGTTGTGCATGATTTAAATATTTTGTGTGGTGAAGATGGAGCATAGCCAGACTATATGATTTTGTAGGGATAGCTCTCTTTGGTCGTGTTATTTTGAGAAGACATGATTGCTTAGTCAGTATGCTTGAAGTATTATTGTTTTTATGTCAATATTAAACTTTTGTCTTGAATCTTATGGATCTGAATATTCATATCACAAGTAAGAAGAATTACATTGAAATTATGCCAACTAGCATTCCACATCAAAAATTATCTTTTTATCATTTACCTACTCGAGGACGAGCAGGAATTAAGCTTGGGGATGCTTGATACGTCTCCAACGTATCTATAATTTTTGATTGCTCCATGCTATATTATCTACTGTTTTGGGCAATATTGGGCTTTATTATCCACTTTTATATTATTTTTGGGACTAACCTATTAACCGGAGGCCCAGCCCAGATTTGCTGTTTTATGCCTATTTCCGTGTTTCGAAGAAAAGGAATATCAAACGGAGTCGAAATGGAACAAAATCAACTTGAGAAGTTATTTTTGGAACGAAAGCCACCGGATAGACTTGGACTCCACGTCAGGAGATACGGGAGGTGCTCACGAGGGTGGGGGCGCCCTCCCTAGGGCGCGCCCCCTACCTCGTGGGGCCCTCGTGGCTCCCCTGGCGTACTTCTTCCGCCTATATAACTCCACGTACCCAAAAACTTCCAGAATGCACAATAGATCGGGAGTTCCGCCGCCAGAAGCCGCCGTAGCCACCGAAAACCAATCTAGACCCGTTCCAGCACCCTGCCGGAGGGGGCAATCCCTCTCCGGTGGCCATCTTCATCATCCCGGTGCTCTCCATGACGAGGAGGGAGTAGTTCTCCCTCGAGGCTGAGGGTATGTACCAGTAGCTATGTGTTTGATCTCTCTCTCTCTCTCGTGTTCTTGAGGTGATACGATCTTGATGTATCGCGAGCTTTGCTATTATAGTTGGATCCTATGTTTCTCCTCCCCCTCTTCTCTCTTGTAATGAATTGAGTTTCCCCTTTGAAGTTATCTTATCGGATTGAGTCTTTAAAGATTTGAGAACACTTGATGTATGTCTTGCCGTGGATATCTGTGGTGACAATGGGATATCACGTGATTCACTTGATGTATGTTTTGGTGATCAACTTGCGGGTTCCGCCCATGAACCTATGCATAGGGGTTGGCACACGTTTTCATCGTGATTCTCTGGTAGGAACTTTGGGGCACTCTTTGTGGTCCTTTATGTTGGTTGAATAGATGAATCTGAGATTGTGTGATGCATATCGTATAATCATACCCACGGATACTTGAGGTGACATTGGAGTATCTAGGTGACATTAGGGTTTTGGTATTTGTGTCTTAAGGTGTTATTCTAGTACAAACTCTAGGGCTGTTTGTGACATCTATAGGAATAACCCAACGGATTGATTGGAAAGAATAACTTTGAGGTGGTTTCGTACCCTACCATAATCTCTTCGTTCGTTCTCCGCTATTAGTGACTTTGGAGTGACTCTTTGTTGCATGTTGAGGGATAGTTTTATGATCCAATTATGTTAGTATTGTTGAGGGAACTTACATTAGCGAAAGTATGAACCCTAGGCCTTGTTTCAACGCATTGCAATACCGTTTAAGCTCACTTTTATCATTAGTTACCTTGCTGTTTTTATAATTTCAGATTACAAATACCTTTTATCTACTATCCATATACCACTTGTATCACCATCTCTTCGCCGAACTAGTGCACCTATACAATTTACCATTGTATTGGGTGTGTTGGGGACACAAGAGACTCTTTGTTATTTGGTTGCAGGGTTGCTTGAGAGAGACCATCTTCATCCTACGCCTCCTACGGATTGATAAACCTTAGGTCATCCACTTGAGGGAAATTTGCTACTGTCCTACAAACCTCTGCACTTGGAGGCCCAACAACGTCTACAAGAAGAAGGTTGTGTAGTAGACATCAGACACCACTAGAGGGATGACAACATACATCTCATCAAAATATCGAACGAATACCAAATTCACATGACTACTAATAGCAAGACTTCTCCCATGTCCTAAGGAACAAACATAACTACTCACAAAGCATATTCATGTTCATAATCAGAGGGGTATTAATATGCATAATGGATCTGAACATATGATCGTCCACCAAGTAAACCAACTAGCATCAACTACAAGGAGTAATCAACACTACTAGCAACCCACGAGTACCAATCTGAGGTATGGATACAAAGATTGGATACAAGAGATGAACTAGGGTTTGAGATGAGATGGTGCTGGTGAAGATGTTGATGGAGATTGACCCCCTCCCGATGAGAGGATCGTTGGTGATGACGATGGTGATGATTTCCACCTCCCGGAGGGAGGTTTCCCCAGCAGAATAGCTCTGCCGGAGCCCTATATTGGTTTCGCCAAGGTTTCGCCTCGTGGCGGCGGAGTCTCGTCTCTAAAGCTTGCTTATGATTTTTTTCCTCGACAAAAGACTCCATATAGCAGAAGATGGGCATCGGAGGGCCACCAGGGGGCCCATGAAGCAGGGGGCGTGCCCAGGGTGGTAGGGCGCGCCCCCCACCCTCGTGGCTGGTGGGTGGCTCCCCTCTGGTACTTCTTGCGCTCAATATTTTTTATATATTCTGGAAATAACTCCCGTGAAGTTTCAGGACTTTTGGAGCTGTGCAGAATAGGTCTCTAATATTTGTTCCTTTTCCAGCCCAGAATCCTAGCTGCCGGCATTGTCCCTCTTCATGTAAACCTTGTAAAATAAGAGAGAATATGCATAAGTATTGTGACATGATGTGTAATAACAGCCCATAATGCAATAAATATCGATATAAAAGCATGATGCAAAATGGACGTATCAATGCATTACGAAACGAGTAAAGAGACTTGCCGGTAACGAGATTGAACTAGGTATTGAGATACCGATGATAGAATCTCGGGCAAGTAACATACCGATGATAAAGGGAACAACGTATGTTGTTATGTGGTTTGACCGATAAAGATCTTCGTAGAATATGTAGAAGCCAATATGAGCATCCAGGTTTCGCTACTGGTTATTGACCAGAAATGAGTCTCGGACATGTCTACATAGTTCTCGGACCCGTAGGGTCCGCACGCTTAACGTTCGGTGACGATCGGTATTATGAGTTTATGTGTTTTGATGTACCGAAAGTTGTTTGGAGTCCTGGACGAGATCAGGACATGACGAGGATTCTCGAAATGTTCGAGACGTAAAGATCGATATATTGGAAGGCTATATTCGGACATCGGAATGGTTCTGAGTGGTTCGGGTATTTATCGGAGTACCGGAGAGTTACGGGAATTCGCCGGGGAGTATATGGGCCTTATGAAGGAAATATGCCCTAGAGGCAATAATAAAGTTATTATTTATTTCCTTATATCATGATAAATGTTTATTATTCATGCTATAATTGTATTACCGGAAACATAATACATGTGTGAATACATAGACAAACAGAGTGTCACTAGTATGCCTCTACTTGACTAGCTCGTTGATCAAAGATGGTTATGTTTCCTAACCATAGACATGAGTTGTCATTTGATTAACGAGATCACATCATTAGGAGAATGATGTGATTGAATTGACCCATTTCGTTAGCTTAGCACTTGATCATTTAGTTTGTTGCTATTGCTTTCTTCATGACTTATACATGTTCCTATGACTATGAGATTATGCAACTCCCGTTTACCGGAGGAACACTTTGTGTGCTACCAAACGTCACAACGTAACTGGGTGATTATAAAGGTGCTCTACAGATGTCTCCGAAGGTACTTGTTGGGTTGGCGTATTTCGAGATTAGGATTTGTCACTCCGATTGTCAGAGAGGTATCTCTGGGCCCTCTCGGTAATGCACATCACTTAAGCCTTGCAAGCATTGCAAGCATTGCAACTAATGAGTTAGTTGCGGGATGATGTATTACGGAACGAGTAAAGAGACTTGCCGGTGACGAGATTGAACTAGGTATTGAGATACCGACGATCAAATCTCGGGCAAGTAACATACCGATGACAAAGGGAACAACATATGTTGTTATGCGGTCTGACCGATAAAGATCTTCGTAGAATATGTAGGAGCCAATATGAGCATCTAGGTTCTGCTATTGGTTATTGACCGAAGACGTGTCTCGGTCATGTCTACATAGTTCTCGAACCCGTAGGGTCCGCACGCTTAATGCTACGATGATAGTTATATTATGAGTTTTATGTTTTGATGTACCGAAGGTTGTTCGGAGTCCCGGATGTGATCACGGACATGACGAGGAGTCTCGAAATGGTCGAGACATGAAGATTGATATATTGGAAGACTATGTTTGGATATCGGAAGTGTTCCGGGTGAAATCGGGATTTTACCGGAGTACCGGGAGGTTACCAGAACCCCCCGGGGGCTTAATGGGCCTACATGGGCCTTAGTGAAAAAGGAGGGAAGCAAGGGAAGTGTGGGGCGCCCCCCCCCCCAAGGCCCAAACCGAATTGGTTTAGGGAAAAAGGGGTCGGCCCCCCTCTTTCCTTCTTCCCCCCTCCCAAGTCCTAATCCAACTAGGAAAAGGGGGGGAGTCCTACTCCCGGTGGGAGTAGAACTCCTCCGGCGCGCCTCTCCCCTTGGCCGGCCGCACCCCCCCCCCCCTTGCTCCTTTATATACAGGGGCAGGGGGCACCTCTAGACACACAAGTTGATCAAGTTGACCGTCTCTTAGCCGTGTGCAGTGCCCCCCTCCACCATAGTCCACCTCGATAATACTGTAGCAGTGCTTAGGCGAAGCCCTGCGTTGGTAGAACATCAACATCGTCACCACGTCGTCGTGCTGACGAAACTCTCCCTCAACACTTGGCTGGATCGGAGTTAGAGGGACGTCATCGGGCTGAACGTGTGCTGAACTCGGAGGTGCCGTGCGTTCGGTACTTGATCAGTCGGATCGTGAAGACGTACGACTACATCAACCGCATTGTGCTAACGCTTCCGCTTTCAGTCTACGAGGATACGTGGACAACACTCTCCCCTCTCGTTGCTATGCATCACCATGATCTTGCGTGTGTGTAGGAAAATTTTGAAATTACTACGTTCCCCAACAGTGGCATCCAAGCCAGGTTTTATGCGTTGATGTTATATGCACGAGTAGAACACAAGTGAGTTGTGGATGATATAAGCCATACTTCTTACCAGCATTTCATACTTTGGTTCGGCGGTATTGTTGGATGAAGCGACTGGTTCTACCGACGTGCTTTGCACACAGGTGGCTGGCGGGTGTCAGTTTCTCCAACTTTAGTTGAACCGAGTGTGGCTATGCCCGGTCCTTGCGAAGGTTAAAACAGCACCAACTTGACAAACTATCGTTGTGGTTTTGATGCGTAGGTAAGAACGGTTCTTGCTAAGCCCGTAGCAGCCACGTAAAACTTGCAACAACAAAGTAGAGGACGTCTAACTTGTTTTTGCAGGGCATGTTGTGATGTGATATGGTCAAGACGTGATGCTACATTGTATGAGATTTTCATGTTTTGTAACCAAGTTATCGGCAACTGGCAGGAGCCATATGGTTGTCGCTTTATTGTATGCAATACAATCACCCTGTAATGCTTTACTTTATCACTAAGCGATAGCGATAGTCGTGGAAGCATAAGATTGGCGAGACGACAACGATGCTACGATGGAGATCAAGGTGTCGCGCCGGCGAAGATGGTGATCATGACGGTGCTTCGGAGATGGAGATCACAAGCACAAGATGATGATGGCCATATCATATCACTTATATTGATTGCATGTGATGTTTATCTTTTATGCATCTTATCTTGCTTTGATTGACGGTAGCATTATAAGATGATCCCTCACTAAAATTATCAAAGTATAAGTGTTCTCCCTGAGTATGCACCGTTGCGAAAGTTCTTCGTGCTGAGACACCACGTGATGATCGGGTGTGATAGGCTCTACGTTCAAATACAACGGGTGCAAAACAGTTGCACATGTGGAATACTCAGGTTAAACTTGACGAGCCTAGCATATAACAGATATGGCCTCGGAACACGAAGACTGAAAGGTCGAGCGTGAATCATATAGTAGATATGATCAACATAGTGATGTTCACCATTGAAACTACTCCATCTCACATGATGATCGGACATGGTTTAGTTGATTTGGATCACGTGATCACTTAGAGGATTAGAGGGATGTCTATCTAAGTGGGAGTTCTTAAGTAATATGATTAATTGAACTTAAATTTATCATGAACTTAGTACCTGATAGTATCTTGCTTGTCTATGTTGATTGTAGATAGATGGCCCGTGTTGTTGTTCCGTTGAATTTTAATGCGTTCCTTGAGAAATCAAAGTTGAAAGATGATGGTAGCAAGTACACGGAATGGGTCCGTAACTTGAGGATTATCCTCATTGCTGCACAAAAGAGTTACGTCCTGGAAGCACCGCTAGGTGTACCTCCTGCGCCAGCAACTGCAGACATTGTGAATGCCTGGCAGTTGCGTGTTGATGACTACTCGATAGTTCAGTGTGCCATGCTTTACGTCTTAGAACCGGGACTTCAACAACGTTTTGAACGTCATGGAGCATATGATATGTTACAGGAGTTGAAGTTAATATTTCAAGCAAATTCCCGGATTGAGAGATATGAAGTCTCCAATAAGTTCTATAGCTGCAAGATGGAGGAGAATAGTTCTATCAGTGAATATATACTCAGAATGTTTGGGTACCATAATCACTTGACTCAGCTGGGAGTTAATCTTCCAGTTGATAGTGTCATTGACAGAGTTCTTCAATCACTGCCACCAAGCTACAAGAGCTTCATGATGAACTATAATATGCAAGGGATGAATAAAACAATTCCCGAGCTCTTCACAATGCTAAAGGCTGCGGAGGTAGAAATCAAGAAGGAGCATCACGTGTTGATGGTCAACAAGACCACTAGTTTCAAGAAAAAGGGCAAAAGGAAGAAGAAGGGGAACTTCAAGAAGAACAGCAAGCAAGTTGCTGCTCAAAAGAAGAAACCCAAGTCTGGACCAAAGCCTGAAACTGAGTGCTTCTACTGCAAGCAGACTGGTCACTGGAATCGGAACTGCCCCAAGTATTTGGCGGATAAGAAGGATGGCAAGGTGAACAAAGGTATATGTGATATACATGTTATTGATGTGTACCTTACTAATGCTCGCAGTAGCGCTTGGGTATTTGATACTGGTTCTGTTGCTAATATTTGCAACTCGAAACAGGGGCTACGGATTAAGCGAAGATTGGCTAAGGACGAGGTGACGATGCGCGTGGGAAATGGTTCCAAAGTCGATGTGATCGCGGTCGGCACGCTACCTCTACATCTACCTTCGGGATTAGTATTGAAGGAAATATGCCCTAGAGGCAATAATAATGTTATTATTTTTATTTCCTTATATCATGATAAATGTTTATTATTCATGCTAGAATTGTATTATCCGGAAACATAATACTTGTGTGAATACATAGACAAACCAAACGTCACTAGTATGCCTCTACTTGACTAGCTCATTAATCAAAGATGGTTATGTTTCCTAACCATAGACATGTGTTGTCATTTGATTAATGGGATCACATCATTAGGAGAATGATGTGATTGACATGACCCATTCCATTAGCTTAGCACCCGATCGTTTAGTATGTTGCTATTGCTTTCTTCATGACTTATACATGTTCCTATGACTATGAGATTATCCAACTCCCGTTTACCAGAGGAACACTTTGTGTGCTACCAAACGTCACAACGTAAATGGGTGATTATAAAGGAGTTCTACAGGTGTCTCCAAAGGTGAATGTTGGGTTGGCGTATTTCGAGATTAGGATTTGTCACTCCGATTGTCGGAGAGGTATCTCTGGTCCCTCTCGGTAATGCACATCACATAAGCCTTGTAAGCATTGAAACTAATGAGTTAGTTGTGAGATGATGTATTACAGAACGAGTAAAGAGACTTGCCGGTAACGAGATTGAACTAGGTATTGACATACCGACGATCGAATCTCGGGCAAGTAACATACCGATGACAAAGCGAACAAAGTATGTTGTTATGCGGTCTGACCGATAAAGATCTTCGTAGAATATGTAGGAGCCAATATGAGCATCCAGGTTCCGCTATTGGTTATTGACCGGAGACGTGTCTCGGTCATGTCTACATTGTTCTCGAACCCGTAGGGTCCGCACGCTTAAGGTTTCGATGACAGTTATATTATGAGTTTATGCTTTTTGATGTACCGAAGTTTGTTCAGAGTCCCGGATGTGATCACGGACATGACGAGGAGTCTCGAAATGGTCGAGACATAAATATTGATATATTGGAAGCCTATATTTGGATATTGGAAGTGTTCCGGGTGAAATCGGGATTTTACCGGAGTACCGGGAGGTTACCGGAACCCCCCGGGAGGTATATGGGCCTTAGTGGGCTTTAGTGGAAGAGAGGAGAGGTGGCCAGGGCTGGGCCGCGCGCCCCTCCCCCCCTAGTCCGAATAGGACAAGGAGAGGGGGGCGGCGCCCCCCTTCCTTCTCTCTCTCCTCTTTCCCCCTTCCCGAATCCTATTCCAACTAGGAAAGCGGGGAATCCTACTCCCGGTGGGAGTAGGACTCCTCCTAGCGCGCCCTCCTCATGGCTGGCCGCACCCCCCTTTTGATCCTTTATATACGGAGGTAGGGGGCACCCCTAGAGACACAAGTTGATCCACGTGATCATATTCTTAGCCGTGTGCGGTGCCCCCTTCCACCATAATCCTCGATAATATTGTAGCGGTGCTTAGGCGAAGCCCTGCGACGGTAGTACATCAAGATCGTCACCACGCCGTCGTGCTGACGGAACTCTTCCCCGACACTTTGCTGGATCAGAGTCCGGGGATCGTCATCCAGCTGAACGTGTGCTAAAACTCGGAGGTGCCGTAATTTCGGTGCTTGATTGGTCGGGCCGTGAAGACGTACGACTACATCAACCGCGTTGTGCTAACGCTTCCGCTGTCGGTCTACAAGGGTACGTAGATCACACTCTCCCCTCTCGTTGCTATGCATCACCATGATCTTGCGTGTGCGTAGGAAATTTTTTGAAATTACTACGTTCCCCAACAAGTATTAGACCTAAATAATTGTTATTTGGTGCTAGCGTTGAGCATGAACATTATATCTGGATCTTGTTTGATGCGCGACAGTTATTCATTTAAATCAGAGAATAATGGTTGTTCTATTTATATGAGTAATATCTTTTATGGTCATGCACCCGTGAAGAGTGGTCTATTCTTATTGAATCTCGATAGTAGTGACACACATATTCATAATGTTGAAGCCAAAAGATGCAGAGTTGATAATGATAGTGCAACTTATTTGTGGCACTGCCGTTTAGGTCATATCGATGTAAAGCGCATGAAGAAACTCCATACTGATGGACTTTTGGAACCACTTGATTATGAATCACTTAGTACTTGCGAACCGTGCCTCATGGGCAAGCTGACTAAAACGCCATTCTCTGGAACTATGGAGAGAGCAACAGATTTGTTGGAAATCATACATACAGATGTATGTGGTCCGATGAATGTTGAGGCTCGTGGCGGATATCGTTATTTTCTCACCTTCACAGATGATTTAAGCAGATATGGGTATATCTACTTAATGAAGCATAAGTCTAAAACATTTGAAAAGTTCAAAGAATTTCAGAATGAAGTTGAAAGTCATCGTAACAAGAAAATAAAGTTTCTATGATCTGATCGTGGAGGAGAATATTTGAGTTACGAGTTTGGCCTACATTTGAAACAAAGCGGAATAGTTTCGCAAATCACGCCACCCGAAACACCACAGCGTAATGGTGTGTCCGAACGTCGTAATCGTACTTTACTAGATATGGTGCTGTAACGCCCTCGATGCGGCTATAGCTCCCACGTGTCGAGGCACGACTTAGAGACATAACCGCATTGAAAGCAATGTCGCAAGTCAGGCAATCATTACAACATCCCATGTAATATGTAATAAAAGGGGGAGATAACATAGTTGGCTTACACTCGCCATGTCACATCAGAGTACATAAATAACATCCATCAAACAAACACTCATGGCCCGACTACGGCGCCAAAATGGAAAAGAACCCAACATGCGACAAGGCCCTGAATCAAACCCCAACTAGGCACCACTACTGATCATCGGGAAAGGAAACATAATAACGCTGAGAGTCCTCGTCGAACTCCCACTTGAGCTCGTACTCGTCACCTGGAGCGAAATCACCTGGACCTGCATCTGGAGTTATAGTATCTGTGAGCCACAGGGACTCAGCAATCTCGCACCCTCGCGATCAAAACTATTTAAGCTTATAGGAATGGATGAGGCAAATATATGTGGAGCTGCAGCAAGCGACTAGCATATGTGGTGGCTATCTTATACGCAAAAGAGAGCGAGAAGAGGAGGCAAAGCGCGAGCGAGAAGCTATAAGAACAACCTGCGCAAGCATAACTCCAACACCGTGTCCACTTCCCGGACTACGCCGAGAAGAGGCCATCACGGCAACACACTCGGTTGATTCATTTTAATTAATTAAGGCTCAAGTTATCTACAACCGGACATTAACAAATTCCCATCTGCCCATAACCGCGGGCACGGCTTTCGAAAGTTCAATCCCTGCAGGGGGGTCCCAACTTAGCCCATGACAAGCTCTCACGGTCAACGAAGGAATAGACCTCCACCCGAGACACACCGATCAGACTCGGTAACCCGGTACAACAAGACAATTCGACAGGTTAAAACAAGACCAGCAACACCGCCCGAATGTGCCGACAAATCCCGATAGGAGCTGCACATATCTCTTTCTCAGGGCACACTCAGATAAGCAATCCGTACAACTAAAACCAGCCCTCGAGTTTCCCCGAGGTGGCGCTGCAAGGGGCTCTAGTTTGGACCAACACTCAGAGGAGCACTGGCCCGGGGGGTAAAATAAGATGACCCTTGAGTCTGCAGAACCCAAGGGAAAGAAAAGGCTAGGTGACAAATGGTAAAACCAATGTTGGGCATTGCTAGAAAAGCTTTAAACAAGGCGAACTATCAAGGGGTTCCCATTATAACCCAACCGCGTAAGGAACGCAAAATCCGGGAACATAACACCGATATGACGGAAACTAGGGCGGCAAGAGTGGAACAAAACACTAGGCGAGAGGCCGAGCCTTCCACCCTTTACCCAGTATATAGATGCATTAAGATAACATAGCAATATAATGATATCCCAACAAGTAAATAAATGTTCCAACAAGGAACGGCCTCCAAACTTCACCTGCAACTAGCAACGCTATAAGAGGGCTGAGCAAAGCGGTAACATAGCCAATCAACGGTTTGCTAGGACAAGGTGGGTTAGAGGTTGACATGGCAATTAGGAGGCTGACAAGCAAAAGGTAGGCATCGTAGCATTGGCATAGCAAGAGCGAGCAAACTAGCATAGCAAAGATAGTAGTGATTTCGAGGGTATGATCATCTTGCCTGCACTGTTGTCAGTGTTGACTGGATCCTCACAAGCAAACTCAACGGGCTCCTCGGTAGCAAACTCGTCTCCTGGCTCTACCCAACAAGACAAACAAGCAACAAGGATACAATCAACCACGTGCAAGACCAAGTAATATGATGAAATGATGATATGCTATGCGGGATGCGATGCGGGATGCAAAATGCAAGATATGACAGGAAATGCATGAACCTGGCCTCAACTTGGAATTCCAAGGGTGCCACTGGATAGAGGGGATGAAATCGCTTGAAAACGATATAAAGATCATCGGGATCGGAGTTACGGTTTGGAAATGGCAAGTGTTTTAAGATATGACACCGGTCTGCGATTTACAGCAAGTAGGCATCTAAACGCAATGCAACGAACATGCTACAGCCACCAAACGTGACAACAAAATACATGGAAGGGATGCACACAAGATTCTTAAAAAAAGACTAGCACTGAGCCACGGCCAATTCATCCATTATGAGGTTCAAACAAGCATGGCAAAAACGCAAATGCAAAACAGATTCCAGACTTAGTGAAATTAACACTAGTCTGAAATTTCAGATCACTAAGCCCTCTTCGGAGCAGCAAAACAACATGATACATGACCTGAACATGACAAGTAATAACATGGCATGGAGCTACTCAACAAGCTTAACAAAAGTCCCAAAGTGACCTGGGGCCAAAAGGGATCACAAAATATATTAACGGGCACACGAACATAGCTAAAACACAATCAGTTTTCAGACAGTGAAAACTGAGACATGCTGAAATATAACTCACGAAGGCATGTAAACGAGCTCGATGCACTCACCATGGTGTAAGTCATGGAAAGGCAGGCATACATCCATTGAGAAGGCACAAAATACAAGCTAGACATGGCAAGAACAATGGCATAGCATGCACGGATCAACTACAACAACGCTGGCAAAATCGCAAACGAGTTGACAATCTGCCCAGATTCGCCACGAAGCAAAAGTAGAGCTCGATTGAATCAAGCTAGGGTGCTCCATAATTGCAAACAAAGGCATGGATGGAAAGAGCATAACATGATTAACAAAACTCCTTTACTGATCATCCTCAAAAGAGGCACGGATCACTAGGAAACAAGCTGAACATATGGCATCATGAACTAAAATATCCCAGACTTAGTGAAAACAACTAAGTCTCTGAAAACAGATTTCCCGGGTGCCTCACTTTGCAAGCTTCCACAAGTCACCACACACATCCTAAAAATGCATGGGTTGCACCTCTGGAAAGAAGACAAAATACTTAACAAAACATATGAAGGACTCACAGGCATAGCATGCACACAATAATCATGGCAAAAATGACAAAAGTCTAAGATGAACTAGCAGATCTGACAATTAACTCACGAAGCCTTCTTCTAACAGCATTTTGGGCACCAAGATGAACTCAAATGAAAATGATGCAATGGGATGAAATGATGTACTCGTCGAGACGAACATTTTGGTATATCATATGCATGAATCGGAGCTACGGATGCAAAGTTACGGGTCCTCGAACAGGAGCATATGGAGTAAAAATCTAGGGACTTGGTGAAAAAAAAGAACTACCCCAGGATCCAGATCTAGGGTTCAGGGCACGCGGCCCGAGACGGCGGCGGTACTGTTCACCGGCAACAACGGGGGAGGAGGCGGCGGCTTGCCGGAGCGCGAGGGAGGCCGGAGGACGGGGCGGCGGCGCCGGCCGGTTGAGGGGGGCGGCGGAGCCGGCCGGTGGCGGCGAGACGGCGGCGGCGGCGAGGCCCGGCCGTGGCGGGGCGCGGTGGCGCGGTTGCCGGAGCAGCAAGGTGGCGTGGCTCGCCGGCAGAGGCGGCAGCCGGCGAGAGGAGAGGCGGCGGCGCTCGGGCGGCCCGCGGGAGGCGGCAGGCGCGGCGGGCGCGGCCCGGATCGGCGGTGCGGGGGCCGGCTCTGGGCCTTCGGGCCCGGCGGCGGGCGGCTGGTGGCGGCGCCACGTGTCAACGCGTGGGAGGCTGGAGGCGGCGGGGCAGACACGTCCGGCCCGAATCGGACGTGTCCGTCGGCGGGAGGAGCGGCGGATCTGGAGATTAGGGTTTCGGAGAGGGAGAGAGATCCGAATTCGGGGGGGTGTATTTATAGGCATAAGTGGAGCTAGGAGAGTCCAAATGAGGTGCGGTTTTCGGCCACGCGATCGTGATCGAACGCTCTAGGACATGGAGCAGAGTTTTGTGGGTTTTGGGCCAAATTGGAGGGGTGTTGGGCTGCAACACACACGAGGCCTTTTCGGTCCCTCGGTTAACCGTTGGAGTATCAAACGAAGTCCAAATGATACGAAACTTGACAGGCGGTCTACCGGTAGTAAACCAAGGCCGCATGACAAGTCTCGGTCCAATCCGGAAATGTTTAATCCCCACACACGAAAGAAAGCTAGAAATGACCTCCGGAGGAGAGCGAAGCGCCGGAATGCAAAACGGACAACGGGGAAAATGCTCGAATGCATGAGATGA
Source organism: Triticum urartu (assembly GCF_056163025.1). Taxonomy (NCBI): domain Eukaryota; kingdom Viridiplantae; phylum Streptophyta; class Magnoliopsida; order Poales; family Poaceae; genus Triticum; species Triticum urartu. The sequence goes on from NC_141874.1 coordinate 705,202,508, forward strand.
ACACGTATGCAAATGCAATGCACATGATGACATGATATGAGATGCATGAAAAACAAAAACAACACACGAAGACAAAGACCCGAACCCGAGAAATAAATATAACTTAACGCCGGAAACGGCAAGAGTTGGAGTACAAATTGGGAAAGTTACACCCGGGGTGTTACAACACTCCACCACTACGAAAAGATCTCGCCCCGAGATCTAGGACTGAAAGAACTCCGGGTACTCAGAATGGAGGTGATCCTCGCGTTCCCAGGTAGCTTCACGGTCGGAATGGTGTGACCACTTGACTTTGAGAAATTTGATTGACTTGTTGCGAGTCTTGCGTTCAGTCTCTTCAAGGATAGCAACTGGGTGCTCACGATAGGAGAGATCTTCTTGGAGCTCAATGTCCTCGAAGTTGACGGTGCGGTCGGGAGTCTTGAAGCACTTTCGAAGCTGAGAGACGTGGAACACATCATGAACACTTGCAAAGTTTGAAGGAAGCTCGAGTTGATAGGCGAGGTCGCCTCTCTTGCTGACAATCTTGAAAGGTCCCACGTATCTAGGGGCAAGCTTCCCTTTGATACCGAAGCGACGAGTACCTTTCATAGGAGAGACACGGAGGTAAACATGATCTCCGATCTCGAAATCCAAATCACGGTGCTTACTATCATAGTAGCTCTTCTGGCGGGATTGGGATGCTTTGAGGTTATCACGAATGACTTTGCACATTTCTTCTGCCTCTGTGATTAAGTCATTACCCAGCAGCTGACGTTCACCGGTTTCAGACCAGTTGAGAGGGGTACGGCACTTCCTCCCATATAGAATTTCAAATGGGGCCTTGCCCGAACTTGCTTGAAAACTGTTGTTATAGGAGAATTCAGCATAAGGAAGACAATCCTCCCACTTCATGCCGAAGGAGATCACACAAGCCCTGAGCATATCTTCAAGAATCTGGTTGACACGCTCGACTTGACCGCTTGTTTGAGGATGGAAAGCAGTGTTGAAGCGGATGTTGGTGCCCATGGCCTTCTGAAAAGAATCCCAAAACTTCGAGGTAAAGATGCTTCCACGGTCTGAAGAGATCACTTGAGGAATACTGTGCAGAGAGACAATGCGAGAGGTATAGAGTTCCGCCAATTGAGCTGCAGTGATCGACTCTTTGATAGGCAGAAAGTGAGCCACTTTGGTGAGCTTGTCGATGACAACAAATATAGCATCATTGCCACGCTTGGACTTTGGAAACCCAGTCACGAAGTCCATTTCAATGTGGTCAAACTTCCATTCTGGAATGGCAAGAGGTTGGAGGAGACCAGCTGGCCTTTGGTGTTCTGCCTTCACTCTTCTGCAGACATCACATTCATTTACGAATTGAGCGATCTCGCGCTTCATTCGAGTCCACCAATAAGCTTGCTTGAGGTCCTGATACATCTTCGTGCTCCCAGGGTGGATGGAGAGGAGAGAATTGTGAGCCTCGTTCATGATCACTTTACGAAGTTCACCTTTGGGCACAACAATACGATCCTCGAAGAAGAGAGTGTCCTTGTCATCAAGGCGGTAGCACTTGTACTTAGACTGACTCTTGGCAATCCCAATCTTCACCTTTTTCACCATAGCGTCAAGAAGCTGGGCTTGGCGAATCTGGTCTTCTAAGGTAGGAGAGACTTGAAGGTTGGCGAGGAAACCTTGAGGAACAACTTGCAGATTAAGTTTGCGGAAAGCTTCACAAAGCTCGGGTTGATAAGGCTTGAGAATCAGACTGTTGCAGTAGGCCTTCCTGCTCAAAGCGTCAGCAATCACATTGGCCTTGCCTGGAGTATACTCAATACTCGGATTATATTCTTGAATCATTTCGACCCATCGAGTTTGCCTTAGGTTGAGATTAGGCTGAGTGAAGATGTACTTGAGACTCTTGTGATCAGTGAAAATGTCCACTTTTCTTCCCAATAGAAGATGTCTCCAAGTCAAAAGAGCATGCACAACTGCCGCCAACTTGAGATCATGAGTGGGGTAGTTCTTCTCATTAGGCTTCAACTGGAGAGATGTATAAGCAACAACTTTCTTCTCTTGCATCAAAACTGCGCCAAGACCTTGGAGAGAGGCATCACAAAAGACCTCGTACGGCTTGGATTCATCAGGTGGAGTCAAAACTGGAGCAGTGATCAATTTCTCTTTCAAAGTGTTGAAAGCAATATCACACTCTGGAGACCAAACATACTTGACGTGCTTCTGAAGAAGATTTGAGAGAGGCTTCGCGATCTTGGAAAAGTTTTCAACGAATCTTCGGCAATAGCTTGCGAGACCGAGAAAACTGCGGAGTTGCTTCACGTTCTGAGGAGGTTCCCAATTCACAATTGCGGATACCTTCTCGGGATTCACGGAAATGCCCTTGGCAGAGATGATATGACCAAGATAAAGAACCTCATCGAGCCAAAATTCACACTTGGAGAACTTGGCGTAGAACTGATGTTCCCTGAGTTTATCGAGAACCAAACGCAAGTGCTTGGCATGATCTTCCTTGTTCTTCGAGAAAACCAGAATGTCGTCGAGATAGACCAAAACGAAGTCATTGGTGTAGGCGTTGAAGATAAAGTTCATCATGCGAGAGAACGTCGGAGGAGCGTTGGCGAGGCCAGAAGACATGACAGTGTATTCATATGAACCAAAGCTTGTTCTGAATGCTGTCTTGGGAATATCTTCTTCACGAATGCGAATCTGGTGATAACCCATACAGAGATCAATCTTGGAGAATACTTGGGCACCTTTGAGTTGTTCGAACAGCTCATTGATGTTGGGAAGTGGGTATTTTTTCTTGATGGTCTTCTTGTTCACTGGACGGTAATCAACACAAAGTCGGTCTGTTCCATCCTTCTTCACAAAAAGAACACCACAACCCCACGGAGAAGTACTAGGCCGGATGAGACCCATTCTTTCCTGCTCATCGAGTTGCTTCTTCAGCTCCTTCAACTCTTCAGGTCCGAGCTTGTAAGGACGTTTGCACACAGGTTCCGTGCCAGGTTCAAGTTCAATAACGAATTCAACTGGCCGGTGCGGAGGCATTCCTGGGAGCTCTTCTGGAAAGACGTCTTGATATTCGCAAACGACCGGAATTTGAGAGATGGCATCCAATTCACCCTTCTCATTGAGAGAAAACAGACGGATAGTATTATCCCGAGCGGCAAAGACAATTACATCCTCCGACGAATGAGTCAATTGAATCTGCCTGGCAGCACAATCAAGATGTGCCTTGTGCTTAGAAAGCCAATCCATGCCGAGAATAAGATCAATATCCGAGTCACCAAGAACATTTGGAGAGGACAAGAACTTATAGTCACCCAAAGTGATAGTAACATCCGGAACGCATACTCGAGATGTCATTTGACGGGCCGGAGAGACAATAGCCAACGGCTTCGGCAACACTTGAGTAACAAAATCATGCTTAGATGCAAAAGGTCTCGACATGAAACAATGCGATGCATCAGTGTCAAAAAGAACTTTTGCAGGAATATCATTAACAGGAAGGTTACCCATGATCACATCTGACGAGTCCTCTGCCTGAGCTGCATTCATCAAATTCACCTTGGCATGCTTGGGGTTATGCTTGACCACAGCTGTACTTGCCGATCTGACAGGAGGAGGAGGAGGAAAACGCCTCTGGTTGAAACACTTGTTGGCATAGTGACCCTTCTGTTGGCACTTGTTGCACGTGACCTCTGAAAGCAGACGGTGATACGGAGCACTCGATCTTGGAGGTTGAGACGAAGTCTTGTTCTGAAAGCCAGGGTTGGGTGGGTGGGAAGAACCACTGCCACCTTTGCTCTTCTGCTGAAACGGCTGACGGAACGGAGGAGGAGGAAGCCAAAACTTCTGCTGCTTGGCCACTTGAGTAGAGGAAGAAGGAGTAACATCTCTGACTCGCTTCCTGGAAGCATCACACCTCAACTGAGCAGCCTCTTGCTTCAGTGCCATGTTGTAGAACTCATCGTATCTCAAGGGCTCGAAGAGAACAAGAGCGAGCTGAATATTCTCTCTGAGACCACCCCTGAACTGGTATATCATGCTCTTCTCATCAGGCACGTCCTGCTTGGCAAAGCGGGCAAGCTTATGGAACAATTTGTTGTAGTCATAGACAGACAAAGAGCCTTGCTTCAGATTACGGAATTCCTCACGCTTGCTTTCAACCACGCTCTGCGGAATGTGATGAGCTCGGAAATCTCGACGGAAATCATCCCAAGTGATAACACGTCCACCTCTGGAATCCTTGTACTGCTGGAACCATTCTGCAGCTTGATCTTTGAGTTGGAAGGAAGCGAACTTCACAAAGTCCTCAGGCCTGACGTTACTGCACTCGAAATGCTTACACAGATCCACAAGCCAATCGTCAGCATCGGTTGCCTCAACACAATTACTGAAAGTCTTTGGCCCATTAGCAAGGAACTGGTTGAGTGTAGCAAAGTGACTCCGATTGCTGCCTTGATTCCCTTGACTGTCTTGATTGCGCTCTTGAAGAATTTGCATGATCAGCTGAGTGTTTGCATTGGTTGCGGCCATCACAGCTTGCCATGCCTCTGGAGGAGGTGGAGGCGGTGGCGGATCTTGTATCTGGTTCTGACTGGTGCTCTTAGCGGGAGCCATCCTGAAGAGGTTGACCACCGTTAGCACATAAATATTTAAGCTGAATCCAACGGAATGAAAATTGCAACATATAGTCTTCACATCCGAACAAAATGAACGAATGCATTCCTCTTCAAATGGTCACATATCCATAAATTGAGAAGCCACGTAGAATTAAGGTAGAGAAATAAATCAACAAGGTATGGATCAAGAACGAATAATCGGTAAGAAATCCCAATCTCAAACCAATATCCGTGGAAGAAGAACTAGAGCTACTAGAATTCCCACCTATGAAACTCCCGAACCTTTCCGGTTATGCAATCAGGTGTTGGGGATACAGGGGAAGCATAATATCTCACCCAAACTAGCAAATCCTACATCCAGCTGTATCCATCCTTCAACACATAACCAAGAAAACTTCGGAAACCATCTACCTCAACCTTCGAAAAGCATCCGTTATACAAGTTATGGCGATACTCCCGAACTCCCGCCCCAGTACTGGGTGGCGTCGAGGTTATCTCACCAACGAACTGCATAAAAGAGATTTTCGATGTCGGCGAACATATCTCAAGTATTCCAGAATTGCAACGATAAAATTATGATGACAACACCTCAGAGCTCAACTCCCCGGGACACTTCCACTAAACCCCTGACAGGAGGCACCAAGACAGTATTCTCATCATAAGCCATCGGAACAAATCCAAGATACTCGCGTGATCCTAAAAAAAAATTTAGTGAAATTTGAGAAGAGAAGAGTCAAAACTCTACGTCAGGATGCCTTACCAGAGCGATGAGGAGACTGGGAAGTAAAAAGAATTCCTAACTCTCTGATATATAAATCCTAAATGACTCAAAACATTTTCCTAGACACAACTCGGCTGCTAAAAACGATCAAGCAATGGGGCTCCTAAGGTCGGGGAAGGCTCTGATTACCAACTTGTAACGCCCTCGATGCGGCTATAGCTCCCACGTGTCGAGGCACGACTTAGAGACATAACCGCATTGAAAGCAATGTCGCAAGTCAGGCAATCATTACAACATCCCATGTAATATGTAATAAAAGGGGGAGATAACATAGTTGGCTTACACTCGCCACATCACATCGGAGTACATAAATAACATCCATCAAACAAACACTCATGGCCCGACTACGGCGCCAAAATGGAAAAGAACCCAACATGCGACAAGGCCCTGAATCAAACCCCAACTAGGCACCACTACTGATCATCGGGAAAGGAAACATAATAACACTGAGAGTCCTCGTCGAACTCCCACTTGAGCTCGTACTCGTCACCTGGAGCGAAATCACCTGGACCTGCATCTGGAGTTATAGTATCTGTGAGCCACAGGGACTCAGCAATCTCGCACCCTCGCGATCAAAACTATTTAAGCTTATAGGAATGGATGAGGCAAATATATGTGGAGCTGCAGCAAGCGACTAGCATATGTGGTGGCTATCTTATACGCAAAAGAGAGCGAGAAGAGGAGGCAAAGCGCGAGCGAGAAGCTATAAGAACAACCTGCGCAAGCATAACTCCAACACCGTGTCCACTTCCCGGACTACGCCGAGAAGAGGCCATCACGGCAACACACTCGGTTGATTCATTTTAATTAATTAAGGCTCAAGTTATCTACAACCGGACATTAACAAATTCCCATCTGCCCATAACCGCGGGCACGGCTTTCGAAAGTTCAATCCCTGCAGGGGGGTCCCAACTTAGCCCATGACAAGCTCTCACGGTCAACGAAGGAATAGACCTCCACCCGAGACACACCGATCAGACTCGGTAACCCGGTACAACAAGACAATTCGACAGGTTAAAACAAGACCAGCAACACCGCCCGAATGTGCCGACAAATCCCGATAGGAGCTGCACATATCTCTTTCTCAGGGCACACTCAGATAAGCAATCCGTACAACTAAAACCAGCCCTCGAGTTTCCCCGAGGTGGCGCTGCAAGGGGCTCTAGTTTGGACCAACACTCAGAGGAGCACTGGCCCGGGGGGTAAAATAAGATGACCCTTGAGTCTGTAGAACCCAAGGGAAAGAAAAGGCTAGGTGACAAATGATAAAACCAATGTTGGGCATTGCTAGAAAAGCTTTAAACAAGGCGAACTATCAAGGGGTTCCCATTATAACCCAACCGCGTAAGGAACGCAAAATCCGGGAACATAACACCGATATGACGGAAACTAGGGCGGCAAGAGTGGAACAAAACACTAGTCGAGAGGCCGAGCCTTCCACCCTTTACCCAGTATATAGATGCATTAAGATAACATAGCAATATAATGATATCCCAACAAGTAAATAAATGTTCCAACAAGGAACGGCCTCCAAACTTCACCTGCAACTAGCAACGCTATAAGAGGGCTGAGCAAAGCGGTAACATAGCCAATCAACGGTTTGCTAGGACAAGGTGGGTTAGAGGTTGACATGGCAATTAGGAGGCTGACAAGCAAAAGGTAGGCATCGTAGCATTGTCATAGCAAGAGCGAGCAAACTAGCATAGCAAAGATAGTAGTGATTTCGAGGGTATGATCATCTTGCCTGCACTGTTGTCAGTGTTGACTGGATCCTCACAAGCAAACTCAACGGGCTCCTCGGTAGCAAACTCGTCTCCTGGCTCTACCCAACAAGACAAACAAGCAACAAGGATACAATCAACCACGTGCAAGACCAAGTAATATGATGAAATGATGATATGCTATGCGGGATGCGATGCGGGATGCAAAATGCAAGATATGACAGGAAATGCATGAACCTGGCCTCAACTTGGAATTCCAAGGGTGCCACTGGATAGAGGGGATGAAATCGCTTGAAAACGATATAAAGATCATCGGGATCGGAGTTACGGTTTGGAAATGGCAAGTGTTTTAAGATATGACACCGGTCTGCGATTTACAGCAAGTAGGCATCTAAACGCAATGCAACGAACATGCTACAGCCACCAAACGTGACAACAAAATACATGGAAGGGATGCACACAAGATTCTTAAAAAAAGACTAGCACTGAGCCACGGCCAATTCATCCATTATGAGGTTCAAACAAGCATGGCAAAAACGCAAATGCAAAACAGATTCCAGACTTAGTGAAATTAACACTAGTCTGAAATTTCAGATCACTAAGCCCTCTTCGGAGCAGCAAAACAACATGATACATGACCTGAACATGACAAGTAATAACATGGCATGGAGCTACTCAACAAGCTTAACAAAAGTCCCAAAGTGACCTGGGGCCAAAAGGGATCACAAAATATATTAACGGGCACACGAACATAGCTAAAACACAATCAGTTTTCAGACAGTGAAAACTGAGACATGCTGAAATATAACTCACGAAGGCATGTAAACGAGCTCGATGCACTCACCATGGTGCAAGTCATGGAAAGGCAGGCATACATCCATTGAGAAGGCACAAAATACAAGCTAGACATGGCAAGAACAATGGCATAGCATGCACGGATCAACTACAACAACGCCGGCAAAATCGCAAACGAGTTGACAATCTGCCCAGATTCGCCACGAAGCAAAAGTAGAGCTCGATTGAATCAAGCTAGGGTGCTCCATAATTGCAAACAAAGGCATGGATGGAAAGAGCATAACATGATTAACAAAACTCCTTTACTGATCATCCTCAAAAGAGGCACGGATCACTAGGAAACAAGCTGAACATATGGCATCATGAACTAAAATATCCCAGACTTAGTGAAAACAACTAAGTCTCTGAAAACAGATTTCCCGGGTGCCTCACTTTGCAAGCTTCCACAAGTCACCACACACATCCTAAAAATGCATGGGTTGCACCTCTGGAAAGAAGACAAAATCCTTAACAAAACATATGAAGGACTCACAGGCATAGCATGCACACAATAATCATGGCAAAAATGACAAAAGTCTAAGATGAACTAGCAGATCTGACAATTAACTCATGAAGCCTTCTTCTAACAGCATTTTGGGCACCAAGATGAACTCAAATGAAAATGATGCAATGGGATGAAATGATGTACTCGTCGAGACGAACATTTTGGTATATCATATGCATGAATCGGAGCTACGGATGCAAAGTTACGGGTCCTCGAACAGGAGCATATGGAGTAAAAATCTAGGGACTTGGTGAAAAAAAAGAACTACCCCAGGATCCAGATCTAGGGTTCAGGGCACGCGGCCCGAGACGGCGGCGGTACTGTTCACCGGCAACGACGGGGGAGGAGGCGGCGGCTTGCCGGAGCGCGAGGGAGGCCGGAGGACGGGGCGGCGGCGCCGGCCGGTTGAGGGGGGCGGCGGAGCCGGCCGGTGGCGGCGAGACGGCGGCGGCGGCGAGGCCCGGCCGTGGCGGGGCGCGGTGGCGCGGTTGCCGGAGCAGCAAGGTGGCGTGGCTCGCCGGCAGAGGCGGCAGCCGGCGAGAGGAGAGGCGGCGGCGCTCGGGCGGCCCGCGGGAGGCGGCAGGCGCGGCGGGCGCGGCCCCGATCGGCGGTGCGGGGGCCGGCTCTGGGCCTTCGGGCCCGGCGGCGGGCGGCTGGTGGCGGCGCCACGTGTCAACGCGTGGGAGGCTGGAGGCGGCGGGGCGGACACGTCCGGCCCGAATCGGACGTGTCCGTCGGCGGGAGGAGCGGCGGATCTGGAGATTAGGGTTTCGGAGAGGGAGAGAGATCCGAATTCGGGGGGGTGTATTTATAGGCATAAGTGGAGCTAGGAGAGTCCAAATGAGGTGCGGTTTTCGGCCACGCGATCGTGATCGAACGCTCTAGGACATGGAGCAGAGTTTTGTGGGTTTTGGGCCAAATTGGAGGGGTGTTGGGCTGCAACACACACGAGGCCTTTTTGGTCCCTCGGTTAACCGTTGGAGTATCAAACGAAGTCCAAATGATACGAAACTTGACAGGCGGTCTACCGGTAGTAAACCAAGGCCGCATGACAAGTCTCGGTCCAATCCGGAAATGTTTAATCCCCACACACGAAATAAAGCTAGAAATGACCACCGGAGGAGAGCGAAGCGCCGGAATGCAAAACGGACAACGGGGAAAATGCTCGAATGCATGAGATGAAGACGTATGCAAATGCAATGCACATTATGACATGATATGAGATGCATGAAAAACGAAAACAACACACGGAGACAAAGACCCGAACTCGAGAAATAAATATAACTTAAGGCCGGAAACGGCAAGAGTTGGAGTACAAATTGGGAAAGTTACACCCGGGGTGTTACAGGTGCGATCTATGATGTCTCTTACAGATTTACCGCTATCATTTTGGGGTTATTCTTTAGAGACGGCCGCATTCACGTTAAATAGGGCACCATCGAAATCCGTTGAGACGACGCCTTATGAACTGTGGTTTGGTAAGAAACCAAAGTTGTCGTTTCTAAAAGTTTGGGGCTGCGATGCTTATGTGAAAAAGCTTCAACCTAATAAGCTCGAACCCAAATCGGAGAAATGTGTCTTCATAGGATACCCAAAGGAGACTGTTGGGTATACCTTCTATCACAGATCCGAAGGCAAGACTTTTGTTGCTAAATTCGGAGTTTTTCTACAGAAGGAGTTTCTCTTGAAAGAAGTGAGTGGGAGGAAAGTAGAACTTGATGAGGTAACTGTACCTGCTCCCTTATTGGAAAGTATTTCATCACAGAAAACGTTTTCTGCAACACCTGCACCAATTAGTAAGGAAGTTAATGATGATGATCATGAAACTTTAGATCAAGTTGTTACTGAACCTCGTAGGTCAACCAGAGTAAGATCCGCACCAGAGTGGTACGGTAATTCTGTTCTGGAAGTTATGTTACTAGACCATGATGAACCTACGAACTATGAAGAAGCTACGGTGAGCCTAGATTCCGCAAAATGGCTTGAGGCCATGAAATCTGAGATGGGATCCATGTATGAGAACAAAGTGTGGACTTTGGTTGACTTGCACGGCGATAGGCAAGAAATTGAGAATAAATGGATCTTCAAGAAGAAGACTGACGCTGATGGTAATGTTACTGTCTATAAAGCTTGAATTGTTGCGAAAGGTTTTCGACAAGTTCAAGGGATTAACTACGATGAGACCTTCTCACCCGTAGCGATGCTTAAGTCTGTCCGAATCATGTTAGCAATTGCCGCATTTTATGATTATGAAATATAGCAGATGGATGTCAAAACTGCATTCTTGAATGGATTTCTGGAAGAAGGGTTGTATATGATGCAACCGGAAGGTTTTGTCGATCCAAAGGGATCTAACAAAGTGTGCAAGCTCCAGCGATCCATTTATGGACTGGTGCAAGCCTCTCAGAGTTGGAATAAACGCTTTGATAGTGTGATCAAAGCATTTGGTTTTATACAGACTTTTGGAGAAGCATGTATTTACAAGAAAGTGAGTGGGAGCTCTGTAGCATTTCTGATATTATATGTGGATGACATATTACTGATTGGAAATGATATAGAATTTCTGGATAGTATAAAGGGATACTTGAATAAGAGTTTTTCAATGAAAGACCTCGGTGAAGCTGCTTACATATTGGGCATTAGGATCTATAGAGATAGATCAAGACGCTTAATTGGACTTTCACAAAGCACATACCTTGACAAAGTTTTGAAGAAGTTCAAAATGGATCAAGCAAAGAAAGGGTTCTTGCCTGTATTACAAGGTGTGAAGTTGAGTAAGACTCAGTGCCCGACCACTGCAGAAGATAGAGAGAAAATGAAAGATGTTCCCTATGCTTCAGTCATAGGCTCTATCATGTATGCAATGTTGTGTACCAGACCTGATGTGTGCCTTGCTATAAGTCTAGCAGGGAGGTACCAAAGTAATCCAGGAGTGGATCACTGGACAGCGGTCAAGAATATCCTGAAATACCTGAAAAGGACTAAGGATATGTTTCTCGTTTATGGAGGTGACAAAGAGCTCATCGTAAATAGTTACGTTGATGCAAGCCTTGACACTGATCCCGGCAATTCGAAATCACAAACCGGATACATGTTTACATTGAACGGTGGAGTTGTCAGTTGGTGCAGTTCTAAAGAAAGCGTCGTGACGGGATCTACATGTGAAGCGGAGTACATAGCTGCTTCGGAAGCAGCAAATGAAGGAGTCTGGATGAAGGAGTTCATATCCGATCTAGGTGTCATACCTAGTGCGTCGGGTCCAATGAAAATCTTTTGTGACAATACTGGAGCAATTGCCTTAGCAAAGGAATCCAGATTTCACAAGAGAACCAAGCACATCAAGAGATGCTTCAATTCCATCCGGGGTCTAGTCCAGGTGGGAGACATAGAAATTTGCAAGATACATACGGATTTGAATGTTGCAGACCCGTTGACTAAGCCTCTTCCACGAGCAAAACATGATCAGCACCAAGGCTCCATGGGTGTTAGAATCATTACTGTGTAATCTAGATTATTGACTCTAGTGCAAGTGGGAGACTGAAGGAAATATGCCCTAGAGGCAATAATAAAGTTATTATTTATTTCCTTATATCATGATAAATGTTTATTATTCATGCTAGAATTGTATTAACCGGAAACATAATACATGTGTGAATACATAGACAAACAGAGTGTCACTAGTATGCCTCTACTTGACTAGCTCATTGATCAAAGATGGTTATGTTTCCTAACCATAGACATGAGTTGTCATTTGATTAACGGGATCACCTCATTAGGAGAATGATGTGATTGACTTGACCCATTCCGTTAGCTTAGCACATGATCGTTTAGTTTGTTGCTATTGCTTTCTTCATGACTTATACATGTTCCTATGACTGAGATTATGCAACTCCCGTTTACCGGAGGAACACTTTGTGTGCTACCAAACGTCACAACGTAACTGAGTGATTATAAAGGTGCTCTACAGGTGTCTCCGAAGGTACTTGTTGGGTTGGCGTATTTTGAGATTAGGATTTGTCACTCCGATTGTCGGAGAGGTATCTCTGGGCCCTTTCGGTAATGCACATCACTTAAGCCTTGCAAGCATTGCAACTAATGAGTTAGTTGCGGGATGATGTATTATGGAACGAGTAAAGAGACTTGCCGGTGACGATATTGAACTAGGTATTGAGATACCGACGATCAAATCTCGGGCAAGTAACATACCGATGACAAAGGGAACAACGTATGTTGTTATGCGGTCTGGCCGATAAAAATCTTCATAGAATATGTAGGAGCCAATATGAGCATCCAGGTTCCGCTATTGGTTATTGACCGAAGACGTGTCTCGGTCATGTCTACATAGTTCTCGAACCCGTAGGGTCCGCACGCTTAACGCTACGATGACAGTTATATTATGATTTTTATGTTTTGATGTACCGAAGGTTGTTCGGAGTCCTGGATGTGATCACGGACATGACGAGGAGTCTCGAAATGGTCGAGACATGAAGATTGGTATATTGGAAGCCTATTTTTGGATATCGGAAGTGTTCCGGGTGAAATCGGGATTTTAACGGAGTAACAGGAGGTTACCGGAACCCCCCCCCCCCAAGGCCCAAACCGAATTGGTTTAGGTCAAAGGGGGGTGGCCCCCCTCTTTCCTTCTTCCCCCCTCCCAAGTCCTAATCCAACTAGGAAAAGGGGGGAGTCCTACTCCCGGTGGGAGTAGGACTCCTCCGGCGCGCCTCTCCCCTTAGCCGGCCGCACCCCCTTGCTCCTTTATATACAGGGGCAGGGGGCACCTCTAGACACACAAGTTGATCAAGTTGATCGTCTCTTAGCCGTGTGCGGTGCCCCCTCCACCATAGTCCACCTCGATAATACAGTAGCAGTGCTTAGGCGAAGCCCTGCGTCGGTAGAACATCAACATCGTCACCACGCCGTCGTGCTGACGAAACTCTCCCTCAACACTTGGCTGGATCGGAGTTAGAGGGACGTCATCGGGCTGAACGTGTGCAGAACTCGGAGGTGCCGTGCGTTCGGTACTTGATCGGTCGGATCGTGAAGACATGCGACTACATCAACCGCGTTGTGCTAACGCTTCCGCTTTCGGTCTACGAGGGTACGTGGACAACACTCTCCCCTCTCGTTGCTATGCATCACCATGATCTTGCGTGTGCGTAGGAAAATTTTGAAATTACTACGTTCCCCAACACCTTATTAGGCTTTAGGGGAGAGAGAGGGGGGCTGCCTAGGGCAGGCCGCGCGCCCCCAAGGCCTAGTCTGAATTGGACTAGGGGGGCGGCGCCCCCTTTTTCCTTCTCTTCTCTCTTCCCCTTCCTTTTCTCCTACTCCTACTACTTGGAGGGGGGGAATGGGAGTAGGACTCCCTAGGGCGCGCCATAGTAGAGGGCCGGCCCTCCCCCTCCTCCACTCCTTTATATACGGGGGAGGGGGGCACCCCATAGACACACAAGTTGATCATTGATCTTTTAGTCGTGTGCGGTGCCCCCCTCCACCAGAATCCACCTCGGTTATATCGTACCGGTTCTTAGGCGAAGCCCTGTTCCGGTAGCAACATCATCATCGTCATCACACCGTCGTGCTGACGAAACTCTCCCTCGAAGCTCTACTGGATCGTGAGTTCGCGGGACGTCACCGAGCCGAATATGTGCAGATCGCGGAGGTGCCGTACCTTCGGTGCTAGATCGGTCGATCGTGAAGACGTACGACTACATCAACCGCGTTATCATAACGCTTCCGCTTACGGTCTACGAGGGTACGTAGACGATACTCTCCCCTCTCGTTGCTATGCATCACCATGATTTTGCGTGTGCGTAGGATTTTTTTTTTTTGAAATTACTATGTTCCCCAACATTTATAATTCACAAGAACAATACACTCAATACATCAGAGAATGATACTAACCATGATATTCTTGATTGTGTTAGTTGGAGTCATGACATGGACGAAAGGCACACACTGCAAGAAATTGCCCCCGAGTAGACAACGGAGGAAGTAGCAGTTCTGATGGTTGCACACCAACTTGCGCAGCAATACAGCAGAAATAGCATACTCATAGTTGGCATCGGACAGGTTTTCAAAAGCTACAGAAAAAGAAAAAACACATCAGATAAACAGTCTTGCAACTTGAACAATTAAAATATCTAACATTCACAGAAGTTTCAAACAAACATTGAGATAGCTTACCAACACAAGGTAGAGGGAGGATTCTATCACCACCACGGTAGGTTTGGATCTTCACATCAAAAGTTAGATGGTCCAGCGTAAAAACAACACGATCTCCAGCACGTAGGTCGTAGTCATGGGTGAACTGAAACCAGGAACTACCAACGAACTTGTTGTAGTTTGCTCGGTGCTTGAAAGTGGCTGGGTAAGTCCTGCTTTCAAAAGTAAGAAGTTCAGGCTCCGTCTTCTTGAACTGCAGAATCCTAGCCTCCTCTCTCTGCTCCTCAATATACTCAGCTAAATCATTTCTCACATTGCAGGGGATGTACTGCAAACACAATTAATATATAACTCAAATAATCAACTCACAAGAATAAACAAGCTACTCTAATAAAATACTAAAAACATTAACTAGTAGCCACAAACATAAAATGCAGAAAGATAACATATCAACCAAGCACTTTACAATTATAGAGCATGATGGTTTGCAAGACAAATCAATAACCTAACAACTAGTAGACAAGAAACCTTTAGCACAAAGTCAAAAACATTTGGCATAACAGTTATTCGCACCAAGCCAATTATGCTACACAATACTTCAAGGTATAAGACATGAAAACATGCACATAGCCATACATGCATCAGTTGATCATAGCATACACATAAATTAATCAAAAAGAAAAGGAATGCCTCAGTAAACACATACACATAAACTGATATCTGCATAAAATAAAATAATCCTATAAATGAAAAGATAAATACTAGTCACCATCCTAATCAAGCAAATCTCATCAAAACACAACATCAAATAATTCCTAATCTAGATGGGTAACTTAAAAGAAGATAAGATACATAAAAAGAACCTCGCTAATCTTGACTAAATCTGAACAAATTGATACCATATGAAACTAAACTTGCACAAATTCCTCAAAATAGCAAACTTATACATTAATGCTTCAACTATATTTGCAACTTAATAGCACAATCAACCCAACTAGAATAAAAACACAATTTACTAACCATGTGCCTAACGCAGTCCTGATCAAGAACAACATCAAAGCTGGCCACATGATGGCCACCAAGTGCACCTGGCACGCACGGAGCACCCGGGCAACGACACACAGGGCAGACCATTCCTACAACAAACAGAATGATTTTTTTTGACAGATTAGGAACAAATACAATAAAATCATACTACCACTACTTACAAGAATGCTCATAAATAATTGGATTCAACAACTTCTTAAACTAATCAGACAAAAAAACAAAGATATAAGCATTTGGGATAAAAAAGATCAAACCTTATACGCTCAACTAAAACCTACCCTACTTCATATAACTATCAATGATTGTACACACACTGTAAACAGAAAAAAGGAATCATCTTTTCATTAAAAAAATCCCTTAAAACACATATGCAACAACAATATATAACTAAAAAGGCACTCCAAATCCTAAAAACTGCAGTATAGGACCTATAAGTGCATGAATCAATATCCTCCACATAACAGAGGCGGATTGGAACATGAAAGAAAGAAAGTTCAGAAAACCCTAACAATGTAAGGCTAACAAAGTCTACCACCAAACACTACACATGCAATCTAAGAAACCCTAGCACAAGGCCTCAAAAAAGATTTGGCTATCATTCAGACAAAAGCTCAAAAATAGATGAGGCTAACATCCCACTAAGCATCAACATGCGCACAGATTGGATTCCAACGAATCAGCTATGAATTCAAGACCTCCAACGCCGCAGCCTAGAAAGCAGAAACCTTGCAAAGCATCTTTTCAAGTGGCAGTCCTTGGTAGTTTACAATCTCTCAGGCATCCGGCCACTAGACTAACGCCTATAATTGTCGACGACGCCGTCGACGGACTGCGCCGGCGTGCTTTCTCCGACTGGACCCGAGGTAAAAGCGACAATACTTCCAGGCCCTCATCGATGACCAAGCAGCCCTCTGGAGCCTGACACGCAGTTGACGACGGTGCCGCCGCCGTCGCCGCGGTCCTGTCTGCTGTGGCTTAGCATTTGATTCGTCATGCGAGGGGGTCCCTTCCTTTGGAAGCTCTGGACCCCGAGGTAGCAGCGACAACACTTCCAGGTCCTCGGTGTTGCGAAGCAAGACGGCGACCGACGGGGCCGCGTCGTCGGTGACCAGGCAGCCCTCGAGGGTCAGCTGCCTGAGGTGGCGCAGCTCAAGCAGGACGCATGAGAGCACGCTGCTGTAGTAGGCCACTGAAAGGCGCAGGCAGAGGTCAAGACGCGCCAGCTTTCCGCGCCGGCCGATGAGGGCCATGACCGGAGCAACTTCCGGTGATTCTTCGTGACAGATGCCTTGGCAGATTTCAATCCTCACCGCCGCGACGGCCGTGTAGTCCGCGACCACGATGAACGACGACCCGCGAGGAGGAAGGCCGCCTTTGTAGTGCAGCGACCGGAGGCAGGTGGTACGCAGCTCGACGGCGGTGGCATTGTGGCAGCAGATCATGGCGAAGCTACGCAGGCACGGGCTGGTCACCGCGATCTCCTTGACACTCGGGCACTCCTCCAGCGTCAGGTCGGCGAGGCGCAGGCAGCTCGAGAGCAGCAGCTGCAGCAGCCCATCCCGGGCCGTGACCCTGTCGAGGTGGAGAGTCTCCAGCGACGCCATGTCCACGCCGCCCGGCAGGTCGAGCGCCCAGCACGACAGGCGCAGGCGGCGGAGCGTGCGGCAGCCGAAGGTTTGGCGCGGCGTCACGGTGTACATCGAGGAATCGTCTCGGTCCGGTGATCCGCGGAACGGGCAGAGCGGGCCCGGGGCGGCCTCATCGTACCTGAGATCGATGTCGAGGTCCTCGACGCCGGAGGCGACGGCGGTGGCGATCTGCTGGTCGAGCAGGTCGTACGGAACGTGGAGGACGCCGCTGAGACGGAGGACGCGGATCGGGGTCTCCACCCCCTTGCCGAGGATCGCGCACGCCACCTGGTGGTCGAAGCAGACCTTGAGGTCGGCCCGCCCGCCTGTCTTGGTGTCGACGAGGTCGACGACGGGGACGCCCTCGTGGACGTAGCGCCACCGGCTGGAGAGCGCGCTGGTGCGCACGGCCTCGTCGGTCACGAGGTGGGAGAGGACGCGCACGAGCGCATCGTCGGGGAGAGCGCTCAGCCGGTCTCCTCCCGATGCCATCTCCGACGCCGTGATCAGATCATCGGATGCCATCTCGATGCCTGCCTATTTACGATTCTTAAGTCGGTTCCAACGGAACCCGCAAATTACGCGCTCGTTTAGTCGGTAGCCTTTTACCCATCTGTATATATATATATATAGTCACAGATCGACGGCTCAATTGCCAGATCGGATCCAAACCAGAACAGCCGGGCGATCGATCGAGCCATGGCATCGCCGTCGCCGGCGGCGCGCGCGCCGAGGGATCGCCTGAGCGACCTCCCGGACTTCTTGCTCGGGAACATCCTCTCCTACCTCCCCACCAAGGAGGCCGGCTGCGCGGCGGGGCTGTCCCGCCGGTGGCGCAACATCTTCTGCAACGTCCACGCCATCTCGTTCGAGGAGCGCGAGGGCGAGAGGGCCAAGGACTGGGACACCTTCTACTTCGAGGCCGAGGAGAGGAAGAGCTGCAGCGGCGTGATCCTCGACGACGTCTGCTCCGCGCTCCTCTGCCGCCGCCGCACCGCCGGCACCCACGTGCCGCTGCGCAGCTTCCGCTTCGCCTTCGACAACTGCCACCACTGGAACGCCGTGCACGTCGACCAGTGGCTCACCTACGTGCTGCGGACCAACCGCCATCACGAGCTCCACCTCGACCTCTGCTTCTGGCTCGGCCGGATCTGCCAGCGCCGCCGCAAGGTTCATGACTACGGAGGAGAGGAAGAAGAAGAGGATGACAGTGGCACCGACAACTCGGACGCCGAGGAGGAACGGAGGAAATGGAGAGCGTGGTCGTACGTCCTCCCACGAGGGCTCTTCTCGTGCACGGCCATACGGACGCTGCGCATCAGCAACTGCCGGATGAAGCTGCCGAGGACCGTCGAGCTGCCGTTCCTCGAGACGCTGAGCATCACGGCCCCGCGGCGCGACGGCGGGAGAAGCGTCCGGCGGCTCATCTCGAGCTGCCCCCGCCTCGTCGACCTGACGCTGCAGTCCATCGACCGCCTCACCACCGTCTCCGTCCTCGACAAGCGCCTCCGCCGGCTCGCCATCGGCTGCTGCCACAACCTGAGGACCGTCCACATCGACGCGTCGGAGCTGAGGTCGCTGGACTACTCCGGCGCGGCGCCCGCAGAGTCGCTCCTCTCCCTGCACGGCGCAGCAGGGATACCATCCTGCACTGTCAACTTCTGCCAAGCACCGGCCTCCGAATCAGAGCGCGACAGGTTCATAATCTTCATGGAGAAGATCTCTGCCGCGAGGCACCTGCACCTTCACCACCAACACTTGCCCTACAGCTGCTTCGAGGGCTTCCCCTCCTTCTCCAGCCTGACGCGGCTGGCGCTGCAAGGTGCCCTTCTGATCCCCGGCGTGATGCGCCGGATCCTGGAGCAGGCGCCCAACCTGGAGATCCTCACGCTGCTCATGGAGTTCGCTGCGGTTCCCGAAGGGCTCGCGGCCCCCGACGAGTCGAGCTTCGCGGTGCCGTGCTTGCGGAGCCGGGTGAAGGAGATCAACATGGTCCACTACCAGGGTGATGCGCTGCAGAGGATGATGGCCAGGCTCTTGTTCCGGAACGCGCTGGTTCTTGAGAGGATGTGCGTCGTGTTCGTCAAGGGGCCGTTCGCGTTGCAGTATCGGCTCAAGAAGGAGATCGAAGGCTGGATGGTGGCCGGCCACGTCGAGAAGGTTTTCCTTTGATCGATCGGTTTAGGTTAGCTTCCATGGAATAATTGCGCTCTAGTCCCATGCCCACGTTATGTGTTGCCGAGAAATAGCTTGTGTTTAATAAAAACAGGTTCGGTTGTGACGTGAGTTTTACCCGATACAATATACACTAGCAAATATGCCCGTACGTGACTCAATAGCCCGATACATGAGCGTCCTCTATTTTAACACAATGGCTCACCATGTTGTCATTTATCTTTCTTCCGACCCTGTGATGATGGACGTGATGTCCACATGATTGCAATGCATTTTCGACATGATAAATCCTAAGGCAATGAGCTTACCACTGCATTACACACTTGTCATTGTATAGCACAAGAGAATGTTTAAACCTGAAATCTAAAAAGTGCTTACGAACCGAGCGGCCGGCTCCAGGCCGCTCGATCTCGCTCGCGTGTGGGGCAGGTGCCACCTGGTCGGAGGCTCGCCGCTGCGCTACCCCTGCTCCTTGCCTCCCTCCCCATGTTGATGCTCGCATTAAATGTGTTCACACTAGTCCCATCAAATAGAGAAAATAGATCCACCCCCCCTCCTCATGTTGATGCTCGCATTAAATGTGTTCACACTAATCCCATCAAATAGAGAAAATAGATCCACGTACTTTTATTTCGGGGTTTCAAATTTTTTTAAAGCCGTATCTTTTAAACCACACGTTGGAATTCAGTTTCCTTTTCACCGTTGGATTCATCGCGACGAGATCTTTGAAAGTAGATCCCGCATGGATATGTTTTGACGAAATTTTTTTGATGCCAACTTTGATGCTATATGGTGCAACTAAAGTACTACATTGTGCAACTTTAGTACTACATGATGCAACTTTTTTTAAAATCAGTTGGCTTGTCTAGTTGTACACACATTTTTTTTAGTTGGCTTATAATGTAGTCTAGTTGCACGCACATTGATGTTTAGCTGCCAGAAGGACTAGTTGCACACACACATGCTCAG
This sequence comes from Triticum urartu, assembly GCF_056163025.1. NCBI lineage: Eukaryota > Viridiplantae > Streptophyta > Magnoliopsida > Poales > Poaceae > Triticum > Triticum urartu. The sequence goes on from NC_141874.1 coordinate 705,222,955, forward strand.
TTGGCTTGTAATTTAGTCTAATTGCACATATATTGATGTTTAGTTGGCAGGACACTAATTGCACACACATATGCGCAATTGACGCGGCAATGTAGTATAGTTGCACACACATTAATATTTAGTTGGCAGGACTATTGGCACACACATATGCTCAGTTGGCGCGGGAATGTAGTCTATTTGCACACACATTGATGTTTAGTTGGCAGGACTATTGGCACACACATATGCTCAGTTGGCGCGGGAATGTAGTCTAGTTGCACACACATTAATGTTTAGTTGACAGAAAGAATATTGGCACACATATGCTCAGTTGGCGCGACATGTAGTATAGTTGCACACATATTGATGTTTAGTTGACAAGTAGACTAGTTCGTCAAAACATTACCCATGCGGGATCTAGTTTTGAAGAGCATGTCGTGAAGATTCCAACGGTGAAAACAGATCGCAATTCCGATGTGCGGATTAAAAGTTATGCCATTTTAAATTTTTAAAACCACAAATAAATGCATAGAAGAACAAAGTGCATACACCGAAAGATATGGCTGTGTTGCTATTTAATACATCGCGGAGAAATGGATTAGATGAGAAAGCTTTTTTTATTAGAAAAGGGGACAAAAAAATTCCTTAAATAACCGGCCGCTCGCTAACCATACTAGGCGGCTGGGCGCCGGCTAGACGCGCCCATGTTTAAAACTTTAAAAATAAATCTCATCCACCACGAACTACTCCCAATGCCTAGACATATCAAGACTTTTCAAAAACTAGTCAAATTCTAAACATAAAAGACTTTTAAATGGGCGAAGAGTTTTTGAATCGGCAAACATTTTTTTAAAATTCACCAACATTTTCTTTGTTTAGACGAACATTTTCTGAAATACATGAATAGTTTTTGAATTCATGAACATTTTTTGACTAAGCAAACATTTTTTGAATCGATAAATTTTTTAAAATTGAGGAAAAATTGAAATTTGCAAAAAGGTTGAATTTTTTGTAGTATTTTTTAAAATTTCATGGACATTTTTTAAAATTCGCTAATATGTTTTGAATGCACGATCATTTTTTCAAAATCATGAACATGATTTTATTTCCCGACATTTTTTTCAATTGTGATCTTTTTATAATTTTTGAACAGATTTGTAAAATCACCAACATTTTTTTGAAACCACTAAAATTTTATGTTTTTCAAACATTTTTTTCAAAACTCACAACTTTATGGAATTTTTAAATCTCAAATTAATTTAAAGAAGAAAGAAACAAAAATAGAAATGAGAAAAGAAAAGACAAAAAAAGGAAATAAAAAAAGGTGCCATGCCCCACACGCTGGCCCATGAAGAGGAGGTGCATGAGAAAAAATGAGTGAGAAAACTGTGGAACCTGGGGTTCAAAATCTGGTCTTCGGGGTTGGAGAGACGGGCTATAGCCACTATGCTGCCTATGTGTCTGTGATATATGTTAGGTATCATCTCTATAAAACAACTGAGCACGACACGACTTTGGAAAGAAAAACGGAATCATTTTCTTCACTTATGGGTGGGATAGCGGGTAATTCATAGCAACTTCGAGGTCATTTTTTGGACGAATGGTCAGAAGCACTCTTCCCTTTATTATTAGGTGTAGATTACAAAGAAAGCGGTAGTGTCGGGCCGACGGGAGCGTGGCAAGAGGATCGATCGACGAGCGAACACACACATGTCCTTAGCAAACCTACTAATGTTCGCTGTGTCATGTTTGTCGATGGAAAAATATTATACGCACGTCCTGGAAAATGAAATGATGACGCCTCGAAAATCAGAATTCAAAGCGCATCTCCCTCTTTTCCTCTTCTGACATCTATCTATCCTTTCTCTTTCTCCTCTGCCGAGCAATAATAGCACAAGCATTAGCAGCAGCCAAATCACGTCAAACTGCTGGCACCATTCGCAACAACTTCTCCTTCCTTGCCGCCACTCTCCGCCCTGGCTTCTTGTCTCGTGTCCGGCTTATCCCTAGCGCGCGGGGGGGTTGGGGGTGCAAGAGAGGGCTTTGGTGGGCACGCGTCGAAGCCATCGCATGATGATGGCCCAGCGCGCGCCCGCGGTCCATCTTTCATGGACCGCCGAGGCGGGTCGGCAAGGTGTGTGTCGTTTGGACAGATCGGACGATGCAGAGAGACCCTAAGGCCCTCGGGGCAATGCGACCAGGGAACAGGCGACGCAGGGGGGCATTCGCGCCCATCAGGAGGCGGGTGCTCTGCCATCCTTTATAGGAGTAATGTTCCTCTTAGACCTATGATTATAGTTGATGTCTATTAGAAAAACATAGTACTGGTTTTGCAAATAAAAGATAATTTCATGTGCAACACTCTTCTAACAGCCCAGAGTAATCATATTATTATTATTATTATTATTATTATTATTATTATTAGTGCATCATCATGATATCATCAACATTGCATCGGCAACACGCTGCCTTCGTACCGGATTATCTAGGTGTTTTGTTAAACCTTTAGTCCTATTATATTTTGTCGTTCCTCCGGAAGGTGAATGGTAGCCCCTCATGTTCCTTCACCTTCTGCTCGGAGTCAGAAGTTTGCGTGGTCTTGTTATATTATCAAAGTTGTATGTCAAAATTTGTCCGATTCGGAGTCCGCTGGTTACCCGAACGTTTGAATATGAGACAATAATAGGCGATCTATATAATAAATGATTTGCTAAATAAAACTTGCAGTCGGGCCAACCACTTCCTTCTTTTCTGTAAGTCCAAGAGCCTCCTAAACCAGCCCAAACCCCTCCCTATCACCCCTACCTATTTAAGCAACACTCACCTTTCTAATCTAGCCTAAACCCTAAAATCCTTCTCAATTTCCGCTCCTCCCAACCCCAACTGTCACCTCACCACCCAGTTCCCTCCCTCTCAGATCTGAAAGAGAGAGATCCCAACCGAAACCCTACCCCCACCAGCCGAAAAAATATGATGGTGTCATTCCACCCCTCAAATGTAAGCTTATATCTGAAAAATGTGCCAACATTTTTTCGAAAAACACCGCATGCATACCATCGGTCCTGGGGGCCTCTCGACCCCTGATGCAAAATAGGGCTTTCTTAACCACCTCTGTTGTATATGGTTGTGTCAAAGAATTATGCATAGCTTCTGATACATGCAGTATGACTTTGTTCAGCACATCCGAATTTGGTTCAACTACTTCGATAGTGAACAGAACTGCAAATTAATCTGAGATGAAAGGATTTAAAAATGGCAAACCATCATGCCAAATGCCTTGATCATCCTTTAGGGACTCTTTGATACGCGGTATTCTAAAATCATGGGAATTGGAAAAAAAATTAGGATTGCAATGTCATAGTCATCTCAATCCTAAAAGATCTTTGATTGCTTGATTGCATTATAGGAAAAACAAAGAATTCTTTCAAAGAGGTTTGCTTGGATGCTAAACAACCTATAAAAAATAGTACGGAGAAATCCATAGAAAAAATTTCTATTCGATCAATATATGAATCAAACAACTAATTTGAAAAAAAAAAGATCCTAAGGACTCTAATCCGTGGAAATTCCAATGAAAATTCTTTGAATCAGAGGAGTCCTTAGTTTCTTTATCATATTTCTCTTCCTGCGTTCAACAAAGTTCTGAAAGAAATTGGTATTTTTGTCTCCAAAAAGTATTAATTCTGTAGTATTATTATAGTAATTTTGATTGTAGGTTTAACTAAGAGGGGATCAATAAACCACGGAGGGGAATAAAATGTTTCGATTCGTAATTTTGCCAGCCGCCAGGGTTGTTCTGACAAATCATCCGGTGGTTTCGTGAGGCGTGGCGCTGACCGTTGATACACAATCGAACGGCCTGGATTGGCCTAGCCCATTTCCACACATCGCCGCTCCCCATAAAACCCTCCTCACCCCAAACCCTCTCCCATCGCCGCCTCCTCCCACCACTCCTCTCCCTCCTCGGCAGATCCAATCCACCAACCTCCTCTCCTCCATGGCGCTCTCCGTGGAGAAGACCGCGTCCGGCCGGGAGTACAAGGTCAAGGACCTCTCCCAGGCCGACTTCGGCCGCCTCGAGCTCGAGCTCGCCGAGGTCGAGATGCCGGGCCTCATGGCCTGCCGCGCCGAGTTCGGGCCCTCGCAGCCCTTCAAGGGCGCCCGGATCTCCGGCTCCCTCCACATGACCATCCAGACCGCCGTGCTCATCGAGACCCTCACCGCGCTCGGCGCCGAGGTCCGCTGGTGCTCCTGCAACATCTTCTCCACGCAGGACCACGCCGCCGCCGCCATCGCCCGCGACTCGGCCGCCGTCTTCGCCTGGAAGGGCGAGACCCTCGAGGAGTACTGGTGGTGCACCGAGCGCTGCCTCGACTGGGGCGCCGGCGGCGGCCCCGACCTCATCGTCGACGACGGCGGCGACGCCACGCTGCTCATCCACGAGGGCGTCAAGGCCGAGGAGGAGTTCGAGAGGTCCGGCAAGGTCCCCGACCCGGACTCCACCGACAACCCCGAGTTCAAGATCGTGCTCACCATCATCCGCGACGGGCTCAAGACCGACGCCCGCAAGTACCGCAAGATGAAGGAGAGGCTCGTCGGCGTCTCCGAGGAGACCACCACCGGCGTCAAGAGGCTCTACCAGATGCAGGAGTCCGGCACACTCCTCTTCCCCGCCATCAACGTCAACGACTCCGTCACCAAGAGCAAGGTATACCTCCTTCCCTGGTTCCCGTTTTCCATTTCAGATCTGATGCTCTGTGCCAGCGAGCTTCTACTTATTTGAGCATCATGTTTATGTTGTAGATCTGATTATTTTAGTATTTAGATCTTGTTGTTGTTGCGTAGTTGAGATGAGGCTTAATGGTGAAGCAGCGTTGGGGTATTAGACTAAATCTGTATCTTCGCCTGTGGGTTTAGCAGTGTCTGTTACGCTGATTGTCAACTAACTGACTACTCCACATGCCGGCGTCGGTCTGAATCTGATAATAACAATGGTCACATGTTTTCTGAGTCTGACGGCGATGGAGGGTCTAAGTATAGAATAATCTGGGTAACAAATTTTACTATGTGGCTGCACTCATATTAGTGTGAAGCACTGCTATGTCATGCACTGAATTATGTGATTTATTCTCTGTAGTTTGTTTAATGTACTCTTGTTTCGTTTTAATCAAAAGGTATAATGAAATGACATGTTAACCTTGCCAACAATTTGTGTTTTAAAAAGTAAACTCTAATCTATGTTTCTTCTGTATATTTGTCTTTGTTTCCAGTGTTTGTTAGGCTGGTTGTTAAGTGTTAACTAACTACTAATAATAACATTAGTTGCATGTTTTCTGGATCTGACGGCCAGGGAGGGTCTGAATATAGAATATCATTTGAGCACGAGCACTACGACATACACTGAATTATGTGATGTATTCTATTTACTTGTTTGTTTAATCAATTTACTCTTGGTCTGCTTTAATCAGAAGGTAGAATGCAGTGACACGTTCACCTTGCTAACAATTACTAACCCATTTGTTGTAAAAAAACACTAATCTCAGTTTACAACCTTTACGGTATGCCATGCTCGATTATGTGATTTATTCTGAGTAATTATTTGTTCAGTGTACTCTTGTTCTGTTTTAATCAGAATTTAGAATGCATGACATATTCACCTTGCTAACAAATACTAATCTGGACCATGTTTCTTGTCAACAGTTTGACAACCTTTACGGTTGCCGCCACTCGCTCCCTGATGGTCTTATGAGGGCCACTGATGTTATGATTGCCGGCAAGGTTGCTGTGGTCTGCGGTTATGGTGATGTTGGCAAGGGCTGTGCCGCCGCACTCAAGCAGGCTGGTGCCCGTGTGATTGTGACAGAGATCGACCCCATCTGCGCCCTTCAGGCCCTGATGGAGGGCATCCAGATCCTCACTTTGGAGGATGTTGTCTCTGATGCTGACATCTTTGTGACCACCACTGGAAACAAGGACATCATCATGGTTGACCACATGAGGAAGATGAAGAACAATGCCATTGTCTGCAACATTGGTCACTTTGACAATGAGATCGACATGAACGGCCTCGAGACCTACCCTGGTGTCAAGCGCATCACCATCAAGCCTCAGACTGACCGCTGGGTCTTCCCTGAGACCAACACTGGCATCATTGTTCTTGCTGAGGGGCGTCTGATGAACCTTGGCTGTGCCACTGGCCACCCCAGCTTTGTCATGTCCTGCTCATTCACTAACCAGGTATGATCAATGTGTAGTCAACTGTCAACTAGTATTGAGTTCACAACTGATAGGACAACCATGAGTTAGCATCCAATTTTGTGCTTTGCTGCAGGTCATTGCTCAGCTGGAGTTGTGGAAGGAGAAGGCCACCGGCAAGTACGAGAAGAAGGTGTACGTGCTCCCCAAGCACCTGGACGAGAAGGTCGCCGCCCTCCACCTGGGCAAGCTGGGTGCCAGGCTTACCAAGCTCACCAAGGCCCAGTCTGAGTACATTAGCATCCCAGTCGATGGTCCCTACAAGCCGGCGGCATACCGGTACTAGTGTGTCTGTCCAGCACGACTAGCGGCTGTCCTGAGCCTGAGAGGCGCACGGCGACCTATGAACTATCCTGTTTTCCTTTGCATTATCTATCTAGATTTAGGCATGTTGTCTATTAGGTGGAGGATTTGTCATGGTTTGAGACCGCTGAGGGTGTGGTGGATTGCTATTGCCCAGAAATAATAGTGTTATTATTTTGGTTTAAATGAGGAGGTGTGTTTTGCCGGATACGGTTTTGTCCTTCTGATTCTACATGTCTGATGCTCCGTCCATCGACGTGACAAATCTTTTGCCTCCGTTTCGGAAAAAGAATAGTCCGTGAGTGGTGTGATGTGAGTTACTGAGCTCCAAGGGCAGATAATATTTACATATAGCTGGGCGTTTGTTTATGTGCGCCAGTTTTCAGGCGCTCATTGTTACACACAACAAAAAACGTCTCCTATGGCTAGAACTCAAAGCCTTTGTGTAAAGGACAATAGAAGTAGCGAGCTATTCTATGTTGGCGCTATTATTAGATCGTGTTTATGCGCCTACAGCGGGAGTGTCGGCGCTGAAGAATGGAATGGAACCGGCTGATCGCTAGGCTGCTCAAGGATTATCTTCGAGTCTGACTGTCTCGATATTCTGATATTAAGCCCATCCGGATGCTTCCAAATTGCTCCCAGGGTTTCATTTGCGCATTGTCCAAGAGAGGCGACACAGCTTAGCTAGGGTTTCATATGATCCAAATTATGTAATTTCTTGGGAAGACCTCCGAGTTTTCTCCTAGCTCTACTTGTTTTTTTTTTTTTTGAACAAACTAGCTCTACTTGTTGAGATGCAACTGTTATTTGAGTTGAATAAAGTGTGCCACAAGTTCAAAAGAATGGACACTTTAAACCTTTGGTTTAACAGAATGTAGCAAAGGAAAAATGGAGAAAATTTTCCTTTGGTCTCCGTTTTTTCAGAAGAAAAACACAGGAATTTTACAGTCTGCTTGGACCTCCTTTCCAAATTTCTGTGCATGAATAATGAGACTGATCCTTAAATGGCATAATAACATAGTGCTACCTACACTACTCCCTCTGTTCCATAATGTAAGACGTTTTTTGCCATTACACTAGAATCAAAAAATGTCTTGCATTATAGAACGGAGGGACCCTCTGTCCCATAATGTAGAGACGTTTTTTGCCATTACACTAGAATCAAAAAATGTCTTGCATTATGGAACGGAGGGAGTAGTATAATACGTTAGTTTAGGCTGGTCATGATGGGGAGTAACTTATATTAATGTCATGCATATGACACTAGTCTAACTTACTACCTTCATAGTGCAAAATAACATAGTAGTAGTATCATAAGTGGCTTCATTTATTAGCTTGTAAACTCATCCTTTCTCGGGAAGTGCTATGTTATATTAACATATTAGGCTATCTATAGTGGGAGTAACTTAGGTAGTAACTTAACACACTCCAAGACAATTTTGCTTATGTGGCAAGTATTTAATGAGGAGAGAGATGTTTGGAATAACATAATATATTAGTGTAACATAACGCTTCCCGAGATAAAATAAGTCTATAAGGCAGTAAGTGAAACAATCTATGACACTACTACTAAGATACTTTGTACTATAGAGGTAGTAACTTAGACTAGTGTCATATGCATGACACTAGTAGGAGTATAAGTTACTCCCCACTATGACCAGCCTTATGTTACTCTAAACACCTCTCTCCTTATTAACTACATGCCACATAAGCAAAAGTTTCTTGAAATGCGTTATGTTACTATCTAAGTTACTTCCACTATGACTAGCCTTACAAGAGGGATTACTAATTATACTCCCTCCGTTCACTTTTATAAATCATTTCAGACAACTTAAAATGGGCTGTTTTGTATATTGTCTGAAATGTCTTCGAGGTCTTATAAAAGTGAACAGAGGGAGTACCTTTTATTGTTTGACTTTGTTTATCAGGATTCCTGTGTTTTTCAAATTCCTATGAATCAAACACCCAACTTTGCAAAATTTCTGCGTTTTTCTAACCCTCTATTTTACACATGCATTCCTATCAATTTTCTAGTATGTTCTTTTCTAGAATCTTGTGAACCAAAGGAGGCATAAGGGAATGCATAAAGTAGTCCACATGTCACTCATTGGCGATAATCTTCGTGATACATTCGGCATTCGCATTGCCCCAGCAATCCTCTGAAAGCCTTTTATTACACGCTCATCAACCTCGAGCACCGTACAAGGGAAATAGCATATGCACGGTCGCCGACGAGCTTCCCATCACCTAAGATCATCCCAAGGCATGTGCGTGCACACCAGATACATTACAGTAGTAGCCAGCGCAAGGATGGATTATATGGCGAAGTCGAGCCTCTGAGAGCTCGAGGAGGCGTCTGAAAGGTTTCCTGACATCCACCTCTTGAGCATCTCCAAGGCGGCCTTCGGTTGATCCATGGGTACCATGTGACCAGAATCGTGGACCTGATCATAGTGCCAAAAACATCTCTAGTTAGTCTCACAGTAAAATCCAAACTGATGTAGCGCGGCACAATACGCAACAGGCATTTGCCCTTATAACACTCTGCTCTACTGTATTGACAGATAATCTCTTGAGTAAAGGCCTGGTTATTGTTTGTTCCAGAACTGACTGTTGGTAAGGGGGTCAGCTTTGCGTTTGCGTACCTTCAAGAAACTCAAAGGGCCATGGCTTTTTAGAACGCCGGCTTCTTTTCCATCAACCGTGAAGGGTTTCTCCGCTGAGGACACGAAGGCTTTCTTTCCAGACCATTCCATAGAGTCTACCCATCTTGAGTTTCCTGCCCAAGTCACCAGTAGATTATATATGTATGCCATCAGGAAAACAAAGCTAGAATCAAGAAAATCAATAGCGGAGCATATTTATTTTGAACCGTATATTGTCCTACTTATTTCATGCACTTGTTATACAGTTAGCCGTTATGTACAACACAACATGAAAAGCAATGAAGGTAGATTTTATCCCTTTCTGTGATTTGACAAGTATAGATGACCTCTACTAGGTCAATTATGCCTTGCGTTATTCAAATGTGTGACAACATATATTTCTAAACCGTGCTTCCAATACGATTTCCATACTACAGAACCAATCAAGATTCAAGCTGTATGATGCATATTAAAGCCCATTAAATTCTTAATGGATCTCTTGCACGAATCACAATTGTAAGGAAGCATAGCACAAGTATCAGATGACAAAAGTGTAGCAATGTGATTTTCAGCGTGAAGAATGTCAGATGATATGTGGTATAGACAAAACGGAAGCAAATTATAGCATACAATTTTCAAGAGTTTTCTGTTGCAAGTTGTAAGACACTCACCCAGCCAGTTGCATATGAGATCATACTCTCCAGCATAAATCAGCACTTTGATGTCGTTCTCAAGGAGTTCAGGGATCCCAACTTCAAGGTTCCTCATCCAATCTAAGAGCATAGCCTGATAGACAGTCGGGCTGCAGGAGACGAACTCTATGTCTCCAACGCCTAGGCTCTGTCTGACAGATTTCAGATTGAGAAACTTCTCCAAATTAGAAAAATCATAGCATAGGCTCCCCACGCATGGCTTCCTGACGTCATAATACTGCAAAGATGAGGCGATCAATCAGAAAACTTCAAAAAATGAGGAAGAACCAAATAAACTTTTGTATTCCACCCTACATTTTTGTTCCCGATTATCAACCTGATGGAACTGAATATTGTATTGCAAACAAAATAGGCAGCAAAGCAAGATACAGTGCCAGAGGTACCTGAAACAAAAGACACAATCAAGTGAGGTATATCAGAGTTGGGCTTATGCCTTTTCTTACTTCCATGAACAAATTGGCACAACAAAGCAATGATGTTAATGAAGACAGTCTCCAAGAGGCCAATTGACGAATGGTACAGATTTATTACACACAAGCAAACGACGAGTCCAGGAATAATTACCGCACAGCTTGACAGCAAATTCACAAGCAGGAACTATTTTATTAATCTTGGTAAATTCTGACTGTGTGATTAAACCCATATCCAATGCATAATCGGTGTATGCCTTATACTGTATCGCTGGATCTGTAAGTCCGTTACCAATTGCAAAACCCTGAAAAATTAACAGCAAGGGTGGATTCAAGCGACAAAAACCTTTATAACACAGAACAATATGGATAGATCCAGAAAGAGATGACTAAACCTTCAGATTGATGTGAATGCCCTCATTGTTCTTGTTCCCCTTGTACACCCGAGTTGCAAAGGCAGGAATGTAGTGCCCAGCATATGACTCCCCAGTTATATAGAAATCGTTTTCAACATACTCCGGGTGCTCCTTGAAGAAGGCCTATCAAAATCGCATGCAGAAAGATGCAAGGAACTTATATGAGAAAAAACACAGAAGGCCATTTTTACATCTTGATTGCAACTCACAAATAAGGTCACTCTAGTTCACCTCAACTCTTGCATAACTAACCTTCTCGCCACAATAGGAAGCACCCACATCAAAGGTAAGGATTAACATACATATGAATATATGATGCATACATGCTCACCGACTGGTAGTGCATACCATAATATTTCGAGTCCGTAAGAATGAACTAGGGCTTATCTTCATTTCATTTATGCATCCTATCACAATAGGGACAAGAATTAATTACCTGCAGGAAGTCATATAGGTCGTTGCTGACGGTCGCTTCGTTATGGCGGGTATCCCGCGAATCAGAGCTGTAGCTGAACCCAGTCCCAGTTGGCTGATCAACATAGATAAGATTGGACTCCTGCAGCAGCCAATATCCAAACAGATTGAAGGTTATACAAGGTTCTAAGCAATCTCTAAGAAAAATACCACACAGATTGATTAGTACACAAACTGTCTGTATATATATTATACCTGATCCCAGCCAAACTCATTCCAGAGTAGCGACATGTTGTCTGCTATGTTGAAGGGGCCATTCTCGTAGAAGAGGGCTAGCTCGCTGCTGCAGCCGGGCCCTCCCGTCAGCCAGATCACCACGGGGTCCTCCTTCTTGTGCCGCCTGGATTCGAAGAAGAAGTAGAAGAGCCTACACGGTGCGCAAAAGTGGCAGATGTCAAGACACGGGAACTGGATCCTCACGAGAGACGCGGCATGAACGAAGAGGAGGAGACGGGAGGAGTGAGCTCCGCTCACCTGGCGTCGTGAGTGGTGGGGAGGCGGTAGTACCCGGCGTGGTGCCCGAGGTTGCTCACCGACGTGCCGCCGCCGCCGTCGTCCCCGGCCACCAGAGACGCGAGGCGGATCGGCCTCTCGACGAGGGTTCCGGCCGGGAGAGCATCGCTGCCGCCGACGCCGACACCGCCGGGGCGGCGGGGGAAGGCGTCGCGGGGGTGGAGGTTGAGGGCGCGGATGAGGTCGGCGCCGGCGGAGCGGGGGGTCTTCGGGGCGAGGGAGCGCGCCGAGGAGGGGAGGCGGAGCAAGGATTCGTGCTCCGGCGCGGCGGCGGCGGCGGCGGCGAGGAGCAGAAGCAAGAGGGTGCGAGACTGACCTGTGGGTCCCATGGCTACCGGTGGTGGTGCGGTGCGGTGACCTGAACTGACGGAAATGTGGGAGTGATACTGCTACTAGATCTTTTTGGCCTGTTTCTGCGACGATGATGGGCCCACCGGCAGCGAGAGTCGAAGGCATCTTTTGACCTCGCGCGAGCAGGAGGGTGTGCGTCGTCCACGTGCCTGAGTTTTCGATGAGTCTAGACTTCCAGTCATCTCATAGTGTGTTCCCAACTCTGCCCCTGCGAAAATAGTTTTTTTTTTTAGCGTTCCGCTAAGCTACCGGTGAATCTCTGGCCAACGGGCTTCTCCCACCTTCTTGAGTAGTATCTCACTTCATTTGGTTTTCTTATTACTGGTATTCGATTCCTTTGCTGTTTTTCTTTGGCGTCGGTATTTCTCTGCCCGGACGGGTGTTAAGATCTTTTCAGGGCCGGCCCTAGCATCTTAGAGGTCTTTGTGCGAACTTCTGAACTCCACCGGCCATGGGCCCTCGCCTTGGCACGGCTCTGACTGCCACGACTATTACCAATAATGTTGTGGCAGGTGTGTAGTGGCTGCGACCCGTCGGAAGAACTGACAACGAGATTCATCCAACGAAAAAAATCATTGGTTGCATGGTGCCTAATTAGTGGAGTATTGCATGCTTTTTTTAGCTTGAATCGGAGTATTGCATGATGCATGGGGCCTAATTAAAGGAGTGTTGCATGCTTTTTAATTTTGTGAGAAGGAGTATTGCATGCTGCGACTCATACTTGCCAAACTAAATGGGATTTTTCGCTGCATGGAATGGATACACATCTCACACTGCATAGATCCGGCATTAATTGAGATCGATAATCAAGGATATTAGCAGATTGGCTGATTTCATGGCCAAAATTTTCGCCGCAGAGTTAATTCCTAGCTTGGTCGCGCAGCGGGAGTAGGTGACTGGCTGAATGGTTGTCTCTTGGCTGGTCTTTTTACCTTCTCTATCTTTTCTTCTTCCTAATATGCTTATATATCTACTAGAGACATGCAAACGGATGGTCCCCTGCTTGGGCTGGGCCCTAGGCAGTCGCACTCCTCGCCATGCCCCAGGGCCGGCCCTGGATCTTTTCCTCCTCGCAACGTGGCTTCGTCTCCCTTTTGTCCGCCCCTTCAGCAGACAATGACGGGGCGATGAGTAGATAGGTTAGGGTTCTAGACCTCATAAGCGTGACGGCTCGGAAGGAAGGCGACGCTTCTTCTTCGAGTCAGTCTTTCGATCGGGTTCCAAGAATCCTTCACTCCACCCGTCGCGAAGGATTAGACGAAGCTCCGACGTAAATTCCTATCATCTCATCGGGTCGGCAAGGTTGGGATTTCTCGTCACGCGTATGCGACAATGAGATTTGATGTCAAGTTCTACAAATCAGTTCAAGGGTTTAACAACGACAAATGCGACTCTAGGGCATTGGTCCTTAAGGGCACATGCATGAGAAAATCTCAACTGTTATCGACAAGGTCAGGTTGACTTCGGTATAAAAACGACACGTCGGTGGCTCGTTCCGGTGGCAATAGTGGTCCTTTGGTGATTCAAGGGCCTTAATGCAATCCATATCATTTTTTGATGTTTTGTATTTCCGGTGAACTTTTATAATAGATTTGACTCCTTTTTGCAAAATATAGGTATTTCTCCACGGAGGCCCACAACTTTTTATGATACTAGATGATGCCCCCCGTGTTGCTGCGGCCTGCGGGAACCATGTTAAGACAAATGCATCAATAAGTGCTTAAAAGCAACTAAAATTAATGAGAATACAAATATAAGAGTGTACTTAGTTTACATTTTAGAAAGAATAAAGACATGCAAAGTATGTGACAAAATGATTTAGGGATAAGTATATTTTTCGTCTCTCAATTTTCTCAAAAGTATAGAAATGGTCCTTCAACTTCAGAACCAGTAAAACTTAGTCGCTCAACTTCTTAAACCGGATAACTTTAGTCCCTCGTACCGCTTCGGGTGGTTTCATTGATGACATGGCATGGATTTGACCATGGTCTTCCAAGTTGATTGTCACCACATCATTTTTTTTTCTCTCTCTCCCCTCTTCTCGTCTTTGTTCTGTTTTCCTCTGCAATAGGAATTTCGTCGAATAGTTGATGTGCACACTTGTGGGGTCGTTCTGCCCGCGCTCGTCGGCCTCGGCCTGTTGTTGCCGCCTTAGAGCAGAAGATAGGAGAGACATAGAGCGTTGGGAGGAGCTGACGGATGGCTGGGCCGGGAAGACGAGGTGCGGCGAGGCCAGCAGGGCCATGGCGGAGCTGTGCGTGTGACCAGCAGCGCCGAGGCACGCGGCCGGTGCAATTTTCGGGGTACATCCTCTCCCCTAGCAGTGGACACCTTGAGGCGGCGCTACAGGTCGCGAGTGCGCGGCTAGAGGCGCATGACTTGGCCATGGAGGACCTGCACGCCTCCCTCCTTTGTGGTCAACGTTCAATAAGCACTCAAGCAGTACAGCCTAGACCACGGCTCCTCGCTCGGGTGCGATGTGTGCACGCCCAGTGTGATGCTCACGCTTAGCTTGGCGTTTGCCATTAAGAAGCTCATGCAGAGCACGGTGCGTGCCTGCTGCTCGCATGTATGAGACAACGCCGAGGCGGCGCGGCAGGGCATGGCATAGCCCAGTGGCAGCGGAGCACGGCGATGTGCGGCGGGCACGACTTCACCGTGCTGCGGGTCCTTCAAGCTGATGTGTGGCAAACTTCACTTTTTTCGCATCCGTGCATCCTGCTGTGGTCAACTCTCTAACTGTCTTGCGGAGCCAGACATCTGCTACTATCGTCTCGGTGCTACTGGAAAACACCAGTGGATTCAGCCTAAGAAAACGGGCTAAATGATCAACAGGTGGTGGTGGTGGTGGGTTGTTGTTGTTGTTCCCCTGATTTTGATTCTGGACTAACAACTGCATCAATGTGTTCTGCTGCTGGATCAACTGGGTGAGCTCCGGTAGAAAGGTAAATCCGGGGTCACGTCTCGGAGGCTTCTGAGGTTTCAGAAAAAATGAGATTTAAGAATAGAGGGGGGGTCTAAAGAGAAAACACTACCCATATGCACATGAGGCAAAAGCAAACAATTCACTTCATTCAATCAATCAAACAAGGGCATACAATCGATCTAACTATCGTAAAAGTGATCGGACTACTATATTTACATGGTGGACTACTACTACTGATGAGGTGGTCTACTAGAAATATTCTTCGGTTGCAGACTCCATTATATCTGCTCCAGCTTCATCAACATAGTCATCATCGCTATCATCTGGATCCGAGTCGGTGTCGTCGATGATGATGTAGTCTTCCGAGCGAATCTCCTTGGGTTCTTCGTCTTCTTCTACTGGTGTAGGGCCTCCCATAAATATTCCGATCTTCTTGATCAGATCATTATTCTTCTCCACTAATACTTCGATTTCCTCTCCATAATCTTCACGTGTAGCCTTGAGTTCTTCCTCCAGTTCCTTGATTCTTGTCCTCGCCTTCTTCAGATCTATCATGTCGGCGCACATCTGGTTCTCCTGACGTCGAATGTGCTGGTTTAACTCTTGGATAAAAGCTGCGACTGATCTATCCTTTCTGGTGCTGATCATCTCCCAGTGCTCATCTCAGCGCCCACAAATCTGGTAGATAGTGTTGGGGAACATAGCAGAAATTCAAAATTTTCCTACGTATCACCAAGATCTATCTATGGAGAGACTAGCAACGAGGGGAAGGAGAGTGCATCTACATACCCTTGTAGATCGCTATGCGGAAGCGTTCAAGTGAACGGGGTTGATGAAGTCGTACTCGTCGTGATTCAAATCACCGATGACCAAGTGCCGAACGGACGGCACCTCCGCGTTCAACACACGTACGGAACGGAGACGTCTCCCATGCCTTGATCCAGCAAGGAGGAGGGAGAGGTTGATGAAGATCCAGCAGCACGACGGCGTGGTGGTGGATGCATGGCGTCACAGTAGCAGGGCTTCGCCTATACTACGAGAGAGAGACGTAACGGGGAGAGAGGGAGGGGCTGCACCAAAGGCAAAAAGGTGTGTTTGAGAGGCCCTCCTACCCCACTATATATAGGAATCCCAAGGGGGGGGTGCGCCAGCCCCTAGGAGATCCAATCTCCAAGGGGGCGGCGGCCAGGGGAGGAGTCCTCCCCCCCCCCCAAGGCACCTAGGAGGTGCCTTCCCTCCTTGGGACTCTTCCTTAGGGTTTCCCCCTTCACCCTAGGCGCATGGGCCATAAGGGAAGTGGCGCCCCAGCCTACTTTGGGCTGGATCCCTTCCCACTTCAGCCCATGGGACCCTCCGGGATAGGTGGCCCCACCCGGTGGGCCCCCGGGACCCTTCCGATGGTCCCGGTACAATACCGATGACCCTGAAACTTGTCCCGATGGCCGAAACAGGACTTCCTATATATAAATCTTTACCTCCAGACCATTCTGGAACTCCTCGTGACGTCCGAGATCTCATCCGGGACTCTGAACAATATTCGGGTTACTGCATACACATATCTTCATAACCCTAGCGTCACCGAACCTTAAGTGTGTAGACTCTACGGGTTTGGGAGACATGCAGACATGACCGAGACGTTCTCCTGTCAATAACCAACAGCGGGATCTGGATACCCATGATGGCTCCCACATGTTCCACGATGATCTCATCGGATGAACCACGATGTCAAGGACTTAATCAATCCTGTATACAATTCTCTTTGTCTATCGGTATGTTACTTGCCCGAGATTCGATCATCGGTATCCAATACCTAGTTCAATCTCGTCACCGGCAAGTCCCTTTACTCGTTCCGTAACACATCATCCCGTGATCAACTCCTTGGTCACATTGCGCATATGATGATGTCCTACCGAGTGGGCCCAGAGATACCTCTCCGCTTACACGGAGTGACAAATCCCAGTCTCGATTCGTGCCAACCCAACAGACACTTTCGGAGATACCTGTAATGCACCTTTATAATCACCCAGTTACGTTGTGACGTTTGATACACCCAAAGCATTCCTACGGTATCCGGGAGTTGCACAATCTCATGGTCTAAGGAAAATGATACTTGACATTAGAAAAGCTTTAGCATACGAACTACACGATCTTTGTGCTAGGCTTAGGATTGGGTCTTGTCCATCACATCATACTCCTTATGATGTGATCCCGTTATCAACGACATCCAATGTCCATGGTTAGGAAACCATCTATTGATCAACGAGCTAGTCAACTAGAGGCTCACTAGAGACATGGTGTTGTCTATGTATCCACACATGTATCTGAGTTTCCTATCAATACAATTATAGCATGGATAATAAACGATTATCATGAACAAGGAAATATAATAATAACCAATTTATTATTGCCTCTAGGGCATATTTCCAACAGATAGTATCCTTGAGATCATTGCGGTAAACTTCTCCAATGCATCCCATGGCGATGTGAGCTGCCATGCTCTTTCCTAGACTCCAAGTTGGTGCATCAAAAGAAAACTCTATGGGCTCAGTGACTGGCATGAACATCCTTCCTGGAACTTGAACTTGAATCATCCAACGCTCTTCTTCAGGTAAAGTGGCGTTGTAAATTCCGGTGAAGCTTGGTACTCCTATGTTCAGGTATCTAGTGACTTCCTTCAAGTGACGTCCAAAGGGTGTATCTTCATCCGGTTGAGTGAACTTGTTCCTTGCATCCGCCATTCTAAAAGAGTAGAAAAGATGAGAAGTCAGAAAGAGAAGAGAGTGAGTAGTGATCTAGGTCTTTAGCTTAGTGGTCGTGTCCTACAGTCAGCGTGTGCTCTGATACCATCTTGTAGCGACCAGACCTCAAACGGTCCAATCTCTGTGCTCAGGTGTCATCCCTGGATCAGTAATGCTGACACCACACAGTACTTGAAGGATTTATAACAGAGTAGCAATCACACAGTTATTACATCGAGTGTCTCAAAAGAGAACTTATTACAATAAATATGGCTTAAGGCCATCTAATAACGATAACAACGGAAAGCTTGGAATATAGGTGAGTCCATCAACTCCAACGGCATCACTGAGTATAGAACCACGACCTAAAAACACCTTAACCATCGTCTGAAAAGTCTGCAACATTAACGTTGCAGCCCGAAACGGGTCAGCGCATGGAATATGCTGGCAAAGTAACACATAGAGAGTAATGGAATGAAATAGGCTATTCTATATGCGTATTTGGCTGGTGGAAAGCTCTATGGTTATAGTTTTGCGTAAAGCCAATTTTTCCCTACTGCAAAGGAGTAAATTTTATTTAACTATCATGGTAGTTGTTAAACATTGAAAATGGTTGACAGCATTCTCAATCCCAATTAAGCATCATCATTAAACAAAACCCAACAAAATTAAATTTTAGAGTAACATGTTGAGATTCACATGATAATCCAGGTACTAGATACTCAAGATGTCCATAACCGGGGACACGGCTAATCATGATTAGTTTATACACTCTGCAGAGGTTTGCGCACTTTTCCCCACAAGACTCGGTCGCCTCCTTTTGGTTTCTCGCACTACATGGTGTTTGAGAAGACGGATGACCGAGACATAGTCTTTCAGAAGCGCTAGCACCTTACGATCGGGTAGACCGTTACACCTACTTTCCCCTACATCTGCTAGTCTACCACTATAAGAGTTCGCACAACTTAATCAACTATGCTAGAGCCCATAATAGCTTGTGGCTGCACACGGGAGTTTCTAGCATGAATAATCTCATGATCCCTTTAAGCCTGGGTGGCAGTCCAAAAGAAAACAGGCAATCGCTGGAATACCCAGGTGCCTTAATCCACCCAGATGTGTGTTTAAGTTGCCACCTTAAATAAACCATTAATTAACAATCTCACATCTGTCATGGATACACTCACCCAATCCACGTCTACTATCATAGCATGGCGTAATAAGCAAACGTAGAAGTAACTCCCAAAGGTTTGATGTAACAGGACAATATGTGCTACCTCATCAACTACTTCCCAAACCCACAATTTAATTAGATCCTAATCATGCAATGTGTGAGGATTGATCTAATGCAATAAAACTGGGTAGAGGGAAAACATGATCAAAATGTTACTTGCCTTGCTGATGATCCGGAAAACCTAGCGATTCGAAGTAGCAAGCGACGCACTCCGGGTACTCTATCGCAAACAAACAAGTATACAATAAGTACTCAACTAATGCACAGGTAAAACTCAAATAAAAGATCTAACCAGAAAGTTCAACTTAAGAACTCCGGTTGGCAAAAAGAATCAAATCGAACGAAGCAACGAAAAACAAACGGCAAAAGAAACAGGCTTCATTTACTATTCTGGATCTAGGGCAAATTTTACAGTGGCAAAAACTTGTTTGAGTTGGTTAAATGGAAAGAGGGTTTCGAGACGAAACTCCAGTCGCTTGAATCGCCTGATTCCGATAAACGAGCGAAAAGTTAGACTAAAACGAAAATCGGATCAGAAATCACGATCAGAAAAATCGCGGATTTAATCCGAGAAAAAGAAAAACGACGAACGTTCGTTAAACCGAACGAACGGACGAACACTCGCTAATTAAATAAACCAGAAAAACCCAATCTATTAAAAAACCAAAACTAAAAAAAAACGAACAAAACCATCGGAAAACCGAACGGTTTTTCGAGAAAAAACGGCAGTGGCGAGACAACCTCCGACGACGGTGATGTTGGCGGCGGCGGCGCTCCGGCGGCAGCGGGGCGGCGGCGGCGGCGCAGCGCGAGGGCGGTGGCGGCGCGGGGCTAGGGCGGCTAGGGTTTGGGAGGGGGGTCCGGCTGGGCCTTCCCGGCTTATAAAGCCGTCCGGGCCTAGTGTCCGGGTTGGACACGGCCCGTTAGGTCTGTTGCGGTTTTTTTAAATAGTTACGCTTAGAAAAAAATAAAAGAAATACTAACCGGACTCCAAAAATCCCAAAATAAATTTTCCCCGGCTTCTAAAATCAAGCCGCACAGGGTGAACATTAATTTGGGGCCTAAATGAAATTTTGAAAAACGCGCATTTTTCCTAAATTCAAATAAAATAGCGAATAAAACCAACATAAAATCTTATTTGATTTTTTTATTAAATTCTCAATATTTTTTATTTTGGGAAAGTCATTTTATTCCCTCTCTCATATTTTTGTAATTGTAATAGAAATAATTAAAGATAAAATAAATAAAATCAAATGATCCTATTTTCAAAATTTGAGACAACTCAAATATGAAAATAACGAAATCCCCAACTCTCTCCGAGGGTCCTTAAGTTGCGTGAAATTTGTAGGATCAACCAAAATGCAATAAATATGATATGCAATGATGATCTAGTGTATAACATTCCAAATTGAAAATTTGGGATGTTACACAACTAATTCTAAAAAATATTCCCTCCGTCCGGAAAAGCTTGTCCCTCAAATAGATGTATCTAGCACTGCATCCATTTGAGGGACAAGCTTGGGACAAGATTTTCTGGACGAAGAGAGTATTTCATTACTTCAAAACACAATGGTTTCACTCATTTCCAAATACTGATTTCAATTACTCATTCAAAGTGATTTCATATTTCACAAAATCGAGGTTTCAATTATTTTCAAAGATCGGTTTCAGTTATTTCGAAAGATCAATTTCAATAGTTTCAAAAACGTCGGTTTTGATTATTTAAAAGACTCATTTAAAATTTTATAATAAATGGTTCATATCATTTTCAAAATACCCATCCAATTTTCAAACCCATTTCATTGTGTTCGAAGATTGATTTTGATCAATTCAAAATATCAATTTTGGTTTCTAAGAAGATCTATTTCATTTTTTTCAAACAACCAACTTCATTATTATTTTAAATCAATAAAAAATGATTCCAACTTTAGTAACACTCTTATTAACACTACCATTTTCACGCGTTTCAAATAACCCATTTCCGTTTTTTTAAATAGGCCGACTAAAAAAATTATTCGAAAAAAGCAATTGCAATTGCGCTAAAACTCAGTCGACTGAGTTTTTATAAAGTCTCAGTTGAATCTCTTTACCGTTAGATTTCTGTGTTGCTTTATGATGTGTGCAGCCCTGTTGACTTGTAAATGAGCCCACGTAGGGGACGAACTGGGTGGGCTGCGTTTTTGTTCTGTTTTTTGTGTGTGTCAGGGCAGGCTTTGGACGGTGGGTTGGAAAATACAATTTTTTACTTTGTTTGTTGGGCTTTATTCTGTCCAGGTCAGCTTCTATTTTCTTATTCTTTCCTACAAGCGAGAACGGACATATATATAGACTGAAGTGCCTTGTGTCGGTATTAGGAGCAGTATGAAGCATTTAGCTTACAACCCCTGTAAATTATTATTATTATTACCTTTTTATTTTTTATTTTATTTTCCATTTTTGGGTTTATACCGGATTGCTAAACTAAGTTTTAGCCAAGTCCCAATCAACTCTTTGACCGTTAGATTTTCCTATGCTTGTCTTTGTATTAAATTGAAATGTTTTAGGTGCGCGACCGACCTGTTTTCTTCCTTGTTTTTTGTTTCTCTCGTGTCGGCCGGGTATGCGCTATGGGCTGACCTTTAGCGGTTATTTTTTCTTGTCTAGTTTTGGGATTTCCCTTTTTGTTTTTTAGGCTGCAATTTTTCAGAGGGGGAAACAAACCGTCT
Organism: Triticum urartu; assembly: GCF_056163025.1. Classification (NCBI taxonomy): domain Eukaryota; kingdom Viridiplantae; phylum Streptophyta; class Magnoliopsida; order Poales; family Poaceae; genus Triticum; species Triticum urartu. The sequence goes on from NC_141874.1 coordinate 705,244,617, forward strand.
GAAGAGGGAGGAGAATCGGTTGAGAACTATCGGGAGCAACCATTTTGTATGATCATTATATTTTATTTTATTTTTGTAAGTGTGTAATGTTTTTTATTATGTTTCTTGTGATGATGATTTTTATTTTTGCATTTTGTATTTTCAAGTTTTTCTTTTTCTTAAAACTTTTTTGTACCATTTTTTATTAAACAACTTTGGGGGGGGGGGGGGAGGGCAATTGCATGTCCGCCATTAGGCACACAACTGCAAGTGTCGTGCCTGACTATAACTCTGTGCAATTTTGTGTCAGGAGGTCAACTGCATGCCTGCCACCAGGCATGCAATTGCAAGTGTCACCCTCGATTGCAACTCTATTTTTCTGTGTCTGAGGGGTAGTTGCATGTTTGTCACCAGGCATGCAACTGCATGTGTCGTCCTTGACTGCAACTATGTGGTGTTTGTCAGTCGGGGAAGGGAGGCATTTGCATTACTACCACTAGGCACGCAACTACAAGTGTCGCCCCAACTGGAACTACGTGTCATCAACGTGACTGCATTTCTATGGTGTTTTTGTCCGGGGAGGGAGAAATTTCATGTCTGCCACTAGGCACACAACCGCAAGTGTCGCCCTGAATGCAACTGCATGTCTTCAATGCGATTGCAACTTACCGGTGTTTTGTCGACGGTAAGGAAGTTGCATGTCAGGCACTAGGCACGCAACTGCAAGTGTTGCACACGACTGCAACTGCATGTCTTCAACATGGTTGCAACTCAGTGGTGGTTTATAGGAGGAGGGGTAGTTGCATGTCCTCTACTATGCATGTAACTGCAAGTGTCGCCACTGTATGCAACTGCATGTCTTCAACATGATTGCAAGTGTCGCCCTGACTGCAATTGCATGTCTTCAACACGACTACAACTTACCAGTGTTTTGTCGAGGGGAAGGAAGTTGCATGTCAGGCACTAGGCACGCAACTGCAAGTGTCGCCCTCCGACTGCAAACTGCATTTCTTCAATGCGATTAACAACTTATTGGTGTTTTGTCAGGTGAGGGGGCATTTGCATGTCTTCTACTAAGCATGTAACTGTAAGTGTCGCCCCCAACTGCAATTATATGTCTTCAATGCAACTGCAACTCTGTTGTATTTTATCGGGGAGGGGCAGTGGAAGTTGCATGTTTGCCACTAGACATGCAACTACAAGACTCGCCTTCGGTTGCTTCGTATGAGATTTTGTTAAATAAATATTCAACTTCGTGTCCAACCTATTTAAAAAATTGTCTTGTATTATCCAATAAATATAGATATTTCTTGAAAGAAAGAAAGAAGAAACAAGATAGAAGAAAATAAAAGTAAAGGCAGAAGAAAAAAGAAACATAAAAAACAATTCAGTAAGAAAATAGAGAAACAAAAGAAATGAAAGGGAAAAAACTAAAAAATATTCATGTGCCACCTTTTTTTGAGTCTAATTCATTTTTCCAACTAAACCAGAAAAATTGAAACCCGTAGCTAGGGTGTGCGCTGGGCTAGTTACCCACACGTAACTATTATATTTTCATTTTAAATTATTTCTATAGTGTTTTCTCCATTGTTTTTCATCTCTCCATTTTCCACTTGTTGAATAGGCCGAAGTATTTCTCCCAGGGGCCAGCAAGTTAGCCGTGTATTTGTACCTGTAGCAGAATAGAGAAGGGAATTAAATTGGTAAAAAGAAAACAAGTCACATGGGGCAAGCCCAGCCCAAGACGTGGAGACAACGAAGCAGCACCAGCCTCCAGCCCTGTGCGGGGAGCAAACAGCCTAGGGCCGATGTCGCTGACATCAGCGACTACTGAGACGTAGGCCGAATTCAGTTTTTTCACATGACCAATTTCATATTAAAAAAGTTCTGAATATTTTTTATGGTAAACTTTGACAAATATTTTGTATGGTTGCGAATTTCAACACGAAATGGCATATGTGGAAGTTGTGGAAAAATAACAAAATCATTGCTTTAAAAATGCTACTTCCTCCGTTCCGAATTACTTGTCGCAGGTATGGATGTATCTAGATGTATTTTAGTTCTAGATACACCCATTTCTGCGACGAGTAATTTGAAACGGAGGGAGTAGTTTTAAAAACGTTTTGGAGTTCTAATTTTGTTTTTTTCCCACGGCTTGCGCGAATGGCAATTCTGAAATCTGAGTTGGCCATTTTCCAGACTCTGTAGTGCTGACACTGTTTATAACTTTAAAAAGAAAAAACAGGCGACGCAACTGCGGGGGTTCCAGCTCCAAGTCTCCAACCGTCTCATCTGGTTCCGCCATTACAGGCACTCCAAGCGCACCCTGCTTCCGCCATCCCATCGGTGGTCTCCTCGGGCCGTGGCACCGGGCCGGCCTACCCCTCCGGCCTGACGGCGAGCTCCTCCTCCGCGCCCAAGCCCTCCGGCCTCTCGACCGTGTCGCGGCGTCCGCCCTCCCGCTTCCGAGCGCGGTTCTCCGCCGTGAGCATCGCCACCGCTTCGCTGAGATCCCCTCCACGCCCCCTCCGCCTTCCTTCTGCGGCTGCGCCTACGCGCCGACGTGACGCGACCTGCCTCTGCTTATCCGTCTCTGGGCCGGCGGGTGCCTGCTACATGTTCGACCAAATGGTTCAGTGCCCGTTTCTCCTTTCTCTTACTAGTTTTACAACTTCCAGAAAATCGTGATCCTGCGCTACCAAGCCTTATGGCAGTTCCATCTGAACCCGCCACTGCCATCACCGCGAACCGGGACTTTGGAAATTCGACTGGGTTTGATCATTCTGTACCAAGTCTGCTTGCATTTGACCTATTGCCGGGCTAGCTTCATCACTCAAATAAAGGTACCTCATCATTTGACCTGCGACCTTATTAACGACACATTTAATACTGAATTTTTAAGAATGTTAGTTTTCCAAACCATTTTTAAATGAATGCTTAGTCCCCACGGCACGTTTGTTTCTGCCAGCCCTGTTTTCCAAGTGAGAATGCTGCAGCCTTCAGACTGCAGGGGCCATTGAGGGGTTTGCCGCTTCTTTTATCACTGTTCTCAATTTTTTCTAAACATAATGGGTCGCATTGCATTCATGTGGCTTAGGGACAAAGAAACCAAAATGGTTAATTCTGTTATGTGCCTGATTCTAAAGAAAGAATTCATAAATATCTTTATATTCTAGTGTATTTCTGACCATTTGGCGCCCAAATTCAGACCTGATACAACACCAGTTTTCCATATGCTACAGGCTTGCTCTTACGTATTTAAGGAAAAAGCTAATGATTTGTAATCCATTTAATTTGGCTTGGATGATGAGTGATTGTTGATTTGCAGTGTGAATCTTGTGCTGTTCTGTCATACAATTACCTTATCCACTCTAACTCGGTTCCTTTTGGTTTGCAGGGTCATGGTTCATCTTTACTTCGAGATCTAACTCTCCATAGCAATAAATTCTACAAATACGACCAGCTTCAATCTGCTTCGAAATTATGGTACTTATCTATCGTTCTGGGATAATTATCTACTATTTTATTGTGCTGGCCTATTTTCATGAGCATTCCTTTCTATGCCTGAAACCACTTTTCAGTCTTGACATGGGATACCGAGTATTCATGCCCTCCTACACCTTCCTACATGGTGTATGTGAGAGCACTGCATTGCTGGGGGATTTATCCTGATATCAGTAGTAATAACTCAGCACTGCATTGCTGGGGATTTATCCTGATATCAGTAGTAATAACTCAATATGTCAGCTAATTTTGCATGCTGTATTCATCAGATCCTGTTCACATTCCTAATAATTGAGTAGCTTGGGTTTCTCATATAGCATTAATTAACGGTATTGCATCTCAATATAGTGGAACTTTTCAAGCAACTTTTAATCTTGATGTTGTTCTGTTGTTTTTGCATGGAACTTCTTAATAAGCTGTAGGTAATGTGTTGTCGGCCTAATAATACATACACTTTTTGTTATGACCATTGCAACTCATGTCGAACTACTGTTGCTTGGGAAATAAAAATGTTGATAACCTTTTCCGATGCAATCTATCAGCGTGTTGTGTTAGAATTTTCTGCCTTCTACAACTAAGGAGTTAGGACCATGCTGTATTGCTGTGTGCTTATCAGGTCGTATACGTTCAACTACAGCGCCAATTAGTTGGATTCCCATGTTACTAAAAAAAGGAAACTAAATTTAACGTAGACATATTCAAGCGTGTAACTAAAGCAAATAACACTAATTTCTCCATTTAATTTAGTTTTTACAAGTGCAATGACAACTTTTGCTGCCTTCAATTTACTGTTCCTCTGGTATGGCGGGTGTATCACCAGGATCTTAGCAGCCATGCCATCTGATGCTTTAATTGGGAACTTTCAACCGGTGAGGTAACCGAGAATTCCTCCAAAGTCTTACCACTGTTAAGCAGAAAATTTGCAAGTATTCTTTCGAGTTGCCGTCCTTTATAATTTACAATGTTGATTCTGCTAAGTTTATGGCCCAAGCATCTGATGTACAACTGCCACAAACTATCGGTCACATGGCTACTACAGTCGACCTCATCGCCACTGTCATCTTCAGTCTCGGTACGCGATTCGCCATGGGACATACAGCAGTACACTTCCTTCTTTTGAGGCTGTCCCAGAGGAAACGGCGACAATACTTCCAGGTTCTTGGTTTCACGAAGCAAGACGGTGACAGACCGGACGGCATGGCCCTCGCGCAGGCAGCCTTTGAGGCCCAACTGCCTAAGAGGTAGCCCCCGAACAGCATCTGCAAGCAAGCTGCTGTGGTAAGCCATTGATGGTTGCAAGGAAAGGTGGAGATACGCCAGCTTGGTGCGCTGGTTGATGAGTCCTGTGACCGGAGCAACCTCAGTCGATTTCCTTTTGGAGAGGTCTTCACAGATTTCAATCGTCAGCGCCATGACTCCTTTTTAGTTTGCAACATCGAAGGGCGACTCATGGGGAATGCCGCCTTTGTAGTGCAGAGACCGCAAACGTGAGCTGTGCAGCTTGACGAGGCTGGCATGGTGGCAGCAGATCATGGCGAACCTCCACAGACCGCAGGTGAGCGCTCTCCACCAAGATCTCGCTGACGCTTGGGAGCTCCTGCAGTGTCAAGTCGGCAAGGCTGGGCAGCTTGAGAGCAGCAGCTGTAGCATCCCTTTTGGGTCCATGATTTTGACGATGTAGAGCGTCTGCAGAGACGACCACGCCCTGGGGCAGGTTGAGCGTCCAGTTCGCGAGCCTCATGTGGCGGAGCGTGATGCACCGAAGAGATGGTGCCGCGCCTTGACGTTTATATTCCACTGGTGGACGTCGAAGTTCCCCGAGGCCTTCTCCGACGATCATGCGTCCGGGCTCGTGCTAGTACCTGAGCTTGATGTCGATCTTCTCAACGCCGGAGGTCACAGTGGAGACGACCCACTGGTCTAGCAGGCCGGAAGGTGGGTACAAGGCGTCGAGGCGGAAGGTGCAGATGGGCGTCCCGGGGGGCTTGTCGAGGATCGTGACGGTCACCATCTGGCTGAAGCAGACCTGCTTGTCCGAACATCATTCCCGCTTGCCTTTCTTGGGGTCGGCGAGGGCGATGACCGGGACGGCCGCGTAGATGCCGCACTACCGGCAGGACAGCGCGCTGGTGGGCACGGCCTTGTCAGATGGGAGGTGGGAGAGCACGAGCTGGAGCGCCCTATCGGGGAGGGCACTCAGCCGGTCCTCCTGCCTCTTCATCTCTACCCTGTATTTGTTCGTGTATGTGCCCGCAGACGGTGATACGGGAGCCGGCCATCTAACTGTGTCCGCATACATATCAAACTGGATATAAACAAACTGGTCAATGCAAGCATGATGATTTTCATTAAACCCAGACTAAATCATTACATTTTTGGCATATTTCATTAAACAAAAGCAGTCAGACCCTAACCTAATCTAAATCTTGCGGGCACCCGTGCTCCAAGTCCTTGTTGGGCCCCAGGAAGTGAAGGTGTGGTTATCGAGAGGAAGAGTAGGACATGAGACATGGAAAGGCTCACATGAGACACGACAAGAGGCGTCGTCGCCTCCCATGCCCTACTCCTCGGCGGAGTCCACTCCTTTGCCGTCGCTGGTGGAGGTGAGGTCGGCGATGGATGTGGACGGGCCGGCTTTGTGGTCATAGCAAAGGTGCAGCTGCGGCGTTCCTGTTCGCGACCGCCTCCCTATGTGCTCTCAGACATTCAGTTGTACTTGTCCCATGAATCTATGACTGTGTCATATGCAAGCATCCGCAATGCAGCCGTGCGCTTCTGGTAACCAGAGAATCCAATCCTTCCTACGTCATCCTTTTTTAGGATGAAGTAGTCATCATAGGACTAGACTTCATTGTAAAGGCGATCAAAGACAATTTGTCGCATCCAAAAGCGTCAGTGAAAATTGCCGTGAAATATGGCATTGGGGGCAAAGTACTCGTCCATCAGCGTCAAATGCCTTGTGCCCTGTTGCGATTCAGTACTCGATGATCCTTGATTGATCCCTTGAAATTGAGGACATGCTCTTTTGCACTCTCCGCGTCTCCAAGGACTGCCTGCATCATTGTTGCTTCATCGGCATAATCCTCCTCGTCGGATGAGTTGCCGGACGAATCAACATAGTGCTCGTATATGTACTCCATGTCTGAATCCATTGCTTCAAAGAAAGGAACCAAAAGTTTAGCACGGGCATTTCACCAAACACTTGTCGGGCGTGGTGACACCCGTTGGGGCGGATGGTATGGTACCTGCGCAGCGTATGAACGAGAGGGGTGGACCAACAGCGAAGGACAAGTGGCATGGCAACCCGGTATAGCGGTGGAGGTTGCGGAGGTCCCGGAGGGTTTGGTGGGCGGCCGGGATGGTTAGCGGCGACGTCAGTGAGGGACGAAGTAGATGCAGTGAAAGAGGGAAGAATGAACACGCAGGATAGGGGCGGGGTTTTGGATGGACCAGACCATAAAGGCCCCATAGTTTGTTTACGATTTGCTGGAAACCGGATGTCCGGACCGGTCCGCGGACCGGCGTTGGACGACCAAACGCATCCAGACCGCTCGGTTTGGACGGATGCAGGGCATCTCCAACGCACGATCCCAAACGGACGCCTATTTTGTTCGGATTTCGTCCGTTTGGGGATAGCAACGGAGCGACGTCCGCTCGTTTTTTGTGGTGCGTTGGCCGTGCGCCTAACGCGCGGCCGCATCTGGTCCGCGAGGTGCTCGTATGCACACATTTTTTATTTCATCAATGGCATTTTGAAATGTGATAGTACATTCACCAATTCTCAACTAGAATAGCAAGACCAAAGTTAACAAGAACCACAAGTAGCCATTTTAATAGAAATCCAACTTCCATAACTGCTTTCACAAGTTGGATTAATATCTTCTCGATGCTTTCATTGTTGATATGTGGATTCTCGATCCTGTATAATTCTTTTTTCTTCGATTCTAAAGTAGACGTTGCTTCGCATCTAATCTCATCTCTAGCCTCTATTCTAGCAAGGAGTGCACAAGCATCTATCAAATTTCGCCCAATCAGTAGATCGCTGTATTCTTCTTCCCAATACCAAAATTTGCATTCATCCTACACACAAATTAGCTATTGAAATTACGCTGAATCCAGAAGCACAACCGACATATACCTTATCTTTTTTACACTTGATGAACACCCATCCTGGATGTATCGGCGTGGTAGAAACGTGACGAACGACTTGCCGCGAGCAGTCGTCGTATTTTATGAGCGGCAACGGTGAGCCAACTAGCCGTTGGGCCAGCGCAGAGCCCAGACGACGGCTGGGCGTATTTTTGTCGGTGCCGTTCCGGCGGGGTAGATCTGAGCGGCTAGAGGCAGAGTCAATGCCTGCATGCGGTGCAGAGGTATTGCCGGGGCTGTGTGATCCGGTGCCTGGCCAATTCATGGCTAGGCATAGCCACCGGCGGCCGGATGCTGTCGGATGCACACAAATCAGGCGGCCAGATATGCTCAAATCCGGCGGCCCGGCTGGACAACGACGCGGCTGAGACAAAGGCCTGGGGGGTAGGGGGCGGGCGCGGGAGGAGGGGGGCGCTGGGCTGGACAGGGAGGTGGCCGAGAAAATGGCGGTGGCGACGATGGCGGGGTAGTGTTCGGGGGGTTTTGGGGCGGCTGGGGGAGAATAAGGGGCCCCTGTGTCCCCGACGGGCGGGCTAGGGAAGGACACGGGCACGCGTCGCGCCTGTCCACGCTTGTCCATTTCGACGCAAACGGCCCAAAGTTAGGCCAGGAATGGGTCGATAGCGGACGAAAAACAGATGTTTGTCCGTTTGCTCCCACGTGTTGAGCCGTGTTTTGTGTCTGTTTACCTCCAAACTAACGTGGCCAGACCATTTGGGGTCGTGCCTTTAGTTGCCCTTATGCACCAACCCTTTTTGAAAATGTCACATATATACGTTCGCGTAGTCGTTGCACATATGGCGACGAGCGCAGTGGAGCGAGTAACCAGTTGCTGTGAGGTTTTCAGATCCTTTGACTAAGTGTCAACCTTCTTGCCCCTACCGTCACTCAACCGCTGGATGTGCTAATCGGCACAGTTAAAACAGATCGAGAAAGGACGTGGTATGCACCAAAGTTTTTTGGAAAGGTCGCATATATACAGCGTAGTCGTTGCCACAGATGGCGACTAGCGCACTGGAGTGAGTCAGCTGTTGCTGTGAGATTTTCTGATCCTTGACTAAGTGTCAACGCTTTTGCCCCTGCTGTCACGCATGTATATATGCATGTAACTCTCAACTGGACTAAGTGTTGACTGGAGTGAGCAAGCTGTTGACTGAGAATCTGTATGTGTATATATTATGTGCTCGTCACTCCACTACCATCCATCGTCTCCAAAACTTGTCTGCTGAACCTCAATCAATCATGTTGCGCCGCACACCACCGATGCAGCTGGCAGTGGCTCTGCTCTGCCTCCTGAGCATCTCCGGCGAGCTTTTGATGCCCCTGTGTGAGGGGTGTGTGGAGGCCGATAAGAAAGCGCTTCTGGACATCCAGAGCCAGCTCTCCACGCTGCCGCACATCGACTGGGAGTACTGGTGGGACTGGGACTCGAGTGACGGGCATTGCTGCCAGTGGCTGGGGGTGAGCTGCAACTCCCGCTCCGCCCGTGTGACGGACCTCGATCTTAATGCATATGTTCCTTCTCCGTGGCTCCTCAACGCTACTATGTTCCTCCCGTTCCAAGAGCTGCAGACCCTGTCCCTGGTTCTAAATATAAAGGGTTGCATAGCTGGTGCAGGTATTCTCTATTCAGATGCATCTAGCTGTAGTATTTATAACTAGTCTCTAGCTTTTTCTCAAGCTCCTTTGAGATACCAGTTTTTTCTTTTGGCAAGTTACATCCAAATTATGTTGTCAATTTCTTTCGCGGACCAACTATGTTGCCATGGCTATCCTATAGTTTCTTTAGTTCTACCGCCGACTATTTTGTCTTGCCATCTCTTCTGTTGCTTCAGCACTTCAGATTATGCCTATTCATCGTTCGCTAAACCGAATTGTTACTCCTTTTGCAGGTTTCGATGTGTGGTCAAAATTACGAAAATTAAGAAGCCTTGATCTATCTGGAAATATCTTAAGTGCCGATAGCATCCAATCCTTGGTTGCAGTTTCATCACTGCGGCGCCTGTCCATCAGTTCAAATGACTTGACCTCCCCCGTGGCGATCCAACGTGAGCTTCGTAGTTCTCCACTCTTGATTCCTGAAGACTTCTTTCCAACCCTACTTGTCTTTTTTTTTTTGTGTGTGTGTCAACAGCATCTTGGAGAGCAACATTTTACATGCTTTAACTTGCTTTTCTTGTACAGATTTGAGTACAATGAAGCTGGATACTCTTGATCTAAGCGATAATGCATTCAACGGCACCTTACCGACAGGTGACTAATTATTTTTCATACTATTAATTGTATACAGTACCGGGGTGGTCTCGTGGTGAGCTAAAGCACAAGCATGATTTTGGGCTACATATAGATCCTTCTGTTTCTAAATAAAAAACGATTCTTGAAGTTAGAACTCCACTTACTACTTTTTTAACAACTCCTACTTGTATGAACATGTCTACTCCCTCCGTATAAAAATATAAAATGTTTTGGATATTTCAACATGTACTACATACTGACTGAAATGAGCAAACAAACACACTGTCTATATACATTTGATTCAGAAAAAAGTTAGAACATCTTATATTTATGAACGAAGGGAGTACTATTTTCTTTTCTTTCAACAATTGTAAAAATATAATTAAAGCATGTTCACTACTTCACTTACAGGTATTTGCAACATGGAAAATCTTGAAGAATTACATCTTGATAACAGTACGTTGTTTGGAGAGCTTCCATCGTGCATAGGGAATCTTACTTCTATCAGAATCCTGGATTTGTCAGACAATACCTTATCTGGGGAGCTTCCATCGTGCATAGGGAATCTTACTTCTCTCAGAATCCTGGATTTGTCAGATAATACCTTATCTGGGGAGCTTCCATCGTGCATAGGGAATCTTACTTCTCTCAGAATTCTTGATCTGTCAAATAATCTATTTACAATAAAGTTTCCCTCTCTTAGCTTGGCCCATTTGACTTCATTGGTAAAACTTTCCCTCGCCAATAACAATCTTGAAGGAGTTCTCTTCCTGGGTTCCTTGTCAAACAGTAGCCAATTGGTACATCTGGATCTTTCAAGCAGTGGTAACCATTTTCAAGTCGAAACTGTGACTCCAACAATGAGCCTGTCAGCTCAGCTCCAGGTTATGGTACTGCAAAACTGTAACCTTAGTGGCAATTCTGCCGTTATATTAAGTTTCTTATTGCACCAACATGCACTAGAAGCTGTTGATATGTCTAATAATAACCTAAGTGGTTGCTTCCCTTCATGGTTGATAGAGAAAAATGTGAACCTGCAATCTTTAAATCTGCAAGGCAACTCCTTTAGTGGAATTCTTCTCCTTCCATCCAAAGTACACGACGCTCTGATCTGGCTGGATGCATCTCATAATAGACTAAGCAAATTACCTACGGGCATCAACATCACATTCCCAAATCTGTACTTTGTAAACCTGTCGAGGAATTCCTTCCAGGGCATCTTTCCTTCTGTGCTTCACCATATGGATAGACTAACATTTTTAGACTTGTCTAGCAACAATTTCTTGGATAACATAGCGTCCGCCTTCAATGGAAGCAAGTCCAATATCCGTTCTTTGTTCCTGTCTGACAACAATTTCTTTGGTTCATTCCCTCAAGGCATACTATTAGCTTCCACTTCCACCTATCATCTACTACTCAACGATAACCAAATCACCGGGGAAATCCCTGATAATATATGTCTTGGTCAGAACCTTACTTTGCTTGATGTCAGCAGTAACAAGTTGACTGGCTCTCTCCCTACTTGCATAGATGCACTCGAAAATATTGCCATCTTGAATCTAAGAGGCAATTCATTGGGTGGATCGATTCCACTGGAATTATGCCACCTTAAAAAGCTTGTGTTCCTCGATATGTCAAAAAACAACCTTTCCGGTCCAGTGCAATGCTTGCCCAGTTTGCAGTATCTTCACCTGAGTGAAAATCGACTAAATGGAACGTTTCCTTTCCTGTTGTCCTCTGGAACTGATACATACACAATGGATCTACGGCAGAACCAATTCAGTGGAATCCTTCCAGACTTGATGCACAAGTCCTTTCCAAAGCTAAAAGTATTGTTGCTCAAAGGAAATATGTTTGAAGGACTGATTCCAAATGATATATGTCACTTAAAGTATTTGCGTCTACTAGATTTGTCTCATAATAAGCTCTCTGGACAGGTACCTTCATGCCTGAGCAATATGGGGGTAGATGGCGATTTGTATAGCTTCCTATACAATGACTCAGATACTTCAGTCTACATGAATGATACCTATGGCTTTGATGATTTTGGGGGCGTAGTAGGTAGTTCCCCCGTGCCTGCATTTTTCATAGGACCAGACCAAGAAGAATTCATGACTAAGAGCAGGCAAGACAAATACAAGGGAAGCATCCTCAGTTACATGTCTGGACTTGACTTCTCTTCAAACCAGTTGGAAGGATACATTCCTAAAAGTATAGGTGACATGAAATGGTTACGGGCACTGAATTTTTCCAACAACTGCTTTCATGGACCAATACCAGCTTCCTTGTCACATTTAAGTAATCTCGAGAGCTTGGATCTGTCGCACAACAACTTGACAGGTCAAATACCGCAAGAGTTGGTAGAACTACATTCTCTGGAGGTATTCACTGTGGCGTACAATAACTTGTCCGGTCCTACATTGGGTAGAAACGGCCAATTCATCACATTTGATGAGAGCAGCTATGCAGGCAATCCATATCTCTGCGGACCACCACTGCTGAAGAGTTGCTTTGATGCACCGTCGATTCCTCAGCCTGAAGAACATGAAGATGATAGTAAATTTGCCAATCTGGCACTATTCAGTTTTTCAGTGTTGTGCTACCTGATTGGTTTCTGGACCTCCTTGGTTGTGCTTTATTTCAAGAGAAGCTGGCGATGGTCATGGTTTTCAGCAGTGGACAGGCTTGGTGACATTCTGATGGTTAGGTCAGCTTTATGCATGAGAAGGCTTAACCGCACCGACTGACCCGTCCGGAGTGTCGCAGAATTCATCCTTTAGTAACTATTAAGTGACATTAATAATATGTGTAATACGGCTTTAGATTTCTGATGCTACTTGTGTTTGTTTGCTAATATCTGGGTACACAAAATGTAGTGAAGTAACGACTGCTTCTACAAAAGGACAGGCAAGCATTCAACCATTAAAATCTGTGTTCTCTATTTCTTTCCTGGTCTTTTTTTTAAGCATCAGTATAGACACAAGCGCTCATATACACGCGCATACACTCATCCCTATGAACGCACACACGCACACCCTATCCCTATGAGCACCTCCGAGAGCCTGAGCCGGCATATCATCTTGAGTCACCGTAGGCGCCTCGTCGTCGAGGGAAACGTCTCCTCCCACTGAAATTTGTGTTCTCTATTTCTTTCCTGGTCTTTTTTTTAAGCATCAGTACAGACACAAGCGCTCATATACACGCGAATACACTCATCCCTATGAACGCACACACGCACACCCTATCCCTATGAGCACCTCCGAGAGCCTGAGCCGGCATATCATCTTGAGTCACCGTAGGCGCCTCGTCGTCGAGGGAAACGTCTCCTCCCACTGAAATTTGTGTTCTCTATTTCTTTCCTGGTCTTTTTTTTAAGCATCAGTACAGACATAAGCGCTCATATACACGCGAATACACTCATCCCTATGAACGCACACACGCACACCCTATCCCACCGTAGGCGCCTCGTCGTCGACGGGAACGTCTCCTCCCACTGAAAGCGCATCGTCGGAAATCCTGAAATAAATCCAGGAATAATGCGAGCACCAGGATTTGAACCCTGGTGGGTTGGGGATACCACTGTCCACCTAACCATCTCAACCACAGGTTGGTTCGCATTTCTTTCCTGGTCTTTGTCGTGATAATCTGAAATATGAATCACATCCATTTATGTTTGACGCGGTATTACTTAATAGCATATCTATCTGGAGGTGGCATATGTAATGCAAAAACACCAACAAGATGCAAACATGCAAACCTTCCTAAAATTCACGATCAATAGTTAACCTTTCTGGTTTAGCTATCAATTATGAAATGCATGATTAAACTCAGCTGCATATGCATAAATATTGAGATTGGAAACCATCCTAAAGAAAGAAATAATAGAAGGTAGGGAAATTAAAGTATTTTTTCCTGAGTCCTCAACTAATTGTCTGTAGGCACTTAGATATAATACATCCTCCGGGTGCAATCTTCTCCCTGAATAATAGAGCATGTATAGACTGTTAGAAATAAGCACATGCAGAAGAAAAATACATCTGGGAAATGATTCTTGCTTGGTAAATACTACTCCCTTTTGTAAAGAAGTGTAAGACGTTTTAGGCACTAATTTAGTAACCTAAAACGTCTTACTCCCTCCTTCCATTTATATAGGGCCTAATGCGTTTTTCAAGACTACCTTTGACTATTGATAAAATTAATACTACATGACATGCATAATGTGAAAATTATATAATTGAAAGCTCCTTTCACATACGAATTTGATGATGTGCTTTGTGTAAGTTGCATGTCATATATTATTACTTTAACATTTGGTCAAAGTTAGCCTTAAAAAACGCATTAGGCCCTATATAGATGGAAGGAGGGAGTATGTATATTTATAGAGGTAGTATCAGATATGAGCACGAAGTATAGGCTAAAAGATTCAGCAACTTGCATCTACAGGCTAACTCTTTATTTAACTCATTTGGCTTAGGTCAAAATGATCGTCCACATACAGTGTTCTCAGGCAATAACAATGGCAATGTGAATTCTATCCATTCACAACAATATCATACTACTGATTAATCATGATTCGTGCTTATACCGATGTCGTGATATCAACAGTAGCGTTAGAGAAAGGATTCCATAGAGGTGATGAACTACACAAGAACACATGCTGCCTTGATGTTGCTTCCCATCGACATAGAGCCACCCAAGCATGATCTCAAGAAACACTAGTAGAAAAAGGGTCAAATGTGAAGCACATTAGTGCCGGTTTGGTTTTGAGGCTAGCCGGCCGCTCAAGGTTCACCACGAACCGGTACTAAAGTGAGTGGTGGCAGGATGTTGTCAGTCCAGGGCCCCTCCAGCACATTTAGTACCGGGTCGTATCACGAACCGGTACTAAAGGTCGTCCTACATACACCCTTCGTCCACCCGAGCTCGCTCTGTTCTTCCCCTTTCCCCTCTCCTCTCTGTTCTTCCCCTCTTCCTTTCAAGCTCATCACACATTTTATCCAAAATTTGTCAAGATTTGAAGGCCCCCATCCATTCAAATGATCACAAAGGTTAGCAACTTTGTCCTTTCATCTCTCATTGCTAGATTAGCTCTTGCAATGCTTTATATAGTGATTGATTTGTGAGTTTAGTAATTTGGGAGGAATTATATATATGTGCTAGTATTTGATTTATATGCAATTTGAGGTCAAAAATAACACTTAGTTTGCATATGTAGGTGTGGTTTACTTAGTGCCTTCTAAATCTCCATCGTAACCACCGTCGATCGCCCGCACCGTCCCGTCGCCGGCACCACCTTGTGGTGAGCCTCTTGTTCATGAATGTTTTATATAAAAAATTGATATTTGTGTGATTTGGATATATAGTTACTCGTATAATTATCTTACCCGTACATTGTTTGTTATACATAGTGCCATGGTTTTGATATCCGTCCCCGTCGGCCCTTGTCCGGGTTATGATTCGAATGTGGTATATTCTCTTTTAAAACTATTTGTTGCATTTCGTGTTTTTGACAAATTATGCCTATCAAGCTGACATAGATATTTGTATGTAGGAGGTATGTGAACCGGAAATTCCAACCGACCCTATTGTCGAGAGGTTAAATTTAGCTGAAAGAGAAAACAAGGATTTGAAAGAAAAATTGAAAAGAATTGAGGGGGAGAAGATGGAATTGGAGTTGCATGTTGCCGATGTCGTCGATGATCACAAGA
Organism: Triticum urartu; assembly: GCF_056163025.1. Taxonomy (NCBI): domain Eukaryota; kingdom Viridiplantae; phylum Streptophyta; class Magnoliopsida; order Poales; family Poaceae; genus Triticum; species Triticum urartu. The sequence goes on from NC_141874.1 coordinate 705,260,192, forward strand.
TTAAGATGGAGAAAATGCGCTTGAAGATTAGAAAGATTAGAAAATATGCCATTCATAGTGAGGCTTGGTAACATTATGCTGTTGGATCAATTGTTACCTTAGTTGCGATCTTGATCGCATTTGTTGTTGCATTTAAATTCTTTAGTTAGAGAGTTATTTGTTTGTTGCATTTAAGTGCTGTATGAACTTTATGTATGAACTTGTATTAATTTGGTCTTTTCGGTGCGAACCTGACAAGAAAAAGTTGGGCACCACACTGGAATTGCTGCAATGGAAGGCAGAGAATGGTGTATCTGACAAGGGATTTGGAAAGTTGCTGGTAATGATAAAGAATATGCTTCCAAAGGACAATGAATTGCCCGAGAGTACGTACGAAGCAAAGAAGGCTGTCTGCCCTCTAGGGTTAGAGGTGCAGAAGATACATGCATGCCCTAATGACTGCATCCTCTACCGTGGTGAGTACGATGATTTGAACGCTTGCCCGGTATGCGGTGCATTGCACTATAAGATTAGGCGCGATGACCCTGGTGATGTTGAGGGCGAGCGCCCCAGGAAGAAGATTCCTGCCAAGGTGATGTGGTATGCTCCTCTAATACCACGGTTGAAACGTTTGTTCCAAAACAAAGAGCATGCCAAGGCGATGCGATGGCACAGAGAAGACCGTAAGAAAGACGGAAAGTTGAGAGTACCCGCTGACGGGTCGCAGTGGAGAAAAATCGAGAGAAATTACGGGAAGGAGTTTGCAGATGACGCAAGGAACGTATGGTTTGGTCTAAGCGCAGATGTCATTAATCCTTTTGGGGAGCAGAGCAGCAACCATAGCACCTGGCCTGTGACTCTATGTTTGTATAACCTTCCTCCTTGGTTGTGCATGAAGCGGAAGTTCATTATGATGCCAGTGCTCATCCAAGGCCCTAAGCAACCCGGCAACGACATTGATGTGTACCTAAGGCCATTAGTTGAAGAACTCTTACAGCTGTGGAATGGAACAGGTGTACGTGCGTGGGATGAACACATGGGGGAAGAATTTGACCTAAAGGCCTTGCTGTTCGTGACCATCAATGATTGGCCTGCTCTCGGTAACCTTTCAGGACAGACAAACAAGGGATACCGCGCATGCACGCACTGTTTGGATGATACCGACAGTATATATTTGGACAATTGTAGGAAGAATGTGTACCTGGGACATCGTCGATTTCTTCCGAGCAGGCATCCCGTAAGAAAGAAAGGCAATCATTTCAAAGGTGAGGCGGATCACCGGACGAAGCCTCGCCACCGTACTGGTGCTGATGTACATGACATGGTCAAGGATTTGAAGGTAGTCTTTGGAAAGGGTCCTGGCGGACAACCTGTTCCGAATGACGCTGACGGATGCGCACCCATGTGGAAGAAGAAATCTATATTTTGGGACCTGCCCTATTGGAAAGACCTAGAAGTCCGCTCTGCAATTGACGTGATGCATGTGACAAAGAATCTTTGCGTGACCCTGCTTGGCTTCTTGGGCGTGTATGGGAGGACAAAAGATACACCTGAGGCATGAGAGGACCAGCAACGTATGCATGGAAATGACGGCATACATCAGGGTCATGCCAGTTACACTCTTACCAAAGAAGAGAAGGAAATCTTCTTTGAATGCCTGCTCAGTATTAAGGTACCGTCTGGCTTCTCGTCGAATATAAAGGGAATAATACACATGGCAGAGAAAAAGTTCCAGAATCTAAAGTCTCATGACTGCCACGTGATTATGACGCAATTGCTTCCGGTTGCATTGAGGGGGCTTCTACCGGATAACGTTCGATTAGCCATTGTGAAGCTATGTGCATTCCTCAATGCAATCTCTCAGAAGGTAATCGATCCAGAAATCATACCAAGGTTAGAGAATGATTTGGTGCAATGTCTTGTTAGTTTCGAGTTGGTGTTCCCACCATCCTTCTTCAACATCATGACGCACGTCCTAGTTCACCTATGCGAAGAGATTAACGTTTTGGGTCCTGTATTTCTACACAATATGTTCCCCTTTGAGAGGTTCATGGGAGTCTTAAATAAATATGTTCATAACCGTGCTAGGCCAAAAGGGAGCATCTCCAAGGGCCATGAAAATGAGGAGGTCATTGAGTTTTGTATTGACTTTATTCCTGACCTTAAGCCGATTGGAGTTCCTGAATCGCGGCATAAGGGCAGACTGGATGGAAAAGGCACGCTAGGAGGGAATCAAAAAATATGTATGGACGGATATTCTCTCACTGAAGCACACTACACAGTTCTACAGAATTCCGCCTTGGTGGCTCCGTATATGGACGAACACAAGAATTTTCTACGCTCCAAACACCCGAAGCGGTCTGATGACTGGATTACACGTGAACAAACCAGGGGTTTCGCCGGCTAGTTGCAGACATGTACCATGCATGACGCCTCTATTGAAGATGACCTGTACTCGCTATCCCAGTTACCATCTTAGAATATAATAACTTTCAAAGGGTACGAGATAAATGGTAATACATTTTACACGACCGCCCAAGATAAGAAGAGCACCAACCAAAACAGTGGTGTCCGCTTTGATGCAACAACCAAGACAAGAAAGGAAACATATTATGGTTACATAGAGGATATATGGGAACTTGACTATGAACGTGGTTTGAAGGTCACTTTATTTCGATGCAAATGAGTCAATATGACACGAGGCGGGGTAACGGAAGACCCGCAGTATGGAATGACAACAACGGATCTCAATAATCTTGCGTATGCAGACGAACCATTCGTCCTAGCTAATGATGTGGCACAGGGTTTCTATGTGAAGGATATGTCTACCAAGCCGAGAAAAAGAAAAGATAAGGAAGCGAATGCATCATACGATGAGCTAAAGCGCCACATAGTTCTTTCTGGGAAGAGAAACATCATGGGAGTGGATGACAAGACAAACATGTCAGAAGATTATGAAAAGTTTGATGAAATTGCTCCATTCACAGTGAATATTGACCCGAGCATCCAGTTAAATGATGAAGATTTTCCATGGCTACGGCGCAAAGGGACACACGCGAAGAAAAAGTTTCACACCCAAAGATCTGGGATGTGATCTGCTCACTATCATCACTTTCTTCTGTGTTTCACACCCAGGAGGGAATCTCTGTAATAGTTAGGGTAGTTATGTGTTTTGGCATTTGAAACACGAAGAAATTTTATGTGGAAACAAATTCTTTCACGCATTTACTGATTTGTTCAGCTAAATGACCCTGAAATTGAAAAGCATTTCAAATGAACTCAGAAAAGGTTGAAAGTTGTCATGGTATCATAATTTCACCCACATAGCATGTGCAAAAAAGTAGAGAGGGTTACCGCAAAAACTAGATGCACTTCGTGTACAAAATGGACAATCTCTTTCGAAGTATCAGGGTTTCGAACGAAAACTCATCCGTTACAAAGGTATTTCATTTTTTAAATAACCTAAGCATTACCAAATTGAATATAACGATAAAACACACTAATATTAAACATAAGAAAAAAGAATCACTGAAAAATCTATTTTCAAAGTTAAGTTATTCACAAACTAGTAATTCACACAAAATTCAAATAATTCAAAATTTAAACTATTCAAATTTGAAAACTAACGGCACTAACAGAAAGTTTGTAATTTTTTGTACCTAAAGCAAAAATATTCACAAAGAAACTCACAGTACAGCAAAAACAACTAAAAATAAATAAAACAAAATAAATAAAGCAGAAAAAAACTAAATGAAAAAGCCCACCTACTGGGCCGCAGCGGCCTGCATACGACTAGAAACCCAAATTCTAGTTGGGCCAGGATGCAGGCCCGCTAGCCCAGTACTAGTAGGCCCAACAGGGCATCACAGCAGAGGTAGGCCTAGAAGGCCTGCTTTAGAGAAGAGCTCGAGACAGCAGCGGCGGCGGGGCTTATAAGCAGGTGCGAGTGCCCCTCGGCTAGCGAGGTGGGAGTAAACTTCTGCGCCCCTCACCTGGCAGCGCACACCCTTTAGTACCGGGTCATGGCTCCAACCGGTACTAAAGGGGGACCTTTAGTACCGGTTGGCGCCACGACCCGGTACTAAAGGGGGTGCGGTTCCCGCCGCTTCGCCTGACCAAAACAGACCTTTAGTACTGGTTGGTGGCTCCAACCGGTACTAAAGGTGCCTTCTATATAAGCAGCACTTGAAAAAAAAATTCATTATCCCTCTGTTTCCCCATCAAAGCACCGCTTGCCGCGATCGATCGACGCCGTCGCCGCCCCCGTCCCGCCCGTCCCCGTCGCCGCCCCCGCCACGCGCCGTTGCCGTCGCCGCCCTCGTCTCCGTCGCCGCCCCCGGCCTGACCCCGCGTCGCCGCCCCCGTCACGTCGCCGCCCCCCGTCGCCGCCCCCGGACGTCCCCTCGTGGTCGCCGTTGCCTCCTCGTCGTCGTCGCCCCGCTATGAGCTCTCTCCCCTCTATCCCCTCTCCCTCGCCCCCGGCGGCCACCATGGGCGCCGCCCCTCCCCGAGCCCATACACACACAAGCATGATGAGCACACACACACACACATTTCCTTAAGTTAATTAGTATATACGTATTTTTGTATGTTTAATTAGTTTACATGTTTTAGATTATTATTTTTCACTAGTATATATGTATGAATGCATGTTAGATGGATATAATTAGTGTTTAATTAGTATGGATTTTTTTTATATAATGTTATTTTTCTGTTTTTTAATGGATGTATAGAAGTTGTTTTTTCTGTTTTTAGTGTTAGATGCTTAATTAGTATGAAATTGCATATATAATTTTGACATATGCAATGATAGCATTTTTTAAATTTGTATATAAGAAATCACAATCCAATAATTTAAAAAATGTTACTTTTGCGGCATATAGTATTTTTTCTCGACGATGGCCGGCCCGCATCCTCGCCGTCGACTCGTTCGCGACGACGTCCTGCTTCAGAGGACCCATGTCTGGGACTGGGCTCCGCCGGGCTGGCACTGGGAGGTGCTACCTTGAGGGGCTCGCCGCTTGGTGAGGAACCCGGGCCCCGTCGTCGACCCTGATCTCCTTTGGTGGCGTTCACGTGGGCCACATTCGGTGCAGAGGGAGCCGGCCCCGCCGGAGGTGGTGCGTCGTGATGTCTACTACACAACCTTCTTCTTGTAGACGTTGTTGGGCCTCCAAGTGCAGAGGTTTGTAGGACAGTAGCAAATTTCCCTCAAGTGGATGACCTAACGTTTATCAATCCGTAGGAGGCGTAGGATGAAGACGGTCTCTCTCAAGCAACCCTGCAACCAAATAACAAAGAGTCTCTTGTGTCCCCAACACACCCAATACAATGATAAATTGTATAGGTACACTAGTTCGGCGAAGAGATGGTGATACAAGTGGTATATGGATGGTAGATAAAGGTTTTTGTAATCTGAAAATATAAAAACAGTAAGGTAACTAATGATAAAAGTGAGCGTAAACGGTATTGCAATGCGTTGAAACAAGGCCTAGGGTTCATACTTTCGCTAGTGCAAGTTCCCTCAACAATAATAACATAATTGGATCACATAACTATCCCTCAACATGCAACAAAGAGTCACTACAAAGTCACCAATAGCGGAGAACAAACGAAGAGATTATGGTAGGGTACGAAACCACCTCAAAGTTATTCTTTCCAATCAATCCGTTGGGCTATTCCTATAAGTGTCACAAACAACCCTAGAGTTCGTACTAGAATAACACCTTAAGGCACAAATCAACCAAAACCCTAATGTCACCTAGATACTCCAATGTCACCTCAAGTATCCGTGGGTATGATTATACGATATGCATCACACAATCTCAGATTCATCTATTCAACCAACACATAGAACCTCAAAGAGTGCCCCAAAGTTCCTACCGGAGAATCACGACGAAAACGTGTGCCAACCCCTATGCATAGGTTCATGGGCGGAACCCGCAAGTTGATCACCAAAACATACATCAAGTGAATCACGTGGTATCCCATTGTCACCACAGATACGCACGGCAAGACATACATCAAGTGTTCTCAAATCTTTAAAGACTCAATCCGATAAGATAACTTCAAAGGGGAAACTCAATTCATTACAAGAGAGTAGAGGGGGAAGAAAACATCATAAGATCCAACTATAATAGCAAAGCTCGCGATACATCAAGATCGTGCCAAATCAAGAACACGAGAGAGAGAGAGAGAGATCAAACACATAGCTACTAGTACATACCCTCAGCCCCGAGGGAGAACTACTCCCTCCTCGTCATGGAGAGCACCCGGATGATGAAGATGGCCACCGAAGAGGGATTCCCCCCTCCGGCAGGGTGCCGGAATGGGTCTAGATTGGTTTTCGCTGGCTGCGGAGGCTTCTGGCGGCGGAACTCCCGATCTATTGTGCTCGCTGATATTTTGAGGGTATATGGAGATATATAGGTGGAAGAAGTACATCAGGGGGGCCACGAGGGGCCCACGAGGGTGGAGGGCGCGCCCAGGGGGTGGGCGCGCCCCTACCTCGTGGCCTCCTCGAAGCTTCCCTTATGTGAACTTCTAGTCTTCTGGGCTTCTTTCCTTCCAAAAATGGGTTCCGTGAAGTTTCAGGCATTGTTGAGGAAATCGTTAACTGGTAGCTGCTCGGTTGGCTAGTGAGTAGGGGATTAATCGGCTAATCGGCAAGTTAATCGGCCATTTAATCAATTAATCGGACGATTTTTCGGTTTATCGGCTACTCGGTGACCCTATGAGTAGGGATTAATCGGCAAGTTAACTGGTTAATCGGATGAATTCTTGAACAGGGGTTTCAGGTCAATTAGACTCCATTTGGTTTTCCCTTTCTTCGAAACCCTAAAACAAGGTAAAAACAGAAACTGGCACTGGGCTCTGGGTTAATAGGTTAGTCCCAAAAATGATATAAAAGTGTATAATAAAGCCCGTAAACATCCAAAACAGTAGATAATATAGCATGGAGCAATCAAAAATTATAGATACATTGGAGACGTATCAGCATCCCCAAGCTTAATTCCTACTCGTCCTCGAGTAGGTAAATGATAAAAACAGAATTTTTTGATGCGGAGTGCTACTTGACATAATTTCAATGTAATTCTTCTTAATCGTGGCATGAATATTCAGATCCGAAAGATTCAAGACAAAAGTTTAATATTGACATAAAAAAAATAATACTTCAAGCATACTAACTAAGCAATCATGTCTTCTCAAAATAACATGGCCAAAGAAAGCTATCCCTACAAAATCATATAGTCTGGCTATGCTCTATCTTCATCACAAAAAATATTTAAATCATGCACAACCCCGATGACAAGCCAAGCAATTGTTTCATACTTTTGATGTTCTCAAACTTTTTCAATCTTCACGCAATATATGAGCGTGAGCCATGGATATAGCACTATAGGTGGAATAGAATGGTGGTTGTGGAGAAGACAAAAAGGAGAAGATAGTCTCACATCTACTAGGCATATCGACGGGCTATGGAGATGCCCCTCAATAGATATCAATGTGAGTGAGTAGGGATTGCCATGCAACGGATGCACTAGAGCTATAAATGTATGAAAGCTCAACAAAAGAAACTAGTGGGTGTGCATCCAACTCGCTTGCTCACAAAGACCTAGGGCATTTTGAGGAAGCCCATCATTGGAATATACAAGCCAAGTTCTATAATGAAAGATTCCCACTAGTATATGAAAGTGACAACATAGGAGACTCTCTATTATGAAGATCATGGTGCTACTTTGAAGCACAAGTGTGGTAAAAGGATAGTAGCATTGTCCCTTCTCTCCTTTTCTCTCATTTTTTAATTTTTTTATTTGGGCCTTCTCTTTTTATGGCCTCTTTTCTCTTTTTTTTTATTTGGGCTTCTTTGGCCTCTTTTATTTATTTATTTTCGTCCGGAGTCTCATCCCGACTTGTGGGGGAATCATAGTCTCCATCATCCTTTCCTCACTGGGACGATGCTCTAATAATGATGATCATCACACTTTTATTTGCTTACAACTCAAGAATTACAACTCGATTCTTAGAACAAAATATGACTCTATATGAATGCCTCCGGCGGTGTACCGGGATGTGCAATGATTCATGAGTGACATGTATGAAAGAATTATGAACGGTGGCTTTGCCACAAATACAATGTCAACTACATGATCATGCAAAGCAATATGACAATGATGGAGCATGTCATAATAAACGGAACGGTGGAAAGTTGCATGGCAATATATCTCGGAATGGCTATGGAAATGCCATAATAGGTAGGTATGGTGGCTGTTTTGAGGAAGGTATATGGTGGGTTTATGGTACCGGCAAAAGTTGCACGGTACTAGAAAGGCTAGCAATGGTGGAAGGGTGAGAGTGCGTATAATCCATGGACTCAACATTAGTCATAAAGAACTCACATACTTATTGCAAAAATCTATTAGTTATCGAAACAAAGTACTACGCGCATGCTCCTGGGGGGATAGATTGGTAGGAAAAGACCATCGCTCGTCCCCGACCGCCACTCATAAGGAAGCCAATCAATAAATAAATCATGCTCCGACTTCATCACGTAACGGTTCACCATACGTGCATGCTACGGGAGTCACAAACTTCAACACAAGTATTTCTCAAATTCATAACCACTCAACTAGCATGACTCTAATATCACCAACTTCATATCTCAAAACAATCATCAAGTATCAAACTTCTCATAGTATTCAATGCACTCTATATGAAAGTTTTTATTATATCCCTCTTGGATGCCCATCATATTAGGACTAAATTCATAACCAAAGCAAATTACCATGCTGTTTAGGACTCTCAAAATAATATGAGTGAATCACGAGAGTTCATCTATTTCTATAAAATAAAACCACCACCGTGCTCTAAAATATATAAGTGAAGCACTAGAGCAAATGACAAACTACTCCGAAAGATATAAGTGAAGATCAATGAGTAGTCGAATAATTATGCAAATATGTGAAGACTCTCTAACACTTAAGGATTCAGATCTTGATACTTTATTCAAAAAGCAAGAAAAACAAAATAAAATGACATCTAAGAATAGCAAACATCATGTGAAGAAGCAAAAACTTAGGATCAACCGATACTAACCGATAGTTGTTGAAGAAGAAAGGTGGGATGCCAACCAGGGCATCCCCAAGCTTAGACGCTTGAGACTTCTTGAAATATTATCTTGGGGTGCCTTGGGCATCCCCAATCTTGAGCTTTTGTGTCTCCTTAATTCCTCTCATATCACGATCTCCCTAAATCTCACAAGCTTCATCCACACAAAACTCAACAAAGACTCGTGAGATAAGTTAGTATAAACCATTGCAAAAACCTTAGCATACTCTACTGTAGCAAATCACTAAAATTATTATTCAACATTGCATACTAAATGCCTCTGCATATTTAATAGTCCTATCCTCAAATAGAATCATTAAAGAAGCAAACATATGCAAACAATGCAAACATAACAGCAATCTGCCTAAACAGGACAGTCTGTAAAGAGTGCAGCAAGATCCATACTTCCCTAGCTCCAACAATTATGAAAGAAAATTCCCATTGTAGTAAATTTATCAGAGCTTAATATGCAAAAGGTTTAAACATTTTATCACATTCTGAATTTTCTAGGGAATTATTGCAACAGCGGTAAACTTTCTGTTTTCAAACAGCAACATGAAGACTTGTAAAATAGGCATTGTAAAGGCTATCAATGCCACTTTTATTGAAATAAAAGATGCAAACCATTGTTCTAAATGACAGCAAGAAAATTCTAACATAATAAATTGACGCTCCAAGCAAAACACATATCATGTGGTAAATAAAAATATAGCTCCAAGTAAAGTTACCGATGAACGAAGACGAAAGAGGGGATGCCTTCCGGGGCATCCCCAAGCTTAGGCTTTTGGTTGTCCTTGAATATTACCTTGGGGTGCCTTGGGCATCCCCAAGCTTAGGCTCTTGCCACTCCTTATTCCATAGTTCATCGAATCTTTACCCAAAGCTTGAAAACTTCACAACACAAAACTTAACAGAAAACTTGTAAGCTCCGTTAGTATAAGAAAATAAATCACCACTTAGGTACTGTAATGAACTCATTCTTTATTTATATTGGTGTTAAACCTACTGTATTCCAACTTCTCTATGGTTTATAAACTATTTTACTAGCCATAGATTCATCAAAATAAGCAAACAACACATCGAAAACAGAATCTGTCAAAAACAGAACAGTCTGTAGTAATCTGGATCAAACATATACTTCTGGAACTCATAAAATTCTCAAATAAATTGCTGGACGTGAGGAATTTATCTATTAACCATCTGAAAAAATAATTAACTAAATAGAACTCTCCAGTAAAAAATGGCAGCAATTACCGTGAGCGCTAAAGTTTCTGTTTTTTACAGCAAGATCAACAAGACTTTCCCCAAGTCTTCCCAACGGTTCTACTTGGCACAAACGGTACGGGCCGCTTCATCCCACGATGCTGCCGAATCAAGATAAGACTAGTAACGGCAAGTAAATTAACAAAATCGACGCCCACAACTGCTTTGTGTTGTACTCGTGCATAGAAACTACGCATAGACCTAGCTCATGATGCCACTGTTGGGGATCGTAGCAGAAATTTAAAATTTTCTACGCATCACCAAGATCAATCTATGGAGTAATCTAGCAACGAGGGGAAGGGGAGTGCATCTACATACCCTTGTAGATCACGACATGGAAGCGTTACAAGAACGCGGTTGATGGAGTCGTACTCGCGGCGATTCAAATCGCGGAAGATCCAATCAAGCGCCGAACGGACGGCGCCTCCGCGTTCAACACACGTACAGCCCGGGGACGTCTCCTCCTTCTTGATCCAGCAAGGGGAGAGGAGAAGTTGAGGGAGAAGTCCAACAGCACGACGGCGTGGTGGTGGAGGAGCTTGTGGTTCTCCGGCAGGACTTCGCCAAGCACCATGGAGGAGGAGAAGAAGGTAGGAGGAGGGAGGGCTGCGCCAGGGAAGAGGTACGGCTGCCCTCCCACCCTTTCACTATATATAGGGGCAAGGGGAGAGGGGGAGGCGCCCTAGGGTTTCCCCCAAGGGGCGGCGGCTAGGGCAGATTGGATCTCCCTAGGGAAAATCCTAGGGACACTTGCCCCCAAAGCCAAGCAGGTGGAGGCTTGCCTCCCAAGCCAGGTGGAGGCGCCCCACCTCCCCAAGTAACATGGGAAAGGGTGTGGGGGCGCACCACCCCTTAGTGGGCTGGTTTGCCCCTTCCCCTTTGGCCCATGAGGCCCTCCCACACTTGCCGGGACTCCCGAAACACCTTTCGGTCATGCTGGCCATAGCCTGATACCCCCGGAACACTTCCGGACTCCAATACCCTTCGTCCAATATATCAATCTTCACTGCCGGACCATTCCGGAACTCCTCGTGACGTTCAGGATCTCATCCGGGACTCCGAACTACCTTCGATAACCACATACTATTTCCCATAACAACTCTAGCGTCACCGAACCTTAAGTGTGTAGACCCTACGGGTTCGGGAACCATGCAAACATGACCGAGACACCTCTCCGGCCAATAACCAACAGTGGGATTTAGATACCCATGTTGGCTCCCACATGTTCCACGATGATCTCATCGGATGAACCACGATGTCGGGGATTCAATCAATCCCGTATTCAATTCCCTTTGTCTATCTGTATGTTACTTGCCCGAGATTCGATCGTCGGTATCCCCATACCTCGTTCAATCTCGTTACCGGCAATTCTCTTTACTCGTTCCGTAACACATCATCTCGTGATCAACTCCTTGGTGACATTGTGCACATTATGATGATATCCTACCGAGTGGGCCCAGAGATACCTCTCGTTTACACGGAGTGACAAATCCCAGTCTCGATTCGTGCCAACCCAACAGACACTTTTGGAGATACCCGTAGTGCACCTTTATAGCCACCCAGTTACGTTGTGACGTTTGGTACACCCAAAGCATTCCTATGGTATCCGGGAGTTGCACAATCTCATGGTTTAAGGAAAAGATACTTGACATTTAGAAAAGCTTTAGTAGACGAACTATATGATCTTGTGCTAGGCTTAGGATTGGGTCTTGTCCATCACATCATTCTCCTAATGATGTGATCCCGTTATCAATGACATCCAATGTCCATGGTCAGGAAACCGTAACCATCTATTGATCAACGAGCTAGTCAACTAGAGGCTTACTAGGGACATGGTGTTGTCTATGTATCCACACATGTATCTGAGTTTCCTATCAATACAATTCTAGCAAGGATAATAAACGATTATCATGAACAAGGAAATATAATAATAACCAATTTATTATTGCCTCTAGGGCATATTTCCAATAGTCTCCCACTTGCACTAGAGTCAATAATCTAGTTCACATCGCCATGTGATTAACACTCACAGGTCACATCGCCATGTGACCAACATCCAAAGAGTTTACTAGAGTCACTAATCTAGTTCACATCACTATGTGATTAATACTCAATGAGTTCTGGGTTTGATCATGTTATGCTTGTGAGAGAGGTTGTAGTCAACGGGTCTTGCCATATTCAGATCCCTATGTATTTTGCAAAACTTTGTGCCATATCGTAGATGCTGCTACCACGTTCCACTTGGAGCTATTCCAAATTGTTGCTCCATTATACGTATCCGGTATCTCTACTCAGAGCTATCCGGATAGGTGTTAAGCTTGCATCGACGTGACTCTTTACGTCAAACTCTTTATCACCTCCATAACTGAGAAACATTTCCTTATTCCTCTAAGGACAATTTTGACCGCTATCTGGTGATCCAGTCCTAGATCACCTTTGTACCCTCTTGCCAGACATGTGGCAAGGCACACATCAGGTGCGGTACTCAGCATGGCATACCATATAGAGCCTATGACAAGAGCATAGGGGACGACCTTCGTCCTTCCTCTTTCTTCTGCCGTGGTCAAGCTTTGAGTCTTACTCAACTTCACACCTTACAACTCAGGTAAGAACCCCTTCTTTGACTGATCTATTTTGAACTCCTTCAAAAACATGTCAAGGTGTGCGTTCTTTGAAAGTATCATCAGGCGTCTTGATCTATTTCTATAGATCTTGATGCCCAATATGTAAGCAGCTTTATCCAGGTCTTCCTTTGAAAAACACTCTTCAAACAACCATTTATGCTTTCCAGAAATTCTACATTATTTCGGATCTACAATATGTCATCCACATATACTTATCAAAAATGTTGTAGTGCTCCCACTCACTTTCTTGTAAATACAAGTTTCTATCAAACATTGTATAAACCTAAAAGCTTTGATCACTCTATCAAAGCATGTATTCTGACTCCGAGATGCTTGCTCTAGTCCATAGAAGGATTGCTGGAGCTAGCATACCTTTTAGCATCCTTAGGATCGACAAAACCATTTATTGTATCACATACAACCTTTTCTTACGGAAACTGGTAAGAAAACTTGTTTTGACATCCATCTGTCAGATTTCATAATCGAAAAATACAGCTAATGCTAACATGATTCCGACGGACTTAAGCATCGCTACGGGTGAGAAATTCTCATCATAGTCAACTCCTTGAACTTGTGAAAAGACTCTTTCCCACAAGTCGAGCTTCATAGACGGTAACATTACCGCCCACTTCCGTCTTCTTCTTAAAGATCCATTTATCTCAATGGCTTGCCGATCAACGGGCAAGTCCACCAAAGTCCATACTTTGTTCTGATACATGGATCCTATCTCGAATTTCATGGCTTCTAACCATTTGTAGGAATATGGGCCCACCATCGCTTCTCCATAGCTCGTAGGTTCATTGTTGTCTAACAACATGATATCTAAGAAAGGATCACCGTACCACTCAGGAGTAGTACATATCCTTGTCGACCTACGATGTTCGATAGCAACTTGATCTGAAGCTTCATGATCACTATCATTAACTTCCTTTTCAACAGATGTAGGCGCCACAGAAAACATCCTTCTGTGTTGCATCACTCTCTGGTTGAAGTAAAGGTTCGACAACCTCATCAAGTTCTATCTTCCTCCCACTCAATTCTTTCGAGAGAAACTCCTTCTCGAGAAAGGACCCGTTCTTAGCGACAAACAATTTGCGCTCGGATCTGAGATAGAAGGTATACCCAACTGTCACCCTTGGGTATCCTATGAAGATGTGTTTGTCCGCTTTGGGTTCGAGCTTCTCCGGCTGAAGCCCTAAGCAGCGCATCCCCAAACATTAAGAAACGACAACTTTGGTTTCTTGCCAAACCAATGTTCATATGACGTCGTCTCAACGGACTTAGATGGTGTCCTATCTAAAGTGAATGCAGCTGTCTCTAACGCATAACCTCAAAATGAAAATGGTAGATTGGTAAGAGACATCATAGATCGCACCATATCTCATAGGGTTCGATTACGACGTCCGGACACACCATTACCTTGTGGTGTTCTAGGTGGCTTCAACTGTGAAACAATTCCACAATGTCTTAAGTGATTGCCAAACTCATAACTTAGAAAATCCCCTTTTTTGATCAGATCGTAGGAACATGATCTTATTCTTATGATGATTCTTAACTTCACTCTGAAATCGCTTGAACTTTTCAAACATTTCAGACTTGTGCTTCATTAAGTAGATATACCTATATCTACCCAAATCGTCAGTGAAGATGAGAAAATAGCGATATCCACCGCACGCTTCAATTCTCATTGGATCGCACGCATCAGCATGCATGATTTCCAACAAGTCACTTGCCCGTTTCATTGTACCTGAAAACGGGGTCTTAGTCATCCTACCCATGAGGCCTGGCTCGCATGTGTCAAGTGATTCAAAATCAAGTGACTCCAAACATCCATCGACATGGAGTTTCTTCATGCATCTTACGCTAATATGACCTAAGCGGCAGTGCCACAAGAAAGTGGTACTATCATTATTAACTCTACATCTTTTGGCGTGAACATGTGTATTACCACGACCGAGATTCAATGAACCATTCACATAGGGTGCATGACCATGAAAGGTATTATTCATGTAAACAGAATAACCATTATTCTCTAATTTAAATGAATAACCGTATTGCAATGAACATGATCTAATCATATTCATGCTCAACGTAGACACCTGATAACATTTATCTAGGTTCAATACTAATCCCAAAGGCAGATGGAGCGTGCGATGGTGATCTCGTCAACTTTGGAAACACTTCCAACACACATCGTCACCTCACCCTTAGCCAGTCTCCGTTTAGTCCGTAGCTTTTGCTTCAAGTCACCAATAAATAGCAACTGAACCGGTATCCAATACCCAGGTGCTACCAGGAGTACTAGTGAGGTACACATTAATAACACGTATATACTTTGTTGAAGTTGCCAGCCTTCTTATCTACCATGCATTTGGGGTAACTCCGCTACCAGTGCCCGTTCCCCTTACAATAGAAGCACTTAGTCTCGGGTTTGGATTCAACCTTGGGTTCCTTCACTAGAGCGGCAACTGGTTTGCCATCCATGAAGTTTCCCTTCTAGCCCTTGCCCTTCTTGAAACCAGTGGTCTTGTTAAACCATCAACACTTGATGCTCCTTCTTGATTTCTACCTTTTGCGGTCTTAAGCACCGCGAACAGCTCCGGGATCAACTCCATCCCTTGCATGTCATAGTTCATCACGAAGATCTAGTAGCTTAGTGATAGTGGCTAGAGAACTCTATCAATCACTATCTTATCTGGAAGTTTAACTCCCACTTGATTTAAGTGATTGTAGCACCCAGACATTCTGAGCACATGCTCACTAGCTGAGCTATTCTCCTCCATCTTGTTGGCAAAAGAACTTGTCAGAGGTCTCACAGCTCTCAACACGCGCATGAGCCTGAAATCCCAATTTCAGTTCTTGGAACATCTCATATGTCTTATGGCGTTCAAAACGTCATTGGAATCCCGATTCTAAGCCGTAAAGTATGGTGCACTAAACTATCAAGTAGTCATCAGGATGTGTATGTCAGGTGTTCACAACATCCACGGACGACGTTGTAGGGGTTTGCACATCGAGCGGTGTATCAAAGACGTAAGCCTTCTGTGTAGCAGTGAGGACACTCCTCGGACTACGGACCCAGTCTGCATCATTGCTTACAATATCTTTCAACTTGGTCGTTCTCTAGGAACGTATTGAAACAGGAAGCTACAACATGAGCTATTTATCTTCAACATATTTGCAAAGACAATTTAGACTATGTCCATGATAATTAAGTTCATCTAATCAAACTATTTAATGAACTCCCACTCAGATAGACATCCCTCTAGTCATCTAAGTGAAACATGATCCGAATCGACCAGTCCATGTCCGATCATCACGTGAGACGGACTAGTCATCAACGGTGAACATCTCATGTTGATCGCATCTTCTATACGACTCATGTTCGACCTTTCGGTCTTCCATGTTCCGAGGCCATGTCTGTACATGCTAGGCTCGTCAAGTCAACCTAAGTGTTTCGCATGTGTTCCGAGGCCATGTCTGTACATGCTAGGCTCGTCAACACCCGTTGTATTCGAACGTTAGAATTTATAACACCCGATCATCACGTGGTGCTTCGAAATAACGAACCTTCGCAACGGTGCACAGTTAGGGGGAACACTTTTCTTGAAATTTTAGAGAGGGATCATCTTATTTAAGCTACCGTCGTTCTAAGCAAATAAGATGTAAAACATGATAAACATCACATGCAATCAAATAGTGACATGATATGGCCAATATCATTTTGCTCCTTTTGATCTCCATCTTCGGGGCTCCATGATCATCGTTGTCACCGGCATGACACCATGATCTCCATCATCGTGTCTTCTTGAAGTTGTCTCGTCATCTATTACTTCTACTACTATGGCTAACACTTTAGCAATAAAGTAAAGTAATTACATGACGTTTATGTTGACACGCAGGTCATAAATAAATTAAGACAACTCCTATGTGTGACGCCCTGAGACCGATGTGCCAGTTGTCGTCCAGTTATTCGCCGTCGTTGCCATGTCATTTGCTTGCGTGTTGCATCTTATCATGTCATCATGCCATCATGTCATTTCTTTTTGTTAACTCTCAACTAAATAAATTGCATGGATCTTCGGTCCATTTACACCGAGGGAATCCACGTGGTGATTCTCTTTATAACATATCCTCCCGATATTATGGAGCTATATTAAATATTCCATTTTCGGAATCACCCATAAACACACGTGCAAAATAATTCCCATGTCTATTCCTCTTCGAGCTTGACCTCAAACTTTGCCACATGTCCTTTCATCATTTTCCGGAGCTCCACCTAATTTCTCAACATTTTTGGGCACTTCGAAAAACCTATCCTAGTTCAAACCTTTTGAATTAAATTCAAAGGAATTTGAATTTAATCTTTCAAACTTGACCTTTTTCTATTTTCCCGGACCGTGCACATTTTCTTGAGCCCGTGAAAATTATCCGCGTGTCCAACTTCTTCCCCAACACCTCCTTCCTTCTTCTTTTCTTCTTTGTTATTTTCCTGTTTTAGAAAATATAAGAGAGAGAGAGTGCAGTTCTCCCAGACCCCCCTGTTCCCCCTCAGCCCACCAAGACCCAACAGCAGTAGCTGCCAGTTCGGCCTAGGGCCCGGCAGCCTCCTCCCCTAGCGCCTATCTAACCCTAGCCCCGATCCTCTCCTCTCGATCCCCTGGTCTCTCCCTCCTTCCTCCGCTCGCGCCGCCAGAGAGGAGCGAGAGCCTCTCGCTCGATCCCGCAGCGCTGCCACCTCATGCCCGATCCCCTCTCAGCCTCACCGCGCGCCTCCCTCTACGGTACCAGGCCGCGACCGCGCCTCCTCGCCAAATCCCCGTCGCCCAAGCGCCTGAGGAGAGGAGCTCCTCGAGCACCTGCGCCCGCAAACATCGCGCCCGTCGCCGGCGCCACAAGTCCGCGTCGTCGAGCCCCTCGTCCTGCCGGAGTTGCTCCTTCTGCCGCACGCCCACCGAGCTCCATCGCGCCCGACGCCATCGATCTCGAGCATCCCGTGCCCTGCCTTTGTCCGCGCGCCTGTGACGAAGCTCCGGGAGCAGCCATGGCCGTGGATGCCGTCCGCCGCCTCCAGTTCGAAGCTCCGGCGTGCCCAAGCCTCAGAGGCGACCGGATCGACCTCCCCAAGCCCCCATCGTTGGCCTACCCTGTTTCTGCTGCGCCGAACGACGACAACCAGCGCCATCCCCCCTGCTTGCACTCCTGCTGCGCCTTCGTTCTGTCTCCTAGCGAAGGAGATGACTAGCAGCACCCAGCCCTGTTGATCGCTGCACGTGCAGGCCCAGTGCACCCACCAGGGTCTCCCCTCCTTGTATGGGCCGCGCCCCTCCCCATGGCCAAGACCGGGACACCGCGAACGTCAAGTTCCTCCACAGGCGCCCGAACGACTACAAAGTTTTGCGTCAAGTACCTCTACTGTCATCATCGGAATCCCATGAACGCCAAGTACCTCGACGCCCGACGCCAAGAGCAACTACCGATGCCGAAGACCCACGAACCAAAAACGTCAAGTTCGACAACCGTTGACGTGCACTTCGACAAGTACCACTACGGCTGGAGACCTCGACACCCGACGCCTAAAACGATCATCGAACCGGAAATAACGCCAAGTACTAGGTCAACGAGAACCGCCAAGTTCGTCTTCCGCCGTCTCCGAAATCGCTAAGTACCACGACGATACGAGAACAACTACCGTCGACGTGCATTTTGCCAAGTATCACTACCGTCGACCCTCGAAGACCTCGTGGACGTCAAGTTTCATGTCGCGACCCCGAACATCTACGGACGTGCACGACTACCGTTGCCCGAAGAACCGCGAGTCACAAGCGCCGTGAACAACTACCGTCGCCGTGGATCCGACAAGTTCGCGAGTACGACTACTTCCCACGACTACCCTCGAGGACATTGGTTCCATCAAGTTCGACGACAACATGGGTATAACTACGGTCGCCTTCGGAAACCTCGAATGCGTCAAGTACCTCTTCAAAACAAACGTGTACCACTACCGGCGAGGACCAAAAGTACCACTACGTCCCATCGTACCCGAACCGTCTCGTTTGCACGCTTCGAAGGTATAACCCCGAGACGGCGTTCGTGAATGAATGCTTCCGATGTTTGAAATGTTCGCGTTTGCACCATGCCCGACATGTTTTCTTGCATGTTCCCCGTTGCCATACCGTCGTCTCGTGGGACACCCGTTTGCCGGGATCACCCCACCATCCTTGCATGACATGCTCCCGTCACCCTCTCTTTTGCACCGGCATCTCAATCGAGTTACCATGGCACCCCTTTTCTTTCCTCCACGATGACAAATGCCTCATATCTTATCATGTCAACGTTTTCATAAATACTGCATAAAACTTGAACATGTCATCCGCATCATGTTAACAACATTTGAATGTTTAAAACTGTTGTTGCTTTAAATTACTAAGGCATATGGGGTTTTACCGGATTCGTTATTTGTCATATCCGGTCCCATTTAAATTGTTTAGATGGTGTAGTTTTGTTATGCCCCACCTCTTGCCATGTTTTAACAACATTTAATATTGTTGGGTACCTAAACGAGAGAGGACTAAATAATTGATGTGGTGTTCCGTCAATATGCAACTCGTTGCATATTGAGCTCCACTTAACTTGTAGTTTTGTTTGTGCCCTTTGCCATGCCATGCATATTTAAACCGGACATGCATCATACTTGGTTGTGCATCATGCCATGCTTATGTGGTGGTTGTTTACTATGTTGTTTGCTTCTTTCCGGTGTTGCTTCTTCGGGTTAGTTCCGATAATGTCGCGTTTGTGAGGATCCGTTCGACTACGACCGTTTGACTTCTTCATGGACTCGCTCTTCTTCCTTGTGGGATTTCAGGAAAGATGATCATACCCTCTAAATCACTTTTATCTTTGCTTGCTAGATGCTCGCTCTTTTGCTATGCCTATGCTGCGATACCTACCACTTGCTTATCATGCCTCCCATATTGTTCAACCAAGCCTCTAACCCACCTTGTCCTAGCAAACCGTTTATTGGCTATGTTACCGCTTTGCTCAGCCCCTCTTACAGCGTTGTTAGTTGCAGGTGAAGATCGGAGTTCGTTCCTTGTTGGAACGTGGAGATGTTGTTCCTTGTTGGAACATGTTTACTTGTTGGGATATCACAATATATCTTATTTAATTAATGCATCTATATACTTGGTAAAGGGTGGAAGGCTCGGCCTTATGCCTGGTGTTTTGTTCCACTCTTGCCGCCCTAGTTTCCGTCATACCGGTGTTATGTTCCCGGATTTTGCGTTCCTTACGCGGTTGGGCTATTATGGGAACCCCTTGACAGTTCGCCTTAAGTAAAGCTCTTCCAGCAATGCCCAACATTGGTTTTACCATTCGCCACCTAGCCTTTTCTTTTCCCTTGGGTTTCACGGACTCAAGGGTCATCATTGTTTTAACCCCCCGGGCCAGTGCTCCTCTGAGTGTTGGTCCAACTAAGCGATGTCCGAGGCTACCAGGGGCAACTCTGGGCTGGCTTACCCGATGTCTGGCTCATCTGAGTGTGCCCTGAGAAAGAGATATGTGCAGCTCCTATCGGGATTTGTCGACACATTCGGGCGGTGTTGCTGGTTTAGTTTTACCCTGTCGAAATGTCTTGTTGTACCGGGATACCGAGTCTGATCGGAATGTCTCGGGAGGAGGTCTATTCCTTCGTTGACCGTGAGAGCTTGTGATGGGCTAAGTTGGGACACCCCTGCAGGGATTTGAACTTTCGAAAGCCGTGCCCGCGGTTATGGGCAGATGGGAATTTGTTAACGTCCGGTTGTAGAAAACCTAAAGTTGACCTTAATTGAAATGAATCAACCGCGTGTGTAACCGTGATGGTCTCTTTCCGGCGGAGTCCGGGAAGTGAACACGGTGTTGGAGTTATGCTTGACGTAGGTTGTTCTAGGATCACTTCTTGATCATAGCTTCTCGATCATGCTTTGCCTTCTCTTCTCTCTCTCTTTTGCATATGTTAGCCACCATATATGCTAGTCGCTTGCTGCAGCTCCACCTCATACCTTTACCTTACCCATAAGCTTAAATAGTCTTGATCGCGAGGGTGTGAGATTGCTAAGTCCCCGTGACTCACAGATACTTCCAAAACCAGCTTGCAGGTGCCGTTGAACCGTGCAGATGACGCAACCAAGCTCAAGGAGGAGCTCGATGAAGACTTTGTTCGTAGTGTAGTTCCGTTTCTAGTTGATCAGTAGTGGAGCCCAGTTGGGGTCGATCAGGGACCTTTGTCGCATTTGGAGTTCTTCTTTTATATTGGTTCCGTAGTCGGACCTTGATTGTATTTGGATGTTGTAATGCTTTATTCATGTAATTGTGTGAAGAGGCGATTGTAAGCCAACTATGTATCTCTTTCCCTTATGTATTACATGGGTTGTGTGAAGATTACCTCACTTGCGACATTGCTTTCAATGCGGTTATGCCTCTAAGTCGTGCTTCGACACGTGGGAGATATAGCCGCATCGAGGGCGTTACACTATGGCTCCTGCCGGTTGTCATACTCATCGACATGCAAGTCGTGATTCCTATTACAAGAACATGATCAATCTCATACATCACATATATCATTCATCACATCCTTTTGGCCATATCACATCACAAGGCATATGCTGCAAAAACAAGTTAGATGTCCTCTAATTGTTGTTGCAAGTTTTTACGTGGCTGCTATAGGTTTCTAGCAAGAACGTTTCTTACCTACGCGAAAACCACAACGTGATATGCCAATTTCTATTTACCCTTCATAAGGACCCTTTTCATCGAACCTGATCCGACTAAAGTGGGAGAGACAGACACCCGCTAGCCACCTTATGCAACTAGTGCATGTCAGTCGGTGGAACCAGTCTCACGTAAGAGTACGTGTAAGGTCGGTCCAGGCCGCTTCATCCCACGATGCCGCCGAATCAAGATAAGACTAGTAACGACAAGTAAATTGACAAAATCGACGCCCACAACTGCTTTGTGTTCTACTCGTGCATAGAAACTACGCATAGACCTAGCTCATGATGCCACTGTTGGGGATCGTAGCAGAAATTTAAAATTTTCTACGCATCACCAAGATCAATCTATGGAGTAATCTAGCAACGAGGGGAAGGGGAGTGCATCTACATACCCTTGTAGATCACTAAGCGGAAGCGTTGCAACAACGCGGATGAAGGAGTCGTACTCGTAGCGATTCAGATCACGGTTGATTCCGATCTAAGCGCCGAACCACGGCGCCTCCGCGTTCAACACACGTGCAGCCCGGTGACGTCTCCTACGCCTTGATCCAGCAAGGGGAGAAGGAGAGGTTGGGGAAGACTCCGTCCAGCAGCAGCACGACGGCGTGGTGGTGGTGGAGGAGCGCGGGACTCCAGCAGGGCTTCTCCAAGCACTACGAGAGACGAGGAGGGAGAGAGGTAGGGCTGCGCCAAGAGGGAGATGATCTCGCGTGTGTTGCAGCCCCCAATACCTCAAGTATATATAGGGGAGGGGGAGGGGCTGCGCCCCCATCTAGGGTTCCCTCCCTAGGGGCGGCGGCAGCCCCAAAACCCATCTAGGGTTGCGGCCAAGGGGGGAGAGAGGGGGGCGCACCTAGGGTGGGCCTTAAGGCCCATCTGCCCTAGGGTTTGCCCCCTTCCCCTCTTGGAGGCGCCTTGGGCCTTGGTGGGAGGCACCCCAGCTCACCTAGGGGCTGGTCCCTTCCCACTATTGGCCCATGTAGGCCTGCGGGGCTGGTGGCCCCACCTGATGGACCCCCGGGACCCTCCCGGTGGTCCTGGTACGTTACCGATAGCACCCGAAACTTTTCCGGTGACCAAAACGGGACTTCCCATATATAAATCTTTACCTCCGGAATATTTCGGAACTCCTCGTGACGTCCCGGATCTCATCCGGGACTCTGAACAACATTCGGTAACCGCGTACATACTTTCCCTATAACCCTAGCGTCATCGAACCTTAAGTGTGTAGACCCTACGGGCTCGGGAGTCATGCAGACATGGCTGAGACAACTCTCCGGTCAATAACCAATAGCGGGATCTGGATACCCATGTTGGTTCCCACATGCTCCACGATGATCTCATCGGATGAACCACGATGTCAAGGATTCAATCAATCCCGTATACAATTCCCTTTGTCTAGCGGTATAGTACTTGCCCGAGATTCGATCGTCGGTATCCCGATACCTTGTTCAATCTCGTTACCGAAAAATCTCTTTACTCGTTCCGTAACACATCATCCCGTGATCAACTCCTTGGTCACATTGTGCACATTATGATGATGTCCTACCGAGTGGGCCCAGAGATACCTCTCCGTTACACGGAGTGACAAATCCGAGTCTCGATTCGTGCCAACCCAACAGACACTTTCAGAGATACCCATAGTGCACCTTTATAGCCACCCAGTTACGTTGTGATGTTTGGCACACCCAAAGCACTCCTATGGTATCCGGGAGTTGCACAATCTCATGGTTTAAGGAAATGATACTTGACATTAGAAAAGCTTTAGCATACGAACTACATGATCTTGTGCTAGGCTTAGGATTGGGTCTTGTCCATCACATCATTCTCCTAATGATGTGATCCCGTTATCAACGACATCCAATGTCCATGGTCAGGAAACCGTAACCATCTATTGATCAACGAGCTAGTCAACTAGAGGCTTACTAGGGACATGGTGTTGTCTATGTATCCACACATGTATCTGAGTTTCCTATCAATACAATTCCAGCATGGATAATAAATGATTATCATGAACAATGAAATATAATATAATAATAACCAATTTATTATTGCCTCTAGGGCATATTTCCAACAGTCTCCCACTTGCACTAGAGTCAATAATCTAGTTCACATCGCCATGTGATTAACACTCACAGGTCAAGTCGCCATGTGATCAACATCCAAGAGTCTACTAGACTCAATGATCCAGTTCACATCGCTATGTGATTAACACTCAAAGAGTTCTGTGTTTGATCATGTTATGCTTGTGAGAGAGGTTGTAGTCAACGGGTCTTGCCATATTCAGATCCCTATGTATTTCACAAAACTTTATGTCATATCGTAGATGCTGCTACCACGTTCCACTTGGAGCTATTCCAAATTGTTGCTCCATTATACGTATCCGGTATCTCTACTCAGAGCTATCCGGATAGGTGTTAGGCTTGCATCGACGCAACTCTTTACGTCAAACTCTTTATCACCTCCATAACCGAGAAACATTTCCTTATTCCTCTAAGAACAATTTTGACCGCTATCTGGTGATCCAGACCTAGATCACCTTTGTACCCTCTTGCCAGACATGTGGCAAGGCACACATCAGGTGCGGTACTCAGCATGGCATACGGTATAGAGCCTATGAAAAGAGCATAGGGGACGACCTTCGTCCTTCCTCTTTCTTCTGCCGTGGTCAAGCTTTGAGTCTTACTCAACTTCACACCTTACAACTCAGGTAAGAACCCCTTCTTTGACTGATCTATTTTGAACTCCTTCAAAAACATGTCAAGGTGTGCGTTCTTTGAAAGTATCATCAGGCATCTTGATCTATTTCTATAGATCTTGATGCCCAATATGTAAGCAGCTTTATCCAGGTCTTCCTTTGAAAAACACTCTTCAAACAACCGTTTATGCTTTCCAGAAATTCTATATTATTTCGGATCTACAATATGTCATCCACATATACTTATCAGAAATGTTGTAGTGCTCCCACTCACTTTCTTGTAAATACAAGTTTCTATCAAACATTGTATAAACCTAAAAGCTTTGATCACTCTATCAAAGCATGTATTCTGACTCCGAGATGCTTGCTCTAGTCCATACAAGGATTGCTGGAGCTAGCATACCTTTTAGCATCCTTAGGATCTACAAAACCTTTTATTGTATCACATACAACCTTTTCTTACGGAAACTGGTAAGAAAACTTGTTTTGACATCCATCTGTCAGATTTCATAATCGAAAAATACAGCTAATGCTAACATGATTCCGACGGACTTAAGCATCGCTATGAGTGAGAAATTCTCATCGTAGTCAACTCCTTGAACTTGTGAAAAGACTCTTTCCCACAAGTCGAGCTTCATAGACGGTAACATTACCGCCCACGTCCGTCTTCTTCTTAAAGATCCATTTATCTCAATGGCTTGCCGATCAACGGGCAAGTCCACCAAAGTCCATACTTTGTTCTGATACATGGATCCTATCTCGGATTTCATGGCTTCTAACCATTTGTCGGAATACGGGCCCACCATCGCTTCTCCATAGCTCGTAGGTTCATTGTTGTCTAACAACATGATATCTAAGACAGGATCACCGTACCACTCAGGAGTAGTACATATCCTTGTCGACCTACGATGTTCGATAGCAACTTGATCTGTAAATGATCACTATCATTAACTTCCTTTTCAACAGATGTAGGCGCCACAGAAAACATCCTTCTATGTTGCATAACTCTCTGGTTGAAGTAAAGGTTCAACAACTGTTGGGGAATGTAGCAGAAATTCAAAATTTTCCTACGTGTCACCAAGATCTATCTATGGAGAGACCAGCAACGAGGGGAAGGAGAGTGCATCTACATACCCTTGTAGATCGCTAAGCGGAAGCGTTCAAGTGAACGGGGTTGATGGAGTCGTACTCGTCGTGATTCAAATCACCGATGATCAAGTGCCGAACGCACGGCACCTCCGCGTTCAACACACGTACAGTCCGGAGACGTCTCCCATGCCTTGATCCAGCAAGGGGAGAGGGAGAGGTTGATGAAGATCCAGCAACACGACGGCGTGGTGGTGGATGCAGGGCGTCACAGTAGCAGGGCTTCGCCTATACTACGAGAGAGAGACGTAACGGGGAGAGAGGGAGGCGCCAGGGGCTGGTGTCTCAAGTTCCTCCTCTCCCCACTATATATAGGAGAGCCAAGGGGGTTGGTGCGCCAGCCTAGGAGATCCAATCTCCTAGGTGCGGCTGCCCAAAGGAGGTTTCCCTCCCCCCCAAGGCACCTAGAGGTGCCTTCCACCAGTGGGACTCCTCCCATATGGAAACCCTAGGCGCATGGGCCTATAGGGGCTGGTGCCCTTGGCCCATATAGGCCAAGACGCACCCCTTACAGCCCATGTGGCCCCCCGGGACAGGTGGCCCCACCCGGTGGGCCCCCGGGACCCTTCCGGTGGTCCCGGTACAATACCGATGACCCCGAAACTTGTCCCGATGGCCGAAACAGGACTTCCTATATATAAATCTTTACCTCCGGACCATTCCGGAACTCCTCGTGACGTTTGGGATCTCATCCTGGACTCCGAACAATATTCGGGTTACTACATACACATATCTTCATAACCCTAGCGTCACCGAACCTTAAGTGTGTAGACCCTACGGGTTCGGGAGACATGCAGACATGACCGAGACGTTCTCCGGTCAATAACCAACAGCGGGATCTGGATACCCATGATGGCTCCCACATGTTCCACGATGATCTCATCGGATGAACCACGATGTCAAGGACTTAATCAATCCCGTATACAATTCCCTTTGTCTAGCGGTATGTTACTTGCCCGAGATTCGATCGTTGGTATACAGATACCTTGTTCAATCTCGTTACCGGCAAGTCTCTTTACTCGTTCCATAACACATCATCCCGTGATCAACTCCTTGGTCACATTGCGCATATGATGATGTCCTACCGAGTGGGCCCAGAGATACCTCTCCGCTTACACGGAGTGACAAATCCCAGTCTCGATTCGTGCCAACCCAACAGACACTTTCGGAGATACCTGTAATGCACCTTTATAGTCACCCAGTTACGTTGTGACGTTTGATACACCCAAAGCACTCCTACGGTATCCGGGAGTTGCACAATCTCATGGTCTAAGGAAATGATACTTGACATTAGAAAAGCTTTAGCATACGAACTACACGATCTTTGTGCTAGGCTTAGGATTGGGTCTTGTCCATCACATCATTCTCCTAATGATGTGATCCCGTTATCAACGACATCCAATGTCCATGGTTAGGAAACCATAACCATCTATTGATCAACGAGCTAGTCAACTAGAGGCTCACTAGGGACATGGTGTTGTCTATGTATCCACACATGTATCTGAGTTTCCTATCAATACAATTATAGCATGGATAATAAACGATTATCATGAACAAGGAAATATAATAATAACCAATTTATTATTGCCTCTAGGGCATATTTCCAACAGTCTCCCACTTGCACTAGAGTCAATAATCTAGTTCACATCGCCATGTGATTAACACTCACAGGTCACATCGCCATGTGACTAACACCCAAGAGTTTACTAGAGTCAGTAGTCTAGTTCACATCACTATGTGATTAACACTCAATGAGTTTTAGGTTTGATCATGTTGCTTGTGAGAGAGGTTTTAGTCAACGGGTCCGAACCTTTTAGATCCGTGTGTGCTTTACAAATCTCTATGTCATCTCCTAGATGTAGCTACCACGCTCTATTTGGAGCTATTCCAAATAACTGTTCTACTTGGAGCTATTCTAAATTGTTGCTCCATTATATGCATCCGGTATCTCTACTCAGAGCTATCCGGGTAGGTGTTAAGCTTGCATCGACGTAACCCTTTACGACGAACTCTTTTACCACCTCCATAATCGAAAAAATTCCTTAGTCCACTAGTTACTAAGGATAACTTTGACCGCTGTACTGTGATCCATTCTTGGATCACTCTTGTACCCCTTGACTGACTCATGGCAAGGCACACTTCAGGTGCGGTACACAACATAGCATACTGTAGAGCCTATGTCTTAAGCATAGGGGACGACCTTCGTCCTTTCTCTCTATTCTGCCGTGGTCGAGCTTTAAGTCTTAACTTCATACCTTACAACTCAGGCAAGAACTCCTTCTTTGACTGATCCATCTTGAACACCTTCAAGATCACGTCAAGGTATGTGCTCATTTGAAAGTACCATTAAGCGTTTTGATCTATCCTTATAGATCTTGATGCTCAATGTTCAAGTAGCTTAATCCAGGTTTTCCATTGAAAACACTTTCCAAATAACCCTATATGCTTTCCAGAAATTCTACGTCATTTCCGATCAACAATATGTTAAAACATATACTCATCAGAAATTCTATAGTGCTCCCACTCACTTCTTTGGAAATACAAGTTTCTCATAAACTTTATATACACCCAAAATCTTTGATTATCTCATCCGAGCGTACATTCCAACTCCGAGATGCTTACTCCAGTCCTCAGAAGGATAGCTGGAGCTTTGCATACTTATTAGCATCTTTTCAGGATTGACAAAACCTTTCGGTTGTATCACATACAACCTTTCCTCAAGAAAATCGTCGAGGAAACAATGTTTTGACATCCTATCTGCAAGATTTCATAAATAATGCAGTAATCGCTAATATAATTCCAACAGACTCTTAGCATCGCTGTGAGTGAGAAAGTCTCATCGTAGTCAACTCTTTGAACTTGTCGGAAAACATCTTAACGACAAGTCGAGCTTTCTTAATGGTGACATTTACCATCATTGTCCGTCTTCCTTTTAAAATCCATCTGTACTCAACAGCCTTACGACCATCAAGTAGTTCTTCCAAAGTCTACACTTTGTTTTCATGTATGGATCCTCTCTCGGATTATATGGCCTCGAGCCATTTATCGGAATCCGGGCCCACCATCGCTTCTCCATAGCTCATAGGTTCATTGTTGTCTAGCAACATGACTTCCAAGACAGGATTACATACCACTCTGAAGCAGTACGCATCCTTGTCATCCTACGAGGTTTGGTAGTGACTTGATCTGAAGTTTCATGATCACTATCATAAGCTTCCACTTCAATTGGTGTAGGTGCCACAGGAACAACTTCCTGTGCCCTGCCACACACTAGTTGAAGAGACGGTTCAATAACCTCATCAAGTCTCCACCATCCTCCCACTCAATTCTTTCGAGAGAAACTTTTCCTCGAGAAAGGACCCGATTCCAGAAACAATCCTTTATTGCTTTCGGATCTGAGACAGGAGGTATACCCAACTGTTTTTGGGTT
Organism: Triticum urartu; assembly: GCF_056163025.1. Taxonomy (NCBI): domain Eukaryota; kingdom Viridiplantae; phylum Streptophyta; class Magnoliopsida; order Poales; family Poaceae; genus Triticum; species Triticum urartu. The sequence goes on from NC_141874.1 coordinate 705,289,193, forward strand.
GTCCTATGAAGTTGCATTTATCCGCTTTGGGTTCGAGCTTATCGGCCTGAAACTTTTTCACATAAGCGTCGCAGCCCCAAACTTTTAAGAAATGACAGCTTAGGTTTCTCTAAACCATAGTTCATACGGTGTCATATCATCGGAATTACGTGGTGCCCTATTTAAAGTGAATGTGGTTGTCTCTAATGCCTAACCCATAAACTATCGTGGTAATTCGATAAGAGACATCATGGTATGCATCATATCCAATAGGGTGCAGTTATGATGTTCGGACACACCATCACACTATGGTGTTCCAGGCTGTATCAGTTGTGAAACAATTTCCACAATGTCTTAATTCTGTGCCAAACTCGTAATTCAGATATTCATCTCTATGATCATATCATAGATCTTTTATCCTCTTGTCACGACGATCTTTCAACTTCACCCTGAAATTACTTGAACCTTTCAATAATTCAGACTCGTGATTCATCAAGTAAATATACTCAACATCTACTCAAATTGTCTGTGAAGTAAGAACATAACGATATCCACTACATGCCTCAGCACTCATTGGACTGCACACATCAAAATGTATTACTTCCAACAAGTTGCTTTCTAGTTCCATTTTACTGAAACCGAGGCTTTTAGTCATCTTGCCCATGTGGTATGATTTGCATGTCTCAAGTGATTCAAAATCAAGTGAGTCCAAACGGTCCATTTGCATGGAGTTTCTTCATGCATATACACCAATAGACATGGTTCGCATGTCTCAAACTTTTCAAAAAATGAGTGAGCCCAAAAATCCATCAACATGGAGCTTCTTCATGCGTTTTATACCGATATGACTTACGTGGCAGTGCCACAAGTAGGTGGTACTATCATTACTATCTTTTGGCATGAACATGTGTATCACTACGATCGAGATTCAATAAACCATTCATTATAGGTGTAAGACCATTGAAGGTATTATTCAAATAAACAGAGTAACCATTATTCTCCTTAAATGAATAACCGTATTGCGATAGACATAATCCAATCATGTCTATGCTCAACGCAAACACCAATCTCGATGGTAGAGGGAGCGTGCGATGCTTGATCATATCAACATTGAGAACACTTCCAACACATATCGTCAGCTCACCTTTAGCTAGTCTCCGTTTATTCCGTAGCTTTTATTTCGAGTTGCTAACACTTAGCAACCGAACCGGTATCTAATACCCTGGTGCTACTAGGAGTACTAGTAAAGTACACATCAACACAATTTATATCCAATATACTTCTATCGACTTTGCCAGCCTTCTCATCTACCAAGTATCTAGGGTAATTCTGCTCCAGTGGTTGTTCCCCTTATTACAGAAGCACTTAGTCTCGGGTTTGGGTTCAACCTTGGGTTTCTTCACTAGTGCAGCAGCTGAATTGCCGTTTCATGAAGTATCCCTTCTTGCCCTTGCCCTTCTTGAAACTAGTGGTTTCACTAACCATCAACAATTGATGCTCCTTCTTGATTTCTACTTTTGTGGTGTCAAACATCACGAACATCTCAAGGATCATCATACATGTCCCCGATATATTATAGTTCATCACGAAGCTCTAGCAGCTTGGTGGTAATGACTTCGGAGAAACATCACTATCTTATCTGGAAGATCAACTCCCACTTGATTCAAGCGATTGTTGTACTCAGACAATCTGAGCACAAGCTCAACAATTGAGCTTTTCTCCTTAGTTTGTAGGCTAAGAAAATCGTCGGAGGTCTTACACCTCCTGACGTGGGCACGAGCCTGAAATTCCAATTTCAGCCCTCAAAACATCTCATATGTTCCGTGACGTTTCAAAAACGTCTTTGGTGCCTCAACTCTAAACCGTTTAACTGAACTATCATGTAGTTATCAAAACGTGTATGTCAGATGTTCGCAACATCCACAGGCAACGTTCGAGGTTCAGCACACTGAGCGGTGCATTAAGGACATAAGCCTTCTAAGAAGCAATGAGGACAATCCTCAGTTTACGGACCTAGTCCGCATAATTGCTACTATCAACTTTCAACTAATTTTTCTCTAGGAACATATCTAAACAGTAGAACTATAGCGCGAGCTACGACATAATTTGCAAAGGTCTTTTGACTATGTTCAGGATAATTAAGTTCATCTTATGAACTCCCACTTAGATAGACATCCCTCTAGTCATCTAAGCGATTACATGATCCGAGTGAACTAGGCCGTGTCCGATCATCACGTGAGACGGACTAGTCAACGTCGGTGAACATCTTCATGTTGATCGTATCTTCTATACGACTCATGCTCGACCTTTCGGTCTCTGTGTTCCGAGGCCATGTCTATGCACATGCTAGGCTCGTCAAGTTAACCCTAAGTGTTTTTTGCTTTGTAAATCTGTCTTACACCCGTTGTATGTGAACGTAAGGATCTATCACACCCTATCATCACGTGGTGCTTCGAAACGACGAACTGTAGCAACGGTGCACAGTTAGGGGAGAACACTTCTTGAAATTTTAAAGAGGGATCATCTTATTTACTACCGTCATTCTAAGCAAATAAGATGTATAAACATGATAAACATCATATGCAATCAAATAATAGTGACATGATATGGCCAATATCATATAGCTCCTTTGATCTCCATCTTGGGGCTCCATGATTATCTTGTCACCGGTATGACACCATGATCTCCATCATCATGATCTCCATCATCGTGTCTTCTTGAAGTTGTCTCGTCATCGACATGCAAGTCGTGATTCCCTTGACAAGAACATGATCAATCTCATACATCACATATATCATTCATCACATCCTTTTGGCCATATCACATCACATAGCATACCCTGCAAAAACAAGTTAGACGTCCTCTAATTGTTGTTTGCATGTTTTACGTGGCTGCTATGGGTTTCTAGCAAGAACGTTTCTTACCTACGCAAAACCACAACGTGATATGCCAATTGCTATTTACCCTTCATAAGGACCCTTTTCATCGAATCCGATCCGACTAAAGTGGGAGAGACAGACACTCGCCAGCCACCTTATGCAACTAGTGCATGTTTGTCGGTGGAACCGGTCTCACGTAAGAGTACGTGTAAGGTTGGTCCGGGCCGCTTCATCCCACAATACCACCGAATCAAGATAAGACTAGTAACGGCAAGCATATTGAACAAAATCAACGCCCACAACAACTTTGTGTTCTACTCGTGCATAGAATCTACGCAATAGACCTAGCTCATGATGCCACTGTTGGGGAACGTAGCAGAAATTCAAAATTTTCCTACGTGTCACCAAGATCTATCTATGGAGAGACCAGCAACGAGGGGAAGGAGAGTGCATCTACATACCCTTGTAGATCGCTAAGCGGAAGCGTTCAAGTGAACGGGGTTGATGGAGTCGTACTCGTCGTGATTCAAATCACCGATGATCAAGTGCCGAACGCACGGCACCTCCGCGTTCAACACACGTACAGTCCGGAGACGTCTCCCATGCCTTGATCCAGCAAGGGGAGAGGGAGAGGTTGATGAAGATCCAGCAACACGACGGCGTGGTGGTGGATGCAGGGCGTCACAGTAGCAGGGCTTCGCCTATACTACGAGAGAGAGACGTAACGGGGAGAGAGGGAGGCGCCAGGGGCTGGTGTCTCAAGTTCCTCCTCTCCCCACTATATATAGGAGGGCCAAGGGGGTTGGTGCGCCAGCCTAGGAGATCCAACTCCTAGGTGCGGCTGCCCAAAGGAGGTTTCCCTCCCCCCCAAGGCACCTAGAGGTGCCTTCCACTAGTGGGACTCCTCCCATATGGAAACCCTAGGCGCATGGGCCTATAGGGGCTGGTGCCCTTGGACCATATAGGCCAAGACGCACCCCTTACAGCCCATGTGGCCCCCCGGGACAGGTGGACCCACCCGGTGGGCCCCCGGGACCCTTTCGGTGGTCCCGGTACAATACCGATGACCCCGAAACTTGTCCCGATGGCTGAAACAGGACTTCCTATATATAAATCTTTACCTCCGGACCATTCCGGAACTCCTCGTGACGTCCGGGATCTCATCCTGGACTCCGAACAATATTCGGGTTACTGCATACACATATCTTCATAACCCTAGCGTCACTGAACCTTAAGTGTGTAGACCCTACGGGTTCGGGAGACATGCAGACATGACCGAGACGTTCTCCGGTCAATAACCAACAGCGGGATCTGGATACCCATGATGGCTCCCACATGTTCCACGATGATCTCATCGGATGAACCACGATGTCAAGGACTTAATCAATCCCGTATACAATTCCCTTTGTCTAGCGGTATGTTACTTGCCCGAGATTCGATCGTCGGTATACCGATACCTTGTTCAATCTCGTTACCGGCAAGTCTCTTTACTCGTTCCATAACACATCATCCCGTGATCAACTCCTTGGTCACATTGCGCATATGATGATGTCCTACCGAGTGGGCCCAGAGATACCTCTCCGCTTACACGGAGTGACAAATCCCAGTCTCGATTCGTGCCAACCCAACAGACACTTTCGGAGATACCTGTAATGCACCTTTATAGTCACCCAGTTACGTTGTGACGTTTGATACACCCAAAGCACTCCTACGGTATCCGGGAGTTGCACAATCTCATGGTCTAAGGAAATGATACTTGACATTAGAAAAGCTTTAGCATACGAACTACACGATCTTTGTGCTAGGCTTAGGATTGGGTCTTGTCCATCACATCATTCTCCTAATGATGTGATCCCGTTATCAACGACATCCAATGTCCATGGTTAGGAAACCATAACCATCTATTGATCAACGAGCTAGTCAACTAGAGGCTCACTAGGGACATGGTGTTGTCTATGTATCCACACATGTATCTAAGTTTCCTATCAATACAATTATAGCATGGATAATAAACGATTATCATGAACAAGGAAATATAATAATAACCAATTTATTATTGCCTCTAGGGCATATTTCCAACAACAACCTCATCAAGTTCTATCTTCCTTCCACTCAATTCTTTCGAGAGAAACTCCTTCTCGAGAAAGGACCCGTTCTTAGCGACAAACAATTTGCCCTCGGATCTGAGATAGAAGGTATACCCAACTGTCACCCTTGGGTATCCTATGAAGATGTGTTTGTCCGCTTTGGGTTCGAGCTTCTCCAGCTGAAGCCCTAAGCATCGCATCCCCAAACATTAAGAAACGACAACTTTGGTTTCTTGCCGAACCAATGTTCATATGACGTCGTCTCAACGGACTTAGATGGTGTCCTATGTAAACTGAATGCAGCTGTCTCTAACGCATAACCTCAAAATGAAAACGGTAGATTGGTAAGAGACATCATAGATCGCACCATATCTCATAGGGTTCGATTACGACGTCCGGACACACCATTACCTTGTGGTGTTCCAGGTGGCTTCAACTGTGAAACAATTCCACAATGTCTTAAGTGATTGCCAAACTCATAACTTAGAAAATCCCCTTTTTTTGATCAGATCGTAGGAACATGATCTTATTGTTATGATGATTCTTAACTTCACTCTGAAATCGCTTGAACTTTTCAAACGTTTCAGACTTGTGCTTCATTAAGTAGATATACCTATATCTACCCAAATCGTCAGTGAAGATGAGAAAATAGCGATATCCACCGCACGCTTCAATTCTCATTGGATCACACGCATCAGCATGCATGATTTCCAACAAGTCACTTGCCCGTTTCATTGTACCTGAAAACGGGGTATTAGTCATCCTGCCCATGAGGCATGGCTCGCATGTGTCAAGTGATTCAAAATCAAGTGACTCCAAACATCCATCGACATGGAGTTTCTTCATGCATCTTACGCCAATATGACCTAAGCGGCAGTGCCACAAGAAAGTGGTACTATCATTATTAACTCTACATCTTTTGGCGTGAACATGTGTATTACCACGACCGAGATTCAATGAACCATTCACATAGGGTGCATGACCATGAAAGGTATTATTCATGTAAACAGAATAACCATTATTCTCTAATTTAAATGAATAACCGTATTGCAATGAACATGATCTAATCATATTCATGCTCAACGTAGACACCTGATAACATTTATCTAGGTTCAATACTAATCCCGAAGGCAGATGGAGCGTGCGATGGTGATCTCATCAACTTTGGAAACACTTCCAACACACATCGTCACCTCACCCTTAGCCAGTCTCCGTTTAGTCCGTAGCTTTTGCTTCAAGTCACCAATAATAGCAACTGAACCGGTATCCAATACCCAGGTGCTACCAGGAGTACTAGTGAGGTACACATTAATAACACGTATATACTTTGTTGAAGTTGCCAGCCTTCTTATCTACCATGCATTTGGGGTAACTCCGCTACCAGTGCCCGTTCCCCTTACAATAGAAGCACTTAGTCTCGGGTTTGGATTCAACCTTGGGTTCCTTCACTAGAGCAGCAACTGGTTTGCCATCCATGAAGTTTCCCTTCTAGCCCTTGCCCTTCTTGAAACCAGTGGTCTTGTTAAACCATCAACACTTGATGCTCCTTCTTGATTTCTACCTTTTGCGGTCTTAAGCACCGCGAACAGCTCCGGGATCAACTCCATCCCTTGCATGTCATAGTTCATCACGAAGATCTAGTAGCTTAGTGATAGTGGCTAGAGAACTCTATCAATCACTATCTTATCTGGAAGTTTAACTCCCACTTGATTTAAGTGATTGTAGCACCCAGACATTCTGAGCACATGCTCACTAGCTGAGCTATTCTCCTCCATCTTGTTGGCAAAAGAACTTGTCAGAGGTCTCACAGCTCTCAACACGCGCATGAGCCTGAAATCCCAATTTCAGTTCTTGGAACATCTCATATGTCTTATGGCGTTCAAAACGTCATTGGAATCCCGATTCTAAGCCGTAAAGTATGGTGCACTAAACTATCAAGTAGTCATCAGGATGTGTCTGTCAGGTGTTCACAACATCTACAGACGACGTTGTAGGGGTTTGCACATCGAGCGGTGTATCAAAGACGTAAGCCTTCTGTGTAGTAGTGGGGACACTCCTCGGACTACGGACCCAGTCCGCATCATTGCTTAGAATATCTTTCAACTTGGTCTTTCTCTAGGAACGTATTGAAACAGGGAGCTACAACATGAGCTATTTATCTACAACATATTTGCAAAGACAATTTAGACTATGTCCATGATAATTAAGTCCATCTAATCAAATTATTTAATGAACTCCCACTCAGATAGACATCCCTCTAGTCATCTAAGTGAAACATGATCCGAATCAACCAGGCCGTGTCCGATCATCACGTGAGACGGACTAGTCATCAATGGTGAACATCTCATGTTGATCGTATCTTCTATACGACTCATGTTCGACCTTTCGGTCTTCCGTGTTCCGAGGCCATGTCTGTACATGCTAGACTCGTCAAGTCAACCTAAGTGTTTCGCATATGTTCTGAGGCCATGTCTGTACATGCTAGGCTCGTCAACGTTAGAATCTATCACACCTGATCATCACGTGGTGCTTCGAAACAACGAACCTTCGCAACGGTGCACAGTTAGGGGGAACACTTTTCTTGAAATTTTAGAGAGGGATCATCTTATTTAAGCTACCGTCGTTCTAAGCAAATAAGATGTAAAACATGATAAACATCACATGCAATCAAATAGTGACATGATATGGCCAATATCATTTTGCTCCTTTTGATCTCCATCTTCGGGGCTCCATGATCATTGTTGTCACCGGCATGACACGATGATCTCCATCATCGTGTCTTCTTGAAGTTGTCTCGTCATCTATTACTTCTACTACTATGGCTAACGCTTTAGCAGTAAAGTAACGTAATTACATGACGTTTATATTGACATGCAGGTCATAAATAAATTAAGACAACTCCTATGGCTCCTGCCGGTTGTCATACTCATCGACATGCAAGTCGTGATTCCTATTACAAGAACATGATCAATCTCATACATCACATATATCATTCATCACATCCTTTTGGCCATATCACATCACAAGGCATATGCTACAAAAACAAGTTAGACGTCCTCTAATTGTTGTTGCAAGTTTTTACGTGGCTGCTATAGGTTTCTAGCAAGAACGTTTCTTACCTACACGAAAACCACAACGTGATATGCCAATTTCTATTTACCCTTCATAAGGACCCTTTTCATCGAATCCGACCCGACTAAAGTGGGAGACACTACTAGAAAAAGGGCTATAGATGGGATTGACACTAATGGCGCACCAGACAAGCGGTGCGCCATTAGTATATACTAATGGCACACCACCTTATGATACGCCATTAGAGTTGAAACTACTAATGGCGCACATGGCCCAGGGTGCGCCATTAGTATCAATTTTTTTGAACTAGTGCGCCTGTCCAAACATAGTAATGGCGCATCCAGACAAAGTGCGCCATTACTAGTTGTAACTAGTAATGGTGCACCTGTCGGAAAGTGCGCCACTAATGTTGTTTTTTTTATTATATTTTTTATTCCTTTTTTTGCAAAACTACTAATGGCGCACTTTTCCACCGTGCTCCATTACTAGTTTAAACTAGTAATGGCGCACTGTGGGGCAGTGCGCCATTAGTATGTTTTTTTTGCAAAACTACTAATGGCGCACCACCAGAAGGTGCGCCATTAGTAACCTGGATTACTAATGGCGCATTTAGAGTTGGTGCGCCATTAGTAAGTGGGCAGCAACAAGATATTTTGGACAGCCTCTCCTACCCACACTCACTTTCTCCCCACTTCATTCTCTCCACCTCCTCCTTGTCTCGGGTGCCTCCTCTTTTTCACCTCATTTCCACCATAGATTCATTCAATTTAAGTGGTTAAATTACCTTGTTTTGATAGGTAAGTAAGGGGGGAAGCTATATTTATGTTGGTCTCCCTACAACAATGTGCACATGCACTTTTTATGGCCTAGCTAGATCTATGTATGTTCGTGGTGTTGCATATGTTTGTGGTATTGCATATGTATTTGTGTTTGGAGGTGTACCGGTATTTGAAATGCGATAGTTGCCAATATTTTGCCAAAATGTTGATTCATTTCCGTTTCGGCGAGAATTTTGGCATTAAGCATTCTTTTTGGTCCTATTTTTAGGGAAAGTCATGCCAATTTTTTTCTTGGTTCTAAAATATCGTTTTGCTATACCCCGCAGGCGACCATGGTCCGCATGATGACCGAAGGCATCGTGAATAGGTTTTTGAGGTCCGTGAAGGCCAAGATGCTTCAAAAGAACGAGACGGAGATAAGATGTCCGTGTCGAAGATGCAAGCTGAAGAGCCTTATTGCGGACCCAGAATCCGGGCAGGTGCGGGACCACCTGCTCTTGCGTGGTTTCATGGATGGCTATCGGTGGCAAGGTGATGAAGATGACTACGAAGTCGTCCATGGGGGCCGGGCAATAAATGAGGAAGGGCAGCAAGACAACCACCGCGGCTCGGGCGGGCGAGAAGACGAAGAATCCCCAGGAGATGATCACGACGGTGATGCTGTACACAGTCATCATGTAGAAGATGCAGGACATGATGATGAGGAAGATGCCGGAGCAGACGACGGGCATGATCATGAAGATGATGATGCCGGCGGAGCAGACGACGCTGGACCATCGATGGGCTGGGTGCAGGACCCTCATATTCAAGAGCTGCTTCTCAAGCAGACGGATAACGCAAGAGCTGCCGCCCGAGAGAAAGCCAAGATGGATCAACTTGAGTTAGACGCGGTTACTCCATTGTATGAAGGATGCAGGCCCGAGGATACCCGCCTGAAAGTAATGCTCATGGCTCTGGAGATGAAGGTAAAACACAAAATGACCGACGCATGCTTCGACGAGAACATGTCATTCTGGCACGAACTTCTTCCCAAGGGGAACAAGTGCCCGACCAGTTTGGAGGAGGCGAAGAAAATCGTGTGTCCTCTGGATTTACCGCACGTGAAATACCATGTGTGCATGAACAATTGCATCATTTATCGGGACGAGCACGCGGAGTCTACCATATGTCCGGTGTGCGGCGTCACTCGATACAAGAAGAGGAAGAAAGCTCCTCGAAAAGTGGTGTGGTACTTTCCAATCACTCCTCGTCTGCAGCGGTATTTCGCGGACCCTAAGGTAGCAAAGCTCCTGCATTGGCACGCAGATAGGGAGGAGAAGAAGCGAGAAGATGACGCAAATGATCCGGAGATAGATAAAAAAGACAAGATGCTGAGTCACCCTAAGGATGCGAGCCAGTGGGAAGCATTGAACTTCGAAGACCCAGAATTTGGGAACGATCCAAGGAACATCGTGCTGGGCGCGAGCACCGATGGAGTCAATCCGTTTGGCAGCCAGAGAAGCACACATAGCACCTGGCCTGTGTTTGTGTGGATGTACAACCTTCCCCCCTGGTTGTGCATGAAGAGGAAGTACACTCACATGAGTATGCTAATTGAAGGACCGAAACAACCAGGGAACGACATTAATTTGTATCTGGGGCTGCTGAAAGAGGAGCTTGACACGCTGTGGAAAACGCCAGCCAATACGTGGGACGTCGCAGAGAAAGAATATTTCCCTATGAGAGCCGCGCTGCTCACGACGGTGCACGACTATCTCGGTTACGGATATGTCGCGGGGCAGGTGGTCCACGGATTTTCTGGATGCGTCAGGTGCATGGATGACACAACGTATCGCCAGCTAGATAGAGATCCCGGGTCTTCGAAAACCGTGTTCATGGGACATCGAAGGTGGCTTTGCGACGATGACCCGTGGAGAAAACGCAAGGATCTGTTCGATGGTGAAACCGAACCCCGAGGACGCCCACGTACGAGGAGCGGCGAGGAAATAGACGAGCTGTTGAAAAATTGGAAAGACTGCCCACTGCCGGGAAAGAAGCGAAAGGCGCCAGAGCCGCTGCTGAAGGTATGGAAAACGAGGTTTGTTTTCTGGGACTTGCCGTACTGGAAGATCCACCGTGTGCCTCACAACCTTGATGTCATGCATATCACGAAGAACGTGTGCGAGAATCTGCTTGGTACCCTGCTCAACATGCCAGAGAGGACCAAAGATGGGCCGAAAGCAAGGGCAGACTTGAAATCAATGGGCATCAGGCAGGAGCTTCACGCTATATATGATGATCATGATGATGATGATGATGATGATGAGGCGAAGCAGGACACGGAAAGTCGTCGCAAAGGCCAGAAGGCCAAGAAGACCGGAAATGACTACCTTCCCGCGTGCTTCACTCTAAGTCAAGAGGAGATCGAGCAGTTTTTCACCTGCCTCGTTGGAGTAAAACTTCCTTACGGTTACGCGGGGAAGATAAGCAGATACCTAGACCCAGCGAAGCAGAAGTTCAGTGGGATGAAGTCTCACGACTGTCACGTGCTGATGACGCAGATACTTCCAGTTGCAATCCGTGGGATCATGGACGCGCACGTCCGTGAAACCCTATTTGGCCTATGCAACTTTTTCGACGTCATCTCTCAGAAGTCTGTTGGCGTGAGGCAACTCAGAAGGCTACAGGAAGAGATCGTGGTGATACTATGCGAGCTTGAGATGTACTTCCCGCCCGCATTCTTCGACGTTATGGTGCATCTGCTGGTCCATATCATGGACGATATCATCCAACTCGGGCCGACGTTCCTGCACAGCATGATGCCGTTTGAAAGGATGAATGGTGTCATCAAAGGATACGTTCGCAACATGTCACGTCCAGAGGGAAGCATAGCCAGGGGCTTTCTGACCGAAGAGTGCATCTCCTACTGCACGAATTATCTAGGCATCGAGAACCCCGTTGGTCTGCCCGTCAACAGGCACCTCGGCAGGCTCGCTGGATGGGGTCACCGTGAGGGTCGTCGCGAAATGCATGTCGACTTCGAGGGTCGACTCGCCGACTTTGAAAGAGCAAACCTAGTCGCGCTACAACACATAGACGTGGTCGATCCTTGGGTGGTACAGCACAAAACCTTTATTAAGAAGACGTACAATGACCGAGGCCAACAGAGGACGGACGGAGATATACTCAAAGAGCACAACTCATGTTTCACGCGTTGGTTCAAGCAGAAGCTTTTGTCGTACCCTTTACATGAGGATTCTTCCACGGAAGAACAACTCATATTCGCCTTGTCACAGGGCACCGAGCACAACCTGATGACCTATGAGGCGTATGATATCAACGGCTACACATTCTACACCGAGGCCAAGGACATGAAGAGCGATGGTTATCAGAACTCCGGGGTAACGATGGAATCCTACACCGGTAACGACAAGGACAGATACTATGGAAGGATCGAGGAGATCCGGGAGCTGAGCTACGCTGGAGAGAAGGTCCCGATGTTCCGTGTCAGATGGGCCAAGAGCGTCCTAAAAGAAGACCGGTATTTCACCACCATGGTTATACCCGAAGCCAAATCCAAGACCGCGGGCGCAAACGTCACTGCGAAAAATGAGCCATGGGTACTGGCTTCCCAAGTGGACCAATGCTTCTTCATTACCGACCCGTCAAAGCCCAATTGTGTTGTTGTGAGGAGAGGCAAAAGGAAGATCATCGGAATGGATGGAGTAGCCAATGAGCAAGACTTTGACAAGTACGGCGACCCGAGGATCGAACATGACGACGATGATGAAGTAGCAGCATACACCACAAGAAGAAGCAGGACCACCCTACCTAAAGGACGTCCGTTCCACAGAAGAACTCCATTTGCGAAAAAGAAGGGCAAGAAGATTGTGAACAGATAGCTAGCTAAGATCGATTGTATTTAAATCGTAGCCTTCATTTCTCGATTGTATTTCATGGGCACTTTTTAAACTATCATGAATATTTTTAAATTTCATGGACACTCGATCTCGATCCCCCTCCATCTCGATCGCTATCCCACCTCGCCAGATCCGGTCCCCCTCGCCGCCGAGCACCCCCCGGTCCACCGGCCGCCGCCACCGACCCCCCGCACCCTCGATTCCCCTACTCAACCGCCGCCGCCGACCCCCCGCACCCCTCCCCTACTCAACCGCCGCCGCCGACCCCCCGCACCCCGCGCACCCTCCCCCGCTCCACCGGCATTACTGTTTGATTATATTTTTAAAAAAATTATTACTGTCTTATAAAAAAAATATTACTGTTACTGTCTTATAAAAAAATATTACTGTTATGATTTAAACTAGTTTAAAAAATTATTACTGTCTTATAAAAAAAAAACTAATGGCGCACCACGGTGAGGTGCGCCATTAGTATGGATGTACTTATGGCGCACCGAGGGGTGGTGCGCCATTAGTATTGTGCCATTGCTATAAGAAAAAAAAATACTAATGGCGCACCACGGTGAGGTGCGCCATTAGTATGAATGTACTTATGGCGCACCGAGGGGTGGTGCGCCATTAGTATTGTGCCCGGCCCCATCCATATTCCTTCCCCGGCCCCTCCCTATCCCCTCTCTCTCCCTCGCCCTCGCCCTCGATCCCCTTCCCCTCTCCTCTCCCGACGCCGCTGCCCCGCCGCCCCGACGCCGCCTCGACCCCGCCCCGACGCCGCTGCCCCGCCACCTCGACGCTGCCCCGCCGCCTCGACGCGACCCCGCCGCCCGGACGCCGCCCCGTCCACACCACCGTCGCCGGAGCACCACCACCACCCGGACCTCGTCCCCGACATCCTCCCCGTGCCCCACTCCCCGGCATCCTCCCCGCGCCCCACTCCCCGGCCCCTGTGAGCCCCCCTCCTCCTCTCCCCCTCTCCCCCTCTCCCCCTCTCCCCCTCTTGACTGGTTACCTGTGATTTTTTTTTTGCTTCTCCAGCCATGTTTGTGTCTAGAACTCTACATCATGGAGGAATCGCCCTCTCCAGCAGTGTAATTCTTTTGTGTGTTTTAAGTGGTATTTACAGTGTACTTTTAGTGTAATTACTGTGCATTTTCAGTGAAATTTACACTGTAATTGTTAGTGGAATTTACACTGTAAATGTTAGTGAGTTTACAGTGTACTTCTAGTGGATTTTTGCTCTGTATTTGCAAGTGGCATTTTTAGTGGAATTACTGTGTATTTCCATGGTTTTTACACTGTAATTATTAGTGTAATTTTGGGCCTTTGTATAGTTGATTCACAGCAGTAGCAACTGTAATTGATCCAAAAACCAGGTCAATTGATGTCAAATTGATTAACTAAATCATCCAGAAACAAGAATGATAAGTCCATATGCTACTGTTGATCCCAAGACCGGAATGAAAAGTCCAGGTGTTCCTCAATTGAGGAATTTGATTAACTAAATCATCCAAAAACCAGAATGATAAGGCCACATGCTACTGTTGATCCCAAGTTTGATGCATAACAATTGTTGTATGAGTTCTCCAAATGAACAGGAGTACTCCTCTATTTTGATATGAAATTACCATGATAGGTCCACATGCTACTGTTGTCAACATGATAAATAGTTTCAGTTAGTTACCTCTAAAACTATTCCTAATTAACTAAAGAAGAGAAGAGAGGAGGAGTAGTTTATTTCATAGAGTAAACATTAGCACTATTTGACAGTAAAAGGTTTTAGCTAATTTGAATTAACTGAAAGCAGCAGTACATCATTTTTATTGACAGTAAAATGTTCAAAGAAACAGAAATATCAGTACAATAGCTAGATTACACTATCAGTGCACTACCAGTAAAATGTTCATTTAGTTTCAGTAAACAAATATTGCCAAGCATGACATGGCCTTTGTGATCTCCTACTCCTGAATTTTCATGTCACTTGTGCTATTAGTAGTTTTTTGACAGTAAAAGGGATGAAGAGGTCGGTGACCTCCAAATTCCAAATTTAGTAAAAGTTTGGGTATTCGAAACTACTAGTCTGAAAAACAGTTTATGTGGTCTGAAACTTTTCCTAATGTGTTTCAAACTTTCAGTAAAAGTTGTTGAATCAAATCAGTTCTTTGATGCTATTATGGACAGATTTAAAATCCACACTAAACCTTGATATGGGAACTATTCGTTTTGATGCTACTGTGCTTTAATACGATATGCTGCTAGTGGAAGACTTTGGAATTTGAAAACCCAAATCAGTTTAGTCTGCCTAGTTCAGCTTCACATAGGTTCCTATTTTCTAGCCTACTGTAATTGTTCCAAACTTTTGATAATCTGTTTCAGACTTTCAGTTAGGAGTTAAGACTAGGAAATAGTATGAACTGCTGTTGGATTAAATCAGTACGTGGTTAACAGGCACAACATTGTGCCTGTTGGGTTTATGGACAGATGCTAGAAGGTTGTCTGAAGGTAGTTGTTTGCTAGGGGTGGGGAATCATTTCATAAGTAAAAAGTCCATACTGAACCTTGATACGTAAACCAATGGTTTTGATGGTACTTTGGAACTTGAAAATCAAAATCAGTTCAGTCTGCCTAGTTCAGCTTCATATAGAAGATAATGATTCCTGTTTTTTAGTCTACTGTAATTGTTTTTTAGCCCACAACACTTTGCATTGTTTTGAGGTTTTGTACATCAACTTTCTTTTTTATATTCTTATTTAAAACTGTAGCAGTACCTGTGACACATAATGCCTAACAGTTTAACTATTTTCCTGCTAATCCAGCCCACGTGGCTGCTGTACTACTTGTCAAGTGATGCTGCTGCTATCTGCGAGTTGCTGCTGCTAGTTGTGATTTTGTCAAGTGATGCTGCTGCTACTTGTGATCTTCTAAAATAACCCCTTTCTCCTGAAACGTTGATTAATTTCCGTCTCGGTTGAGAAATGGGGCACTCCTAGGTCAAGAAAATTAGCAAAGGTCATGCCCAATTTTCTTGACCTAGAAGGTGCCCGATTATCAACCGAAATAAAAATTAATTTGCTTTAGTGGTTGGATTAGTTTAGTATTTTTTTCACACACTCAGACACCCTTGCTTGCCATGTGTGTGAGAGAGATAGTGAGAGGAGACAAGAAGAAGGGGGTTAGGAAGGCATCATGCAACAGTGCCTTCAAGATCCAAGGCAATATCACAAACATCATAGGCAATTTGACCAAACTCACAACCTTGTATCTTTGCAGCAACCAACTTTCTAGACACACCCCTCAAGAACTAGGTTACCCTGAGAACGTGGACTTGGACCTTAGCAACAACACACTAACAGGTTCTATCCCAAAACACCTAGGCAATATCACAAATATCTCTCAATTGTTCCTTGACAATAACCAACTTTTTGGCGACATTCCTCGAGAATTAGGTTATTTGGTCAACTTAGAGATCTTGTTCCTTGACAATAACCAACTTTTTGACCAAACTTTGTTCCTATTTAGAGAGAAACATGGCCAACAACGATGAGGCCGGGGGTTCGGGCGTCAAGGCATTCTGGGAGCTGTCCTAGGAGATGGAGGAACAACCTCACTTGTATGAGGCCGCCGCCTTCCCCACCGATCCTGAGACCACTGATGGTACCGCCGAGGATGACCCCACTGATGCCACCACTGATGGTGCCGCCGAGGATGCCACCACTGATGATGGCGGTGCACGCACAGATGGCAGCCAACCGAAGAGGCAACGGAAGGACCGGCGCCCGACCGTGCTCCGCACCCTCAAGGAGGAAGTTACTGAAGTGGACTCCAACGGGAATCCAACGGCGCCCGAACGAATAGTCAAGGGGTACTCGCTTCAGCTCGGGTGCATTCTCCGGAGCACCGTCTCGATCAACACCGAGAACCTCAGGCATCCTGACCGAGGGAATTTGCGCAACCTCCTCTTCACGAAGCTGCACGAACGATACAAGTTCCCCGCTGAATTTGAAAACACAAGCCTCAAAGGGAATAAAGTGAACAATGCTGCCCTCACGAAGATGAGCACGGCCCTGTCTACTTGGAAAAGCAATGTGAAGAAAATGATCGAGAAAGGTGAGAGTTATGAGAAGATCAAGGAGAAAAATCCTTCGATCACCGAAGATGACTACAACGACTTCAAGATCAATTGCTCGAGCACCGCAAGCTCCGAATCAAGTAAGTGGGGGAAAGAAATGCGGGAGCTGAACTTAGGGGAACACACACTCGGTCCCGGTGGTTACAGAGTGGCGGAGCCTATATGGGACAAGGAGGAGGCGGACCGTGCCGAGCAAGGCCTACCGCCCCTCTTCGATAAATACGGTGACAAGCAGACCAGGAACTTTGTCAGGGCCCGGTACAAGAAGGACCCGAAAACAAAGGAGCTTACCACGGATCCGAAGACCAGGGAGCTTGAGCTTGTTCTGGTAAGGAATACACCCCCGCGTAATTAGCTTCATATGGTTGCATTCTAATTAATTAAGCCAAATTTCTAAATGGTTCACATTCCTTCCGCAGGCGACTGAAAGCAGTAGCGCGGGGTCGACTAAGAGCAACCCTTGGGACACCACTCTAAATAGGGCGTTCAATGTAATGAAGAACAAGGATAAGCTCAGTAAGCCGACGTCAGCTGGTCGTGTGGCCGGCAAAGGCTTGTCGACAAGATGGTCATCATACTATAACACTTGTGGGCGAAAGGAGAAAAAGACCAGCTCGGAAAGCCAGGCGCGCGAGGTTCAAGAACTCAGGGCACAGGTGGCGCGGATTCTAGAGATTGTCCAAGAGCAAGTGGAACAACAACTCGGAAGGACGATCACCGCCATTGTGCCTACCTTGATCCAGGGGATTAGTGCGTGGATTGTGGGCGGCCAACAGGGGCCGCCCACGATTCCTAGCTTCACGGCCAGCAACTCGCAGAACGCGATGGCGGGGCCATTGGTGTCTCCGGCGGAGGCGGCATTGGTGTCTCCGACGCCGGCACGGGAGCTTAATGCACCCGGGTGTATGCCGGCCGACACCTCTGCAGCAAGCGGCCCCTCCGTCAACTGCACGCCCGCCGTTGGCGGTGCCTCGACATTAGCCGAGCTCGACGCCATCATCACGGTAACTAATTAAGCCTCTCTCGGCCGAGGACTTCATCTCCTTGCCTTTGACTGGGCATCCCTGACGCCCTACATGTTTTCGCAGGGCGCCGCCGACGTTCCGTGCACTCTCCTGCACTTCGTGAACAACGAGTTGGTCGATGTCGCCAAGGGCAAAATCGTTCAACCGGGCAACCCCTTGTTCCACGGTACCCAGATGCCACCCAACTTGTTTAGGGTTCAACTGGTTCTGGTGCTGCCAGGCTGCGACGAGTTGTTACCTCCGATTCGACCCGTCGGGGCCAACGATGATGACGTGATGACCCTCAGCGCCTGCCTGAGCTGGCCCCTACTTTGGCCGAAGAGCCAGATTCGTTTGGGGGCGGGGGACACCACCCCAAAGACAACACCGCCAGTCGTGCCGGCGCCAAGTCGGCCCCATGGCAAGACCGCCGCAACGGTGCCGGACATCCCTATGCCACTGGATCCAAACATGCATATGGCACAGGATCAGAACGACGACGACGACGATACATTTGCCAACGTCGATCAGTACTTTGCCGATCATGGGTACGGTGGCGACTTCATGGGGCCTCCTTCTCAAGAACCCAACCCAACAAAAGACGTGCGCAATCTAGCTGGTACCGCGGAGAAGCCAAGTTGCAACAGGCGTCGTCTGCCATTCAGCTCTCAGGAGACGCCTCCAGCTGCCGACTTCACCGAGCCTCAGATAGGCGAGGTGCGAAATATTATCAGCCCCAACACACTCAAGAAGGCGGTCTGTGAGCAGAACTCGGTCCCATTACAGGAGAAGAAGAAGGCACACAAAAGAAAGACTAACAAGGGTGCGGGCCAGCCGGCATCGAGTACGATCCGTGCTCAGGACGGGCCACCTTCACCTGAGGATATCTCGAGGAGGGTGCATGTGGCGGGTAGGCCGATGCTACCGAGAAATATGCTCGATGCTGCAACCGGTGCTATGCGGAGTCTACATGACAGTGTTCTTTCTTTGGAGAAGCGGCGTCTCGGAGAGAAGGATGTGGCATACCCGGTTTTCGCGGCCAAGGTGCCAGAGGGCAAGGGCTTTGTGGATAACTCCATCGGGGGTACGATCGTCCTGCGGTTTGATGACATCCATGCTATGTTGAACCTTCATCCGCTGCACTACACCTTTGTTCGGCTATTTTCGCTGAGTATGGAAATGCGGATCATTCGCGACAAGACCGCGGACATCGTGATAGTCGACCCCTTCTACAGCGTGCCAAGATCTTGGGCAGCGCTGGGGACCGGCAAGTCGCGAGTTCTTACCTCGAAGGCGTCATTCTGGCAAACCAAGATAAGGATTGTTGGGTTTCGTAGTAATTTCAAAAAATTTCCTACGCACACGCAAGATCATGTGATGCATAGCAACGAAGGGGAGAGTGTTGTCTACGTACCCAACGCAGACCGACTGCGGAAGCGATGACACGACGTAGAGGAAGTAGTCGTACGTCTTCACGATCCAACCGATCAAGCACCGAAACTACGGCACCTCCGAGTTCGAGCACACGTTCAGCTCGATGACGATCCCCGGACTCCGATCCAGCAAAGTGTCGGGGAAGAGTTCCGTCAGCACGACGGCGTGGTGACGATCTTGATGTACTACAGCAGCAGGGCTTCGCCTAAACTCCGCTACAGTATTATCGAGGTATATGGTGGCAGGAGGCACCGCACACGGCTAAGGAATAGATCACGTGGATCAACTTGTGTGTTCTAGGGTGCCTCTACCTCAGTATATAAAGGAGCCAAGGGGGGAGAGGGGCGCCGGCCAGGGAGAGAGGCGCAGGAGGAGTCCTACTCCTAGTCCTAATAGGATTCCCCCCCCCCCCCAATCCTATTCCAAATAGGATTCCCAAAGGGGGAAAGAGAGAGAGAGGGGGGCCGGCCACCTTCTCCTAGTCCTAATAGGACAAGGGGAGGGGGAAGTGGCGCAGCCACCTTGGGCTGCCCCTTTCTCCTTTCCACTAAGGCCCATGTAGGCCCATATGGCTCCCAGGGGGTTCCGGTAACCTCCCGGTAATCCGGTAAAATCCCGATTTCACCCGGAACACTTCCGATATCCAAATATAGGCTTCCAATATATCAATCTTTACGTCTCGACCATTTTGAGACTCCTCGTCATGTCCGTGATCACATCCGGGACTCCGAACAACCTTCGGTACATCAAAATGCATAAACTCATAATGTAACTGTCATCGTAACCTTAAGTGTGCGGACCCTACGGGTTCGAGAACAATGTAGACATGACCGAGACACGTCTCCGGTCAATAACCAATAGCGGGACCTGGATGCCCATATTGGCTCCTACATATTCTACGAAGATCTTTATCGGTTAGACCGCATAACAACATATGTTGTTCCCTTTGTCATCGGTATGTTACTTGCCCGAGATTCGATCGTCGGTATCCAATACCTAGTTCAATCTCGTTACCGGCAAGTCTCTTTACTCGTTCCGTAATACATCATCTCACAACTAACATATTAGTTGTAATGCTTGCAAGGCTTATGTGATGTGTATTACCGAGAGGGCCCAGAGATACCTCTCCGACAATCGGAGTGACAAATCCTAATCTCGAAATACGCCAACCCAACATCTACCTTTGGAGACACCTGTAATGCTCCTTTATAATCACCCAGTTACGTTGTGACGTTTGGTAGCACCCAAAGTGTTCCTCCGGTAAACGGGAGTTGCATAATCTCATAGTCATAGGAACATGTATAAGTTATGAAGAAAGCAATAGCAACATACTAAACGATCAGGTGCTAAGCTAATGGAATGGGTCATGTCAATCAGATCATTCAACTAATGATGTGACCTCGTTAATCAAATAACAACTCATTGTTCATGGTTAGGAAACATAACCATCTTTGATTAACGAGCTAGTCAAGTAGAGGCATACTAGTGACACTTTGTTTGTCTATGTATTCACACATGTATTATGTTTCCGGTTAATACAATTCTAGCATGAATAATAAACATTTATCATGATTATAAGGAAATAAATAATAACTTTATTATTGCCTCTAGGGAATATTTCCTTCAGTCTCCCACTTGCACTAGAGTCAATAATCTAGATTACACTGTAATGATTCTAACACCCATGGAGCTTTGGTGCTGATCATGTTTTGCTCGTGGAAGAGGCTTAGTCAACGGGTCTGCAACATTCAGATCCATATGTATCTTGCAAATCTCTATGTCTCCCACCTGGACTAGATCCCGGATGGAGTTGAAGCGTCTCTTGATGTGTTTGGTCCTTTTGTGAAATCTGGATTCCTTTGCCAAGGCAATTGCAAAGATTTTCATTGGACCCGATGCATTAGGTATGACACCTAGATCGGATATGAACTCCTTCATCCAGACTCCTTCATTCGCTGCTTCCGAAGCAGCTATGTACTCCGCTTCACATGTAGATCCCGCTACGACGCTTTGTTTAGAACTGCACCAACTGACAGCTCCACCGTTTAATGTAAACACGTATCCGGTTTGCGATTTAGAATCGTCCGGATCAGTGTCAAAGCTTGCATCAACGTAACCTTTTACGGTGAGCTCTTTGTCACCTCCATATACGAGAAACATATCCTTAGTCCATTCCTGGATTACTTTTGTACCTCCCTGCTAAACTTATAGCAAGGCACACATCAGGTCTGGTACACAACATTGCATACATGATAGATCCTATGGCTGATGCATAGGGAACATCTTTCATATTCTCTCTACCTTCTGCAGTGGTCGGGCATTGAGTCTTACTCAATTTCACACCTTGTAACACAGGCAAGAACCCTTTCTTTGCTTGATCCATTTTGAATTTCTTCAAAATTTTGTCAAGGTATGTGCTTTGTGAAAGTCCAATTAAGCGTCTTGATCTATCTCTATAGATCTTAATGCCTAATATGTAAGCAGCTTCACCGAGGTCTTTCATTGAAAAACTCTTATTCAAGTATCCCTTTATGCTATCTAGAAATTCTATATCATTTCCAATCAGCAATATGTCATCCACATATAATATCAGAAATGCTACAGAGCTCCCACTCACTTTCTTGTAAATACAGGCTTCTCCGAAAGTCTGTATAAAACCAAATGCTTTGATCACACTATCAAAACGTTTATTCCAACTCCGAGAGGCTTGCACCAGTCCATAAATGGATCGCTGGAGCTTGCACACTTTGTTAGTTCCCTTTGGATCGACAAAACCTTCCGGTTGCATCATATACAACTCTTCTTCCAGAAATCCATTCAGGAATGCAGTTTTGACATCCATCTGCCAAATTTCATAATCATAAAATGCGGCAATCGCTAACATGATTCGGACGGACTTAAGCATCGCTACGGGTGAGAAGGTCTCATCGTAGTCAATCCCTTGAACTTGCCGAAAACCTTTTGCGACAAGTCGAGCTTTGTAGACAGTAACATTACCATCAGCGTCAGTCTTCTTCTTGAAGATCCATTTATTCTCAATTGCTTGCCGATCATCGGGCAAGTCAACCAAAGTCCATACTTTGTTCTCATACATGGATCCCATCTCAGATTTCATGGCTTCAAGCCACTTTGCGGAATCTGGGCTCACCATCGCTTCTTCATAGTTCGTAGGTTCATCATGATCTAGTAGCATGACTTCCAGAACTGGATTACCGTACCACTCTGGTGCGGATCTTACTCTGGTTGATCTACGAGGTTCAGTAGTATCTTGTTCTGAAGTTTCATGATCATTATCATTAACTTCCTCACTTATTGGTGTAGGTGTCGCAGAAACAATTTTCTGTGATGTACTACTTTCCAACAAGGGAGTAGGTACAGTTACCTCGTCAAGTTCTACTTTCCTCCCACTCACTTCTTTCGAGAGTAACTCCTTCTCAAGAAAGTTTCCGAATTTAGCAACAAAAGTCTTGCCTTCGGATCTGTGATAGAAGGTGTATCCAATAGTTTCCTTTGGATATCCTATGAAGACACATTTCTCCGATTTGGGTTCGAGTTTATCAGGTTGAAGCTTTTTCACATAAGCATCGCAGCCCCAAACTTTAAGAAACGACAACTTTGGTTTCTTGCCAAACCACAGTTCATAAGGCGTCGTCTCAACGGATTTTGATGGTGCCCTATTTAACGTGAATGCGGTCGTCTCTAGAGCATAACCCCAAAACGATAGCGGTAAATCAGTAAGAGACATCATAGATCGCACCATATCTAGTAAAGTACGATTACGACGTTCGGACACACCATTACGTTGTGGTGTTCCGGGTGGCGTGAGTTGCGAAACTATTCCACAGTTTTTCAAATGTACGCCAAACTCGTAACTCAAATATTCTCCTCCACGATCAGATCGTAGAAACTTTATTTTCTTGTTACGATGATTTTCAACTTCACTCTGAAATTCTTTGAACTTCTCAAATATTTCAGATTTATGTTTCATTAAGTAGATATACCCATATCTGCTTAAATCATCTGTGAAGGTGAGAAAATAATGATATCCGCCACGAGCCTCAATATTCATCGGACCACATACATCGGTATGTATGATTTCCAACAAATCTGTTGCTCTCTCCATAGTACCGGAGAACGGTGTTTTAGTCATCTTGCCCATGAGGCACGGTTCGCAAGTACCAAGTGATTCATAATCAAGTGGTTCCAAAAGTCCATCAGTATGGAGTTTCTTCATGCGCTTTACACCGATATGACCTAAACGGCAGTGCCACAAATAAGTTGCACCATCATTATCAACTCTGCATCTTTTGGCTTCAACATTATGAATATGTGTATTACTACTATCGAGATTCAATAAGAATAGACCACTCTTCAAGGGTGCATGACCATAAAAGATATTACTCATATAAATAGAACAACCATTATTCTCTGATTTAAATGAATAACCGTCTCGCATTAAACAAGATCCAGATATAATGTTCATGCTCAACGCTGGCACCAAATAACAATTATTCAGGTCTAATATTAATCCCGAAGGTAGATGTAGAGGTAGCGTGCCGACCGCGATCACATCGACTTTGGAACCGTTTCCCACGCGCATCGTTACCTCGTCCTTAGCCAATCTTCGCTTAATCCGTAGCCCCTCTTTCGAGTTGCAAATATTAGCAACAGAACCAGTATCAAATACCCAGGTGCTACTGCGAGCATTAGTAAGGTACACATCAATAACATGTATATCACATATACCTTTGTTCACTTTGCCATCCTTCTTATCCGCCAAATACTTGGGGCAGTTCCGCTTCCAGTGACCAGTCTGCTTGCGGTAGAAGCACTCAGTTTCAGGTTTAGGTCCAGACTTGGGTTTCTTCTCTTGAGCAGCAACTGGCTTGCCGTTCTTCTTGAAGTTCCCCTTCTTCTTTCCTTTGCCCTTTTTTCTTGAAACTAGTGGTCTTGTTGACCATCAACACTTGATGCTCTTTCTTGATTTCTACCTCCGCAGCTTTCAGCATCGCGAAGAGCTCGGGAATAGTCTTGTTCATCCCTTGCATATTATAGTTCATCATGAAGCTCTTGTAGCTTGGTGGCAGTGATTGGAGAATTCTGTCAATGACGTAATCATCTGGAAGATTAACTCCCAATTGAATCAAGTGATTATTATACCCAGACATTTTGAGTATATGCTCACTGACAGAACTGTTCTCCTCCATCTTGCAGCTATAGAACTTATTGGAGACTTCATATCTCTCAATCCGGGCATTTGCTTGAAATATCAACTTCAACTCCTGGAACACCTCATATGCTCCATGACGTTCAAAACGTCGTTGAAGTCCCGATTCTAAGCCGTAAAGCATGGCACACTGAACTATCGAGTAGTCATCAGCTTTGCTCTGCCAGACGTTCATAACATCTGGTGTTGCTCCAGCAGCAGGCCTGGCACCCAGCGGTGCTTCCAGGACGTAATTCTTCTGTGCAGCAATGAGGATAATCCTCAAGTTACGGACCCAGTCCGTGTAATTGCTACCATCATCTTTCAACTTTGCTTTCTCAAGGAACGCATTAAAATTCAACGGAACAACAGCACGAGCCATCTATCTACAATCAACATAAACAAGCAAGATACTATCAGGTACTAAGTTCATGATAAATTTAAGTTCAATTAATCATATTACTTAAGAACTCCGACTTAGATAGACATCCCTCTAATCCTCTAAGGGATCACGTGATCCAAATGAACTAAACCATGTCCGATCATCACGTGAGATGGAGTCGTTTCATCGGTGAAGATCATTATGTTGATCATATCTACTATATGATTCACGCTCGACCTTTCGGTCTCCGTGTTCCGAGGCCATATCTGTATATGCTTGGCTCGTCAAGTATAACCTGAGTATTCTGCGTGCGCAACTGTTTTGCACCCGTTGTATTTGAACGTAGAGCCTATCACACCCGATCATCACGTGGTGTCTCAGCACGAAGAACTTTCGCAACGGTGCATACTCAGGGAGAACACTTCTTGATAATTTAGTGAGAGATCATCTTATAATGCTACCGTCAATCAAAGCAAGATAAGATGCATGAAAGATAAACATCACATGCAATCAATATAAGTGATATGATATGGCCATCATCATCTTGTGCCTGTGATCTCCATCTCCGAAGCACCGTCATGATCACCATCGTCACCGGCGCGACACCTTGATCTCCATCGTAGCATCGTTGTCGTCTCGCCAATCTTATGCTTCCACGACTATCACTACCGTTTAGTAATAAAGTAAAGCATTACATCGCGATTGCATTGCATACAATAAAGCGACAACCATATGGCTCCTGCCAGTTGCCGATAACTCGGTTACAAAACATGATCATCTCATACAATAAAATTCAGCATCATGCCTTGACCATATCACATCACAACATGCCCTGCAAAAACAAGTTAGACGTCCTATACTTTGTTGTTGCATGTTTTACGTGGCTGCTACGGGCTTAAGTAAGAACCAATCTCACCTACGCATCAAAACCACAACGATAGTTTGTCAAATAGACTCCGTTTTAACCTTCGCAAGGACCGGGCGTAGCCATACTTGGTTCAACTAAAGTTGGAGAGACAGTTGCCCACAAGCCATCTCTGTGCAAAGCACGTCGAGGGAACCGGTCTCGCGTAAGCGTACGCGTAAGGTTGGTCCGGGTCGTCTCGTCCAACAATACCGCCGAACCAAAGTATGACATGCTGGTAGGCAGTATGACTTGTATCGTCCACAACTCACTTGTGTTCTACTCGTGCATATAACATCAACATAAATAACCTAGGCTCGGATGCCACTGTTGGGTTTCGTAGTAATTTCAAAAAATTTCCTACGCACACGCAAGATCATGTGATGCATAGCAACGAAGGGGAGAGTGTTGTCTACGTACCCAACGCAGACCGACTGCGGAAGCGATGACACGACGTAGAGGAAGTAGTCGTACGTCTTCACGATCCAACCGATCAAGCACCGAAACTACGGCACCTCCGAGTTCGAGCACACGTTCAGCTCGATGACGATCCCCGGACTCCGATCCAGCAAAGTGTCGGGGAAGAGTTCCGTCAGCACGACGGCGTGGTGACGATCTTGATGTACTACAGCAGCAGGGCTTCGCCTAAACTCCGCTACAGTATTATCGAGGTATATGGTGGCAGGGGGCACCGCACACGGCTAAGGAATAGATCACGTGGATCAACTTGTGTGTTCTAGGGTGCCTCTACCTCAGTATATAAAGGAGCCAAGGGGGGAGAGGGGCGCCGGCCAGGGAGAGAGGCGCAGGAGGAGTCCTACTCCTAGTCCTAATAGGATTCCCCCCCCCCCAATCCTATTCCAAATAGGATTCCCAAAGGGGGAAAGAGAGAGAGAGGGGGGCCGGCCACCTTCTCCTAGTCCTAATAGGACAAGGGGAGGGGGAAGTGGCGCAGCCACCTTGGGCTGCCCCTTTCTCCTTTCCACTAAGGCCCATGTAGGCCCATATGGCTCCCAGGGGGTTCCGGTAACCTCCCGGTAATCCGGTAAAATCCCGATTTCACCCGGAACACTTCCGATATCCAAATATAGGCTTCCAATATATCAATCTTTACGTCTCGACCATTTTGAGACTCCTCGTCATGTCCGTGATCACATCCGGGACTCCGAACAACCTTCGGTACATCAAAATGCATAAACTCATAATGTAACTGTCATCGTAACCTTAAGTGTGCGGACCCTACGGGTTCGAGAACAATGTAGACATGACCGAGACACGTCTCCGGTCAATAACCAATAGCGGGACCTGGATGCCCATATTGGCTCCTACATATTCTACGAAGATCTTTATCGGTTAGACCGCATAACAACATACGTTGTTCCCTTTGTCATCGGTATGTTACTTGCCCGAGATTCGATCGTCGGTATCCAATACCTAGTTCAATCTCGTTACCGGCAAGTCTCTTTACTCGTTCCGTAATACATCATCTCACAACTAACATATTAGTTGTAATGCTTGCAAGGCTTATGTGATGTGTATTACCGAGAGGGCCCAGAGATACCTCTCCGACAATCGGAGTGACAAATCCTAATCTCGAAATACGCCAACCCAACATCTACCTTTGGAGACACCTGTAATGCTCCTTTATAATCACCCAGTTACGTTGTGACGTTTGGTAGCACCCAAAGTGTTCCTCCGGTAAACGGGAGTTGCATAATCTCATAGTCATAGGAACATGTATAAGTTATGAAGAAAGCAATAGCAACATACTAAACGATCAGGTGCTAAGCTAATGGAATGGGTCAGGTCAATCAGATCATTCAACTAATGATGTGTCCTCGTTAATCAAATAACAACTCATTGTTCATGGTTAGGAAACATAACCATCTTTAATTAACGAGCTAGTCAAGTAGAGGCATACTAGTGACACTTTGTTTGTCTATGTATTCACACATGTATTATGTTTCCGGTTAATACAATTCTAGCATGAATAATAAACATTTATCATGATTATAAGGAAATAAATAATAACTTTATTATTGCGTCTAGGGCATATTTCCTTCAGCCGCCGGGGGCGAGGGAGAGGGGATAGAGGGGAGAGAGCTCACAGCGGGGCGACGGCGACGAGGAGGCAACGGCGACCACGAGGCGACGGCCGGGGGCGGCGACGGGGGGCGGCGACGTGACGGGGGCGGCGACGCGGGGTCGGGCCGGGGGCGGCGACGAAGACGAGGGCGGCGACGGGGTCGGGGGCGGCGACGGCAACGGCGCGCAGCGGGGAGGGGGCGACGGGGACGGCGCGGGACGGGGGCGGCGACGGCGTCGATCGATCGGGGCAGGCGGTGCTTCGATGGGGAAACAGAGGGATACTGAATTTTTTTCAAGTGCTGCTTATATAGAAGGCACCGTTATGTTGGAAATATGCCCTAGAGGCAATAATAAATTGGTTATTATTATATTATATTTCATTGTTCATGATAATCGTTTATTATCCATGCTAGAATTATATTGATAGGAAACTCAGATACATGTGTGGATACATAGACAACACCATGTCCCTAGTAAGCCTCTAGTTGACTAGCTCGTTGATCAATAGATGGTTACGGTTTCCTGACCATGGACATTGGATGTCGTTGATAACGGGATCACATCATTAGGAGAATGATGTGATGGACAAGACCCAATCCTAAGCCTAGCACAAGATCGTGTAGTTCGTATGCTAAAGCTTTTCTAATGTCAAGTATCATTTCCTTAGACCATGAGATTGTGCAACTCCCGGATACCGTAGGAGTGCTTTGGGTTTGCCAAACGTCACAACGTAACTGGGTGGCTATAAAGGTGCACTACGGGTATCTCCGAAAGTGTCTGTTGGGTTGGCACGAATCGAGACTCGGATTTGTCACTCCGTGTAACGGAGAGGTATCTCTGGGCCCACTCGGTAGGACATCATCATAATGTGCACAATGTGACCAAGGAGTTGATCACGGGATGATGTGTTACGGAACGAGTAAAGAGACTTGCCGGTAACGAGATTGAACAAGGTATCGGGATACCGACGATCGAATCTCGGGCAAGTACTATACCGCTAGACAAAGGGAATTGTATACGGGATTGATTGAATCCTTGACATCGTGGTTCATCCGATGAGATCATCGTGGAGCATGTGGGAACCAACATGGGTATCCAGATCCCGCTGTTGGTTATTGACCGGAGAGTTGTCTCGGCCATGTCTGCATGACTCCCAAGCCCGTAGGGTCTACACACTTAAGGTTCGATGACGCTAGGGTTATAGGGAAAGTATGTACGCGGTTACCGAATGTTGTTCGGAGTCCCGGATGAGATCCCGGACGTCACGAGGAGTTCCGGAATGGTCCGGAGGTAAAGATTTATATATGGGAAGTCCCGTTTTGGTCACCGGAAAAGTTTTGGGTGCTATCGGTAACGTACCGGGACCACCGGGAGGGTCCCGGGGGTCCATCAGGTGGGGCCACCTTCGCCGCAGGTCTACATGGGCCAATAGTGGGAAGGGACCAGCCCCTAGGTGGGCTGGGGCGCCTCCCAGCAAGGCCCAAGGCGCCTCCAAGAGGGGAAGGGGGCAAACCCTAGGGCAGATGGGCCTTAAGGCCCACCCTAGGTGCGCCCCCTCTCTCCCCCCTTGGCCGCAACCCTAGATGGATTTTGGGGCTGCCGCCACCCCTAGGGAGGGAACCCTAGATGGGGGCGCAGCCCCTCCCCCTCCCCTATATATACTTGAGGTATTGGGGGCTGCAACACACACGAGATCATCTCCCTCTTGGCGCAGCCCTACCTCTCTCCCTCCTCGTCTCTCGTAGTGCTTGGAGAAGCCCTGCTGGAGTCCCGCGCTCCTCCACCACCACCACGCTGTCGTGCTGCTGCTGGACGGAGTCTTCCCCAACCTCTCCATCTCCCCTTGCTGGATCAAGGCGTAGGAGACGTCACCGGGCTGCACGTGTGTTGAACGCGGAGGCGCTGTGGTTCGGTGCTTAGATCGGAATCAACCGCGATCTGAATCGCTACGAGTACGAATCCTTCATCCGCGTTCTTGCAACGCTTCCACTTAGCAATCTACAAGGGTATGTAGATGCACTCCCCTTCGCCTCGTTGCTAGATTACTCCATATATTGATCTTGGTGATGCGTAGAAAATTTTAAATTTCTGCTACGATCCCCAACAGTGGCATCATGAGCTAGGTCTATGCGTAGTTTCTATGCATGAGTAGAACACAAAGCAGTTGTGGGCATCGATTTTGTCAATTTACTTGCCGTTACTAGTCTTATCTTGATTCGGCGGCATCGTGGGATGAATCGGCCCAGACCGACCTTACACGTACTCTTACGTGAGACTGGTTCCATCGACTGACATGCACTAGTTGCATAAGGTGGCTATCGGGTGTCTGTATCTCACTACTAGGAAAAGGCCTACTAATGGCGCACCTAATTTGGCCATTAATGGCGCATTAGCGGTGCGTCATTAGTGCCACGCCATTATTATATTTTACTAATGGCGCACCACTGGTGCGCCATTAGTATCTGGTATACTAATGGCGCACCTGGGATGCGCCATTAGTATATACAACAGTGCGCCATTAGTATGCCTCCCAGGTGGCCATGTATACCCAGGTGCTTTGGCATACTAATGGCGCACAACAACAGGATGCGTCATTAGTAACTTCGACATACTAATGGCGCACTGTTTAATGATGCGCCATTAGTATCCTTTGGCATACTAATGGCGCACTATGATGTGATGCGCCATTAGTATGAATATTAGGTTTTTTTATTTTTTTATTTTCTGTTTTTTGCACAGGTTACAAAATGTATAATTGGACAAAATATAGACAGCACACATCAACAACAGATTCATCGAATAAAATAGAAGATTAGTCTCTGAATACAATTCATCATTTTAGTCTCCGAATACAATTCATCATATTAGTCTCCGAATTGAAAAGACCGAACAAAGATAGAACATTATATTACAAGTCTCGAGACCGCGAGTTTGTCTTCACATTACAAGTCGATATCGATCATCTAAACTACCATCACATAGAAGAGAGCTGCGGTCATCACGATGAGCATCATCACGTTGAAAATCGTCTTCATCCGGTTCCTCCAACGCTCCCTCCCCTCTCCCGCTAGATAGCGGGCGTATCTAGATTCGGCCTCGGCCCTAGTGGTGTACCCTTTGTAACTGTTACCGCTGAATCGGTGAACCTGTCTCCGACACTCCTCCCAGTCGTTGTAGACTCCGGGAACCTTACCCTTGTACACGACATACCACGGCATCGCTATGCAGTAGCCAAACGAAACGTTAGTACCAATTCACAGACAACACATAAGCAACATATAAGTATGCAACAGAACGATCGGAAGAGAAAAGCAAAACATTAATAGCATCGATTACATCTAAGTTGAACGACTCTCGAAACCAAAGAGACATACTACAAGTTCATTAAAGTTTAATTACAACATGAGCCAATCGATGTTTCAGAACTAGACACAGCATCACTGTTTTCGACTCGACTTAAGGGACCGGAGCGTGGATGAAGCCGCCGTCTATCGTGGGAGTCATGAAACAACGGGCGTTGTCAGCCTGCATTTGTAGGATTGTGTCGATGTCACTGTTGGACGGTTGATTTCTGAGGTTGAACTGCCCCGAGGTACGAAGGACATCTTGATGGATGATTTCCGCAAACTCCGACTGGATGCGAAAGAATTGTTGTCTGATGTCCGCGTCCTGGATTGCCGACACGCTCGCGGCCCAATCTTTGAGTCTACTCGGTAGCAGAAGTTGATGATGGTCCCGTAGGATCGCTCGCATGTGATGGATGGCGTAGTAGGCACCCTTCTGACCGCCGGTTGGCTGCTTGACGCAGTAGAACGTCGTATTGTGGGAGAACACGTGCTTGCCGTACTTACGAATAGGCCTGGTGAAGGTGCCTCCAGATTTGACGTAGCCGGGGAGAACATCATCAAGAACCTTCTTGACATTTGTGTAGTCTACGTTCGACTGAAGGTCCGGGTCGAAATATGTGGCCATGGAATATTTGGGGCTTAGGAGGATGAGCGTGCAACGTGTGTCACTGCAGAAAACACGGAATGTTAAAAGAAAAACGATCGAAATCTAAGAATTCATATGTTACGGGGCGGTTGAGGGGAGGACTTACTCGGGAAAGTAAGGCACGAGGAAGTTATCCTTGAAGGAAATATGCCCTAGAGGCAATAATAAAGTTATTATTTATTTCCTTATAATCATGTAAATGTTTATTATTCATGCTAGAATTGTATTAACCGGAAACATAATACATGTGTGAATACATAGACAAACAAAGTGTCACTAGTATGCCTCTACTTGACTAGCTCGTTAATCAAAGATGGTTATGTTTCCTAACCATGAACAATGAGTTGTTATTTGATTAACAAGGTCACATCATTAGTTGAATGATCTGATTGACATGACCCATTCCATTAGCTTAGCACCTGATCGTTTAGTATGTTGCTATTGCTTTCTTCATAACTTATACATGTTCCTATGACTATGAGATTATGCAACTCCCGTTTACCGGAGGAAC
The DNA here is from genome assembly GCF_056163025.1 of Triticum urartu. Classification (NCBI taxonomy): domain Eukaryota; kingdom Viridiplantae; phylum Streptophyta; class Magnoliopsida; order Poales; family Poaceae; genus Triticum; species Triticum urartu. The sequence goes on from NC_141874.1 coordinate 705,321,533, forward strand.
ACTTTGGGTGCTACCAAACGTCACAACGTAACTGGGTGATTATAAAGGAGCATTACAGGTGTCTCCAAAGGTAGATGTTGGGTTGGCGTATTTCGAGATTAGGATTTGTCACTCCGATTGTCGGAGAGGTATCTCTGGGCCCTCTCGGTAATACACATCACATAAGCCTTGCAAGCATTACAACTAATATGTTAGTTGTGAGATGATGTATTACGGAACGAGTAAAGAGACTTGCCGGTAACGAGATTGAACTAGGTATTGGATACCGACGATCGAATCTCGGGCAAGTAACATACCGATGACAAAGGGAACAACGTATGTTGTTATGCGGTCTGACCGATAAAGATCTTCGTAGAATATGTAGGAGCCAAAATGGGCATCTAGGTCCCGCTATTGGTTATTGACCGGAGACGTGTCTCGGTCATGTCTACATTGTTCTCGAACCCGTAGGGTCCGCACGCTTAAGGTTACAATGACGGTTACATTATAAGTTTATGCATTTTGATGTACCGAAGGTTGTTCGGAGTCCCGGATGTGATCACAGACATGACGAGGAGTCTCAAAATGGTCGAGACATAAAGATTGATATATTGGAAGCCTATGTTTGGATATCGGAAGTGTTCCGGGTGAAATCGGGATTTTACCGGATTACCGGGAGGTTACCGGAACCCCCCCCGGGAGGTATATGGGCCTTACTACGAAACATATGCGTTGGGTACGTAGACAACACTCTCCCCTTCGTTGCTATGCATCACATGATCTTGCGTGTGCGTAGGAAATTTTTTGAAATTACTACGAAACCCAACAGTGGTATCAGAGCCTAGGTTATTTATGTTGATGTTATATGCACGAGTAGAACACAAGTGAGTTGTGGACGATACAAGTCATACTGCCTACCAGCATGTCATACTTTGGTTTGGCGGTATTGTTGGACGAGACGACCCGGACCAACCTTACGCGTACGCTTACGCGAGACCGGTTCCCTCGACGTGCTTTGCACAGAGATGGCTTGCGGGCGACTGTCTCTCCAACTTTAGTTGAACCAAGTATGGCTACGCCCGGTCCTTGCGAAGGTTAAAACGGAGTCTATTTGACAAACTATCGTTGTGGTTTTGATGCGTAGGTGAGATTGGTTCTTACTTAAGCCCGTAGCAGCCACGTAAAACATGCAACAACAAAGTAGAGGACGTCTAACTTGTTTTTGCAGGGCATGTTGTGATGTGATATGGTCAAGGCATGATGCTGAATTTTATTGTATGAGATGATCATGTTTTGTAACCGAGTTATCGGCAACTGGCAGGAGCCATATGGTTGTCGGTTTATTGTATGCAATGCAATCGTGATGTAATGCTTTACTTTATTACTAAACGGTAGTGATAGTCGTGGAAGCATAAGATTGGCGAGACGACAACGATGCTACGATGGAGATCAAGGTGTCGCGCCGGTGACGATGGTGATCATGACGGTGCTTCGGAGATGGAGATCACAGGCACAAGATGATGATGGCCATATCATATCACTTATATTGATTGCATGTGATGTTTATCTTTCATGCATCTTATCTTGCTTTGATTGACGGTAGCATTATAAGATGATCTCTCACTAAATTATCAAGAAGTGTTCTCCCTGAGTATGCACCGTTGCGAAAGTTCTTCGTGCTGAGACACCACGTGATGATCGGGTGTGATAGGCTCTACGTTCAAATACAACGGGTGCAAAACAGTTGCGCACGCAGAATACTCAGGTTATACTTGACGAGCCAAGCATATACAGATATGGCCTCGGAACACGGAGACCGAAAGGTCGAGCGTGAATCATATAGTAGATATGATCAACATAATGATCTTCACCGATGAAACGACTCCATCTCACGTGATGATCGGACATGGTTTAGTTCATTTGGATCACGTGATCCCTTAGAGGATTAGAGGGATGTCTATCTAAGTCGGAGTTCTTAAGTAATATGATTAATTGAACTTAAATTTATCATGAACTTAGTACCTGATAGTATCTTGCTTGTTTATGTTGATTGTAGATAGATGGCTCGTGCTGTTGTTCCGTTGAATTTTAATGCGTTCCTTGAGAAAGCAAAGTTGAAAGATGATGGTAGCAATTACACGGACTGGGTCCGTAACTTGAGGATTATCCTCATTGCTGCACAGAAGAATTACGTCCTGGAAGCACCGCTGGGTGCCAGGCCTGCTGCTGGAGCAACACCAGATGTTATGAACGTCTGGCAGAGCAAAGCTGATGACTACTCGATAGTTCAGTGTGCCATGCTTTACGGCTTAGAATCGGGACTTCAACGACGTTTTGAACGTCATGGAGCATATGAGGTGTTCCAGGAGTTGAAGTTGATATTTCAAGCAAATGCCCGGATTGAGAGATATGAAGTCTCCAATAAGTTCTATAGCTGCAAGATGGAGGAGAACAGTTCTGTCAGTGAGCATATACTCAAAATGTCTGGGTATAATAATCACTTGATTCAATTGGGAGTTAATCTTCCAGATGATTACGTCATTGACAGAATTCTCCAATCACTGCCACCAAGCTACAAGAGCTTCATGATGAACTATAATATGCAAGGGATGAACAAGACTATTCCCGAGCTCTTCGCGATGCTGAAAGCTGCGGAGGTAGAAATCAAGAAAGAGCATCAAGTGTTGATGGTCAACAAGACCACTAGTTTCAAGAAAAAAGGGCAAAGGAAAGAAGAAGGGGAACTTCAAGAAGAACGGCAAGCCAGTTGCTGCTCAAGAGAAGAAACCCAAGTCTGGACCTAAACCTGAAACTGAGTGCTTCTACCGCAAGCAGACTGGTCACTGGAAGCGGAACTGCCCCAAGTATTTGGCGGATAAGAAGGATGGCAAAGTGAACAAAGGTATATGTGATATACATGTTATTGATGTGTACCTTACTAATGCTCGCAGTATCACCTGGGTATTTGATACTGGTTCTGTTGCTAATATTTGCAACTCGAAACAGGGGCTACGGATTAAGCGAAGATTGGCTAAGGACGAGGTAACGATGCGCGTGGGAAACGGTTCCAAAGTCGATGTGATCGCGGTCGGCACGCTACCTCTACATCTACCTTCGGGATTAATATTAGACCTGAATAATTGTTATTTGGTGCCAGCGTTGAGCATGAACATTATATCTGGATCTTGTTTAATGCGAGACGGTTATTCATTTAAATCAGAGAATAATGGTTGTTCTATTTATATGAGTAATATCTTTTATGGTCATGCACCCTTGAAGAGTGGTCTATTCTTATTGAATCTCGATAGTAGTAATACACATATTCATAATGTTGAAGCCAAAAGATGCAGAGTTGATAATGATGGTGCAACTTATTTGTGGCACTGCCGTTTAGGTCATATCGGTGTAAAGCGCATGAAGAAACTCCATACTGATGGACTTTTGGAACCACTTGATTATGAATCACTTGGTACTTGCGAACCGTGCCTCATGGGCAAGATGACTAAAACACCGTTCTCCGGTACTATGGAGAGAGCAACAGATTTGTTGGAAATCATACATACCGATGTATGTGGTCCGATGAATATTGAGGCTCGTGGCGGATATCATTATTTTCTCACCTTCACAGATGATTTAAGCAGATATGGGTATATCTACTTAATGAAACATAAATCTGAAATATTTGAGAAGTTCAAAGAATTTCAGAGTGAAGTTGAAAATCATCGTAACAAGAAAATAAAGTTTCTACGATCTGATCGTGGAGGAGAATATTTGAGTTACGAGTTTGGCGTACATTTGAAAAACTGTGGAATAGTTTCGCAACTCACGCCACCCGGAACACCACAACGTAATGGTGTGTCCGAACGTCGTAATCGTACTTTACTAGATATGGTGCGATCTATGATGTCTCTTACTGATTTACCGCTATCGTTTTGGGGTTATGCTCTAGAGACGACCGCATTCACGTTAAATAGGGCACCATCAAAATCCGTTGAGACGACGCCTTATGAACTGTGGTTTGGCAAGAAACCAAAGTTGTCGTTTCTTAAAGTTTGGGGCTGCGATGCTTATGTGAAAAAGCTTCAACCTGATAAACTCGAACCCAAATCGGAGAAATGTGTCTTCATAGGATATCCAAAGGAAACTATTGGATACACCTTCTATCACAGATCCGAAGGCAAGACTTTTGTTGCTAAATTCGGAAACTTTCTTGAGAAGGAGTTACTCTCGAAAGAAGTGAGTGGGAGGAAAGTAGAACTTGACGAGGTAACTGTACCTACTCCCTTGTTGGAAAGTAGTACATCACAGAAAATTGTTTCTGCGACACCTACACCAATAAGTGAGGAAGTTAATGATAATGATCATGAAACTTCAGAACAAGATACTACTGAACCTCGTAGATCAACCAGAGTAAGATCCGCACCAGTATGGTACGGTAATCCAGTTCTGGAAGTCATGCTACTAGATCATGATGAACCTACGAACTATGAAGAAGCGATGGTGAGCCCAGATTCCGCAAAGTGGCTTGAAGCCATGAAATCTGAGATGGGATCCATGTATGAGAACAAAGTATGGACTTTGGTTGACTTGCCCGATGATCGGCAAGCAATGGAGAATAAATGGATCTTCAAGAAGAAGACTGACGTTGATGGTAATGTTACTGTCTACAAAGCTCGACTTGTCGCAAAAGGTTTTCGGCAAGTTCAAGGGATTGACTACGATGAGACCTTCTCACCCGTAGCGATGCTTAAGTCCGTCCGAATCATGTTAGCGATTGCCGCATTTTATGATTATGAAATTTGGCAGATGGATGTCAAAACTGCATTCCTGAATGGATTTCTGGAAGAAGAGTTGTATATGATGCAACCGGAAGGTTTTGTCGATCCAAAGGGAACTAACAAAGTGTGCAAGCTCCAGCGATCCATTTATGGACTGGTGCAAGCCTCTTGGAGTTGGAATAAACGTTTTGATAGTGTGATCAAAGCATTTGGTTTTATACAGACTTTCGGAGAAGCCTGTATTTACAAGAAAGTGAGTGGGAGCTCTGTAGCATTTCTGATATTATATGTGGATGACATATTGCTGATTGGAAATGATATAGAATTTCTGGATAGCATAAAGGGATACTTGAATAAGAGTTTTTCAATGAAAGACCTCGGTGAAGCTGCTTACATATTAGGCATTAAGATCTATAGAGATAGATCAAGACGCTTAATTGGACTTTCACAAAGCACATACCTTGACAAAATTTTGAAGAAATTCAAAATGGATCAAGCAAAGAAAGGGTTCTTGCCTGTGTTACAAGGTGTGAAATTGAGTAAGACTCAATGCCCGACCACTGCAGAAGGTAGAGAGAATATGAAAGATGTTCCCTATGCATCAGCCATAGGATCTATCATGTATGCAATGCTGTGTACCAGACCTGATGTGTGCCTTGCTATAAGTTTAGCAGGGAGGTACAAAAGTAATCCAGGAATGGACTAAGGATATGTTTCTCGTATATGGAGGTGACAAAGAGCTCACCGTAAAAGGTTACGTTGATGCAAGCTTTGACACTGATCCGGACGATTCTAAATCGCAAACCGGATACGTGTTTACATTAAACGGTGGAGCTGTCAGTTGGTGCAGTTCTAAAAAAAGCGTCGTAGCGGGATCTACATGTGAAGCGGAGTACATAGCTGCTTCGGAAGCAGCGAACGAAGGAGTCTGGATGAAGGAGTTCATATCCGATCTAGGTGTCATACCTAATGCATCGGGTCCAATGAAAATCTTTTGTGACAATACTGGTGCAATTGCCTTGGCAAAGGAATCCAGATTTCACAAAAGGACCAAACACATCAAGAGACGCTTCAACTCCATCCGGGATCTAGTCCAGGTGGGAGACATAGAGATTTGCAAGATACATACGGATCTGAATGTTGCAGACCCGTTGACTAAGCCTCTTCCACGAGCAAAACATGATCAGCACCAAAGCTCCATGGGTGTTAGAATCATTACAGTGTAATCTAGATTATTGACTCTAGTGCAAGTGGGAGACTGAAGGAAATATGCCCTAGAGGCAATAATAAAGTTATTATTTATTTCCTTATAATCATGATAAATGTTTATTATTAATGCTAGAATTGTATTAACCGGAAACATAATACATGTGTGAATACATAGACAAACAAAGTGTCACTAGTATGCCTCTACTTGACTAGCTCGTTAATCAAAGATGGTTATGTTTCCTAACCATGAACAATGAGTTGTTATTTGATTAACGAGGACACATCATTAGTTGAATGATCTGATTGACATGACCCATTCCATTAGCTTAGCACCTGATCGTTTAGTATGTTGCTATTGCTTTCTTCATAACTTATACATGTTCCTATGACTATGAGATTATGCAACTCCCGTTTACCGGAGGAACACTTTGGGTGCTACCAAACGTCACAACGTAACTGGGTGATTATAAAGGAGCATTACAGGTGTCTCCAAAGGTAGATGTTGGGTTGGCGTATTTCGAGATTAGGATTTGTCACTCCGATTGTCGGAGAGGTATCTCTGGGCCCTCTCGGTAATACACATCACATAAGCCTTGCAAGCATTACAACTAATATGTTAGTTGTGAGATGATGTATTACGGAACGAGTAAAGAGACTTGCCGGTAACGAGATTGAACTAGGTATTGGATACCGACGATCGAATCTCGGGCAAGTAACATACCGATGACAAAGGGAACAACGTATGTTGTTATGCGGTCTGACCGATAAAGATCTTCGTAGAATATGTAGGAGCCAAAATGGGCATCTAGGTCCCGCTATTGGTTATTGACCGGAGACGTGTCTCGGTCATGTCTACATTGTTCTCGAACCCGTAGGGTCCGCACGCTTAAGGTTACAATGACGGTTACATTATAAGTTTATGCATTTTGATGTACCGAAGGTTGTTCGGAGTCCCGGATGTGATCACGGACATGACGAGGAGTCTCGAAATGGTCGAGACGTAAAGATTGATATATTGGGAGCCTATATTTGGATATCGGAAGTGTTCCGGGTGAAATCGGGATTTTACCGGATTACCGGGAGGTTACCGGAACCCCCCGGGAGCCATATGGGCCTACATGGGCCTTAGTGGAAAGGAGAAAGGGGCAGCCCAAGGTGGCTGCGCCACTTCCCCCTCCCCTAGTCCTATTAGGACTAGGAGAAGGTGGCCGGCCCCCCTCTCTCTCTTTCCCCCTTTGGGAATCCTATTTGGAATAGGATTGGGGGGGGGAGTCCTACTCCCGGAAGGAGTAGGACTCCTCCTGCGCCTCTCTCCCTGGCCGGCGCCCCTCTCCCCCCTTGGCTCCTTTATATACTGAGGTAGAGGCACCCTAGAACACACAAGTTGATCCACGTGATCTATTCCTTAGCCGTGTGCGGTGCCCCCTGCCACCATATACCTCGATAATACTGTAGCGGAGTTTAGGCGAAGCCCTGCTGCTGTAGTACATCAAGATCGTCACCACGCCGTCATGCTGACGGAACTCTTCCCCGACACTTTGCTGGATCGGAGTCTGGGGATCGTCATCGAGCTGAACGTGTGCTCGAACTCGGAGGTGCCGTAGTTTCGGTGCTTGATCGGTTGGATCGTGAAGACGTACGACTACTTCCTCTACGTCGTGTCATCGCTTCCGCAGTCGGTCTGCATTGGGTACGTAGACAACACTCTCCCCTTCGTTGCTATGCATCACATGATCTTGCGTGTGCGTAGGAAATTTTTTGAAATTACTACGAAACCCAACAGCGGCCACCATGGGCGCCACCCCTCCCCGAGCCCATACACACACACAAGCATGATGAACACACACACACATTTCGTTTAGTTAATTAGTATATACGTATTTTTGTATGTTTAATTAGTTTACATGTTTTAGATTATTATTTTTTCACTAGTATATATGTATGAATGCATGTTAGATGGATATAATTAGTGTTTAATTAGTATGGATTTTTTTATATAATGTTATTTTTCTGTTTTTTAATGGATGTATAGAAGTTGTTTCTTCTGTTTTTAGTGTTAGATGCTTAATTAGTATGAAATTGCATATATAATTTTGACATATGCAATGATAGCATTTTTTATATTTGTATATAAAAAATCACAATCCAATAATTTAAAAAATGTTACTTTTGCGGCATATAGTATTTTTTTCTCGACGATGCCCGGCCCGCATCCTCGCCGTCGACCCGTTCGCAACGACGTCCTGCTTCAGAGGACCCATGTCCGGGACTGGGCTCCACCGGGCTGGCATTGGGAGGTGCTACCTTGAGGGGATCGCCGCTTGGTGAGGAACCCGGGTCCCGTCGTCGACCCTGATCTCCTTTGGTGGCGTTCACGTGGGCCACATTCGGTGCAGAGGGAGCCGGCCCTGCCGGAGGTGGTGCATCGTGATGTCTACTACACAACCTTCTTCTTGTAGACGTTGTTGGGCCTCCAAGTGCAGAGGTTTGTAGGACAGTAGCAAATTTCCCTCAAGTGGACGACCTAAGGTTTATCAATCCGTAGGAGGCGTAGGATGAAGACGGTCTCTCTCAAGCAACCCTGCAACCAAATAACAAAGAGTCTCTTGTGTCCCCAACACACCCAATACAATGGTAAATTGTATTGGTGCACTAGTTCGGCGAAGAGATGGTGATACAAGTGGTATATGGATGGTAGATAAAGGTTTTTGTAATCTGAAAATATAAAAACAGCAAGGTAACTAATGATAAAAGTGAGCGTAAACGGTATTGCAATGCGTTGAAACAAGGCCTAGGGTTCATACTTTCGCTAGTGCAAGTTCCCTCAACAATAATAACATAATTGGATCACATAACTATCCCTCAACATGCAACAAAGAGTCACTCCAAAGTCACTAATAGCGGAGAACGAACGAAGAGATTATGGTAGGGTACGAAACCACCTCAAAGTTATTCTTTCCAATCAATCCGTTGGGCTATTCCTATAAGTGTCACAAACAACCCTAGAGTTCATACTAGAATAACACCTTAAGGCACAAATCAACCAAAACCCTAATGTCACCTAGATACTCCAATGTCACCTCAAGTATCCGTGGGTATGATTATATGATATGCATCACACAATCTCAGATTCATCTATTCAACCAACACATAGAACCTCAAAGAGTGCCCCAAAGTTCCTACCGGAGAATCACGATGAAAACGTGTGCCAACCCCTATGCATAGGTTCATGGGCGGAACCCGCAAGTTGATCACCAAAACATACATCAAGTGAATCACGTGGTATCCCATTGTCACCACAGATACGCACGGCAAGACATACATCAAGTGTTCTCAAATCTTTAAAGACTCAATCCGATAAGATAACTTCAAAGGGGAAACTCAATTCATTACAAGAGAGTAGAGGGGGAAGAAAACATCATAAGATCCAACTATAATAGCAAAGCTCGCGATACATCAAGATCGTGCCAAATCAAGAACACGAGAGAGAGAGAGAGAGATCAAACACATAGCTACTAGTACATACCCTCAGCCCCGAGGGAGAACTACTCCCTCCTCGTCATGGAGAGCACCGGGATGATGAAGATGGCCACCGGAGAGGGATCCCCCCTCCGGCAAGGTGTTGGAATGGGTCTAGAACTGGCACTGGGCTCTGGGTTAATAGGTTAATCCCAAAAATGATATAAAAGTGTATAATAAAGCCCGTAAACATCCAAAACAGTAGATAATATAGCATGGAGCAATCAAAAATTATAGATACGTTGGAGACGTATCAGCATCCCCAACCTTAATTCCTGCTCGTCCTCGAGTAGGTAAATGATAAAAACAGAATTTTTTGATGCGGAGTGCTACTTGGCATAATTTCAATGTAATTCTTCTTAATTGTGGCATGAGTATTCAGATCCGAAAGATTCAAGACAAAAGTTTAATATTGACATAAAAAAATAATACTTCAAGCATACTAACTAAGCAATCATGTCTTCTCAAAATAACATGGCCAAAGAAAGCTATCCCTACAAAATCATATAGTCTGGCTATGCTCTATCTTCATCACACAAAATATTTAAATCATGCACAACCCCGATGACAAGCCAAGCAATTGTTTCATACTTTTGATGTTCTTAAACTTTTTCAATCTTCACGCAATATATGAGCGTGAGCCATGGATATAGCACTATAGGTGGAATAGAATGGTGGTTGTGGAGAAGACAAAAAGGAGAAGATAGTCTCACATCTACTAGGCGTATCAACGGGCTATGGAGATGCCCATCAATAGATATCAATGTGAGTGAGTAGGGATTGCCATGCAACAGATGCACTAGAGCTATAAATGTATGAAAGCTCAACAAAAGAAACTAGTGGGTGTGCATCCAACTCGCTTGCTCACGAAGACCTAGGGCATTTTGAGGAAGCCCATCATTGGAATATACAAGCCAAGTTCTATAATGAAAGATTCCCACTAGTATATGAAAGTGACAACATAGGAGACTCTCTATTATGAAGATCATGGTGCTACTTTGAAGCACAAGTGTGGTAAAAGGATAGTAGCATTGTCCCTTCTCTCTTTTTCTCTCATTTTTTTATTTTTTTATTTGGGCCTTCTCTTTTTATGGCCTCATTTCTCTTCTTTTTTTATTTGGGCTTCTTTGGCCTCTTTTATTTATTTATTTTCGTCCGGAGTCTCATCCCGACTTGTGGAGGAATCATAGTCTCCATCATCCTTTCCTCACTGGGACAATGCTCTAATAATGATGATCATCACACTTTTATTTGCTTACAACTCAAGAATTACAACTCGATTCTTAGAACAAAATATGACTCTATATGAATGCCTCCGGCGGTGTACCGGGATGTGCAATGATTCATGAGTGACATGTATGAAAGAATTATGAACGGTGGCTTTGCCACAAATACGATGTCAACTACATGATCATGCAAAGCAATATGACAATGATGGAGCATGTCATAATAAACGGAACGGTGGAAAGTTGCATGGCAATATATCTCGGAATGGCTATGGAAATGCCATAATAGGTAGGTATGGTGGCTGTTTTGAGGAAGGTATATGGTGGGTTTATGGTACCGGCGAAAGTTGCACGGTACTAGAAAGGCTAGCAATGGTGGAAGGGTGAGAGTGCGTATAATCCATGGACTCAACATTAGTCATAAAGAACTCACATACTTATTGCAAAAATCTATTAGTTATCGAAACAAAGTACTACGTGCATGCTCCTAGGGGTATAGATTGGTAGGAAAAGACCATCGCTCGTCCCCGACCGTCACTCATAAGGAAGGCAATCAATAAATAAATCATGCTCCGACTTCATCACGTAACGGTTCACCATACGTGCATGCTATGGGAGTCACAAACTTCAACACAAGTATTTCTCAAATTCATAACCACTCAACTAGCATGACTCTAATATCACCAACTTCATATCTCAAAACAATCATCAAGTATCAAACTTCTCATAGTATTCAATGCACTCTATATGAAAGTTTTTATTATATCCCTCTTGGATGCCCATCATATTAGGACTAAATTCATAACCAAAGCAAATTACCATGCTGTTTAGGACTCTCAAAATAATATAAGTGAATCACGAGAGTTCATCTATTTCTATAAAATAAAACCACCACCGTGCTCTAAAAGATATAAGTGAAGCACTAGAGCAAATGACAAACTACTCCGAAAGATATAAGTGAAGATCAATGAGTAGTCGAATAATTATGCAACTATGTGAAGACTCTCTAACATTTAAGGATTCAGATCTTGATACTTTATTCAAACAGCAAGCAAAACAAAATAAAATGACATCTAAGAATAGCAAACATCATGTGAAGAAGCAAAAACTTAGGATCAACTGATACTAACCGATAGTTGTTGAAGAAGAAAGGTGGGATGCCAACCAGGGCATCCCCAAGCTTAGACGCTTGAGACTTATTGAAATATTATCTTGGGGTGCCTTGGGCATCCCCAAGCTTGAGCTTTTGTGTCTCCTTAATTCCTCTCATATCACGATCTCCCTAAATCTCACAAGCTTCATCCACACAAAACTCAACAAGGACTCGTGAGATAAGTTAGTATAAACCATTGCAAAAACCTTATCATACTCTACTGTAGCAAATCACTAAAATTATTATTCAACATTGCATACTAAATTCCTCTGCATATTTAATAGTCCTATCCTCAAATAAAATCATTAAAGAAGCAAACATATGCAAACAATGCGAACATAACAGCAATCTGCCTAAACAGGACAGTCTGTAAAGAGTGCAGCAAGATCCATACTTCCCTAGCTCCAAAAATTATGAAAGAAAATTCCCATTGTAGTAAATTTATCAGAGCTGAATATGCAAAAGGTTTAAACATTTTATCACATTCTGAATTTTCTAGGGAATTATTGCAACAGCGGTAAACTTTCTGTTTTCAAACAGCAACATGAAGACTTGTAAAATAGGCATTGTAAAGGCTATCAATGCCACTTTTATTGAAATAAAAGATGAAAACCATTGTTATAAATGACATCAAGAAAATTATAACAAAATAAATTGACGCTCCAAGCAAAACACATATCATGTGGTAAATAAAAATATAGCTCCAAGTAAAGTTACCGATGAACGAAGACGAAAGAGGGGATGCCTTCCGGGGCATCCCCAAGCTTAGGCTTTTGGTTGTCCTTGGATATTACCTTGGGGTGCCTTGGGCATCCCCAAGCTTAGGCTCTTTCCACTCCTTATTCCATAGTCCATCGAATCTTTACCCAAAACTTGAAAACTTCACAACACAAAACTTAACAGAAAACTTGTAAGCTCCGTTAGTATAAGAAAATAAATCACCACTTAGGTACTGTAATGAACTCATTCTTTATTTATATTGGTGTTAAACCTAATGTATTCCAACTTCTCTATGGTTTATAAACTATTTTACTAGCCATAGATTCATCAAAATAAGCAAACAACAAATCGAAAACAGAATCTGTCAAAAACAGAACAGTCTGTAGTAATCTGGATCAAACATATACTTCTGGAACTCATAAAATTCTCAAATAAATTTATGGACGTGAGAAATTTATCTATTAACCATCTGCAAAAATAATTAACTAAATATAACTCTCCAGTAAAAAATGGCAGCAATTACCGTGAGCGCTAAAGTTTCTGTTTTTTACAGCAAGATCAACAAGACTTTCCCCAAGTCTTCCCAACGGTTCTACTTGGCACAAACACTAATTAAAGCATAAAACCACATCTAAACAGAGGCTAGATGAATTCTTTATTAATAAATAGGAACAAAAAGAAATGAACAAAAATAAAGTTGGGTTGCCTCCCAACAAGCGCTATCGTTTGACGCCCCTAGCTAGGCATGATGATTTCAATGGTGCTCACATAAAAGATAAGAATTGAAACATAAAGAGAGCATCATGAAGAGTATGACTAGCACATTTAAGTCTAACCCACTTCCTATGCATAGGGATTTTGTGAGCAAACAACTTATGGGAACAATAATCATCTTGCATAGGAAGGTAAAACAAGCATAACTTCAAAATTTTAAGCACATAGAGAGGAAACTTGATATTATTGCAATTCCTACAAGCATATGTTGCTCCCTCATAATAAATTTCAGTAGAATCATGAATGAATTCAACAATATAAACAGCACCAAAAGCATTATTTTCATGATCTACAAGCATATAAATTTTATTACTCTCCACATAAGCAAAATTCTTCTCATGAATAATAGTGGGAGCAAACTCAACAAAATAACTATCATGTGATTGAAAATTAAGATCAAGATGACAAGTTTCATGGTTATCATTATTATTTAAAGCATACGTGTCATCACAATAATCATCATAGATAGGAGGCATGCTTTCATCATAATAAATTTGCTCATCAAAACTTGGGGGACAAAAAAATATCATCTTCATCAAACATAGCTTCCCCAAGCTTGTGGCTTTGCATATCATTAGCATCATGGATATTCAAATAATTCGTACTAACAACATTGCAATCATGCTCATCATTCAAATATTTAGTGCCAAACATTTTATATATTTCTTCTTCTAGAACTTGAGCACAATTATCCTTTCCATCATACTCACGAAAGATATTAAAAAGATGAAGCGTATGAGGCAAACTTAATTCCATTTTTTGTAATTTTCTTTTATAAACTAAACTAGTGATAAAACAAGAAACTAAAAGACTCGATTGCAAGATCTAAAGATATACCTTCAAGCACTCACCTCCCCGGCAACAGCGCCAGAAAAGAGCTTGATGTCTACCACACAACCTTCTTCTTGTAGACGTTGTTGGGCCTCCAAGTGAAGAGGTTTGTAGGACAGTAGCAAATTTCCCTCAAGTGGATGACCTAAGGTTTATCAATCCGTAGGAGGCGTAGGATGAAGATGGTCTCTCTCAAGCAACCCTGCAACCAAATAACAAAGAGTCTCTTGTGTCCCCAACACACCCAATATAATGGTAAATTGTATAGGTGCACTAGTTCGGCGAAGAGATGGTGATACAAGTGGTATATGGATGGTAGATAAAGGTTTTTGTAATCTGAAAATATAAAAACAGCAAGGTAACTAATGATAAAAGTGAGCGTAAACGGTATTGCAATGCGTTGAAACAAGGCCTAGGGTTCATACTTTCGCTAGTGCAAGTTCCCTCAACAATAGTAACATAATTGGATCACATAACTATCCCTTAACATGCAACAAAGAGTCACTCCAAAGTCACTAATAGCGGAGAACGAACGAAGAGATTATGGTAGGGTACGAAACCACTTCAAAGTTATTCTTTCCAATCAATCCGTTGGGCTATTCCTATAAGTGTCACAAACAACCCTAGAGTTCGTACTAGAATAACACCTTAAGACACAAATCAACCAAAACCCTAATGTCACCTAGATACTCCAATGTCACCTCAAGTATCCGTGGGTATGATTATACGATATGCATCACACAATCTCAGATTCATCTATTCAACCAACACATAGAACCTCAAAGAGTGCCCCAAAGTTCCTATCGGAGAATCACGACGAAAACGTGTGCCAACCCCTATGCATAGGTTCATGGGCGGAACCCGCAAGTTGATCACCAAAACATACATCAAGTGAATCACGTGGTATCCCATTGTCACCACAGATACGCACGGCAAGACATACATCAAGTGTTCTCAAATCTTTAAAGACTCAATCCGATAAGATAACTTCAAAGGGGAAACTCAATTCATTACAAGAGAGTAGAGGGGACGAAAACATCATAAGATCCAACTATAATAGCAAAGCTCGCGATACATCAAGATCGTGCCAAATCAAGAACACGAGAGAGAGAGAGAGGGGGGGAGAGAGAGAGATCAAACACATAGCTACTAGTACATACCCTCAGCCCCGAGGGAGAACTACTCCCTCCTCGTCATAGAGAGCACCGGGATGATGAAGATGGCCATCGGAGAGGGATTCCCCCCTCCGGCAGGGTGCCGTAATGGGTCTAGATTGGCTTTCGGTGGCTACGGAGGCTTCTAGCGGCGGAACTCCCGATCTATTGTGCTCGCTGATGTTTTGAGGGTATATGGAGATATATAGGCGGAAGAAGTACATTGGGGGGGCCACGAGGGGCCCACGAGGGTGGAGGGCGCGCCCCCTACCTCGTGGCCTCCTTGAAGCTTCCCTTACGTGCACTTCAAGTCTTCTTGGCTTCTTTCCTTCCAAAAATAGGTTCCGTGAAGTTTCAGGTCAATTAGACTCCGTTTGGTTTTCCTTTTCTTCGAAACCCTAAAACAAGGTAAAAACAAAAACTGGCACTGGGCTCTGGGTTAATAGGTTAGTCCCAAAAATGATATAAAAGTGTATAATAAAGCCCATAAACATCCAAAATAGTAGATAATATAGCATGGAGCAATCAAAAATTATAGATACGTTGGAGACGTATCACGTCGCCGTTCAGGGAGGAGGACGAGCACGTCCATCGCTACATGGCTGCTATGGACGTCAGGTTCTCCAATACCTGGCAGGTTCTTTGAGCAGATGACCGGAGATATGATCCTGTGATGGTTCCTTCTCTTTGGGTGTCCACGTGATTATTCTGTAGTATTCGATATTTATTAGCTACCTAGCCAGTGATTATTCGAGACGATGTATTCGAGATTATATATTATTCGAGACGATGTATTCGATATTATATATTATTCAAGATTATATATTATTCGAGACGATGTATTCCAGATTATATATTATTCAAGACGATGCATATTATGTACTATATGATTCAGTTTTTCCTTATTGATTCCATCCATGCATTGTAATTTGAATACTAAATTGTTTTATATTTATTCTGGATTAGTGTTAAATAAAAGCTATGGCGGACAATACCGGCAGAGAGGGAGAAGAGGCCATGTTCGAGATCATACGCAGCCCTACCAGGCCAGATGATCTGAATGAAGCAGATGACGGCTCCCAATATCTGAACAATACCGGGGAGGGTGATGATAAGATATTCGATCAGGACGACCGAGCTGATGAAGTCATGAACTATGATTATTATTATGATGACACAGACAATGTTGATCTTGAAATAACAAAGACTACCGGCGAGGTATATTTATATAAGCAGGCATCTAGTGATCGTCACATGTTTTTTTTGATTTGAAGATATATTAACGAATCGATCTTTCTTATTTCAGCCCTCCGGATCGAGCAAATCTACTTCTACAGACAGCAGGACAAAGCGAGGCCCGGGCAAAAAGTTGAAGGACGGTGTAAAGTACAACATCGATTCCATCAAAGCGGGTGGGGAACCCCTCATGCCTAAGAACATTGCGAACAAGTTCGTTCATCAGTGCGGAGTTCTTGTGAAGGGCCAACTCCCGATCTCCATTCAAGAATGGAAAGAGCCAAAAACTAAACGTCCAGATGTTGCTTGGGTCGACGACAGAGCAAAAGCCAATCTTTGGGAATCTCTGATGGAACATTTCACCCTACCAGATTATTTCACTGATGCAGATGTGCAGAAAGTCAAGGACGCTGCTCTTAAGAAGATGGCAATTGCATTCAACACCCACAAGAAAACTGTATGGGCCAACTACCTCGCTGCAAACAGGAAGACTCCTGAATTCACGGGAACACTGGAGAAGCAAAGAGAACACTGGCCCGCTTTCGTGGAATTCAAGGAATCAGAATTATCTAAGGAACGATCGAGAAAAAACAAGGCAAATGCCGCAAAAAAGACGCAGTTCCATAGGTTGGGTCCAGGTGGCTACGCGGTGGCAATGCCTAAGTGGGATAAGTCTGACCAAGATATGGAGGATGCAGGGGTCACTCCAGTTACTAGGAGCTGGCCCCCCAGGTGCAAAACTTGGTTCTATGCGCATGGGGGGGAGTTGGACCCGAAGGCAGGCGAGGTTTCGAAGAAGGCAAGTCTAAAAGGAGCCGAACAAAAGTTACTTGACACAATAGAAAATGCTCGAAAGGGTGTGTTCACGCCCAACAGAGAGAACGACGAGCTTACACGCGCCCTGGGAAATCCTGAACACCCAGGAAGAACACAAGGCAAGGGCGTTATTCCCTGGTATGAGGTCTTTTCAGAATGGAACGATGACTACAAGACCCGTGCAAGAAAGAAGAGGGAGGAGGAGAAGAAGAGGAAGCTGGAGGAGGAGCAGAGGAAGCAGGACGCAGAACGCCTTCAAGGCCTAGAAGCAAGGCACGCGGACTTGGCACTCAAATTCCAGCAACAGCAGTAGCAGATCGAATCACTTAGCCAGGAAAGGGGGTCTCAGCAGCGGCAGCAGCAAGTGGATGATCATCCAGCATTGGATAGCACCGTCCCATCCATGCCGAGAAGCAGCGTTCGTTCCGCCCCGGGCGACGCACCGCTGGATACATACCCTGTGGATGACATCATAGAGAACACTAACTGTGAGCTACACTTCAAAATGAAGAACATATCCATGAAGGTGGCGGACGCCGTTGCTTTTACAATTACCCCCGAAGCAACTTTCCATTGAGCCCCGATTCCAGCGGGCTATGCTTGTGTCTTGGTTGATGAGGTGGTGGACCCATATTCGGGGCTACAACTTGACATTCCTGGAGGTGACGACGAGCACACACTGGGAGAGACCATACATCGTATCATCCTATGGAGAAATGATTGCATCATCTTTCGAAGTCCACCGACACCGCGTCTGCCGACTCCTCCTCGAAGTCCGCCACCGTGTTAGCAGACTCCCGCTCCTCCAAGTCCACGAACGCGTGAGCAGACTCCTCCTCGAAGTCCGCCACCGTGTCTGCAGACTCCCGCTCCTCCAAGTCCACGAACGCTTGAGCCGACTCCTCCTCGAAGTGTACCACCGTGTCAGCAGACTCCTGCTCCTCCAAGGCCACCAACGCGTGAGTAGACTCCTGCTCCAACTCAGCCACGTCAGTCGTCTCCGCCGCCTCAGCAATCGCAGAAGAGACACGCCGCAGCTATGGTGCGTAGCGGTACGAGTCGAGGTAGTACAGGAGGTACAGGCGGAGGCAAGCGATATAAATATGGTCCAAGCAGCCTCGCTCTTCTTCCTCAGAGGCCTTACGACATGACCGAGGAGCAAAACAAAGCCATAGTGAAGGCCCAAGTGGACGCCCATTTTGGACCGAAACCGGCACCGCCGCCAAGGGAGAAAGTGCCCGAGGAAAAGATTGACCACTTCATTTATATGGCTAGAGCACCAGCTCCCAAGCCTGTTGACTCTGATTATGAGCGCCAACTCAGGAAGGCACATCGAGCACGACTACAGAGGGAAGCGAGCTCGAGCTCGAGCCAACAAGCAGCTGCCAAAAAATGCGGGAAAACCGTTCGCCAACTGGGAGAACATGCGACGCAATCGATCCCCCCGCTTGTTGTGCCAACAACCCATGAGAGTACGCGCGCCGTATATTATTGTGGGCAAACCGTTCCCCAGCTGAACAATCTGGTAATAACCGAGGAGCATATAAGGCAGGCTAAAATGCTCGGTATCAATGTTGGACAACTCCTCGACATCGAGCCCATGTCTCCTCTTAGAGAGGAGGAAATAAAACGGCAATATGTCCGCGGCCAACCTTTGGTCAAGCCCGAGGAGGTCAAGAACCTCCCAACGAGAATGTATGAATTGCATCAATGGTATATGAACATTACCAAGATTTCCAATCGGGAGTCCCTCATGGTGAATGTCAAGGCGGAGCATTACTTCCATGAGAAAGCTCTGGCCATTAGTATACAGAACTGTTCCAATTATTCAATCAAGACGCACTTGACAAATCTCTCGTCAGTTGCTATTGTCTGTAAGTGATTTCTTTCTGTAATTTAAGTCTCAAGCTAGCTGTAGTGATCATTTTGATCAATCATTACCTGTAATTATCCTCACTATATTCTTTTCTGTGGTATTATGCAGAATGAAGATGTATGAAATGAAAAAATCTGGACGCTATGGCATTGGGTTCATTGACCCTAATACCGTTAATGAGTACACACGAAATATTCCAAGTTGTCGAGCAAGTTTAGAGGAAAGCATGCTAGACTTCTTCAAGCGCCTCAATAGCAATGAAGATATACTACTTTCTTACAACTTCCTGTGAGTCACACTGTCTTGTACTACAAATTCTGTTTTTGCTTACTAGCTAGCTAGATGTTAATAATTAAGTGTATAGGGTTTAGGCTAGTTGATTAGTGTTGTGCACATGCCCGCTTAATTAAGACATGCAACAGTTTCCACTAGATCTTGTTAATTATTAAAGTTGATAAAAGAGCAGTTGAAGTACTGGACTCACTACTTAAAGCAGAAAGTGACTTCGCCATCGTGAAGGGGATAGTCAGCAGTTAATTTCAATCATTATTAACTATATCTCGGTCTATTTAATTAGTTCGTCATTTTCTGATATCAACTATTTAATAACTCATTTATTCATTTTCTTTGCTGGCGGGCAGGGCCTGGGCAAAGTTCATCAAGGTGACTCCAGGCAACTGGCGACAAAAACTGTATTGGTATCGACTCAAGGTAAGTAATTAAGTATTACTAGCTAGCTTACCATCTCTTTAATTCTTGTTTCAATACCATTATTTAATTATTATGCTTGATTAATTATTATCTGATTAAATTTCATTCTTGTAAAGGCCCTGAGGCAGGCTCCAGAGAATAATCTGTGTGCATACTACGTTTGCGAGAACATTCGCATGATAATGTCCGAAAGGAGCAAATTTCAAAGACAGGAATGTGTACGTTTGCCAGAACACTATTCACAATATTTATATTATTATCGATATCTAGTCACACAACTAATACACATGCATGCTAATCTCCTTAACAGTTCAAAGAGGTGCGGGAAAAGCTCCTAACAACGGAGCGCATACTAGCACTTCAAGAGGAAATAACGGGATTTTTGCTTGACCAGGTCATAGATCCGAAATGAGAATATTATTACCCGCTATCGCCCCATGAACCACTTATTATCGCGCTATTCGTCATCTTGGGTGAGGAATAGTTATTCTTCACCCCCTCTATTTTACTATCAATGCACCGTAATTTTACGTTCCGTAAGTTTTGTCTTATTTCCAACGCAAAAAGGGACCGTAAGAAAATATATAATCACCGTAAAAAATAATTTATGTTATGTAAAATTACAAACGTAAAAATATAGTCTAAAATACACATAAACTACAAATTTTCTTGTCTTATGACCTATATTTTTATTTTCTTATGTCAAATTTTACGTAGTGAATCAATAGGATTGTAACTATTTGAATTCGAAATGTAATTTAATTATGAAATGATCGTAAGATTACCTCGAGTGAAGAATAACTTATTCTGCATCCTGGGTGATGAATAGTAACACTATATATATATATATATATATATATATATGATCGGTTCTACGAGAAAATCTATTTATATATATGCATAACGTGTACAATACGTAGTATAGTAAAATACTAGCAAACAAAAAATAAATTAAATGGAAAATACAAAATTAATGGAAAAATAAAAAATAAAACCAAAACATTTAGTGCCGGTTGGTGTTACCAACCGGTACTAATGTCCTATACGCACCCGGGCCTGGCTCGTGCCACGTGGTGGCACAGAAACCGGCACTAAAGGCCCTTACGAACCGACGCTAAAGCCCGGTTCTGCACTAGTGAAACAATCCTACATGGATTATGCAAACCCAAAATCGAGCGCAATAATGAACACAATAATCATCAACCCAAGCAACCTGATGCGCATCAGCGCATGAGAGCATCTACAATAGGGCCTCTCATACCCGTCTCGAACGACCGAGCAGGCCGTCCGGTCACAAAAAACGACCCAATCGAACCTCTCAAACCGCGGACAAACGCTCGGACTGACCGACACCCCTCATATCTAATCAAATATAGGGCAGATATGGGGCGGCCCGGGCACGCCCGAGCGCGTCCGGCTGACAGGCCCGGCCCACCATCGACCCCATAGTTGTCCCACAAAAAACTCCAATCCGGGCGCCTCGCTTCAAACCCTAGCTCTCTCTCTCTCTCTCTCCCTCCCTTCCCGATTCCGATCTCATCCACTACGATGAGTAGCTCCGGCAGCGACTCCGGCTCCGAGCCCGATTACGAGGAGGAGATGCCCCTCCGCGAAGGTGGAGACCGGCGGCTGATCCGGATCTGGAGCGTCGCCGCAGCTCCCACGCCGGCGTAGTGCGGACACCAGAGCCGGACCCTCTCGGTCCGCGCATAGCGATGCCAGGACAGCGCAGTCCGCACCGGCCCCGTGCCACCTCCTTTCCCTGTCAGCCACTCCCCCACACGGCCAGCGGTGGGTGCTTGTGCCTGCGCCACCGGCCTGCACACGCACTCCGGAGTCAGAGGCGCGCGCCGCCGTTGTGGGACAGAGGCGGACCCCAACGAGGGCGCACGTCCCCTCACATGGGTTTACCGCCTCTCCCTCACGCCGGCGGAGAAGGACGCTCGCTGCCTCCGACGAAAGAACGCTAAGGCGCTCCGACTTGCTATTGAGCAGTCAGTGCGCGAGGCGAAGGAGGCAGCTGCGGAGAAGGCTCGGGTTGCCAGGTTGAAGTGGGAGCAGGACAGGGCGGTCTGTCGAATGAAGGCGTTCATCGTCCTTTCCGACTCCGACTCCGACGACGTTGACAACTGCACCTCCTCGTCAGATGACCAAGACCCTCCACCAGTCGTGGACGCCTACAGCTGCGCCGACGACCGGAAGGGCAAAGGCCCGACAAGGAAGTGGTGATTCCACCCCCCTTCCCCCCTCAATGTTTATATCGTTTCTAGTTGTAGAAGTTTAAGAACTTGTCCGGTGACGAACTATGATCTTTTGAATGTGGCGAAGTTTCTTAATGTCCATTTGCAGCCGATCTTGTGTTTCTTTGCAACCGATTTTTGTTATTCGTCGTTTGATCACATAGAGTAGATCAATCGTTGCATGTGTAGTTAGTATGAATATAAGGCGTCGGAGTGATAAAATATGAGGCGTGCCCAGTCAATGCCACGGGTATTTGAAAGGTCAGATATGGCCATCGTGGCTGTAGATGCTCTTAAGCAAGTACCAATTGCCCATGGAGTTGAACGGTGGCCAGTGAATCAGGGGAACATTATTGCTGAGTTAATAGCGCTCGCAAGCGCGGGAAACAAACCGCCGGGTTCCCTGTTCCACCATCGAGTACAACTCCTCTGCACCTGACCTGACCTGCCATGCCCCCGCCTCCCTCTCTCGCCGTCCCATCGGTGGTCGGCTCGGACGGGGAAATTGCGTGTTTTATCCTTTTCTGAAACATATTCGAGATTTGACCTTAGTTTAATTTTTTTTCGAGATCAGATCCTTTTACTACCGCCAGGGACCATGGCGGTAGGGTATAACAGCCTACCGCTAAGGTCCCCGGCGGTAGGGTTGCATGCCCTACCGTCAAAAACCTCCTAAGTATTGAACACAGTGCGTGTTAGTGCCTACCTACCGCCAAGCACCTTGGCGGTAGGGTTGTGCCAAGGTCCCTGGCGATAGTGATGTTTCCTACCGCCAAAGTTTCTGACAATAGGCTGTTAGACCCTACCATTATGGGCTCTGGTGATAGCAAAATGGCCACATCTCGAATTTTTTTCAAATTAAGATCAAATCTCAAATAGATTTCAGAAAAAGGTCAAAACACGAAAATTTGCCGCCTCGGGCAGCGGCACCGGCCCTGGCCCCCGTGCCTTACGGCGAGCTCCTGCCCCGCGCTCAAGCCCTGCTCCTACCCGTCCCGTCCGACCTCTCGACCGTGAGACGCTCCGTGGCGCAGCTCTTGTTGCCTCCGCCCTGCCACTGCCGAGCGCCCTCCTCCGCCGTGAGCATCGCCCCCGCTTGGAGGAGAGCCCCTTCACGCCCCCTCCGCCCTCCTTCCGCAGCCACGCGCTGACATGCCTCTGCTCACCCGTTCCTGGGCCGGCGGCTGTCTGCTACGTGTTCGACCAAATGGTTCAGTGCCCCTTTCCCCTTTCTCCTACAGTATTTTACAATTTCCAGAAAATCGTGATCCTGCGCTACTACGCCCCGTAGCAACTCCACCTGCACGCATTTGACCTATCGCTGGGCTAGCTTCATCGCTCAGAGAAAGGGACGTTTTGGTGCAGTACTTTGTCATCTCTATACCTGCAAACATTATCAACGGCACATTTTATTAATACTGAAGTGTTCAGAATGCTTAGTCCCCATGGCATGTTTGCGTATGCCAGCTCTGTTTTCAAACTGAGAATGCCTTCAGACTGCATTGGATCCATGTCTTCAGTTATGTGCTTGATTTTAAAGATCTATATTCTAGTGTATTTCTGACCTTTGGCGAACACTTTCAGACCAGATACAACACCAGTTTTCCATATGCTACAGGCCTGCTCTTACGTATTTCAGTAAAAAGATAATGATTTGAATCCATATAATTTGCCTTGAATGATGCTTGATTGTTGATTTGCAGAGTAAAACTTGTCATGTCCTATCACACAATCACCTTATCCACAATGGGTTCTGCAAATATGACCAGAGTAAAAACATGGGTTCTTTTTGTTTTCAGGGTCATTGTTCATCTTTACTTCGAAGTCTAAATTTAAATAGCATTAAACTCTGCAAATATGACCAGCTTCAAACTGCTGCTAACTTGTGGTACGTATTTATCTTTCTGAGATAGCTATCTATTTGATTCCGCTGACCTATGCCTCAAAACCTCTTTCAGTCTTGGCATGGGATATTGAGTATTCATGCCCTCCTACACCTTCCTACATGTTGTAGGTGAGAGCATTGCATTGCTGGGGGATTTATCCTTATGTATGTAATAACTCACTTATGTCAGCTAATTTTGCATGCTGTATTCCTCATATCCTGTTCACATGCCTAATAATTGAGTAGCTTGAGTTACTCATAGATCATTAGTTGCTGGTATTGTATCTCAATATAGTGGAACTTTTCAAGCAGCTTAATCTTAATTTTTCTTTTCTTTTTGATATCGAGGTTGTTGTGTTCTTTGTGTATGGAACTTCTTCATGAGCTCCAGCCAATGTGTTGTCTGCCTAATAAGTAGTTTCCTCGTCCTACCCAGCTTAATAATACCGTAGACAATTTTGTTACTACCGTTGCAACTCCTGTATAACTACTGTTGCCTGGGAAATAAAATGTCGATCACCTTGTCAGATGC
Organism: Triticum urartu; assembly: GCF_056163025.1. Lineage (NCBI taxonomy): Eukaryota > Viridiplantae > Streptophyta > Magnoliopsida > Poales > Poaceae > Triticum > Triticum urartu. The sequence continues at coordinate 705,346,172 of NC_141874.1, forward strand.
AAACTATCAGCTATATCGTGTTATTTTGTTTCTTTTATCCTATAATTTTTTGCCTCTGCAACTAAGGAGTTATCAGGTCCTGTACATCCAACTATAGTGCCAATTAGTTGGGTTCCCATGATACTGAAAAAGCAAGTAGATTTAGCAGGAGAAATATTCAAGCATGATACCTATCATGTTGTATTGCTGTGTGCTTATCAGCTCCTATACGTTCAACTACAGTGCCAATTAGTTGGATCCCCATGTTACTAAAAAAAGGAACTTAAATTTAACATATAGAAATATTCAAGCATGATACCGATCATATCCTTGTGCTACCAAAAGAAATAACACTATTTCCCCCCTCCAATCATAGTTTCTACAAGTGCAATCACAACTTTTGTTGCCTTCAATTCAATTTACGGTTACTCTGGTATGGCGGTTGTGTCTCCAGGATCTTAGCAGCCATGCCATCTGATGCTTTCGTTGGGAACTTTCAACCGGTGAGGTAACCGAGAATTCCTCCAAAGTCTTACCCCTGTCAAGCAGAAAATGTGCAAGTATTCTTTCGAGTTGCAGTCCTTTATAATTTCCAATGCTGATTCTTCTCAGCTTATGGCCCAAGCATCTGATGTACATCTGCCACAAACTATCGGTCACACGGCTACTACGGCCGACCTCATCGTCACCGTCGTCTTCAATCTCGGTATCCGATTCGCCATCGGACATCCAGGACTCCTTCTTTTTGGGCTGACCTAGTGGAAACAGCGACAGTACTTCCAGGTTCTTGGTTTCACGAAGCAAGACAGCCACAGACCGGACGGCATGGCCCTCGCGCTGGCAGCCTTTGAGGCCCAGCTGCCTAAGAGGTAGCCCTCGAACAGCATCTGCGAACACGCTGCTGTGGTAAGCCATTGATGGGCGCAAGGAAAGGTGGAGATACGCCAGCTCGGTGCACTGGCTGATGAGTCCTATGACCGGAGCAACCTCAGCTGATTTCCTTTTGGAGAGGTCTTCACAGATTTCAATCGTCAGCGCCATGACTCCTTTTTAGTTTGCAACATCGAAGAGAGACTCGAGGGGAATGCCGCCTTTGTAGTGCAGCAACGGCAGGCGCGAGCTGTCCATCTTTGACGAGGCTGGCATGGTGGTAGCAGATCATGGCGAACCTCTGCAGGTGGGCGCTCTCCACCGAGATCTTGCTGGCGCTCGGGAGCTCCTGCAGTGTCAGTTCGGCGAGGCGCGGGCAGCTTGAGAGCAGCAGCAGCAGTATCCCTTTTGGGTCCATGATTTTGGCGAGGCAGAGAGCGTCTCCAGTGACGAGACGATCACGCCCTGGGGCAGGTTGAGCGTCCAGTTCGCGAGCCTCAGGCGGCGGAGCGTGCTGCACCCGAAGAGATCGTGCTGCGTCTTTCCGCTGGTGGATGTCGATTGTCGAAGTCTGCCGAGGCCTTCTCCGACAAGCCTGCGTCCTGGGTCGTGCCAGTACCTGAGCTTGACGTCGATCTCCTCAATGCCGGAGGTCAGAGCGGAGACAACCCACTGTTCCAACGGGTCAGAAGGTGGGTACAAGGCGTCTAGGCGGAAGGTGCGGATGGCGGGATGGGCGTCCCGGGGGGTTTGCCGAGGATCGCGACCGTCACCATCTGGTGGAAGCAGACCGGGAGGTGCTTGTTCGAACATCATTCCCGCTTTGCCTTTCTTGGGGTCGGCAAGGTCGATCACGGGGCCGGCCGGCCACGTAGACGCCGCACCACCGGCAGGACAGTGCGCTGGTGCTAACGGCCTTGTCGGACGCGAGGTGGGAGAACACAAGCTAGAGCGCCCTGTCGGGGAGGGTGCTCAGCCGGTTCTCCTGCCCTGTTTTTATCCGCGGACGCGTCCGGACGTGCCCATGGACAATGATATGAAAGCCGGCCATCCAACTGTCTCCGCATACATATCAAACTGGATTTGAACAAACCGGCCAAATTTAATGCAAACATGACGATTTTCATTAAAACCTGACCAAATTCATTATTTTTTTGGCATATTTCATTAAACAAAAGCAGTTGGACCCTAACCTAGTCTAAATCTTGTCAGCACCCATCCTCCAAGTCCTGTTTGTTCCCCTCCGTGTCAATGGCCGGCACTGTGAGCTCCAGGAAGTGAAGGTGTGGCCACCGACGAGGAAGAATAGGACATGGGACACAAACCGGTCCACATGGGACACGAGGCGCCGCCGTCTTCCATACCCTACTCCTCGTCGGAGTCCGCGCCCTGGCCGTCGCCGGTGGAGGTGAGGTCGACGATGGACGTGGACGGGCCGACTTCGCGGTCATAGCGCCAGCTACGGCGTTCTCGTCCGCAACCGCCTCCGCGTGTGCTCTTAGACATTTGGATGTACTCGTCCCATGAATCTGCGGTTGTGCCATATGCAAGCATACGCAATGCAGCTGTGCACATCTGGTAACCCAATAATTCGATCCTTCCTACGACATCCTTCTTCAAGATGAAGTAGTTATCGTAGGACCGTACTCCATTATAGAGGTGACCAAAGACAATTTTTCAAATCAGAAAGCGCCGGCAAAAATTGTCTGTGAAATAGGGCATCAGGGGGCAAAGTAGTCGTCCATCAGTGTCAAATGCCTCGTGCCCTGTTGCGATTCAGCACTCAATGACCCTTGATCAGTCCCTAAAAATTGAGGACATGCTCTTCCGCACACTCCGTGTCTCCAAGGACCGCCTGCATCATCACTGTTTCATCAGCATAATCCTCCTCGTCGGACGAGGCCGCCGTACGACTCAACTAGTGCTCGTATATATACCCCATGTCTGAATCCATTGCTTCAAAGATGGGACAAAAAGTTTAGCACATTTCACCAAACACTTGCCGGGCGTGGTGATCCCAGTTGGGGCAGATGGGTGGTACCTTCGTGGTGTACGGATGAGAGGGCTTGGCGGGTGGCCGGGGTGGTATAGCGGCGGTGTCGGCGAGGGAGGAAGTGGATGCAATGAAAGCGGGAAGAATGAAGACGCAGGGTAGGGGAGGGGTTTTGGATGGACTGGGGTTATCAGAGTCCTACTTGGCGGCGGACCGGACTCCTGCAAAGGCCTCCTAGTTTGCTTCCGGTTTGCGGGAAAACGGACATCCAGACCGGTTGGCAGACAAATGTTGGATGACAAAACGCATCCAGACCGCTTGGTCCGGACGGTTGCGGCGCTTTGAGTGTCGGCGTCGGAGATGCCCTTATGCACCAACCTTTTTGAAAAAGTCGCATATATACAACGCACTTGTTCGTTTAGTCATTTCACAGATGGCGACTAGCCCAGTGGAGCGAGTAACCAGTGTTAATCCTCTTGCCCCTGCCGTTACTCAACCGCTGGACGTGCTAATCAGCACAGTTAAAACAGATCGAGAAAGGACGTGGTATGCACCAAAGTCTTTTGGAATGTTGCCACAGATGGCGACTAGCGCGCTGGAGTGAGTAAGCCGTTGCTGAGATTTTCTGATCCTTGCCTAAGTGTCAACGTTTTTGCCCCTGCCGTCACGCGTGTATGCATGTAACTGTCAACTGGACTAAGTGTCGACTGGAGTGAGCAAGCTGTGGTCTGAGAATATGTATGTATGTATGTGTGTGTGTGTGTGTATATATATATATATATATATGCTCCTTACTCCACTAGCATCATATCCGTCGTCTCCAAAACTTGTCTGCTGAACCTCAATCAATCATGTTGCGCCGCACACCACCGATGCAGCTGGCAGTGGCTCTGCTCTGCCTCCTGAGCATCTCCGGCGAGCTTTTGATGCCCCTGTGTGAGGGGTGTGTGGAGGCCGATAAGAAAGCGCTTCTGGACATCTACAGCCAGCTCTCCACGCTGCCGAACATCGAGTGGGACTGGTGGCAGTGGGACTTGAGTGACGGACATTGCTGCCAGTGGCAGGGAGTGACCTGCAACTCCCACTCCGCCCGTGTGACGGGCCTCGGTCTTAATGCATATGTTTCTTCCCGTGGCTCCTCAACGCTACTATGTTCCTTCCCTTGCAAGAACTGCGGACCCTGTCCCTGTCTACAAATATAAAGGGATGTATACCTGGTGCAGGTATTCCAAATTATATTGTCAATTTCTTTTGCGAATCAACTATGTTGCCATGGCTATCCTAGTTTCTTTAGTTCTTTTTGTTTTTTTTGGAAATGGAGGCGTGCCCCGGCCTCTGCATCATACGGTCTTGCCATCTCCTCTGTTGCTTCAAAACTTCAGATTATGTCTATTCATCGTTCGCTAAATTGAATTGTTACTCCTTTTGCAGGTTTCAATGTGTGGTCAAATTTACGAAAATTAAGAAGCCTTAATCTATCTGAAAATATCTTGAGTGCCGATAGCATCCGATCCCTAGTTGCAGTTTCATCACTACGGCGCCTGTCCATCAGTTCAAATGACTTGACCTCCCCCGTGGCGATCCAACGTGAGCTCCGTAGTTCTCCACTCTTGATTCCTGAAGACTTCTTTCAACCCCTACTTGTTTTTCTTTTTTGTGTCGACAACATCTTGGAGACCAACATTTTACATGGTTTAACTTGCTTTTCTTGTACAGATTTGACTACAATGAAGCTGGATGCTCTTGATCTAAGCAAAAATGCATTCAACAGCACCTTACCAACAGGTGACTTTATTTTTTCATACTATTGTATACAGTACCTTGGTGGTCTCGTGAGCTAAAGCACAAGAATGATTTTGGGCTACATATAGATCCTTCTGTTTCTAAATAAAAAAATGACTCTTGAAGTTAGAACTCCACTTACTACTCCTTTTTAACAACTCCTACTTGTATGAACATGACTACTCCCTCCGTACAAAAATATACTCCCTCCGTTCCTAAATATAAGACCTCTTAAAGATTTCATCAATACGGACTACATATAGAGCAAAATAAGTGCACCCTAAAATATGTCTATATACATCCGTATGTAGTCCATGTCGAAATCTCTAAAAGGGTTTATTTTAGAAACGGAGGGAGTAAAATGTTTTGGATATTCTACGTGTACTACATACAGACTGAAATGGGTGAACAAACACATTAAAACGTGTCTATATACATTTGATTCAGAAAAAGTTAGAACATCTTATATTTATGAACGAAGGGAGTACTATTTTATTTTTCTTTCAACAGTTATAAAAAAATAATTAAAGCATGTTCACTACTTCACTTACAGGTATTTGCAACATGGAAAATCTTCAAGAATTGCATCTTAATAGCAGTAAGTTGTTTGGGAAGCTTCCATCGTGCATAGGGAATCTCACTTCTCTCAGAATCCTAGATTTGTCAGAAAATAGCTTATCTGGGGAGCTTCCATCGTGCATAGGGAATCTTACTTCTCTTAGAATTCTTGATTTGTCGAATAATCTATTTAAGATAAAGTTTCCCTCTCTTAGCTTGGCCCGTTTGACTTCATTGGTGAAACTTTCCCTCTCCAATAACAATCTTGAAGGAGTTCTCTTCCTAGGTTCCTTGTCAAACAGTAGCCAATTGACACATCTGGATCTTTCAAGCAGTGGTAACCATTTTCAAGTGGAAACTGTGACACCAAAAATGAGCCTGTCAGCTCAGCTCCAGGTTATGGTACTGCCAAACTGTAACCTTAATGGCAATTCTGCCGTTATATTAAGTTTCTTATCGCACCAACATGCACTAGAAACTGTTGATATCTCTAATAATAGCCTAAGCGGTCACTTCCCTTCATGGTTCATAGAGAAAAATGTGAACCTGTCACGTCTAAATCTGCAAGGCAACTCCTTTAGTGGAATTCTTCCCCTTCCATCCAAAGTACACGACAGTCTGTCCTATCTGGACGCGTCTCATAATAGACTAAGCAAATTACCTACGGGCATCAACATCACATTCCCACGTCTCTGCTATTTAAACCTGTCTAGGAATTCCTTCCAGGGCATCTTTCCTTCAGGGCTTCACTATATAGACAGACTAACATTTTTAGACTTGTCGAACAACAATTTCTTCGATAACATAGCGTCTGCCTTTAACGGAAGCAAGTCCAATATCCGTTCTTTGTTCCTGTCTGGCAACAATTTCTATGGTTCATTCCCTCAAGACATACTATTAGCTTCCACCTACCATCTACTACTCAACGATAACCAAATCACCGGGGAAATCCCTTATAATATATGTCTTGGTCAGCAACTTACATTGCTTGATGTCAGCAGTAACAAGTTGACTGGCTCTCTCCCTACTTGCATAGATTTACTCGAAAATATTGCCATCTTGAATCTAAGAGGCAATTCATTGGTTGGATCGATTCCACTGGGATTATGCCACCTTAAAAAGCTTGTGTTCCTCGATATGTCAAAAAACAACCTTTCCGGTCCAGTGCAATGCTTGCCCAGTTTGCAGTATCTTCACCTGAGTGAAAATCGACTAAATGGAACGTTTCCTGTCCCGTTGTCCTCGGGAACCGGTACATACACAATGGATCTACGGCAGAACCAATTCAGTGGAATCCTTCCAGACTTGATGCACAAGTCCTTTCCAAAGCTAAAAATATTGTTGCTCAAAGGAAATATGTTTGAAGGACTGATTCCAAATGATATATGTCACTTAAGGTATTTGCGTCTACTAGATCTGTCTCATAATAAGCTCTCTGGACAGCTACCTTCATGCCTGAGCAATATGGGGACAGATGGTGATTTGTATAGCTTCCTATACAATGACTCAGATACTTCAGTATACATGAATGAGACCTATGACTGTGATATTGGGGGCGTAGTAGGTACTTCCCCCGCACCTGCATTTTTCATAGGACCAGACCAAGAAGAATTCATGACCAAGAGCAGGCAAGACAAATACAAGGGAAGCATCCTCAGTTACATGTCTGGACTTGACTTCTCTTCAAACCAGTTGGAAGGATACATTCCTGGAAGTATAGGTGACATGAAATGGTTACGGGCACTGAATTTTTCCAACAATTGCTTTCATGGACCAATACCAGATTCCTTGTCACATTTAAGTAATCTCGAGAGCTTGGATCTGTCGCACAACAACTTGACAGGTCAAATACCACAAGAGTTGGTAGAACTACATTCTTTGGAGGTATTCACTCTGGCGTACAATAACTTGTCCGGCCCTACATTGGGTAGAAACGGCCAATTCATCACATTTGATGAGAGCAGCTATGCAGGCAATCCATATCTCTGCGGACCACCACTGCTGAAGAGTTGCTTTGATGCGCCGTTGATTCCTCAGCCTGAAGAACATGAAGATGATAGTAAACTTGCCAATCTGGCACCATTCAGTTTTTCAGTGTTGTGCTACCTGATTGGTTTCTGGACCTCCTTGGTTGTGCTTTATTTCAAGAGAAGCTGGCGCTGGTCATGGTTTTCAGCAGTGGACAGGCTTGGTGACATTCTGATGGTTAGGTCAGCTTTATGCATGAGAAAGTTTATTAACCGCAACGACTGACCTTTCTTGAGTGTCGCAGAATTCATCATTTAGTAACTATTATGTGACATTAATAATATGTGTAATACGGCTTTAGATTTCTGATGCTACTTTGTTGTGTTTGTTTGCTAATATCTGGGTACACAAAATGTAGTGAAGTGACGACTGCTTCTACAAAAGGACAGGCAAGCATTCAACAATTAATTACTGCAAGACCGTTGGTTAAATAGCAACCATTAAAATTTGTGTTCTCTATTTCTTGCCTGGTCTTTCTTGTGATAATCTGAAATAGGAATCACATCCATTTATGTTTGACACGGTATTACTTAATAGCATATCTATCTGGAGAGGGCATATCTAATGCGAAAACACCAACAAGATGCAAACATGCAAACCTTCCTAATATTCACGATCAGTAGTTAATCTTTCTGGTTTAGCTATCAATTGGAAATGCATGATTAAACTCAGCTGAATATGCATAAATATTGAGATTGGGAACCATCCTAAAGAAAGAATACAATAATAGAAGGTAGGGAAATAAAAGTATTCTCCTGAGTCCTCAACTAAGCTTCTGTAGGCACTTAGTGACTTAGATATAAAGCATCCTCCGGGTGCAATCTTTTTCCTGAATAACAGAGCATGTATGCACTGATAGAAACAAGCACATAGGGAAGAAAAATACATCTGGGAAATGATTCTTGCTTGGTAAATACTCTAAAAGATTCAGCGACTTACATCTGCAGGCTAACTATTTGTTTAACTCATTTGGCATAGGGCAAAATGATCGTGCACATACAGTGTTCTCAGGCAATAATAACCATGGCAATGTGATTTCATGGCCTGAGAGGATGAATAGTATCATGTGCTAAAAAGCCCCAGATTTTTTTTTCTGTTTTCTGCACATCCCTCATTTCAACGTATTTTTTCCGGAAAATTTACACACATGTGTGTTGTGCCTTCATGCATATCTGTACTTTTATCAGAATATTTTGAAACATAAAAAAATGATTTTTGATGATATTTGAATTTTGAATTTGGAGGCCTCCATACAGGCCCGACCCTGAGGGGGGGCAGGGGGGCGGCCGCCCCGGGCCCCCGGAACGAAGGGGCCCCCCAACAAGGGATGTGTTCTTATGTGTGTTATACGTTGGCCTGCTGCTATGTGCACTGAAAGAAAAATAAGCGACCATGCAGGCCCAAGATACTGCGTACAGAAGCTAAAATCACACGGCCTAGTTCAGAAAGCGGGAGCGATGGCGCATAGAGCGACGCATCTGTTACGACCTCACCCACGAGGCACGATGGCGGCGGCTTCCGCGGATGCGTTTTTGCCTTATCGCCTCACGTGTCAAGCCACGCCCTTGCTGGATCGGTAGTCGTCGCCACGCCGTCACCGCAAGAATAACGGCGGACGACCCAGCGCACATATGGCCGGCGAAACTTCAGCCAGAGATCTGGAGATGCCCCATCACCGATCCCTACGCCGAGAGACTAGAAGCTGATTTTTTGGAAGGTACCTACCCTAGAGACTTTACTATGATAATCAAAAATAGATTATAAACAATAATCAATATTTCGTCTAGCTTCATCGGTATAATAGGGCATTGATAATTGATTGACTGGGTTTTGCTAGCGATGCATATTATTGATTTCAATTTTTTTGCGACTTCATTTTTAATAAGATTTATTGAGTACTTTTCAATTACTAAGGATATATCTAATTTATGGACCCTGTGTGATGCTTGCAGAAAACATATAGAAAATGCCAATTACATACCATGTCTAAGAGTCACTACCTTGGGTACTAATTGTAATGTACATATGCTTCTACGATTAAACTGATTGGATAGGATATGTTTTTGTAGCACAGAGATGCAAACACTTGTTAACCAATTTATGATTTTTTGCATAATATGGTAACACTTATTTTTGGAAACACATCATGTATTTGATAGCACTTCAAATCGTGCCTCCTCATTTTTGTAAATAATTATGTGCCGCATCGGGTGCAAGGTTATAACTCTAGATTGTACAAAAAAAATGATCATAAAGTTGATCCCGGCGACATACTCTAAGAGCCTCGACATTTAGATTCGCCCCGGGCCCCTAAAACCGCAGGACCGGCCCTGCCTCCATATTGAGGCCGAGCTCCAAAAGCAATTTTCGACGCAAGGACGGGAAACAAACCGCCCAGTTCCCTGTTCCACCACCGAGTACAACACTACTCCAGGCGCGCCCTCCTCTGCACCTGACCTGACCTGACCTGCCATGCCCCCGCCGTCCCATCGGTGGTCGCCTCGGGCAGCGGCACCGGCCTTGGCCCCCGTGCCCTACGGCGAGCTCATGCCCCGCGCTCAAGCTCTCCTCCCACCCGTCCCGTCCGACCTCTCGGCCGTGAGACGCTCCGCTGCGCGCCTCTTGCCGCCTCCGCCCTCCCACTTCCGAGCGCCGTCCTCCTCCGTGAGCATCGCCGCCGCTTGGAGGAGAGCCCCCTCTGCCCTCCTTCCGCGGCCACGCGCCGACGTGCCTCTGCGTACCCGTTCCTCGGCTGCGGTTGCCTGCTACGTGTTCGACCAAATGCTTCAGTGCCCGTTTCCCCTTTCTGCAATTTTATTACAACTTCCAGAAAATCGTGATCTTGCTGCGCTACCAAGCCCCTTAGCAGTTCCACCTGAACCCGCCGCTGCCATCACCGCGAACCAGGACTCTGGAAATTTCACTGTTTTTGATCAGTTTTGCACCAAGTCTGCACGCATTTGACCTATTGCCGGGCTAGCTTCATCGCTCAGATAAAGGCACGTTTTGGTGTAATACTTTGTCACCTCTATACCTGCAGCCTTATCAACGGCACATCTAATACTCAAGTGTTAAGAATGGTAGTGTTCCAAACCATTTTTCTGAATGCTCAGTCCTGGAGGGGCCACTGAAGGGTTTGCTGCTTCTCTTGTCACTGTTCTCAACATTCTCCAAACATAAGGGATGAATGGATCTCATCGCATTCATGTGGCTTAGGGACAAAGAAATCAAGCTGGTTAATTCAGTTATGTACTTGATTTTAAACAGTAGGCTTAAAGATCTATTTTCTAGTGTATTTCTGACCATTTGCACAATTTCAGACTTGATACAACACCGCTTCTCCATATGCTACGGGCTTGGTCTTACGTATTTCAGGGAAAAAGCTAATGATTTGAATCAATTTAATTTGCCTTGGATGATGGGTGATTGTTGATTTGTAGTGTGAATCTTGTGCTGTCCTGTCATACAATCACCTCTAACACGTTTTTTTTTTTGCAGAGTCATGGTTCATCTTTACTTTGAGGTCTAACTCTCGATAGCATTAAACTCTGCAAATATTACCAGCTTCAATCTGCTTCGAAATTGTGGTACTTATATATCATGCTGAGATAACTATCTATTTGATTTTGCTGACCTATTTTCATGAGTATTCCTTTCTATGCCTCAACCCACTTTTCAGCCTTGACATGGGATATTGAGTATTCATGCCCTCCTACACTTTCATACATGTTTGTAGGTGAGAGCACTGCATTGCTGGGGGATTTATCCTGATGTCAGTAGTAATAAATCAATTATATCAGCTAATTTTGCATGCTGTATTCATCAGATCCTCTTCACACGCCTAAAGTTTAGTAGCTTGGGTTTCTCATACAGCATCAATTGCCGGTATTGTACCTCAATATAGTTGAAGTTCTGATGCGGAGCATCCGACGATCATCCCCATGTACACTCGAGCCTATGCCATTGGACCTAAGGTGAACCCGTTCCTACATGTTTCTCCTTTCCATTCATATGAGACATGGTTGCTACCTAATGCAAGGACACTACACATGCCTAGGTACCAAGGAGACCCTCTCGGAGATGCTCGGAATGATGGACAAGTCCCCAAGTACAAGGATGAAGGAGCACGACGAGAGGAACCGGAGGAAGGCTACAGGCCCCGGACATCCGGCCAGGCCCCGGACATCCGGCCCCTCCCGCAAGCCCGGACATCCGGCCCCAGCCCGGAAATCCGGCGCTCATCGCAGAAGACACCCGTAGCTGAACCACTTCAGCCCGGACATCCGGCTCTTCCCGAGCCGCCGGATATCCGGCCCCCATCCCGGACATCCGGACCCCGCCATCCAGAGAGCTCCGAGACCGGCCACACCAGCCCGGACATCCGGCCCGCGCCCCGGACATCCGGCCTCCCGCGAACGCCCGGACATCCGGCCCCCAGCCCGGACATCCGGCGCCTGCCTGCGCGCAGATACGGGCCAGAGGCCCATGTATCCCCTCTCACTTACCCCTTCGTGGGCAAACACTATATATAGACCCCCACCTCCTCCTAGTTAGGGTCAGCGTTGATTTAGATCATTTGTGAGATAGAGCTACGCTCATCCATATCGGATCTCCTCCTTGCGAGAGACCGCGGCCTCTTCGGAGAAGATCCCTCTGGATTCAAGCCCCCTTTCTAAGGGAAGATCCCCCTGTGGATTCAAGACCTCCTCACGGAGAAGAACCGGTTACCGTGTATCGTCCTTTGTTGACTTTGGATCATGTATCTTCCTTTGTGTTCATCGATCTAGCGCATGTGTGACCTATTTCTTGTTGGTTGAGTGTTTCTCTTGTGTTTCCCCTCGTTTTCCCCCTCGTGTTCTTCGTGTTCCTCGTAGGGATCCGCTCCTTTCGTTAAAGATCGGGCCACTAGGGTTCTACCCCACATCATCGTGGATTAGAGCTTAGGTTGATCACGATTTCGGAGCCTCCCCGTTGTGTTTTCTAGCCTAATTTTGTTGTGTTCTTCCCCAATTTCGAAAATCCCCACCAAAAATAGCCCCAATTTTTTTTTGTGATTTGTTGGTTTGATGATGTTTTGTTGATTTTGATCCATGGATTTGGTTGGTTTCGAGTGGATCTAGCATTTCCCCAAGTTTCCCCACTTTCCACCCACGAAATCTCTCCAATTTTGACCTTGAAATTATCAATTTCCGCCCCCAAATCGAGTTCCTTGAGTTCATCCTCGGATTTGGAGCCCGGACATCCGGCCCGAGCCCCGGACATCCGGCCACCCCGGAAATCCGGCCATTAGCCCGGACATCCGGCTCCTGGAGCGCATTTCGCGCGCGGTTCTGGACAGCAGGTCCCGGATATCCGGCCCGAGCCCCGGATGTCCGACCCCTGGCATTTAAGCCTCCCCCGTTTCACCGTTTTGTGCATAACTAATTCATCCGGAGTCCGTTTATGACGTTCTTTAGCTCGTTGAAAAGCTCTTGACATCCCCCTTCCCACAAAAATACTACCATAACCATTTGACTCCATCAAATTTTTGGAACTTTGGCATCTTTGCCTAGGGCTTCCAACACGACCTCCGCATAACCACCACCGACTTCCGCAACCTAACCAATTTTGTTCCCCATCGCATTAGTGGTTGCTTGAGGAGTGAATTGAGTCTCCTAAGGTGTCTAGGCTACTTAGGGACGACTGCTTCTTCATCAACCACCACCACCACCATAACTCCCACATAGGCTTGCCCACCATAAACTTCCACCACCCCAACTTAACCCAATTTTGTTGTGTTGTGAGTTGTGTCTCCTAAGGTGTTTCGACTACTTAGGGACCGTGCTTACAACTCCGACACAGTGTATAGTACACCACCTTACCCTCCATTTCCGCATTGCGTACTCCACATCCCATCATTGCGTTTCCGCAACCACCATCGCATCCCACTACCACCGTTTGACTTTTGTCCTTGAGATTTTGAGTTCGCGGTTTTTCCGTTTCCTAAGGTGTTTCGGCTACTTAGGTACGGGTCTCCATCATCTTGGTATCTCCATCAAGATCACCGCCACTCATCATCACCAAGGACGGTAACCTCCATATCATCTCGGTATCGTGGTATCCCTCCATTGTATATTCCCTTGCCATTGCATTGATAACCCCTAGCCCATTTTTGCGTCACTTACCTATCGAGACTAGCCATTTGAGTATTGCCGGCAACGTTACTTGTGCACATTAGTGATCATTGGTCTACACCATACATTGCATACATACCATACCATATCGGTATCATATCATCCCTTGTGCCTCAAGTTTGTTCCCGCATATATACAATAGCTATCTTGGTTTGTGCATTTCGCAAAGTGGCCATACAAAAAAAAGAGAATAAAGCTTTTAAGCAAAAGAGCAAAAGCAAAGAAGCTTGTAAGCAAGTGCCATAGCATCATACCACATTGCATATAAGATTGTCATATCCGATCATCTTGGATCATCTTGAGAGAAACACCGGGAACCATACATATATAGTATACTTGGGATAGAAGTCGTTGCATTTTTGCATCTTATAGGTTGTGCACAAGTGTCGTATCCGCCTATTGAGCAATCGTGCTAGCGTCTCTCTAGAGTTGTGCAACAAGAGCATTTTCCGTGGATTCCACATTTTGAGCTCATTCCTTGGTTGCACGACCCCATTTATCTATCCGTGTGTGTTTTTCCGTGTGCCACATATTGCTATTGGTCTACTTGTTTCACTTGCGAATTTGTGAATCTCTTTCAACATTATTGACTCTTGCTAACATTTTGCATTAAATTTTTGTGCCACTATCCTCACCGAGCTCCACCATAAGCCTTACTTGTGTAGGTGTGAGAAACCGACAAGAATTGATACCAATTGTGCTATTTCCTTGTCCACATTGGAGTGATCATTGATCCATTTTCAACATCGGTCAAGGTACATTTGGTATAAGTTCTTCTCTTTCTCCCACTCATATTTGCTCGAGTCTTGTGATGGATAGGCAAGGCATTTCACCTTCGGTCTACAACAACGACGAGTTCGATGCCAAGAACAACTCCAACGACGCCAAGATGCACGCTCAAATGGAGGAGATCAAAGCCCTCATCAAGTCCTACAAGAGATCTTCCTCATGTTCGAGAAGACGCTCAAGTACACATGCTTCCGAGCTACCATCTCCGGCAAGATCACATCGGCATCGACACCATCACCACCACGAACGTGAAGGTCAAGAGCTCAACACCAACAACCGCTCAACGCCTTCACCATCTCCCTTGGCATCTTCGCCAAGCGACTTCAAGGCATCTTCGCCTTCGGATATACGGCATCTTCGCCAACAAGCACCTCAAGACTACGCTCAAGAGAAGCTCCCCAAGCTCAAGTCCGCGACCTCCACGAGCTACTACGACCTCGACACCGACCATGAGATTCCTTTCTATGGGACTCTAGAACCCGAGGAGTATCTCGAGTGGGAGCGTTTGATGGACGACTACCTCAAGCTACATCAAGTTCCTCCCGAAGATCAAGTCAAGTGTGCCACAAGAAACTTCCACGACTACGCGTCCACATGGTGGCTTCACACACCTTCGGAGAGCTATGACATGAGTTGGCCCAAGATGAAGAGAGCGTTACGACGAGAGTTTGTGCCTCCAACCTTCACGGAAAAACTTCTACACCAATTGGAGAACACAATCCAAGGATCCAAGTCCATCGACGAGTACTTCAAGGAGATGAAGAAAGCCTTGCGACGAGCCGGCGTGGACGACCCCATTTCGATGAAGTTCCACTTCATGATGGGATTGCACAACGACATCTCCAAGACGATCTTCCTCGAGAACTACAAGTCCCTCGACGACAACTACATTGGTGCTCTCAAGGCGGAACGAGAACTCATGAAGGCCAAGGCTTCTCGACCCCAAGCACACTTCTCGAAGACCAAGCTCCAAGAAGACGAGCATGAGGCTAGTACCACCAAGATGTCCAAGCCCGATGAGCTCCAAGACGATGCTCCCAAGTCCGACTTCACCGCCATCCCTCTTTGTGGCATTGATGATGCCGAGTCCTCCATGACTCTTTTTCAAGAAGGTGCGGCGACGAGTACGACTACGGAGACCTTCAAGGACCAAGCTTTGGAGGCGAGCGACAAGGTGGCGAGCAAGGATGATGCTTCCATCTTAGGAGGCGAGAGTGATGATGTGCCATCTTCGGCCTTCATCCACGGCAACGACGACGAGATGGTTGAGCATGGGATTTTCCCTTCGACCACGGCGACGTATGATGACTTGAGTGACTTGTGCCACCATATTGAGAGTGAGAGTGACTTCACCACTAGCCACATATATGTGTTGCCACAATTCCCATGTGAGGAGAGCCACAACCCCCACCACTTGAGTGAGATGAGTGACTCCACCATATATGAGTTTGAGTGCACCTATTTTGAGGGAGTGAGTGAACCACCACATAGAG
The DNA here is from genome assembly GCF_056163025.1 of Triticum urartu. Lineage (NCBI taxonomy): Eukaryota > Viridiplantae > Streptophyta > Magnoliopsida > Poales > Poaceae > Triticum > Triticum urartu. The sequence goes on from NC_141874.1 coordinate 705,361,837, forward strand.
AGAGTGAGATAGTTGATAGGTCATGTGAGGCCACTTTCAACACTAACGACTTGACCTCTACCTCTATTGTGTCTTCTCATTTGGTGCTAGGTCCCTTACATGATGACGCGCCGATTCTCGACGACTTCGTCCTACCTTTGGACAAGACGATGGCCATGGTGGAATGTGATGCACCCCCCACATGGTTCCGTCACAATGATGATCTTGACCACCATTCGGTCTTACCCACCTCACCTACACCACATGAGTGGAATGACAAAGGTAACATAGGTGAAGGTGATGCTCTAGTCCCACTAGTGGACATTCTTGACATTGATTGCTCGCATGATGTTGATCAACCTATTTCCATGCTTCATGCTAGTGTGACTTCCCCATGCGCTGATTTACCCATTTATGATGAGTATGATGATTGCCATGTGGAGTCTATTAGTTGTGATGCCATGTTGCATAGGATTTCTTGTGACAATTCCGTAGGTCACATCATGTTTGCCAATCCGCTTGACTTGTCATATGCTATGCATGAGATTGACCACATGTCATATTTGCAATCTCTTCATAGTGACTATGCATATGCCATTAAGATTAACCCAATTTGCACTTATGGCATAGATGACAAGCCCATGGTTATCGACATTTGTTTTTCTTGTGACGATATTGATATGCTCCCTTTGCATCCTTTATCTCATATGCCATGCCATGACCACCTAGCTTCGGATATGCATTGTTTTGGATGTTGTCCATTTTCTCCATGTGATGTTTACAATATTGCTCATGAGAAGACCCCCATAGTTTCCTCATACATTCTACGAGATTTTGATTCATCCCATCCATTGCATGATCCTCATACTTGTATGCTCAATTTGCATCCCCATCGTGTCATACACAATAACTACTCTTTCATGATGGATGACATGTTCTTATACCATGCATCAAATTTCTTTGAGCGATGCTTATCTTGTACTAACTCTCATGTGCACATACACATCATGATGGATGATGTGTACATTTACCATGCGCACAATTTCTTTGGTTTGTGTCTCTTTTGTGTAGGTACCCATGAATTCTTGTCAACCTCGCAATCCCACGAGTTGACAAAACGAGCTTTAGAGAGCAACGATGATTTGGGATCCCATGGATTGCCTTTCCCACCACTCACTTCGCGCCAACACTTCGCGCATTTCTTTTACATGGCCCTCACATGGTTATGGGTTATTGTCCATTACATATCATATGCCCATCTTGCCATGTTCACTTCGCATGATATGCTCATTACTATGCCTTTGCTATGCATTTGTGACCCATACTTTGCTTTACACATGATGATTGATTCTCATACTTGTATGTGTATTTCCAAGCGTGGTGGAGATATTATTTGTTATTGCCATGATTGCTTTGTGCCCCATTCCTATGATGATACTATGATCTTGCTTTGTGTTGAGTGCCACACTATGTTCACTACACCCTATGCTCATTATGCTCGGATTGTCTTGCACTTGACCCATGTGTTTAGACACTTCATTTTATTTGGTGTTGTGAATGATTCCTATGCCTACCATAGACTTTTCATTGAGCAATTTGCCCATGCTTGCTATGATCTTGAGATAGATGCTTATTCTCTTGACACACATATTTGCATCTCTACCTCCCATTTACATGCTTGTCCCCATGATATCTTTGCTTGTGCTCGATTGATATACTTACATGCCATGTCACAATCCTTTGTCACACCATATGCTTTGCATGACGACGACACTTGTTTGGTGAATAACCTCTTGAATGCTTGGTTTTGCACTAACGCTAACCACATTTGTTTTTCCAAGTGTTTGTTGTCCTTAGTCCTTTTGAAGGAATCACAAGACGGTGCGACATTGGAGAGTGCCCATTTCGAGTTTCAAGATGACAAGTACTTGGTGAACGTCCACTTCTACACGGCGAAGCCATCTCTTTCCCATGGTGATTTGGATTTCGATCCGAGGTCGGATCTTTCCCAAGGGAGGGGAGATGATGCGGAGCATCCGACGATCATCCCCATGTACACTCGAGCCTACGCCATTGGACCTAAGGTGAACCCGTTCCTACATGTTTCTCCTTTCCATTCATATGAGACATGGTTGCTACCTAATGCAAGGACACTACACATGCCTAGGTACCAAGGAGACCCTCTCGGAGATGCTCGGAATGATGGACAAGTCCCCAAGTACAAGGATGAAGGAGCACGACGAGAGGAACCGGAGGAAGGCTACTGGGCCCGGACATCCGGCCAGGCCCCGGACATCCGGCCCCAACCCGGAAATCCGGCGCTCATCGCAGAAGACACCCGTAGCTGAACCACTTCAGCCCGGACATCCGGCCAGAGGCCCGGACATCCGGCTCTTCCCGAGCCGCCGGATATCCGGCCCCCATCCCGGACATCCGGACCCCGCCATCCAGAGAGCTCCGAGACCGGCCACACCAGCCCGGACATCCGGCCCGCGCCCCGGACATCCGGCCTCCCGCGAACGCCCGGACATCCGGCCCCCAGCCCGGACATCCGGCGCCTGCCTGCGCGCAGATACGGGCCAGAGGCCCATGTATCCCCTCTCACTTACCCCTTCGTGGGCAAACACTATATATAGACCCCCACCTCCTCCTAGTTAGGTTCAGCGTTGATTTAGATCATTTGTGAGATAGAGCTACGCTCATCCATATCGGATCTCCTCCTTGCGAGAGACCGCGGCCTCTTCGGAGAAGATCCCTCTGGATTCAAGCCCCCTTTCTAAGGGAAGATCCCCCCGTGGATTCAAGACCTCCTCACGGAGAAGAACCGGTTACCGTGTATCGTCCTTTGTTGACTTTGGATCATGTATCTTCCTTTGTGTTCATCGATCTAGCGCATGTGTGACCTATTTCTTGTTGGTTGAGTGTTTCTCTTGTGTTTCCCCTCGTTTTCCCCCTCGTGTTCTTCGTGTTCCTCGTAGGGATCCGCTCCTTTCGTGAAAGATCGGGCCACTAGGATTCTACCCCACATCAAGTTCTCAATTAGTTTAATCTCGAGGTTGTTTTGTTATGTTCTTTTATTTTTCTTGTAGAGGTTGTTCTGTTCTTTGCCTGTGGAACTTCTTAACGAGCTGTAGGTAATGTGTTGTCTGCCTAATAAGTTGTCTGTTCTTCCAAGTCAGCTTAGCATAGACACGTCTGTTACTACCATTGCAACTCATGTAGAACTTCTGTTACTACCTTGTCAGATGCAATCTAACAAATGTGTTGTGTTATTTGGTTTCTTTTTCTTAGAATTTTCTTCCTTCTGCACATAAGGAGCTAGGACAATACTGTATTACCGTGTTTATCAGATCGTATACATCCTTACTTAAAAAAGAGATCCCATACATCCAACTATAGTGCCAATTAGTTGGGTTCCCATGTTACTAAAAAGAATGTAAATTTAACAGAGAAGTATTGAAGCATGATACCACCTATCATATCCTTGTGCAACTAAAGCAAATAACACTATTTCCCCCCTCCAATCATAGTTTCTACAAGTGCAATCACAACTTTTGTTGCCTTCAATTCAATTTACGGTTACTCTGGTATGGCGGTTGTGTCTCCAGGATCTTAGCAGCCATGCCATCTGATGCTTTCGTTGGGAACTTTCAACCGGTGAGGTAACCGAGAATTCCTCCAAAGTCTTACCCCTGTCAAGCAGAAAATGTGCAAGTATTCTTTCGAGTTGCAGTCCTTTATAATTTCCAATGCTGATTCTTCTCAGCTTATGGCCCAAGCATCTGATGTACATCTGCCACAAACTATCGGTCACACGGCTACTACGGCCGATCTCATCGTCACCGTCGTCTTCAATCTCGGTATCCGATTCGCCATCGGACATCCAGGACTCCTTCTTTTTGGGCCGACCCAGAGGAAACAGCGACAATACTTCCAAGTTTTTGGTTTCACGGAGCAAGACTGCAACAGACCGGACGGCATGGCCCTCGCGCAAGCAGCCTTTGAGGCCCAGCTGCCTAAGAGGTAGCCCTCGAACAGCATCTGCGAACACGCTGCTGTGGTAAGCCATTGATGGGCGCAAGGAAAGGTGGAGATACGCCAGCTCGGTGCACTGGCTGATGAGTCCTATGACCGGAGCAACCTCAGCTGATTTCCTTTTGGAGAGGTCTTCACAGATTTCGATCGTCAGCGCCATGACTCCTTTGTAGTTTGCAACATCGAAGAGAGACTCGAGGGGAATGCCGCCTTTGTAGTGCAGCGACTTCAGGCGTGAGCTGTGCAGCTTGACGCGGCTGGCATGGTGGCAGCAGATCATGGCGAAGCTCCGCAGTTGTGCACTCTTCACCGAGATCTCAGTGACGCTGGGGAGCTCTTGCAGTGTCAGGTCGGCGAGGCGCGGGCAGCTTGAGAGCAGCTGCTGCAGCATCCTTTTGGGGTCCATGATCCTGGCGAGGCAGAGCGTCTCCAGCGACGAGGCGACCACCCCCTGGGGGAGGTCGAGCGTCCAGTTGGTGAGCCTCAGGCGGCGGAGCGTGCTGCAGCCGAACAGATGGTGCTGCGTCTTGACGTTTCTGTTCCGCTGGTGGACCTCGAAGTCCGCTGAGGCCTTCTCCGACGAGCCGAAGGGGCAGAGCCTGCGTCCGGAGTCGTGCCAGTACCTGAGCTTGACGTCGATGTCCTCAACGCCGGAGGTGACGGCGGTGACGATCCACTGGTCGAGCAGGTCGTCCGGCGGGGACATGGCGTCGAGGCGGAAGGTGCGGATGGGCGTCCCCGGGGGCTTGCAGAGGATCGCGCCCGTCACCATCTGGTCGAAGCAGACCGGGCGGTTCTTGTCGCCGGACCAGCGGTCCAGCGTGCCTTTCTTGGGGTCCGCGAGGTCGACGACGGGGACGGCCGCGTAGACGCCGCGCCACCGGCGGGAGAGCGCGCTGGTGCGCACGGCCTCGTCGGACGCGAGGTGGGAGAGCACGAGCTGGAGCGCCTTGTCGGGGAGAGCGCTCAGCCGGTCCTCCTGCCTCTCCCTCTTCATCTCCGTTCCGTTGCGCGAGCTGGAGCGGCTTTGGATGGACGAGACGCGAATCACGCGATGCCTTTTTATGCTGCCGTTCCGTTGCGCACCTTTGGAATTTGACGAGGAAATTTGAGTCGGCGCTTGCACCGACTCTGTTTCAGTTTCCGTTTGGAAATTCGACTCACCACCACCACCACCTATGAAACGGACACGAGACTCTTTACCCCGGAAATCCTTGATATATTGCTGCTTCGCTGGTCGTCAGCTTTGGATCGATCTCCTGTCTCGTTTGATTGAGAAATAGTGAATACCCGGCTTCTCCTGATCGGCCGGTGGGGTGGACCGGCATGGCTACGCCTTCACGCAAAAAGCCGTCGTCGGGGCGGCGAGACCGCATCAGCGGCCTCCCCGACGACGTGCTGGGCCACGTCCTCTCCTTCCTGCCCACCAAGGAAGCCGGCCGTGCGGCCATGCTCGGCCGCCGGTGGCGCGACATCTTCTGCAGCGTCCACACCATCTCGTCCGAGGAGCGTGAGGGCCAGAGGGCCGACGACTGGGACACTTACTTCTACGAGGTCCAGGAGAGGAGGAGCTGCAGCGCTACGCTCCTCCACAGCATCAGCGCCGCGCTCCTCCACCGCCGTCGGCGCCCCAGCCTCTTGGTGCCGCTGCGCAGCTTCCGCTTCGCCTTCGACAGCTACCACGGGTGGGACAAGGTCGCCGTCGACCAGTGGCTCTTCGAGGTGCTGCGGCAGCGCACCCAGGACCAGGAGCTCCACCTTGACCTGCGCTTCTTCATCGGCCCCATCTGTGCACGCGGCAACGTCAATGGCGACGACAAAGAAGAAGAGTCGAACGGCAATGAGTCGTGGGGGTATCTCCTTCCAAGAACGCTCTTCTCCTGTAGAGCCGTGCGGGCGCTGTGCCTCAGCTATTGCAAACTGAATCTACCCGAGGTCGTCGACCTGCCATTTCTCGAGACGATGCGCCTGACCAGCATACGAGGTGACTCCGAAGAAACCATCCAAAAACTCGTCTGGAGCTGCCCTCGTCTTGCCGACCTGACGCTAGAGGCCAACAACCGTCTGAAAAAACTCGCCGTTCTCGACAAACGCCTCCGTAGGTTCGCCCTCCGGTGCTGCCACAACGTGACGCGAGTAAGCATCGATGCCTCGGAGCTGAGATGCCTAGAATACAGCGGCTCCGTACCAGAGGAGTCGCTCATGTCCCTACGCGGCTCACCGGCAGTGTCTTCGTGCACCATCCGCTTCTGCAAGGTGAGATCCAACGAGTCGGAGTTCGTCCGGTTCAGAAAGCTCCTCGAGATAGTCTCGGACTCAAAACACCTGCACCTGCACCACCGTGGGTTGGGCAGCGAATTCTTCATGGTGTCCCCCTTGTTTGCCAACCTCACGCGGCTTGAGCTACAGGGTCCCATCGAAAACAGCGACACCGTTGATACGGTCAAGAGGATACTGGAGCAGACGCCAAACCTCGAGGTTCTCTCGCTCTACATGGAGGAGCGGGAGCAGGACATGAAGGAGCGGAGACAAAGGGAGGAGAAGATCAGGTACCGACAGCTCTATGGAAGAGTTATAGGTGATGATGATGAGGAGTATGATCAGTCCGTGGATCTTTGCAATCTCAGAGTTCCCGACAGGTCGAGCTTTTCGTTGTCGTGCCTGCGACATCGATTGAAGGAGATCAACATGGTTAACTACCAGTGTGACATGCAACATAGGGTGATGGCCAGCCTGCTGTTAAGAAACACGCTTGTGCTCGAAAGGATGTGCGTCGTGTTTGTGAAGGGGCCGTTCGCCGTGCAGGTTGAGCTGAGGAAGGAGATCGAGAGCTGGGTAGTGGCTAAACCAGACATGAGTTTCATGTAATCAGAGTAAATTTTGATTACTAGTAGATTACCGAACAATAATGAACAAGTAGCTTGGTAGTGCAACTAGAAGCGAGAGAGGAACTCCTAGTCAAGGTTTCGTCTATGAACGAGTTCTGATAAAAAAATAATCTTTTCACGGTTAACTGGGAGTCATCAATAATATAAAGTCTTGGTTTTGCTAATTTCCCGTTGGTCCAAATGAAAGTGCCACCAAATGCTCATAACTTTTGGTGGAGTGTCATTAATAAGTTTATACCATGTCGTGCCATATTGAATGAAAGACATACTGAACGGATTCCGTTCTATCAATCTTATGGGTGATGAAAGGAGACCATTTGGCATGTGATATTTGAATGCACGTAGGCGAAGCTTTTCTAACAGGAGCTCAGGACAGTCGTCAGTCAAGATAACAGAAATTCATCCAAGCACTTGGGCCATTGATCCAATCAATGGCGACAAGGTAAAAGGTATATGGTGATGAAGACGTTGTTATTTTATGTGGCACTTCTGCTTCGGTACGCCCTCCTTAAACACATCAAGGGCTGAGATCTGTCGATACCCCTTCGCTGTCAGGGGCATGATCGTCTTATGTAAAAAATCCCCCCCCCCCCCCGCCCCACCGCGCGTCCACGCCTATACCCCCCGCGCGCCTGTGTATACGGGGCTGCCGCACGAGCCGAGCCGCATGGCAGCCGTGAGGACGCGAGCCGAGCCGAGCCGTTAGCATCCATGGGCCCACAAAGTCAAATGCAGTCGGTGGAGGCGTACGTGTGGTCGTGGCGCGGTCGTGCAGTTAGCGGCGCACTAATTGCGGCGCTGACTGCTCGCGGCCGATCTCCTGCCGCCAGCCTTCTGGCGTGGTAGTCCGTGCCCTCCATTGCCGCGCGTGCGGCGACCGGGCGCCTTCCGCCTCGGGCCGGCAGTTGACGCGACCGGTCGGCTGCCGCCGCTGCGGCGACCGCCCGCCCGCCTTCAGACGCCACCAGCGCTTCGACTGTCGTGCGTGCCTTCCCCGCGCCTTCCCACGCCACCGATGCCTCGCCTGCCGCGTCGCGTCGCCTTCCCACGCCAGCGATGCCTCGGCTGCCGCGCCGCGCCTTCACACGCCGCCGCTGCCTCGCTTTCACATGCCACCGCTGCCGCGCGTGCTGCCAACCGCCCGCCTCTCCCTCGGGGCGCGCGCCACCGACGGCTCGGCCGCCCACCACCCCTCCCCCCGCCGTCTATAAAAGGCAGCGCCAGCCCTGAGCAGGCCGTGCCATCTCCCTCGCCCCGCCCATCTCTCTTCCTCTCCTCGCCCGCCCATCTCCCTCTCCTCGCCGGCGGTGTCTTCCAGTGACTCCGACGAGGGCGCGTGGCCGACCGGCGTTTGGCCGCTGAGCCTCACCGTCGGCGACACGGAGGATCTGGCCCGGTACGGCCTGATGGTGCCGCCGGCAGCCAAAGTGCCGCGGCCGTGGCGGATCGGGGCGGACGGCATCCCCACCATGGGCCCGCCGCCGACGAGGCAGCAGCTCCACGCGTTCCCTGGCGGCCGCTACAACCGCAGGGCCCGGCGCAGGTTCTGGCGGGGGAAGAACTTCGACGTCGTCCTCGGCGCGTTCAGGGACGCGGCGGCCGGCCGCGCCGTCAGAGACATTACCGGCGAGGCCGGCTTCCCGTGGTCGACGTCGCCACGGCCAATCCCCAGCCGCCCCCACTGCCCCGGCACAGCAGGCGCCCCCTGACCCGGCGCTGGTCGAGATCCCGCCGGCGCAGGCCGCCCTCGCGCAAGACGGAGACCCCGACGACACGCCGGGGCTACTTGCGGTGCTGGCCCAGTCGGCAGAGGAGGCGGCGGCGGCCACTCGTGAGGAACGAGAGCGGCTGGCGGCCATAGCGGCGGTGCAGGAGCAGCAGGCGCGGGAGGACAACTGGTGGGATTTCAGCGACGACGACGACGGTGGCGACGATGGCGGCGACAGCGGCGAAGGAGAGGCCGGCGGCATGGCGCCGGTCGTCGACCTCACCGGCGCCAGCGACGAGGAGTAGTCTACTTTTAGGGTTTTTATTCAAATTTCGGTCTAAGTTATGTAAGAGCAGTGCTCGGTTATGTTTAGTGCTATGTAAGGTAGTTTGAATTATGAATGAACTCGAAATGGCTTATCTGAAAAAAACCGTATGTTTAATTTGATGTTAGTCGTGCAACTTCAAAAAATAAACGGAAACATGCATTTCAACGTTACGAGGAAAATCAATGCTCGGTTACGCATGCATGAGGCTTTCACTCATACTCGAACGGTCTCTGGAGAACTTATCATGCATGCACACCAAAAACATATTGCGTCACATCCGGGGTGTGGTATGTGGTGTTATCACCAAAAAATTATAAGAAAATTGTATAAAAAGAAAAAAAACAATGATAAAAAATTGCCTTCTGTGCTTGCAGGCCACAACTGCGCGTAATCGGTCCGGCCCGATCAAGCCGGGCGGCGAAAGGGCCGGCCTTTCGGCCCAGCTACGGACTGCAGCACAGTCAATCAGGGCAGTGGCGGGTCGGGGCGGGAGTCAGAGGAGTTCAAATGGGAGGTGGGAGGCAGGTATATAAGGCGGTCGCGGCGTCGTTCGGTGGGCGAGGTGGGACTATGTTGGGGAACGTAGCATAAATTCAAAATTTTCCTACGTGTCACCAAGATCTATCTATGGAGTCATCTAGCAACGAGGGAGGAGTGGATCTACATACCCTTGTAGATCCCGCGCGGAAGCGTTCAAGAGAACGGGGTTGATGGAGTCGTACTCGTCGTGATCCAAATCACCGATGATCCTAGCGCCGAACGGACGGCACCTCCGCGTTCAACACACGTACGGAACGGAGACGTCTCCCATGCCTTGATCCAGCAAGGAGGAGAGAGAGGTTGATGGAGATCCAGCAGCACGACGGCGTGGTGGAAGTAGCGGGATCCCAACAGAGCTTCGCTAAGCGCTGCGGGAGGAGGGAGATGTGTCACGGGAGGGAGAGGGAGGCGCCAGGCCTTAGGTTAGATTGCTCCTCCTTTTTCCCCACTATATATAGGGCCAAGGGAGAGGGGGAGGCGCAGCCCTTGCCCCTTCCTCCAAGGAAGGTTGTGGCCAAGGGTGGGGAGGAGTCCATCCTCCCCAAGGCACCTCGGAGGTGCCTTCCCCTTGTAGGACTCTCCCCTTTTTTCTCTCTTGGCGCATGGGCCTCTTGGGGCTGGTGCCCTTGGCCCATATAGGCCAAGGCACACCCCTTAAAGACCATGTGGCCCCCCGGGGCAGGTGGCCCCACCCGGTGGACCCCCGGGACCCTTCCGGTGGTCCCGGTACAATACCGGTGACCCCGAAACTCGTCCCGATGGCCGAAATAGCACTTCCTATATATAATTCTTTACCTCCGGACCATTCCGGAACTCCTCGTGACGTCCGGGATCTCATCCGGGACTCCGAACAACTTTCGGGTTACCGCATACTAATATCTCTATAACCCTAGCGTCACCGAACCTTAAGTGTGTAGACCCTACGGGTTCGGGAGACATGCAGACATGACCGAGACGTTCTCCGGTCAATAACCAACAGCGGGATCCGGATACCCATGTTGGCTCCCACATGTTCCATGATGATCTCATCGGATGAACCACGATGTCAAGGACTTAATCAATCCCGTATACAATTCCCTTTTTCTAGCGGTATTGTACTTGCCCGAGATTCGATCGTCGGTATCCCTATACCTTGTTCAATCTCATTACCGGCAAGTCTCTTTACTCGTTCCGTAACACATCATCCCGTGATCAACTCCTTGGTCACATTGCGCATATGATGATGTCCTACCGAGTGGGCCCAGAGATACCTCTCCGCTTACACGGAGTGACAAATCCCAGTCTCGATTCGTGCCAACCCAACAGACACTTTCGGAGATACCCGTAGTGTACCTTTATAGCCACCCAGTTACGTTGTGACGTTTGGCACACCGAAAGTACTCCTACGGTATCTGGGAGTTGCACAATCTCATGGTCTAAGAAAATGATACTTAACATTGGAAAAGCTTTAGCATACGAACTACATGATCTTGTGCTAGGCTTAGGATTGGGTCTTGTCCATCACATCATTCTCCTAATGATGTGATCCCGTTATCAACGACATCCAATGTCCATGGTTAGGAAACCGTAACCATCTATTGATCAACGAGCTAGTCAACTAGAGGCTCACTAGGGACATGGTGTTGTCTATGCATCCACACATGTATCTGAGTTTCCTATCAATACAATTATAGCATGGATAATAAACGATTATCATGAACAAGGAAATATAATAATAATCAATTTATTATTGCCTCTAGGGCATATTTCCAACAGTCTCCCACTTGCACTAGAGTCAATAATCTAGTTCACATCGCCATGTGATTAACACTCACCGGTCACATCGCCATGTGACTACCACCCAAGAGTTTACTAGAGTCAGTAGTCTAGCTCACATCACTATGTGATTAACACTCAATGAGTTCTAGGTTTGATCATGTTGCTTGTGAGAGAGGTTTTAGTCAACGGGTCTGAACCTTTCAGATCCGTGTGTGCTTTACAGATCTCTATGTCATCTCCTAGATGTAGCTACCACACTCTATTTGGAGCTATTCCAAATAACCGTTCTACTTGGAGCTATTCTAAATTGTTGCTCCATTATATGCATCCGGTATCTCTACTCAGAGCTATCCGGATAGGTGTTAAGCTTGCATCGACGTAACCCTTTACGATGAACTCTTTTACCACCTCCATAACCGAGAAACTTCCTTAGTCCACTAGTTACTAAGGATAACTTTGACCGCTGTCCTGTGATCCATTCTTGGATCACTCTTGTACCCCTTGACTGACTCATGGCAAGGCACACTTCAGGTGCGGTACACAGCATAGCATACTGTAGAGCCTACGTCTTAAGCATAGGGGACGACTTTCGTCCTTTCTCTCTATTCTGCCATGGTCGAGCTTTAAGTCTTAACTTCATACCTTACAACTCAGGCAAGAACTCCTTCTTTGACTGATCCATCTTGAACACCTTCAAGATCATGTAAAGGAATGCGCTCATTTGAAAGTACCATTAAGCGTTTTGATCTATCCTTATAGATCTCGATGCTCAATGTTCAAGTAGCTTAATCCAGGCTTTCCATTGAAAAACACTTTCCAAATAACCCTATATGCTTTCCAGAAATTCTACGTCATTTCCGATCAACAACATATATTCATCAGAAATTCTATAGTGCTCCCACTCACTTCTTTGGAAATACAAGTTTCTCATAAACTTTGTATAAACCCAAAATCTTTGATCATCTCATCAAAGCATACATTCCAACTCCGAGATGCTTACTCCAGTCCTTAGAAGGATTGCTGGAGCTTTGCATACTTATTAGCATCTTTCAGGATTGACAAAACCTTCCGGTTGTATCAAATACAACCTTTCCTCAAGAAAATCGTCGAGGAAACAATGTTTTGACATCCTATCTGCAAGATTTCATAAATAATGCAGTAATCGCTAATATAATTCCAACAGACTCTTAGCATCGCTACGAGTGAGAAAGTCTCACCGTAGTCAACTCCTTGAACTTGTCGGAAAACATCTTAACGACAAGTCGAGCTTTCTTAATGGTGACATTTACCATCATTGTCCGTCTTCCTTTTAAAATCCATCTGTACTCAATAGCATTACGACCATCGAGCCGTTCTGCCAAAGTCTACACTTTGTTTTCACACATGGATCCTCTCTCGGATTATATGGCCTCGAGCCATTTATCGGAATCCGGGCCCACCATCGCTTCTCCATAGCTCGTAGGTTCATTGTTGTCTAGCAACATGACTTCCAAGACAGGATTACGTACCACTCTGAAGTAGTACGCATCCTTGTCATCCCACGAGGTTTGGGAGTGACTTGATCCGAAGTCTCATGATCAATATCATAAGCTTCCACTTCAATTGGTGTAGGTGCCACAGGAACAACTTCATGTGCCCTGCCACACACTAGTTGAAGAGACGGTTCAATAACCTCATCAAGTCTCCACCATCCTCCCACTCAATTCTTTCGAGAAAAACTTTTCCTCGAGAAAGGACCCGATTCTAGAAACAATCCCTTATTGCTTTCGAATCTGAGACAGGAGGTATACCCAACAGTTTTGGGTGTCCTATGAAGATGCATTTATCCGCTTTAGGTTCGAGCTTATCAGCCTGAAACTTTTTCACATAAGCGTCGCAGTCCCAAACTTTTAAGAAATGACAGCTTAGGTTTCTCTAAACCATAGTTCATACGGTGTCATATCAACGGAATTACGAGGTGCCCTATTTAAAGTGAATTTGGTTGTCTCTAATGCTTAACCCATAAACTATTGTGGTAATTCGATAAGAGACATCATGGTATGCATCATATCCAATAGGGTGCAGTTATGATGTTCGGACACACCATCACACTATGGTGTTCCAGGCTGTATTAGTTGTGAAACAATTTCCACAATGTCTTAATTCTGTGCCAAACTCGTAATTCAGATATTCATCTCTATGATCATATCATAGATATTCTATCCTCTTGTCACGACGATCTTTCAACTTCACCCTGAAATTACTTGAACCTTTCAATAATTCAGACTCGTGATTCATCAAGTAAATATACTCAACATCTACTCAAATCATCTGTGAAGTAAGAACATAACTATATCCACTACATGCCTCAGCACTCATTGGACTGCACACATCAAAAATGTATTTCTTCCAACAAGTTGCTTTCTTGTTCCATTTTACTGAAAACGAGGCTTTCAGTCATCTTGCCCATGTGGTATGATTTGCATGTCTCAAGTGATTCAAAATCAAGTGAGTTCAAACGGTCCATTTGCATGGAGTTTCTTCATGCATATACACCAATAGACATGGTTCGCATGTCTCAAACTTTTCAAAAACGAGTGAGCCCAAAGATCCATCAACATGGAGCTTCTTCATGCGTTTTATACCGATATGACTTATGTGGCAGTGCCACAAGTAGGTGGTACTATCATTACTATCTTTTGGCATTAACATGTGTATCTCTACGATCGAGATTCAATAAACCATTCATTTTAGGCGTAAGACCATTGAAGGTATTATTCAAATAAACAGAGTAACCATTATTCTCCTTAAATGAATAACCGTATTGCGATAGACGTAATCCAATCATGTCTATGCTCAACGCAAACACCAAATAACAATTATTTAGGTTTAACACCAATATCGATGGTAGAGGGAGCGTGCGATGCTTGATCATATCAACATTGGAAACACTTCCAACACATATCGTCAGCTCACCTTTAGCCAGTCTCCGTTTATTCCGTAGCTTTTATTTCGAGTTACTAACACTTAGCAACTGAACCGGTATCTAATACCCTGGTGCTACTAGGAGTACTAGTAAAGTACACATTAACATAATATATATCCAATATACTTCTATCGACCTTGCCAGCCTTCTAATCTACCAAGTATCTAGCGTAATTCTGCTCCAGTGGCTGTTCCCTTTATTACAGAAGCACTTAGTCTCGGGTTTGGGTTCAACCTTGGGTTTCTTCACTAGAGCAGCAGTTGAATTGCCGTTTCATGAACTATCCCTTCTTGCCCTTGCCCTTCTTGAAACTAGTGGTTTCACCAACCATCAACAATTGATGCTCCTTCTTGATTTCTACTTTCGTGGTGTCAAACATCGCGAACATCTCAAGGATCATCATATATGTCCCTGATATATTAGTTCATCACGAAGCTCTAGCAGCTTGGTGGTAATGACTTCGGAGAAACATCACTATCTCATCTGGAAGATCAACTCCCACTTGATTCAAGCGATTGTTGTACTCAGACAATCTGAGCACAAGCGCAACAATTGAGCTTTTCTCCCTTAGTATGTAGGCTAGAAGAACCGTCGGAGGTCTTATACCTCTTGACGTGGGCACGAGCCTGAAATCCCAATTTCAGCCCTCAAAACATCTCATATGTTTCGTGACGTTTCAAAAATGTCTTTGGTGCCTCAACTCTAAACCGTTTAACTGAACTATCATGTAGTTATCAAAACGTGTATGTCAGATGTTCGCAACATCCACACACAACGTTCGAGGTTCAGCACACTGAGCGGTGCATTAAGGACATCAGCCTTCTATGAAGCAATGAGGACAATCCTCAGTTTACGGACCTAGTCCGCATAATTGCTACTATCAACTTTCAACTAATTTTTCTCTAGGAACATATCTAAACAGTAGAACTATAGCGCGAGCTTACGACATAATTTGCAAAATCCTTTTGACTATGTTCAGGATAATTAAGTTCATCTTGTGAACTCCCACTCAGATAGACATCCCTCTAGTCATCTAAGTGATTACATGATCCGAGTCAACTAGGCCGTGTCCGATCATCACGTGAGACGGACTAGTCAACGTCGGTGAACATCTTTATGTTGATCGTATCCACCATACGACTCATGCTCGACCTTTCGGTCTTCTGTGTTCCGAGGCCATGTCTGTACATGCTAGGCTCGTCAAGTTAACCCTAAGTGTTTTGCATATGTTCCGAGGCCATGTCTGTACATGCTAGGCTCGTCAACACCCGTTGTATTTGAACGTTAGAATCTAACACCCGATCATCACGTGGTGCTTCGAAACACGAACTGTCGCAACGGTGCACAGTTAGGGGAGAGCACTTCTTGAAATTGTTGTAAGGGATCATCTTATTTACTACCGTCATTCTAAGCAAATAAGATGTATAAACATGATAAACATCACATGCAATCAAATAATAGTGACATGATATGGCCAATATCATATAGCTCCTTTGATCTCCATCTTGGGGCTCCATGATCATCTATTACAAGAACATGATCAATCTCATACATCACATATATCATTCATCACATCCTTTTGGCCATATCACATCGCATAGCATACCCTGCAAAAACAAGTTAGACGTCCTCTAATTGTTGTTTGCATGTTTTACGTGGCTGCTTTGGGTTTCTAGCAAGAACGTTTCTTACCTACGCAAAAACCACAACGTGATATGCCAATTGCTATTTACCCTTCATAAGGACCCTTTTCATCGAATCCGATCCGACTAAAGTAGGAGAGACAGACACCCGCTAGCCACCTTATGCAACTAGTGCATGTCAGTCGGTGGAACCTGTCTCACGTAAGAGTACGTGTAAGGTTGGTCCGGGCCGCTTCATCCCACGATGCCGCCGAATCAAGATAAGACTAGTAACGGCAAGCATATTGAACAAAATCAACGCCCACAACTTCTTTGTGTTCTACTCGTGCATAGAATCTACGCAATAGACCTAGCTCTGATACCACTGTTGGGGAACGTAGCATAAATTCAAAATTTTCCTACGTGTCACCAAGATCTATCTATGGAGTCATCTAGCAACGAGGGAGGAGTGGATCTACATACCCTTGTAGATCGCGCGCGGAAGCGTTCAAGAGAACGGGGTTGATGGAGTCGTACTCGTCGTGATCCAAATCACCGATGATCCTAGCGCCGAACGGACGGCACCTCCGCGTTCAACACACGTACGGAACGGAGACGTCTCCCATGCCTTGATCCAGCAAGGAGGAGGGAGAGGTTGATGGACATCCAGCAGCACGACGGCGTGGTGGAAGTAGCGGGATCCCAACAGAGCTTCGCTAAGCGCTGCGGGAGGAGGGAGATGTGTCACGGGAGGGAGAGGGAGGCGCCAGGCCTTAGGTTAGATTGCTCCTCCTTTTTCCCCACTATATATAGGGCCAAGGGAGAGGGGGAGGCGCAGCCCTTGCCCCTTCCTCCAAGGAAGGGTGCGGCCAAGGGTGGGGAGGAGTCCATCCTCCCCAAGGCACCTCGGAGGTGCCTTCCCCTTGTAGGACTCTCCCCTTTTTTCTCTCTTGGCGCATGGGCCTCTTGGGGCTGGTGCCCTTGGCCCATATAGGCCAAGGCACACCCCTTAAAGCCCATGTGGCCCCCCGGGGCAGGTGGCCCCACCCGGTGGACCCCCGGGACCCTTCTGGTGGTCCCGGTACAATACCGGTGACCCCGAAACTCGTCCCGATGGCCGAAATAGCACTTCCTATATATAATTCTTTACCTCCGGACCATTCCGGAACTCCTCGTGACGTACGGGATCTCATCCGGGACTCCGAACAACTTTCGGGTTACCGCATACTAATATCTCTATAACCCTAGCGTCACCGAACCTTAAGTGTGTAGACCCTACGGGTTCGGGAGACATGCAGACATGACCGAGACGTTCTCCGGTCAATAACCAACAGCGGGATCTGGATACCCATGTTGGCTCCCACATGTTCCACGATGATCTCATCGGATGAACCACGATGTCAAGGACTTAATCAATCCCGTATACAATTCCCTTTGTCTAGCGGTATTGTACTTGCCCGAGATTCGATCGTCGGTATCCCTATACCTTGTTCAATCTCATTACCGGCAAGTCTCTTTACTCGTTCCGTAACACATCATCCCGTGATCAACTCCTTGGTCACATTGCGCATATGATGATGTCCTACCGAGTGGGCCCAGAGATACCTCTCCGCTTACACGGAGTGACAAATCCCAGTCTCGATTCGTGCCAACCCAACAGACACTTTCGGAGATACCCGTAGTGTACCTTTATAGCCACCCAGTTACGTTGTGACGTTTGGCACACCCAAAGTACTCCTACGGTATCCGGGAGTTGCACAATCTCATGG
The DNA here is from genome assembly GCF_056163025.1 of Triticum urartu. NCBI lineage: Eukaryota > Viridiplantae > Streptophyta > Magnoliopsida > Poales > Poaceae > Triticum > Triticum urartu. Next base: position 705,379,429 of record NC_141874.1, read on the forward strand.
TCTAAGAAATGATACTTGACATTGGAAAAGCTTTAGCATACGAACTACATGATCTTGTGCTAGGCTTAGGATTGGGTCTTGTCCATCACATCATTCTCCTAATGATGTGATCCCATTATCAACGACATCCAATGTCCATGGTTAGGAAACCGTAACCATCTATTGATCAAGGAGCTAGTCAACTAGAGGCTCACTAGGGACATGGTGTTGTCTATGCATCCACACATGTATCTGAGTTTCCTATCAATACAATTATAGCATGGATAATAAACGATTATCATGAACAAGGAAATATAATAATAATCAATTTATTATTGCCTCTAGGGCATATTTCCAACAGACTAAACTTTAGTACTCACCCCCGCCGACCCTGCCCCCGCACCGCGCGCAGAGTCAATGGGCCGGCCCACGCGCGCCGTCGCGCACTGTCACTGATTACGCGCAGTTGCGGCCTGCAACCACGGTTGGGCTGTTTTTTTTGCATCACTATTTTTTTATCCTTTTATGAGTCACGGCGCGGGGGGAGGTGGGAGGGGCGCTTTTTTAGTCCCACCTCGCTCGCCAAGGGACGCCACGACCGACTTATATAGCCGCGTTCGTGCTCTTTGCTAGATATAAAATAGCTAATACTAAAGAGATTTGACGTTACATACCTGCCCGGACATCGCCGCCCGGGCAGCTATGTAACGTCAAATCACTTTAGTAACTAGCTATCTTATTTTTTTCATTTTGTCTCTCCGTGCACTTTAAAAAAAACCGTATGTTTAATTTGATGTTAGTCGTGCAACTTCAAAAAATAAACGGGAACATGCATTTCAACGTTACGAGAAACATGTTGCGTCACGTCCGGGGGTGTGGTATGTGGTGTTTTCACCGAAAAAATTATTAAAAATTCATAAAGTAAAAAAAACCCAAAAAACTTGTCATGCATCTTAGTGATGATGGCGGAACACTATGGAAAAAATTTGAGTTCATTTCAAGGTTGCTGAAAAAAAAACTCCTTTCGGACGGGTCCTTCAGTCCTGCCCGAACGGTATCCAGATAAGGAGGTCAATTTTCCGACATATTCGGAATGACCTCAACTTTTGCAAGTGAGTCGGTATGGTCACTCTGACATTAAATCCAAGAATTATACATATTTGAACACCAAAGACATGTTGTGTCACGTCCGGGGTATGCTAGGTGCTGTATTCACCGAAAGAATTATAGAAAATTCATAAAACGATAAAAATGATAGAAAACTTGGCATGCATCCTACGGATGATGGTGGAACACTATAAAAAATTTGAGTTCATTTCAAGGATGTCAAAAAAAAACTCCTTTCAGACGGGTCCTTCAGTCCTGCCCGAACGGTCTCCGAAGATGGAGGTCAATTTTTCGGCATATTCGGAATGACCCCAACTTTTGCAAGTGAGTTGATATGGTCATCCTGACATTCAATCCAAGAATTGAACGTATTTATGTCATTCGTTAACTAGATTTATTATAATAATAATTACTTCTTTATTATACTTTATAGAAAAAAATAATTAGTTTTTTATAATTAATTACTGAAACAATACTGAGTTAATTGATAATTAGTACTTTTATAATGAATATTATGTTTAGTTATTTATGTAAATTAGTAATTACATTTTTAATATGTATGTAATGTTAAGTAATGTCTAAAAAATACTTAAAATATGTGCAAAGTTTAGTACTGTAATGTGTATTGCATTAATGACTAATTATTTTTTCATAATAATAATGAGTGCACGAACCGTTATTTTGGGAGGTGGCATGAACGAAACGTGACCCAATTTTGGGAGGCAGTGGGCATGCCCATCTTAGGGCCCCACGCAAAAGTTGAACGAATTCCGACACCATACGCACGTTGCGTCACGCCCGGCCAGTGTTTTTGGTGCGTTTCACGAAGAAAACCATAGGAAATTCATACGGTGCCGGAAAATTATGAAAACTTGCACGCACGATGGACCTGGCGATGGGTGCGTGTCCAAAAAGTTTGGGGTCCAGCGGCTGAGTCAAAAAAGAGAACGCAGTACGGGGCTGACATCGGCCATATCAGATCAGTGCCGGTTGTGTTGGTGGTACGAGGTGGCATGAACGAAACGTGTCCCAATTTTGGGAGGCAGTGGGTATGCCCATCTTAGGGCCCCACGCAAAAGTTGAACGAATTCCGACATCATACGCACGTTGCGTCACGCCTGGCCAGTGTTTTCGGTGCGTTTCACGAAGAAAACAATAGGAAATTCATACGGTGCCGGAAAATTATGAAAACTTGCACACACGATGGACCTGGCGATGGGTGCGTGTCCAAAAAGTTTGGGGTCCACCGGCTGAGTCAGAAAAGAGAACGCAGTACGGGGCTGACATCGGCCATATCAGATCAGTGCCGGTTGTGTTGGTGGTACGAGGTGGCATGAACGAAACATGTCCCAATTTTGGGAGGCAGTGGGATGCCCATCTTAGGGCCCCACGCAAAAGTTGAACGAATTCCGACACCATACGCACGTTGCGTCACGCCCGGCCAGTGTTTTCGGTGCGTTTCACGAAGAAAACCATAGGAAATTCATACGGTGCCGGAAAATTATGAAAACTTGCACGCACGATGGACCTGGCGATGGGTGCGTGTCCAAAAAGTTTGGGATCCACCGGCTTACGTTAAAATTGTTGCATTAAGAAAATGCATTAATAATTTCTGACGTTAAAAAAACATCGAAGATAATGGCTCTCTTTTTGAAAAATATGCATGATCAATGTGAACCTTCACAAGCTCTTAGCAGGTGAAGACTCACATCTATCCTGCATATCCTCCAAATAGAGTCCCACAAACTGAGATGTTTATTCATTGACCGACAGAAAATTATATAAAAGAGTCAACGGCGCGCCGGCTTAGCGATGTGGTATTAAACTACAATGCATGTTATTAATAAATGCATCATGGGCCAGCCGGCGGTAGTTTTACGGGACGGGCCAAGTGGCCCACTATGTCGTGACCACGTCTATGACGCCGTACGTGCGTGCATGGCATGGAAACGAAGCCGCCATTACCTCGCCCCAGGACCGCCTAGCCCCGCCGCCTCCACGCACCTCCTCACCCGTCCCCGATCCGACGGTCGCACCGCCGTGGCCGTCCAAACTCCCTTCCGTCATCTGCGCGCGCGACTTGGATCTCAGGCCCGGCCGTGCCGTCTCGGCAAATTCGCCGGCACCCTAAACCCTAGGACGGGCCGTCGGCCAGCGCGCTCGTGTGGGCAGAGGGCGCGCGGCTGCCATGACTAACCCACACCGGGTGGGGTTTGGCAACGATGGCTGCCGGTGCTCGTCGAGACGCCGGAAGGTATGGTATTGAACCGTACGTAATCTTTTTTGAATCTCGTAACTAGTTAGCTAACTGGCATCTTATTTAGAATGCAAGAATTAGGAGATGTGTACTGCTCGGTTGAGAAGTGGTGCGAATTGGTGGGAAAATTCACAGCCAGACAGCGCATGATGCTACATGGCACAAAATTGGACTGTATGTTGAGAATTCCTTCCGTGAAAATGAGGAAAAAATTATTGGAATTTATGATTACAACGTATGACAGTACTAGAAAGCGATTTATTATTCGGCCAAATACTGACGGCCTCAGTGTGCTTAATGAAGATGTTTACGACATATTTGGGCTACGTAACGAGGGTGATGATGTCAGTAGCATGATAGCAACAGTACAACTAGATGCCAAAAAAATTGTTCCGAATCGGTTTCTAGACAAAAGAACAGGCCTAATCCTCATCGATGAGTTGATAAAAAATATTGTTGATACTCAGTCATATGATGATGATTTTGTGAGAAGGGCCGTACTGGTTCTTATGGGTACAGTCTTAGCACCACAATCCACCAAGTTTGTTCCTTATCGTTATTACAAAATGGTGGAGGACGTGAACGCTATCAAGTCATACAATTGGAACAATTTCACGTTGGAGGTGTGCATGGATGCTATTAAAAAATCGGTCGAAGATCTTAAAAAATTCAAGTGGCCTATCGGGAACTTGGCTCTTCTTCAGGTACAAGTCATTTCGTAATAGTTGTATGTATATATAATTTTATGTGATATATGTGTCTGACTAGTTGTGTTTACTATCATGCAGTATATATACTGGGAAAAAGTTGAGCCAATTGGTGTGGATACATTTGATCCTTTGTCTCGTGAATACCCACTAATGGTTAACTGGCCAGAAACGGAAGGGAAAAAGAGAGACGACTATGACAACATGCACGGGCGTGGCACCGGCAATGTAAGTCAATGAGTATAGTCCTTATTGATTGCACATAGTAATTAACTATAGTTGTTATTTTTTTATTTTTTTTTTGTTGTACAGCTTGGAAACTGCGTTAGCGAAGAGTACAGACGTGTTAAGATAGCACGTGAAGGGACTGTCCCAGATGAAGAAACGAAGAAACCTAAACGGAAAGGTGGTGGTAGGAGTAGAAAGCCAAGCACATCAGGGGTTTCATCGAACACGACTAACAGTATGGACCGTGTGATGACATACATAAAGCTGCTTCACAAGGAGGTTCTCAATATACCCGAAAGATGTGCACAGGTAATTTAAAATTTATATTAAACATGTTTTAGTTGTTCAAGTACTTATCGTGTTTCATTTGTGTTTGTAGATGGTAATGGAAAAGTTGAACACGGAAGGTGTGCTGTACAAACCCAATAAGAGGGACACCAATGACGAATTTGATAATGTAGGTGAAGAAGTTGGGATGGAGAATCGCAAGTACAAGTCATTAAAATATTGGCCAGATATTGATTCACCTACCGACGTGGAGCTAGTAACATCTTTCACGGGTTTCAATGATACCTACGTGCCCGTTGATGACACGGGTGCTCCGGCGACGACACCGGGTAAAGGTGACGCTACTGATCCTTTCATTATAGAGGATAATGGAAAGTCTCCATGTTCGTCATCAACTGTACGTACAAAAGACTTTCCGTCTATGTCCCGAACCCCGCAGAATGCTGATATTTCTGATGAGTCTATGGGTGGTTTGTCACCAACAAAGTCTGAAGACATGTCTGAGAGTTTCCCGGCAAAGAGCAACATAGATAATGGTGAAGGCAGCGAGGACAATGAAGGTAAACACAAACGAAATCCGTCGAAATATTGTCTATCCCCGTACGACCTTCTCATTACCCGGAACAAACGTGTTAAAAAAAGTAAGTCAAGTACTACTTTATAATTCGTTCACGCGTTATGTAAATTTTTTATTATTTTTAACGAATGTAGCTGCATTGTTTTAGATCTGTTTGCATCGTCACCACATTCAATTCTGGCAAGTTCCCTTAATATGACTCCGGATCACATAGAGGCAGCCAGAGTTTTTGTTGAGACTCTCGCATCGACAAAGAAGCATGCACACCGAACCGTGGTCGATATGCCGCCACCAGATGGGGACATATGCACGCCAGCTATGCTTCACGATGTCCTGACTTTTAAATGTTTGAATGGCGTTGTAAGTATGAGTTTGGTTTTAACAAAACTCTTATTTATACTTCACAAGTTGACCTCATTTTTTGTTTATGTATGCAGATAATCAATGCATATTGTAAACACTTACAACACCGTGATTTCTCTGATCGTTTTATATCAACAATGTGGTTCCCCAAATTTATGTTGGGTAGGGCTAGGGGAAAGACCAAGTCAATTAATGATTTGGATTCTGAACATGTTACAAAGAAAGCAAAAGTCCTCGCAAGAGTAATGGATGAGTATTTCAGACGGGACAAGGTATTCCTTTCATATTTATTTGTTTTTGTTAGTCATTATTATTTAATTGCACTAACATCATTTGCTTACTATATAGGCGTATTTTCCTATGCACGTTAATGATAATCATTAGATAACCATAGTGATGCACACCGTTAAGGAGGAGTTTCAAGTTCTTGACTCAAATTCTAAAGGCGCAATAAGCAAAAGAATTCGCAATATGATTGCCACCCTGGTACGCTATAATTGTCACACTCCCATTCAGAACATTATTGAGTCATACATTAAATTCTGGTTTGTTAATTTGTTTCAGAGAGCTGAAATTTCTAAGGATATTATGGAGGCCAACTCTACTCTTGAATCAAAAAAATTTCCAGATGTCTCATCGTGGCCAATTAATGAGTATAAAATGCCGAGACAACATGATGGGTAAGTTAAATGAATACAAGAAAGTGCATGCTATATCCTAAGCTGATCACACACATGTTTATTGCAGAGTGTCTTGTGGACTTTTTGTGATGTGGTGCATAAAATACTGGGACGGAGATCGCTGGACACATGAATTTGACCAGCAAGAGATTAATGAGTCAAGGCCGCGTATTGTCGCGGAAACCATTTTTTCTGAGGTCAACAGATTAGAGAAAGTGAAGATGAAAATTGTTAAAATCATGGAGAAGGAGTAGGTATTAGCATCGGTAGGGTTTTAGTCCCGTAGAAGGTTTCTCTACCGTTGTTGGATACTGTGATCGATTGTAATGCGACATGGCACTGGGATAGATTTCGATAATTTTTCATGTTTTATTTATTGCTTTCATGAGACACTAAAAATTTAAATGCGTGTGGGCAAGTAATATTTTTTCTGTCCTAAAATGTATCAGTTTGCCTCTGCGATATTACATGTACTGTTGTTGTTGTTCCTACTCGCGGCGGTCATTTTTTTATTAAAAAATATGCCCGCCGTCCTGAGTTGGTGCGATGTGGATAAAAGCTGCACAATTTCTCATGTCGATTCTGGTGGCAGCAGCGGCGATAGGTCCGACGAATATTCCAGCCCGTGCGGTGGCCGACATCCGAGCCAGTGGCGGGCCCGCGCAGTGCAGGTAGTGCGGGCTGGCGCCATTCGTCCTGCGCCACGGGGCGGGTCTGCTGGCCCAGCAGCCGGCCGACCGACCAGCCGCGCGCCGGGTGGCACACGTCTCGTCCCGCCCCAGCCAGCGGCACACATGCAACGATCCCGAGGGGGAATATGGCGATCTGTCGGCCCATAAACGACGCGCGTCGGGCGCGTGGGCCGATCCTCTTCGTGTGCGGATACGGACGTTGGCGCTTTGTGCCGAGTAGGTTTAGTCCCACCTCGCCCGCGGAGAGACGCGCCGACCGGTTTACATACCCGCGTCTTCGCCTTCTCACAAGCTCGCTACAGAACATGATGCCCTGCTGTGCGCCGTGGCCTCCCCGCTCGGCGGCCGAAAAGCCTCGCCAGAAGGCGTAGTAGTTTACCGTCCGCGCGCGCGCGCCCGGCCACGGCTGGGGCTTTTTTTTACAAAATAATTGTCACATACATTACATTTTAAAGATCTTCATAAGTTTACTATGTCATTACAGCAGTAACACATTCATACAAATATAATATGTTTCACACATAATAATATAAATCGCATGTCTCATAACATTGAACAAGGTGGCATAAACATTAACTCAAAGTGCCATGTCTATTATTCTTAAACAAATAAACTGAAAGTGCTAATGACTTTCATCAAACAAGGTGGTTTAAAGAATAAACTCAAAGTGCCATGTCTCTTATTCTTAAACAAATAAATTGAAATTGCCAGTGCTTTCAACTGATTATGAGTACTTCATCTTTATGCCCGGTTCCTACATAACAAATTGTAAACAACTCATCAGACAATTGTGAAGACAAAACCAAAAAATAGTTGAAAAAAATGAAAAACTTACTTTTCATTCTTAGGGCACGTTTGCCGTCTATGGCCCTCTTTCTTACAAATGCCACAAAGAGGACCGGGTTTTTTCTCAGAAAATGATTTTGGTCTTCCATTCTTTGTAACATTTGGATCTTTCTTTGCCCGCCCTGTCCTGCTCTGTTTAGGGGCGCCCTTCGTGGAAACTTTCACGGGATCACCTATGACATCAACATGTTGTTCCGGCTGACGTGGATCCTCATGCACATTTCTTGTACTACCAACAGCATCATCATCAGGGACCTTTTTCTTCGCTATTATATTCTGCAGACACTGCATCAACTCATCATAGACGAATGGATCATTTGAAGCAACATGAAAAGCTTCAGCTCCTGTTATACTAAGTTGACTATAGCGAGCACGCTGCTCTGCCCCTGTCCAACCCCAGCCAAACAAGTCACTCTTTCGCTGTGCAGGCAGCCCACCTCTCGCAACTTTCGACATCCTCTTAAGGATGCAACACTTAGGTATTTTAGATTTTTTAAGATGAACCAACACATACAGAATGTGTTTGCAAGGCAATCCTTTCCGAAGCATTCGTCCACAACTGCAGTCTATCGTATTCTCAGAGTTTTCAGCTCGATAATTCACGCTGAACTGAAATTTCCGGTTATTTCTCCATGTCACGATGAAGGTGTGGCAGTCAACTCCCACTAGCGTCTCAAAAATCTCAAGTTCTCCCATTTTCTTCAGATCTTGTTGAAGAATATAAAAATTGGAATGAGTGAATACTTCGGCGGCATGCTTCTCAATATCCTTATATTCTGTGACTGATGGTGGCAATGACTGATTTGAAACACAGTCATCATGCGCCTCGTTCTCACGTAGTCGGACTATGCAATTCTCATAATGCACAACTAGGTCAACAATAGTCATACCGCCGTCCAAGTGCAGGTGAAGACAAGAGTTAAGACTTTCACTCCTTTGATTACTGCGCATACCCAGAAAAAAAACCATCTGACAGATATGATGCTGCCCACAGACTCCTCTTCCTGTACATCCTACTCAGCCACTCTTCTGTTTTATCAGTCTTCCATTTACGGACGAAAGCGTGCCATCTCGCCTCAAAGTTGGCTGGAGAGGTGGAGTAGTACAAGAGTGCCCTGAACTCACTTAGCGATTTGTAATTAAGGTGCTTCTGCATGTTTTTTTCACGTGTCATGAGAAGAGACGGTGCAACACATCAACCAAAACCAACCGAATAGCTCGTATCATTGCAGCGTCTCCATTTGTGATGATTGACCTTGGCTTTTTCTGACAATTGGCCTTCAGGAATGTCTGAAGCAGCCACACGTACGTCGCTTCGGTCTCGTCGGACACAATGGCACAACCAAAAACTGTGGTGCAACGGTGATTGTTTACACCAACAAAGGGGATGAACGGCATACCATATCTGTTCATCTTATACGTGCTGTCGAACACCGTCACATCTCCATACAATTGATAGTCCCGCCGCGATTGTGCATCGCACCAGAACATGCTCTTCAAACGGCCCTCCTTATCGAGCACGTACTCAAAGAAAAACTCTGGATCCTTTTCCTTTCTGCTCCTCATAATCCCGATTGCCGTGTTAGCATCACCCTTCGCAATCAACTTCATTTTTTCTCGGCAACATGGATTGTACACGTCTCGTCTCAGAAATCCACACTTATCATACGAGCCATACCTGCTAATGAAGTTGTCAACGATGATATGCTTTCTGATCCCAGCTCCTTCCATCGCCAAGATCTCAGCTATTTGGTGATCTCCCATCACTCGATGTGACCGCAGAAATACCACCTCATCTGGTCTAGCCAATAAATGGTTGTGATCATCCATAAAAGCTGCCACGAACCAAACTCCACGTCCTTTGTCCAACTTCACGACTAAATGTGCGCCACACTCGCAACGAGTCTCTGGTCTTAGCCTGCGTGTACGGCCCTTCGGGTTTAAAAATTTACTGAGACGTTTTCCTGCCCTCGAGCAAACGTATCTCCTATACCGAACAGTGGTTGAAAGTCCTTTTCCTCGTTTCACCTTATCTTTTCTGATACTGAATCCACGGTCTTTGGCGTAGTTATTATAGAACATGTGAGCCTCCCATTGTGATGCAAATGTCATACCCATAACCTTCAACTGTGTCTCCAGCGCACGTTGCTGGATTTCAGCTTCCTCAATGTCCATATTAGCTCCATCCTCATGCTCATATCCATCTTCACCACTCCAATCATCAAAGTTAGCCTACAATATTCCACATAAGCAAGTGTAAGTTGTCATAACCAATTTTTTATTATTCAATGACATCTTAAATTTTGGACCGAACCTGGCTTATGTTATCCCCGAAAGATTCAACACCATGATTTTCCTTGTTCTGAACGTCAATATCCTCCTGCACATAAAAAAATCATATGCACGTGTAAGTACCATATGGTTCTTCATCCGACGAAAAGAATGTACATGACACTTACGTTTTCACCACAAGCACCCTCCTCCTTCTTTTCAAAATCCTCTTCAGGTAAATTATCGTACGACGACCAGGATTCATTGTCGCTGCCATCATCATCATCTTTACTATCATTACCATTCGTACGATCAACACTATCGCTACCATCCCAACTCGTGTCCAAAAACAGATCCATAAATCCAGTTTCTTTATCCATTAAATGATCTCTCAACCAACACTGCAATATTATAATAAAAATTGATCTATCAATTTTAAATCAAATTAAATATACTACGATCATACAGATGAGAAATTCTTATCTAACAAATGATTGCACATAATTATTTACAGATTCAATTTTTTTGACGAACTAGACGGCTTACATGGCATGCACGTGCACTTCGGCCGGCCTGGCGTGGCTGCGGACGGCGAGGAGGTTCCCGGAGAGGTTGATCACGGAGTTGCGGGCGGCGACGGCGTCCACGTAGGCCACGTCACCGTGACGACCTGCACGGAGGCGACATCACGTACGGCTGGCGACTCCAAGATCTGTCCGCGCCGGCCAGATCCCGGGTGAAGACGGGGAGAAGGCGGCGACCGGCCGAACGGGAAGACGTTGGAATTGGCAGCGTGATCACGTCTAGATCGGCGGGGAAAGGCGGCTATCGGCGGGTAAGGGCGGCGATCGGCGGGGCGGGGCGACGTTGGAATGGGCCGCGTGATCAGCGCAGGTCGTGTTCTTTTTTTTTGCACGAAGGAGAGAGGGTAGTTGCGAGCCGGCCGTATCGGCTCGAGCTGTGCGCTCGGCTCTACCTGTATGGCCATGCCGCATACGGCGCGGGATACGTTAAGCACCGTATGTCCAAAATGCCCTTATACGTTAAGCGAGGGGGGAGGGGGGGGGGGGGGGGTGTACCGAAACAGACCTCATTATGTGGAGGTTGGGTTGTGTGGTCAGGATGGAATGTTAGATTGGTATATCCGAGTCTGTGAAGTGGACCGCAGAGTGACTCAAGTGTGCGTTCAAAAGGTACATGCGAAATGACAGGTAGCAGAGGAGGGTTATACTGAAAATGAATGTGGACGCAAGCTCGTTGACCATTATAGATGAAGGGGCGACGGGTCTGGCCTTACGAGATCATGCATGCATGTGTTATGCTCAGAGGCCAAGCTATATGGTATGGGCAAGCTGCTAATGCAATGATCATGGAAGCTCTAGCGGCCAAGGGTGGAGTCAGACTAGCATGTGATCTAGGCCTTTCCCATATCATTGTTGAAACTGATCCGAAGGAAGTTGTCAAGTTGTGGAGAGATCGGGACCATGGATGATCTGAGATATTGCTTCAATTCTCCAAGAGATTGAAGAGCTTAGCGGCAATTTGGATTTGTTTTTTCTTCCAAATTTAACTTAATTGGACGTGATTGCTAATAAAGGGGTACTTCCTCTGTAAAGAAATATAAGAGCTTTTAGAGCACTAAAGTAATGATTTAAATGCATTAATATTTCTCTATGGAGGGAGTACATCTTAGTGCCAAGCAGGCTTGGGCTAGTAGAAGGAGGTGCCTTTGATCAATTTTGTACCTAGCTTTTTACTACTATCTCCGTCACGGTTTAGAAGACGCGCTTAGAAATTCTCTAAGACCTAGATGGTTATCTATTGGTTGTGAGATGGGCTAAAAAATAGCATTCACACTACGCATGCATATAGAAATAATATATCGGAGTAGTAATTAGCTATTAGAAATAAATGCAATGCGCCCTAAACCTTGTCTATTATGGAAATGCACGCAAATTTAGCCGTGCCTTCTAAACTGTGACGGAGGGAGTAGTTGATTGTCTGCAAAATGATTTGTAAGCCCGCTGATTAATGAATGCAAGCTCTTGATTCGAGAAAAAAGGAATATGTTTTCAGTTGTTGCCTGTGATTTAGCAAACGCGGGCCGAAAAACAGAAATACGGTCCACTTCGATCTCGGGCCGCATGGCACCCAGCGTGAGAAACAAACCGCAGGGCTTCCTCCAGTTCCACGCCACCACCCAGTGCACTACTACTCCGAGCACACCCTCTCCTCCGCCCCTCGCCTGACTGCGAATGCTCCCGCCGGTGGTCTCCTCCGGCCGTGGCACTGGCGGACGGCCTTGACCCGATTGCGGCCGAGCTCCTCGGCGCACAAGCCCTTCCCCTACCCGTCCCATCCGACCTCTCCACCGTGAGACGCTCCGCCGCGCGGCTCTTGCCGCCTCCGCCCTCCCTCCCGCTTCCGAGCCCCGTCCTCCGCCGTGAGCATCGGCACCTCTCCGAGGAGAGACCCGCCACACCCCCCCTTCGCCGTCCTTCCGCGGCTACGCGCCGGCGTGACGCGTCGCAGCTGCGAGCGGCATGCTTCTGCCTACCAGTTCCTGTCTGCCACATGTTCGGCCAAATGGTTCAGTGCCCGTTTCCCACTTTCCCCTCTTTCATAACTTGCAGAAAATCATGGTCCTGCGCTACTAGCCCCATCTGGAAATTCGACTGGTTTTGATCATTTTGTACTAAGGCTGTACACATTTTGTACTAATGCCCGTTTCCAAGTGAGAATGAGAATGCTACAGACTGCAGGAGGCATTGAACGGTTTGTTGCTTCTTTTATCCGTGCAAATATTTTGCTGCACTGTCATACAATTTCTGAACATAGCATAAACAATGGATCGCGTTGCATTCATGTGGCTGCACAAAGAAAGCAAACTGGTCAATTTAGTTATATGCCTGATTCTAACCGTCTCATTATTGCTAAAGAAAGACTTAAAAGATATTTATATTCCAGTGTATTCTGAGCATTTGGGGAACAATTTCAGAACCGATACAATACAACACCAGTTTTTTCCATTTCCTACAGGCTCACTCTTGTGTATTTCAAGGAAAAAAGCTAATTATTTGAATCCATTTAGTTTGCCCTGAATGATGGTTGCTTGTTGATTTGCAGTGTAAATATTTTCCTGCCCTCTCATACAGTTTCTTTTTGTTTGCAGCGTCATGTCCATGTTTACTTCGAGATACAATCTTAGAGAGCATTGAACCCTGCAAATATGACCAGCTTCGAACTGCTGTGAACTTGTGGTACTTATCTACCATTTTGAGATAGCTATTTATTTTATTCTGCTGACCTGTTTTCATGACCATTCCATTCTGTGCCTCAAGCCATTTTAGTATTCACATGCGTAAGAATTATGTCATATTCATAAGATCCTGCTCACATGAATTATGTCAGCTAATTTTGCATGCTGTATTCATAAGATCCTGTGAACATGAATTATGAGTTAATTTTGCATGCTTTATTCACCACATGCCTTATAATTGAGTTACTTGAATGCTTGAGTTTCTCATAGAGTTTTTTTGAAACACATAGAACATTAATTGCCGGTATTGTATCTTAAACTCTCAGTATAGTGGAACTTTTCAAGCAACTTAATCTTGAGGTTGTTCTGTTCTGTTAATTTGTGTATGGAATTTCTCATAGATCAAAAAGGCGCTCCTAGGAGCTCGCCTAGACGTGCTTAAACGCTGGGCGTTGGCATAACTTTTCATAGACACTTTTGTTACTACTACCATTGCAATTCATGTTGAACTGTTGCTTGGGAAATAAAATGCCAATTAACTTGTCAGATGGAATCTATCGGCCGTGTCATGTTATTCCGTTTCTTTTATCCTAGAATTTTGTGCCTTCTGCAACTTAGGAGTTAGGACCATGCTGCATTGTCGTGTGCTTATCAGGTCCTATATATCCAACTATAGTGCCAATTAGTTGGGTTCCCACAGTACTAAAATGGAAAGTGTATTTTATAGAGAAATATTCAAGCATGAAACGTATCATATCCTTGTGTTACCAAAAGAAATAACATTATTTTCCCCTCTAATCTTAGTTTCTACAAGTGCAATCACAACTTTTCCCCCTCACATCTAACACAGTTTTTTGTTTGTTTGCAGGGTAATGGTTCCCGTTTATTTCGAGATCCAATCCTCGATAAGCATTGACCTCTGCAAATATGACCATCCTGGAACTGCTGCAAACTTGTGGTACTTAACTATCATTCTGAGATAGCTATATATCTGATTCTGCTGACCTGGTTTTCATGAGCATTCCTTTCTGTTCCTCCAAGCATTTTCAGTCTTACATGGAATCCTGTTCGCATGCCTAAGAATCAGGTCAGCTTATTTTACATGTTGTATTCATCAGACCGTGTTCACACGCCTAAGAATTGAGTAGCTTGAGTTTCTCATAGAACATTAATTGCCGGTATGGAATTTCTTAAGAAGCTGTAGCCTGTAGGTAATGTGTTGCCTGGCTAATAAATAGTTTGTTCTTCATAGACACTTTTGCTACTACTACCATTTCAATTCATGCTGAACCATTGCCTGGGAAATAAAATGCGACAACCTTGTCAGATGCAATCTGTCAGCCGTGTCAAGTTATTCTGTTTCTTTTATCCTAGAATTTCCCGTCTTCTGCAACCAAGGAGTCAGGACCATGCTGCATTGTCGTGTGCTTATCTGGTCCTATACATCCAACTATAGTGCCAATTAGTTGGGTTCTTATATTACTCAAAAAGAAGGTATATTTAACAGAGAAATATTCAAGCATGATACCTATCATATCCTTGTGTTACCAGAAGAAATAACATTATTTTTCCCTCTGATCTTAGTTTCTACAAGTGCAATCACAAATTTTTCTGCCTTCTGTTTACAATTATTCTGGTATGGTGATTGTATCGCCAGGACCTTAGCTGCGATGCCATCTGATCCTTCTGTCGGGAACTATCAACCGGTGAGGTAACCGTGAATTCCTCCAAAGTCTTACCCCTCTTTCGAGCTGCAGTCCTTTGGAATTTACAATGTTGATTCTTCTCAGCTTATGGTGCAAGGGGCGATTTGATAATTTGCCACCCCTTACTTCCCCTTTCACAATTTGCCACCCATTGTCTCAATGACGGGCGGGCCCGGGCCCCACCTGTCATTCTCGGGGGGGGGGGGGGGGGGCAAATTATGAAAGGGGGAGGTAAGGGGTGGCAAATTATCAAATTTGCCTGGTGCAAGCATCTGACATACATCTGCCACAAACCATCGGTCACGCAGCTAATACGGTCAACCCCATCGTCACAATCTTCAGTCTCGGCATCCGATTCGCCATCGGACGTCCAGGACGCCTTCTTTCTGGGCTTACCCATAGGAAACAGCGACAATACTTCCAGGTTCTTGGTGTCACGAAGCAAGACGGCGGCAGACCGGGCGGCATGATTGTTGCTCAAGCAGCCCTGGAGGCCCAAGTGCCTATGGAGTCAATTGCAAGAAACCACCACATTTGCGGCTAGGTTTGCAGGAAACCACCAACTCGTTAATCTGTTACATAAAACACCGAAAAATCTGTTACATAAAACACCGAAAAATCTGTGAAGTTGTTGCAAAAAGCACTGATCAGATGATTTGGTCCATTTAATCACTTTCTTACAAGCGGGACTAGATTGTAAGGAATTGACTTAGCAAAAAAAAAATAACACATACACCCCTAGAAAAAAACAAAAGCAATCAGCCCCCAGTGGAACACTGACGCCCTGTCCATTCCGCGCTGCTGCCCTCGTCAAGGAGGCGGCCGGCCTCGTCGGCGACGGAGAGTGCCACGCCACGGGGGAGGACGAGGAGGCGGCCGACGCCCACGGCTGCACTGCGAACCGCCTCCATAGTACGCGGGTCGTGATGGCGACGCCCTCCGGCAGCCCGTCGTAGCCGGGGCAGAGCTGGGATGGCGGGAGGAATGAGGCGCCTCGCTCATCGTCTTCTGTCCTGGCCCCTCCACCGCGCGCAGTTCGCGCGCGCCCGCCGGGCCATCTCCCGGCTCTTCCCAGACGCCCGGGCCACGCCGTCGACCCCGTGAAGCTCGCGCGCCGCCTGCGCGCTCGCCTTCAGCGTGTCGTCCCAGAACTGGTCCACAGGGCGCCATGTGCACGCCATGGCGGCGCACCTTGGAGCCCCCGTCGCCCCGGCCAAGCGGGCACAGTGGGCGGCGCCGATGACGGCCATCCAGGAGCGGATCGTCGAGGAGTCGAGGCGGAGGGACAAGAAGGGGTCGTCCTCCGGGGCGTCCTCGCCGGCGTCCACGGGGCTCCTCTCCGAGATGCAGGCCGCCGAGGAGGAGGATGAGGCCGCGGAGGTGGAGGCCCCGATGTCGATCAGCGAGGAGCGGGCTTGAGCGCGCCGAGGCGCTGGCCGGCGCGTGCGTGTGGGGGCAGGGTGGGGGTCTGATTGCTTTTGATTTTTAGATCTAGGGATGTGTGTTATTTTTTAGCTATGTCAACTCCTTACAATCTGGCCCCACTTGTAAGAAAGTGATTAAACAGGCCAAATCATCCGATCAGCGCTTTTTGCAACGACTTAACAGATTTTCCGGTGTTTTCTGCAATGGATTAACGAGTTGGTGGTTTCCTGCAAACCTAGCCGCAAATGTGGTGATTTTTTGCAATTGACTCGTGCCTATGAGGTAGCCCCCGTACAGCCTCTGCGAACAAGCTGCTGTGGTAGGCCATTAACGAAAAAGGGTTTTCCCCCGCTTTATATATAAAGCAATATCACAGTACATCCGAGAGAACGATACAAACACACACCAACCGACACCGCACACAACTCACACCCAGGGCGAGATACAAGGGTGCCGGGCACCAACACACCACTGCAACGACTACAAAGCACACAAAGTTTAAGCAAAGGAGCACCGCCTTGAGCTGACAGAGATCACCAAGAGCGATACCTAGGAGAGGTGAGAGGCCAACGGCGGAGCGAGGACTCCAAAACAGTGCCTTCAAGAAGGGCACGACCATAGCCGCCATTGTCCCATCATGCAGATCAAGTTTTCACCCGGAGTAATCCGAAGGGAGTGGGAGCACCACGACGGAGCCTGCAAGGAGGAAACGACGTCCACGGACGCCGCCACCGTAGGCCATTGACGGGCGCAGGGAAAGGTGAACATATGCCAGCTCGGTGCACTGGCTGATGAGTGTTGTGACCAGAGCAACATCCGCCGATTCCCTCTTGGAAAGGTCCTCACAGATTTCAATCCTCAGAGCCACGACTCCTTGGTAGTTTTCAAGCTTGAAGAGGGACTTGAGAGGAAGGCCGCCTTTGTAGTACAACGACTGCAGGCACGAGCTGCGCAGCTCAACGCGAGTGGCATGGTGGCGTGGCATGGTGGCAGCAAATCATGTTGAAGCTCTGCAGGAAGGTGCTTTTTACCGAGACCTTGCTGACGCCCGGGCACTCTTGCAGCGTCAGATCAGCGAGGCGCGGGCAGTTGGAGAGCAGCTGCTGCAGCTATCCTTTGCGGTCCATGATCCTGGCGAGGCAGAGCGTCTCCAATGACGCCATGGACACGGTTCCGTGCAGGTCGAGCGTCCAGTCGGTGAGGCGCAGGCGGCGAAGCATGCGGCACAGGAAGAGATGGTTCTGCGTCTTGGTATAGCTGTTCAGTTCGTAGGTTTTGAAGTCTGCGCCCGGACAAGTGCGTACCTGAGCTTGACGTCGACCTCCTCGGCGCCCGAGGAGAGGGCGGAGCCGATCCACTGGTCGAGCAGGTCGGCCGGCAGGTGGCGTGAGACGAGGCGGAAGGTGCGGATGGGCGTCGCGGGGGCCTTGCAGAGGATGGCACCCGTCACCTTGTGGGCGAAGCAGATCGGGAGGTCCTTGGCGGCGGTACTTCTTCTATGCTTATTGCTGGTCCACGAGGTCGACGACGGTGACGCCGGCGGGGACGTCGCGCCACTGGCGGGAGAGCCCCGCTGGTGCGCGCGGCCTCGTCGGACGGGAGGTGGGAGAGGATGTGCTCGAGCATCTCGTCGGGGAGAGCGCTCAGCCGGTCCGCCTGCCTGCGTCGCCGCTTCATCTCCCTGAGGAGTGTCGATGGACATGCATGGACGAGACGTGATGCGTACTCCCTCCGGCCCTTTTTATTCTGCACATTGGATTTGCCGAAAGTCAAACTTTGCTAAGTTTGATCAAATTTATATTAGAAATTATTATCATCTACAATATTTAATAAATATAATATAAAAATATATTCCAAGATGAATCTAATGATATTGGTGTTGTTATGTGAATGTCTATAATTTTTTATATAAACTTGGTCAAAGTTGGATGAGATTGATTTTGGACAAACCTAATATGCAGAGTAAAAAGGACCGGAGGGAGTACGTTCGATACTTGACGAGGAATTTTCGGTTCGGCGGTTCCACATATTTTGCTTGGATTTCTGTTAGGTCAACACGGACCCCCGGGTTGCATGCACCGCCTCATCAAAGACCAAACCACATCCACAGCCCTATGGAACCGATCTGAAAATCCTTTGATATATATTTGGTAGCAGATCTTTTGATTACCCATATCTTGAACATGGCTTCACCTTCACGAAAGAAGTCGTCCTCGGGGCGGCGAGACCGCATCAGCGGCCTCCCGGACGGCGTGCTGGGCCACGTCCTCTCCTACCTCCCCAACAAGGAAGCCGGCCGTGCGGCCTTGCTTGGCCGCCGGTGGCGTGACATCTTCTGCAGCGTGCACACCATCTCCTTCGAGGAGGAAGAGGGCGAACGGCAACAGGACTGGTACACCTACTTCGTCGAGGCCAAGGAGCAGAGGAGCTGCAGCAGTGTACTCATCAACCATGTTAGCGCCGCGCTCCTCCGCCGCCGCCGGTACGATGGCACCGGCCTCCCCGTGCCGCTGCGCAGCCTCCGCTTCGCCTTCGACAACTACAACAACTGGGACAAGGTCGCGGTCGACCAGTGGCTCTTCGACGTGCTGCGTCACGCCGAGAAGGAGCTCCACCTCGACCTTCGCTTCCTCATGGGCCCGATCTGCAAACGCCGCACTGGCAACAGCCGCTACAAGGACGAGTCCAGCTTTCATAAGGACTGGGGGTACCTCCTTCCCAGAAGGCTCTACTCCTGCACCGCCATACGAACGCTATCCCTTGGCCATTGCAAACTGAATCTACCGGAGGCCATCAACCTGCCTTTCCTCAAAGCGTTGCGCCTGACAGGCATCCTTGGCTGTGACTCATCTGGGGCTGTCCCCGCCTCGCCGACCTGACGCTAGAAGCCAACAATCGTCTCAAAAAGGTCCTTGTTCTCGACAAACGCCTCCGAAGGTTTGCTCTCCGCTGCTGCCACAACTTGACGAAAGTAAGCATCGACGCTTCGGAGCTGAGGTCTCTGGACTACAGCGGCGCCGTGCCCGAGAAATCCCTCCTCTCTTTGCACGGCTCTCCGGCAATATCCTCATGCACCATCGACTTTTGCAAGGCCACACCCATGGAGCCGGAGTTCATACTGTTCAGAAGGTTTCTCCAAAAAGTCTCACCCTCGAAGCACCTGTGCCTGCACCATCGAGGCTTGGACACTCAATTCTTCAGGGCGTTCCCCTCGTTTGCTAGCCTGACGCAACTCGAGCTACATGGCCCCATCCGAAGTAGTGAGATAGTTGATGCGGTCCGGAGGGTACTGGAGCAGACGCCGAACCTCGAGGTTCTGTCGCTCAACATGGGAAGACAAAAGGATGAAGAGGAAGAGGAAGAAGAAGAGGAAGAGGAAGTGGAAGAGGAAGAGGAAGAGGAAGATGATGATCAGGAAATGTACCATCAATCCTTGGATGATGATCAGGAGGAGGAGGAGGCCATGTACCCGGGGCGGTTCAACAGAAGAGGCGTAGATGATGATCAGGAGCGGTACCATCAGTCCTTGGATGGTCTCGTGGAGCTCAGAGTTCCCAGCCGGTCGAGTTTTTCCTTGCGGTGCTTGCGCCATCGAGTGAAGGAGATCAACATGGTTAACTATCGGTGTGATGTGCAGCATAGGGTGCTGGCCAGCCTGCTGTTCCGCAATGCGCTTGTGCTTGAAAGGAAGCGTGTCATGTTTGTGAAGAAGGTGCCGTCCGAGTTGCAGGCTGAGCTCATGAAGGAGATCGAGAGCTGCTGGGTACGTAGTGGCCAAACCAGAAAAGAGATTCATGTGATGAGTTAGTTGTCTTCCGTGAGGCAATCTCAGAGTAATTTACCCATAGATGTCATGTTATTTTCTTCTTTGTTCCTTTTTTTGCGAGGGATGTCATGTTATCTTTGGGAAAGTCATGTCTTGAATTTAGTAAAAGCGAGCGAGAGAGAGAGAGAGTCTCCTGGTCAGTACTGTTACTAAAAAAATATACTCCTGGTCATGGTTTGGATTATCTTCACGGAGTAGTATTTTAACATTCAACTAGGAGCTGCCAATATAAGTTTTGGTTGCTAATTTTTACTCCCTCCGTTCGGAATTACTTGTCACAGAAATGGATGTATCTAACGTATTTTAGTTGTGGATACATCCATTTTTAAGACAAGTAATTTGGTACGGAGGGAGTAGTTGTCGGAAAATTTCGCAGTTCTCAAACGATGCGGACGAGTCGATCCCGTGCTCAGTTCTCAAACATTACATGTCTTTGCACTAGATGAGCAAAATCACTAGAACATTATGGACTTTTTTTGGTTGTGTAGATCAAGTTTGTACAGTATTTCTCAAAAGAAAATTTGTACAATCAACTGAGAAACAAGATTTTGTCTTGGACGGTTTTACATTTTTTTGCACTGGATACACAAAGTTCTTTTAGTTAATTCGATTTTTACCACTTAGTTTTACATTTTTGACAGGATCTACCCAACTTGAGAAAAAAATACTTCATTTAACCAATCCTTTTTCAGTTTTAACAAAATTTTTGGCATTCTATTTCTCGCCGCATCCATAGGTCTGGATTTCTCATGATCTCTTTGGCTTCGCATTTCAAGTGATGTGAGATCCATCTTTTTGAAACCTAGTTCTACTTTTTCATTGCCAACTGCAGAATTGGAAAACTATAGCATTATAAAAAGAAGTAAGCATGGGAGAGTCGAACATGATAATCAAAGTTGTACTAAAGCCACGACAATTAATATGGATAGGAGGGAGTATAAAATCATATAGCCATTAGCATTTGTGCAACATATTTCTGACTACAAGATACAAATATATTAGAGAAGGCTGTAATAAAAGAACTCTTTTAGGCTGCAAAAGTTGCATGGTGACCTATATTGAACAACATAGAAGCACCACGAGTGAAAATAATACAAGTACACAATGCATTTGCTAGCTGCACCAGGAACAATTCCAACGTACTATTGAACTATTTTTTATTGTCTTGGATCTGCCCTAGCGTGATTTCTGCCTTACAAAAATATCAATTTCAATACATATGTAATGATGTTTCAGTACTACGTCCAATGTAGCTGTAAATGAATAGAGTTTTTAGTTGCAATCACTGTAACAAGGAAACTTTACTGTCAGCAAGAACGGGGCTCTAAGATATCACATGAGACAAGCATCAAGCTTCCAGCTTGCCAAATAAAATCGTCTATGTGGCATGCCACATAAGCACCTACTCCCTTCGTTCGGAATTACTTGTCGCAGAAATGGATTCTAGACATATTTTAGTTCTAGATACATCTATTTCCGAGACAAGTAATTCCGAATGGAGGGAGTACTTGTTAGATAATCTCTAGCAGACCCCTTAGCCGTCCTCCCTGAGCCTTGTTGACCTCGCCATCATCATCTATGTGAGCTCCGTTCCTCCTTCCCCTCTCTCTCGTGCCCTCTGATGCTCTTGCACGACGATGGCATACGACAGCGGTGAACTGCAGCGAGCCGCCCGGTTCAGCCCGAGCCAGAGTGCTGCCGGTCCTGTCCTGGAATACTTCGGCCGTTAGTCCGGGCCGGAGATGTCGTGCTCGAGGACGGTCCAAAGGCTACTCTGACTGGCATCCAGACACAGGAAATGAGCATTGGCGAGGTATCCCACAAGCTGCTTGATCTCAAATTTGATATGGGTTATAGACATGTTTTTTTCCGTTGCAACACACATGTATATTTTGCTAGTGTTAGAACGATTAAATTTCTTTCTCTGTTTCATCATCCTTCGCCCATCCATCTGCTCGACTTTGGCAACATGGATTGGGCGATAGGGACATGCGAGGATTTGTTTCTCCTGTTGCAACGCATCGCACGGGCACATTCACTAATAGAAAAAAGCAAATTTAACCAAATATTCAAGGAAATGATGGTATATTATATCCTAGTGTTACTAAAACAACCCTAACTTCCCCCTCATAATTTTACATTTTTCAAGTGCAATCACAGCTTTTGCTATCATCTATTTACAGTTACTTTGGTATGGTGATTCGACCGCCAGGATTGAAGCTCCTTTGCAACCTTACGCTTACTTTGGGAACATCCAGCCGTTAAGGTAACGGAGAATTCCTCCAAAGCCGCAGCCTTTGAAAGTAGAAACTTTGCAAGCATCTTTTCGAGTTGCAGCCCTCTGTACATCCCAATGTTAATTCTTCTCAGTTTATCATCCAAGCAGCTGATCTGCATTGGCCAGAAACCAATATCAGTCACCTGGCTACTATAGTCGACCCCATCCTCAAGGACATTGTTCTCAAGCTCGATATCTGATTCGCTATCAGACGAGTACTCCTTTGGAGTCTCAGGAGCCATAGGAAACATCGACAGCACTTCCAAGTTCTGGGTGTGACAAAGCAAGACGGCAACTGACCGGATGTCGTGATGGTCGCGCAGGCAGCACCGGAGGCCCAACCGCCTAAGATGCTCTATGCAGGGCGCCACATGTTTGACTTTGATCAAGCTGCTATAGTAAGCCATTGATGGGCGGAAGGAAAGGTGAAGGTACGCCAGTTTGGTGCACTGTTTGATGAGCTTAGTGGCAGGAGCAAATTCTGCTGGTTCTTTTCCGGAGAGGTCTTCACAGATTTCAACTGTCAGCGCCGTGACTCCGGCATGGTTTGCAAGCTTGAAGAGCGACTTGCGAGGAAGGCCGCCTTTGTAGTGCAGCGACCGGAGGCAGGAGCTGCTCAGCTTGATGCGCGTGGCATTGTGGCAGCAGATCATGGCGAAACTCCGCAGGTGGGCGCTGGCCACCGTGATTTTCGTGAGGCTCGGGCACTCCTGCAGCGTCAGGTCAGCGAGGCGTGGGCAGTTGGAGAGCAGGTGCTGCAGCAGCCCTTTGGGGTCCATGATCCTGGCGAGGCAGAGCGTCTCCAGGGATGCCATGGAGACGGTTCCGTGCACATCGAGCCTCCAGTTGACGAGGCGTAGGCGGCGAAGCGTGCGGCACCGGAATAGATGGTTCTGCGTCTTGGTATAGCCGTTCCGTTCGTAGATTTCAAAGTCCGCAGATGCCCTCTCCGAAGAGCCGTAGGGGCAGAGCCTGCGCTGGGAGAGGTGCCCGTACCTGAGCTTGACGTCGATGTCCTCGGCGCCGGAGGACACGGCGGAGCCGATCCACTGGTCGAGCAGGTCATTGGATGGGTTGAAGATGTCGAGGCGGAGGGTGCGGATGGGCGCCGAGGGGTCCTTGCCGAGGATCGCCCCCGTCACCTTGTGGGCGAAGCAGACCGGGAGGTCGAGGTCCTCCTCGCTCATATTGTTACGCCCATAATCGCCTTTGCCGGGGTCGGTGAGGTCGACGGTGGTGACGCGGGCTGGGACGTCGCGCCATCGGCGGGAGAGCGCGCTGGTGCGCACGGCCTCCTCGGACGGGAGCTGGGAGAGGATGTGCTGGATCATCTCGTCGGGGAGAGTGCTCAGCCGGTCCGCCTGCCTGCGCCGCTTCATCTTCGTCGAGGCGTCTATGGACGAGACGAGACGGGAGGCGTGCCGTGCGTGTGTGCCGAAAACCTAAGCAAACCCTCGATATTTGACGAGGAGTTTTGGAGTGGGAGGAGATTTCTGTTTAGATTTCTTTCTTTTGCATGCACGGCACCGCCTATGGAAATCCTCGATATATCGCTGCTTTGGTAGGCGTCCGCTACGGATCGATCTCCTCATTAACTTGGACAAATCTCGTCGGAACGGTGGATCGACATGGCCCCACCATCACGCAAGAAGCGGTCGTCGTCGTCGCCGTCGTCGGGGCAGCGAGATCGCATCAGCGGCCTCCCCGACAGCGTGCTGGGCCACGTCCTCTCCTACCTCCCCAACAAGGAAGCCGGCCGTGCGGCCGCGCTTGGCTGCCGGTGGCGCGACATCTTCTGCAGCGTGCACACCATCTCCTTCGAGGAGGAAGAGGGCGAGAGGGAAACCGACTGGGACACCTTGTACTACGAGGCCGAGGAGCAGAGGAGCTGCAGCGTTGAGCTGATCGACACTATCAGCGCTGCGCTCCTCCGCCGCCGCTGCCGGTATGGCAGCACGGGCACGGCCACCGGTCTCCCCGTGCCGCTGCGCAGCCTCCGCTTCGCCTTCGACCGCTACGACATTTGGGACAAGGCCGCGGTCGACCAGTGGCTCTTTGACGTGCTACGCCACGCCGAGAAGGAGCTCCACCTCGACCTGCGCTTCTTCATCGGCCCGATCTGCCCACGCGAGGACGACGATGAAAAGGGGAGCGATAATGAGGACTGGGGGTATGTCCTTCCGAGAAGGCTCTACTCCTGCACCGTCGTACGAACGCTATGCCTTGGCCATTGCAAACTGAACCTACCGGAGGCTATCAACCTGCCGTTCCTCGAAACCCTGCGTCTGACAGGTATCCTCGGTGATGACTCCGGCGAAACCATCCAAAAACTCATCTCGGGTTGTCCCTGCATTGCCGACCTGACGCTGGAAGCCAACAATAGTCTCAAAAAGGTCTTCGTTCTCGACAAATGCCTCCGAAGGTTCGCTCTCCGCTGCTGCCACGACTTGACGAAAGTAAGCATCGACGCGTCGGAGCTGAGGTCCATGGACTACAGCGGCGCCATGCCCGAGGAGTCCTTGCTATCTCTGCACGGCTCACCGGCAATATCCTCCTGCACCATCAACTTTTGCAAGGTGATGCCCACGAAGTCGGAGTTCGCCCGGTTCAGAAGGTTCCTCAAAAAGGTCTCGCCCTCAAAGCACCTGCGTCTGCACCACCGTGGTTTGGACACTCGATTCTTCGCGGTGTTCCCCTCGTTTCCTAGCCTGACGCGGCTCGAGCTACATGGCCCCATCAGAAGCAGCGACATGGTCGATGCGGTCCGGAGGATACTGGAGCAGACGCCCAACCTGGAGGTTCTGTCGCTCGACATGGATGACCTGGAGCGAAGAGAAAAGGAGGAAGAGGAGGAGGAGGAGGCCATGTACCCGGAGCGGTTCAACAGAAGAGGCGTGGATGATGATCAAGAGCAGCACCATCAGTCCTCGGATAATCTTGTGGAGCTCAGAGTTCCCAACCGGTCGAGTTTTTCCATGCGGTGCTTGCGGCGTCGAGTGAAGGAGATCAACATGGCTAGCTACCGCTGTGACGTGCAGCATAGGGAGCTGGCCAGCCTGCTGTTCCGCAACGCGCTTGTGCTTGAAAGGATGTGTGTCGCGTTTGTGAAAAAGGGGCCGTCCGAGTTGCAGGCTGAGCTCACGAAGGAGATCGAGGGCTGGCTAGTGGGCGAACCAGAAAAGAGTTTCAAGTGATTTATCCGTAGATAGATGTTTATTTTCTCTTCTTCTGGTTAATTTTCCTTTTTTGTTGTTGAGGATGTCATGTTATCTTTGGGCGAGACATCTCTTGGATTTAGTAGAAGAGCGAGAGAGAAACTCCTGCTCATGGTTTGGATTTTGAGCCATTCGGTTAACTGGAAGCCGCACATATAAGTTTTGGTTTGCTAATTCCTAGTCGCCTGAAAATTTCCTACTGGTTCTCAAAACAAAAATTGTACAGTCAATTGAGACATACGTAACATTTGGTTAAAACGATTCTACATTTTTTGCATTGGATAAACAAATTTCTTTGAGTTAATTGTATTTTCTAGTCACCGGTAAGCTGCACGTGCAGCACATGTCTCTGCAGTGGCGTGTCGGTGCGACGACTTATTTTGAGCAGTACATGTCGAGGCGGCAACCCTGAGAGCTTTGCAAGTTCGACGACATGGACCTTGTGTTGTGTAGGTTGCAACCATTGCAGGCATGTGGAATGATTCTTTTCTTCGCCGCGGGAGAATGCCTAATGATTTTTTTCCCGCAATGATGGAAAAGCGGCTTGTTCGTTAGAGCAAGTCCCCCAACTAGTGTTTGTTAGGTTGGCTTTTGTTGTGGCACTCGACATGCTATCAAGAGTGGGCTCAGTCCTGTGTATTTACAGTATTCTAGACTGGGCTTGGCCCTTTTATTTTGGTTTTCTCACTTTTTTCATGATTAACTGGACAATCTTCTGCTTAATGAATGAAACGAGAAAGCTTTTTTGCTTCGTGTTTGAATTTATTTCACAAGAGTAGACCAATGAGGATAGATGCCATCAACTAGGTAATATTCCTTGTTGCAATGGTGGCCACTGACCTCAAAGTTGACCTCCGGGGAGTGTCCTTCCGCAAGCTTTGCAAACACCGGAGACCGCTGAAGAACACTAATATCATTATGAGAACCACCCATGCCGAAGAAAGAATGCCATATCCAAAGATCTTGTGAAGCCACAGCTTCAAGACAAGAATAACAGTGGCACCTTTCACATGCCCCTTGTACTGCCCCTGTCAAGTAAGTGGACAGTTCTTCCACTTTCAGTGCATACAATCTATTCTACTAAGTATGCCCGGAAAGCCCCTCTCGGCATTGATCGCCAACAACCTCTCTGTATCAGCGACAATTGGCTCTCTGAGGTACTCCGGGCCGAACACTTCCACCACGGCTAGAGCAGAGATGGGAAATTGGGGAGTGGCCAATTCAGAAAATATCTTCGTATAGAGGTATTTTCTAGGTAATTACCGCTAGAGCAGACTAGATTGGTCTCTTTTTTTTCAGCCAAAAACATTATGCTAACCAATCAGTTGACAGATTCTCACCAACAAACTTTGCTGTACTGATATGAAAAATAAGAGTTAGAGGGGATAATTTACTCTAAGCCGTCCAAAATTTTAGTCAAAAATTGATCATCCAATTGGGGGTGGATTAACGAGCAGAAAATCCTGCTCGGCTCGGCTCGTTCGAAGCTCGTTAAGCTCGCGAACGCTCGTTAACAAATTATAATGTGTTATGATATACAGGATAAATGTGTAGGTATGGTTTTTAAGATGAAATATCGTGACTACAAAAAGAAATGCAGTAGTTTATTGCCTCATATGTCGATTAGATTGAATAGATGGGCTGATGTGCTACAAAAAGTTTGTCATGTAAAATGAAAATATGTGTTGTGTTGTTACTAATGAGCTTAATTAACGAGCTACTCATGAAACTCGTTAGTTCGTTCGTTAAGCTTAACGAGATGAAATCAATGATTGACTCTGTTCATTAAGAATCGAGCTACGAGCTTAATGAGCCGAACTATCGAGCGCTCATTAAGCTCGCGAGCTATGAGCTTTTGGTCCAGCCCTACATCCAATGGTTGTGCTATCATACCCTATCACTTATTCATTTATAGCCTTTTTCTGTACTTAATGTCACTAAATTTCTTAACTTTTCTGTATAGATAACAACATATCATACTTGATTGTCTTGCGTGCTTGCAATATGCATGTGTTTGGTTATACACTTTTCTCAAAAAGGGTGTATAATTTTAACATGATTTCTACTTGCTCATCAAACTCATAATTTTAACATGTATATATTACTATCTTTGTGCTCATCAATAATATTTGAGTAAGAAAACAAAAATATAAGAAAATTTGCTTTCCAAATGTGTTCAGAACTGAATTCATTTTGATTTTTGAATTATGTTAGTCGAACGTGATTCACATGTACTCAATTATAGTCTCGCCAGAAAACTTCTTCCTCCTATTTGGTGGTGGCGAGAGGGCGATAACGAATGCTACGGCGCAGCAGCCCCAATAACTGCACAATATCAATTAACTGCTGATCAAAGTTGAATAATGTATAGACGATCCAAAGACATCTTATATACTCTCAAAAGAATATAGTGATATATATTCATATAGAGAAGTTCCTACTGCCAGCCATTTTCATTGGAGCTGGAAATTCCTAAATATTGAGAGTGTGGATGAGAGTGCTAAAGATGCAGATAGAAAAGCCCCTATGGAACAGTTTACACGCTAGCCAGTGCAGTTTAGTCATTAGCCATCGCAACTTCGGCGATTTTGTTCATATAAGCATGAGATTGATTCCCACTAATGCAGGTTTGGAACCCCTAGAAACTCTGCCATCACTGATGTTAGTGTTTAGTTCTGTATCATGTTATGTTTCTCGCTGTTTGGTGTGTGAAGAACAAAAGTCTTATCAGAAATGTTTCTCACCGTTCGTAATGCGAAGAATATATGTTCTCTATGACTTGAGAGAATGCCCTGATTGTTAAATTGTTGTGTTTAAAAAGGTGATCCAAGACTCCCAAGTTATGAGCGTCGTACTCTGTTTCCGTTTGGCCCACTGGGCGCTGGCTGTAATGACGGCAGGACGCGAGCTGAAGTTTGAATCGGTAGTTGCTAGCAGCAAGCACTGAAGCTGTCGGGCAGAGCATCTCTACTGTGGCAAAGGGGGAAAAAAATACTACAATAAAATGCTCACTCCCTCTGTTTCCAGTAATAAGTTTATTTTTAGTTTTTTTGCATGTCAAATTAAATTATCTGAAGTTTAATCAAATTTATACAGCAATTTACCAAAATATCTGACCGTGGTTAATTCTTGTGAAATCAGAAATTTGTTTTCTTATACTTGCATAATGGGACAGATGGAGTATCTCTAATTCCAAGATAAACATCAAGAGAAATTTCCTTCAAAGACATAACATGATAAGATGTCTCCGTCCCCAAACAACAAACACATAAATAAAATACATAGTTTCCTCTCTCCTGAAAGATGGTATAGACCTTTATGAGTTCCTTCCTCCAAACATCAATGGCCACTTCCTTGCCTTGAACGGATGAACATACCCGCACTTTTTTGTTCCCTTTTCACAGAATGGTAAGGACCCCGCTGAACCCCTTCTTCCAAAGTTTAGCAAACGCCAACGCCCTACCATCACGCATGTATCCCTGTGCTGCCTTCAGAGATGGAATCAATCAGTCATGCCCCATCACCGGGCAATGATCACTGGTAGAAAAAAGGCCTGTTGTCCCGGTTCATAAGGGCCTTTTATCCCGGTTCCTGAACCGGGACTAAAGGGTCGGTACTAATGCCCTGTCCCTTTAGTCCCGGTTCAATCCAGAACCGGGACGGATGGACCTCCACGTGGCCTGTGCGCGGAGTCCAGGCAGGAGACCCTTTGGTCCCGGTTGATGGCACCAATCGGGACCAATAGGCATCCACGCGTCAGCATTTCTGTGGCTGGGATTTTTGTTTTTTTTTTTGAAAGGGGGGGGGGTTGGGGGTTTTGGGGGGTTAATTTAGGTGTTTCATATATTGTGTTAGCTAGCTATAATTAATAGAGAGAAGTGTCCTCTCTTATGTCCGTGCTTGGTCGACGCTACGTACTATACATACGTATAGAGAGGACTAGACACGCTAGCTAGCTTGTAAGCAAACGAAGGAAACAGAAGATCGTCATGAACATATATGCATACAGAGAGAAGTGATATCGACCACCTCTCCTTCTCCGAGAGATTGGTCGAACAACAAGTTCTCGTATATCTATCCGACACTACCGGCTACATATATACAATAATTATCTCTTACAAATATAATCATACGGACTCATGGTCCACATAGTATTCACCGTGTTCAGCGATCACGTGGTCAAGAAAGAATGCCGCCAATTCCTCTTGAATTGCTCGCATGCGAGCTGGTGCTAAGAGTTCATCCCGCTTCCAAAACATCTAATTTGAAGAAGGGGGTCAATACATATATATATGAATGAATGAAACTCAACACAAATGATGGTAATAAAATAAAATTGTGAATGTTGTTATTTACGTACTTCATATTGTTCGTCAGTGTAGCCCCTCTCACAGGTCGTGTGGCGGATGGACTCGCAAACATAGTATCCACAGAAATCATTCCCTTATTCCTACCACAACCACTTTACAAAAAATAGAGGTCAATCAAACTGATAAGCAAGAATGCCAAATGGTATTGATGAAACTAGCGCTTGAATCAATAGGAGATGCGCGGAACATGCTACTATAGTACTTACTTTCGGGTGTCTAAATTGCAGCTTCTTCGGGAGTCCTGGAGCTTTTTTGGAGAATTTTATCCAAACCCTGCCAGATAAAGAAAACAATTATTTGATATATCAGGAAATGAACAAAGTTGATGATATGGTGGATAATGATCGATTTAACTTACTTCTCGAGCATTTGAGTCATGTCCGCATAGTCCTGGGGATCTTTTCGTCTTGAGTCTAAGACGGTTACTAGTCCCTGCTCAAGCTTAATCTCTAGGAGAATATAGTGGTAACTGCACACACATGCATAACTCATCAATTACATTACTATAACCTTGACTAATATATAAGGGAAACCGAATACGTACAAGACAGTAACACTCACCTGAAGTTGTAAGGAAAGAGTATTATATCTTTGTTTTCATTTATTACCAACGATCGTAGCAAGTTGGCCTCGGTATCTGCGACATGAAATTTAACCTGAGTTGCATCTATGAGATATGTGTTAATGAACCCAATATCACCGACTTGTCTTTTCTTCAATTCGGCGATCTTCAATCTGCATAATATAGTGAGGATGATTATAAATACATGCAATGAAAGAGCTGAGCTATATAGAGAGACTTAATGACAGAAGTAGTACTACTTACAGACAGTAGCAGGTGACCGTTGTTTTATCGAGGGCCAATTGATTAAAAAACTGAAAGAACTCCTCAAATGGAACAGGCAATAGTTCAATTCCAACGAGGTCATGCTCCTTTTTAACTTTCACATACAAAGTACTCCTCCCCCCAGAGTCTCTGCAGATTTTCAAGTACCAATCATGCAATCTTCGCATCATCGTTGATAGAGATCTTTCATCTTTGACGAGAGGCTTCCCGTACTCGTATCTTTGTATCTGCACCTCCATGAAATCATAATGTACATCATCGGGCAGGTAATCGCCAAGATTGGTATAACCGGGCACCATCCTCGGATCATTAGCGACGTTGTCGCTAGGCACCTTGAGCGGGGGGCACGATTGCTTCGCTTGTTCGCCGAGCTGGGCAATTTGTTTCCCAGCTCGTCGTTCTTTCAGCCTTTGATCACTGACAGTACTTCCCGACTGCTCCGCTTCGGCAAATTCCTTTCCAATAATGCGCTCATAGTTTCCTTTCGGCGGAGACTTGGGTGGTTTTGTCAGGGCAGCCAGAGTGCGCTTTGCTTTCACCGGATCTACCTTCTCCTCCGGAGGTGGATGTTTCTTTGCTTTCACCCCTTCAAAGTAGTTCCTCACTTCTTCTCGTGCGATCTCGGCGTTCTCCTCCGGGGTCCTCTCGTATGGTAACTTCTCTGGAGTCTTCAGAGAAGGACCGAATTTGTATTTCCTCCCGCCTCTGGCTGTACTGCTAGACGCCGGCAGAGCAGACGGAGCGGTTGTCTTCTTTACTTGCTTACGAGGCGGAGGAGAAGGACTACGACGCGCCGGAGCAACCGGAGCGGCGGCAGGTCTCTTCTGCCCTTGCTGACGAGGCGGAGAAGGAGGAGGCTGGCTGCTCGGGCGCGTCGGCGCAGGCGGAGAAGGAGGTGGAGTGCCGCCACGCGCCGGAGAAGGAGCCGGTCGAGTGCCTTGATCGTCACTCGCCGGAGGAGGAGGCGGTGGAGGAGGCGGAGTGCCCTGACTCGCCGGAGGAGGAGGCGGAGTGCCCTGACTCGCCGGAGGAGGAGGCGATGGAGGAGGCGGAGTGCCCTGACTTGCCGGAGGAGGAGGCGGAGTGCCCTGACTTGCCGGAGGAGGAGGAGGAGGCGGAGGCGTCCAGTTCGGAAGGTTGATGAGCTCCTTCCGCCATAGGCATGGAGTCTTCAGAGCAGACCCCAGCCTAGTCTCCCCTTTATCGGTAGGGTGGTCAAGCTGGAGGTCCTCAAATCCCTCCGTTATTTCATCCACCATCACCCTAGCATATCCTTCTGGAATCGGCCGGCAGTGAAAAGTTGCGCCGGGTTCAGTAGGATAAACAGAGCCAACAGCCGCCTTGACCTTCAAATTCATCCATTGCGTCATAAGGTGGCAATTTTGAGACTCCGTGATAGCATCCACGGGATAGCTGGCAGGAGCCGTCAAGGCATGCTCCGGCTGAAGCAGCTCGGTGGAAGCCACGCTGCTTCTCCGCTGAGATGGCGGGGTAGCTTCGGGGGAAGCTTCGGCAGTTCGTTTGCTGGGATTTGCTTCTCGTTCCTCTATCGCTTGTACCCTTGCTTGCAGCGCCTGCATTTGGGTCTGCTGCACTTTTTTCCTCCTCTCGTGGCTTTTGTGCCTGCGTCCGGAAACCCAACCTTCCACGGAATGGAGCCTGGCGTGCCTCGTGTCCGTCCAGGGTGCTCAGGATTCCCAAGGGCCATTGTGAGCTCGTCGTTCTCTCTGTCTGGAAAGAACGTCCCTTGCTGCGCTGCTTCGATATAGTGCTTAAGCCTCTTGACTGGTATTTCCATTTGCTCGTCGTCCAAATGCACTTTCCTGATACAGGGTCCAAGGTTCCGCCAGCCCCGAAGAACCAAGTCCGGCAACGGTCTGGTCAGTTAATTGTCTCTGGTTCGATCCCTTTATCAACCAGATCATTCTCAGTCTTGGCCCACTTAGGCCGGGCTACGAGGTAGCCACCTGACCCCGTGCGATGGTGATGCTTCTTCTTTGTAGCATTTTGCTTGTTTGTCGCCAACATCTTCTTACTCTTTTCTGATGTCTTGTGGGCCACAAATGCGGGCCAGTGATCTCTGATCTTCTCATATCTGCCCTTGAATTCTGGTGTCTCTTTATTTTCGACAAACTTATTCAGCTCTTTCTTCCACCTCCTGAATAGTTCTGCCATCCTCTTAAGAGCAAAAGACTTGATTAATTGCTCTTTAACTGGCTTCTCCGGATCATCCTCTGGCGGTAGGGTGAAATTTGACTTCAGCTCAGTCCAAAGATCATTTTTCTGCATATCATTGACATAAGACACCTCAGGGTCTTCTGTAGCCGGCTTTAACCATTGCTGGATGCTGATCGGGATCTTGTCCCTAACCAAAACCCCGCACTGGGCAACAAATGCGCTCTTTGTCCGGAGGGGTTCAATCGGTTGGCCATCGGGCGCGATTGCTATGATCTCAAACTTTTCATCCGAGCTCAACTTTTTACTCGGGCCTCGTCTCTTTACCGAAGTTGTGCTCGATCCGGAGGGCTAGAAAAAAGAACAAAGACTTAATCAATATGTGTACATACCAAAACAATGAATGCATCAATTAGCTAGTCAGCAGAAGCTTAACTAATATATATACGTGGCCGGACTCGGTTCGGTCACCGGAGACGTCATCACGGTCTCCTTCTTGCACCAGCATTGGGTCACCGGAGCCGTCCTCACGGTCTCCTTCTTGCACCGGCATACGGTCACCGGAGCCATCATAATCATAGCCAGCTGCTTCTAGACCATCGGTGTCGTTGAGAAACAACGAGAAGGCGGCATTACTTCCTCGTGCGATTATGTCCCCCAACAACTCTTCTTGTACTTCGTCTCGGGCGGTGTCCATAGTTTCTACAAATATTGACAAGATGGCAATTATTATTCAAACATGACAGATGGATATATTAGTGGCAAACGTAGAACTAATATTAATTAGTGGCCTCGACGCTACTTCTCTAGGGTTTGGGGTGGCCTCGACGCTGCTTCTCTAGGGTTTGGGGTGGCCTCGACAACGCTTCAAGGATAAAAAAAGAAGAGGAAGATGAAAAAAAGAGGAGAAGAAAGAATAGAGGAGTAAGAACTCCTATATTCTTTCTTCTCCTCTTTTTTTCTTCTTCTTCCTCTTTTTTTTATCGGGAACGAGGGTCGTCGAGGGTCATCGAGCGATAGAGGAAACCCTAAATAGCAAGTATCGTGGGTGTGAGATACATGTGGCCGTCGGTGTCAGACACTACATCCACGTCCCACAAGTGACGTGGGCGTCGAAGCCCGCGTCACTTGTGGGACGTGGATGTAGTGTCCGACACCGACAGCCACATGTATCTCACATCGACAATACTTGCTATTTAGGGTTTCCTCTACCGCTCGGCGACCCTGACCCTCAACGACCCTCGTTCCCGATAAAATAAAGAGGAAGAAGAAGAAAAGAGAAGAAGAAATCTTTCTTCTCCTCTTTTTTTTCTTCTTCTTCCTCTTTTTTTTCTTTTCTTCTTCTTCCTCTTTATTTTATCGGGAACAAGGGTCGCCGAACGGTAGAGGAAACCCTAAATAGCAAGTATCGTGGGTGTGAGATACATGTGGCCGTCGGTGTCGGACTACATCCACGTCCCACAAGTGACGCGGGCTTCGAGTTTCCTCTACCGCTCGGCGACCCTCGACGACCCTCGTTCCCGATAAAAAAAGAGGAAGAAGAAGAAAAAAAAGAGGAGAAGAAAGTTTCTTCTCCTCTTTTTTTCTTCTTCCTCTTCTTTTTTTATCCTCTTCTTCCTCTCATGTTCGACGACCCTCGACCCCTCGGCGACCCTAGACCCCCTCTCGACCCCCTCATGTCGAAGTTATCGGGTAGGGGGCATATCGACAATGACATACCCAATACATACATACATACATATCACATGCATCCATACATATATGAACAAAATTAATATCTACTAATTAACAACCTAAATAAAAAAACTAATACATATAGGAAGAATAAGAAAAAAGAAGAGAAGAAAGAATAGAGGAGAAGACTTCCTCTTCTTCCTCTCCTCTTCTTCTCCCTCTTCTTCCCCTTCTTCCTCGCCTCTCTCATGAATGTCCGATGTTCTCGACCCTTGACCCCCTAAACTAGTTCTCAATCCTCAACCCCCTAAACTAGTTCTCGACCCCCCTCATGTCGAAGTTATCAGGGAGGGGGTATATCGACCCCCCCTCATGTCGAAGTTATCGGGGAGGGTTATATCGACCCCCCCTCCTGTCGAAGTTAACGGGGAGGGGGTATATCGACAATGACATACATACATGGAAAAAAATGCTATCCATCTATACATACATAGCCACATACATATATACATGGAAATAATGCTATGAAAAAAATATGAACAAAAAAAATAATATTATCGGGGAGGGGGTATATCGACCCTCCTCGTGTTGAAGTTATCGGGAGGGGGTATATCGACCCCCCCACGTGTCGAAGAAAAAAAAGAAGAAGAAAAGAGTAGAAGAAGAAAGGAATAGAGGAGAAAAGAGAAAATAGAATATATATATTCTATTTTTCTCTTCTTCTCCTCTATTCCTTTCTTCTTCTCCTCTTCTTTTTCTTCTTTTTTCTTCTTCTTATTTATTTCTCCTCGTCTTCCTCTCCCCTCTTCTTCTCCTTTCTTGCCTAATTCATTGTTCATATGAATATACAAACATTTGCATATTTACAATAATTAATATCACCAAAAAAATCTATGAACAGAAAAAAATCCTAATTTTTCTAAAAAACTATCTTTTGCATATATACATGAACATATATATACACAGAGAATATATATACATATATATAAAAAAACAAGCATATATAAGAAAAAAAGCATATATATGAAAAAAATGGTAGCTAGGGAGGGCGCCGGCCGGACCAGGAGGACCGTGGGTTCGGCGGCGAGGATGGCGACGGGGCAGTGGGTGCGCGCTCGGGGTAGGGGGCGCGGGCGACGGCGACGGCGGGCCGGGGCGGCGCGCGTCAGGGAAGGGGACGACGCGGGCGACGGCGGGGGCGGGCCGGGGCGGCGCGTGTCGGGGCAGGGGCGCGGGCGACGGCGATGACGGGGGCGGGCCGGGGTGGGCGGCGTCGGGGCAGCCTGGCGGCGTCGGCGGCGTCGGGGGCGGCAACTGCAAGATGAGAGTGAAAATTTCCTAAGTGTGGGCTTATATAGCAGAGCCTTTAGTCCCGGTTCGTAGCAGCAACCGAGACTAAAGGTGGGCATTAGTCCCGGTTGGGGCCACCAACCGGGACCAAAGGCCTCTTTTCAGCAGCCCAAAGGGCGGGAAGCGGCGGCCTTTGGTCTCGGTTGGTAGCACTAACCGGGACTAAAGGGGGGCATTGGTCACGGTTTGTGCCACGAACCGTGACCAATGCCCCCTTTAGTCCCGGTTGCTGGCACCAACCGGGACCAAAGGCCTTGTGCTGCTGCGGCGTCGAAAGTTTAGTCCCACCTCGCTAGTTGAGAGGGGTGCGCAGTGGTTTATAAGCCCCACTGCCGCCCCCCTCTCGAGCTTCTCTCCATTGCAGGCTTACGGGCCTAATTGTCACTGCTATGCATGTGGGCCTACTAGGCCTCCTGCGGGCCTGAATCCTTGCCCTTGGATGGGTTTCTAGTCGTATTCAGGCCGTGGGGGCCCAGTAGGTGGCACATTTTTTGGTTTTTTGTTGCTTTATTTATTTTATTTTCTTTTGTTTTTTGCTTCATTTTTTAATTCTTTATGCTTTTAGTTTTAGAAAAATTATAAACTTTTTAATTCTTTTATTTTATTTTAATTCTTTTATTTTGTTTCTACTTACAACAAAATACTTATTGTTGCTATTTTTTCCAGTTTTTTTGTTTTGTTTTCTGCATTATTTATTTTCTTTTGTTTTTTGCTTTATTTTTTTATTCTTTTTTGCTTTTAGTTTTAGAAAAATTATAAACTTTCTGTTAGTGCCATTATTTTTCAAATTTGAAAACACTTTTTTAGTTTTTTTGTTTTCTTTGTTGCTTTATTTATTTTATTTTGTGATTAACTTTACTATAAAAATATTTTTTTCTAGTTTATTTGATTTGTTTTTTGCATTATTTATTTTCTTTTATTTTTTGCTTTAATTTTTAATTCTGTTTGCTTTTTGTTAGTGTCATTAGTTTTAGAAAAATTATAAACTTTATGTTAGTGCCATTAGTTTTCAAATTTGAATAGTTAAAATTTCAATTCTTTGAAATTTGTGTGAATCACAAGTTTGTGATTAACTTACTAAAAAAATGAGAATAAATGCGCTTATAGAGAAAATTCAACCTAAATTCATAGTAAATTTCTATGAATTTCAGAGAAATTCACTCTGAATTTAGGTTAAACTTTTCTCTATTAGGACATCTATTTTCACTTTGAGAGGAGCTCAACAAGGCAGAGAGGGAAGGGCTTATAAACCGGTGTGAGCCCCCTTCGGTTGGCGAGGTGGGACTAAACTCTGCCCGCAACGAGGACAAACCCTTTAGTCTTCGGTTGGCCAAGGACTATTTGGTAATTTTAGGTTATTTTTAATATATGTTCTAATCAAAAACAAATTTTGTTATTTTTTTGCTATTAAATTCTTTTTTCTATTAATGTGTTGAACAAAAAATACTTTCTGAATTTAAGTTGCATAAATTTTATATAAGTTTAGTTTCAAAAATACTAGAGGTTTATAAAAACTTTTTAGTTGATTCCTTTTGCTTTTTTGAGCTATAAGACCCTGAAATTGAAAAGCATTTCAAATGAACTCCGAAAAGGTTGAAAGTTGGCATGGTATCATCATTTCACCCACATAGCATGTGCAACAAAGTTGAGATGGTTACGGCAAAAACTGGATGCACTTCGTGTACAAAACGGACAATCTCTTTCGAAGTATCAGGGTTTCGGACGAAAGATCATATGTTACAAAGGGATTTCATTTTCTTGAACTTATTTGAACTCCATATTTTTCTGTGTTCAAAATGCACCATTCAAAGACATATCATCAATTTTCAACCCTTACTGACTTCATTTGTTATTTTCATGCATTTACTGATTTTTTTTGAGCTATAAGACCCTGAAATTGAAAAGCATTTCAAATGAACTCCGAAAAGGTTGAAAGTTGGCATGGTATCATCATTTCACCCACATAGCATGTGCAAAAAAGTTGAGATGGTAACGGCAAAAACTGGATGCACTTCGTGTACAAAATGGACAATCTCTTTCGAAGTATCAAGGTTTCGGACGAAATATCATCTGTTACAAAGGGATTTCATTTTCTTGAACTTATTTGAACTCCATATTTTTTCTGTGTTCAAAATGCACCATTCAAAGCCACATCATCAATTTTCAACCCTTTCTGACTTCATTTGTTATTTTTCATACATTTACTGATTTTTTTGAGCTATAAGACCCTGAAATTGAAAAGCATTTCAAATGAACTCCGAAAAGGTTGAAAGTTGGCATGGTATCATCATTTCACCCACATAGCATGTGCAACAAAGTTGAGATGGTTACGGAAAAAACTGGATGCACTTCGTGTACAAAACAGACAATCTCTTTCGAAGTATCAGGGTTTCGGACGAAAGATCATCTGTTACAAAGGGATTTCATTTTCTTGAACTTATTTGAACTCCATATTTTTTCTGTGTTCAAAATGCACCATTCAAAGCCACATCATCAATTTTCAACCCTTTCTGACTTTATTTGTTATTTTTCATGCATTTACTGATTTTTTTGAGCTATAAGACCCTGAAATTGAAAAGCATTTCAAATGAACTCCGAAAAGGTTGAAAGTTGGCATGGTATCATCATTTCACCCACATAGCATGTGCAACAAAGTTGAGATGGTTACGGCAAAAACTGGATGCACTTCGTGTACAAATCGGACAATCTCTTTCGAAGTATCAGGGTTTCAGACGAAAGATCATCTCTTACAAAGTTGGCATGGTATCATCATAATAGTTGCGGGAGAAAGTCTTCACTTTTTCTTCGCTTGTGTCATTTGCTTATTGCGCCGTAACCATGGATAATCTTCATCGTTTATCAGGATGCTTGGGTCAGCCTTGACATTGAAGGGAGGAATTTCATGAAACTTTTCATAATCTTCGGACATGTCTGTCTTGCAGTCCACTCCCAGGATGTCCCTTTTTCCTGAAAGAACTATGTGGCGCTTTGGCTCATCGTATGATGTATTCGCTTCCTTATCTTTTCTTTTTCTCGGTTTGGTAGACATGTCCTTCACATAGATAACCTGTGCCACATCATTGGCTAGGACGAACGGTTCATCAGTGTACCCAAGATTTTTCAGATCCACTGTTGTCATTCCGTACTGTGGGTCTACCTGTACCCCGCCGCCTGACAGATTGACCCATTTGCACTTAAACAAAGGGACCTTAAAATCAGGTCCGTAGTCAAGTTCCCATATGTCCACTATGTAACCATAATATGTGTCCTTTCCGCTCTCGGTTGCTGCATCAAAGCGGACACCACTGTTTTGGTTGGTGCTCTTTTGATCTTGGGCGATCGTGTAAAATGTATTCCCATTTATCTCGTATCCTTTGTAAGTCAATACAGTCAAAGATGGTCCCCTGGACAACAAGTACAACTCATCACAAACAGTGTTGTCACCTCTGAGACGTGTTTCCAACCAACTGCTGAAAGTCCTGATGTGTTCACATGTAATCCAGTCGTCGCACTGCTCCGGGTGTTTGGAGCACGGACTGTTCTTGTGTTCATCGACATACGGGGTCACCAAGGTAGAGCTCTGTAGAACTGTGTAGTGTGCTTGAGACCAAGAATATCCGTCCCTGCATATTATTGAGTCACTTCCAAGAGTGCCTTTTCCAGTCAGTCTCCCCTCATACCGCAATTTAGGGAGACCTATCTTCTTAAGGCCAGGAATGAAGTCAACACAAAACCCGATAACATCCTCTGTTTGATGGCCCATGGAGATGCTTCCTTCTGGCCTAGCACGGTTACGGACATATTTCTTTGGGACTCCCATGAACCTGTCAAAGGGGAACATATTGTGTAGAAATACGGGCCCCAGGATGACAATCTCGTCGACTAGATGAACTAGGACGTGCGTCATGATATTGAAGAAGGATGGTGGGAACACCAACTCGAAACTGACAAGACATTGCGCCACATCACTCCTTAGCCTTGGTACGATTTCTGGATCGATCACCTTCTGAGAGATTGCATTGAGGAATGCACATAGCTTCACAATGGCTAATTGGACGTTTTCCGGTAGAAGCCCCCTCAATGCAACCGGAAGCAGTTGCGTCATAATCACGTGGCAGTCATGAGACTTTAGGTTCTGAAACTTTTTCTCTGTCATATTTATTATTCCCTTTATATTCGACGAGAAGCCAATCGTGACCTTCATACTGAGCAGGCATTCAAAGAAGATTTCTTTCTCTTCTTTCGTAAGAGCGTAGCTGGCAGGACCTTTATACTGCTTCGGAGGCATGCCGTCTTTTTCGTGCAAACGTTGCAGGTCCTCCCGTGCCTCAGGTGTATCTTTTGTCTTTCCATACACGCCCAAGAAGCCTAGCAGGTTCACGCAAAGGTTCTTCGTCACGTGCATCACGTCGATTGAAGAGCGGACCTCTGGGTCTTTCCAGTAGGGTAGGTCCCAAAATATAGATTTCTTCTTCCACATGGGTGTGTGTCCCTCAGCGTCATTCGGAACAGCTAGTCCACCGGGTCCCTTTCCAAAGATTACGTGTAAATCATTGACCATAGCAAGTACGTGATCACCGGTACGCATGGCGGGCTTCTTCCGGTGATCTGCCTCGCCTTTGAAATGCTTGCCTTTCTTTCGACATTGATGGTTGGTCGGAAGAAATCGACGATGGCCCAGGTACACATTCTTCCTGCATTTGTCCAGGTATATACTTTCAGTGTCATCTAAACAGTGCATGCATGCGTGGTATCCTTTGTTTGTCTGTCCTGAAAGGGTACTGAGAGCGGGCCAATCATTGATGGTCACGAACAGCAACGCCTTAAGGTTAAATTCCTCCTGTCTGTGCTCATCCCACATACGTACACCGTTTCCATTCCACAGTTGTAAAAGTTCTTCAACTAATGGCCTTAGGTACACATCAATGTCGTTGCCGGGTTGCTTTGGGCCTTGGATGAGAACTGGCATCATAATGAACTTCCGCTTCATGCACATCCAAGGAGGAAGGTTATACATACATAGAGTCACGGGCCAGGTGCTGTGATTGCTGCTCTGCTCCCCGAAAGGATTAATGCCATCCGCGCTTAAAGCAAACCATACATTCCTTGGGTCCTTTGCAAACTCATCCCAGTACTTTCTCTCGATTTTTCTCCACTGCGACCCGTCAGCGGGTGCTCTCAACTCCCATCTTTCTTTCGGTTCTCACTGTGCCATCGCATCAACTTGGCATGCTCTTCGTTTCTGAACAGACGTTTCAACCGTGGTATTATAGGAGAATACCACATCACCTTCGCAAGAACCCTCTTCCTAGGGGGCTCGCCGTCAACATCACCAGGGTCATCTCGTCTGATCTTATTGAAGGAAATATGCCCTAGAGGCAATAATAAAGTTATTATTTATTTCCTTATATCATGATAAAAGTTTATTATTCATGCTAGAATTGTATTGACCGGAAACATAATACATGTGTGAATACATAGACAAACAGAGTGTCACTAGTATGCCTCTACTTGACTAGCTCGTTAATCAAAGATGGTTATGTTTCCTAACCATGGACAAAGAGTTGTCATTTGATTAACGGGATCACATAATTAGTTGAATGATCTGATTGACATTACCCATTTCATTAGCTTAGCACCCGATCGTTTAGTATGTTGCTATTGCTTTCTTCATGACTTATACATGTTCCTATGACTATGAGATTATGCAACTCCCGTGTGCCGGAGGAACACTTTGTGTGCTACCAAACGTCACAATGTAACTGGGTGATTATAAAGGTGCTCTACAGGTATCTCCAAAGGTACATGTTGGGTTGGCGTATTTCGAGATTAGGATTTGTCACTCCGATCGTCGGAGAGGTATCTCTGGGCCCTCTCGGTAATGCACATCACTTAAGCCTTGCAAGCATTGCAACTAATGAGTTAGTTGCGGGATGATGTATTACAGAACGAGTAAAGAGACTTGCCGGTAATGAGATTGAACTAGGTATTGGATACCGACGATCGAATCTCGGGCAAGTAACATACCGATGACAAAGAGAACAACGTATGTTGTTATGCGGTCTGACCGATAAAGATCTTCGTAGAATATGTAGGAGCCAATATGAGCATCCAGGTTCCACTATTGGTTATTGACCGGAGACGAGTCTCGGTCATGTCTACATTGTTCTCGAACCCGTAGGGTCCGCACGCTTAAGGTTTCGATGACAGTTATATTATGAGTTTATGAGTTTTGATGTACCGAAGGAGTTCGGAGTCCCGGATGTGATCACGGACATGATGAGGAGTCTCGAAATGGTCGAGACATAAAGATTGATATATTGGAAGCCTATGTTTGGATATCGGAAGTGTTCCGGGTGAAATCAGGATTTTACCGGAGTACCGGGAGGTTACCGGAACCCCCCGGGAGGTATATGGGCCTTAGTGGGCCTTAGTGGAAGAGAGGAGAGGTGGCCAGAGATGGGCCACGTGCCTCTCCCCCCCTTGGTCCGAATAGGACAAGCAGAGGGGGCCGGCCCCCCTTCCTCCTCTCTCTCCTATTTCCCCCCTCCATGAATCCTATTCCAACTAGGAAAGGGGGGAGTCCTACTCCCGGAGGGAGTAGGACTCCTCCTAGCGCGCCTCCTCTTGGCTGCCCCCCCCCCTTTGAGCCTTTATATACTGAGGCAGGGGCACCCCCTAGTGACACAAGTTGATCCACGTGATCATATTCTTAGCCGTGTGCGGTGCCCCTTCCACCATAGTCCTCGATAATATTGTAGCAGTGCTTAGGCGAAGCCCTGCGACATTAGTACATCAAGATCGTCACCACGCCGTCGTGTTGACGGAACTCTTCCCCGAAACTTTGCTGGATCGAAGTCTGGGGATCGTCATCGAGCTGAACATGTGCTAGAACTCGGAGGTGCCGTAGTTTCGGTGCTTGATCGGTCGGGCCGTAAAGACGTACGACTACATCAACCGCGTTGTCATAACGCTTCCGCTATCGGTCTACGAGGGTACGTAGACAACACTCTCCCCTCTCGTTGCTATGCATCACCATGATCTTGCGTGTACGTAGGAATATTTTTGAAATTACTACGTTCCCCAACAGTGGCATCCGAGCCTAGGTTTTATGTGTTGATGTTATATGCACGAGTAGAACACAAGTGAGTTGTGGGCGATGTAAGTCATACTGCTTACCAGCATGTCATACTTTGGTTCGGCGGTATTGTTGGACGAAGCGGCCCGGACCGACATTACGCGTACGCTTACGCGAGACCAGTTCTCCCGACGTGCTTTGCACATAGGTGGCTTGCGGGTGACAGTTTCTCTAACTTTAGTTGAACTGAGTGTGGCTACGCCCGGTCCTTGCGAAGGTTAAAACATCACCAACTTGACAAACTATCGTTGTGGTTTTGATGCGTAGGTAAGATTGGTTCTTGCTTAAGCCCGTAGCAGCCACGTAAAAACTTGCAACAACAAAGTAGAGGACGTCTAACTTGTTTTTGCAGGGCATGTTGTGATGTGATATGGTCAAGACATGATGCTAAATTTTATTGTATGAGATGATCATATTTTGTAACCAAGTTA
This sequence comes from Triticum urartu, assembly GCF_056163025.1. NCBI lineage: Eukaryota > Viridiplantae > Streptophyta > Magnoliopsida > Poales > Poaceae > Triticum > Triticum urartu. The sequence continues at coordinate 705,423,118 of NC_141874.1, forward strand.
TCGGCAACTGGCAGGAGCCATATGGTTGTCGCTTTATTGTATGCAATGCAATCGCGCTGTAATGCTTTACTTTATCACTAAGCGGTAGCAATAGTCATGGAAGCATAAGATTGGCGAGATGACAACGATACTACGATGGAGATCAAGGTGTCGCGCCGGTGACGATGGTGATCACGACGGTGCTTCGGAGATGGAGATCACAAGCACAAGATGATGATGGCCATATCATATCACCTATATTGATTGCATGTGATGTTTATCTTTTATGCATCTTATCTTGCTTTGATTGATGGTAGCATTATAAGATGATCTCTCACTAAATTATCAAGAAGTGTTCTCCCTGAGTATGCACCGTTGCAAAAGTTCTTCGTGCTGAGACACCACGTGATGATCGGGTGTGATAGGCTCTATGTTCAAATACAGCGGGTGCAAAACAGTTGCACACGCGGAATACTCAGGTTATACTTGACGAGCCATGCATATACAGATATGGCCTCGGAACACGGAGACCGAAAGGTCGAGCATGAATCATATAGTAGATATGATCAACATAGTGATGTTCACCAATGAAACTACTCCATCTCACGTGATGATCGGACATGGTTTAGTTAATTTGGATCACGTAATCACTTAGAGGACTAGAGGGATATCTATCTAAGTGGGAGTTCTTAAGTAATATGATTAATTGAACCTAAATTTATCATGAACTTAGTACCTGCTAAGTATCTTGCTTATGTATGTTTGATTGTAGATAGATGGCCCGTGCTGTTGTTCCGTTGAATTTTAATGCGTTCCTTGAGAAAGCAAAGTTGAAAGATGATGGTAGCAATTACACGGACTGGGTCCGTAACTTGAGGATTATCCTCATTGCTGCACAGAAGAATTACGTCCTGGAAGCACCGCTGGGTGCCAGGCCTGCTGCTGGAGCAACACCAGATGTTATGAACGTCTGGCAGAGCAAAGCTGATGACTACTCGATAGTTCAATGTGCCATGCTTTACGGCTTAGAACCGGGACTTCAATGACGTTTTGAACGTCATGGGGCATATGAGATGTTCCAGGAGTTGAAGTTAATATTTCAAGGAAATGCCCGGATTGAGAGATATGAAGTCTCCAATAAGTTCTATAGCTGCAAGATAGAGGAGAACAGTTCTGTCAGTGAGCATATACTCAAGATGTCTGGGTATTGTAATCACTTGATTCAACTGGGAGTTAATCTTCCGGATGATAGCGTCATTGACAGAATTCTCCAATCACTTCCACCAAGCTACAAGAGCTTCGTGATGAACTATAATATGCAAGGGATGAATAAGACTATTCCCGAGCTCTTCGCGATGCTGAAAGCTGCGGAGGTAGAAATCAAGAAGGATCATCAAGTGTTGATGGTCAACAAGACCACTAGTTTCAAGAAAAAGGGCAAAGGGAAGAAGAAGGGGAACTTCAAGAAGAACAGCAAGCAAGTTGCTGCTCAAGAGAAGAAACCCAAACCTGGACCTAAGCCTGAAACTGAGTGCTTCTACTGCAAGCAGACTGGTCACTGAAAGCGGAACTGCCCCAAGTATTTGGCGGATAAGAAGGATGGCAAGGTGAACAAAGGTATATGTGATATACATGTTATTGATGTGTACCTTATTAATGCTCGCAGTAGCACCTGGGTATTTGATACTGGTTCTGCTGCTAATATTTGCAACTCGAAACAGGGACTACAGATTAAGCGAAGATTGGCTAAGGATGAGGTGACGATGCGCGTGGGAAAGGGTTCCAAAGTCGATTTGATCGTGGTCGGCACGCTACCTCTACATCTACCTTCAGGATTAATATTAGACCTAAATAATTGTTATTTGGTGCCAGCGTTAAGCATGAACATTATATCTGGATCTTGTTTGATGCGAGACGGTTATTCATTTAAATCAGAGAATAATGGTTGTTCTATTTATATGAGTAATATCTTTTATGGTCATGCACCCTTGAAGAATGGTCTATTCTTATTGAATCTCGATAGTAGTGACACACATATTCATAATGTTGAAGCCAAAAGATGCAGAGTTGATAATGATAGTGCAACTTATTTGTGGCACTGCCGTTTAGGTCATATCGGTGTAAAGCGCATGAAGAAACTCCATACTGATGGACTTTTGGAACCACTTTATTATGAATCACTTGGTACTTGCGAACCGTGCCTTATGGGCAAGATGACTAAAACGCCGTTCTCCGGTACTATGGAGAGAGCAACAGATTTGTTGGAAATCATACATACAGATGTATGTGGTCCGATGAATATTGAGGCTTGTGGCGGATATCGTTATTTTCTTACCTTCATAGATGACTTAAGCAGATATGGGTATATCTACTTAATGAAACACAAGTCTGAAACATTTGAAAAGTTCAAAGAATTTCAGAGTGAAGTTGAAAATCATCGTAACAAGAAAATAAAGTTTCTACGATCTGATCGTGGAGGAGAATATTTGAGTTACGAGTTTGGTGTACATTTGAAAAAATGCGGAATAGTTTCGCAACTCACGCCACCCGGAACACCACAGCGTAATGGTGTGTCCGAACGTCGTAATCGTACTTTACTAGATATGGTACGATCTATGATGTCTCTTACTGATTTACCACTATCGTTTTGGGGTTATACTTTAGAGACGGGCGCATTCACGTTAAATAGGGCACCATCAAAATCCGTTGAGACGACGCCTTATGAACTATGGTTTGGCAAGAAACCAAAGTTGTCGTCTTTGAAAGTTTGGGGCTGCGATGCTTATGTGAAAAAGCTTCAACCTGATAAGCTCGAACCCAAATCGGAGAAATGTGTCTTCATAGGATATCCAAAGGAGACTATTGGATACACCTTCTATCACAGATCCGAAGGCAAGACTTTTGTTGCTAAGTTCGGAAACTTTCTGGAGAAGGAGTTTCTCTCGAAAGAAGTGAGTGAGAGGAAAGTAGAACTTGACGAGGTAAGTGTACCTGCTCCCTTGTTGGAGAGTAATGCATCACAGAAACCTGTACAGAAACCTGTTTCTGTGACACCTACACCAATAAGTGAGGAAGCTAATGATAATGATCATGAAACTTCAGAACAAGATACTACTGAACCTCGTAGATCAACCAAAGTGAGATCCGCACTGGAGTGGTACGGTAATCCTGTTCTGGAAGTCATGCTATTAAATCATGATGAACCTACGAACTATGAAGAAGCGATGGTGAGCCCAGATTCCGCAAAATGGCTTGAAGCCATGAAATCTGAGATGGGATCCATGTATGAGAACAAAGGGTGGACTTTGGTTGACTTGCCCGATGATCGGCAAGCGATTGAGAATAAATGGATCTTCAAGAAGAAGACTGACGCTGACGGTAATATTACTGTCTACAAAGCTCGACTTGTCGCAAAAGGGTTTCGGCAAGTTCAAGGGATTGACTACGATGAGACCTTCTCACCCGTAGCGATGCTTAAGTCTGTCTGAATCATGTTAGCAATTGCCGCATTTTATGATTATGAAATTTGGCAGATGGATGTCAAAACTGCATTCCTGAATGGGTTTCTGGAAGAAGAGTTGTATATGATGCAACCAGAAGGTTTTGTCGATCCAAAGGGAGCTAACAAAGTGTGCAAGCTCCAGCGATCCATCTATGGACTGGTGCAAGCCTCTCGGAGTTGGAATAAACGCTTTGATAGTGTGATCAAAGCATTTGGTTTTATACAGACTTTCGGAGAAGCCTGTATTTACAAGAAAGTGAGTGGGAGCTCTATAGCATTTCTGATATTATATGTGGATGACATATTACTGATTGGAAATGATATAGAATTTCTGGATAGCATAAAGGGATACCTGAATAAGAGTTTTTCAATGAAAGGCCTCGGTGAAGCTGCTTACATATTAGGCATTAAGATCTATAGAGATAGATCAAGACGCTTAATTGGACTTTCACAAAGCACATACCTTGACAAGATTTTGAAGAAGTTCAAAATGGATCAAGCAAAGAAAGGGTTCTTGCCTGTGCTACAAGGTGTGAAATTGAGTCAGACTCAATGCCCGACCACTGCAGAAGATAGAGAGAAAATGAAAGATGTTCCCTATGCTTCAGCCATAGGCTCTATCATGTATGCGATGCTGTGTACCAGACCTGATGTGTGCCTTGCTATAAGTTTAGCAGGGAGGTACCAAAGTAATCCAGGAGTGGATCACTGGACAGCGGTCAAGAACATCCTGAAGTACCTGAAAAGGACTAAGGATATGTTTCTTGTATATGGAGCTGACAAAGAGCTCATCGTAAATGGTTACGTTGATGCAAGCTTTGACACTGATCCGGACGATTCTAAATCGCAAACCGGATACGTGTTTACATTAAACGGTGGAGCTGTCAGTTGGTGCAGTTCTAAACAAAGCGTCGTGGCGGGATCTACATGTGAAGCGGAGTACATAGCTGCTTCGGAAGCAGCAAACGAAGGAGTCTGGATGAAGGAGTTCATGTCCGATCTAGGTGTAATACCTAGTGCATCGGGTCCAATGAAAATCTTTTGTGACAATACTGGTGCAATTGCATTGGCGAAGGAATCCAGATTTCACAAGAGAACCAAGCACATCAAAAGACGCTTCAATTCCATCCGGGATCTAGTCCAGGTGGGAGACATAGAGATTTGCAAGATACATACGGATCTGAATGTAGCAGACCCATTGACTAAGCCTCTTCCACGAGCAAAACATGATCAGCACCAAGGCTCCATGGGTGTTAGAATCATTACTGTGTAATCTAGAATATTGACTCTAGTGCAAGTGGGAGACTGAAGGAAATATGCCCTAGAGGCAATAATAAAGTTATTATTTATTTCCTTATATCATGATAAAAGTTTATTATTCATGCTAGAATTGTATTAACCGGAAACATAATACATGTGTGAATACATAGACAAACAGAGTGTCACTAGTATGCCTCTACTTGACTAGCTCATTAATCAAAGATGGTTATGTTTCCTAACCATGGACAAAGAGTTGTCATTTGATTAACGGGATCACATCATTAGTTGAATGATCTGATTGACATTACCCATTTCATTAGCTTAGCACCCGATCGTTTAGTGTGTTGCTATTGCTTTCTTCATGACTTATACATGTTCCTATGACTATGAGATTATGCAACTCCCGTGTGCCGGAGGAACACTTTGTGTGCTACCAAACGTCACAATGTAACTGGGTGATTATAAAGGTGCTCTACAGGTATCTCCAAAGGTACATGTTGGGTTGGCGTATTTCGAGATTAGGATTTGTCACTCCGATCGTCGGAGAGGTATCTCTGGGCCCTCTCGGTAATGCACATCACTTAAGCCTTGCAAGCATTGCAACTAATGAGTTAGTTGCGGGATGATGTATTACGGAACGAGTAAAGAGACTTGCCGGTAACGAGATTGAACTAGGTATTGGATACCGACGATCGAATCTCGGGCAAGTAACATACCGATGACAAAGGGAACAACGTATGTTGTTATGCGGTCTGACCGATAAAGATCTTCGTAGAATATGTAGGAGCCAATATGAGCATCCAGGTTCCGCTATTGGTTATTGACCGGAGACGAGTCTCGGTCATGTCTACATTGTTCTCGAACCCGTAGGGTCCGCACGCTTAAGGTTTCGATGACAGTTATATTATGAGTTTATGAGTTTTGATGTACCGAAGGAGTTCGGAGTCCCGGATGTGATCACGGACATGACGAGGAGTCTCGAAATGGTCGAGACATAAAGATTGATATATTGGAAGCCTATGTTTGGATATCGGAAGTGTTCCGGGTGAAATCGGAATTTTACCGGAGTACCGGGAGGTTACCGGAACCCCCCCGGGAGGTATATGGGCCTTAGTGGAAGAGAGGAGAGGTGGCCAGAGATGGGCCGCGCGCCTCTCCCCCCCTTGGTCCGAATAGGACAAGGAGAGGGGGCCGGCCCCCCTTCCTCCTCTCTCTCCTCTTTCCCCCCTCCACGAATCCTATTCCAACTAGGAAAGGGGGGGGAGTCCTACTCCCGGAGGGAGTAGGACTCCTGCTGGCGCGCCTCCTCTTGGCCGCCCCCCCCCCTTGAGCCTTTATATACGGAGGCAGGGGCACCCCCTAGTGACACAAGTTGATCCACGTGATCATATTCTTAGCCGTGTGCGGTGCCCCCTTCCACCATAGTCCTCGATAATATTGTAGCAGTGCTTAGGCGAAGCCCTGCGACATTAGTACATCAAGATCGTCACCACGCCGTCATGCTGACGGAACTCTTCCCTGACACTTTGCTGGATCGGAGTCCGGGGATCGTCATCGAGCTGAACGTGTGCTAGAACTCGGAGGTGCCATAGTTTCAGTGCTTGATCGGTCGGGCCGTAAAGACGTACGACTACATCAACCGCGTTGTCATAACGCTTCCGCTATCGGTCTACGAGGGTACGTAGACAACACTCTCCCCTCTCGTTGCTATGCATCACCATGATCTTGCGTGTGCGTAGGAATTTTTTTGAAATTACTACGTTCCCCAACACTTATACCGCAATGGACCGCATACCGGGCATGCGTTCAGATCCTTGTATGCACCGCGGTAGAGGATGCAGTCATTAGGGCATGCATGTATCTTCTCCACCTCCAATCCTAGAGGGCATACAACCTTCTTTGTTGCGTATGTACTGTCAGGCAATTCGTTATCCTTTGGAAGCTTCTTCTTCAATATTTTCAGTAGCTTCTCAAATCCTTTGTCAGCCACAGCATTCTCTGCCTTCCACTGCAGCAATTCCAGTACGATACCGAGCTTTGTGTTGCCATCTTCACAATTGGGGTACAAACCTTTTTTGTGATCCTCTAACATGCGATCGAACTTCAGCTTCTCCTTTTGACTTTCGCATTGCGTCCTTGCATCGACAATGACCCGGCGGAGATCATCATCATCGGGCACATCGTCTGGTTCCTCTTGATCTTCAGCAGCTTCACCCGTTGCAGCATCATTGGGCACATCGTCTGGTTCCTCTTGATCTTCCCCAGCTCCCCCCGTTGCAGCATCACCTTATTCAGGGGGCACATAGTTGTCATCGTACTCTTCTTCTTCGTTGTCTTCCATCATAACCCCTATTTCTCCGTGCCTCGTCCAAGCATTATAGTGTGGCATGAAACCCTTGTAAAGCAGGTGGGAGTGAAGGATTTTCCGGTTAGAGTAAGACCTCGTATTCCCACATTCAGTGCATGGACAACACATAAAACCATTATGCTTGTTTGCCTCAGCCGCATCGAGAAACTCATGCACGCCCTTAATGTACTCGCAGGTGTGTCTGTTACCGTACATCCATTGCCGGTTCATCTGCGTGCATTATATATAATTAAGTGTCCAAATTAATAGAAGTTCATCATCACATTAAAACCAAAGTGCATACATAGTTCTCATCTAACAACATATAGCTCTCCAGAGCATCTAATTAATTAAACCATACATTTAAACTATGTAAAACATTTCAATGCGAAAACAAATGCGATCATAATCGCAACCAAGGTAACAATTGATCCAACGGCATAATGATACCAAGCATCGGTATGAATGGCATATTTTCTAATCTTTCTAATCTTCAAGCGCATTGCATCCATCTTGATCTTGTGATCATCGACGACATCCACAACATGCAACTCCAATATCATCTTCTCCTCAATTTTTTTTATTTTTTCCTTCAACAAATTGTTTTCTTCTTCAACTAAATTTAACCTCTCTACAATAGGGTCGGTTGGCATTTCCGATTCACATACATCCTACATAAATAAAATCTATGTCACGTTGGTCGGCATAATTTTCATAAACAATAAATGAACCAATAGTTATAAAGATAATATATGTACCACATCCGAATCATAGACAGGACGAGGGCCGACGGGGGCGGATACCAAAACCATCGCACTATATAAGATGCAATAATAAAAGTAAGAAAATAATACAAGTATCTGTGTAAACATACAAGTAAGAATATTTTTCCTTTCAGAAAGAAGATAAGAACAAGAGGCTCACCACGGTGGTGCCGGCGATGAGCTCGGCACAGGTGATCGACGGCGGTGAAGACGGGGACGGGGCGTGACAGACCGCTAAACCTAGAAAAATATTTTTGGAAAATGGATTTTGGAGGTCGAGCTTGGAGAGGAGAAAGCTTAAGTAGTGTGGCTCGGGCATTCCATCGAACACCTTGTGTGCATAGGAGGTGAGCTAGAGCACCACCAAGCCCTCAACCCCTCGGCCAGAAAAAAACAGAGCAGTGTGCTCTGCTCTTATGCGAGGGGGTATATATAGGCACTTCATTGGTCCCGGTTGGTGGCTTGAACCTGGTGGGCCAGGAGCGAGGCCCATTGGTCCCGGTTCATCCCACCAACCGGGACCAAAAGGTCCAGATGAACCGGGATCAATGGCCCACGTGGCCCGGGAGGCCCCCTGGGCTCATGAACCGGGACCAATGCCCCCATTGGTCCCGGTTCTGGACGGAACCGGGACTAATGGGCTGACCCGGCCTGGACCAAAGCCCTATTTTCTACTAGTGGATGGCCATAATGACCATAATGGCCATTCATCCGCTGCAATTCAGCAGAGGGCGGGATCACAGCAATTTCAAAATAACCAACAGGCCTTCTGTGTGCGCTGTCTGCTCTTTGGCCATGAGAGGACCAATTTCTCTAATCGTATTAAGTGTAGGACTTGCAAAAAATGGGGCCACATAGCTAAAAACTGCTACTCCGCGGCCTAGCCCAGACAGACACAGCCCACCCTCACTTCTCCTGTTCACCCCACCAATTTTGCTGGCCCATCCCGGACGCTTGCGATTCCGAGGTATCCAGCCACTGTTCCCGCTGCGGACTTGGCAGGTGCGGTCAATCAGCCATCATCTCCTGCACGCCTCGATTTTACCTCCTCTGTTCCTTCCCGAGTTAGCTCCCTCCATTACTCCGCCTCTCCTCCCTCCGCTGCTCAAAGATTGCTGGCCGCCACCATCCCCATTGCCAGGAGACCCCAACACCACTCCACTCCCTCCTCCACTCCATCAGAGAGCAACATTGCCATGGCCTCCTTCCCCTTCGATCCCTCCCCTTTCCTCCCCAACCACCAGAGCATCATAGTAGAAGGGAGGCCAGCAAGAATCAAGGTGTTATCGGCGGCGCCAACACCACTCCATGAGGTATGGGCCATCGCCACTATCGTGCCTATGCCGAATCTGCCGGTGGAGTTCAACACGATGCGCGACGTACTCTCCGATTTCCTCACTGACAGAGGACTAGGGTTCAGAGAAATTACTCAGTGTCCATTCGGGCAAGCCTACATCCAGCTCAACAGTGTCTTTGATCGAGACGATTTGGTGAATCATAGCCCGCACCAGTTTACTGATGTCCATGTCATTTTTCAAAATCATGATAAGGGTCTGAATTGGAGAAAGCTAGTTCTTACTAGGGAGGTCTGGATTCTGCTTTTTGGTTATCCGTTTGACAGAAGGAATATTACAGAAATTAATGATGCGGTCAGTAAGTTTGGGAAATTTGTGATGTGGGATAGAGTTAGAAGCACTAAGGCCAACCAAATGGTGAAGATCAAAGTGGAAGAACTGAGGGATATACCTTCAAGTATAGTTTTTGGAGATGGGGAGCACTCGGATTCTCTGACAGTACTAGTTGTCATTCTGCAGCACCAAGTTCTTGGGGAAGAACCACATGATGAGGATCCTATCCCTCCATTTGGCAATCCCCATCCTCAACTAGCACAGCAACACCATCACCCAAATCAACATAACCACTTTCTGGGCCCTCTTCAATATCATGAAGTGGCTCCACCTGGGAATCCTCCACTGGATCTTAACCTGGCTCTGCACAATGAAGTTAATGAGGATCAAATGGAAGAGGAAGAAGACCCAGAAGAGATGCCTGGCTGGGGCCACTAGGCTATTCCTGAAGGCAACCCAGAGGTGGATCAGGAATTACATCCTGGTGAATTTCTAGAACTTCAGGACTTGATGGCTCCCATGGAGGATGAGCAGCCACTAAATCTGGACCAGGTCCCTCAAAGCAGCCCCACACTCTCTCTGGGACAATCTACCAGCAGTGGCAATACTGGAGCATCTGTGGCTGGTCCCTTTGCGCCACTTGTGCCAGATTTGAATATGTTGGATGAGCCCAATGGGCCAATACAGGAGCAAGCACCAGTAGCTCTAGCTGGGCCCGTTGGCCCACCTCTTATTCTGCAATATTTGCCTGTGCAAGCCCAGGAGATGGCACCCCTTCCTATTGTAGATTTGAGCCTGAACCTAATGCTGATATCAACACAACCAAATGTTATGGACTACAGAGATGACCCTATGCTATTGGAAGCCAGTACCATGACCCAATCTGTGCACAGGACTTTCATCAAGCAGAAACCAGCTAAACATTCTGCAGTTGCTTCTGAACATGACCTCAATCTCATGGATTTACAGCCTCAATCTGTCAGGCCTGAGGACAGACAGTATGAACAACTGAATGATACCACTGCTAGCTTTACTCTAGCTACTGTTGGTATTGTCAAGCCAACTGAGGTTGGAGCAATGGGTGAGTCAACTTCTTCCTCTGACCTGTCTGCTCCACCTGGTTTTCCATTCCCTGCATTCCTTCCAAGCAATGATTTTCTCTCAGAGACAGAAAACCCACTCATGATGTCTTCTGAGTTGAAAACAGATGATACTTTCAACATAGATCAGAAGATTGAACTTCTGGGTAAGGAAGGTGCTGAAGTTTGGTGCAGGCACTTTGCCCCCCTAAACAATGAACAAGCTGCCATTCAGGTACATGTAGAGTGGATTAATTTTCTATCAGTCACATTCCTTACACCTGACAAATTTGACGGGGCAAAGAAATTTGTTACTTCAACAGTATGGGAGATCATTACACAAGGAGCCAGCTCTACTACACTGTCATTTGTTATTCCTCAATCTTGTCCTCCTGTGGACTCATCCCTGTCTTTCTCACAATATTTGGCACAGGAAACTCAAGAGCAAGAAGTCAACTCCCCAGCTCCATCTGCACCTCTACTGGCCCCAGGTGCTGTCTCTACTTCGGCCATGCACAATATCAAGAAGAGAAAGGAAAAGGTCCCACTTGTAGAGACTGAGGTAAGGAGAAGTTGTCGTTTACAACAGCTAGCAAAGGGTTATAAGAAAAAAGTTTGCATGGATAGAAATTGTCTATCCTATCATGCTTTACCTGCTCAAATACCTACAAAAGTGATTAAAAGCCTTAATACCACTTTCTGCAAGGTTGCTGCACAAGATACTACAGAAGAGATGATGAAAACCAAGCGCAAGAAAAGCAAAAGCAACCCAGCTGCAAAGGAGGACACAAGAGCCAGCTCCATTAATTAATAGTCTCAGTCATCTTCAGTGGGCTCTAAGCTCCCTCCCATGAGTTTACTTAGCTCTATCTTTTGGAAACTCTCTTGTAAAGATGTCCAGGGTGTAATCCTTCTGTGGAACAGAACTATTTGGTCTTTTGTAACACTTGCAGCTTTTGGATGGATTGCTGGCAGTTACCTCCACTTGTTTATGGTGTCACTCTTAGAGCTATGTATGTGGATGTTATGGACTGCTTGGTGGATGTTGGGTACTTTGACTGATGTCTACTTTCTATGGGAAAGCCATCTATCTATTCTCATAAGGTGTGCAGCTGTTATATTGTATAAGTACACAGTTATATTATACCTATGACTTTGAATAAGGATTGGTCAATTCTTAACTGTAATATTAGAGGTTTAAATGACCCCAAGAAATGGACAGCTATCAGAAATAAGATTGAGGAGTCTAATTGTGCTATTCTATGTATTCAAGAAACCAAGAGAGAGGTTATTGATAGCAGATTTTTACAAAACTTCTGTCCAAGAAGACTAAGCAGATTTGAATATCTCCCATCAATTGGAGCAGCAGGAGGGCTGATTATGGTTTGGAATGAACAAATCTTCCAGGGCCAACTGTTTCATTCCAATGACTATTCCATTTCTGTCTCGTTCTCCTCCTCCCACAATGGAGATAGTTGGATTTTGACCAACATTTATGGACCTAGCCAACATGATGAGAGACCACACTTTATTGAGTGGTTTAGGCAGTTCCAGACCCCTGAAGAAAGCAAATGGATGGTTCTTGGAGATTTTAATCATATCAGATACCCACATAACAGAAACCTGCAAGGGGGCAATATTCTTAACATGTTAGCTTTTAATGAAGCCATCAGCAACTTATCTCTGGTTGAAATCCCTATCAAAGGCAGAAACTTTACATGGAGTAATATGCAGGATTAGCCTCTGTTGGAAAAGATTGATTGGTGTTTTACCTCTGAGAATTGAATATTAAGCTACCCAGATAGTTTGGCATATCCCCTGGCTAAAACCACTTCAGACCATGTTCCTTTCATGGTCAAGATAGGTACAACTATTCCCAAGTCCCACATTTTCAGATTTGAGAAGTATTGGCTAGAACATGAGGACTTCCTGTCTGTTGTTCAAAACATCTGGAACCAAGAAGTGGACGAGGTAGATAGTGCCAAGATCATTGCAGCCAAGTTTAAGAGACTAAGGAAAGGATTAAAGAACTGGGTCAGAAATCTCGCTGAACTCAAGAAGATTATTGCTAATACTAACTTCTTGATCATATGTTTTGATTATTTGGAAGAAGCCAGAGATCTCACAACTATGGAAGCTAATGGTAGACATATCCTGAAAGCTCATTTGGAAAAAATCCTTCATCACCAAAGACTCTACTGGAAGCAAAGAGCCACTATCAGGAAAATTAAGGTGGGAGAGGCCAATACTAAATATTTTCAGGCAAAGGCTACTATCAAGCATAGGCATAACTGTATTGCTATGCTCCAAGATGAGGATAACTTGGAACATCACAATCACAGTGCTAAAGGTGCAATCCTTTACAGAGCCTTCAAAGAAAGACTGGGTACCACTGTTGCCACAGATAACCCTCTGCTCCTTGAACACCTTCTTACCTCTAATGACAATTTGGCTCAACTTGAAGTCCCATTCACAACAGCTGAGATTGACCATGTGATACTTCATATGCCCGCTGACAAAACTCCTGGACCGGATGGCTTTAATGCTACTTTTTTAAAAGCATGCTGGCCTATTATTGCTCCTGACTTCTACAAGCTTATTAATGATTTCTATCATGGGACAGTCAACTTACAGAGCATCAACTACTCCTACATCACATTGATCCCTAAGACAGATGCAGCATCCACTCCTGCAGAGTTCAGGCCCATATCCCTGCTGAACTGTACACTTAAAATCATCACCAAGTTGCTTGCAAGCAGACTTCAGAAGGTGATCCTCACTCTGGTGCACAAGAACCAATATGGCTTCCTCAATAATAGATGCATTCAGGACTGTCTTGCCTGGTCTTATGAGTACATTCACCAATGCCACTCATCTAAGAAAGAAATTGTTCTACTCAAGTTGGACTTTGAGAAAGCATTTGACATGCTTAACCATGACACTATTGTGGAGATCCTACAAGCTAAGGGCTTTGGAAGCAGATGGATTAATTGGATAAAAATGATATATGGCACTGGCTTCTCATCTATCCTTCTTAATGGTATCCCCGGCAAGCAATTTCTATGTAAGAAAGGTGTCAGACAAGGGGATCCTTTATCTCCTCTCATTTGTGTTCTTGCTGCTGATCTACTCCAAACCATGTTCAATCAGGTCATGCTGCACTCCTTGATAAGTTCCCCTCTTATCCATGCTTCTTGCCCAGACTACCCAATCATTCAACATGCTGATGATACTATCCTGGTTGCTAATGCTGATGCTGGTCAACTCCTTCAAATTAAAAATCCGCTTCTCCACTATGCTGCCTACACTGGCCTCAAAGTTAACTATGCTAAATCCATTATGATTCCCATCAACACTCCTTCTGCTAAAATGCTGCAATTACCAGGGATTCTTGGTTGCAAAATTGGTGCTCTTCCCCATGCCTATCTTGGTCTGCCACTCAGTCTCAACAGACCAAGAATTGTGGATTTCATGCCTATGCTGAAGAGAATTGAAAATAGACTCTTAAGTTGCTCTACCTTGCTCTCCACTGGTGACAAACTTACCTTGATCAAATCTGTCTTTGCAAGTATGCCCATCTTCTTCATGTGCTCCTTGATGTTACTCAAAGCAGTGATCAAACAAATTGAAAGTTACCTCAGGAACTGTCTGTGGAGAAAATTTGGGTCTCTGGACTCTGGCCCTGCATTGATTTCATGGGATTCTGTATGTAAACCTAAGGCACAAGGTGGATTAGGTATTCTTGATATCTCTGTCCACAACAAAGCTCTGTTGATGAAATTTCTTCATAAATTTCTTAACAAAGTGGATACTCCCTGGGTGCAAATCATTTGGGAGACACACTACCACAATAGCCCACCAAGTGACAAGCTAATTGGATCCTTTTGGTGGAAGACATTGCTCAAACTCATACCTCTCTACAAATCTCATGCCATTTGTCAAGCTGGTCAAGGTGATACCATTTTCTTTTGGACTGATAATTGGGAGGGTCAACCACTACAGGCTAAATTCCCAGAACTGTTCTCCTTCGCTATTCATAAGGACTGTACACTGCACTTTGTGGATAATCAAGTGGATCTCCACAGCATTTTCCATAGGCCACTCTCCCTGCAAGCATATCAACAATTGGCCAGGGTTGAAGAACTGTTAACTTCCAGGACACCTTCTGATAACAGAGACATATGGAAATATCATTGGGCATCTGGTCAATATTCCTCCATGAAGATGTACAAACGCCTTATGGGCAACTCCAAAGCTCACAGCATATTTCAAAATCTCTGGAGTACTAATTGCAGACTGGGGCACAAGATTTTTGGATGGCTTCTCCTACATGACCGAATTAACACAAGAAATATGCTACTTCGACGCAATATGCACCTCCCAGACTCAACCTGTGCTCTCTGCTCTGACAATGTGGAAGAAACTCTACTTCACTTATTTTGGAATTGCCCATTTGCTTTGTCTTGCTGGGATTTCATAGCACCGGGGAGAACCAGAGGTATCTCCACTTTTGATGAGATTGTGCTAATTTCTACTCGGCTTCCTAAAGATTTGGCACTGGATATTATCATTATGAGTTGCTGGAGTATTTGGTCAGTCAGAAATGACAAAATCATTCAGTCTGCTCCACCGGCGATTGATTCATGGAAATTTCACCTGTCAGAAGGACTTTGGACTGTGCAACTTCGAGCCACAGAAGACAAAGCAATCAAGGTTAAAGCATGGACAGATTTATATCTTTAATGGGTCTACCTATGATTCCTAGAGCAGGGATTGGCTGAGGACATTTGTCCCTTGTTTCATTCTTGTATTATAACTTGTAAAATTTTACACTTTTTATTAATGAAAATACCGTAGAACGATTGTTCTATGGTCAGGGCTAAAAAAACAGATACATGAATCACCGTCTGAATCTTGCAATACTTCTGAGCGTCGCTATGTTGACCTGTTGGGGATAGATGGATTTTGGGGAGAGGCGGAGAGGAAGAAGAAACAGGAAAGCGCAAGAGACTAGCTCGTCTGTGAAGGACTAGCTCGTCTGCTCGTGTGAAGACTGAAGAGTGGCACTGTGGCCTTTTGCTTTTGGGCAGAGCTGATGTGTTAGAAAATAGGATATGGACACCGAGAGTTAAAAAGTTTCTGTTGCTCCATGCTTTCTTGGGAATCCAATGATCTTCTGTGCTTAGATACATGATATATCTGTCTTATATAGACATGTTATATGCATGTTATATCAATGGACCAGGCCATATGTACAAATATAAAGATCACTCCGCAGCATATCGAGATGGAGTATGAGAAAAGTTTTGGGCATGGGAACCCTTGCCAGCTGCATCACTGCACCGCCCTATGATGGCCCGCCTGACCTCCTGCCAGGCCTACCGCGGTGACGCCCTGCATGCATACTGTTCCCGAAAGCCTAGGGCCTGCCCTGTATGTCTCGGTGCTTAATTAACCTGACACCGCATGTGGTCTGCTGCTCGCTATGACACTGCATGAATCTTCAAATCGAGGAACGGCTTGGATAAGGGGCTGTCGTGAACCCGGGTGCCATCGCACCTTTTCGTTAACCCTATATTTATTTGACATATTATTACTGCTGGAGCAACCACGTAGATGCAACAATATCATGTGTATGCTAGTATGAATGCAATATTTGTAGGAGGACATAGAAAGCAATGCTAAAGGAAGAAACTTCAATCTGAGAATGAATCATGATTTATTAACAGAAAATGGGAAGATAGACAAAAAATGCAGAGGAATTCAGTATTCAGTTCCTGTTGTATTTGATTCTAACTAGTGAGACTCTGTAAATCCCAAATTATGCATGGTTACATAGGAGTAGTTACACTTACACTACATATCAATGGATTTATTCATGTATTAAGATTCGTTTTCCAGTTGTCGGGGGAAATAGAAAGATAATAGCAAGAGCCAACTATAAATTTTATAGTGAGCGAAGTGCATAGTAGTTCCTTGAACTATTTCAAGGATGTCACGTAGAACCTCAAACTATAAAAATAATCGTCTACATTCTCGAAGTACAACAAGTGTGTCATGCTAGGCAAAATATAGGACCTCGAACTACTTTAGTGTTGAACTGATTTTAGATTTGGACGGCACACTTATTGCACTTTGAGACTTGGATGATGGTTTTATAGTTCCAGGACCTACTTGGACGGCATCGAAAAAACGGATGTGATGATGGCGAGTGTGCAAACCTTGCCTGGGTGCCTTGTCAAGCCCTCCCTATGATGCTCGGAGGAGGGAGGGGTCCTGACTCCTGAGGTAGCGCTGTTTGGGTGCCGATCGAGCTAAGCGGGGGAGTGGACCGGCAGCGAGGAGATTTATTTTGGCCGGTCGGCGGGGAAGACGACGGTGGAGCCGAGCCGAGGTCGACCGCTCGCGGAGGCTCAGCCCACCTAATTTTACATCAATCCAATTCTAGATCGATCGTGATGAATGTTGTCACGGAGAGATTTGCTTTGCAAGGAATTAATCCGGTGGCCACTTGGATCACAAAGGAAACCGAATTCGAATTGTTCCTGTTGAGTATATTGTGTATGTGTATATTTGTGTGTAGGGCCCACCTTCTATTTCCTTGTATAGTTGAGGTTATGACCTATCTCTGTATTTATATATACGTGCCTGATGCACCGATCAATACATCGAGATTGCACAGCCCATAACTTGTCCTTCTACATGGTATCTATCGCAACATGATCCTAAACCCTAAGCCGCCGCCACCGCCGCGCCTCTCCGCGCCGCCGCCGCTACTCCCCGCCGCCGCCACCAGCCGCCGCCGCCGCCACCTCCCCGGTCGCCGTCGCCGCCGCTGGTCGCCGCCGCCTCTCCCCACCTCCTCGCACGCCGCTGCCGCCGCCTCTTCCCGAGGCCGCCGCCGCCGCGTCTCCCGCTTCCGCTAGCGCCTACCTCTCCCGCACCTCTCCCTACCACCCACGCCGCACCCGCACCTTCCCCTGCGCCGCCGCACCTCCCAGTCCGCGCCGCCACCCGCACCGCAAATCCCAAACCCTAACCCTCGTCATGAGCTCCTCCTCGTCCACCGTCTCCAACCCATTCGCCGGTCCCGATGTCACCCTCGTCCGCGACCTCAACATCCATGAGCGCGTTCCGGTCAAGCTTGATAACACCACCGCATCCTACTCCGCCTGGAAGCGGTACTTTTTGCTTGTATTCCGTGAGTATCTCCTGCACGACCACGTGGACGGCACCGTGGACTCGGCGCTCATAATCAACGACGAGGAGTGGATGATCCTCGACGCCACCATCATCCGCTGGTTCTACCTCACCATCTTCAGTGACCTCTTCCACACCGTGGTGAACGACGAGGATAACGCCTATGCGGTCTGGACCAAGCTCAATGGCCTCTTCACCGACAACCGGCTGCAGCGCAAGGTCCTGCTCTACGGTGAGTTTTATGGATGCCAGCAACTTGACTCGTTCATCGATGATTTTTGCATGCGCCTCAAGAAGCTCGCCGATGAGCTCCGTGATCTCGGGGGAAAGATCGGCGACGAGCTCCTCATCAGCACCCTCTCCGGCGGCCTCAACGAGGACTTCGGGAACGCCGCCTCCAACCTCACCCTCATCCCACAGCCCACCTTCGCTAAGGTGGTCGCGTACCTCAAGTTGGAGAAACGCCGGATGCGGGTGGCCCGGACTCGCGCGACCCACACCGCCCTCGTCGCTCTCGCCACCGGAGTGGATCTTTGGCATGCTCGCTTGGGTCATCCTAATCCTGCCACCCTTCGCCACATACTTCGGAGTTTTTCTTTCACGTGTAATAAGAATGAGGATCACTCGTGTCATGCATGTCGCCTCGGCAAACATGATCGTCTTCCGTTTAGAGCTTCTTCTCTTGTTGCATCGTACCCGTTTGAGTTAATTCATAGTGATGTTTGGACCTCTCCTGTTGCCAGTAATACGGGCTTTCTTTATTATCTTGTCATACTTGATGATTTTTCGCATTATGTGTGGACCTTCCCGTTGCGCCGTAAGTCGGATGTTATATCCACTCTCGCCGCGTTCTACTCCTATGTTCTCACGCAGTTTGGTCGTCCCATTCTCGCGTTGCAGACAGACAACGGGAAGGAGTTCGACAACTTCGTCGTTCGTAATCTTCTTACCACACATGGCATGATTTTTCGTCTCACTTGTCCGTACACCTTGCAATAGAACGGTCATGCTGAGCGCATCCTTCGCACTCTCAATGATTGCGTTAGGACACTTCTCTTTCATGCCAATGTGCCTCTGCGCTTTTGGCCTAACGCTCTCGCCATCGCTTCTCTCCTTATCAACATCCGCCCATGTCGTACTCGCGGGGACTTTACACCTCATCATCTTCTCTTCGGTGCACCTCCCTCTTATGATGGGCTTCGCATCTTTGGCTGCCTTTGCTACCCTAGCATCGCCGCTACTGCGCCTCATAAGTTTGCACCCTGCTCCGTCGCCTGCATCTTTCTCGGCTATCCGCCTAACACTAAGGGCTACCGCTGCTATGATCCCGTCTCCCATCGTGTTTTCACCTCCCGACACGTTTACTTTGATGAGATGGTGTTTCCGTTTCAGTAGCAGGTACCTCTTGTCGCCTCGTCACCGCCGGCCACCGGCGGCTCTTCGGCGACTTTGTCAGGTGGACGGTCTCGTTTGGCTCGTGGACCGCCTCCGGGCTTTGGCGGTCCTCGCGCCCTCATGCCGACGCCCGCCCGCTCGGCCGACCCTGTCGGCGCAGCTGGCGCCCCTTCTTCACCCGCCGCCCCCGACTCGGGCGCCGCGGGGTCGGGCGCTGCCGGCACGGCCGCTTCTTCGCCGGCCCTGACGCCGGCCCCCTCGCCGGTTCCGACGCCGGCCACCACGCCGGCTTCCTCGCCGGCCCCTACGCCCCCGGCCTCCTCGCTGGCTCCCTCGCCGGCCTCCTCGCCGGCTCCGACGCCGGCCCCGACACCGGCCGCCTCGCCGGCTGCCTCGCCGGTGGCTCCGCCGGCGCCGCCTGGCCCGGTTACACGGGCTCGCGCCGGCGTTCATCGCCCGAGCCTCCGGTACTCGAGTGACGAATATGTCCTCGCAGCCTCCATCGTGGAGCCGTCGCCTCTTCCCGTGTCCGCTCACGCCGCCCTCCGTGATCCTCACTGGCTTGCGACGATGCAGGAAGAGTTCGATGCCCTTCAACGGAACCGCACCTGGACACTGGTTCCCCGGCCTCCTCGCGCCAACGTCATCACCGGCAAGTGGGTCTTTCGCCATAAGACTCGCTCGGATGGTACTCTCGAGCGCTACAAGGCTCGTTGGGTGGTCCGTGGTTTCCGCCAGCGCGCTGGAGTTGACTTCACTGAGACGTTTGCCCCGGTTGTCAAACCGGGCACGATCCGCACCGTCCTCCAGCTCGCCGTCTCCCGCGGCTGGCCCGTTCACCAAATGGATGTCTCCAACGCCTTTCTCCACGGCCATCTTGAGGAGCAGGTGTATTGTGAGCAACCCACCGGTTTCGTCGACGCCTCACTTCCTGGCCACGTGTGTTTGCTGTCCCGCTCTCTTTACGGGCTCAAGCAAGCACCCCGCGCCTGGTACCAACGGATCGCCGGGTTTCTTCAGACACTGGGCTTCAGCGTTACTCGCTCGGACGCCTCACTGTTTGTCTATCGCCAAGGTGACACGATTGCATATTTGCTCATTTACGTCGATGACATCATCCTGACGGCCTCCTCTGCAGCTCTTCTTCAGCAGATTACTCTTCAGTTGCGTGACGAGTTTGCCATTAAGGACTTGGGTGCTCTACATTATTTCCTTGGCATTGAGGTCGTTCGGCGTGCGGATGGTTTCTTTCTTCATCAGCAGAAGTATGCACATGAGCTTCTTGAGCGTGCTGGCATGCTCAACTGTCACCCTATTGCTACTCCTGTTGACACGAAGGCCAAGGTCTCTGCTCTTGAGGGTTCGCCTGCGTCGGATGCTCCTTTTTACCGGTCTATCGTCGGCGCTCTTCAGTACTTGACTCTCACCAGACCGGATCTTCAGTATGCTGTTCAGCAGGTGTGTCTCCACATGCACGCCCCTCATGACTCCCATTGGACTCTTGTGAAGCGGATCCTTCGTTACATCCGTGGCACGATGACCCTCGGGTTGACACTCACGGCGTCTACTTTCCTGGAGATGGTGGCCTACTCCGATGCAGACTGGGCTGGCTGCCCCGATACTCGTCGGTCCACCTCTGGCTACTGCGTCTACCTCGGTCCTTCACTCGTCTCGTGGTCGTCCAAGCGACAACCCACGGTTTCGCGCTCCAGCGCGGAGGCTGAGTACCGAGTTGTGGCCAACGCTGTTGCTGAGTGCACCTGGCTACGACAGTTACTTCAGGAGCTGCATCACGACGTCTCTCAGGCTACGGTTGTCTATTGCGACAACGTTTCTGCGGTGTACCTCTCCGCCAACCCCGTTCATCATCGCCGGACTAAACACATTGAGCTGGACATTCACTTTGTGCGCGAGCAGGTGGCTCTTGGACGCATTCGGGTTTTCCATGTGCCGACTGCACAACAGTTCACCGATGTGATGACGAAGGGACTGCCGACTTCTACCTTCGAGGAGTTTCGTTCCAGTCTTTGCGTCACTGGCGCCGCTTCGACTGCGGGGAGTGTTGAGTATATTGTGTACGTGTATATTTGTGTGTAGGGCCCACCTCCTATTTCCTTGTATAGTTGAGGTTGTGGCCCACCTCTGTACTTATATATACGTGCCTGGTGCACCGATCAATACATCGAGATTGCAGAGCCCATAACTTGTCCTTCTACAGTTCCCAACATGCAGGCGTCGGAGAGAAAGAGCTGCAGCGACGCGCTCCTGGACGGCCTCGGCGCGGCGCTCCTCTGCCGCCGCCGGTGCCCCGGCCACGCCGTGCCGCTGCGCGGCCTCCGCTTCGCCTTCGACCACTGGCATCGGTGGGACAAGGTCGCCGTGGACCAGTGGCTCGCCTACGTGATGATGCCGCCGCTTAGGAACCACCCGGGGCTCCACCTCGACCTGCGCTTCCACATCCGCTCTATCTGTACCGGCAGCTACAATGAGGCCGGCAGCGACTCCGGCGAGGACGAGGAGGAGGAGGAGAAGAGGATGGCTCCTGGTACTATATCGTCCCACGTAGGCTCTTGTCCTACGCCGCCATCCGGACCCTGTGCCTCAGCTACTGCCGGCTCAAGCTACCGGAGGTGGTTCATATCGACCTGCCACTCCTCGAGACACTGCACCTGACGGGCCTCCGCGACTCCGGCAGAAACATCCAGCGGCTGATCTCGAGCTGCCCCCACTTCACCGACGTGATGCTTGAAGCCCTGTGCAAGCTCAAAAGGGTCTCCCTACTCGACAAACGCCTCCGAAGGGTGGCCCTCCGGTGCTGCCACAACCTGAGGTCCGTTCACATGGACACGTCGGTGGGGGCGTGGGGCTGGGATCCCTGGAATACATAGGCCAAGCACCCGCGGAGTCCCTCCTAAGTCCTAACCCTGCACGGCTCACCGGCGATCATCCATTCGTGCACCGTCGAGTTGTGCAGACCGCTCGATGACCCCGAGGAGTTCACCGGGTTCACGTGGTTCCTCGAGGAAATCTCTGACACCAAGCACCTCAATCTGCAAGGGTTCTTCGCCGCCAGGTTCCCGTTGTTCTCCTGCCTGACACGGCTCACGCTGCAAGCTTGTATCCACAGCCGACGGTGCGTCTTCGCGGTTGGCGGGATCCTGGAGCAGACCCCGAGCCTGGAGGTCCTGTCTCTGGTCATGAACGAATCGCGAGAGCTGACGGAGACACAAAGGCATTGTTCGAGCCGAATGCGGAAGGTTCCGAACGAGATCATGGTCCCTCGTAAATTGATCTTCTCCATCCCGTGTCTGCGGCATCGACTGAGGGAGATTAGAATGGAAGATTACGATGGCAGCAAGCCACATAGGAAGCTGGTCAAGTGCTTGCTTCGCAACGCGCTGGTTCTTGAGAAGTTGCACGTCGTGTTTGCAGTGGGGGTGAGACTTAAGTCTGAAGAGAAACCAAAGGTTCAGATGGGAAGATGGGAAGCGAAGCGACCAATTTAGAAAAGATTTTCATTTAACTATAATAACATTTAGTCAAAAAACGTCTTACATTATGGAACGAAGGGAGTACTATCGTTGGTACATCATTGCATTATTGTGATGCACACAACCATTTTTTTTTATTAAGATTCATGCAAATCATCAACAAGAGGAAGGAACTTTAAAGCGCAGCAGCTCTATTCCACAGCGTCGGGCGCACCCTGGCGCTGTTGTCTGACGAGAAAAGTGCAGGTGTTCATCAGGACCCCCACCCAGTAATAGACGCATGCGGGGAGCAGCAGGGAAAACTGCCAGTGTACACACATGGTAGACTTCAGTACTAGTTGCATGCATATATGCTGATGTCATCTGATTATATTATGTTACATTTTTTTCTCTCCAAAAAACTACTCCATCCGTCTTAAAATAAGTGACTGGACTTCGTATTGACTTTGTATTAAAGCTAGTACAAAGTCGAGTCATTTATTTTGAAACGGAGGGAGTATAACTTTTGAATCAAGTGTCGAAATTAAGATTTTCTTTCATCATTAGTTTTCTTGTAATGGGTTCTTCAAAACTAGATCCCATAACAGAAAAGACATTTGCTATGAATATTCATATCATGTCAATTGTTAACACAATATACATTTATCATCTCAATTGTAAATTCACCATATATAGGGTGAGAAATAGAATTTGGACAAGTGCTATGAATATTCATATTGGCTATGAATTGGGCCCATTAACAACACCATAACTAAATGAAAACCGATTGAAGTCGAAGATAAAAAAACAAAAACAAAAATACTGCAATGGAGTGTGACCATACACATTGCCGGAGTGGGCTGGTGGGATATTGCACAAGAATCTGTGAGAAGCCTCGTCAGTTTGTCGCTAACGAGCGTCAAACAGGAGCTCTCCTCTCGATGGTAGTACATGGTAGCATAGTTTAGCTAAACCCACATGACCCTATTGTAATTTCTTTACAACTTTTAATACAGTATCTGACGTGTGGATGACAACTTTATAGTACAAGCATGATAACTTTTGTGATTTAGTTTATTTTTCCTGATAAGTGTGTCACTGTACTTTGACATTCTTACGTGACTAAACCTGTCATCGAAAAACGTAAGAGCCGGAGTGCTATGCATCTGACGTGTGGCACTTATCATTTGGGTTTTAGATTGCCCAATTCAGCTCTTCCAGGTACCCGCTTTGCACGCACTGACACACATGTATAGTATTCAGATTGAAATTTTAAGTTTACCTCCCTTGATTGTTCTAGGACTAGAAGTTTATGATTTTTTTTTGTTAAGTGGATACGAGACATTGATGCGTCACGTACTTCAAGGCCTGGCCGTGCAAGGACTATCAAACTAAATTTGCGTAATATTCAGTGGTGCTACTACTCCAGCATAAATTAATTTAGATGAACTTCCTTCAGATTCGGCTGGTCGAAAAAGGATACTACAGTGGACGAAGAATCCTAAGAAGAAACATGAGATCAAATGAAGATATTTAACTAGAGGACCTTTTAGGAAAAGCATACTTTAAATACTTACGCTTCGTTTAACTCGGACAGTTGTTGAAGCTAGCTAAGTTTTATCCCGGCATCTTCGATTCAACACAATTGACAGATCTTGGTCATTAATTTCGAACATACATTGACTATGTCCGACCGAACATAAGATTTGCTAATTTGGACCGCATTGTTGATCTTGCTAAATTGTTGGACACTAAGAAGCATCATGCTTTTTCCTTGGTGTATCAACTTCTAAAGTTGGTGCTATTTTTGCTAGTTGCCTGCTTGCCGCAGCGTAGGTGGAGAGGTGTTTTTCATCAATGAATAGTGTCAAGAGTGTGTTGCAATAGAATAGGTAGCTAGTTATCTATGTGGAGAAAGATCTATATTTTGTCAGTACGAATGATGTCATGATTAATCTATTTAAAAATATGAAATATCGAGAGGTAAGTTATAAGTGAGTCTCACATCACTTTTTTTGCTTAACGATCTTTCTTTGTGAATTTAATTTTTTTTCCTTTTGTTTATCCTATTCGGAAAGTTACAAGAGGAGTGCGTCGACCGTCGAAGTCACCTCTTTTGCTTGTTTTTCTGAATATGTTTTTTTAGCAAAAGAGAGGCTACCCTCTCCGATATTCATTATAGAAAACCAATGTCTGGACTGTTAAAAGAAGAAAAAGGAAAGGACCACCAATCCTTTACAAACTGGGAGGGGGGTCATCCCAACCCAGCCACCACATGCAAGATCAGCAGCGAACCTAGAAGGGCGGATAACATCTCGAAACATTCCAGGCACAAAAACAACCAGGCGCGACATATGCAAACCAAATAAGTATCTACTACAACTAGCAGCGAGAGTCATAAACTAAGAACCAAAAGCAACGCCAGGAAGATGTTCCAGGTCTTCGCTGGGACGAGACCAGAGTTGTATGACCCACAGCTCCAGAGTGATCCCTCCTTCTGCTGCAGTCCACCTACTCATCCCGGCCTCCATCCTTGGGACGCTCTAAAAATTTCACTTGCTACTTGAGAAGCCTTGCGCCCACCTTTTTGTGTTGGGCTCCTTTATTTGTAAAATAGACCAATCAGTGATCCAAACACACATCATTTTCACAATTGTCATCGGATCCCCAATTATTTTTCTATTAAAGAAAATATAATCTCTGGACCTCCACAAAGACCAAAACATTGCAGCAATCCTCACTTTCCTGAATATATGAGCAAGTGGTGTTATAACTTCTCTCAACAATACTCGATATGGAAATCCTTTTAGTACATTATCATTTACATAATTTATTCATTGCATCTTTTCACTCCTTATATTGCCCCCAGATTTAGCTATATTGTGTTGTCATAGTCCGTGCTATAGTGGGCAATGGTTGACACCGGTGCATGTTTTTTCTAACTTCATCCCTGCCCCAGAGTATTCTTCTAAATCTAATTACGAGTCAGGCTTCTTCCAAGACATTAGCCACAGTAACTATGTGACTAGACGTGATGTTACATAGCCTACTGTATTTATCATACATAGGAACGTAGGTTATTTAGTTAATAATTTAACAATTTTGCTAGAGCACATCTAAATGTGCTCATTGATTTCACATGATAGACATGCAATACTTATGACACATCTAAATATGTTCTAGACAAACTCATAATCTAAATGTGCAGCCCGTACCTCATTTTGAGACTCGCAGTTAAGACGCACATTTAGATCATTTAGATTGGAGATCAGATAGCCACAAAAATGACCCATAGTGCCTATGATATTTACTTCAAGACAACTGTGTGCTGCACTGACAAAAAACAAACAAGTAGAAGCAGTAGCTATCTAGTTTGACCCGGCCGGGATGAATGCATGGCTTATCTGTAGGCTTTTCTTTAGAAAGGCTTATCTGAAGACAATAGTAGCATTACCATTTAGTCCAAGCTTGTCTTAGTCTAAGTATCTGACCACGATACTACTGCAGCGCGATACTACTGCACTGAGCGGTACGACCGCCCACTACTGCAGCTTTACTTCCGCGCAGAGGAAAACAAGTCCAGAACCCCGAAAACAAGCGGTAGTGCCTACGGAATTGGAACCGCGGAAGTATCGCGCAAGCGGTACTACCGCTGCCCAGGGCAGTACCACTGCTGGAGAGCAACAAAAAGGCCTAAACAAAACAGATGGAAGCAGGAAAGCCTGGACCGCCATAACTTCTGCAGATGAGTTTTGAATTGAGCAAACTCAAACTTATTAGATAGATGACGACAAATGTTATCTAACAGCGACGTCGTCTGAGCCTTCGGCTCCTGGTTGCTGGATTGCTCAGACGACACAGGTGGGCTTAGCAGCACCTTGCATACCAAGCAGCTAGGCTCAGCTCCCGTGCTTATTTTGAGACTCACACTTAAGCTGCACATTTAGATTGGAGATTCAGATGGCGACCACAGATGCCCGATAGTGCCTATGATATTTACTTCAAGACAACTGTGTGCTGCACGTACAGCCACAAACTAGTAGAAGCAGTAGCGTTTGACCCGGGGATGATTCCATGGCTTATCTGTAGACTTTTTCTTAGCAAGGCTTATCACTGTAGACAATAGTAGTGCCGTTTAGTCCAAGCCTGTCTTAGTCTAAGTATCTGACCACGATCTACAAACTTGGAAACACGCTCGATCGGGTAACGTGCACATCGAATTTGCGGCGGTCGACAGCGTACCCCGATCGATACACGACACCATGCTTCCTCTTGCCCCATTTTCCACGTCCCACACGCACGATCAGTACGAGTACGAATTGTGCCAGGAGCTGAGCCACTCGATCGTAGCCGCTTGCTGGAGTTACATCAACCGCACACCAACGTAACCATTTTTTCCGAGGAACCGACAGGAACACCACCTTTTCCTTTAGACGAAAGAAGGATATTTACACACACACAATTGGATATTTCCCAGAACAACGGCGCAACTATATGCGTATGTAGGGGTATGTCCGTTCAGCCCAAACCTATCCGTCTGAAGGTGGCGGCTCGATTTTCCCGCTGCTCACCAACTCCCAGCGTTGAAACGCCACACCGCCACAGGCACCACCGTTGAACACACAAGCGGCACCGTCAACCGGCTACAGTGCATGGAGGAGCTGCTAGCTCGACCGTGTCGTTGCATTTGTTGGAGCGGTGCAATAGCTAGTGTACCACGCATGTGCCTGCATGAAGAGCCGCAGACATGGTGCTCGTGGGAGCAGTACGCGTCGACGTCGACGACTGACCGGCGCCGAGAAATCATAACCCTCAGCCAGAAGATAATTGTTAGAGAATCGTATTCAGCCGTAGAGTTCACCTACCCTCCTTTGATCTCTTCTCGTGCATTAACAATCTCTGGCGACCTCAGCCTCCAACTCTAGCTACGTACGGCTATATATATACATCACTGGATGATTTTAGCTAACAGCTCACTGCGCCGCACGGTCATAGACACATAGTGATACAAGGTTTTTGTTTTCTTTGTACGTAACCTTGCACTTATCGCCATGAAGGTCACCGTGCTCTCGTCCAGGCCCGTCAAGCCCGATTACGGCGCCTGCGGTGTGCCTCCGGGCAGCGCGGCCGACGTCGTCCCGCTCACCGTGCTAGACAAGGCCAACTTCGACGCGTACATCTCCGTCATCTACGCCTTCCGCCCGCCGGCGCCGCCCAACGCTGTCCTCGAGGCCGGCCTGGCCAAGGCGCTGGTGGACTACCGCGAGTGGGCCGGGCGGCTCGGCGTCGACGCGGCCACCGGCGACCGCGCGATCCTGCTATGCGACGCCGGCGCTAGGTTCGTGGAGGCGACGGCCGACGTGGCGTTGGATAGCGTCATGCCGATGAAACCCACGCCGGAGGTGCTGAGCCTGCACCCGAGCGGCGACGACGGGCCCGAGGAGCTGATGCTCATCCAGGTCACGCGCTTCGCGTGCGGGTCCATCGTCGTGGGGTTCACCGCGCAGCACCTCGTGTCCGACGGCCGTGCCACCAGCAACTTCTTCCTCGCGTGGAGCCAGGCCACCCGCGGCGTCGCCGTCGACCCCGTCCCGGTGCACGACCGCGCCTCCTTCTTTAAACCACGCGATCCGCCGCAGGTTGAGTACGAACACCGCGGCGTTGAGTTCAAGCCCTACGAGGAGGTCGACGAAAACGACGACGAAGGCCACGCCGGGGACGGCGACGTGGTGGTGGTAAACAAGGTGCACCTCAGCCTGGAGTTCATCTCCAAGCTCAAGTCGCGGGCGTCGGTGGGCGCGCACCGGCCGTACAGCACGCTGCGGTGCTTGGTGGCGCACCTCTGGCGGTGCGTCACAAAGGCGCGCGGACTTGACGGGAGCGTTTCCACCAGCGTTGCCATCGCCGTGGACGGCCGAGCGCGGATGAGCCCGCAGGTGCCGGACGGCTACACCGGCAACGTCGTCCTCTGGGCGCGGCCCACCGCCACGGCGCAGGAGCTCGTGACGAGGCCGTTGCAGCACGCGGTGGAGCTCATCAACCGGGAGGTGGCCCGGATCAACGGCGGTTACTTCGAGTCCTTCATCGACTTCGCCAGCTCCGAGGCGGTGCAGAAGGAGCGGCTGGTGCCGACGGCCGACGCGGCGGAGATGGCGCTGAGCCCCAACATCGAGGTGGACAGCTGGCTGCGGATCCCGTTCTACGACCTCGACTTCGGCGGCGGGCAGCCATTCTTCTTCATGCCAAGCTACCTGCCGGTGGAGGGCCTGCTCATCCTGCTGCCGTCTTTCGCCGGCGACGGGAGCGTGGACGCCTACGTGCCCCTCTTCAGCCGCGACATGGACGCCTTCAAGAACTGCTGCTACAACCTCGAGTAGATTTACATCGATGGTTGTTTTGAAATGTACTCCCTCCGGTCCTTTTTACTCTGCATATTTGAATTCTCTGAAGTCAAATTTCACAAAGTTTAACCGTATTTATATGAAAAAGTATCAACATCTGTCACGCTAAAGTTATATAATATGAAACTTTAAGTCATGACACATCTAGTGGTATTCAGTTCATACCATGAATGTTGACACTTTTTTTCACAAAGTTGGTCAAACTTTACGACGCTTGACTTCAGTCAAATCTTATATATATGCAAAATAAAAAAGACCGGAGGGAGTATCTGCAATTTCACGTATACATATGCGTTGCATGCGGGCGTGTATGCATGCACTATGTGTGGTGCTATAGTAAAGGAGTATGGGATAGAAGTATGGACAAATTTAATGTGTTTATCTCTCTGGTAAGTTGTCGCTAGATACTGTATAACTGAATAAAATACAACAAGTAATGTTATGTGCTGCAACATAGCAGTGGCCATAAAAATGTGTCGTATACCAGAGATTGTGTGTAGGGCGCTTTCAGTTTTGTGAGGATGCTGAGTTGCTAACACAAAATCTGGTTCGATTGTGTTCTTCATTATCCGTGTGTTCAATAGCATGAATTTTCTCACGATTAAGTTTGACTTGTTACAACACACATGAAGCTGAATAGGTCTGTAGGTGCTTAATGATGCTGTTCTCAGATTTTTTTTTAATATGGATGACGCGGAATATCAATCTTCGGTCAAAATGAGAAGATGCATGATTTAACTCATTGCTCAATGCACCAACACGTCTCATGTTTATGATGTCTGCGCTCATTGGGACCCTTCCCCTCCTCCCATGGGTTCCCATGTGAAAACTCAATCCTTTCTAGATTTGGCGTCGGCAACGCTCTTGCATTGTCCCCTTCTTGAAAGCGCCATTGTGGGAAAATGGGCCTGGAAGTGTGCTTAGTTACCGGTGGCTTGGGGCTATGCTTCTGCGGCATCCTTCCTATGCCACTGCTCCTTCCGAAGTGTCACTCCAGTGTCAACCAAAGTAGTCTCCGTGGGCGATGAAGATGTTGATCGTATGACGAGCTCGTCTTGGGTGGATGGTTCACTACTAGGAAAAGGCCTACTAATGGCGCACCTAATTTGGCCATTAATGACGCATTAGTGGTGCGCCATTAGTGCCACGCCATTAGTACTAATGGCGCACCTCAGGTGCGTCATTAGTATATACAACAGTGCGCCATTAGTATGCCTCCCAGGGGGCCATGTATACCCAGGTGCTTCGGCATACTAATGGCGCACTGTTTAATGATGCGTCATTAGTATCCTTTGGCATACTAATGGCGCACTATGATGTGATGCGCCATTAGTATGAATATTAGGTTTTTTTTATTTTTTTTATTTTTGTTTTTTGCACAGGTTACAAAATGTATAATTGGACAAAATATAGACAGCACACATCAACAACAGATTCATCGAATACAATAGAAGATTAGTCTCTGAATATAATTCATCATTTTAGTCTCCGAATACAATTCATCATATTAGTCTCCAAATTGAAAAGACCGAACAAAGATAGAACATTATATTACAAGTCTCGAGACCGCGAGTTTGTCTTCACATTACAAGTCGATATCGATCATCTAAACTACCATCACATAGAAGAGAGCTGCGGTCATCACGATGAGCATCATCACGATGAAACTCGTCTTCATCTGGTTCCTCCAACGCTCCCTCCCCTCTCCCGCTAGATAGCGGGTGTATCTAGATTCGGCCTCGGCCCTAGTGGCGTACCCTTTGTAACTGTTACCGCTGAATCGGTGAACCTGTCTCCGACACTCCTCCCAGTCGTCGTAGACTCCGGGAACCTTACCCTTGTACACGACATACCACGGCATCGCTATGCAGTAGCCAAACGAAACGTTAGTACCAATTCACAGACAATACATAAGCAATATATAAGTATGCAACAGAACGATCGGAAGAGAAAAGCAAGACATTAATAGCATCGATTACATCTAAGTTGAACGACTCTCGAAACCAAAGAGACATACTACAAGTTCATTAAAGTTTAATTACAACATGAGCCAATCGATGTTTCAGAACTAGACACAGCATCACTGCTTTCGACTCGACTCAAGGGACCGGAGCGTGGATGAAGCCGCCGTCTATCGTGGGAGTCATGAAACAACGGGGGTTGTCAGCCTGCATTTGTAGGATTGTGTCGATGTCACTGTTGGACGGTTGATTTCTAAGGTAGAACTGCCCCGAGGTACGAAGGACATCTTGATAGATGATTTCCGCAAACTCCGACTGGATGCAAAAGAATTCTTGTCTGATGTCCGCGTCCTGGATTGCCGACACGCTCGCGGCCCAATCTTTGAGTCTACTCGGTAGCAGAAGTTGATGATGGTCCCGTACGATCGCCCGCATGTGATGGATGGCGTAGTAGGCACCCTTCTGACCGCCAGGCGGCTGCTTGACGCAGCAGAACGTCGTATTGTGGGAGAACACGTGCTTGCCGTACTTACGAATAGGCCTGGTGAAGGTGCCTCCAGATTTGACGTAGCCGGGGAGAACATCATCAAGAACCTTCTTGACATTTGTGTAGTCTACGTTCGACTGACGGTCCGGGTCGAAATACGTGGCCATGGAATATTTGGGGCTTAGGAGGATGAGCGTGCAACGTGTGTCACTGCAGAAAACACGGAATGTTAAAAGAAAAACGATCGAAATCTAAGAATTCATATGTTACGGGGCGGTTGAGGGGAGGACTTACTCGGGAAAGTAAGGCACGAGGAAGTTATCCTTATCTTGGTTTGCCAGAATGACGCCTTCGAGGTAAGAACTCGCGACTTGCCGGTCCCCAGCGCTGCCCAAGATCTTGGCACGCATGTAGAAGGGGTCGACTATCACGATGTCCGGGGTCTTGTCGCGAATGATCCGCATCTCCATACTCAGCGAAAATAGCTGAACGAAGGTGTAGTGCAGCGGATGAAGGTTCAACATAGCGTGGATGTCATCAAACCGCAGGACGATCGTACCCCCGATGGAGTTATCCACAAAGCCCTTGCCCTCTGGAACCTTGGCCGCGAAAACCGGGTATGCCACATCCTTCTCTTCGAGACGCCGCTTCTCCAAAGAAAGAACACTGTCATGCAGACTCCGCATAGCACCGGTTGCAGCATCGAGCATATTTGTCGGTAGCATCGGCCTACCCGCCACATGCACCCTCCTCGAGATATCCTCAGGTGAAGGTGGCCCGTCCTGAGCACGGATCGTACTCGGTGCCGGCTGGCCCGCACCCTTGTTAGTCTTTTTTTGCGTGCCTTCTTCTTCTCCTGTAATGGGACCGAGTTCTGCTCACAGACCGCCTTCTTGAGTGTGTTGGGGCTGATAATATTTCGCACCTCGCCTATCTGAGGCTCGGTGAAGTCGGCAGCTGGAGGCGTCTCCTGAGAGCTGAACGGCAGACGACGCCTGTTGCAACTTGGCTTCTCCGCGGTACCAGCTAGATCGCGCACGTCTTTTGTTGGGTTGGGTTCTTGAGAAGGAGGCCCCATGAAGTCGCCACCGTACCCATGATCGGCAAAGTACTGATCGACGTTGGCAAATGTATCGTCGTCGTCGTTCTGATCCTGTGCCATATGCATGTTTGGATCCAGTGGCATAGGGATGTCCGGCACCGTTGCGGCGGTCTTGCCATGGGGACGACTTGGCGCCGGCACGACTGGCGGTGTTGTCTTTGGGATGGTGTCCCCCGCCCCCAAACGAATCTGGCTCTTCAGCCAAAGCAGGGGCCAGCTCAGGCAGGCGCTGAGGGTCATCACGTCATCATCGCCGGCCCCGACGGGTCGAATCGGAGGTAACAACTCGTCGCAGCCTGGCAGCACCCGAACCAGTTGAACCCTAAACAAGTTGGGTGGCATCTGGGTACCGTGGAACAAGGGGTTGCCCGGTTGAACGATTTTGCCCTTGGCGACATCGACCAACTCGTTGTTCACGAAGTGCAGGAGAGTGCACGGAACGTCGGCGGCGCCCTGCGAAAACATGTAGGGCGTCAGGGATGCCCAGTCAAAGGCAAGGAGATGAAGTCCTCGGCCGAGAGAGGCTTAATTAGTTACCGTGATGATGGCGTCGAGCTCGGCTAATGTCGAGGCACCGCCAACGGCGGGCGTGCAGTTGACGGAGGGGCCGCTTGCTGCAGAGGTGCCGGTCGGCGTACACCCGGGTGCATTAAGCTCCCGTGCCGGCGTCGGAGACACCAATGGCCCCGCCATCGCGTTCTGCGAGTTGCTGGCCGTGAAGCTAGGAATCGGGGGCGGCCCCTGTTGGCCGCCCGCAATCCACGCACTAATCCCCTGGATCAAGGTAGGCACAATGGCGGTGATCATCCTTCCGAGTTGTTGTTCCACTTGCTCTTGGACAATCTCCGGAATCCGTGCCACCTGTGCCCTGAGTTCTTGAACCTTGCGCGCCTGGCTTTCCGAGCTGGTCTTTTTCTCCTTTCGCCCACCAGTGTTATAGTATGACGACCATTTTGTCGACAAGCCTTTGCCGGCCACACGACCAGCTGACGTCGGCTTACTGAGCTTATCCTTGTTCTTCATTACATTCAATGCCCTATTTAGAGTGGTGTCCCAAGGGTTGCTCTTAGTCGACCCCGCGCTACTGCTTTCAGTCGCCTGCGGAAGGAATGTGAACCATTTAGAAATTTGGCTTCATTAATTAGAATGCAACCATATGGAGCTAATTACGCGGGGGTGTATTCCTTACCAGAACAAGCTCAAGCGCCCTGGTCTTCGGATCCGTGGTAAGCTCCTTTGTTTTCGGGTCCTTCTTGTACCGGGCCCTGACAAAGTTCCTGGTCTGCTTGTCACCGTATTTATCGAAGAGGGGCGGTAGGCCTTGCTCGGCACGGTCCGCCTCCTCCTTGTCCCATATAGACTCCGCCACTCTGTAACCGCCGGGACCGAGTGTGTGTTCCCCTAAGTTCAGCTCCCGCATTTCTTTCCCCCACTTACTTGATTCGGAGCTTGCGGTGCTCGAGCAATTGATCTTGAAGTCGTTGTAGTCATCTTCGGTGATCGAAGGATTTTTTCTCCTTGATCTTCTCATAACTCTCACCTTTCTCGATCATTCTCTTCACATTGCTTTTCCAAGTAGACAGGGCCGTGCTCATCTTCGTGAGGGCAGCACTGTTCACTTTATTCCCTTTGAGGCTTGTGTTTTCAAATTCAGTGAGGAACTTGTATCGTTCGTGCAGCTTCGTGAAGAGGAGCTTGCGCAAATTCCCTCGGTCAGGATGCCTGAGGTTCTCGGTGTTGATCGAGACGGTGCTCTGGAGAATGCACCCGAGTTGAAGCGAGTACCCCTTGACTATTCGTTCGGGCGCCGTTGGATTCCCGTCGGAGTCCACTTCAGTAACTTCCTCCTTGAGGGTGCGGAGCACGGTCGGGCGCCGGTCCTTCCGTTGCCTCTTCGGTTGGCTGCCATCTGTGCGTGCGCCGCCATCATCAGTGGTGGCGTCCTCGGCGGCACCATCAGTGGTGGCATCAGTGGGGTCATCCTCGGCGGTACCATCAGTGGTCTCAGGATCGGTGGGGAAGGCGGCGTCCTCATACAAGTGAGATTGTTCCTCCATCTCCTGGGACAGCTCCCAGAATGCCTTGACGCCCGAACCCCCGGCCTCATCGTTGTTGGCCATGTTTCTCTCTAAATAGGAACAAAGTTTGGTCAAAAAGTTGGTTATTGTCAAGGAACAAGATCTCTAAGTTGACCAAATAACCTAATTCTCGAGGAATGTCGCCAAAAAGTTGGTTATTGTCAAGGAACAATTGAGAGATGTTTGTGATATTGCCTAGGTGTTTTGGGATAGAACCTGTTAGTGTGTTGTTGCTAAGGTCCAAGTCCACGTTCTCAGGGTAACCTAGTTCTTGAGGGGTGTGTCTAGAAAGTTGGTTGCTGCAAAGATACAAGGTTGTGAGTTTGGTCAAATTGCCTATGATGTTTGTGATATTGCCTTGGATCTTGAAGGCACTGTTGCATGATGCCTTCCTAACCCCCTTCTTCTTGTCTCCTCTCACTATCTCTCTCACACACATGGCAAGCAAGGGTGTCTGAGTGTGTGAAAAAAATACTAAACTAATCCAACCACTAAAGCAAATTAATTTTTATTTCGGTTGAGAATCGGGCACCTTCTAGGTCAAGAAAATTGGGCATGACCTTTGCTAA
Organism: Triticum urartu; assembly: GCF_056163025.1. Taxonomy (NCBI): domain Eukaryota; kingdom Viridiplantae; phylum Streptophyta; class Magnoliopsida; order Poales; family Poaceae; genus Triticum; species Triticum urartu. The sequence continues at coordinate 705,458,340 of NC_141874.1, forward strand.
TTTTCTTGACCTTGGAGTGCCCCATTTCTCAACTGAAACGGAAATTAATCAACGTTTCAGGAGAAAGGGGTCATTTAAGAAGATCACAAGTAGCAGCAGCATCACTTGACAAAATCACAACTAGCAGCAGCAACTCGCAGATAGCAGCAGCAGCATCACTTGACAAGTAGTACAGCAGCAGCAGCATCATCATCACAAGTAATACACTTAGTACCAGTTCAGAAATACAGCTAAGATAAGATCATCACCACATTTTAGAAACATAGCTCATCATTTTCATTCTTGCAGATAAGATCATCGCCACATTTCAGAAATACAGCTTCATAGGTTGTTCTGAACTCCTGCCAAAACTGAACACAACATATATATACCAAGCATCTTGCCAGCTAGTAGACCAGCTATAGACCATCATTTGTCAGGCCAAATTGAGGCCAAACAGAAAACCAATGTGGCCATGGCACAAAGTCCATGACCCAGAACAGAGCACTTTACTAAAAATGAAGAAGAAAAAAGGCATGCATGCACTGGTTGTAGCAAATCATCACTTCTGAATCAAAACACCATGCTGGTGTAGCCATAGGCCCACATTAGTCTAAAATCCTGCTTTATTTTTCACCACAGAAAGGTCAAAACAACCCAGAAGTGATGGTTAACACTTCTAATAAACATGGCAATTTTAAATTATGACACACAATGCCATAATTAATCAAGAGTTACTACTACAGTACTCATGTACTCCATCTTACAGAGTTACTCCATCACAGCAACAACAACCTTGCAGATCAAAAATGATTTGTGTAATCTGGTTGGTACTCTTACAGTTGCATAAATTGAAAAAAAATTGATCTGTGTGATCTGGGTTACAGTATCAGCAACCTTGCATTTCATTTTATACAAAATTGTACTCCATCACCAAATTCATTGATGTTTCTAAGCAAAATTCACAAGTTCAGAAGATCACAAGTTCACAAGATCTACAGTAGCAGCAGCATCACAAGTTGACAAAATTCAGTGGACTTAGAAGTTAGAGCTAGAGCAGCATCACTAGAGTGCAACTACAAGAACAAGCACCGGCATCACTTAAGCAGCAGCAACAACAACATCGAGCAGATTACACATCGCGGGTCACTAGAGCGGATTAAGTGATGACAGCCTACTCCTCGGATCTTTGGACAAGTAGCTGACCACCACCAGATGGAGTGGTCACTAGAGAAGATTACACATCACAAACAGGAACTCACTAGAGCAGATTACACATCCAAGCATCACTTAAGCAGTACTCCCGACGAACCAAAGGGGAAAGGAAGGGGATCGACAGAGGAGCTCACCGTCACCTGCAGGTGAGCAAAGCGGGCGCGGGGGAGAGCTCGCCAGAGCGAATTGTCGACGGAGTCCGCCGGGCCGAAGAGGAAGCCGGTGGCGGGGAAGGTGTCGCGGGGGCGTCCGGAGTCCTGCGGCTTGTCCGGGGAGACGTAGTCGAGGAAGGTGGAGTGCTTGGGCACGTCAGTGTGGCATGAGGTCGACGGTTGCCACGGTGGTGCGAGGTGGCCGGCGACGGGGGCGTCGCACGCGGGTTGCCGATGCGGATCTGGGGGAGAGGAGAAGGCGAGAGGGCGAGGGGAAGCGCGAGGGGGCAAGTGGGGAGGGGGCAAGGAGGCAGGGCGCAGTGGGTCGGGGCAGCCGCGGCGGCGGCGCGGTGGAGGGAGGGACGAGGGAAGGAGCGGCGCGGTGGATCGAGGGAGAGGGAACTGGCGAGGGGGGAGGGAAGGGGGGATCGGGCGAAGGGGAGAGGGAAGGGGGGATCGGGCACAATACTAATGGCGCACCACCCCTCGGTGCGCCATAAGTACATCCATACTAATGGCGCACCTCACCGTGGTGCACCATTAGTAGTTTTTTTTCTTATAGCAATGGCATAATACTAATGGCGCACCACCCCTCGGTGCGCCATAAGTACATCCATACTAATGGCGCACCTCACCGTGGTGCGCCATTAGTATTTTTTTTGATTTCTACTTATTTTTGTTTAAATATGTTCAAACTTGTTTAAATCATAACAATAATATTTTTTTATAAGACAGTAATAATTTTTTAAAAAATATCATCAAACAGTAATGCCGGTGGAGCGGGGGAGGGTGCGCGGGGTGCGGGGGGTCGGCGGCGGCGGTTGAGTAGGGGAGGGGTGCGGGGGGTCGGCGGCGGCGGTTGAGTAGGGGAATCGAGGGTGCGGGGGGTCGGCGGCGGCGGCCGGTGGACCGGGGGGTGCTCGGCGGCGAGGGGGACCGGATCTGGCGAGGTGGGATAGCGATCAAGATGGAGGGGGATCGAGATCGAGTGTCCATGAAATTTAAAAATATTCATGATAGTTCAAAAAGTGCCCATGAAATACAATCGAGAAATGAAGGCTACGATTTAGATACAATCGATCTTAGCTAGCTATCTGTTCACAATCTTCTTGCCCTTCTTTTTCGCAAATGGAGTTCTTCTGTGGAACGGACGTCCTTTAGGTAGGGTGGTCCTGCTTCTTCTTGTGGTGTATGCTGCTACTTCATCATCGTCGTCATGTTCGATCCTCGGGTCGCCGTACTTGTCGAAGTCTTGCTCATTGGCTACTCCATCCATTCCGATGATCTTCCTTTTGCCTCTCATCACGACAACACGACTGGGCTTTGAGGGGTCGGTAATGAAGAAGCATTGGTCCACTTGGGAAGCCAGTACCCATGGCTCATTTTTCGCGGTGACGTTTGCGCCCGCGGTCTTGGATTTGGCTTCGGGTATAACCATGGTGGTGAAATACCGGTCTTCTTTTAGGACGCTCTTGGCCCATCTGACACGGAACATCGGGACCTTCTCTCCAGCGTAGCTCAGCTCCCAGATCTCCTCGATCCTTCCGTAGTATCTGTCCTTGTCGTTACCGGTGTAGGATTCCATCGTTACCCCGGAGTTCTGATAACCATCGCTCTTCATGTCCTTGGCCTCGGTGTAGAATGTGTAGCCGTTGATATCGTACGCCTCATAGGTCATCAGGTTGTGCTCGGCGCCCTGTGACAAGGCGAATATGAGTTGTTCTTCCGCGGAAGAATCCTCATGTAAAGGGTACGACAGAAGCTTCTGCTTGAACCAACGCATGAAACATGAGTTGTGCTCTTTGAGTATATCTCCGTCCGTCCTCTGTTGGCCTCAGTCATTGTACGTCTTCTTAATAAAGGTTTTGTGCTCTACCACCCAAGGATCGACCACGTCTATGTGTTGTAGCGCGACTAGGTTTGCTCTTTCAAAGTCGGCGAGTCGACCCTCGAAGTCGACATGCATTTCGCGACGACCCTCACGGTGACCCCATCCAGCGAGCCTACCGAGGTGCCTGTTGACGGGCAGATCAACGGGGTTCTCGATGCCTAGATAATTCGTGCAGTAGGAGATGCACTCTTCGGTCAGAAAGCCCCTGGCTATGCTTCCCTCTGGACGTGACATGTTGCGAACGTATCCTTTGATGACACCATTCATCCTTTCGAACGGCATCATGCTGTGCAGGAATGTCGGCCCGAGTTGGATGATATCGTCCACGATATGGACCAGCAGATGCACCATAACGTCGAAGAATGCGGGCGGGAAGTACATCTCAAGCTCGCATAGTATCACCACGATCTCTTCCTGTAGCCTTCTGAGTTGCCTCACGCCCACAGACTTCCGAGAGATGACGTCGAAAAAGTTGCATAGGCCAAATAGGGTTTCACGGACGTGCGCGTCCATGATCCCACGGATTGCAACTGGAAGTATCTGCGTCATCAGCACGTGACAGTCGTGAGACTTCATCCCGCTGAACTTCTGCTTCGCTGGGTCTAGGTATCTGCTTATCTTCCCCGCGTAACCGTAAGGAAGTTTTACTCCTACGAGGCAGGTGAAAAACTGCTCGATCTCCTCCTGACTTAGAGTGAAGCATGCGGGAGGGTAGTCATTTCCGGTCTTCTTGGCCTTCTTGCCTTTGCGACGACTTTCCGTGTCCTGCTTCGCCTCATCATCATCATCATCATCATCATCATCATCATCATTAGCGTGAAACTCCTTCCTGATGCCCATTGATTTCAAGTCTGCCCTTACTTTTGGCCCATCTTTGGTCCTCTCTGGCATGTTGAGCAGGGTACCAAGCAGACTCTCGCACACGTTCTTCGTGATATGCATGGCATCAAGGCTGTGAGCCACACAGTGGATCTTCCAGTACGGCAAGTCCCAGAAAACAGACCTCGTTTTCCATACCTTCAATAGCGGCTCTGGCGCCTTTCGCTTCTTTCCCGGCTCTGGCGCCTTTTGCTTCTTTCCCGGCAGTGGGCAGTCTTTCCAATTTTTCAACAGCTCGTCTATTTCCTCGCCGCTCCTCGTACGCGGGCGTCCTCGGGGTTCGGTTTCACCATCGAACAGATCCTTGCGTTTTCTCCATGGGTCATCATCGCGAAGCCACCTTCGATGTCCCATGAACACGGTTTTCGAAGACCCGGGATCTCTATCTAGCTGGCGATACGTTGTGTCATCCATGCACCTGACGCATCCAGAAAATCCGTGGACCACCTGCCCCGCGACATATCCGTAACCGAGATAGTCGTGCACCGTCGTGAGCAGCGCGGCTCTCATAGGGAAATATTCTTTCTCTGCGGCGTCCCACGTATTGGCTGGCGTTTTCCACACCGTGTCAAGCTCCTCTTTTAGCAGCCCCAGATACAGATTGATGTCGTTCCCTGGTTGTTTCGGTCCTTCAATTAGCATACTCATGTGAATGTACTTCCTCTTCATGCACAACCAGGGGGGAAGGTTGTACATCCACACAAACACAGGCCAGGTGCTATGTGTGCTTCTTTGGCTGCCAAACGGATTGACTCCATCGGTGCTCGCGCCCAGCACGATGTTCCTTGGATCATTCCCAAATTCTGGGTCTTCGAAGTTCAACGCTTGCCACTGGCTCGCATCCTTAGGGTGACTCAGCATCTTGTCTTTTTTATCTATCTCCGGATCATTTGCGTCATCTTCTCGCTTCTTCTCCTCCCTATCCGTGTGCCAACGCAGGAGCTTTGCTACCTTAGGGTCCGCGAAATACCGCTGCAGACGAGGAGTGATCGGAAAGTACCACACCACTTTTCGAGGAGCTTTCTTCCTCTTCTTGTATCGAGTGACGCCGCACACCGGACATATGGTAGACTCCGCGTGCTCGTCCCGATAAATGATGCAATTGTTCATGCACACATGGTATTTCACGTGCGGTAAATCCAGAGGACACACGATTTTCTTCGCCTCCTCCAAACTGGTCGGGCACCTGTTCCCCTTGGGAAGTCGTTCGTGCCAGAATGACATGTTGTCGTCGAAGCATGCGTCGGTCATTTTGTGTTTTACCTTCATCTCCAGAGCCATGAGCGTTACTTTCAGGCGGTTATCCTCGGGCCTACATCCTTCATACAATGGAGTGACCGCGTCTAACTCAAGTTGATCCATCTTGGCTTTCTCTCGGGCGGCAGCTCTTGCGTTATCCGTCTGCTTGAGAAGCAGCTCTTGAATATGAGGGTCCTGCACCCAGCCCATCGATGGTCCAGCGTCGTCTGCTCCGCCGGCATCATCATCTTCATGATCATGCCCGTCGTCTGCTCCGGCATCTTCCTCATCATCATGTCCTGCATCTTCTACATGATGACTGTGTACAGCATCACCATCGTGATCATCTCCTGGGGATTCTTCGTCTTCTCGCCCGCCCGAGCCGCGGTGGTTGTCTTGCTTCCCTTCCTCATTTCTTGCCCGGCCCCCATGGACGACTTCGTAGTCATCTTCATCACCTTGCCACCGATAGCCATCCATGAAACCACGCAAGAGCAGGTGGTCCCGCACCTGCCCGGATTCCGGGTCCGCAATAAGGCTCTTCAGCTTGCATCTTCGACACGGACATCTTATCTCCGTCTCGTTCTTTTGAAGCATCTCGGCCTTCGCGGACCTCAAAAACCTATTCACGATGCCTTCGGTCATCATGCGGACCATGGTCGCCTGCGGGGTAGAGCAAAACGATATTTTAGAACCAAGAAAAAATTTGGCATGACTTTCCCTAAAAATAGGACCAAAAAGAATGCTTAATGCCAAAATTCTTGCCGAAACGGAAATGAATCAACATTCCGGCAAAATATTGGCAACTATCGCATTTCAAATACCGGTACACCTCCAAACACAAACACATATGCAACACCACAAACATATGCAACACCACGAACATACATAGATCTAGCTAGGCCATAAAAAGTGCATGTGCACATTGTTGTAGGGAGAACAACATAAATATTGTTGGGGAACGTAGCATAAATTCAAAATTTTCCTACGTGTCACCAAGATCTATCTATGGAGAGACCAGCAACGAGGGGAAGGAGAGTGCATCTAAATACCCTTGTAGATCGCTAAGCGGAAGCGTTCAAGAGAACGGGGTTGATGGAGTCTTACTCATCGTGATTCAAATCACCGATGATCCTAGTGCCGAATGGACGGCACCTCCGCGTTCAACACACGTACAGCCTGACGACGTCTCCCATGCCTTGATCCAGCAAGGAGAGAGGGAGAGGTTGAGGAAGACTCCATCCAGCAGCAGCACAACGGCGTGGTGGTGGTGGAGGAGCGTGGTACTCCAGCAGGGCGTCGCCAAGCACCGCAAGAGACGAAGAGGAGAGAGGAAGGGCTGCGCCAGGGAGAGATCAAACTCGTACGTTGGCAGCCCCAAAACCCTCAAGTATATATAGGGGAGAAGGAGGGGGTGCGCCCCCTTTAGGGTTTCCACCCCAAGGGGTGCGGCAGCCCCAAACCCATCTATGGGTGGCGGCCACAAGGGGAGAAGGGAGAGGCGCACCTGGGGTGGGCCTTAGGGCCCATCTGCCCTAGGGTTTGCCCCCTCCCTCTTGGAGGCGCCTTGGGCCCTTGTGGGGGGCGCACCAGCCCACCTGGGGCTGGTCCCCTCCCACACTTGGCCCATGTAGCCCTCCGAGGCTTGTGGCCCCACTTGGTGGACCCCCGGGACCCTCCCGATGGTCCCGGTACGTTACCGATAAAACCCGAAACTTTTCCGGTGACCAAAACAGGACTTCCCATATATAAATATTTACCTCCGGACCATTTCGGAACTCCTCGTGACGTCCGGGATCTCATACGGGACTCCGAACAACATTCGGTAACCACATACAAACTTCCTATATAACCCTAGCGTCATCGAACCCTAAGTGTGTAGACCCTACGAGTTCGGGAACCATGCAGACATGACCGAGACGTTCTCCGGTCAATAACCAACAGCGGGATCTGGATACCCATGTTGGCTCCCACATGTTCCACGATGATCTCATCGGATGAACCACGATGTCAAGGACTTAATCAATCCCGTATACAATTCCCTTTGTCTAGCGGTACGATACTTGCCCGAGATTCGATCGTCGGTATCCGATACCTTGTTCAATCTCGTTACCGGCAAGTCTCTTTACTCGTTCCGCAACACATCATCCCGTGATCAACTCCTTGGTCACATTGTGCACATTATGATGATGTCCTACCGAGTGGGCCCAGAGATACCTCTCCGTTTTACACGGAGTGACAAATCCCAGTCTCGATTCGTGCCAACCCAACAGACACTTTCGGAGATACCTGTAGTGTACCTTTATAGCCACCCAGTTACGTTGTGACGTTTGGCACACCCAAAGTATTTCTATGGTATCCGGGAGTTGCACAATCTCATGGTCTAAGGAAATGATACTTGACATTAGAAAAGCTTTAGCATACGAACTACACGATCTAGTGCTATGCTTAGGATTGGGTCTTGTCCATCACATCATTCTCCTAATGATGTGATCCCGTTATCAACGACATCCAATGTCCATGGTCAGGAAACCGTAACCATCTATTGATCAACGAGCTAGTCAACTAGAGGCTTACTAGGGACATGGTGTTGTCTATGTATCCACACATGTATCTGAGTTTCCTATCAATACAATTCTAGCATGGATAATAAACGATTATCATGAACAAGGAAATATAATAATAATCAATTTATTATTGCCTCTAGGGCATATTTCCAACAGTCTCCCACTTGCACTAGAGTCAATAATCTAGTTCACATCGATATGTGATTAACACTCAAGGTCACATCCCCATGTGACTAACACCCAAAGAGTTTACTAGAGTCAATAATCTAGTTCACATTTACCATGTGATTAACACTCGATGAGTTATGGGTTTGATCATGTTATGCTTGTGAGAGAGGTTATAGTCAACGGGTCTGAACCTTTCAGATCCGTGTGTGCTTTACAAATCTCTATGTCATCTCCTAGATGCAGCTACCATGCTCTATTTGGAGCTATTCTAAATAACTGTTCTACTATACAAATCTAGTTTACTACTCAGAATAATCTGGATTAGTGTCAAAGTTTGCATCGGCGTAATCCTTTACAACGAATTCTTTTACCACCTCCATAATCGAGCAAATTCCTTAGTCCACTAGTTACAAGGCACACTTCAGGTGAGGTACACAGCATAGCATACTGTAGAGCCTATGTCTTAAGCATAGGGGACGACCTTCGTCCTTTCTCTCTATTCTGCCGTGGTCGAGCTTTAAGTCTTAACTTCATACCTTACAACTCAGGCAAGAACTCCTTCTTTGACTAATCCATCTTGAACACCTTCAAGATCATGTCAAGGAATGTGCTCATTTGAAAGTACCATTAAGCGTTTTGATCTATCCTTATAGATCTTGATGCTCAATGTTCAAATAGCTTAATCCAGGCTTTCCATTGAAAAAACACTTTCCAAATAACCCTATATGCTTTCCAGAAATTCTACGTCATTTCTGATCAACAATATGTCAACAACATATACTCATCAGAAATTCTATAGTGCTCCCACTCACTTCTTTGGAAATACAAGTTTCTCATAAACTTTGTATACACCAAAATCTTTGATCATCTCATCAAAGCATACATTCCAACTCCGAGATGCTTACTCCAGTCCTTAGCTGGAGCTTTGCATACTTATTAGCATATTTCAGGATTGACAAAACCTTCCGGTTGTATCACATACAACCTTTCCTCAAGAAAATCGTCGAGGAAACAATGTTTTGACATCCTATCTGCAAGATTTCATAAATAATGCAGTAATCGCTAACATAATTCCAACAGACTCTTAGCATCGCTACGAGTGAGAAAGTCTCATCGTAGTCAACTCCTTGAACTTGTCGGAAAACATCTTAATGACAAGTCGAGCTTTCTTAATGGTGATACTTACCATCATTGTCCGTCTTCCTTTTAAAATCCATCTGTACTCAACAGCCTTACGACCATCGAGCCGTTCTGCCAAAGTCTACACTTTGTTTTCATACATGGATCCTCTCTCGGATTTTATGGCCTCGAGCCATTCATCGGAATCCGGGCCCACCACCGCTTCTCCATAGCTCGTAGGTTCATTGTTGTCTAGCAACATGACTTCCAAGACAGGATTACGTACCATTCTGAAGTAGTACGCATCCTTGTCATCCTACGAGGTTTGGGAGTGACTTGATCCGAAGTCTCATGATCAATATCATAAGCTTCCACTTCAATTGGTGTAGGTGCCACAGGAACAACTCTTTGTGCCCTGCTATACACTAGTTGAAGTGACGGTTCAATAACCTCATCGAGTCTCCACCATCCTCCCACTCAATTCTTTCGAGAGAAACTTTTCCTCGAGAAAGGACCCGATTCTAGAAACAATCCCTTATTGCTTTCGGATCTGAGACAGGAGGTATACCCAACTGTTTTGGGTGTCCTATGAAGATGCATTTATCCGCTTTGGGTTCGAGCTTATCAGCCTGAAACTTTTTCACATAAGCGTCGCAGCCCCAAACTTTTAAGAAATGACAGCTTAGGTTTCTCTAAACCATAGTTCATACGGTGTCATATCATCGGAATTACGTGGTGCCCTATTTAAAGTGAATGTGGTTGTCTCTAATGCCTAACCCATAAACTATCGTGGTAATTCGATAAGAGACATCATGGTATGCATCATATCCAATAGGGTGCAGTTATGATGTTCGGACACACCATCACACTATGGTGTTCCAGGCTGTATTAGTTGTGAAACAATTTCCACAATGTCTTAATTCTGTGGCCAACTCGTAATTCAGATATTCATCTCTATGATCATATCATAGATCTTTTATCCTCTTGTCACGACGATCTTTCAACTTCACCCTGAAATTACTTGAACCTTTCAATAATTCAGACTCGTGATTCATCAAGTAAATATACTCAACATCTACTCAAATCATCTGTGAAGTAAGAACATAACGATATCCACTACACGCCTCAGCACTCATTGGACTGCACACATCAAAATGTATAACCCTAGCGTCATCGAACCTTAAGTGTGTAGACCCTACGAGTTCGGGAACCATGCAGACATGACCGAGACGTTCTCCGGTCAATAACCAACAGCGGGATCTGGATACCCATGTTGGCTCCCACATGTTCCACGATGATATTATCGGATGAACCACGATGTCAAGGACTTAATCAATCCCGTATACAATTCCCTTTGTCTAGCGGTACGATACTTGCCCGAGATTCGATCGTCGGTATCCCGATACCTTGTTCAATCTCGTTACCGGCAAGTCTCTTTACTCGTTCCGCAACACATCATCCCGTGATCAACTCTTTGGTCACATTGTGCACATTATGATGATGTCCTACCGAGTGGGCCCAGAGATACCTCTCCGTTTTACACAGAGTGACAAATCCCAGTCTCGATTCGTGCCAACCCAACAGACACTTTCGGAGATACCTGTAGTGTACCTTTATAGCCACCCAGTTGCGTTGTGACGTTTGGCACACCCAAAGTATTACTACGGTATCCGGGAGTTGCACAATCTCATGGTCTAAGGAAATGATACTTGACATTAGAAAAGCTTTAGCATACGAACTACACGATCTAGTGCTATGCTTAGGATTGGGTCTTGTCCATCACATCATTCTCCTAATGGTGTGATCCCGTTATCAACGACATCCAATGTCCATGGTCAGGAAACCGTAACCATCTATTGATCAACGAGCTAGTCAACTAGAGGCTTACTAGGGACATGGTGTTGTCTATGTATCCACACATGTATCTGAGTTTCTTATCAATACAATTCTAGCATGGATAATAAACGATTATCATGAACAAGGAAATATAATAATAATCAATTTATTATTGCCTCTAGGGCATATTTCCAACAAATATAGCTTCCCCCATTACTTACCTATCAAAACAAGGTAATTTAACCACTTAAATTGAATGAATCTATGGTGAAAATGAGGTGAAAAAGAGGAGGCACCCGAGACAAGGAGGAGGTGGAGAGAATGAAGTGGGGAGAAAGTGAGTGTGGGTAGGAGAGGCTCCCCAAAATATCTTGTTGCTGCCCACTTACTAATGGCGCACTGACTCCAAATGCGCCACTAGTAATCCAGGTTACTAATGGCGCATCTTCTGGTGGTGCGCCATTAGTAGTTTTGCAAAAAAAAAATTACTAATGGTGCACTGTCCCACAGTGCGCCATTACTAGTTTGAACTAGTAATGGCGCACGGTGGAACAGTGCGCCATTAGTAGTTTTGCAAAAAAAGGGAATAAAAAATATAATAAAAAAAACAACATTAGTGGCGTACTTTCCGACACGTGCGCCATTACTAGTTACAACTAGTAATGGCGCACTTTGTCTGGATGCGCCATCAGTATGTTTGGACAGGCGCACTAGTTCAAAAAAAAATTTGATACTAATGGCGCACCCTGTGCCAGGTGCGCCATTAGTAGTTTCAACTCTAATGGCGTATCAGAAGGTGGTGCGCCATTAATATATACTAATGGCGCACCGCTTGTCAGGTGCGCCATTAGTGTCAATCCCATCTATAGCCCTTTTTCTAGTAGTGGTTGTGTTGGTGTTTTGTTCCTGACTGGCCGTTGGTTGCTACCGTTCGAGCTCAGGGGTGAGCGACTCTACCGACCGGCGGTGCGGCGCCCTTCAAAGTAGGGTGAGAGGGCAGGGTGGGCCCTTTTCGACGGTGGAGGCGGGATTAATTTCAACTTGGTCTGACCATATTATGCAAGACAATGGCATGATCTCCCTCTAGTGCATTGCTCGATAAATGTTCATCGCCTACCTTCACTCCCAGTGTTGGTGTTTTGCTTGGTGGCTGAGGACTATGACTTTCAGGCGTCGCTTCTTGTGTATATTTTTTAGATTGCTTGTTTTGTTTGATGTCTTATAAGTTGATCCTTCAGCACCATGTACTTTGCACATTGTTCTTTCACTTTTTTTTTCTGTTTATGAGAGCGTCATTAAGTTAACACCTGGCCTAGGCCTTATTTCTAGGCCAGGTCTTGTTGGGGAAAGACAGTCCTGATTGGAACATGACTTGTTCAAATCCCCGGTCTGTGACAGCGATCGGAAACGTGATCCAAAGATGTGCTAACTGCATATGTTGTGAGATCATATCAGACAAAGCAAACCAGTGATATTGAAATTAAGGAAGTCCAGATAAAAAGAAGAAGGACGCGTCTAGCCGGCGGCCGGCTGCCCACTAGCATTCCATGGTGGCCAGCCGAAAAAGGTAAGTTTTTGTCTTCCTGACTCATATTAAAAAAAGTAAACATGTGTGGACATATTTGAAGAGGATAAATAATTGTAAAACATTCATGTGAACAGATGTGAACGTATTTAATTTGTGTTTTCAATTTTTAAAAAAATCATAACTTTCAAACCGCGCATCGAAATTAAGATTCGTTTTCACTTTTGAAACCCTCGTGGCGTGCTCTTCGAAACTAGATCCCGCATGGCTATGTTTTGACGGAAAAAAAATTGTGCGATTTTCTTCTTGTTTTGTGCAACTGCCTAGCCGTCGGTGTGCAACTACCTGACAGGGATGTGCAACTTTTCTTCAATACCGTAAACATGTAGATTTCAATGATGGTGCAAAACTAACTCCTTCCAATGAGATGTGCAACTTCGTCTGTTACCCAGGCCAACTGCATAGTAGTTGATCTGCAACTTTTCCCTGCCCGTGGATGTGCTTCACTATTTGCTGCATCGGCCAACAACCTAACAGTGGATGTGCAACTTCGTATACTGCTACGGCCAACTGTCTAACTGCGATTTGCAACTTTCTCTCGTACCCTATGGATGTGTAGTTTTCCTGCTAGCACACAGCCCAAACCACCCCCTAGTGAGTTTTGCAACTTTAGTACTCTGTTTATATGCAACTTTTTACCATTCAACCGTCCCTGCCTGTGAGATGTGCAACTACGTATATTGCCCCTGGCCAACTACCTAGCAGACTATGTGCAACTCTGTTTGTTGGCCCCGCCAACTGAAAATACAGGTCCACAAATAGAGAGCGTAGGGAGTTGCACATTGACTAATAGGCAGTTGGCTTGAACAATAGACTAAGTTGCACATATCCCTTGCAGGGGAGGTGGGGGTTGGGTGTGCCAACAGTGAAAAACTACGCATCCACGAGTAGGGAGAAGGGTTGCACAACGACTACTAGGTAGTTGGTCGGGACAGTAGACTAGTTGCACCATATAGCACGAAAGTTCGCATCGAAAAAATTTCGTCACGAGAAATCCAACAGTGAAGATGGATCTAAATTCCGACGCATGGTTTGAAAGATATGACTTTTTAAAATTTTGAAAAACCCAAAATAAATAGACGTGGATCTGTTTTTCGTCACATGTGACAAGTCTGGTCGCATTTAATGCTAGTAGTCACATGCACTAGCAGACAATACATGCATGTATGCATGCGAGTGATAAAGCGGCCGCTCGTTCTCTGCAACAAGCGCGCGTGCGCTTTTAAGATTTCAGGAAAGAAGAAATTGAAGGTGTTTTGTTCGGGGATTTTCGTCCATCATCCAATTACAGCAGTATCCCAAAACATTATGTGCATTTTGGTAACGCTGCGTCGTAATTGACTCCACCGTAACATTATGTACACTTTTGCTCGATACCGCCCGTCCCCCACCGTAATCATGTTGCGTTACCGTCCTCTCCGCCTCCCCACGATCCTATCCTCCTCGTACAGAGTCCCCCGTCACGTTGCCCCAATCTTGTTCGCCTTCACACGATCTCCTCTGCCTCGTCGAAGCCGCTGGTCAGCGCCACCACGCCAGCCGCCGGAGCTCGCTCGTTGGCCTGCATCTCGGCGAGGAGCCCCCTCACACCGACGGACCCGAGGACGACCCCCTCTTGTCCATCAGCCTAGACTCCTCTTCTATCCGCACAAACCCGCAAGATCCCTTTCCATGATCTGTTATTGCTATCGTTGGTCGACAAGTCCTTGTTTATTCGCATTTGACAAGATCATGTGGTGAGTCTGTTCTGTGCATACAATCTACAGAACTCACCCAGTCACTTGGTACCTTTACATGCATGAAACAAACAAAAGAGTAGATGCACCTGTTACACCGTGTCCCACTCCCACCGCCGCTTGATTCCATTACTAGTCCTGTTACCTTTGGTTGCACTCAGCCATCTAAATGCTCTTATATATTTCTTTATAACGAGAGTACCAAACACCTCCTAAGATTCACGTTTCTCCGTCTCATGTATACGGCGCCTGGGCTGCGTGAATTATTTACGTTCTTCCGTCAACCTCCAACTCCTGATAATGTAACAAATTAATTGGTTAATTGGTTAGCTAGTTGGTTTAGTGCTGACTTTGCACGAGCTGGTTCTGGTTTCTTCAAACAAGCCTGACCAAGTGACCCCCGACCAAGGATACGTCGTCGTCGCTATCGAATTTCCTGGTCGAATTTCGGGAATACTTATATACCCACTCCAGCTTCCCCCATCACCCGTGTCACCTTATCCACCGGATACGTAGTCGATTAATTCTAGCTTTCCTCATGCAGCTGGTAACCACTCGAACGCGTTTACCGGTCGGTGTCTGCTGATGTCTGAACGTGGCGTCCCGACCCCCGACTTGATCCATCCCTCTCCTCACCAACTCCTTGCTCCGGGAACGCAAAAAATGGCATGGTCAGGTCAGCGGTGAAGAGCAGAAAATGCCCTTGAGCTGACCATCGTTTCTTTGAAACAGTATGCGTAACACTTGCTCGGCTGGGCACCATTTGACCCTTCTAATCCTCGTTCCTCATCCTCGAACCCTAGATAACCTAACATACTCTGCCCATCCCTTTCAAGCTTCAAGTCAACCGCACTGCATGTGTAGGTCGATCGATGCCCACACCTACCTCTCACACGGCCTCTTGCATTGCATTGCATGCATCGCCTCACCGTGAAGTTTTCCAGCCCGGTGCGCACATCTCCCTTGACGTTGACAGACCCGAGGACGACCCCCTCTTGTCCCTCTGCCTAGACTCCTCTACAATCCTTACAAGCCGCCAAGATCCTTTTCCATGATCTGTTTATTGCCATCGTTCGCCACCAAGTCCTTGTTTATTCACATTTGCCAAGATCATGTGGTGAGTTCGTTCTGTACATACAATCTATAGAACTCATCCAGTTATGTGGTCTGATTACACACACATCCAAACACAGTACAATTTTGTTACTTGATACCTTTACATGCACTAGTAAGCGTGCACGTGCAACGCACGTATCGTTTGAAAGTCATGGTTTTCTCTCTCTTAACCTCACCTGCTAAGGGGATAAGAGCATCTACAATTAGACTGGACCAATATGACCCACCCCTATATGTCCACTGACACATCGTGCAGTTTCCAAAAGTGTCTGCTTTTGTCCATCCACGCGGAGTTGTCATTCACATGCATATGATTGGTTAGGATGAGGAAAGAGAGAGAAAAGAAAGAACTAAAGTTGTCCAGGGTGGGCTGCATTCAATGTAGCAAACTGCATGGACATCCACATTTCTTTCCCATATACAAACTGAGTTTGAGTTTTCACAAACAACCAAAACATATGAGGATGAAGTAGGGGGTCCAATCGGGTGCAACGGCGGAGCTAGGGGGGACCAGCAGGGGCCACGGCTCCCCCCAACATGCAGGATTTTTTTTAATACCTATGCTTATTTATGTAGAGAACCATGTGGTCTGCTGTATGCCTCTCTCCAAAAGTGCATTTTGACAAAATAGAGTGCTAGTATTGTGCACAGAAGATCCCATTGAAAGTGCCTTGCTTTGTTGACTTTTGTTCTCACTCCCAGCCACACACACGAGCCATCCCATTCTTTTCTTTCTCATTCCTGAAGCGTCTCGCTGTCTCTCCTTCTCTGTTCTTCCAAGACCAAGGCGGAAAGAGGAGGAAATTCCCCAAGAACCGCTCCTTAATTCTCTCTTTCTGCGTTTGGAGCACATCAGGAAGCACTCATCCAGGTAAAAGGTCACAGAGCTGTCACTTTGTTCTTCTTATTTGTATTATCTATTTGTGGATCTGGTTTTTTATTAGAACCGTGATTAATCTCTGTAGGATACTCATGGCTAAAAATAAAATGAAGACTATGGATTCTTTCTATAAGAAGAAAATTAGACTTGATGAGGCATTGGTTTCGGATGTTGCTTGTCCTGATTTGGAAGAAGCAGAGGGAGGGGGAGGGGGAGAGGAGGAGGAAGAAGAAAAAGAAGATGATGGAGGGGAGGAGGAGCAACCTGTTGAGGAGGAGGAAGAAGAAGAGGCTCCACTTAGAATTAATAGGGTCAATGATGGTAGTGGTGTTCTGGTAGTGGAAAGAGACCCAGGGCTGCGTTGCCAACTTTGGGATCTTCCTGTCAATGACCAAGAGAAAGCAAGAAAAGCGTATGTGAAGTGTGGAGCATATCACTTTAAAAAGGAAATATACCCTCCTACTGGTCCAGAAAGCCACCCACGCAGGTTTCAATATCATTGGTTCAAGGCATTTCCTTGGTTAGAATACTCACCTACAGAAAATGCAGTCTTTTGCTTTCCATGTTTTCTGTTTTCTAAGAAGCCACTTGGGAAAGTTGGATCAGATGTGTTCACTGTGAAAGGGTTCAAGAATTGGAGAAAGGTTAACAACGGAAAGAATTGTGCTTTCTTAACTCATATGGAAAATAGTTGTAACTCTGCTCACAACTATGCGGCCAAATGTTATGACAATTTGAAGAATCAACAATGCCATATTGAACAGCTAATGGAGAGACAAACACCAGAAGATATAAGAGCAAACAGGCTGAGGCTTAGGGCAACAATTGATACATTGCGGTGGCTAGCATTTCAAGCCTGCCCTTTCCGAGGACATGATGAAAGTGTGGGCTCAAAGAATCAAGGTAATTTTCTTGAAATGGTAAAACTGATAGCTTCTTATGATGAGGAGGTTGGTGCTGTTGTACTAGGCAATGCTCCAGGAAATGCAAAGTATACTTCACCAACAATTCAAAAAGAAATCATGCATATTATGGCTTGTGATGTGCAAAGTTCAATCCGCAATGAAATTGGCGATGCCAAGTTTTGCCTGCTTATTGATGAATCAAGAGATGAATCTAAAAGAGAGCAAATGGCCATTGTTCTCCATTTTGTTGATAAACAAGGTTTCAATCGAGAACGTCTTTTTGATCTTGTTCATGTTAAAGATACATCTTCAGCAACTTTAAAAGAAGAAATAGATTTTGTTTTGTCCCAACATGATTTGGATATTCAAAATATTCGGGGACAAGGATATGATGGTGCTAGCAACATGCATGGGGAGTGGAACGGTCTACATGCCAAGTTTATGGAAGAGTGTCCATACGCATACTATGTTCATTGTTTTGCTCATCGATTGCAATTAGCTCTTGTTGGTGCATCTAAAGAAGTAACCGAAGTCCATAATTTTTTTGATCATCTTGCTCTTGTTGTCAATACTGTTGTGTCTTCTAGCAAGAGAAATGATGAGCTGCATGCTAATCAAGTGGCTGCAATGGAGCATCTCATTGAGCTCAGTGAGCTTGAAACAGGAAGTGGAGCAAACCAGGCCAGAACTTTGCGGCGGCCTTGTGACACTAGATGGAGTTCTCACTATGGTTCGGTTTGTAGCCTCTTGAAGCTTTACGGTCCTACATTTTTGGTACTAAAAAATATTGCTACTACTAGTGGGTCAGGTTCTTCACCTTCTGCACGAGCTAAGGCTGCTGGTGCTGTTAGGTTGATGATGTCATTTGACTTCGTATTTATTCTGCATGTCATGAAAGAGTTGATGGGAATAACAGATATGTTATGCAAGAAACTACAGCAGAAATCCCAAGATATTTTGAATGCCATGGATGATGTTTCCACTACAAAGAAACTGGTACAGCAGCTAAGAGATGATGGCTGGGCTAAGTTGATTAGTGATGTGAATTTGTTTTGCCAGAAACATGGAATTACTGCTCCAAATATGACTGACAACTATGTTGATTTCATTCGGTCTCATGCAGATGATCTCAGTACAGTCGAGCATCACTATCGGTATGATATTTTTACAGTTGCAGCTGACCAACAACTACATGAACTAAACTGCAGGTTCAGCGAACAAGCAACAGAGATTCTCATCCTCTGCAATTCTTTGAATCCCAAGGACTCATTTAGTTCATTGAACATTGATGATGTATGTTCTCTCGCCTCAA
Source organism: Triticum urartu (assembly GCF_056163025.1). Classification (NCBI taxonomy): domain Eukaryota; kingdom Viridiplantae; phylum Streptophyta; class Magnoliopsida; order Poales; family Poaceae; genus Triticum; species Triticum urartu. The sequence continues at coordinate 705,476,919 of NC_141874.1, forward strand.
AATACTACCCCGCTGACTTTTCAGAACAGGAAAGAAACAATTTGAGATGTCAACTACAACATTATGAGCTTGATGTACCTACAAATCCAAGGTTTCAGAATCTGTCAAGTGTAGGAGATCTTTGTCAACAACTTGCAAAAACAGGAAAATCAGTGGATTATTATTTGATTGACAGGTCATACAATATTTCCGCTCTTGTATTATTTGCTTTGACCATTACATCAAGTGTTAATTGATTTTATTTGCAGGTTAATTCGACTTGTTCTCACTTTGCCTGTCTCAACCGCAACAACAGAACATGCATTTTCGGCAATGAAAGTTGTTAAAACAAGACTCCGAAATAAAATGGAAGACATGTTTTTAAGAGATTGCTTGTTGATCTACATCGAGAAAGAGATTGCAGTAGGATTCTCAACTGATGCAATTATTGATGAATTCAATACAACGGACCATCGCGTGGACTTCGAGTGATAACTGTTAGTTCATCAACGTCTAATTGTATATTTTGCTTCCAACCTATTGATGTATAGAGATATGCCTATGTTATGAACACTTGGTTGGTTATATACTTACATATTTTGCTATCTCAGTATGAATTTCTATATATTCTTATAAATTCCGTATACCTTATTAAATTTTGGAGTTGTGGTCAATGTTCGGCCCCCCTTGTGTGTATTTCCTGGCTCCGCCGTTGATCGGGTGGACTTTTTCCTTCTCTCCTGTCCGGATTTTCCATCCAAAGAAATGAGGACGAAGTAATGGGGGTCCAATTGTAGATACTCCAAGTGATAGTTTGCTTCCTCCCTTCCGAGTCCCACCTCGCTCCGTCGCTCGTGCTTCAATGAACCGAAAAATTATCGACAACATACCATTCCTGACACGTTTTATCTTCTGATGAACACAACAATCTATTGATCATCATTAAAACAGTGTAGGATGTTAGTTACAACCAACTAACTACAATCATGGTATTCATCTCACCAATTTTACGATCATGCACAAATTTATTGCTCGCTCCCTCACACACACAACTTCTTTTAAAATAAAACCAGGTGACTGAGTCTTCAGATGGTAAATCTCTTCGTAGGCATTCCAGATGTAGCATGTTGAGGACATCTTGGCCTATATGATAATGAAGAGGAAAAATAGAGTTCACACGAAGCTAGTATGTTAGTAACCTTAAGATAAATATGAATTACTCCTTTTTCAAGCTAGCATAGCTTGAAAAACGTTCTTATATTATGGGACGGAGGAGTACCTTTTACAAATAACTTCGAAACCACAATCTCCCGCACTTATGTCTTCTGAAGCAGTACTACAACGATACTTTCTGCCAAGCAAAACATCAAAACAGCTAAGAAATATCAAGATAGCTTACAAACAGAAAATGAGTTAATTAGTACTGTCATATTATACTCGAGAAAATAGCATTCTTTCAATATCCAAAATTAGAAAACCATCGATGATTTAGTATGATCGACACATTTACTGGGGATGTGACATGTCATCTGCTCTCCGATGTCCCATACAACATTACAAAAACAGAGAGATTGTTTGCATATATGAAACGAACAGAAGAGCAAAAGCACCTGTTACACCATGATTCCACCGCTACTTGATTCCATTACCAGTCCAGTTACCTTCCTTATATTTCTTCAGGGCACGTTTCTCGGTCTCATATATAGGGCGCCTGGGCTGCGTGAATTATTTACGTTCTTCCGTCAACCTCCAACTCCTGACAATGTAACAAACTGTTATATAGCAATTCTAACGGCAGCAATTAATTGGTTAGCTAGTTTGACCTTTGGTTTAGTGCTGACTTTGAACGAGCTGGTACTGGTTTCTTCAAGCAAGTCTGACAAGGGAAATGGATCGACCAAGGATACGTCGTCGTCGCTATCGAATTTCCCGGTCGAATTTCCGGAGTACTATACCCACTCCAGTTTCCTCCGTCACCCGTGTCACCTTATCCACCGGCTACGTAGTCAAATAATTCCATCATTCGTCATGCAGCTGGTAACTACTAACTACTCGAACGCGTTTACCATACACTAGTGCTAATATATATTCTCCCGCTCGTTGTCTGCATGTCTGAACGTGGCGTCCGGACCCCCGACTTGATCCATCCCTCTGCTCACCAACTCCCAGCAAGCGCTGAACACATGGCAGTGGTGATGTTCCTTCTTCCGGAAATGCAAAAAATGTCATGGTCAGCTCAGGGGTGAAGAGCAGAAAATGCCCTTGAGCTGACCATCGTTTCTTTGAAACAGTATGCGTAACACTTGCTCGGCTAGGCGCCATTTGACCCTTCTAATCCTCATTCCTCATCCTCGAACCCTAGATAACCTAACATACTCTGCCGGTCTGCCCATCCCTTTCAACTGCGCGCGTGTAGTGTAGGTCGAATGATGCCCCCACCTACTACCTCTCACGGTCTCTTGCATTGCATTGCATGCATATCGCTCCGGCTCATGCATGCTGCCTCACCGTGAAGGTTTCCAGCCCGGTGCTACCTCTCCCGACGGCCGGCCGGCAGCAACTCGCGTGCGCGGATCTCCCGGCAGCCGCGCCTCTCGATCGTGTATCAGCAAGTTGATATCTGCATGGAAACACGTGCGGGCTAAGGCGTCATCAACGACGGCTTGCTGGTATATCCGGCACGTGAGCTCGTCTATGTACGTGAGCAATGATGATTTTGCGGACGATGCATGGACGACACTGGGTAATAATCGTTGGATTGAATCTCTCCATACCTAAGCAACGTCAGATCCTACCATCGTCCACCTGTCGTGCATAAAAGGTCGTGCTTCACGTATGTACTAGCGCCCTAGCGCAACACAGCCAAGCAGCAAACTCCAAGCGCCTACTACACGAGACGACGAGAGGGGAGCGAAAGGAGATCGGCAACTCCCGCGTGTGACTCGTACGAGCGCATCGAGACCGGAAGGGCGACACGCGCAACCGCACACCATCCTGTCCACTCGCCTCCATCCACTCCTCGCCTTCAACCACGACGATCGGGTGCATCATCGGACTACGCGACGTCATCTACGCCGAGCCACCGATCTGCACCAGCAAGCCGAATCCCTCCGTCAAGTTGTGCGAATACATGACGGGGAATAAACGAACCGTCAAGCACATCTGCTAAAAGCGACACCAACATGCATCATCCACACGACAGACCGGTGTGGAACGAGATGCAATCTCTGACACGACACAATATTGACACTTCGTCGTTAGAAGAGACGCCTTCAAGCAACGCATCGTCGTTGAAACGGGGCTGCAACACCATGGCTAAGGTATTTATGATGTTGTCTTCATCAACATTTTCATTAACACTGCTGCCGCCTCATCCACAAGATGGATATCTCCAGTGTCCTCTGACAGTACTACTACAAGATGCTTCATTGACGGCAACAAGGACCGCTCAAGACGACGACGTTCACCGCTTCATTCAGGACAACACAAGTGCATCGACACAGCGTCAGTGTAGTAACGACCCATATACGGTCACACGGTTCTGGCAAAAATGATGTGTGCTCGATGTGTTTCCTCCGGTCCTGGCAAAATCGGTGGTCTCATTGCTGACAACGCCCTCTGATATCCGCAAGGTGCATCGTCAATGACTGCAACTCCGTCATCTAGAGCATATCGCAATTTTTTGCACCTCATGCTTTGTGCGGTCTCATCATCCAAGACGACTACACCATTGTCCACGACTACCTCAATCATATCTGCATCATCATGATCAACTACCTCGACATCGACATACTCGGCTACGTTTACAACTACTAGTTGATGTTCCGCAGGCGCACATGATTTAGTTGTAGTATTTTTGAATTAAAAGTATCAATCCCACATGGAGCACAGGAAATGGTATATGCCTTTTCTAGTGGTTTATCGGAATGTGCCCACAAGTTAATTGTGATTCAAAGCAAATGTGTTGCAAAAGGTGAAAATATTGCAAGAGGTTATAATGAGAATTTAAAGTGCACAAGAATAAAATAAAATACAAGAGGCAATGGAAATGATGAAAACATGAATATGGCTAAGGCGGTCTTAAGAAATCAGGGTTCTCCATTAGTATGTATGCTACGTCACTATGCAGATGCAAAATCCTAGGTTCGGATAACTGATCCACCTCATATGTTTTTGTAAGTGGGCGGAGCCAATTACATATACGTGCATACATGCAGCAGCTCCGTATCAGCTGAATGTGGGGTGGAATGGCGACTGCTCAGTAATAGAAATGATGTGAGGTGGCTTAGTTATCCGACCTAGAATTATGCAATCACATAACTATGTTTTATACACACTAGTGGTGAATCCAAACTCCCCAAGAACATCTTAGCGTTATTGTTGATTCAAATCGCTTTCATTTGTTATCTCGTTCTTTTACTTTACTAGATGACCCGTTGCGCCGATGGTGCAAAAAGCATCGGCCAGCCGAGTCTTCAAACCATGTGCATGTGATAGTTTAAGAGATATGCTTTTATCTCATTATATGGTATCATGACATATGAAAATGAAGCAATGACAATATCTGATAATAGCATACATGGGTTTCATAAAGTAAGTTGTAGTAGGATCAGACTGAAGACATAAAAATATTTGAACACTGATTAGATCATAAGCAAATAGAAACATAGTGAGGATCATGTGGATATATTTAATTATATAAATTTACTGTTTTACCAATCAATCAATTGAAATTTTGTAAATCCAGAGGTGTTGGTTGTGGAACTTTTGGCAAATACTTACCCTTCTCGCACATTGCACCAGGAAATTTGCTGTTGTTCAAACAATGCCGCGTGCAGTCGTAGCATGGTTGACCACGGTTGTATTCAATTCTGCCATTGCTGTTTGCCATCCCTCGGCTGCCGGTAGCAGGCAGATTGAAGTCCAATGGTAAATGAATGTTCAGAGAGTATCACTGAACTTCCTTTGATGGAAGTTAATGTTCTATCTTGTTTGGGCTTACATGAGCAAATATTTTGTTGCAGATCTGTTTGCTATTACTGTCGGACTGTGCGTCATATCAACTATTGTTGCCGCCTGTAGAGACTTATCTGCCTGTATGACTTCTGGAGAAACATGCCTTGTACTCCCTCCGTTCGGAATTACTTGTCGCAGAAATGGATGTATCTAGATGTATTTTAGCTCTAGATACATCCATATTCAAGACAAGTAATTCCGAACGGAGGGAGTAGCTTTGAAGAGGCATCTGGTTTTCTTCATATGGGTCAGGAATTTAATCTAGGTGGTTTCATTCATTTTTCTGGTGTATGCTACAGCTGAATAACTTGATTGCCTCTGCTGCCAGATGGTCATCATTCCTCTCTTGATGGGTTTGCTGGTTGATCTATCACTGATATCACCCTTCGCCGGGCCTGTTGATGATTTCCCAGTTCTAAACTTTTTCTGCACTTTTCTCCTAGGACGGTTCTCCAAACGCATCTGGATCAAGTCCTTCGTCGACGAAAGGTTGGAAGCGAAACTCAACCGGGCAAAGGAAGATTTATGCGTGGAGCTCAGACTGATGTGGTGGTTCTTTCAAGATGTGTGCGTGCCCGTCGCCGTGAAGCTGGTCGCTGCCCTAGGTGTTCCTTATGTGCTCGCCAAGGTCGTCTTCCCAAGATTGGGCTTCTCCGCGGACGTGAACTTGACAGTCTACCGTTACGTGTGGTCGGTCCGCCTCGGCTTGTGGGCACTCTGCTGTCTTGGCAAGGTGTTGGGCGTCGAAATGCACGATTCTATCAGGGACGACCGCTACATCATAGGGCAGAGGTTGCAAGACGTTGGAGACCAAGGCTGAAGACTCTTTGCTGGGAACTTCTTTTTGTATGTAGTCGTAGTAGTTAGTTCACTTCAGAGAGGGATATGGTGAGTGCTATCAACAGTTTGCGCGCAAACGTGTAGGCCACATTACTGGCAAGACGGATGCAAATGTGATGGTTCCAGACAGATAAATTTCCTGCGGAACTTGTAGATAAGGGCTTGGTTTTCCGTGCGGAATAATTTTGCTGAATTCAACATCTGCAAATATCTAACTTGACAAGGCACATTTTGCGTGCTTGTTTGCAAATCACGGCCGGCTGAATTCAGTTACCACTTTGCTTGGCATCCTTGCTTTTTTCATAACACAACCGGCTGAACCCAATGGCTCAATTGCTTGGTCCAAAATCGCCGCATTGAAACTGTGCAGCTCTAGCAGTAACTAGCTATGCCCGCGCGGCGTCACGCCGCGCCTATTGATACATTATGTGAGAAATTCTGTATACGGTGTTACTAAACTTTATACATTAATTATCCTATTAACTGTTCTGTTTTTGCTTGTTCACTTTACTATTTATGTTATGGTGTATATACAAGAATCATATTGGTAAATCTTTCATAAAGAAAATATTTATTGAATGAAAAGAATCATCACGTCTCTGTCATATTTTTCCGTTTGGCTGGAAGATATTTCCTGTTGGTAAATCTTCTCATCAACCTTTCCGCAAGGGTTTTCTTTTCTCCTCTTTTATTTGATAACTTTGTTGAATTTTCACAAAAAAGTTCTATTGAATGGTGAAGCCATCCCGCGCGGTGCCGCGTGCCGCCGTTATACATGATCTTCATAGGCAACGCCTCAGCACTTTATCCTAGTATATACTAACAGTGTGTATTTCTAATCAAGCAACCAATTTCAAAAAAAGATGGCAGGAAAAATATGTTCAAAATACTTAAGTGATTGTCTTCGAAAAAAATCTTAATGATTGGCTTTCCATCTCAGGTACTGTTGTACTACCATGAGCCACAACTTATGCTACATATTACACAGGTGTTGATCATTGATCAACCCTAAAGTATTATTGTTGTTCATATCAAAGATAAAATTAATTACTTGACAACCCTCTTCTCATAAAAAGCACTGAAAATCAGAGTGCACGATATCCCTTGAACAGGATTTTCTTGGTATGAAGATCAATTAATCACAGGAAAAAATGTCATGGTGCAAACCTATATATAGAAGTACCTCATTTAGTATCATAAACTGGGAAGGCTCTACTAATTAGAATGTACATACACGGACCCAAATTTCAGATGTGACATGAAGAAACTGCATGCACCCAAGACTGAGAAGTACAGAAAGAATTTCGAAGAAGCTATGAAGAGACATTTTTCAAGTATGGAGTTTTCTCAAAGCATAAATGAATGGAAGAAACATAGCAAGAGAGAAGCTGCAATGAACATCATTTTGATTTCTACAGAACGCATTATATATTATATCACAGATTCAAGAAATAACCATAAAAGATGTAAAACATTGTAGCAGATTACTCTCCGTCCAACCATCCTTCTAGTACACTTGCTCCCTTGTAGACATTAACACAAATACACGTTGGCATGAACAAAAAGTAGCACATCCACGGGGATTAAATCAATCAAGCTAATGCTGAAAAAAAAATCAATCAAGCTAGCTCCATTAACAAAAAGTAGAACTTGTCCTCCATTCAGTATATTTTGGTGTATAAATAAAATGCACAGGGAGCATCAGGGTTGGGCTGAGCATACAGACCTTGCTGCCACTGGAGGCGATGGAGCTGAGCTGCTTCGTGATGCTTGCCATCCATTTACTGCTACAACCTGAGAGTGAGAAGGAAGGATAGCACATCCAAGAACTGCAGTAGGAAAAACTGATCACCAACAGATAATAAAATTCAGACACTAAAAAAGATGTATGTATTTTGTGAGGAATGGTTGGTATTAGAGCTAGGCAAATATTGCACGACAACTATTCTAATTGAAAGTATTTTGCAAGAAATGGTACTGCACAACGGAAGTCGAACATGCAACTGTCTGCTCTTAGATTTCAACACATTTTAAACTGCACTTATTCAGAAAAAGCATGCAAATAATAGCCTGTATATATAGAGCAACACCACTTCAGTTTCTATAACTTCAGTAATAAGGTTCTTCTTTATTCAGAGATGTACATGTAAACTTGTACAATCAACGGAAAAATACATGTGATAGTAGGTAGAACTACTGTTCTAATAATCTCTCATAGTCACGTGCTCGTGCTATGAAATATATATTTCTCAGAAACTACAAATTGTCTCTGAAAGTAAGGATATACAGCAGCTGGAACTTGCTATGTACAATGGCATGAACCCACTTGCATGCTGCTACAGTGCATGTACTTCCTCTGAAATTAGATGTAGAGCACACTAAATTTCTCGTAAACTTATAATTATCTCTATAAATAAGGATATGCAGCTCCTCGATGTCGATCATGAGCTTGTAGAAGAGCCTCCCATCCCTGACCTGCAAACACATTAATGGAACAATTAACTGAAATGCATGCTAAATTTGCCTCAGAAGAAGATGCACGCATGACTCGAGAGGGAGCTGACCTGAAGACCCATGAGCATATAGCGTGCGATGCGTTCTGTAGCAGCCGCTTCTCCCAACACTCTTGGGGGGGACGACCGGAAGCAGCAGGCCTCACAGAGCCCTGTGTTGACTTCTCTTTTTTTCTTTATCCATTGATCTGTTCGAAGATTCCATGGAGCACCCTAGAAAGGAAGTCATAGTAAGTTTAGCAGATGGTTCTACATGAACAATTGTGCCTAACAACCTTGATGTATTAAATATGCTTGTTGTGTAGAGCTCAATTGCCTCATCCATGAAGTTCATGCCAAACAAGGGTTAAGGCACAGTCCATTTTACACTGCATCCTATTTCCTATGGAGGGCTTCCTGACAGTAAAGCTCTCTTTCAACATATTTCCAAGCTGCAATCCACCAGTAGCAAGCTGAGCCTCATTGCATAAGCAGACATATCACAAAAGGAACATGTAAAGAAAAAGAATTGTGCTTGGGATGGAACACGCATATAAGCTTTGATGGTTTATCATCAGCACTATAAGAGGAAACATGTCATCAAACTTTGCAGCGGAAATCATAAACATGGTAATAAGAGAATAACTAAGTTAATAAAGAGAAAAATGAATGTGGAAACAATATATGGTGCATTGTTGAGGAAAGTCCGTTCGCTCTATTAATGGTGAAGTCAAATCTCTTGGAAGAACACAAAATTAGGAGTATGCAACATAGTTTCTGGATAGAACTGATTTTCTTTTACCCACAGCCGTCCAAACATTACGTCAGACACTTGGTGGGCGTTGGAACAGTCAACTTGCACGGCAGTGGGCAGCCGCGTCCAGACTCCAGAACGATGCTCGATCCATGGCGAGTCCCTCCACGTTGAGCTCCCAGTGCAGGGGCAGCAGAAAGCCACCGAAAGAGGTGGGAGAGGCATGGTGTCATGGGACTGACCATGGTCGTCAGTGCCCTCGTTCTCGTCCGACATGTGGAGGTCCACCGGCTGTAGCGGGGAAAAGGGACAGGGAGTGATGTAGGCACGTACAGGAGACACCGGCGGAAGGTGCAGAGCGCCGGCGACAGTACCGTCGAGTCCTATGGCGGGCCACCACGCCGTGCAACCAAAGGTTGACCATCATCTCTGTCGTGAGAGCAGCATGCCAGGGGAGTGGTAGAAGAGGTTAGAAGGAGCAGAGGAGGTTGGGGGGTCTACGGTCATGGCAGCTCCTCACCTTGGCACACTCCAGCCGAGGCGGCGTGACACGTGAGGACCCTCGGGCCGTCGGGGCAGGCGACGCGTGGGGAGTATAGCCACGGCGCAGACTACCGTCGGCAGCACCGCAGCGGAGCACACGGATGTGGAAGATGATTGCGCGTGGGTTTCGGGCGGGACGCGGGCGGAGAGGAGACGGGGGGAAAGGGGAGGCGCTGGATGAAGGGAACGGAGCTCGGCTGTGGAGCGGGGAGGAAGGTGAGGCAGAGCAAAGGAGAGTCTATTTACAGTCTTGTTCGGCGGTGCCGTGGTGGCCTTGATGTCGACGAGGTCTCTCTCGAAGCGCGTAGGGCTAGCGATTTCAGCGGCCACCGACTATACAAACGTAACAAATCAGTCAGATTGCAATCTATAGTCAACAGCCAAACTTTGACCGTCTATCCACAGCAAAATCGTCAAATGCACGCAGAAGCGCACCCCGCCAGCTCCCCCACAAATTAACGTGTCACTATCCTATTGGCCTGATTTTACTGAAAGGAAAAAGTCAAAAAATCCAGATAAATCAAACCAGGCTAGATTTAGTATATTAAGAATGTTTCTTTGGAGCAATGGACTCTTGCAATAAAAAAATTTATGGATGACTCTTGCAATAATTAACAGTTCGTTTTCTTTAAGAATAAAGTAAAATGCATGCTTGGCTGTAGCAAGCGCCCGCACAAATGCACGATATGTTCCATGGTGAATCTAAAAGTATCTATGAACCTGGTCAATGTTTACAAAGTTTGACTCGATTTTGGATCCATGGACCCGTTGTCTAATAATCTGATATAGTGTTACCCTGAATCGAGTGAAACATCTTTATTGTGCTACATACTTTTATGTGCGCATATGATGTGACGTCACGCCTTGGGCGTGGCATCGACATCAGAGACCAAAGGGTAAGTAAGCCGGGGTGTGGGCACTGCACACAGCCTAGTGAAGCGTGGCGCGGTGAGACCGAAGATGTCAGTCATGTCGAGCTCCGATGGCTTCATGCCGTCGGGCAGCGCCCAGCTGAACCCGTGGGCGAGCTGCGCGACAGCAAATTCCAGTGAGTAGATGCCAAGCGCCATCCCGGGGCACGAGCGGCGACCGGACCCGAATGGCAGGAACTCAAAGCAGTTGCCCTTGAAGTCAACCCTTGCGGCCTCCCCTTCCCCCGCCATAAACCTCGACGGTCGGAACATGTTGGCGTCCTTCCACACCTTGGCGTCGCGGCCAATGGCGAATACGTTGATCATGACACTGGATCCCCGGGGCACTGAATAGCCACCGACGACACAGTCCTTGACGTTCTCGTGGTGGAGAATCGGGATGGGCGGGTGTAGCCGGAGTGTCTCCTTGATTACACACTTGAGGAAGGGGAGCTTGTCGAGGTCTGACTCGTCCACGTTCCGGTCGAGACCCACCACGTCGGCGAGCTCCTGCTGCAGCCGACAAATGTCGTCGGGGCTGTGCATCATCTCCGTCATTGCCCACTCGATCCCCGATGCCACCGTCTCTGTCCCACCAAACATCACGTCCTGCCGAGCATACACATATAAAACACGCAACCACGTTATATTAGATTTTTATTACGCGTGTGTGTCCGCACACACACAAAAGCAAAAGCAGATCGTTCTCATATGACATACTCACGGTGTACACAATGAGATCACACATGATGTCATACTCACAGTGTAGGAAGATTGGACTTGAAATTGGTTTTAAAAAGGATTTTTTTAGATATTTTATAAATTACTTGTGTGATTTTGAAAAGTGTTTTGTATCCTATAAATGGGTTCGCATACTTCTTTCAAATATTCACACAATTTTAAAAATATTGAAGCATTTAAACACCGTACCTGTAAATTTAAAAACAATTTGATGTTTTAAAATATTCATGCAGTTTCAAAAAGTTCCATGTAAATTTAAAATGTGTTCAAATATTTATAAAATAAAATGTGCTCAGTTTATTATTTTTAATGTTAATGATTTTTTGGAAAAGTATTAAAGTATTTTTATAAAATGTTGTGTGTTTATAGAAACATTGTTATCTTTTTGTAAAATGAAACATGGAAAACAAAAGTAATGAAAATATCAATGAAAATTTCAGAAAAAAGACAAAAAGACAAAACCGGAATAATAAACGGATAAGCTGGATTTTTTTTCTGAAAATACTCATAGCTATATATATCCTATATGTGCATCTTCTTTTTTTTTGCGGGAACTATATGTGCATCTTCGACAAGAACGAATGGGGACCACTAGAGCCTGACAGCAATATTTTACGAGTATAATTAAAGAGTTGAAGGCGATGCTCACTCACCAAGATTTTACGAGTAATTAAAGAGTTGACTTAGACCAAAATATTTATAATAATATGAAAACTAAGAATGGAGTTTTCGGTGCCCTTACCATGATCATGGCCTTGATATTTTCACGAGTGAGGCGGAGCGAGTTCTGCAGGTCGTCGCCAGCGGTCTTCTTCGGCTTCGCCTCAGGGAGGAACGCGAGCATGTCGTCCACCATGTCGGCGTCCACGTCGTCGGGGTTCTTGCCTCTCCTCATGTGCTCGTCGATGATCCTGTCGATGAACTCGTCCAGGGCGGCGCGCGCGGCGCGGGCGCGCACGTTGAGGCCCTGGTCCGCCCAGCCGAGCCACGGGATGAAGTCGCCGATGCTGGACCCGCCGAAGAGCTGGGAGAACTCCTGCATGATGGCGATGAACTCGTCCCGCTTCCCGGCGTCGCCGGCGGCGTCGGCGCCGAACGCGGCGCGGAAGGTGACGTTCTTGGTGAGGTTGAAGATGAGCTCGCCGAGGTTCACGCACTCGCCGCTCCGCCGTGCCACGGCCCGGACCAGCGCCGCGGACTCGTCGCGCACGGCGAGCCAGGTCCCCGCGCGGCGCCTGCTGAAGAGCTTCATCACGCACAGCTTGCGCATCTGGCGCCAGAAGGGCCCGTAGTGCGCGAACGCCATGTCGGCGCGGTCGTAGGTGAGGTAGATGGCGGCGACCGTGGCTGGCCGGTTCGAGAAGGCGACGTCCTGCGCCTGCAGCACCTCCCGGGCATACTCCGGCGTCGACAGGACGACGGCGTGGACCTGGCCGAGGCGGAGGTGGAGAATGCCGCCGTACCGCTTTGCCAGAGCCGCGAGGCCCCGGTGGGTCAGCTGGTCCATTATGAACATGTTGCCGACGATCGGCAGCGGGTACGGCCCCGGAGGCAGCGGCGGCGCCTTGGCCTTGCCACGCCGCCGCTGCCGCTGCAGCACCACGAAGACCACGGAGGCAATGAAAAGCCAGCTCAGTGGCTCTTTGAGCCATCCCATGGCGATCTTGGCCAAGCCCACCATTGACGGTTACTCAAACTGCTGGAAGCTCTGGCTTTTTTTTGCTTTTTTGTTTTGTTGGGTTATTCGATTGTGGGGGTTTCAGGTTGATAACGCTCGCGGAGTGGAGCTGAGGAGGAAAGTGGAGCGAGCCGGGTTTATATAGTGTACTAGTGTGAGATTTGCTAACTGGAGTTAAGTAGGGAAAGGGGTAGGATCTAGGATGCATGGCACAAGAAAATTCAAATGGTAGTGGGAACAACCGTTGCCCCGGTCTTGGTTAGCCCCCTGCGAGAGGTTGGCCTAGCACCTAAGTGGGATGATATGCGTGTACTATTCTGTTTTACCTCTCCCACTAGTACATGAGAGGTATGAAGAGGCGTGCTATGAAAAGATCAGTCGGGTCGCGAGCTATCAGATGTGATGCCGTGGAGCGACCAAACGGCCCCCTTCACGGTTGCAACAGAGTTAATGCTACAGAACCCTTTGCAACGGAAATTATGTTGTACAAATTTTTGCAACAGATATCTTGCTGCAGAAAACCTCATCTAGCCTGCTCGATGGCATAATTGCCATTGAAACAGAGACACTTGTTGCAAAAGGCATCTTTGGCTTCTTTAGAAGAAGAAAAGGCGATTGGTAGGAAAAATCACGTGGAGAGAGGGACAAGATGAGGCTCGTGGATTTGGTCTGGCAGCAAGTGACACACCTGCAGCATGGTCGGGCGGGTGTTCATGGTGAGGGAGATGGCCGGCAACAGAGGCCATGAATCTGGGTGATGGGGCATAGGTCAGGGAAGATGGCCATCTACGGGGGCCACAAATCGCAGCTGGAGCACCACGAGAAGGCCGTGCATGGCAGCGGGGAAGAAGAGGCGAGAAGGAAGAGACAAGGTTGCGGTAAGGGAAGCAGACACGTGGCAAGTGGAGGAGACGACCAGTGCCAAAGTGGTTTTCAGTCGGTTGGTCCCAATCATCTCCCTTATCTTTTTTCTTTTTGCGGGTGAATCATTTCCCTTGTCGGAAAGACATTATATAGTTACTTGAAACTGGACGGGGTTCTCCCTTTTTTCTAAAAATAAATAGAAAAGACGAGTTTTCTAAAGCTCGACTGCTTGCTTGAGGGTAGAAAACAAAAATAAGGGTGGAAAGTGCTTTCGGTGGACTGGCTACAGGAGCTTGTTTCTTTTTCCCATCGAAAGCACTCAGTGATCTCATGAAAAGATCACTAATAAGGTTTTACTGTCATCTTATAATTCTATACCTCAAGAAGAAAATCTGAAGAGAAAAAGGTATACTTGTAGGCATGTTATTTGATTCACATGATTTTGAAAACACAATTACAAAATGAGGGAAAACATCAGGCTTCCCCTGTTGATTACGAGTAAAGAAACTGTCACAATATCCCTCGCAAAACTAGGTTGTCTGGATTGTGACTATGTTTGTCTTATATTGCCACATTATTTTTGTCACACTTGCCACATTTGCCTAACTTGAGTTGCTCAAATTGTTAGCCACATTTTGACTTGCCCAAGAGAATCTTGTCACACTTTTTATGCTTACGACATGTGCGATTCACTGCTAATAAAAAATTATTATTTTAGGTGTGGCTAGAATCAAACACCCATCTAACTTGATTAAATTTGCTTAAGATGAGTTGTGGCAAAGTGTGGCAATATGTGACTAGAAACCAAAAAAGATGATACAATACATGGGTTCGGTAGAATTGTAAGGTGACAGAGTGACAGTAAAACCTTAGTCAACGGAACCTCTTTCAGTTTCTAGCTTCGCTCCAATCCTTGAATGCTGGCGGAAGACAGTTACTGGTTGTACCACGTACTACGCAGGACTCGTTCAGAGTCCCCCCGGTCCGTGACAGCAAATGGACCTGTGAAAACGTATCAGACAAGGCGAGCAAGTGATATTATTGAAATTAAAAATATCATTAGAATTCGAGTGTCTCCGTCGCATATTCGCGGCGACCGAGCTGCGTGGATTCTTCACGTTCCCCCGTCAACCTCCAACAGATTATTCAACTCCTGATAATGTAACAAATCCCTAGCAGTCCGTCTATCAGAGTAGTAGTATAAGGGCATCCGAGGCTGACCCGTAAAATACTCTGATACCAAAAACATCATTCAATGCTATCGTGTATATGTCCATCAGTAAAAGGCAATTTAAAAATTTTCACCCATCCGTCCTCATAGGCACCTCCTCCTTCGCCTTCATTGTAAATGATGTCCATTATCTGCCGGTTTTCGCCATAGGTCGACTCCCCACTTTAGGCATACAAGCAAACAAAATTCAGGCACCCATTTGCTCCCCGCCCGCCGTCCGTGAAGAATACTCAAAGAAGAGCAGCGACATTACGTTGACGTTGACGATGAATGGCATGGTAGCGCCTGCCGGAGACTGCCTATCCAGCTGCTTCCCGGCGTAGAAGTACGGAGTCTTGTAATGCTTCGGCCATGACGGCGTCTGTACGGTGGGCGACACCATCTGCGCACCGCGCCCACAGCCTCCACCTCGTCCGTGACCAACATGCCTGCCTGCGTGCCCTCCGCCGGCGGCCCGCTTCTTGAGGGTCTCCTCCTTTGTGGCTTTCGCTTTGACGCAACGCTTTTGCCATGTCACCGAGTTGATCTTTCGGGCAAGCGCGATGGTCGGATCCTCCAGCACATCCACCACATCCTCCATCTCCGACAGGCTCTCCTCTAGTTCCATGCGGCGGTGGCAGCCGAAGGGAAGAAGATAACGGGAGAAAAGAGCAGGAGTTGGATGGAGAGCGGCGGGATGGAAGAAGGGATTGTGGATTTTGTCACGGAAACATGGCGTACAGTTACAAAAGCGCATGCTCCACCTGCCTTTGGGGTGTGTCAGAAATATCGGAGTCCTACGTGTTTGTTGTCCGGACTCTCGCAAAACCCCATGTTTAGTTTCAGTTTACCGAAAAAACGTGGCCCAGACCGCTCGATCGACACAGGACCGCGTTGAGTGGCACAACTCATCCAGACCGCTCTGTCCGAACGTATGCTAACAGTTTGAGGCTCGGCTTGGGAGATGGACTAGGTCTATTTGCCGCGAGCCCGCGATGATAGCAATCGATTGGTTAGCTAGTTTGACCGTAGTTTGGCATCGACTCTGCACGAGCTGGTGTACTACTACTAGTTTCTTCAAACAGATCTGACCAGGGGAGTACACTAGTTTCTTCCGGGAAGGGGAAAAAATGGCATGGTCGGCTCAGCTCAGTTCAATGGTTCCACTTCGTTGAACTTCCTCCACCTCTAGGGGAGGAGAGCAGAAAATGTCAAGCTTGGCCTTGACCACCGCTTCGTTCGTTGAATATGAAAGAGTATACCAGTTGCTCGGTTTGGCATCATTTGACATTTTGACCCGTCCAATCCCCATCCCCGAACCGTAGATAACCTAACATACTCTGGCCATCCCGTTCAAACTTCAAGTCAACTGCGCCTGCGCGCAACGTGTGTTGGTCCATCGATGCCCCCCACCTGCCTCTCACGATGTCTTGCATGCAGCCTCACCGTCCGATCACCATGCTAGTTGTAAAGTGATAATTTTTGTGGGGTCTGACATCTTGTTAAAAAATATGTTTGTGTGAAAGCAGTCCAAAAAAGAGGTGCTGCAGTGTAGTGGGACGGTGATGTACGGCATGGCGCATCTTGCCGCCGTTGTCACCGTCGCATGGCGGTGATGTACGGTACGGCTTTCTTTCGAGCATGGGTGCGGGACGAAGCTGCTATGATATTCGACTCCTCTGTGAGTTTTGACAGCTCTCGCTCGTTTGCCTTTGACAACGAGGCACAATTTATAGACGGCAGTTTGACGTAAAGGGTATGGTTGTACAGTGATGGTGACGATTATATAGCTGCTAGGATCGTGAAAAAATGGTGACGACAACACATGATTGACTTTGTTTTGGTGATGCTTCTTGAGTGCCCGGTCTTGAGCTCGGGAGTGAAAACTCTAGGTCTGACCCATGTGGGTTATACATGACAATGACGATGTTTTTGCGTTGTTACCTTGCTGGAGGTGTTGCGCGGATATGCTTGGACTTGTTTTTCAGGATGAAAACTTTGAATCTGACCTATGATGATTGGACCCGATGACCACAATGCTTGAGCGTTGTTTCATTCTTGAAGGTGTTGCTGTTAAACAACATCGTTGTCCTCATGGCGTCAAGAGATGATTAGTGTAGATATATTCGTTATTGTAGTTTGTGATGTTGTTTTGATCACTTTGAGATTTTTTTTTCTTTTTCTCACTCCGACATAGCTTTAGTCTTCTATAACTTTACTCTTTTGTCGTCGTGTTTTGTATGCGTATGTTAGTGTTGGTTATGTGCATTCTATTAGTTATGTGGAGGCCGTGTGTATGTTCACTGTGTTTGTATTCATTTAATGATTCATTTTGAGTCCGTAAAATTCACCCATTGTTGAAAAACAATAGATCTGTCTACGTTTCAGTCGACGAGACTTACTCCGTCCGATGACATAATCCAATAGTTGCCCAGCCCATTTTAGTCCTTCATCTAGTCTGGGTTTTTTCTATCATTGTCTTGCCGGCCTTGTTATTGCCTTCGTCTTTTTCTTGGTTATTACTCTGTTTTTTCAGGGAGCTCCCTATTCAGCGCTGTTAGCGCTGCGTAACACAATCGGCGCTCGCTACAAGGCCAAATGGGCCGGCTCATGAAGGCGCACCGCACATAATGGTAATAAAAGCTCGAAAAAACCCCAATAAAATGTGCTCCCACGACAAATCAAACTTACACCGTACATTACCTACAGGTGTTTGGCTAACTACTAGGGCAATGTCGTTGCAAGTGATTGAATGCAGCACTAATGCTTTAAGAACTATTATAGTCGCTCATACATGATTCTCTTTTTTAAAAAGTGAAAGTTCACAATTTCAGAAAAAGTTCATGAACATGAAAAAAAACGTTGCTCCATTCAAAAAAAAGTTCATCAAAAGTTTTTAAAAAATCATCAATTGTAGAAAAATTTCATAAAAACTGAAAAAAGTTCATCAATTTTTTAAAAACAGTTCGAAATTGAAAAGAACTTCATCAATTTTGAAAAAAACATCAAATTCGAAAAAATCACCATTATTTAAAAAAGTTCAGTAAAATAAAAAGACATTCTTTTAGAAAAATATTCAAAGAATTTGAAAAAAGTTCATCAAATTTGAAAAAGAAATATCATCAAATTGGAAAAAATTCGCGCATTTAAGAAAACAAAAAAACATACTGGAAAAGGAAAAAAACACAGAAAACATAGGGGGCTTTTGCTATCCTGTACGTATAAAAACAAGAAAGGATCGCAGTTGTCAGTGCAGTTCTGTTGTAACAATGAGATCGCCGGTTTGAACCCTGCCGCGTACACTTTTGCACACTCATTTTTTTCGTGTTTTAAAATAGAAAAAAAAATGTAAATAGGCTGGCCCAAAACTTAGGCAGGCGTGCTCCGGTATTCATAATGAACTGCAACCGGCGCGTGAAGCGCTAAATAGGGATGGCCATTTTTTAGGGCCAGCAATTTTTTAGTCCGTTTGGAATTTTTTTTCCGAGCTGCTGCTCGCTCTAACGCACTGGTGGGCAAGTAGTAACCTTAGGGCATCCCTCGTTGTGCCCTAAATCGGACTCACTATTCATTCACGGACGTCTTCGAACGTGTTCGTGAATACGGATAAGAGAGCCGGCCATCCAACGTCATACCCAAAACGTCCGTGCACATTACATCGTGAATTGAGCGAACAGACAAAATTCATGCAAAACGGCTGATTTTTATTTAAAACTGGATCAAATTTATGAAAAGTTCAACATATTTCATTAGACAAAAGCAGACATAGCATTGTTTTAAGGTAGCAAACGCTATCCTAGTCTAAATCTCTAAATCTTCGCAGGTTGTGGACACGTCCATGTCCCACGTCCTACTCTTCCCCGGATGTGGACCATTCCGGGTCCCATGTCCTACTCTTCGCCGAAGTCAGCCGCCGATCAAAGTGAGGTACACAATAGACGTGGATGGGCCAGCCTCGTGGTCGCTATGGCCCGACACGAACGATGCGACGCTACAGACTTTGGGAGTGTTTCCATTCGAGATAGCCTATGTTGCCTTTGCGTTCGTGTTCATTATAAAAGCAATGATATAATATAGCCCTGGGATAAACATCTCAGGCAATTTATAAAAGTATTATATGGTATAGCCCTAGGCGCCAGGAATCTCCATGATCATCTTCTGTCTCTAGTTGAAGCGTCGTGACGGCCAATATTTCATTGGCGTGGCAATCGTTTGAAAAACGCTGTCGTGGCGGCCATTTCAGAAATTCTGCCATGGCACCAAATTATAGTTCCTCGTCCCGCGCCAAGTACACCTTCTCCTCGTCAGGGTCCTCTGCGTGTGTTTGCCATTGTCACCCGTAACATGTAGGCTATCTCTATGATATTTACATTAACGTGGCGATCTCGTGGCTCCAGCCATCATGTCGTGACACATAAGCCACTTAACATATAATCATCTCATACATAAACTCATTATCATGATGAAGATTATACCACATCACATGCATACTCTGCAAAATCAAGTTAGACGTCCTGTTGGGGATATTACCATCGGGCGTAAACCGGCTAGGAGAGGCTGGATTATCCCCATGATGGTTGCTTTATTCAAAGGCCCATGAAGACAAGGATGGTGGCGCTTCAGGAAGGTCCAAGGCCCAAAGGCGGGTTAAGGCCTGTAGACATAAACCGGCATGAATATGTAACTTCTATTGTAAGTTAGAAGGAATAGAGACCGAGCCGGACACGTTTATGATCCGGCCTCGGGACTCTGTAAACCGGCGGGCGTCAACCTATATATATAAAGGGATGACCCGGCGGCGGTTTAGGGACAACAGACAACAACTCGAGAGCCAGGAAAAGCGGATTCGCTCCCTGGTCATCGAAACCCCAGCAATTCCATCACAACTAGACGTAGGCTTTTACCTTCATCGTAAGGAGCTGAACTAGTATAAAACTCTCATGTCCCTTTTTCGGTTTAACCCCTTTAAGCTAACCCGTAGCGATGGCTCCACGACTAAGTTCTTTCACGAGGACATCTGCTGTGACAACTCAACGACAGTTGGCGCCCACTGTGGGCTATCGCACGATGGTTTCGAGTTCTTTAAGGGCAGCTTCGAAGGACTCAAGGGATACGCTGTGGGCCAGATGACTAAGAGTCGTCGCGTGATACGTCTCCAACGTATCTATAATTTTTGATTGCTCCATGCTATATTATCTTCTGTTTTGGACATTATTGGGGCTTTATTATTCACTTTTATATTATTTTTGGGACTAACCTATTAACCGGAGGCCCAACCCAGAATTGCTGTTTTTTTGCCTATTTCAGAGTTTCGCAGAAAAAGAATATCAAACGGAGTCCAAACGGAATGAAACCTTCGGGAACGTGATTTTCGGAACGAACATGATCCAGGAGACTTAGACCCTACGTCAAGCAACCAACAGGGAAGCCGCGCCTACCCCCCCCCCCCCAGGCGCGCCCTCCACCCTCGTGGGCCCCCTGTTGCTCCACCGACGTACTCCTTCCTCCTATATATACCTACATACCCCCAAACGACCAAAGACAGAGCCAAAACCCTAATTCCACTGCCGTAACTTTCTGTATCCACGAGATCCCATCTTGGGGCCTATTCCGGAGCTCCGCCGGAGGGGGCATCGATCACGGAGGGCTTCTACATCAACACCATAGCCTCTCCGATGATGTGTGAGTAGTTTACCTCAGACCTTCGGGTCCATAGTTATTAGCTAGATGGCTTCTTCTCTCTTTTTGGATCTCAATACAATGTTCTCCCCCTCTCTCATGGAGATCTATTCGATGTAATCTTCTTTTGCGGTGTGTTTGTTGAGACCGATGAATTGTGGGTTTATGATCAAGTTTATCTATGAACAATATTTGGATCTTCTGAATTCTTTTATGTATGATTGGTTATCTTTCCAAGTCTCTTCGAAATATCAGTTTGGTTTGGCCTACTAGATTGATATTTCTTGCAATGGGAGAAGTGCTTAGCTTTGGGTTCAATCTTGCGGTGTCCTTTCCCAGTGACAGTAGGGGCAGCAAGGCACGTATTGTATTGTTGCCATCGAGGATAACGAGATGGGGTTTTTATCATATTGCATGAATTTATCCCTCTACATCATGTCATCTTGCTTAAAGCGTTACTCTGTTCTTATGAACTTAATACTCTAGATGCATGCTGGATAGCGGTCGATGTGTGGAGTAATAGTAGTAGATGCAGGCAGGAGTTGGTCTACTTGTCTCGGACGTGATGCCTATATACATGATCATACCTAGATATTCTCATAACTATGCTCAATTCTGTTAATTGCTAAATAGTAATTTGTTCACCCACCGTAAAATACTTATACTCTTGAGAGAAGCCACTAGTGAAACCTATGGCCCCCGGGTCTATCTTCCATCATATTAATCTTCCAACACTTAGTTATTTTCATTGCCTTTTATTTTACTTTGCATCTTTATCATAAAAATACCAAAAATATTATCTTATCACATCTATCAGATCTCACTCTCGTAAGTGACCTTGTAGGGATTGACAACCCCTTATCGCGTTGGTTGCGAGGATTTATTTGTTTTGTGTAGGTGCGAGGGACTCGCGCGTACCCTCCTATTGGATTGATACCTTGGTTCTCAAAAACTGAGGGAAATACTTACGCTACTTTGCTGCATCACCCTTTCCTCTTCAAGGGAAAACCAACGCAGTGCTCAAGAGGTAGCAAGAAGGATTTCTGGCGCCGTTGCCGGGGAGGTCTACGCAGAAGTCAACATACCAAGTACCCATCACAAACCCTTATCTCCCGCATTACATTATTTGCCATTTGCCTCTCTTTTTTCCCCCACTTCACCCTTGCCGTTTTATTCGCCCTCTCTCTCTATCCTCCCTCTCTTTCTATATTTGCCTCTTTTTTGCCTGTTCCTCGTTTGCTTGTGTGTTGGATTGCCTGCTTGTCACGATGGCTCAAGATAACACTAAATTGTGTGACTTTACCAATACCAACAACAATGATTTTATTAGCACTCCGATTTCTTCTCTTACCGATGCTGAATCTTATGAAATTAATGTTGCCTTGCTGAATCTTGTCATGAAAAATCTGTTTTCCAGCCTTCCCAGTGAAGATGCCGCTACACATCTAAATAGCTTCGTTGATTTGTGTGATATGCAAAAGAAGAAAGATGTGGACAATGATATTGTTAAATTGAAGCTATTTCCTTTTTCGCTTAGAGATCGTGCTAAAGCTTGGTTTTCGTCTTTGCCTAAAAATAGTATTGATTCTTGGAATTAGTGCAAAGATGCTTTTATCTCTAAATATTTTCCTCCCGGTAAGATCATCTCTCTTAGAAACGATATTATGAATTTTAAGCAACTTGATCATGAACATGTTGCACAAGCTTGGGAGAGGATGAAATGAATGATACGTAATTGCCCAACACATGGTTTGAATTTGTGGATGATCATACAAAAAATTTATGCCGGATTGAATTTTGCTTCTAGAAATCTTTTAGATTCGGCCGTGGGAGGCACTTTTATGGAAATCACTTTAGGAGAAGCTACTAAACTCCTAGATAATATTATGGTTAATTATTCTCAATGGCACACTGAAAGATCTACTAATAAAAAAGTGCGTGCGATAGAAGAAATTAATGTTTTGAGTGGAAAGTTGGATGAACTTATGAAATTATTTGCTACTAAGAGTGTTTCTTCTGATCCTAATGATATGCCTTTGTCTACTTTGATTGAGAATAATAATGAATCTATGGATGTGAATTTAGTTGGTAGGAATAATTTTGGTAACAACGCGTATAGAGGAAACTTTAATTCTAGGCCTTATCCTAGTAATTCCTCTAATAATTATGGTAATTCCTACAACAATTATTATGGAAATTTTAATAAGATGCCCTCTGAATTTGAGACTAGTGTTAAGGAATTTATGAATTCACAAAAGAATTTCAATGCTTTGCTTGAAGAGAAATTGCTTAAAGTTGATGATTTGGCTAGGAACATTGATAGAATTTCTCTTGATGTTGATTCTTTAAAACTTAGATCTATTCCCCCTAAGCATGATATCAATGAGTCTCTCAAAGCCATGAGAATTTCCATTAATGAGTGCAAAGAAAGAACCGCTAGGATGCGTGCTAAGAAAGATTCCTTTATAAGAGCGTGTTCTTCTAGTTTCCATGATAATAAAGATGAATATCTAAAAGTTATTGATGTGTCCCCTATTAAATCTTTGTTTTGCAATATGAATCTTGAGAATGATGGGACTGAATATGATCCACCTTTACCTAGAAGGCGTTCCAAAAATTCGGAGTTTTTTGATCTTGATGCTAAATTTGATTAAAGTGGGATTGAAGAGATCAAAACTCTAGATGTTAATGAACCTACTATTTTGGATTTCAAGGAATTTAATTATTATAGCTGCTCTTTGATAGATTGTATTTCCTTTTTGCAATCCATGCTAAATTCTCCCCATTCTTATAGTCAAAATAAAGCTTTTACCAAACATATCATTGATGCTTTGATGCAATCTTATGAAGAAAAACTTGAGTTGGAAGTTTCTATCCCTAGAAAACTTTATGATGAGTGGGAACCAACTATTAAAATTAAAATTAAAGATCATGAATGCTATGCTTTGTGTGATTTGGGTGCTAGTGTTTCCACGATTCCAAAGACTTTGTGTGATTTGTTAGGTTTCCATGATTTTGATGATTGCTCTTTAAACTTGCACCTTGCGGGTTCCACTATTAAGAGACCTATGGGAAGAATTAATGATGTTCTTATTGTTGCAAATAGGAACTATGTGCCCATAGATTTTATTGTTCTTGACATAGATTGCAATCCTTCATGTCCTATTATTCTTGGTAGACCTTTCCTTAGAACGATTGGTGCAATTATTGATATGAAGGAAGGAAATATTAGATTCCAATTTCCGTTAAGGAAACGCATGGAATACTTTCCTAGAAAGAAAATTAAATTACCTTATGAATCTATTATGAGATCCACTTATGGATTGCCTACCAAATATGGCAATACCTAGATCTATCCTTGCTTTTTATGCCTAGCTAGGGGCGTTAAACTATAGCGCTTGTTGGGAGGCAACCCAATTTTATTTTTAGTCCTTGATTTTTGCTCCTGTTTAGTAATAAATAATTTATCTAGCCTCTGTTTTTGTTGTGTTTTTGTGTTTAATTAGTGTTTGTGCCAAGTAGAACCGTTGGGAAGACTTGGGGAAAGTCTTGTTAATCTTGCTGTAAAAAACAGAAACTTTAGCGCTCACGAGAACTGCTACCATTTTTATTAGGAAAGTGCTATTTAGTTAATTCTTTTTGCAGATGATTAATAGATAAATTCCTCACGTCCAGAAATTTATTTTAGATTTTTGGGGTTTTAGATCTTGCGTTAGCTACATATTACTACAGACTGTTCTGTTTTTGACAGATTCTGTTTTTCGTGTGTTGTTTGCTTATTTTGATGAATCTATGGCTAGTAAAATAGTTTATAAACCATAGAGAAGTTGGAATACAGTAGGTTTAACACCAATATAAATAAAGAACGAGTTCATTACAGTACCTTGAAGTGGTGTTGTGTTTTCTTTTGCTAACGGAGCTCACGAGATTTTCTACTTTAAGTTTTGTGTTGTGAAGTTTTCAAGTTTTGGGTAAGGATTTGATGGATTATGGAACAAGGAGTGGCAAGAGCCTAAGCTTGGGGATGCCCATGGCACCCCCAAGATAATCTAAGGACACCAAAAAGCCAAAGCTTGGGGCATCCCCTCTTTCGTCTACTTCCATCAGTAACTTTACTTGGAGCTATATTTTTATTCACCACATGATATGTGTTTTGCTTGGAGCGTCTTGTATGATTTGAGGCTTTGATTTTTAGTTACACAATCATCTTTTCTGTACACACCTTTTGAGAGACACACAAATGATTAGGAAATTATTAGAATACTCTATGTGCTTCACTTATATCTTTTAGAGCACGGTGGTGGATTTGTTTTATAGAAACTATTGATCTCTCATGCTTCACTTAGATTATTTTGAGAGTCTTAAATAGCATGGTAATTTTCTTAAATAATCCTAATATGCTAGGTATTCAAGATTAGTAAAAACTTTCTTATGAGTGTTTTGAATACTAAGAGAAGTTTGATGCTTGATGATTGTTTTGAGATATGGAGGTAGTGATATTAAACTTGTGCTAGTTGAGTAGTTGTGAATTTGAGAAATACTTGTGTTGAAGTTTGCAAGTCCCGTAGCATGCACGTATGGTAAACGTTATGTAACAAATTTTAAACATGAGGTGTTCTTTGATTGTCCTCCTTATGAGTGGCGGTCGGGGACGAGCGATGGTCTTTTCCTACCAATCTATCCCCCTAGGAGCATGCGCGTAGTGCTTGATTTTTGATGACTTGTAGATTTTTTCAATAAGTATGTGAGTTCTTTATGACAAATGTTGAGTCCATGGATTATACGCACTCTCACCTTTCCATCATTGCTAGCCTGTTCGGTACCTTGCATTGCCCTTTCTCACATTGAGAGTTGGTGCAAACTTCGCTGGTGCATCCAAACCCCATGATATGATACACTATTTCACACATAAACCTCCTTATATCTTCCTCAAAACAGCCACCATACCTACCTATTATGGCATTTCCATAGCCATTCCGAGATATATTGCCATGCAACTTTCCACCATCCCGTTTATCATGACACGTTCATCATTGTCATATTTTTTAGCATGATCATGTAGTTGACATAGTATTTGTGGCAAAGCCACCGTTCATAATTCTTTCATACATGTCACTCTTGGTTCATTGCATATCCCGGTACACCGCCGGAGGCATTCATATAGAGTCATACCTTGTTCTAGTATCGAGTTGTAATCATTGAGTTGTAAATAAACAGAAGTGTGATGATCATCATTTAATGGATGTCCCAATAAAAAATAAAAAAAGGGAAAGGCCAAAAAAAAGAGAATCCCCCCCCTCCAAAAGAAGAAATGAAAAGGGACAATGCTACTATCCTTTTTCCCACACTTGTGCTTCAAAGTAGCACCATGATCTTCATGATAGAGAGTCTCTTGCTTTGTCACTTTCATATACTAGTGGGAATTTTTTATTATAGAACTTGGCTTGTATATTCCAACAATGGGCCTCCTCAAGTGCCCTAGGTCTTCGTGAGCAAGCAAGTTGGATGCACACCCACTAGTTTCTTTTGTTGAGCTTTCATACATTTATAGCTCTAGTGCATCCGTTGCATGGCAATCCCTACTCCTTGCATTAACATCAATCGATGGGCATCTCCATAGCTCATTGATTAGCCTCGTTGATGTGAGACTTTCTCCTTTTTTGTCTTCTCCACATAACCCCCGTCATTATACTCTATTCCACCCATAGTGCTATATCCATGGCTCACGCTCATATATTGCGTGAAGGTTTATAAAGTTTGAGATTACTAAAGTATGAAACAATTGCTTGGCTTGTCATCGGGGTTGTGCATGATGAGATCATTCTTGTGTGGCGAAAATGGAGCATGACTAAACTATATGATTTTGTAGGGATGAACTTTCTTTGGCCATGTTATTTTGAGAAGACATAATTGCTTAGTTAGTATGCTTGAAGTATTATTATTTCTATGTCAATATTAAACTTTTATCTTGAATCTTTCGGATCTGAATATTTATGCCACAATTAAGAAGAATTACATTGAAATTATGCCTAGTAGCATTCCACATCAAAAATTCTATTTTTATCATTTACCTACTCGAGGACGAGCAAGAATTAAGCTTGGGGATGCTTGATACGTCTCCAATGTATCTATAATTTTTGATTTCTCCATGCTATATTATCTTCTGTTTTGGACATTATTGGGCTTTATTATTCACTTTTATATTATTTTTGGGACTAACCTATTAACTGGAGGCCCAGCCCAGAATTGCTGTTTTTGCCTATTTCAGAGTTTCGCAGAAAAAGAATATCAAACGGACTCCAAACGGAATGAAACCTTCGGGAACGTGATTTTCGGAACGAACATGATCCAGGAGACTTGGACCCTACGTCAAGCAACCAACAGGGAAGCCATGAGGTAGGGGGCGCGCCTACCCCCCCAGTCACGCCCTCCACCCTCGTGGGCCCCCTGTTGCTCCACCGACGTACTCCTTCCTCCTATATATACCTACGTACCCCCAAACGATCAAAGACGGAGCCAAAACCCTAATTCCACCGCCGTAACTTCCTGTATCCACGAGATCCCATCTTGGGGCTTGTTCTGGAGCTCCGCCGGAGGGGGCATCGATCACGGAGGGCTTCTACATCAACACCATAGCCTCTCCGATGATGTGTGAGTAGTTTACCTCAGACCTTCGGGTCCATAGTTATTAGCTAGATGGCTTCTTCTCTCCTTTTGGATCTCAATACAATGTTCTCCCCCTCTCTCGTGGAGATCTATTCGACGTAATCTTCTTTTGCGGTGTGTTTGTTGAGACCGATGAATTATGGGTTTATGATCAAGTTTATCTATGAACAATATTTGGATCTTTTGAATTCTTTTATGTATGATTGGTTA
Organism: Triticum urartu; assembly: GCF_056163025.1. Lineage (NCBI taxonomy): Eukaryota > Viridiplantae > Streptophyta > Magnoliopsida > Poales > Poaceae > Triticum > Triticum urartu. Next base: position 705,504,502 of record NC_141874.1, read on the forward strand.
TCTTTGCAAGTCTCTTCGAATTATTAGTTTGGTTTGGCCTACTAGATTGATCTTTCTTGTAATTTGAGAAGTGCTTAGCTTTGGGTTCAATCTTGCGGTATCCTTTCCCAGTGATAGTAGGGGCAGCAAGGCACGTGTTGTATTGTTGCCATCGAGGATAACAATATGGTTTTTTTATCATATTGCATGAATTTATCCCTCTACATCATGTCATCTTGCTTAAAGCGTTACTCTGTTCTTATGAACTTAATACTCTAGATGCATGCTGGACAGCGGTCGATGTGTGGAGTAATAGTAGTAGATGCAGGCAGGAGTCGGTCTACTTGTCTCGGACGTGATGCCTATATACATGATCATACCTAGATATTCTCATAACTATGCTCAATTCTTTCAATTGCTCAACAATAATTTGTTCACCCACCGTAAAATACTTATGCTCTTGAGAGAAGACACTAGTGAAACCTATGCCCCCCGGGTCTATCTTCCATCATATTAATCTTCCAACACTTAGTTATTTTCATTGCCTTTTATTTTACTTTGCATCTTTATCATAAAAATACCAAAAATATTATCTTATCATATCTATCAAATCTCACTCTCGTAAGTGACCGTGTAGGGATTGACAACCCCTTATCGCATTGGTTGCGAGGATTTATTTGTTTTGTGTAGGTGCGAGGGACTCGCGCGTAGCCTCCTATTGGATTGATACCTTGTTTCTCAAAAATTGAGGGAAATACTTACGCTACTTTGATGCATTGATGACCCACAATTATAGGGGATCTATCATAGTCCTTTAGATAAGTAAGAGTGTCGAACCCAACGAGGAGTAGAAGGAAATGATAAGCGGTTTTCAGCAAGGTGTTCTCTGCAAGTACTGAAATAAGTGGTAACAGATAGTTTTGTGACGGGATAAATTGTAACGAGCAACAAGTAACAAAAGTAAATAAAGTGCAGCAATGTGGCCCCAATCCTTTTGTAGCAAAGGACAAGCCGGGACAAACTCTCATAATAGGAAAAGCGCTCCCGAGGACACATGGGAATATCATCAAGCTAGTTTTCATCACGTTCATATGATTCTCGTTTGATACTTTGATAATTTGATATGTGGGTGGACCGGTGTTTGGGTGCTGTTCTTACTTGAACAAGCATCCCACTTATGATTAACCTCTATTGCAAGCATCCACAACTACAACAAAAGTATTAAGGTAAACCTAACCATAGCATGAAACATATGGATCCAAATCAACCCCTTACGAAGCAACGCATAAACTAGGGTTTAAGCTTCTGTCACTCTAGCAACCCATCATCTACTTATTACTTCCCAATGCCTTCCTCTAGGCCCAAATAATGGTGAAGTGTTATGTAGTCGACGTTCACATAACACCACTAGAGGCTAGACAACATACATCTTATCAAAATATCAAACGAATACCAAATTCACATGACTACTCATAGCAAGACTTCTCCCTTGTCCTCAAGAACGAACTTAATTACTCACAAAGCATATTCATGTTCATAATCAGAGGGGTAATAATACGCATATAGGATCTGAACATATGATCTTCCACCAAATAAACCAACTAGCATCGACTACAAGGAGTAATCAACACTACTAGCAACCTACTAGCACCAATCCCGGACTTTAAGTCAAGAATTGGATACAAGAGATGAACTAGGGTTTGATATGAGATGGTGATGGTGAAGATGTTGATGGAGATTGCCCTCTCCTGATGAGAGGAGCATTGGTGATGACGATGGTGATGATTTCCCCCTCCGGGAGGGAAGTATCCCCGGCAGAACAGCCCTGCCGGAGCTCTAGATTGGATCCGCCAAGGTTCTGCCTCGTGGCGGCGGAGTCTCGTCCCGAAAAGTTCACCTCTCTTTTTTTCTCATCAAAAGATCTCATATAGGAGAAGATGGGCATCGGAGAGCCACCAGGGGGCCCACGAGGTAGGGGGCGCGCCCTAGGGGGGGCCCACCCTCGTGAGGAGGGTGTGGGCCCCCTGGCCTTCATCTTTGGCGTGGATTTTTCTTTATTTCTTTTAAGACGTTCCGTGGAGTTTCAGGACTTTTGGAGTTGCGCAGAATAGGTCTCTAATATTTGCTCCTTTTCCAGACCAGAATTCCAGCTGCCGGCATTCTCCCTCCTTGTGTAAACCTTGTAAAATAAGAGAGAATAGCCATAAGTATTGTGACATAAAGTGAAATAACAGTCCATAATGCGATAGATATCGATATAAAAGCATGATGCAAAATGGACGTATCAACTCCCCCAAGCTTAGACCTCGCTTGTCCTCAAGCGAAAAGCCGATAACAATAAATATGTCCTCATGTTTAGAGGTAGAGGCGTCGATAAAAATAAAATACGGACATGAAGGCATCATGATTATTCTCATAACAGCAACATATATAGATTTTGTCATATGATTACTTATGTTCAAGTGATGATCTATTCACAATGCAAAAGTATAAATCATAAACCTTATTGGGCTCCAACAAACTATAATCTCAGCCATTGAAGCAATTGCAATTTATCATAACATCGTAAAGAGTCTATGTCAGAGCTAAAAAGCAAGTCCACATACTCAACTATCATTTAGTCCTCCATAATTGCTAACACTCACGCGATACTTGTGGTTACGGAGTTTTAATCGGACACAGAGAAAGATAGGGGCTTATAGTTTTGACCCACAACCTTTTACCTCAAGGGTAATGTCAACAATAATGGTTCATGCTCCCCTACATCCAATTAGATATATATATATATATATATATATATATATATCATGTTCTGTCCAACATGCTGAGCTTGCCAAAGGATAAAATGAAAAAGAAAAGGTGAAGATCACCATGACTCTTGCATAAGGTAGAAGATAATAATAAAGGATAGGCCCTTCGCATAGGGAAGCAGAGGTTGCCATGCGCTTTTATGGTTGGATATATAAAACCTCGATGTGAAAGAACGTCACTTTATATTGCCCCTTGTGATATGAACCTTTATTATGCAGTCCGTCGCTTTTATTACTTCCACATCACAAGATCGTATAAAGCTTATTTCTCCCACACCAATCAATCATATATTTTTAGAGCATTTTTTATTGCTTTGCACCGATGACAACTTACTTAAAGGATCTTACTCAATCCATAGGTAGATATGGTGGACTCTCATGGCAAAACTGGTTTAAGGGTATTTGGAAGCACAAGTAGTATTTCTACTTGGTGCTGAGAATTTGGCTAGCATGAGGGGGAAAGGCAAGCTCAACAAGTTAGAGGAACCATGACAACATACTTTATCTCAGATATAAGAAAGACATAACTCATTACGTTGTCTTCCTTGTCCAACATCAACTCTTTAGCATGTCATATTTTAATGAGTGCTACCAATCATAAAAGATGTCAATGATAATATATCTATATGTGAAAACCTCTCTTTCCTTATTACTTCCTATTAATTGCAACAATGACCAAAGCTATGTCTGCCAATTCCCAACAACTTTTAATCATCATACTCTTTCTATGTGAAGTCATTACTCTCAATAAGATCAATATGAACTTTTTGTTTCTTTTTATTCTTTTTCTCTTTTCTTTTATTCACCCAAGATCATGGCAAAATAATCAAGCCCTAGACTCAACACTAATTTTTATTATATATAGCTCACAGACTCGATTACATAGAGAGATCATAAAGCAAAACTCAAAACTAGGTCATGCCATAAAATTTATTCTACTAGATCAAGATACTACTAATAGGATCGAACTAAGAAAAACGGTAAAGATAGGAGTTGTGATTGTGATACGATACCGGGGCACCTCCCCCAAGCTTGGCAGTTGCCAAGGGGAGTGCCCATACCCAGATACTCAATTCTTCTTTGTTGGAGGAGACGGTGGAGGTGTTGTTGATTTAGTTGATGGCTTAGGCTTCTCCCTTAATTTGCGCTTGAGGACGACATTTTGATCCCTCAGATCATCAATTTCCCACTCCAGGGTTAATATCTTTTTGCATAGGTCCTGCTTATTTTCCTGCAAGAGACGAAAAGGGATAAACTCGAACTTGGGTTTCTTTACTCTATCAGGGAGACTTGACCTTTTGAACTCCACGTGCATGTCCCTAGGTTGAGGTAATGGTGCTTCATCTTCATCTGAGCTCGTCTCCTCCTTCCCCTTGGGTTCATAGTCCTCTTCTTCCTCCGTGGTCCATCCATTGTACTCCACATCCCCATAGACCTTGGGATTTGCTAAGTAATCACCCACATAGCTTTCTCCTTCCGAATCCTGGGAAGACATGTTGATTTAATCTGCAACGGGACAGCTCGAAACGAAAACAGAGGATAATTGCGTGATACGGGAGTCAAAACCTCCGGGAGATTATATAATGAATTTTTACCGACCAAAATACGTAATGTGCAAGAAAACAGAGTCCGGAAGGCACACGAGGTGCTCACGAGGTAGGGGGCGCGCCCAGGGGGGTAAGGCGCGCCCACCACCCTCGTGGGGCCCTCGTGTCCTTCCCTGACTGCTACTTATTTTTCTATTTTTCTAAATATTCCAAAACGGAGAGATATTGCCTTAAAAATTGTTTTGGAGTTGGTTTACTTACCGTACCACATACCTATTCCTTTTCGGAGTCTGAAACATTCTGGAAAGTATCCCTTATGTATTCCTCCGGGGTTATGGTTTCAATAATATTGGTTTCAACATTTATGGGATTACCTGAGATATAATGTTTAATTCTTTGACCATTTACCACCTTTGGATTTGTGCCCTCGAAGTTGTTGATTTTTATGGCACCGGAACGATACACCTCCTCGATAACGTAGGGGCCTTCCCATTTGGAGAGAAGTTTTCCTGCAAAAAACCTTAAACGAGAGTTGTATAGCAATACATAATCACCTACATTAAACTCATGCTTTTGTATCCTTTTGTCATGCCATCTTTTAACTTTTTCTTTAAACAACTTGGCATTTTCATAAGCTTGGGTTCTCCATTCATCAAGTGAGCTAATATCAAATAACCTCTTCTCACCGGCAAGTTTAAAATCATAGTTGAGCTCTTTAATAGCCCAATATGCCTTGTGTTCTAGTTCGAGAGGTAAGTGACATGCTTTTCCATAAACCATTTTATACGGAGACATACCCATAGGATTTTTGTATGCAGTTCTATAAGCCCATAATGCATTATCAAGTTTCTTAGACCAATTCTTTCTAGACCTATTAACAGTCTTTTGCAAAATTAATTTGAGCTCTCTATTGCTCAGTTCTACTTGACCACTAGACTGAGGGTGATAAGGAGATGCAATTCTATGATTAACATCATATTTAGCAAGCATTTTACGGAAAGCACCATGAATAAAGTGTGAACCACCATCAGTCATTAAATATTTAGGGACTCCAAACCTCGGGAAAGTAACTTCCTTAAGCATTTTAATAGAAGTGTTATGATCAGCACTACTAGTTGGAATAGCTTATACCCACTTAGTAACGTAATCAACAACAACTAAAATATGTGTGTATCCATTAGAGGCAGGAAAAGGTCCCATGTAAGCAAAGCCCCAAACATCAAACGGTTCAATAACAAGTGAATAATTCATAGGCATTTCTTGACGTCTACTAATATTACCAATTCTTTGACATTCATCACAAGACAAGACAAACTTACGGGCATCCTTGAAGAGAGTAGGCCAATAAAAACCAGATTGCAATACCTTATGTGCAGTTCTATCTCCAGCGTGGTGTCTTCCATAAGACTCGGAATGACACTTGCGTAGGATATGTTCCTGTTCATGCTCAGGTACACAACGCCTAATAACACCATCTATTCCTTCTTTATAAAGATGTGGGTCATCCCAAAAGTAATGTCTTAAATCATAGAAAAACTTTTTCTTTTGTTGGTATGTGAAGCTAGGTGGTATAAACTTAGCAACAACATAATTAGCATAATCAGCATACCATGGAGTACTACGAGAAGTACTTATAACATTTAATTGTTCATCAGGAAAGTCATCATTAATAGGTAGTGGGTCATCAAGAATATTTTCTAACCTAGATAAGTTGTCTGCAACGGGGTTCTCAGCTCCCTTTCTATCAACAATATTCAAATCAAATTCTTGTAGCAAGAGAACCCATCTAATAAGTCTAGGTTTAGCATCTTTCTTTTCCATAAGATATTTAATAGCAGCATGATCAGTATGAATAGTTACTTTACAATCAACAATATAAGATCTGAACTTATCACAAGCAAATACAACTGCTAAAAGCTCTTTTTCAGTAGTAGCATAATTTCTTTGAGCATTGTCTAGAGTCTTGCTAGCATAATGAATAACATTTAATTTCTTATCAACTCTTTTCCCTAGAACAGCACCTACAACATAATCACTAGCATCACACATAATTTCAAAGGGTAAATTCCAATCAGGTGGCTGAACAATAGGTGCAGAGACTAATGCTTTCTTAAGTATTTCAAATGCTTCTACACAATCATCATCAAAGAAAAATGGTATATCTTTTTGCAATAAATTAGTCAGAGGCGGAGAAATTTTTGAGAAGTCCTTAATGAACCTCCTATAAAATCCAGCGTGACCAAGGAAACTTCTTATACCTTTGATGTCCTTGGGACACAACATCTTTTCAATAGCATCAACCTTGGCTTTATCAACTTCAATACCTCTTTCAGAAACTTTGTGCCCCAAGACAATACCTTCATTAACCATAAAGTGGCACTTTTCCCAATTCAAGATAAGATTAGTTTCTTCACATCTCTGCAAAACTCGTTAAAGATTGCTCAAGCAATCATCAAAAGAGGAACCATAGATGGAAAAGTCGTCCATGAAAACCTCACAAATCTTTTCACAAAAGTCAGAGAATATAGCCATCATGCATCTTTGAAAGGTAGCAGGTGCATTACATAAACCAAAAGGCATACGTCTATAAGCAAAAGTACCAAAAGGGCATGTAAAAGTAGTCTTTGATTGATCTTTAGCCGACACAGGTATTTGAGAGAAACCAGAATAACCATCTAGAAAGCAATAGTGTGTATGTTTGCATAATCTTTCTAGCATTTGATCAATAAAAGGTAAGGGGTAATGATCTTTCTTAGTAGCTTTATTTAATTTACGGAAATCAATTACCATCCTATAACCTGTGATAATTCTTTGTGGAATCAATTCATCTTTATCATTAGGAACAACAGTAATACCTCCCTTCTTAGGGACACAATGGACAGGACTTACCCACTCACTATCAACAACGAGATAAATTATACCTGCCTCTAGAAGCTTGAGTATTTCTTTTCTTACCACTTCTTTCATTTTAGGATTCAGACATCGTTGAGGATCACGAACTGGTTTGGCATCTGCTTCCAAATTTATTTTATGTTGACATAGAGTGGGACTAATGCCCTTAAGATCATCAAGAGTATATCCAATAGCAGCACGATGCTTCTTCAGAGTTTTCAATAATCTTTCTTCTTCATGCTCTGAAAGGTTAGCACTAATAATAACAGGATATATCTTCTTTTCATCAAGATAAGCATATTTAAGATTATCAGGCAAAGGCTTAAGTTCAAACACGGGATCACCCTTGGGTGGAGGAGGATCCCCTAGGATTTCAACAGGCAAATTGTGTTTCAGAACAGGTTCCTGTTTAAAGAATACTTCATCTATTTCCCTTCTTTCATTCATGAACATATCATTTTCATGGTCTAGCAAATAATGTTCTAAAGGATCACTAGGAGGTACTGCAATAGAAGCAAGACCAATAATTTCATCCTTACTAGGCAATTCTTCCTCACGATGTTGTTTACTAAATTTAGAGAAATTAAACTCATGAACCATATCATCCAAACCAACAGTAACAATATTCTTAGTGTAGTCTATGGTAGCATTGACAGTATTTAAGAAAGGTCTACCAAATATAATTGGACAAAAGCTATCTTGCGGAGAAGTAAGAACAAGAAAATTAGCAGGATATTTAGTTTTCCCACACAAGACTTCAACATCTCTAACAATTCCAATTGGTGCAATAGTATCTCTATTAGCAAGTTTAATAGTAACATCAATATCTTCTAACTCAACAGGTGCAATTTCATTCTTAATTTCTTTGTATAAGTCATGAGGTATAACACTAGCACTAGCACCCATATCACATAAGCCATGATAACAATGATCTCCTATTTTAACAGAAATAACAGGCACGCCTACCACAGGTCTATGTTTATCCTTATCACAAGGTTTAGCAATTCTAGCAGTTTCACCTTCGAACTGAATAACATGCCCATCAATATTATCAGACAGGAGATCTTTAACAATAGAAATATTAGGTTCTATTTTAACTTGCTCAGGAGGTGTATAAGTTCTAATATTGCTTTTACGAACAACAGTTGAAGCTTTAGCATGATCCTTTATTCTAACAGGGAAAGGTGGTTTCTCAATATAAGAAGTAGGAACAATAGGATCATTATAAGTGACAGTCTTTTCTTCAGCTTTAATAGGTGCATCTACTTTTACTTCTATGGGAGGATGATATTTAAACCACTTCTCCTTAGGGAGATCAACATAAGTAGCAAAAGATTCACAGAAAGAAGCTACTATCTCAGAGTCAAGTCCATATTTAGTGCTAAACTTACGGAAAATATCGGTATCCATAAAAGATTTAACACAATCAAACTTAGGTGTCATACCTGACTCCTTACCTTTGTCGAGGTCCCAATCTTCAGAGTTGCGTTTAATTCTATCCAATAAACTCCATCTGAATTCAATAGTCTTCATCATAAAAGAGCCAGCACAAGAAGTATCGAGCATGTTGCGATTGTTTTCAGAAAGCCGAGCACAAAAACTTTGCATAATTATTTCTCTTTGGAGCTCATGATTGGGGCATGAATATAACATTGATTTAAGCCTCCCCCAAGCTTGAGCGATGCTTTCTCCTTCGCGAGGCCAGAAATTATATATATAATTGCGATCACGATGAACAAGATGCATAGGGTAATACTTTTGATGAAATTACAGCTTCAATCTTTTATAGTTCCACGATCTCATATCATCACATAGCCTATACCATATCAATGCGTCTCCCTTCAAAGATAAAGGGAAGACCTTCTTCTTAGCAACATCATCGGGTATACCTGCAAGCTTAAATAATCCACAAACTTCATCCACATATATTAAGTGCTCATTAGGATGTTTTGTTCCATCTCCTGTAAAAGGATTAGCTAGCAGTTTTTACATCATAGCCACAGGAAATTCAAAAGGAGTTTCATTTTCAATAGGTTCAATAGGTTGAGGAGCAAATCTTTGCTCTACTGGACAGGGTGAAGATACCTCGAACAAGTCCCTCAGAGAATTACTTTCCATAGTAACAAGTGACAGTAAATTTCAGCACACTATATAATTTTTTCCTTACCAAATTCCACCTACCAAAGGCGCTACACTCCCCGGCAACGGCACCAGAAAAGAGTCTTGATGACCCACAAGTATAGGGGATCTATCGTAGTCCTTTCGATAAGTAAGAGTGTCGAACCCAACGAGGAGTAGAAGGAAATGATAAGCGGTTTTCAGCAAGGTGTTCTCTGCAAGTATTGAAATAAGTGGTAACAGATAGTTTTGTGACGGGATAAATTGTAACGAGCAACAAGTAACAAAAGTAAATAAAGTGCAGCAATGTGGCCCCAATCCTTTTGTAGCAAAGGACAAGCCGGAACAAACTCTTATAATAGGAAAAGCGCTCCCGAGGACACATGGGAATATCATCAAGCTAGTTTTCATCACGTTCATATGATTCTCGTTTGATACTTTGATAATTTGATATGTGGGTGGACCGGTGTTTGGGTGCTGTTCTTACTTGAACAAGCATCCCACTTATGATTAACCTCTAGTGCAAGCATCCGCAACTACAACAAAAGTATTAAGGTAAACCTAACCGTAGCATGAAACATATGGATCCAAATCAGCCCCTTACGAAGCAACGCATAAACTAGGCTTTAAGCTTCTGTCATTCTAGCAACCCATCATCTACTTATTACTTCCCAATGCCTTCCTCTAGGCCCAAATAATGGTGAAGTGTTATGTAGTCGACGTTCACATAACACCACTAGAGGCTAGACAACATACATCTTATCAAAATATCAAACGAATACCAAATTCAAATGAGTAATCATAGCAAGACTTCTCCCTTGTCCTCAAGAACGAACATAATTACTCACAAAGCATATTCATGTTCATAATCAGAGGGGTAATAATATGCATATAGGATCTGAACATATGATCTTCCACCAAATAAACCAACTAGCATCAACTACAAGGAGTAATCAACACTACTAGCAACCTACTAGCACCAATCCCGGACTTTAAGACAAGAATTGGATACAAGAGATGAACTAGGGTTTGGAGATGAGATGGTGCTGGTGAAGATGTTGATGGAGATTGCCCTCTCCCGATGAGAGGAGCGTTGGTGATGATGATGGTGATGATTTCCCCCTCCGGGAGGGAAGTATCCCCGGCAGAATAGCTCTGCCGGAGCTCTAGATTGGATCCGCCAAGGTTCCGCCTCGTGGCGGCGGATTCTTGTCCCGAAAAGTTCCTCTCTCTTTTTTTCTCATCGAAAGACCTCATATAGGAGAAGATGGGCATCAGAGATCCACCAGGGGGCTCACGAGGTAGGGGGGCGCGCCCTAGGGGGGGGCCCACCCTCGTGAGAAGGGTGTGGGCCCCCTAGCCTTCATCTTTGGCGTGGATTTTTCTTTATTTCTTTTAAGACATTCCGTGGAGTTTCAAGACTTTTGGAGTTGCGCAGAATAGGTCTCTAATATTTGCTCCTTTTCCAGACCAGAATTCCAGCTGCCGGCATTCTCCCTCCTTGTGTAAACCTTGTAAAATAAGAGAGAATAGCCATAAGTATTGTGACATAAAGTTAAATAACAGTCCATAATGCGATAAATATCGATATAAAAGCATGATGCAAAATGGACGTATCATGCATCACCCTTTCCTCTTCAAGGGAAAACCAACGCAGTGCTCAAGAGGTAGCATCGCGTCAAGCTCTACATCGACGACGCAGGATGGGGTCCCGTGGCCGGTTCAATTGAATACGGGTACCAGGTCCCCTTTGGTGGAATTCACGTCTTCATCGGCAAGACCGGCGAACCGGGCCCTGAGCCGGACATCTGCACCAACACCATCGAGACGGCTCAGTGTGCAAGCTCTGCCCCGGTTCAGCCCGCCGTAAAGCATGTCTTCGTAGGTGTCATCCATGGAGCGGAATATGCGGATGGATCGGTATCTGGTGGCGAAACCGTTGTCTTCTCCGATGACGAGTCTTCAACCGGAGAGACCGGGTCGCTATACCAGTTACATGATGGTCGTATTAGTGGAGGTTCCGATGGCACCAGTATTCTGGACCCCCTTGATCTGCCAAACCGGGTCACGGTCTTCATGGCCGGTACACAGCCAACACAACACTCTTCTACAGCTGCGGCAATGATCTCCGGTTCAGCAACAACAACGCCGGCAGGGGCAGGGGGCTCTGCGCCGCCTCCGGCTTAGGTTTTGTCTGATTTGTACGACGCTTTAGCAATGTTGCTGGCAGCAGAGGTGGATGCAGCAAACCGATATCAGCACAACGTGGAGATTTCAAAGGTGAAAGATCAGATAACTCAGGCTAAAGCGGACCTGGCAGCAGTGAACGCCAGGATGGCTACAGAACGGGCCAAGTTAGAAGCTCAGGCCTACCGGCTTAGGCTGGATCAGAGTGCCTCAGATGATGTCATGAGGAGGAGATACCGGTCGCACCTCCCGCCGGGTTATGAGCCAAGAAACCTCTTCAACATGCCAGGAGCGGGAACCAGTAACCAGCCACTGATAACCGGACGAAGGCACCGGTAACAGGAGCGCCGGGTCAGCCGCACATGATGGACCCGCCTCGTTAGAAGAACATTGTGCCACTATACGTTCCGACACCCCCGGTGCATTACTCCAACTCGTTGGATAACATTGTGGCCGCCGCTTCACGATTGGTAGCCCTCCCAATTAACGGCGAGTCACCAGTGGCGATTGAGACACGACGGGCCAGAGAGCTCCTTCAAACAGCTTTAACCCAGCAGCAGGCTTATTCGCATAGTCGCGAGAGGATTCATTCCACCCCCCTGTCTGAGTCGGAGCTACAGCAGGCACATTGATGAACCGGCCGTGTCAAGCAGTGCACGTCACCATAACTCGCCGCGAGGGCATAACCCGGCGGGTGGTGGAGCTAATGCACAGGATGTGGTGGATCATGGTCGTGCACGTCAAGAAGCTGAGTTAGCAGCATAGCATGCGGCTCGTCAGCTTACTCCGGTTCGTCCTACCGCTTCAGTGGAGCCAGGTGTGGTCTTTAGTTCTTTAGGAGTGCCGTGCCTCACCCCCGCTTTGCGTAATGTGCGACTACCCAAGGATTTTAAAGGCCCTCGTAAAGTGCCCAATTACACTACCGATTTACCCCCTGAGTCATGGGTTGAGAGTTATGAGATGGCGATGGAGATGCTGGATGTGGATGAAGCGGTGTGTGCTAAGTACTTCACCATGATACTGGAGGGGACAACTCGTACTTGGTTAAAGAGCTTACCGGCTAACTCCGTTGGGTCATGGGCCGAGTTAAAAAACCGGTTTATCCAGAATTTTAAAGATACGTGTAAGCAGCCTATGTCGATTGTGGACCTGGCCGCTTTTGTTCAAGAGGATGGGGAGTCTACAACCCATTGGGTGAAGCGAGTCTCAGCTATTCTGCATTCGTCAGACCGCATCAACGCGGATACAACAGTTTTGACGTTGGAAGGCAATTGCCGGTTCATGCCATTAAAACTGAAGTTAGGAAGGCTCAAACGTCACTGCAATGACATGTCAACCCTTATGGCTGCTTTGGTGAAATATGCCGATTCAGATAGTACCAAAGACCCTGAGTCTGAGGATGACAAACCGGGGAAGGGGAAAAAGGACGGCAGTGCCAAGGGACAACAGCATAATCTGGCAAGTCATGGGAACAATGGTAAGCGCAAGGCAGACAATAGCTTGGAATTTGTGGCTAACACTAATGCCCAGGATAACGGTCAGCATCGCAAGGGTAAACCGCCCCAGCGGGGTGGAGGATCAGGTCCCAATCTTGAACGCCTGCTAAATCAGCCTTGCCCAAAACACGGATCGAAGGAGAGGCCAGCTTCGCATCTTTGGAAGGATTGCTTCATTATGCGGGAGTTCAAAAATTCCAATCTATTTCAATACGACAATGGCTCGCCCGGCGGTTCAGGAGGTGGATTTCATGGGCCAGGTTATGGAGGTAACAGCTCCGGTTCAGGGTTCCAAGGCAATCAAACCGGACATGGTAATCAAGGCAATCAGGGTAATCAGGGAGGTTATAACCATCAGGGGAATCAGCAGCAGCAGCAATCGAGTTATTAGAGTAATCCGAAGCAGTTGAATAGTGGGCAGTATCATGTCTTCACCACTAGCTTGTGTAAACGCGATCAGAAGCTTCATAAAAGGGCCGTGAACTCTGTTGAACCGGCGGTGCCTCGGTATCTGCGATGGTCTGAGCAACCCATTTTATGGAGTCGAGAGGATCACCCACCCCGGGTTGATAATCCGGGTCATCTGGCCTTAGTGGTGGCGCCTCAAGTTGGGGGGTATAAGTTCACCAAGGTGCTTATGGATGGGGGAAGCAGTATCAATATCCTTTACTATGATACCTTCCGTCGTATGGGACTGACAGATAAGAGTCTTAAACCGTCGAACACCGTTTTCATGGTGTGGTGCCTGGTAAATCGGCGTATCCAGTGGGCAAGATATCCCTAGAGGTGGCTTTTGGAGATGACCATGATTCAAGGTCAGAAACGTTAACTTTTGAGGTGGTAAAAATCAAGAGTCCGTATCATGCCCTGTTTGGACGATCAGCTTATGCCAAGTTCATGGCGAGGCCATGTTATGTTTACCTGCAACTTAAGATGCCGGGTCATAAGGGGACCATCACAGTACATGGGAGCAGGAAGATTGCTTTGGAATGTGAAGAGGGTGATGCGGCTTATGCTGAGTCGGTTTGTGCCACAGAGGAGCTGAAGTTTTATAAGGACAATGTTGATCCGGCAGACATGACTTCTTTGAAAAAACCAACTACGGAGCACGATCCGGCGTTGAAGTTTAAATCGGCTACAATACTAAGATGGTTGATTTTGTTCCTGGCGATTCGTCCAAGTAGTTCAGCATCAGCGCTAACCTGGGTCCCAAATAGGAAAGCGCACTCATCGAGTTCATCCGTGAGAACCGGGACATCTTTTCATGGAAGCCTTCTGACATGCCAGGTGTACCGAGCGAACTCGCTGAGCACACACTTCATATAGATCCTAAGTTTAAACCGGTCAGGCAGTTTCTCCGCCGCTTCAACGAATAAAGGCGTAAGGCTATTGGTGAGGAGGTATCTCGGCTGTTGGCCGCAGGGTTTATCGTGGAGGTCTTTCACCCTGAGTGGCTGGCTAATCCGGTGCTGGTTCTTAAGAAAAATGGCACTTGGCATATGTGTGTGGACTACACAGACTTGAACAAGGCTTGTCCAACTAATCCCTTTGCCCTCCCTCGTATTGATCAGATTATTGATGCTACGGCGGGTTGTGACCGTTTGTGTTTTCTGGATGCTTATTTTGGTTATCATCGGATCAAAATGGCAGTTAAGGGCCAGGAAAAGACAGCTTTTATGACTCCCTTTGGAGCCTTCTGCTATGTATCTATGTCCTTTGGGCTCAAGAGTGCCCAGACGACTTATCAACGGTGTGTTCAGAATTGTCTTCATAAACAGATTGGGCGCAATGTTCATGCATATGTGGATGACATTGTGGTGAAATCTAGGAAGAAGGAAACATTGATAGATGACTTGAAGGAAACCTTTGATAACCTCCGGGTTTATAAGACGATGCTTAATCCGGCCAAATGTGTCTTTGGTGTTCCGACAGGCAAGCTCTTGGGTTTTCTGGTGTCTAATAGGGGCATTGAGGCTAATCCGGAGAAGATCATAGCTATCACCTCTCTGGCTAAGCCGACATGTATCAATGACGTTCAACGTTTGGCGGGTCGGATTGCGTCTTTGAGTCGGTTTATCAGTCGTCTTGGGGAGAAGGCTATCCCTTTATATCAGATGCTAAAGAAAACGGATGACTTTGTCTGGAGTGACGCAGCTGATAAAGCGTTTGAGGATTTGAAGAGATAGTTAGCTGAACCGCCAGTCCTTGCAGCTCCGATCGGTAAAGAGCCCTTATTGCTATATGTGGCTGCTAATGCCTGGGCTGTTAGTGTGGCTGTTGTTGTGGAGCGCAAGGAGGCTGGAAAGGAGTATTCGATTCAACGGCCGGTTTATTATATCAGTGAGGTGCTTATCGAGTCAAAGGAGAGGTATCCGCATTGGCAGAAGCTGGTGTATGGGGTTTTCATGGCAAGCCGAAAGCTCATGCATTATTTTCAGGGTCATCCTATCACAGTGGTCAGTTCAGCCCCTCTGGGAGATATCATTCAAAACAGAGAAGCAACTGGCCGGATTGCCAAATGGGCTATTGAGCTTGCACCTCACGGGATAAAATATACGCCTCGCACAGCAATCAAATCCCAAGCACTTGTGGACTTCATCAATGATTGGACAGAGTTGCAGGCACCAAAGGAAAAGCCAGATAACACATATTGGACCGTTCACTTTGATGGGTCTAGACAGTTGGAGGGCTCGGGGTTGGAGTCATATTAACTTCCCCACGAGGTGACAAGTTTTGTTATATTCTCCGCTTAATGTTCCCTTGCACTAACAATGCAGCTGAGTATGAGGCCTTACTCCACGGTCTGAGGATGGCTAAGGAGATGAACTTAAGCCGGGTTAAATGCTTCGGTGACTCAGACCTAGTGGCTCAGCAGGTATCTGGCACTTGGGATTCTAAGGATCCACTCATGGTTGCATACCGACGAGAGGTGGACATAGTGGCTGGTCATTTCAAGGGTTATCAAGTTGACCATATAGACCGGCGAAAGAATGAAGCAGCGGACGCTTTAAGTCGTCTAGGATCTCAGCGTAAACCGGTGCCACCTAATGTCTTCCTCGACGTACTTCATAATCCATCGGTCAATATACCCACAGAGGAGGAGTTGGCTATTCCTGACCCGGAGGCCCGGTTGGTGGCGGCTTTGCATGTTATACCGGATTGGACAGTCCCGTACCTGGCTTACATGAACTGGGGCAAGTTACTGGATGATGAAACCTTGGCACGGCAGATAATCCGGCGATCCAAATCAATGACCATTATCAATGGGGAGCTACATCATTATAGCATTGCAGGAGCAATTCAGCGTTGTGTGTCTCCTCAAGAGGGTTGTGAGATTTTGCGAGAAATCCACGAAGGAGATTGTGGTCACCACGTCGGTTCAAAATCCTTGGTGGCTAAGGCTTTTCGTCACGGCTTCTATTGGTTGACAGCTCATGCTGATGCTGAGGATTTAGTAAAAAGGTGTGACGGTTGTCAGAAATTTGCACGCCGCCCTCATGTTCCGGCTCAAGAGTTGAGAATGATTCCAATCACTTGGCCATTTGCAACTTGGGGGCTAGATATGGTTGGGCCCTTTAAGAGGTCCAAGGACAAAAAGACCCACCTGTTGGTGGCAGTTGATAAGTTTACCAAGTGGGTAGAGGCAGAGCCAGTCAGTAAGTGTGATGCAGCCACGGCGATCTAATTCATCAAAAAGGTGATATTCCGGTTTGGTTTTCCACACAGCATTATAACTGATAACGGTACTAATCTATCCAAGGGTGATATGGAGGAATTTTGTCAACGTGAGCACATCCGGCTTGATGTAGCGTCAGTGTCTCACCCTCAGTCCAATGGTCAAGCAGAGAGGGCAAATCAAGAAATTTTGAGAGGTATTAAACCCCGGCTTATGGTTCCTATAAAGCGGACGCCGGGTTGTTGGGTGGAGGAGTTACCTTCCGTATTATGGAGTATCAACACACACCAAACAAATCTACGGGTTACACGCCTTTCTTCATGGTTTACGGAGCAGAGGTGGTTCTCCCTAGTGGCATCCGTCATGACTCGCCCCGTGTGGCGGTTTACGTTGAAGCTGAAAATGAGAAGCACGTCAGGACTCACTGGACCTGTTAGATGAGGAGCGTGATCTTGCAGTGGCGTGGTCGGTGATTTATCAACAAGATCTCCGACGTTATCACAGCCGCCGGGTTAAGACCAGAACTTTTCAAGAGGGCGATCTAGTGCTCCGGCTCATCCAGGATCAGACTGATATGCACAAGTTATCCCCACCTTGGGAAGGACCTTTTGTGGTCAGCAAGAACCTGCACAATAGGTCATACTACCTTATCGATGTTCGAGAGCACAAAGACTCACGCAAATCGGAGGAGGAGACCCAGCGGCCATGGAATATAGCTCTTCTTCGGCCTTACTATACTTGAGCCACAGACTCTTCTTATGTACATACTTATGACAATGTATATATTATATAATAAACCGGAGCCTCAGCTAAAGCGGGGTCTCTGTTCTTTTTTTACATCATGTGTGGTTACATGGGGGCTTCTACTTACAAAGCGGGGTTCTATTAACTCGGCCTATAAAGCCACACAGATATAAAGGAAGTCACTAGGGGGCTTGGTCGTATTCGAACCATAGCTACACCTCTTGATCGGCTTAAGACCAAAAAGGGAAATCACTAGGGGGCTTGGTTGTATTTACACCATAGCTACACCTTTTGATAGGCTTAAAGCCAAAAGGAAATTATGTGGAACCAAAGAGAGTATGTTGCATAAAGCACAACTCAAACACAGGTAACCACTGAGCATAGCTCAAATATTACTTGGGGGCTCCTTGCTTCTCAAAGAACAACGAGCTTGCACCCTTGTAATAGGCTATCAAGCCAGGCTTGGAAGCCAGGTGTATTCACCTAAAACCCCGGGTTATCCTGCCTTTTTAAGTAAGCCACTCCGTCCAGGTAAACCTGGTATGACCCATCGAACGTTTGACAAGTCAATCTCATAGACCCTGAACTTGTCAAAGTTAAAACGATGATTGGTTAAAGATTGAGGTCCATCTTAAAAGGCTTTGAAAAATGGTTTAACTCAGCGGCCTGGCAGCCCATGAAAAGCCTCGATTTAGGGCCTGGCAGCCCATGAAAAGCCTTGCATATTTCTTTTTTATTTGCTGTTTTAAACATCTTTTGATAAGGGATTTATGAATATTTTCCGATAAACCGGTTTTTGTTACAACCCGGCATGGCTTTCAACGCTAAGTTGTCAGTACATGGTCAGTTTTAATCCGGCAATAATATTGCTCCGGTCTGGTTTGACTACAGGTCACCACAATTATATGCATAAACCGGTGTTTACCATCACCCAACAAGATTTCGGTATGAACCGACAAGGATGCAAGGAGTCATCAACACTCCAGATTGGTGTTATCACCTTTTGTTATAACAACAGTTGGTCAGCCAAACGAGATATACCACAGGCATCATCTATTTTAAATCTACATATTACAGCCTTGGTTCGGCATCCAGGTTATATATATGTTTGGGCACCATGACCCGTCCAGCGGTAAACCGCTAGGACACTTTCAAATTTTTTGTAGGAATAAGCTAAATAAAGCCACTGTGGATTATGCATATAATTGATCCCAAAGCATGGCGAGTTATCAATGTCAAGCAAAACAAGTATGCTCGATGGCATAAGCAGATAAGTATTTGAACTAGCCTATTACAAGGCGCTTTAGTGCCCACACAGGATAATTGTTTCAACAAGTTTGGCAAATGATTAAACCGGCTTCCGGATTAAGATTCTTCATCCGGACGGCTTGAAGATTGAGGGTCATCTTGAGCGGGTGCATTCTCCTCATCCTACCCAGTCGCTGGAAATCAATCATTGACCAATCGATTCCAGTTAAGGCTTGAAAAACGGTTCTTCATGAATAAGGTTGGAAGGGTCAATGTCAGGGGCATAAGTATGCTTACGAATCGGCGGAACAAGATCTTCTACATCATGAATCAGCGCGGGCTGTCTTTTCCCTTCAACATCACAAACTGGTTGATAATGAGATAGATCTGTGTCATCCGCCAATTTGCTTGCTATAGGCCGCATTTCCTTTGTGAGCCTTCGGCAATCGTCATTGTTGAAATCTGAACCGTCTTCCTTCACACCAGGATAACCTTTGCTGATATCTGCCGGTTCAAGATCTGGAATCCACGCCTTGGCCCGGATTAGAGCGGTCAGTGCACCTGACCTTGCGGCTGATCTCTTCAGTTCATCCAACCGGGCAGGCAGCATGGCCAGCTTTTCAATGGTTTCTTTTGTCAGCGTTGGAGGAGGCTTGTTATACGCTGTAGTGCAAATGGCTCGCTGGGATCCAGAATACAGTTGTTCTATCAAAGTATAGGCCGCTTTAAGCTTCATCCGCATGTCGGAACCCAGATGAGTGATGCGGGTCCCTGTCATGGTAAAGCATCAGTAAACCAGCCATTGGTAAGATATTATGAATTGGAGAAACTTCATATGAGGATACTCACCAAATACAGTAGAGGTCATGGCATTAATCTGCCGTTTTAAGCCGGTCAGTTCTTCAACCACCGGCTTCAGGGCTTGTCGTGGAACTGTCACGTCAGATGTCCTATCGGGAGGACTTAGTCGTGAGGCCAACGCATCTATGTGGTAGCTTGAGAGGGGTTGGGCGGAATCGAGGAACGCAACACAAGACAAGGATTTAGACAGCTTCGGGCCCCGGGAAACATCATCCGGTAACAACCCTACATGCTGTTTGAGGCTAGATCTCATTATGATCATGAGGGAGTCACCGTAAACCGGCTCTCCTCTAATTGTGTCTAGCCCTAGAGATTGTTGTTTTCTTGTTCTCCCCCTTTGAGGAGCCCTGCCCCTCCTTATATATGTTGAAGGGGCAGGTTACATGTGGAGTCCAACTTGGATTTTAACTTAAACTATTTTGACTTCCCTTCCTAGGCTTCTTAACGTCTGCCGGTTTAATATTGTTCTGCCGGTTTAACATTGTCTGTCGGTTTAACATTGTCTACCGGTTTAACATTGTCTGCCGGTTTAACATTGTCTTAGCCATCTGTCTTGACTCTGTCTTAACTCTCCACCGGTTTACCAAGTCCCGGCCGGTTTACAACTCCAGCCGGGTCATACCGCGGGGTATATCCCCGACATTAGCCCCCAGTTTAATTTGGATTTATCCATGTTAAACTGATCCTGAGCATCTTTAAATCCTTGTCATTTCCTTCTAGAAAATCCGAGTCAATAGACCAGCTTCATAATCAATTTGCTGACATTGGTTTGTCATAGATAAATATTGTGAAGAATAACTCCTTTGACTTCAGCTCCCAATGCTTAACAAAAATATTGGCCTTTGAAATACTCATCTTATCTGCAGCCGGTTTAAGAATGTAGAACTTGCCGGTTTGAGAATGTAAAACTGTGCCGGTTTAAGACTTGAACTTGCCGGTTTATCATTACCGGTTTATAAATATTGATGGCAACAGGTCATAATTGTAGTTAACATCAAGCTTGAAAATATACCTCTTATATGCCTATCACTTGTAGCCCCCAAGTCTTAAGAAGGTAACATAGCAACAACTTAAGACTTGCTTCAATATGAATGTCACAATCTTGAAGAAATCCAGGTTGTTCATTTCAATCACCAGTCAGAACTGAGTTGGAACGCCCTCGATGCGGCTATAGCTCCCATGTGTCGAGGCACGACTTAGAGACATAACCGCATTGAAAGCAATGTCGCAAGTTAGGAAATCATCACAACATCCCATGTAATATAAATAATAAAGGGGAGAAACATAGTTGGCTTACACTCACCACGTCAATAAAGTACATAAATAACATTACATCATTCAAACACTCATGGCCCGACTACGGTGCCAAAATAAAAGATACCCAACATGCGACACGGTCCCGATCACCCCCAACTGGGCACCACTACTGATCATCAGGGAAAGACACGTAGTATCGTTGAGAGTCCTCGTCGAACTCCCACTTGAGCTCAAGCGCGTCACCTGGAGCGGAATCATCAGGCCCTGCATCTGGTTTGGAAGTAATCTGTGAGCCACAGGGACTCAGCAATCTCGCACCCTCGCGATCAAGACTATTTAAGCTTAAAGGTAAGGCAAGGTAAATATGTGGAGCTACAACAAGCGACTAGCATATATGGTGGCTACCCTGTTCGCAAAAGAGAGCGAGAAGAGGAGGCAAGGCGCGAGCGAGAAAAACTAGAGGGCAACCTGCACAAACATTACTCCAACACCGTGTCCACTTCCCGGACTCCGCCGAGAAGAGGCCATCACGGTAACTCACACTGTTGATTCATTTTAATTAAGTTAAGGTTCAAGTTATCTACAACCGGACATTAACAAATTCCCATCTTCCCATAACCGCAGGCACGGCTGTCGAAAGTTCAATCCCTGCAGGGGAGTCCCAACTTAGCCCATGACAAGCTCTCACGGTCAACGAAGGAATAGACCTCCTCCCGAGACGTTCCGATCAGACTCGGTATCCCGGTTCTTCAAGACACTTCGACAGGTTAAAACAAATCCAGCAACACCGCCCGAATGTGCCGACAAATCCCGATAGGAGCTGCACATATCTCGTTCTCAGGGCACACTCAGATTGTCTAAACTTCCGGTAGGCCAGCCCAGAGTTGCCCCTGGTAGCCACCGGCGGCTGACGAGTTGGACCAACACTCAGAGGAGCACTGGCCCGGGGGGGGGGGGTAAAATAAGATGACCCTCAGGCTCCGGAAACCCAAGGGAAAAGAGGCTAGGTGGAAAATGGTAAAACCAAGGTTGGGCATTGCTGGAAAAGCTTTAATCAAGGCGAACTATCAAGGGGTTCCCATTATACCCCAACCGCGTAAGGAACGCAAAATCCGGGAACATAACACCGATATGACGGAAACTAGGGCGGCAAGAGTGGAACAAAACACTAGGCGAGAGGCCGAGCCTTCCACCCTTTACCAAGTATATAGATGCATTAAGATAACATGGCAATATAATGATATCCCAACAAGCAAATAATGTTCCAACAAGGAACGGTCTCCAGACTTCACCTGCAACTAGCAACACTATAAGAGGGGCTGAGCAAAGCGGTAACATAGCCAATCAACGGTTTGCTAGGACATGGTGGGTTAGAGGTTTGACATGGCAAATTGGGAGGCTTGAAAGCAAGTGGTAGGCATCGTAGCATTGGCATAGCAAAAGAGCGAGCATCTAGCAAAGCAAAGATAGTAGTGATTTCGAGGGTATGATCATCTTGCCTGCAAAGTGGTCAGAGTTGACTGGATCCTCGAAATCAAAATCAACGGGCTCCTTGTTAGCGAACTCGTCTCCCGGCTCTACCCAAACAAGACAAACAAGCAAACGGAACACAATCAACCACGTGCAAAGCTCAAGCAATATGATGCAAAGTTGGTATGCTATGCGGGATGCAATATGTGATGCATATGCAAGATTTGACAAGGAATGCATGAACCTGGCCTCAACTTGGGAATCCAAGTGTGCCACTGGAAAGATGAGATGAAATCGCTTGAAAACGATATAAAGAACGCCGGAATCGGAGTTACGATTTGGAAATGGCAAGCAATTCAAATATGGCCACGTTCTGCGATTTACAGCAAGTAGTCATCTAAAAGTGACAAGATGAACATGCTACAACGCCCAAACATGGCATAAAAATATATGGCTGGAATCCATTCAAGATGCTTAACAAAAGTCTAGCACTGAGCTACGGCCAATTCATCCATTAACAGGTTCAAACAAGCATGGCAAAAAATGCATATGGTAAACAGATTTCAGACTTAGTGAAATTAACACTTGTCTGGAATTTCAGATCAGATAGCACTCTTCGGAGCAACAAAACTATATGCTACAGGACCTGAACATGACAAAGTAAAGCATGGCATGGAGCAACTCAAAGAGCTTAACAATAGTCCCTTAGTGACCTTGAGCCAAAAAGGATCATAAAATACAATTGCAAGCATGTGAACATGGCAAAAACATAATCAGATCACAGACTTAGTGAAAACTGGAGCATGCTGAAAACAGATATCAAGTAGGCATGTTTACGAGCTCGATGCACTCACCACAGAGCAAGTCATGACAAACTAAGCACACATCCATCAAGAATACACAAAATGCAGGCTAGACATGCCAAGAACAATAACATAGCATGCACGGATCAAATACAACATCCTCGGCAAAATCGCTAACAAGTAGACAATCTGCCCAGATTCACGAAATAGCAAAAGTAGAGCTCGATTGACTCAAGCTAGGGTGATCCATAATTGCAAACAAAGACATGGATGGATAGAGCACTACAAGGTTAACAAAACATCCTTACTGATCATCCTCAAAATAGGCATGGATCACTAGGAAACAACAGGAACATATGGCCATATGAGATAAACAGATCAAGGACTTAGTGGAAATGCTAAGTCCCTAAAATCAGCATTACCAAGTGCATCACTTTGCAAGCTTGTGCTAGTCACCACACACATCACAAAAATACATGGGCTGCACCTCTGGAAAGATGGCAAAACCCTTAACAAAACATATGTAGAGCTCATGGGCATATCATGCACACAAAAATCATGGCAAAAAATGACAAATATCTAAATGGACCAGCAGATCTGACAATTATCCCAAGTAGCACTCTTCCAACAGCATTTCGGGCATCAAGATGAACTCAAATGAAAATGATGCAATGAGATGAAATGATGTTCTCTCTGAGACGAACATTTTGATATGCTATATGCCCAAAACGGAGCTACGGATGCAGAGATATAGCATGATGAAAAAGGGCACATGGATCTGGGAAAACGGGGACTTAGAAGAAAATTTGGACCTCCAGATCTAGGGTTCGGTGGCACGCCGCCCGAGGCGAGTCCGGCGAGGTCGCCGCGGCTCCGGCGAGCCCGATGGAGCGACGGGGAGGCAGGGGAGGAGTAGATCCGGCCTCCTCCGGCAGGATCCGGCGGCGAGGAGGACGAGGCGGCGCGGGCGCGGTGTCGGCGGAGCGGGGCGGCGCGGTGTCGGCGGCCGGCGGGGAGGCGAACCACGGCGGCATGGCGGCGCCGGCCGGCGAGGCGAAGGCGGCGAGGCAGCGGCGTCGGGCGGCGGGGCGCAGGGGGCGCGGGGAGGCGGCGACCGGGCCGCGGGGGCCCGCTGCGGTGGGAGGAGGCGGCGACCACGTAGCGAGTTCTGAGTGGTCGGGCGCGGCGGCGCGGGCGTGTCCGGCGGGTGTGGACACGTCCGGCGGCGGAGGAGACGAAATTTTTAGGGTTTGGGAGAGGGGATCCGCGAATTTAGAGGAGGGGTCTATATATAGGCATAGAGGGAGCTAGGAGAGTCCAAATGAGGTGCGGTTTTCGGCCACGCGATCGTGATCGAACGCTCTAGATGATGGAGAGGGTTTTGGTGGGTTTTGGGCCAAATTGGAGGGGTGTTGGGCTGCAACACACACGAGGCCTTTTCGGTCCCTCGGTTAACCGTTGGAGTATCAAACGAAGTCCAAATGGTACGAAACTTGACAGGCGGTCTACCGGTAGTAAACCAAGGCTGCTTGGCAAGTCTCGGTCGAATCCGGAAATGTTTAATCCCCACACACGAAAGAAAGGTAGAAATGACCACCGGAGGAGAACGAAGCACCGGAATGCAAAACGGACAACGGGGAAAATGCTTGAATGCATGAGATGAACACGTATGCAAATGCAATGCACATGATGACATGATATGAGATGCATGACAACGATAACAACACACGGAGACAAAGACCCGAACCGAGAAAATAAAATAACTTAAGGCCGGAAACGGCAAGAGTTGGAGTACATATTGGGTAAGTCATATCCGGGGTGTTACATGAGTATTCCACATGTGTAGCCCCCAAGTGCCGGGTTGTCATGCTTGCAGCAACCTGGGACTTGAAATTGCTAACCTCCAAGGACCGGTTTATTATGCAATAATGAGCAGAGACTTTGTAAATATGATCATGTAAACTTGAGCAGCAATATGTAGCCCCCAAGGGCCGGCTCAATAAGATAATATTGAGCTGGGACTTGATATATTCTTCAATGAAAATAACATCATATGATGTAACCCCTATCATGGGGCTTGAACCCACGTCCACAAGGTTAAGAGCCTTGTGCTTTATGTTGGGGAACGTAGTAATTTCAAAAAATTTCCTACGCACACGCAAGATCATGGTGATGCATAGCAACGAGAGGGGAGAGTGTTGTCTACGTACCCTCGTAGACCGAAGCGGAAGCGTTGACGCAACGTAGAGGAAGTAGTCGTACGTCTTCCCGGTCCAACCAATCCAAGCACCGTTACTCCGGCACCTCCGAGTTCTTGGCACACGTTCAGCTCGATGACGCACCCCGGGCTCTGATCCAGCAAGGCTTCGGGGAGGAGTTCCGTCAGCACGATGGCGTGGTGACGATCTTGATGTTCAACCGTCGCAGGGCTTCGCCTAAGCACCGCTACAATATGACCGAGGTGGAATATGGTGGAGGGGGGCACCGCACACGGCTAAGGAACGATCACGAAGATCAACTTGTATCTAGAGGTGCCCCCTGCCCCCGTATATAAAGGAGCAAGGGGGAGGCGGCGGCCGGCCTAGGAGGGGGCGCGCCAAGGGGAGTCCTACTCCCACCGGGAGTAGGACTCCCTCCTTCCTTGTTGGAATACGAGAAGGGGAAAGAGGGGGAGAGAAAGAAGGAAAAGGGGGTTGCGCCCCTTGTCCAATTCGGACCAGAGGGGGGGCGCAGGCCTCCTTCCTTTTGGCCTCTCTCCTCTATTCCCGTATGGCCCAATAAGGCCCATATACTCCCCGCCGAATTCCCGTAACTCTCCGGTACTCCGAAAAAATACCCGAATCACTCGGAACCTTTCCGATGTCCGAATATAGTCGTCCAATATATCGATCTTTACGTCTCGACCATTTCGAGACTCCTCGTCATGTCCCCGATCCCATCCGGGACTCCAAACTCCTTCGGTACATCAAAACTCATAAACTCATAATATAAGTGTCATCGAAGCCTTAAGCGTGCGGACCCTACGGTTCGAGAACAATGTAGACATGACCGAGACACGTCTCCAGTCAATAACCAATAGCGGAACCTAGATGCTCATATTGGCTCCCACATATTCTACGAAGATCTTTATCGGTCAGACCGCATAACAACATACGTTGTTCCCTTTGTCATCTGTATGTTACTTGCCCGAGATTCGATCATCGGTATCTTAATACCTAGTTCAATCTTGTTACCGGCAAGTCTCTTTACTCGTTCCGTAATACATCATCTCACAACTAACTCATTAGTTGCAATGCTTGCAAGGCTTATGTGATGTGCATTACCGAGAGGGCCCAGAGATACCTCTCCGACAATCGGAGTGACAAATCCTAATCTCGAAATATGCCAACCCAACATGTACCTTCGGAGACACCTGTAGAGCACCTTTATAATCACCCAGTTACGTTGTGACGTTTGGTAGCACACAAAGTGTTCCTCCGGCAAACGGGAGTTGCATAATCTCATAGTCATAGGAACATGTATAAGTCATGAAGAAAGCAATAGCAACATACTAAACGATCGGGTGCTAAGCTAATGGAATGGGTCATGTCAATCACATCATTCTTCTAATGATGTGATCCCGTTAATCAAATAACAACTCTTTTGTTCATGGTTAGGAAACATAACCATCTTCGATTAACGAGCTAGTCAAGTAGAGGCATACTAGTGACGCTCTGTTTGTCTATGTATTCACACATGTATTATGTTTCCGGTTAATACAATTCTAGCATGAATAATAAACATTTATCATGATATAAGGAAATAAATAATAACTTTATTATTGCCTCTAGGGCATATTTCCTTCACTTTACCAACTGAGCAGTGGATCCTTCAATAATAGATGAAAATATGTGTACCTTGAATTGTTGACAGGAGCAATTGGTAGCCCCCAAGGGCCGGCTTATTACGACGTGATGAGTCGGGTCTTCAATAAGTGAGCAAACAATGACTTTGCATTAGCCCCCAAGTGTCATGGTGCATGCTTGTAGCGACATGAGACATGTGTATTTGATGTAATCCCAACTTGAATAATGTAGCCCCTAAGTGCCGGGTCGTAAGTCTGTAGCGACTCGGGACTATTCCTTCAATTGTAGAATAAATCATATCCATTGATAAAATAATAGCCATTGCGCTGAAGCGACTTTGAAAACCTTAATCATAATAGTGGTTATTGATAACCATAATAAAAATCCAGCCATGTTGGCTATTAAAGATTTGAATACCTTACGAGTTGATAAATAAATCCATAGTTGAAATACTCGGCGGCTCTTGGCCGATGGCAACTTAATGCGCATTCATTGTAAGCCGGAATTCTTATAACCCGGCGGGCGGGTCATAATGCCCAAACATATAGCCAGGGTTTATAACCAAGGCTGTAATTGAAGATAATCAAATATGACATAGATGATACCTGTGACATAGAATCACCTCATTGGTTTAACCAACTTTTGTAGTGAGGGTGGTGAGGGAGTCCTGGATTAGGGGGTGTCCGGATGGCCGGACTATACCTTCAGCCGGACTCTTGGACTATGAAGATACAAGATTGAAGACTTCGTCCTGTGTCCTGAAGGAACTTTCCTTGGCGTGGAAGGCAAGCTTGGCGACACGGATATACAGATCTCCTACCATTGTAACCGACTTTGCGTAACCCTAACCCTCTCCGGTGTCTATATAAACCGGAGGGTTTTAGTCCGTAGGACAACATAAACAACATACAATCATACCATAGGCTAGCTTCTAGGGTTTAGCCTCTCCGATCTCGTGATAGATCTACTCTTGTACTACCCATATCATCAATATTAATCAAGCAGGACGTAGGGTTTTACCTCCATCGAGAGGGCCCGAACCTGGGTAAAACTTCGTGTCCCTTGCCTCCTGTTACCATCCGGCCTAGACGCACAGTTCGGGACCCCCTACCCGAGATTCGCCGGTTTTGACACCGATATTGGTGCTTTCATTGAGAGTTCCTCTGTGTCGTCGCCGTCAGGCTCGATGGCTCCTACGATCATCAATAGTGATGCAGTCCAGGGTGAGACTTTCCTCCCCGAACAGATCTTCGTCTTCGGCGGCTTCGCACTGCGGGCTAATTCACTTGGCCGTTTGGAGCAGATCGAAAGCTACGCCCCTGGCCGTCAGGTCAGATTTGGAAATTTAAACTTCACGGCTGACACCCGCGGGGACTTGATCTTCGACGGATTCGAGCCACTGCCGAGCGCGCCGCACTGTCCCGACGAGCATGATCTAGCACTACCGCCGAACAGTGCCCCGGAGGCCACACCCGCATCAGCTTCGACCCTTAAGTCGGAGCCAACCTCGAGGGTTGTGATCCCAACGGCGATTGAGCCGAACACCAGCCCCGTACTCCGCGAGATTCGTGACTCCAAGGAGTCGGATTCCTCTCCGGACTCCGAACCCTCCGCGCCCCTGCCGATCGAATCCGATTGGGCGCCGATCATGGAGTTTACTGCCGCGGACATCTTTCAGCACTTGCCTTTCAGCGATATTCTGAAGACACTGAAGTCTCTCTCTTTATCAGGAGAGTCCTGGCCGGACTACGGCCAGCAAGGTTGGGATTCGGATGATGAAGAAATTCAAAGCCCACCCACCACCCACTTTGTAGCCACTGTCGACGATTTAATCGACATGCTCGACTTCGACTCTGAAGACATCGACGGTATGGGCGCCGATGAAGGAGATGATGAAGAACCAGCGCCTACTAGGCCCTGGAAAGCCACCTCGTCATATGACATATACATGGTGGACACCCCAAAAGAAGGAGATGGCGACGGAACAGCGGAGGATGACCCCTCCAAGAAACAGCCTAAGCACTGGCGTCAGCGGCGCCGCTCAAAATCCCGCCAAAACAAATGCGGCGGTTCCAGCACGGGAGATAATAACACTCCGGAAAGCGCCGAAGAAAATCCCCTCGAGCAAGATTTAGCACAGGAGGATGGAGAAACCAGCCCTCACGAGAAGGTGGCTGACACAGAGGTCGAGGACGATAATTATATGCCTCCCTCCGAAGACGAGGCAAGCCTCGACGACGACGAATTCGTCATGCCAGAGGATCCCGTCGAGCAAGAGCGTTTTCATCGCAGGCTTATGGCCACGGCAAGAAGCCTCAAGAAAAAGCAGCAACAGCTTAGAGCTGATCAAGATTTGCTAGTCGACAGATGGACTGAAGTCCTTGCGGCTGAAGAGCATAAAATCGAACGCCCCTCCAAGAGCTACCCAAAGCGCAGCTTGCTACCCCGATTAGAGGAGGAAGCACTTGACGCGGCCGACCGACCACCTCATGGCCGTGACAGAGAGGCCTCTCGGCCCTCCACTCAAGCCGCACCCCGTAACAAGGCACGGGAATATGCGCCGGACTTACGAGATATGTTGGAGGACAAGGCAAGGCAAACAAGATCGATCTACGGATCGCGCGGGCGCCCCACGGCTCGAGACGATAACTGTCACGCCGGCCACAAATTCGGCAGGGCCGAACACAGCAGACAAAGCTCATTGAAGCTACGTCGTGATATAGCCCAGTACAGAGGCGCCGCACACCCACTATGCTTCACAGACGAAATAATGGATCATAAAATCCCTGAGGGTTTCAAACCCGTAAACATCGAATCATATGATGGCACAACAGATCCTGCGGTATGGATCGAGGATTATCTCCTTCATATCCACATGGCCCGCGGTGATGATTTCCATGCCATCAAATACCTCCCACTCAAGCTTAAAGGACCAGCTCGACATTGGCTTAACAGCTTGCCAACAGGATCAATCAGTTGTTGGGAGGACCTGGAAGCCGCATTCCTCGACAATTTCCAGGGCACTTATGTGCGACCCCCAGACGCCGATGACCTAAGTCATGTCATTCAGCAGCCAGAGGAATCGGCCAGGCAATTCTGGACACGGTTCCTAACAAAGAAAAATCAAATAGTCGACTGTCCGGACGCGGAGGCCCTAGCAGCCTTCAAGCACAATATCCGTGACGAGTGGCTGGCCCGACACCTTGGACAGGAAAAGCCGAAACCTATGGCAGTACTCACGACACTCATGACCCGCTTTTGCACGAGAGAAGACAGCTGGCTCGCTCGTAGCAACGATATGACCAAGAACCCTGGTAATTCGGATGCCAGAGATAGTAGCGGCAGGTCGCATCGCAACAAGCAGAAGCGCTGCATTAACGGCGACAATGCTGAGGATACGACAGTTAATGCCGGATTCAGAGGCTCTAAATCCGGTCAGCGGAAAAAGCCATTCAAAAGGAATCCTAGGGGCCCGTCCAGTTTGGACCGAATACTCGACCGCTTGTGCCAAATACATGGCACCCCCGAAAAGCCGGCCAATCACACCAACAGGGATTGTTGGGTGTTCAAGCAGGCAGGCAAGTTAAACGCCGAAAACGAAGATAAGGGGCTGCATAGTGACGACGACGAGGAGCCCCAGCCGCCGAACAAAAGTGGACAGAAGGGTTTCCCCCACAAGTGCGGACGGTGAACATGATATACGCAACCCACGTCCCCAAAAGGGAGCGGAAGCGCGCTTTAAGGGACGTATACGCGGTAGAGCCAGTCGCCCCAAAGTTCAACCCATGGTCCTCCTGCCCGATCACTTTTGACCGAAGGGACCATCCCACTAGCATCCGTCATGGCGGATTCGCCGCATTGGTTCTAGACCCAATTATTGACGGATTTCATCTCACTAGAGTCCTTATGGACGGCGGCAGCAGCCTGAACCTGCTTACCAGGATACAGTGCGGAAAATGGGCATAGATCCCTCGAGGATTAAGCCCACCAAAACGACCTTTAAAGGCGTAATACCAGGTGTAGAGGCCAACTGTACAGGCTCAGTCACACTTGAAGTGGTCTTCCGATCTCCGGATAATTTCCGAAGCGAGGAGTTAATCTTCGACATAGTCCCGTTCCGCAGTGGTTATCACGCACTGCTCGGGCGAACCGCATTCGCCAAGTTCAATGCGGTACCACACTACGCATACCTTAAGCTCAAGATGCCAGGCCCTCGAGGAGTAATTATGGTCAATGGAAACACCGAACGCTCCCTCCGAACGGAGGAGCACACGGCGGCCCTTGCAGTGGAAGTACAAAGCAGCCTCTCCAGGCAGTTCTCCAGTCCGGCCATTAAACGACCGGACACCATCAAGCGCGCCCGGAGTAACCTACAACAAGACCGCCTGGCACGTTCCGAGCAGGCGTAGCAATGCGGCCCCAACCCCAACCCTCGCAAAAAGGCGACATCAGTGCTTCACGTACATAACTACGCCCTAAAAATACCATGGGTACAGGGGGAGGGGCACCATCACGGCACGCCCGAAACGCGGCTTAAACCGTACCAGGGGCTGCCGATTTTTTAATTTTCTCTTACTTTCAGGACTCCACCCTTCGGAAGGCCTGTTCGGCAGTTCAATTGCCGCACAAACGATGCAAGAACCAGGGAGGCAGACAAGCCACACCGCATTACGGAACTCACAGGTGGTCTCTATCACGAGCAGTATACCTGTTTCGCATACTATTCCGCAGCTTGCCCCTGGAGCAGACATGTTAAATAGTCCAACTTTTTGTCGCATTATTTGTATCGTTCTGCTTTGATCGCAGCTATTTTTAATAAACAATGCATAGCTTTTGTCTATTTTGGCATTACCTTTTTATAAATATATGTTCCTTAACGACATGTTGCACCCGTACAATTTGGTACGGCCAAAATACGCCAGGGGCTTTAGTACCCCTCAATATGGTGTGAGAAGTCCGAACACTTTAACAAGTGCGGCACCCCGAACTTATAGCATTATATGCATCGGGTCCGAATCATGTCTTGGGTCAATAGTTGGGTTTGCCTGGCTCCTATGTTTTGGTGCCTTACGTTCCGCTATATCAGCTAAGGTAGCACTAGGAGAACCACTGCGATTGTGCCCCAGTTGAGCTGGGCCGAGCACCTCAGTGGAGAAAGCTAAAACTGACTCTCATGATGAGGCGAGAGCTGGTCGCTGTTCGAGAGGTCTTTCGAGTCCCTAAAGACTTATGCCGCTTAGGGCGAGGAGCTGACTCTGTCCGGCCAAGGCGTGGATCGCGCCCCGAACTCGGTCTTCCGAATACCAGGGGCTTCGCCGAAATTTAAAATTATAGAATTCTATGGCTAAGTGAGAGTGTTCACGCATTATAGTCCGATTGCCTTGTTCATTGGGCTGAGCTCCTCCCTCGAAGGACCCAAACATGGGAAAAAGAGCGCTCAGGTTTATCCCCGAACACCCCAGCACTAGCGGCACGGGGGCAGAAGCCGACGACTCGCCATCTCTCAGAATTGATAAACAGCCGCACAGAAGGTAATATTTTAAATTGCAAATAGCATTGCTTAGCGCATATGAACAAGTTTCTAGCGCACAGGACAAAATGAGCAAGTTTCACTCAAAAATTACATCCCTAGAACATTCATCCGCCACAAGGCAGGCACCCTTCAGAACATCCTTATAGTAATTCTCAGGCTTGCGATGCTCTTTCCCCGGCGGCGGCCCATCCTTCACAAGCTTCTCGGCATCCAGCTTACCCCAGTGCACCTTAGCACGGGCAAGGGCCCTACGGGGACCTTCAATGCAGACGGAGCGCTTGATGACTTCGAGCCTTGGACAGGCCTCCACCAGCCGCCGCACCAGCCCGAAATAGCTCCCAGGCGAAGCCTCTCCAGGCCACAGCCGGACCAAGAGGCCCTTCATGGCCTGTTCGGCTGCCTTGTGGAGCTCGACCAGCTGCTTCAGCTGGTCGCTCAGGGGTACGGGGTGTCCGGCCTCAGCATACTGAGACCAGAACACCTTCTCTGTCGAGATGCCCTCCTCGGCTCAATAGAATGCGGCGGCATCAGACACACTCCGGGGAAGATCTGCGAACGCTCCTAGAGAGCTCCGGATTCGGGTAAGTAACAAGTAACTCACGTTTATATGTTTGCTTTGCATAAAGAATGCCTTACCCGCCGCTATCTTCTTCACCTCATCCAACTCCTGGAGGGTCTTCTGGGATTCGGCCTTGGCAGACTTGGCATTTTCAATAGCCGTCGCGAGCTCGGACGCTCGCGTCTTCGAGTCAAGCTCCAAACTCTCATGTTTCTTCATGAGAACCTAGAGCTCTTGCCGCACTTTGCCAACCTCGGCCTCATACTTCTCCTGCTCGGTGCACTCCGTGGCCGCCCTCTTCTCGGCCTCGGCCAACGCCTACTTCAGGGTTGCCACCTCGGACGTGACCCCTACAATTGCAACGATAGTCCTGTCATTTTTTGCAATTGCACCTTTTTTATACATATTCAAACAAGGTATTTCTTACCTTCCTTCTCCTCGAGCTGCTTCTTGGCACGCCCGAGCTCTTGCTCGGACTTCTCGAGGCTCTGCTTCAGCGTGTCCACTTCCGCAGTCAGTGCGGCGGACGCCAACAGAGAAGCCTGCATACGTATATTGACTCCTTTTGTTAGACTCCTGCGAATTCTTTGATCCTCTATTCGGCTTTTCTTCCCGAACGCCCAACAGAGCATCAGGGGCTACTGTCTATGTGGTAATATTATTCACACATCCTTTACTTACCTCAAAGCCTGTTAAAAGGCTAGTACAAGATTCAGCCAGTCCACTCTTGGCGGACTGAACCTTCTGTACCACCGCACTCATAATAGCGCGGTGCTCCTCGTCGATGGAGGCGCCTTGGAGCGCCTCCAACATATTGTCCGGCGCCTCCGGTTGGACGGGGGTCACCGGCGCGGTGGGTTTGCTCCTCTTGGAAGGAGGTCCCCCGCCGGACTCTGGAACCTTTGAAGGTTCCGGAGCGGTGTCCGGCCTGGAGCCGGACTTGGAGCCCTGGGGGTTTCATCCCCTTTACTCCTGGGGTCCGGGAGGTCGCCTTGCGGCACCTCCAGGACCACCTCCTCCCGGCTTGGGACCTGTCGGGACAACACCTCGGTGTCGTCCGTAGGGCGGGGGAGGAAGCCGTCGGAAGCGAGTTCACATCTGACGAATCCAGTGAGCCGCTCGACGATGCGTCGAGCCGGTCTTTGGGCGGGCTGCATAAACGTATTCGGCGTAAGGGAAAGCTGTGCAATAAACGAATACTATGAATTACTCCGGTGTCCGGATACTTGCGATTTCACCAGGGGCTTGGCCCTGGGCTGCCACTCCTCTTCGCCGTCGTCGGTGTCGGTGGAGTAGTCTAGAGGAAGGGTTTTCCCCTTCTTGGACCCTCCGGCCTCCCCAGAGAGGGCGGCCTTCCTTTTCTTCTCTCCTCCCGCTGGAGGGGGAGAGGTCTCTTCTTCTTCCTCCTCGTCTTCACGAGAGGAATGCGCCTCGGAACCGCTGGATGATGGATCCGACACCTCCTGGCGCCGGGCACTCTTTCGAGTCCCCGTGGCCTTTTTCGCGGCCTTCTTCTCCGGCACCACATAGGGTGCCGGAACCAGCAGCTTCACCAAGCGAGCGTCCGCTGGGCCTTCGGGCAAAGGAGCCGGACAGTTGATCTGTCCGGACGTCACCTGCCAATCCTGTCAAAGGTAAGGGAGATTAGATCCCGCATGGAGTCAAACTATGAAAAACTGATACCCTGTAAAAGAAAAAAAACAGCTTACCGCGAGAGCGTGACGCTGCGCAATGAATCCGCGATCCTCGGTAGCGGATGCGGGAGCCTCGACGCCTTTGAAAAGCACCTTCCAGGCATCTTCGTACGACGTGTCGAAGAGCCTGCTCAGAGTTTGGTGCCACGCCGGGTCGAACTCCCACAGGTTGAAAGCCCGTTGTTGACACGGGAGGATCAGGTGGATGAGCATAACCTGGACTACATTGACAAGTTTGAGCTTCTTGTCCGCCAGGGTTTGGATGCATGTTTGGAGTCCGGTCAGCTCTCCTTTTTTACCCCAAGACAGGCCTGTCTCCTTCCAGGAGGTGAGCCGCGTAGGGGGTCCGGATCGGAACTCGGGGGGTGTGACCCATTCGGCGTCGCGCGGCTCGGTGATGTAAAACTACCCCGATTGCCACCACTTCAGGGTCTCCACAAAGGAGCCCTCGAGCCATAAGACGTTGGCCATCTTGCCAACCATGGCGCCTCCGCACTCCGCCTGGTTGCCGCGCACCACCTTCGGCTTGACGTTGAAAGTCTTGAGCCATAGGCCGAAATGGGGGCAGATGCGGAGGAAAGCCTCACACACGACGATAAACGCCAAGATGTTGAGGACGAAGTTCGGGGCCAGATCGTGGAAATCCAGGCCATAGTAGAACATGAGCCCCAGGACAAATGGGTGAAGAGGGAAGCCTAGTCCGCGGAGGAAATGGGGGAGGAACACCACCCTCTCATGGGGCCTAGGGGTGGGGATGAGCTGCCCCTTTTCGGGAAGCCGGTACGCGATGTCGTTAGACAGGTATCCGGCCTTCCTCAGCTTTTTGATGTGACCCTCCGTGACGGAGGAGACCATCCACTTGCCTCCTGCTCCGGACATGGCTGGAGAAGAATGAGGTTTGAGTGCGGACTGGGGCGCTGGAGCTCGAGTGCGCAAGAATGGATAGGAAAAGGAGGAAGAAGGCGTAGGTGGAAAGGTGGATCCTTATCCCCTTATATGGATGGACGCAACTACATGTCCCCACCAGCCTGGTAAAACTCGCTTATCTCCAAGCGCCGTAATCAATGGCGCAGTTGGGTTACCCATGCCCGTATTGATGAGAATCCCGGAATAAGGGGACACGATCTCTGCTTTGACAAGACGTGCCAAGGAAACCGCCTCTCATAACGCGCTGAGGTGGGATAATGAAACGACTCGGATAAAGGCTTGGCCGTGGTGTGTCGCACTACGGAATACGTCAGCACATTAGAATTGTGTAAATGTTGTTCTCTCTATGGCAATATGTGGAAACTTATTTTGCAGAGCCGGACACTATCTTTGTGTTCAAAATCTTCTATGAAGTACTTGGAGGAGGAACCCACCTTGCAATGCCGAAGACAAACTGCGCGCCGGACTCGTCGGCATTGAAGCCTGGTTCAGGGGCTACTGAGGGAGTCCTGGATTAGGGGGTGTCCGGATGGCCGGACTATACCTTCAGCCGGACTCCTGGACTATGAAGATACAAGATTGAAGACTTCGTCCCGTGTCCGGAAGGAACTTTCCTTGGCGTGGAAGGCAAGCTTGGCGACACGGATATACAGATTTCCTACCATTGTAACCGACTTTGTGTAACCCTAACCCTCTCCGGTGTCTATATAAACCGGAGGGTTTTAGTCCGTAGGACAATATAGACAACATACAATCATACCATAGGCTAGCTTCTAGGGTTTAACCTCTCCGATCTCGTGGTAGATCTACTCTTGTACTACCCATATCATCAATATTAATCAAGCAGGACGTAGGGTTTTACCTCCATCGAGAGGGCCCGAACCTGGGTAAAGCTTCATGTCCCTTGCCTCCTGTTACCATCCGGCCTAGACGCACAGTTCGGGACCCCCTACCCGAGATCCGCTGGTTTTGACACCGACAGGTGGTAAACCCAATCTTGAGTATTGAGAACTCCTTCCTTAATTTGCCGGATTATGATAATAAACCGCACCAGGATATAATAAACACCGGATTTTCCTTATAATACTGGCGACTTGTTAGTCAAAACTAGACCGGGTTAATGAATGCCGGATTACAACTGATCATAATGAACCTCAACAAAGGCGAAAAAACTTGGCAAATAGAACTCAAAAAGAACATGCGAGGCTTTTTACGAGCTACCAGGCTCCAAATCGAGGCTTTTCATGGGCTGCCAGGCCGCTGAGTTAAACCATTTAACAAAGCCTTTTAAGATGGGCCTCCAATTAACCAATCGTCGTTTTAACTTTGACAAGTTCAGGGTCTGTATAAGATTGACTTGTCAAACGTTCGGCGGGTCATACCAGGATTACCTGGACAGGAGTGGCTTACTTGATGAAGGCAGGTTAACCCGGGGTTTTAGGTGAATACACCAGGCTTCCAAGCCGTGGCTTGATAGCCAATTACAAGGGTCCTTTCAAACTCTTTGTTGCTTTGCACAAAGAGCCCCCAAGTAACTTTTTGAGCTGTGCTCAGTGGGTGCCCATGTTTGAGTTTGTGCTTTTTGCAACACTCTCTTTGGCCCCGAAGTGAATTCATGTTGGCCTTACGCCGATCAAGAGGTGTAGCTATGGTTCAGATATGACCAAGCCCCCTAGTGATATCCCTTTTGTGGTTTCAAACCGATCAAGAGGTGTAGCTATGGTTCAGATATGACCAAGCCCCCTAGTGATTTTTCTGGTGGCCTTGCGCCGATCAAGAGGTGTAGCTATAGTTCGAATACGACCAAGCCCCCAAGTGATCAATAATATGATAAGCCAGTAAGGCATGATACCCATGTTTGAACCGCGCATCATGGCAGCAGGTCCTCTGCGGCAACTTTTAATTTTTTGCAAGAGATAAATTCTTCTTGAACCGGGATTTTGAACCGGATATTGAGAGCTTCAAAGCTTTGCGGGAGATAGCTTTCCCTTGAACCGGATTATAAACCGGAATCCTTCTTTTTAAGCCGGAAATTTTTCTGACGGCTTTCAAATTTGCACCAATATGGTGGTTTAGGGTCCTGCATTAGATATCTTTGCAAGCCAGAATAATTGCTCTTTTTTTAAAGAAAGCAATATATAATATAAAAATATACTGGATGGATTTCACCTGATATGTCAGGCCAGTTAATATTCACCGCGGTGTTGATGATCACCATGGTGAAGCTTGAAATCGACCACGGCCGAGTTGGCCACGGGAGTAGACAGATGAGTCAGCCGCAGCGTTGTAAGCCAGCGTGGTCGGACAAAACAATTTCCGACGTGGCAAGCCGTGCGAACGGTGAGTCAATCGCGAGCATTGTCCCGATTAGTTGATGTGTGCTCCACCCAGATTTTAACTGGGATATATAGAAGCCTAGCAGCGGAAAATCACACTTTCCAGGATGCCATGAGTTGTTAAATCTGCGTGCACAAATAGTACAAGTCACAGCAGAAAAAATTCTTGAAATATTTAATATCCGGATCAAACGAAAAAGGATAAATAGCACCTGATTTTTAGGCGATAGATGATCATCATATGGCGTCCGTAGATAATCTATAATTCTTGGTTGATTCTTTCAAGGGCATTACCAGAGTTTGCCGTAGTTTGTATATTCTTCGCTCCAAGAAATTGGGGCATATTTATCCTCAGAAACGCCTCGTATATCTGGCAGTTTAGAACGGGGCGGTTCACGACCGGAGTCAAGGCGAGGCGCACGGCTGTGGCTGAAGCGGACTGCGGCAGCTCAGGGCCTCAGAGGCGGGTTGATGAAGCGAATTGACCAAACGGCCCGATAACTCTCGCCCGGATCGTGGTGATTGGATAACTTACATCCGGGTCACTTGGTACCCCCTCCCCCCCTTTTTTTGTAGCCACAATCTGATGGTCAAACAGGGTATTTTCCTCCTGAACTCGCAAGGCAGGGGCAACACAACCCGGGCGGGGGTGACTTGGAAGCACCATGAAGCGGGGCCGAGTCAAGACTGTAGCCGTGCGGATTGAAGATGAGGGCGAAGGTGGCGACCCAAGGCCGCGCCGGTGAGGGCAACCACAGCGGAGGGCGCGTCGGCGGAAGCTGGTGGCTCGGCGAGGGCAGCTCAAGGCGGCCGTCCGGCAAGGTGCGACTTGAACCGGTAGCAATTCGGAGAGGCGCAGCTGCTGGTCTGTGACAGCGAAGGCAAGGCCACAGGTGCAGCCCCGACGGCGGCTCGGGACAACAGGACAGGGTCACAGCAGCGATTCAGGCCCGCCGACAAGGGTAGCAACCGCTCTGGAACCGCCAGGACGCTTGCGACGCGGCGAAGACAACACGGAGGCGGGTCACGGTGTGGCAGAAGCAGAGGAAAGCGTCGATTCAGTGGTGGTGAACCGAGCGGGGCGAGTCCGTGGTAACCCGGCAGTGGCTCGAGCATAAGCAAACCGGCAACGGTGATTCATGGATGAATGCGGCTCGAGCAGAAGGTGAACCGGCGACGGTGATTCATGGAGGAGTGCGGCTCGGAGGTGCAAGACCAAAGCACACCACAGCAGTAGTTCAAGAGCAAGGCCGCGGCCACGGTGGTGGCTCGTAACGGTCGTAAACAGAGGCGGCCCGGCCCTGGCGATTCGAGGAAGCCCCCGGCGATTTGTCGCGGCGGCTTGAAGTAAACTTCACCGCAGCGGGTGACGGTGTAAGCTGTCCGCAGCGAAGATAGAGATGGCTCGGCATCAATGAACCCTGAGGGCGGCCCGTGGCCATTCTGGTGAAGGCGTCGCAGGGCCCGGCCGCAACAGAGGTGGAGACTTGCGTCCAGGGCAGCTCCGATCCGTGGCAGACGGTGGAGACCGGGGCAACAGAGCGCAGTGGCGCGTCGGAAGGCAGCGCTGTGGCTCGCGGCTGGGGTCCTGGCCGGCTTGGGACGGCATGAAGTGGAAGCTCGTGGCGACTCATAATCTTGGCAAAGCCAAGGCGAGGCCAGCGGAGACATAACCGAGGCGGCCGGCGGTTTGTGGCTGAAGACCGAGCGGAGACCCAGTCTGCAGCGACTTCTTCCTTATTCTTGTTGGTTGGCGATTTGAGATGGCAGAGCGCCGCGGCGGTTTCAGATAGAAAACGGTGGCGACCTATACTAGATCAAAGTAGCAAACCGGCTCCGATATACCCCGGCGGCCGACTCAAAAGATGGCCGGTGGCGGCGATTTGAAGACGGGCGGCTCGAAGGGTACAACAGTGAGCCGGTTTGCGCAGTAGCGGGGCTGCGGCCGGTTTGAGCAGCAATGACGACTCACGACGGCGGAGGCGAGATCCCGCGGCACGACGCGGAGAACCAGCGACTGACGCGGCAGCACACGAGGCAACCAGGGCCGCGGTCGCGGAGTAGGCGGCTTGAGGCGGCAACCGGGGCCGCAATCGTGCAGGCGTATGGCGACACAGGTCACAGAGGAATTACGCGGGCGGCCTGAGTGGCCAACACGGCGAGCGTTGTGGCGACTGGCTGTTCGAAGGTAGCCAGACGGGGCCGCGGCAACCGTGGCGAGCCATGGCGGAGGGACGGACCGGCGAGCCACGGCGGAGGTCAGCGAGGCGGAGTCGTGGCCATAGCAGCTCGTCAATATCGGAGGGGACGTAAGGCCGAGGTGGCTCGACGCGGGGGCTGCTCCAGGCGGCTCCTCGGTGACGCAGGGCCGGCGATGCGGTGAGTCATGGCGGCGGTGGGACGATTCGAGGGCGGCTCGGAGGCCCTAGCAAGCCGTGGCCAAATGCTCCTCCCAGTCACGGAGGTTTGACCAGTCCGGTTTTTCTCCTGCAGATCAGGGCGCGGACGGTGACGCTGCCCGCCCCGGGCAACTCAGGGCGCAGTCGGATGATGGAGTAACCGTAGCGGCTCGGCGCGCCGGCAAGTCCGGTTCGGGCGTAACTGGCTTGACAAAGCGGCGGTGGCTGAGGAGTGACTACGATGTTTTAGCGGCAATCCGGGTTGTAGAGGAATTAAGGCACGGACAGCAGAGGAGTCCGGGTTGTATTTTACTTGCTTCCGGGTCGTGGCCTCCATCAGACT
Source organism: Triticum urartu (assembly GCF_056163025.1). Classification (NCBI taxonomy): domain Eukaryota; kingdom Viridiplantae; phylum Streptophyta; class Magnoliopsida; order Poales; family Poaceae; genus Triticum; species Triticum urartu. The sequence continues at coordinate 705,545,226 of NC_141874.1, forward strand.
GGCACCTATTCCTTTGTTGTTGTTTTTTTTGCTAGTCTGACCGAGAAGTGGCGGTGAAATCTCAATTTAATAACACTTTAGTATCAGTACCGATTGTTTTACCATTGGGGCTTTGTCTGATGCCGCTCTGATCCGTCTGATACTAGTAGTAGCTGTAGAATCCACGTTGTCATAGCGGATCTGGGTCATAACCATGGCTCGATTTGTAATCCGCCGCATAACCCTAGTTTTTCTAAAACTTTAACTCTCACAGTTGTAAATCTGAATCGATAATCTTCAAGCTGATGTAGATCCTCCCAAACCGGTTCATCCGGAAAGTTACAAACTTCTCGATCCCTTTAAGAGATCCCTTCAAGAAACTCATCACCACCGTGCACAGGCCCCAAGGTGGGCGCCAACTGTCGTGGAACTGTCACGTCAGATGTCCTATCGGAAGGACTTAGTCGTGAGGCCAACGCATCTATGTGGTAACTTGAGAGGGGTTGGCGGAATCGAGAAACGCAACACAAGACGAGGATTTAGAGAGCTTCGGGCCCCGGGAAACATCATCCGGTAACAACCCTACATGCTGTTTGAGGCTAGATCTCATTATGATCATGAGGGAGTCGCCATAAACCGGCTCTCCTCTAATTGTGTCTAGCCCTAGAGATTGTTTTTTTCTTGTTCTCCCCCTTTGAGGAGCCCTGTCCCTCCTTATATATGTTGAAGGGGCGGGTTACATGTGGAGTCCAACTCGGATTTTAACTTAAACTATTTTGACTTCCCTTCCTAGGCTTCTTAATGTCTGCCGGATTAACATTGTTCTGCCGGTTTAACATTGTCTTAGCCATCTCTCTTGACTCTCTGTCTTAACTCTCCGCCGGTTTACCAAGTCCCAGCCGGTTTACAACTCCAACCGGGTCATACCGCGGGGTATATCCCCGACAGGGCTGCTTCTGCGTCCTCGGCCTTCTTTGTTAAACTGGCCTTCTCTGTCTCCCAGCCTGCACGCTCTTTATTAAAGGTTTCCTTCAGCTTCTCCATGGCTGCTAAGGCATTAGTCAGTTCTTCCTTGGCCTTGGAAGCCTCCGCTTGCTGAGATTTAATGTTCTCCTGAAGGTGAGCGGTTTGAGCGTCCTTCTTACTCAGCTCGGCCTACAAAGGCAAGATATATCAACAATGGGCTATGTATATTTGAAGTACCAAGCGTATAACAAGTTATGGAGTTTGTACTTGGGGGCTAATGCCTATTTGCTCTGTCATCAAATTTTTTTTGCAAGTCTCAAGTACCATGCAAGCATTATCCTTGACACTTGGGGGCTAATGTACATCTGTTCAATGGAAGCATGGATTAAAGACCCGGTTCACCTTGGAAAGATAAACCGGCCCTTGGGGACTACACAGGCGAAAACTACAGGAATACAATGATCAAGTCCGGTTTATTTCAAAAGATCATCTTATATGTGGAGGATAAGTTTGCAAGGGTTAAGGCATTACAAAGTCCTGATTTATGATTACCATCATAAACCGGCCCTTGGGGGCTACTTGAGTTGGTACTTGCAAATTGGATTTAAGAAAGGGAAAGTGATGAAAATACCTCATAGCGCTCCTTCATCAGGTTCACCAAACCGGCTTCATAGTCACGGTTTGAGTGCAGATGGTTTAGAAAACCAGAGTGGAGTTTTCGAACACTGAGATGGGCGTAGCTTGATATATCGGTGCTCCATTTGCCTTTCTCCATGGCAGCACGCTCTTCCTTGGCACTATGTTTCGTCAATATAACAGGATGGCCAGGAGAGGTGTGGCTAATACCGGTAATGATAACCTCACCTTCTTTATCTCCAGCAGCCTTTTCTGGAGTGGATGGAATGTCAGTAGTCCTCACTGGACTAGAAGGTCTGTCATCAGCCCGGATTGGACTTGCCGGTTCATCATCTGGCACAGCAGTATCAACTTCTGTTTGTTCATCAAAATTATGATCTTGAGGGGGCGGTTCATCAAAAGTGGCCTCAGTATTTGGACCCTCCGGTTCTGCAGTTTGCTCTGGTTCAATAACCACATGGTCTTCAGGCAGGTTATTCACCAGAGCCTTTTTACTGGATCTGGCTTTGCCTCTAAACAGAACAAGATGCAAAGGTTAGCATAGTGTGAAACATCAAAAGATTAAATTGAAATACTTACCCAGCTACGGTCTTAAGTGAGGGAGTTGTGTAGCCGTTGATTCACCGGATGATGAAGGAGTGTCACCTGATAATTCAAATCGGGCGGATTAAGAGGTTGTCGGAAATAGCCTGCCTTGGGATAAGAAGTGTCAGAAGTGGGTGAGACATCAGATCGGTGTTTTTGAACCGGGGTGTCCGGTAAACCGGTCGAAGTGACCTTTTGGCCGCTGTGTCGGGTTGTGCGGCGAGCCTCGTGCTGCTGCTTCTTCGAAATAAATGTTGGATCCAAGTGAGCAAGAGGGTGAGAAAAGCTTACTTTCCGGACTGCTTGACAGATTTTTTGTGTTCGCACAGGATCTGAACCGGAGGAAAGGATAATTACCTCTGCATCGTCAGCTTGGCTGCCTTCAACATCCTCCTGATAAATATCATTGTCAATGAGATGCATGAAAAGTGAACCAAGTGAATCAAGTTCTACCTCTGCTTCCGGTTCATCCGGGTCGTCATCAAGCTCTAAACCGATGGGTGCAGGTGATTTCCTCTTTGTGGTTTTCTTGACAGCTTTCGTTTTAGGACGAGAAGGCTTCACCACTTTCTCTTGAGGTTTCTTTTTCCAGAACGGATCATCACCCTATTTAAGAATGGGTAGAGGGTATTCAAAGATTGCACAGTACAAAAATATCAGGTGTAAAACGGAAGCATAGACAATACTTACAGCGGGCGGTTTGTTTTGCGTGTAAAAGGGACTTAACCCGGTCTTGCTACAGACAACTTCCGGTTCGTTCAACATTTTCTTCACAGACTTAGTGACTTCTTCATCTGTTAGCTGAATATTGATGTGATGTTGAGAGTCTTGTACGTCACCAGTATACTCAGACATTAAGCCGGAGTGGCGACTTAACGGCAAAATGCTCTAGGATATCCAGCAATGGACGAAGTCCACGCCTGTTAAACCGTTGGCCAGGAAGGCTCTAAGCTTGGCGAGTTGAGGTGCGTACGAGGCCCGTTCTTGGGCACTTAGTCGTTGCGGAAGCGGATGAGTATTAGCAAGCCGGTGTGCACGATAACCCGGCAGAGGGTTCTCATCTTCGGGAGAGGTGTCTCTGCAATAGAACCAAGTTTGGTTCCACTCCTTTGGGTGACTGTGAAGTTTGGCATGAGGAAACTCAACGTCTTTCCTTTTCTGAATAGAGACGCCGCCAAGTTCAGTATTGGGTCCATCTACGAATTCAGTGCGCCGGTTCAAATGGAAGAAATCCCGTAACAACTCGACAGTTGGTTCTTCTTGCAGGTACACTTCACAAAAAACTTGAAAATTGCATATATTGGATACCGAGTTGGGTCCAATATCTTGAGGGTGGAGCTGAAAGCTGGCAAGTACATCTCGAAAAAACTTCGATCCAGGCGGTTTAAAGCTACAGCCTATGTGATCAACAAACGCCACTACTTCACCCTTCTTGGGGGTAGGAGGATTTTCCGGCCCAGGAACTCGCCACCGGATTTCATTCTTCTTCGGTAAGGTACCAATCTTGACCAATCCGTTCAGTTGCTCCTCTGTAACCCCGGAGGGGACCCAGTTGCAGGAGTAAAACTGCTTGGCCATTGCAAGTGAAAAAGCTGGGAAGAAAATAATGCCGGTTTACGATTCATTAATGGTGATGCATAAGGTACAACAGGGAAAAGGAATCCAAGTATGTGAAATTGGTAAACTGACGACAGAGTATTTATGAATGATAAGGCAATGAACAGAAGTAGAGGTATATGCATACTGTTAAACCGGAGTATAAATAAATCGGCAGTTTAAAAGGGGACTAATGGTACCTGCCGGATTATCATACTCCGAAAAGTTAAACCGCCTATATTGGTGTGAAGGGTACGGATCTAAAAATACCTAAGTGAGGGAAACAAGTTTTACAAGATTGCATTGAAATTTTGGATCTATCGTAAGTCAGGAAAAGGAAAAATATTGAGACTTAAAAAGGTTTGGTCCCGAAGCAGTTCACAAAAGGTTCAGATCAAGTTGTTAGGTATTTAAGGTTTGGTTTAAATGGCCGAGATAAGGAGTACCATAGCTACTGTGCGGAACATGTCAAGATCGAGCTCTGCTATCTATGGGCTGACGAACAACACGAGAAGAGCGGCATGAACCTGTATGAACCCTAATGGATCTACAGAGGAAAGAAGGAAAGGCTTACAGCAGCTGTTGAAGTAGCGGAGGTGCGCCGCATCTCTCTGATGCGACCAGGTCGATGCAGCGGCCAACGGTGATGCAGAGGCGAAGCTCGACGACGGCGGCGGCGCTTGGGTGCAGGGGCGTCGGAGGAGGAAGAAAAAGTGAGGAGGCGAAGGCAGAAAAAGAAAATGACCCTTGGCCCTATTTATAAAGTAAATGGAGAGGTGACAGGCACGAGAATCGAGGAGCCCGAAAATTGGATATATAACGGAGTGGTCGCCTCGATTCTTAGAGGCTCATTAAATGAAGGTGAGATGTATAATTTATAAATAATAAGTGACGTCATGGCGATTTATCATGATCCTGGAGGATGACGTCACGGTGGTTTACAAAATCAAGGTGAAGATGCAAAAGAGGAATTTTTGTAAGTGTTGAAGATTGACATGAACAAGTTCAAATCAATCTGGGGCCTAATGTTGGGGATATTACCACCCGGCGTAAACCGGCTAGGAGAGACCGGATTATTCCCATGATGGTTGCTTTATTCAAAGGCCCATGAAGACAAGGATGGTGGCGCTTCAGGAAGGCCCAAGGGCCAAAGGCGGGTTAAGGCATGTAGACATAAACCGGCATGAATATGTAACTTGTATTGTAAGTTAGAAGGAATAGAGACCGAGCCGGACACGTTTATGATCCGGCCTCGGGACTCTGTAAACCGGCGTGCGTCAACCTATGTATATAAAGGGATGACCCGGCGGCGGTTTAGGGACAACAGACAACAACTCGAGAGCCAGGAAAAGCGGATTCACTCCCTGGTCATCGAAACCCTAGCAATTCCATCACAACTAGACGTAGGCTTTTACCACTAAAAAAAAGACCGTGACATTTTGGGCCGAACGAATTTTTTTTGTCATACATATGACACTTCTATGACGATAATTGTGACAAAACCCGGTATCATCATGGATGTGGTGGGCTCCTACTTCTATGACAAAAAATCATGACAGAAAATGGGCTTTTCGTCCTGGGCTGGCCGGAGACGCAGCTGCATGACATTCTTTGGGCCGTCCATGACAGAAAAAACCATGGTAGAAGTCAGGGGGAGGAAAATTTCGGGGAGTTCCCGGTTACGGTGGGAGGTCGGGGCCGAGCGATGCTCGTTTCTCTTGTACACGTACGCGCGTGTGTGCGAGGCGTTGGCTCTAACTGAACCCGAGCGAGGCGTTGGGCTCTAACTGAACCCGGGCGATTGCACTGCAGGCTACGCGTTACTGAATCCGAGCGATCAATCAATGGCTGTTAACTGAACCCGATCGAGTGATTTCTTCGCTACTGCTGCTAACTGAAGCCGGTCGATTGGATGAACAGTGAGCGTTGCGGGGGGGGAGGGGGATTGGATGAACAGTGAGTGGTGGCGTTGCCTCTGGATGAACAGGACCCCGTGTTGTGGTGGAGGGCTGGATGAACAGTAGACGGTGGAGGGGTGCCCGTGGAGGGGTGGTTGAAAAGTAGCCGGTGGAGTAGTGCGCGGTGGAGGCTGGATGAACAGGAGCCTGTGGAGGCTGGAGGAGGTCGACGGTAGCCCGTGGAGGCTGGAGGAGGTCGATGGTGGAGATGAACAGTATCCCGTAGAGTCCCGTTTTGCGGTACGCCACACCCCTCCCGATGAACAGGACCCCCGTTTCGACCGTAGGAGGTCCGTTTCGTCCGTTTTGCGGTACGCCACATCCCTCCCGATCAACAGTACCCCCATTTCGACCGTAGGAGGTCCGTTTCGTCCGTTTTGCGGTACGCCACACCCCTCCTGATCAACAGGACCCCCATTTCAACCGTAGGAGGCCCGTTTCCTCCGTTTTGCGGTACGCCACACCCCTCCCGATCAACAGGACCCCGTTCCGAACGTAGGAGGTCCATTTTCTCCGTTGTGCGGTACGCCAGGCCTCATTTCCATCGCCTGTTCCGTCCAACCCCTCCCGATGAACACGACCACGCATTCCGTTCCGACCCAGCCGGTTGGCTCCCACGCGTTCCGTTGCCTCCCGATGAACACGACGCATTCCGTTGCCTCGCCATGAACATGATGCATTCCGTTGCCTCCCCATGAACATGACGACGACGTTGTTTCTCTGTTCCGACCCAGCCATGTACATGAGCCCTGGCCGTACGTATGCGCGAGTAGGCGTTCGAGACCCCGCCCGTATGTACACATACGTGGCCATATTTTCTTTCTTGCACCCTGGCCGCTGTACGTACGTGTACATGCTACATGCGCGCCTCTACTACGGCACGTACGCGCCTCTACTACGACACGTGCGCGCCTCTACATCCACCAGTATATATGTACGTACACGTTCCCGACCAGAATACCAATGCTACGTACGCTTCGACCAGGTGGGTCCCGACTGTCAGGCACTTCCTTTCCTGCGAAGATGTAGCTGGTGGGTCCCAGTAGTCAGGGGGGCGAATCGTTTTTTTGCCCGGACACACTTTCTTGCATGCGAAGATGTAGCTGGTGGGTCCCAGCATTCAGGGGGAAACGTTTTTTTCGTGAAATACAGTGGCCCTTCCGGTGGGTCCCAGCTGTCAGGTGGAGGAATCATTATTTTCCGTGTAATAAGGAGGCACTTCCTTGCTGCGGCCGTGGACCCAGCTGTCAGCCTCTCCACGTACAGTCCACGTCCGATGGAAGTCATTCCTTGACCACGTTGACCACGCCGCGCCAAGAGCACCAGGGCGGTGGACGACGGCGAGGCCTAGGAAGGGGACGACGGGGAGCCGGGGAAGACGCGACAGTGGAAGCCCGCGCGGAGAGGAGTACGAGGGTTCACTGGTTCGGCTGCGGTGTGAGGCTGCCGTCGCCACAAGGCCTGGCCAGTGGTGGGAATAGTATGGGGCGGTGAGGCCTCCGCGGCAGCACAGCCGGCCACGGGAGGCAGGAGCATGCGACACGATCGGCGCTGCTTTGGGCGGCTGGAGTAAGAAGACCAGAGGTTGAAGAAGCACTACGGCCGTTGGATGAACATCATACAGTCACTGGAGCTAGAATCGTTCATATTGACTAAAGTTGACAAAGGCCCCCGTCCCAGTCAACTTAGCAGGCCCACAAGTCAACCTCCCACCATGGTGGGTCCCAGCTAGTAGGGGGAGTATTCATTTTTTTGTGCGTAATAAGGAGGCACTTCCAGTGGGTCCGAGCTGACAGCGGGAGGAACGTTTTTTTCGCGAAATACGCTGACCCGTACAGTGGGTCCCAGCAGTCAAGGGGAAACGTTTTTTCATGAAATAAGTGGCCCGTCCGGTGGGTCCCTGCTGTCAGGTGGAGGAATAATTATTTTGCGCGTAATAAGGAGGCATTTCCTTGCGGCCGCCTGGACCCAGCTGTCAGCCTCTCCACGTACAGTACTCTTCCGATGGAAGTCGGTCATTGACCACGTTGACCATGCCGCACCGAGAGCACCAGGGCGGTGGTCTGGACGACGGCGAGGCCTAGGAAGGGGACGACGCAAAGCCGGGCAAGACGCAGTAGTGGAAGCCCGCGCGGAGAGGAGTACGGGGGTTCACTGGTTCGGCTGCGGTGTGAGGCTGCCGTCGCCGCAGAATAACATGGGGTGTGGGTGAGTTGTGGGATGGCCTGGCCAGCGGTGGGAGTAGTACGGGGCGGTGAGGCCTCCGCGGCATCACAGCCGGCCACGGGAGGCAGGAGCACACAACACGACCGGCGCTGCTTTGGGCGGCTGGAGCAAGAAGACCAGAGGTTGAAGAAGCACTACGTCCGTTGGATGGACATCGTACGATCACTGCAGCTAGAATTGTTTATATTGACTAAGTTGACAAAGCCCTTGATACGCGTCAACTTAGTAGGCCCACATCTCGGATTTGGCAGAGAACATATAGCCCATTTGCGATTTGTATGAATGTACAACCAATTTTTTAATTTTAATGGAATTTACTACAGCCCATTTACAGTTTGTTAAAAGTACAGCCCAACTTCTAGCTAGGACAACGATTAATAATTTCAAACAACCGCTCAAAACAGAATTCAAAAAAAATCCCCACATTTTGATGGGATCCGAAATATTTTTATCCGAAATTTCTAGTCAGGTTAAATATAATTTCAAAATAAAGTTGTATTACGTTAAAATCCAACGAAATATTGCGCGCGCAACAAGTAATGAAATTAAAATTTTCAAATTCCAAAAATAATATACTTTTCAAGCTAATTACGTGTTTGGTGCATAGTAAATGTCTAGTTATTATAATTACATCCCATTTATTATTTCTTAAAGTCCATTTTCTTGTTAATACTAATGCATACCTCATAGGAAAGTTTGCAGCCCAGCGGGGCGGAGAATAACAAGTTGACCCGGATATTGTGTACAACTGTCGGCCTAGTTGCATTGCTGATGTTGAAAAAAAAGGCATGTGTAGTACAGTACAACCTAACATGGTTACTCAGCCCACATTCAACAATGCCGGAAAGGCCCAAACAAGGCTTCTGTACAAATTATTGAAGTCACTGAGCTCAATTAATAACTTAAGAAAAAAGTTAGATTACAGTGGAACCTAACTAAAAGTTGTCACGAGCAAATAAATAATTCAATGGGTCCCACTTGTGCGTGTGTGTGTGTGTGTGAGAGAGAGAGAGAGGGACCCATTGGTCGATGCTCGTAAATACATCTTTCAGCCATATGCATTGCTGATGCTCAGTAAAAACTTATATAGTTGACACAATCATATAGAACATCATAGCACACTGAACTTGCATACAAAAATTTCACTCAGGCGGCACAATCAGGATGGAAGCAGTGGATCACTACGGGAAGGGCTATGTTGAAACCAACGAAGTCGTACATAATGGTTCATCGTCTTTATCAATGACGGGGAAATATCTTGAATGTTGTGCAAAGAAAACAGACAGACAACACAATAAGTTCTGCTAGCACATTAAGTTGACGTACAACCCTTTCTAAAAAAAGTTCAGGTACAAAATTAGAACAGGTCACAATCAAATGTACTAGCATATCAGTGCTTCACACCCATAGCTCAGATTTAACTAGTATCTGACAAGATTCAGTTGTTACCTCAAATTAGAGCACATTAGGCAGCCAGCCCTGCCTCTTCTCCCAAAGAAGCAGTGGCCTCCGCCGCGTGATGGAGTAGGCCCTGTGCCATCCATCGTTCCGAGCTACACGGGGAAAGTCTGACATTGACTCCTGTAATGGACGTCGTCGACGGACCCTGGCACCAGCGGCGGCGGCAGGACTTCGATTGATGGATTGACCACTTCTTCGACATGCACGAACACTCGATACAGGTACATCCCTAACGTGGTCCGCGGCGGCCTTGGTGGCGACAAATAGTACAACCCCGGTTCCTGCACCGGTATCTCAACACCAATCACCTTCGGTATGGTGGGTGGCTTCTTCATCCATGCCATAACCATCAGAGCCCAGCTGTCTGGAGGAACAAACATACTTACGAGCTCACCTCCAAGGTCGTTGATAAGCTCGTTCATGGACTCGCTGTTCCAAGCACGTCGAGGCATGCCGTGGAAGGTAAGCTTTGTTAAAAAAACTCAAGCTCAGAGGGCACTGAGCCTCATCCTGGGTGCCACCGATCAAAGCTCACCAGTGCGCCATCGCAGAACAAACGTCGGGAAGATTCGAACACATGACTGCAGTCGAAAGTTGTCCGGAACCTAACGAAGTAATCAGCCAGTGGCGGACAGACTTCGATGAGCAAGTCACTAATTTGGATGTCGTGCGCAATGCCAAGAGCTTTGACAAGGTCGTCGGGCGAGACGGGAGGCCGGTCGCCGTTGATGGTTACCATCAGCACTTTGCCGGCAAACTGGTCGTCAAGCGCCGCCATGACACTGTTGAGCGACAGCAGGCAGCGACCGAAGGCAGGACGGGCCTCAGGATCTCCGGCTCGGAGATCCGCGTTAACCGGCGACATGATAGTGCGCATGAGTACAGGGAGTACAGGAGGTTGATTTGGGGGAACTGGAGTAGGAATTGAGATTCCAGAGGTGGGGGAGGGTCGGGAGACTGGGGATGAAAAGGTAGCATGAATTTCGAGCACGCGCCAATATGCTCTCGGCGCGCAAGTGCACGAAAACACTGGTGGCGCCCACATGTCGGCCTAAGAGTCCTTATTCTTTCTTTTTTGGAGAGCCCGGCCTTTTTTCAGGATCTTTTGAGAGCCCGGCCTGAGAGTCATAATTGACCTGTTTGGCATTGCGTTACTACTCGCCCATATTCAACGACACCTCACTGGTCCAAACAAGTGTACATCATCGAAAAGACACTGAGCTCAAATTATATAACTTGAAAAAAGGAGATATACTCTGAACACTAGAGAATGGTGATGCCCTCATTTAGCCCACCAGTAGTTCGAGACAATAAACGGTTCGAAACAACGATATATACAACATTCAAACACTGACTAGTGACTACTACTGACATAAACATCAAGATATGATAGTTCATAAGAAGTCTTGCTACACCACCAAAACGCACCCATCTGCAGCGCTCAGACTCTCGTGTTCCAGACAAGAATGACATTCTAAACAGAAGCAACTATTACATAGTAAGAGTGACATAGACAAGGATGACCAAATGACAAGGAATATGCATAACAAAATAAAGAACTACCCATCCAGAACCAGCAGCAAAGACAACAAAGTCATTCGAAGAGATGATCCAACACCATCATAATTTGCAGCCCCGCTTCAGCGACCAGTGATCCGGAGACACTAGTACTCCACCCTTTCGATGCAACAGCCCAATTACCTATCAACCTGAAGGCTTGAACCACATCACTGTCTGTCGTAATTGAGACATCCAAGGATCAAAGTTAATTCGGATGCCTTTGTCATTCTCACCTTCTTTTGGCTGCAGGATGTATCATTGACAATCAGGGGAGTTTGCTCCCGAACTCCTAGGGCTCGCAGTGTAGACACAGTTTTCCATAGCAAACAGAGCCTCTCTGCCATCAAGGTCCTTGCCAACAGTGATCTCCTGGTTAATCGGATAATTGAGTCCGAGAAACAGAGAGTGTGAACCAAGCCTGTTTACCCGCCTCCAACTAAAAAATCCTAAAGGCCCCAACAAGCCGGTATCCTGCTCATAGACGTAACAGCCATTGTCCGGATACTCAGTATTACACGGTGCTTGTATACAGTGGGGTTTTTGCAATATAACTTTTCCGGCTCATGTGTCCGAATGATCATCAGTCTTTTGCCGTCGTCTAATCGAGCGAGGAACCAGTTGTGCTTCCCTGTTTTTGGCAAAGGTGGTGTGATTACAAAGGGCAGTAACTGTAGGGACACTACATAAGGACAGGCATTGTTAATGTAAGATCAGCATTGTTTGGAGTATGAGTAGGATAATGCAAGAAACAGCATTGATATGTCCCTATTGGAACTAGGAGGAAAATACAGGGAAATGTATACTGGGTTCAAAAATATAGAAGTGCCATGCATGGTTATACTCATGTTATCTTGCAATCGATTCTTCACAAGAAACTACCATGTCATGCATGTTATGTAATCATGTTCTGTCCTCACAAACAAATTCTTCAAGGTAACTAACAGACAATGCATTGTTATATACTCGTGTTCTGTGGGCAAAAATTTTGTGAGGATATTATTCTAGCCATTGATTGCTCAAGGGCGAATATAGGTATGTACACATGGTAAGCATTGCAGGATTTCACTACTTCCAAATATAGAGTTCTCCATATGCGCATTTACTTCCCTAATGTATGGTTAGATGAAACCAACAGTGTGGTGCATGTTTCTACATCATGAAAATGAGGAAACTAACATAGCCATTGATACACACTCATATTTAGTAGTAGTATATAGATTACTGTAAAATAAGGATAGTATCCATATATTCCTAACCGTTTGATTATTCAGGGTACAAATTGGCTGTAATGACATGGTCACAATCGCATGAATTAACTCATTCCAAACATAGCTGATTTACGGCGTCTCTAATACATTGCCATAGTTCTACTCAAATTATGCTCAAACAGGGATATGCCAATCATCACAAAAATTTCAAACAGTGTCATGGCGTCATCATTAACATGAGACGGAAACAACTTACACGCGCCGTCCCAGCAATACGTGGTGCCATCTGCTTTGTCGATCGCGTAGATGATGCCATTGTGTTCAATAGCATCACAGAAGTGTGTATCGGCTTTTACGATGATCCACTGCGAACCGAGTTGTCTCCAGCTAAAGAAGGCACCGGCGTAAAGATAGGCAAGTCCGATGTCGAACAAAGCAATTAGCTTGAAGTCTGCGTAATTCGCATGTTGTGTGGGCACTTGGCAGATTACAATCTTCTGTAAATCAAGGTCCGTCCAACTGACATAGTAATCTAGATGACTTGGACCGCGATGGTAATACTCTATATAATCCAACGGAGGAAGGATAATCTCATGGGAGGTCTGGAAGTTCACGAGGACCAACTTTTTACCGTCTTCTCTGAAGGCAGCCATCCAGTGGGAGTTCATGCCGACCCAGTACATACCTGCCAAGAAGTTTTGGGCAATGGTGATCGGATCGATGTCGAGGGAAATGATGTACGGCGACCCACTACATACCTGCAAAGAAGTTTCGGCTAATGGAGATCGGATTGAAGTCGAGGGGCATCATGCACGCCTCCATATCATGGTGATCCAATCTCGCAAGACCAGATAGCAGCAAGCAGGGTGTCTTGAAAAGCTTAGGCCTTGCTTCGACGATGGCCGTGTGCATGTCCCTCGAGCATGCAGCCAGCCGCATGGCGCTCAACATATCCATACACGAACAACAGAGGTCGAGGATGTCACTGGGGAGATTGCTCCAATCGCGGCTCATATGGATGCTACGCGGTTCGCGTTCGGCCATGGTGGAGTTTGTAAGGGGGCTTGATTTACGGGGGAGAAGGATGTCGGTGCTGGAGCGGCTAGCGAGGGAATAGTGGTACTGGGGGAGGCGAGTGAGGCGACGGTACACGGGGGCACAGTGAGATGGAGATGGAGACGGAGATGGAGAAGGAGATGGAGATGGAGTGGTGCTATGGGAGCGGAGAGGGAGACGAGGCGAGGCGCCAATGTGCTGTACAGCGGCGGTGACAGAATGCACAGTGCACAGGGTGAGGCTGACTTTGGTAACCCGAACACGCCGCCTGGACTAGTGTCAGGCGTAGGGTGTTGTCACTTCACTGTGAGGACCGGATGAATAGTATTTTGACCATCAAGTGTACCACAGTTGTACTACTACTACTAGTAGTAGTAGTAGTAGTAGGAACATGAGTACTCCAGTATTGTATAGCGGAAATAGGTCTCCCGTGCTAGCATGCATGTTCACTTCATCGTTCAGGTATCATCCATATTGCGAGCAGAACCAAATTCTCGTGCATGCCCAATCAACGCCCTGCCGCGATGCATGTAGTGGTCGTTCTGGTGCATCAAGGACGGCATGCAGATCGTTCCACACTTGAGAAGAGGAAAAATGGAAAGGTAGAATGCGGCAGCAGAGGAAGAGAACGCTGGCTAACGAGGCTGGGAGGGGATCGAGCAGGAAGTTAATGCTCCACGCCTAAAGGTTTTGGGAAAACCTGATTTTCATAAGGTGACTTATACTCACCTAAACGGAGGGAGTATTCCTTAACTAGAGAATGTTGTGTCTCCCACTCACGCGCTCAAAAAAAACTACGACACATTTTTTTATCTGTTTGCATAGGTCCCACCTATCAGGAAGGATGGGCACGTACACGAACAGGTACGACTCATCAGTCTACCCGCATAGCCTTTTCGTTTAGTCTACCTAGCCGTCTAATCAACTGCCTGCACGCCACTTCTCCCATTTACTTCTCCATCAGGAACCGATTCTCCTCGGCTTCTTCACCTCCCCTTCGTCTTCATTTGCATCCAAACCCCACTGCGTTCACATTGTTTTAACCTCTTTAAATAATCATCTACTACTTCAGTTAGACTAGCCATCTAATCCTAATTCTCCAAACCATAGCCCTCCATTCCAGCGGTTCCAAATGGCGAAAGAGATCGAGATGCAGGTTTTTAGCGTCCAACATGTCCTCGTCGAAGGCTCGATGCGCATAGTTGCCACCGTCACCATCCACCCAAGGGTTGTTTGGCAGTGGATCAACAATGTATCCAACTCCCTCGAAAAGGTAGAGACAAGGGTCATCGGTCTCGACGCAGAGTACACGGAGTGTGCTCCTGGGAAGATCCAGCGCGCCATCGTCCTTCAGTCGTGCCTCAAAGATGATGTTTTGGTGTACCACATCATACACTCACCCTCCATACCAGGTGAGCTTCACGATTTCTTGTCTCAGGAGGACGTATACTTCTGTGGGGCAGCCATCGAAGGGGACCAACAGAAGCTGGAGCCATACAACCTTGATTTGAAAAGCATCGCTGACCTACAAACCAGAATCAAAATTCATGTAGAAGATTGTGATAAATAGACACCATCCCTATTCGACGTAGCAAATTTTGTGCTCGGTACAAATCTTCAGAAGGGTGACGAGACGGTGGTATTAAGGTCATCTGGATGGGAGAATTATCCCTTGACGTACGAGCGGATAAAATATGCTGTCCTCGATGCCCGTGTGAGTTTTGAGATAGCTGCAAGGTCCAAAGAGCTTGTTGCGAAGCCGTCTCCCACAGAGAATGAGAACAACAACAATAACAACAACAACAACAACAACAACAACAAAAACAACAACAACAACAACAACAACAAGAAGAAGAAGAAAAGGTTGCACCAGCAGGAGGGCATTATGGATGGATGAACTATTTCCTCTCTTGTAAAAAAATTATTCCCTCTCGGTGTATATTGATATAGATGGACTATTTCGATGGTGTGCATGTCTTTGGAACAGAGTAGTAGCATGCGTCCGCTTGACTATAAGGAACTATTTATCCGCATATATAGCATTCTCTGCTACTCCTTCCAGTGATCGGTATGCAGTGCATGTGTCCGTAGACATGACAGCTTGTCCATGGAAGTTCAACTACGATGACCATCACGTTTCATATCGCGATTCTGTAGGATCTAGAAGTAGATGTGTCTAGAGGGGGGGTGATTAGACACTTAGTGCTAAAGTTGCAATTTTTAGGCCTTTTTGGTTTGAGTGGAGTTTTAGGCACAATTTCAACATACACAATACATATCAAGCAAGCATGCAAAAAGTATATGAGCAGCGGAATGTAAAGCATGCAACTTGCAAGAATGTAAGGGGAAGGGTTTGGAGAATTCAAACGCAATTGGAGACACGGATGTTTTTCCCGTGGTTCGGATAGGTGGTGCTATCCTACATCCACGTTGATGGAGACTTCAACCCACGAAGGGTAACGGTTGCGCGAGTCCACGGAGGGCTCCACCCACGAAGGGTAATGGTTGCGCGAGTCCACGGAGGGCTCCACCCACGAAGGGTCCACGAAGAAGCAACCACCCACGAAGGGTCCACGAAGAAGCAACCTTGTCTATCCCACCATGGCCATCGCCCACGAAGGACTTGCCTCACTAGCGGTAGATCTTCACGAAGTAGGCGATCTCCTTACCCTTACAAACTCCTTGGTTCAACTCCACAATCTTGTCGGAGGCTCCCAAGTAACACCTAGCCAATCTAGGAGACACCACTCTCCAAGAAGTAACAAATGGTGTGTAGGTAATGAACTCCTTGCTCTTGTGCTTCAAATGATAGTCTCCCCAACACTCAACTCTCTCTCATAGGATTTGGATCTGGTGGAAAGAAGGTTTGAGTGGAAAGCAACTTGGGGAAAGCTAGAGATCAAGATTCATATGGTAGGAATGGAATATCTTGGCCTCAACACATGAGTAGGTAGTTCTCTCTCAGAAATAGGATGCTGGAAGTGTAGGCTTAGTCTGATGGCTCTCTCTATGAATGAAGAGGAGGTGGAGGGGTATATATAGCCTCCACACAAAATCCAACCGTTACACACGATTTACCAATCTCGGTGGGACCGAATCAACAAACTCGGTCAGACCGAAATAGGAAACCTAGTGACCGTTAGAGATTTTCGGTGGGACCGACTGGATCAACTCGGTGGGACCGATGTGCTAGGGTTAGGGTAAATCCAAAACTCGGTTTGACCGATTACTCAAACTCGGTGGGACCGATTTGGGTAATAAGTGAAACAGAGAGTTGGCCAAGCAAACTCGATGGGGCCAATTGCATATCTCGGTGGGACCGAAAATATTGCAATAGGTAACAGAGAGTTTGCAAGCCCATCTCGGTGAGACCGAGATCCCATCGGTGAGACCGAACTGATTAGGGTTTCTGGCAGTGGCTATGACAGGTGAAACTCGGTGGCGCCGGATAGGAATAATCGGTAGGTCCGAGTTTGGCTTTGGGTTTAGGTCATATGTGGAAGTGGGAAAGTAGTTGAGGGTTTTGGAGCATATCACTAAGCACATGAAGCAAGAGGCTCATTAAGCAACACCTCATCCCTCCTTGATAGTATTGGCTTTTCCTATGGACTCAATGTGATCTTGGATCACTAAAATGTAAAATGAAGAGTCTTGAGCTTTAAGCTTTAGCCAATCCTTTGTCCTTAGCATCTTGAAGGAGTTCCCACAACCTTTAGTCCATGCCACTCCATTGTTGAACTTATCTGAAACATGCTAGATAGAAATGTTAGTCCAACAAGAGATATGTTGTCATCAATTATCAAAACCACCTAGGGAGCACTTGTGCTTTCAATCTCCCCCTTTTTGGTAATTGATGGCAACATACATCAAAGCTTTAGATAAAGATATAAAGAACAGCAAGTAAAGCTTTGGAAGGACATGTAACAAGCATAGGCTCCCCCTACATGTATGCACTCATGTAAATATGAAATATAGAGGCATGTGAGAGCATAACCATGATAGAGTAGGCAATGTGTTACATGTATCTTGGCCATATGCATCAGAGCAAAAGATTATCAAGGAAAATACCTTCATGCTCATGAGTCCTTCTTGCAAACAGTATGTACATAAGAAAGAACTCCTCATACTCATGATTTTGATGCATATACTTACCTTGTGGTCTTGAGTTGGCTTAGGATGGAATGAACCTGCACAAACAAGGTTAGATAACACAGGTACATCCACTAGCCAGAGCAAACAAAAGAAACCACAAGAATACCAAGACTGGGATGACATGTAGAGAGTGAGTACAAGGTACCACATTGGATTCAACATGTCCCCAAGAATAAAGATATGCAATGAATTTGACCGATTTCTTTCCCTTAGGTGTCTTGCTCCCCCTGAACCTTACATGGGATATTGGGAGAAGATAGGGAACAGAAAATCAGAGCTGAAAGATACAAATGGATAGAACTTAATGCAAATACATGTCTTTCCCCCCAAAAGGCATGTGAAATCTCTCATCTTGAACATCAAGCATCTGGGATCCTTGAGTATTCTCTCCCCCTGGAAGTCTCTCTCTCCCCCTTAATAATTTCTCTCTTGTAGGTTTGGTCCTTGAGACTTTTTCTCTCCCTTGATGTGATCTCTCTCTCCTACAAGCTTTGATGTGATCTCTCTCTCCCCCTTTGACATCAATTTCCAAGAAGGGCTTTCTGGAATCCGTCGTATAGGTTTGGTCCTTGAGACTCAGCACAAAGCAATGGATAAAACTGTGATGCTTGTAGAGGACAAGATTCATTGAGTAGAGCTGGATCAGAAGAAATATAGAACAAGTGGCAAACTGTTTTTCCTGTTGCGAAGTCGGTGGCACCGAGTGGTATGTTTCGGTGGCACCGAAAGGATTCGGTTGGACCGAAAATTACAAGTCGGTGAAACCGAGTTCACACAGAGAAAAACACTTGTCACCTCAGCTCACTAGACATGTAGGATCTCACAAAGATTTGCAATGAATTACCTGAAGGATTTGCAAGGAATTAAATGCAGAAAATGCAGAACATAAACAGAAAGAAAAAAGAAGAGAGTGAAAAATCTAGATGGAGTTTTTTTGTTTTTGAAAAAGAGAAAGAAACTAAACATGCATGAGATACACACAAAAAGAACACAAGAGAACTTCATCTAGAGTTGGGCGGTGACATAGTCACCTATGTTAGAGTATATTGACTTAGGAGTCAAGTGAGAACACTTGATCATAGGTCATACTCATCGTTTAAGCTCAAAATGGGGTTACCATTTTTCGTTTAAGCATCTTGATGTATTCACATCTTGTTGAGTTGCTTTGACTCATGTCTTGGAGTAAAGCTTCTCTAAGATGGAATAACATACCTT
Source organism: Triticum urartu (assembly GCF_056163025.1). Classification (NCBI taxonomy): domain Eukaryota; kingdom Viridiplantae; phylum Streptophyta; class Magnoliopsida; order Poales; family Poaceae; genus Triticum; species Triticum urartu. Next base: position 705,563,824 of record NC_141874.1, read on the forward strand.
GGATGGTGGTGTGGTTCTTGCTCATGTAGTTGAACTTGTGTGGGTGCTCAAGGTTGATGTAGCTCATCAAGAGTTGGGAGCACCACTTGGAGTTTGAGTTCATCTACCTACATGGGTTAGTTCTTGCAAGGAAGAGCACTTGTGTATCCATAAATGACAATTATGAAGCTCAACATAGAATTTGTCAAAGGATATGTTTGAATGGTTTTGTGCTTCCTTGTCTTCAACCACCATTGTGTAGAGTCTTGGTGATGTAGAGATTGCTCAAGATGTGAGTGAGTCGCAATCTCATGGAATTAGATTCAACCAAGCACCTACATGGGTTAGACAACATGCAAGGTGCAAATATATCCAAGACATAAGATAGTTATCATAAGAGATATATCATGGATTAGTCATAAGCTCATGTCTTGCATGTATCCAATGGAGTTTCTACTCCAAGTTCGAAGCATCAGTGATGTTCAATTCTCCTCTCAACCTGCAAAACACTTTCTCATCAAGAGGTTTAGTAAATATATCCGCTAATTGCTTATCGGTGCGAACATGCTTAAGATCAATGTCACCCTTAGCAACATGATCTCGAATGAAATGATGACGAACTTCAATATGCTTAGTTCGAGAATGTTGTACAGGATTATGACCAATTTTGATAGCACTTTCATTGTCACAAAGTAGTGGAACATGTTTCACATAGATCCCATAATCTTTAAGAGTTTGGGTCATCCAAAGTAATTGAGCACAACATGAACCAGCAGCAATGTATTCCGCTTCGGCGGTGGATAAGGATACCGAGTTTTGTTTCTTGGAAGACCAAGACACAAGAGATCTACCAAGAAATTGACAAGTACCCGAAGTGGACTTTCTATCAACCTTGTCTCCGGCATAATCTGAGTCGGAATAGCCAACGAGATCAAAAGAAGATCTCTTAGGATACCAAATGCCAAAGTTTGGTCTATGGATTAAGTATCTCACTATCCTTTTCACAGCCTTAAGATGACATTCTTTAGGAGCAGCTTGATATCGTGCACACATGCACACACTTAGCATAATATCGGGACGTGAAGCACATAGGTATAACAATGAACCAATCATAGAGCGATAAACCTTTTGATCAACCGGTTCACCATCTTTGGTCAAATCATTATGTCCACTAGTAGGCATGGGTGTAGACATACCTTTGCATTCTTGCATATTGAACTTCTTGAATAAGTCCTTGGTGTACTTTGTTTGAGAGACAAATGTACCTTCCTTAGTTTGCTTGATTTGCAAACCGAGAAAGAATTTGAGTTCACTCATCATAGACATCTCAAACTTCTCTGACATTAGCTTTCCAAACTTTTCACTAAAGAGAGGGTTAGTTGAACCAAATATGATATCATCAACATAAATTTGGCATACAAATAGTTCTCCATTAACCCTTTTAGTAAAAAGAGTAGAATCAATTTTACCAATTTCAAAACCACTTGTAGTAAGGAACTTGGTCAAGCATTTATACCATGCTCTAGGAGCTTGTTTAAGACCATAAAGAGCTTTGTGAAGTTTGTAAACATGATTTGGTTTCTTAGGATTGATAAAACCGGGAGGTTGTTTGACATAAACTTCCTCCTCTATTTCACCATTTAGAAAAGCACTTGATGTCCATTTGGTACAAGGTGATATTATGGTGATTAGCATAGGCAAGTAAGAGGCGAATGGACTCAAGTCTAGCAACGGGAGCATATGTCTCACCATAGTCCATACCTTCGACTTGTGTGTATCCTTGGGCGACGAGACGTGCTTTGTTGCGAACCACTTGTCCATCTTCATCTTGCTTGTTGCGAAACACCCATTTGGTACCAATGATGTTGTGGTTGTTGTCGGGCTTCTCAACTAATGTCCAAACTTGGTTTCTCTCAAAGTTGTGTAGCTCTTCATGCATAGCGTTTATCCAATCCGGATCTTCCAATGCTTCTTCAACCTTCATAGGTTCAATGCTAGAGATGAATGAATAGTTTTCACAAAAGTTAGCTAAACGAGTCTTTGAGCGAGTGATTCTCCCAGTTTGTATATCATTTAAGATTTGCTCGACGGGATGATCTTTGGCAATTCTTGCTTGAACTCGTGAGAGCTTTTGCTTGGGTCTTTGTTGAACATCTTCTTCATCTTGTTCTTCTTCTTGGTCTTCTTCATTGTTGACGTTGTCGTTCTCTTGTTGTGGTGGAGAAGGAGGTTGTTGATGTTCGTCTTGATGTATTTCCTCGTTTTCTTCATCTTGGTGTGTCCCACTTGTGGATGCTTCCGTGTCAATTCTTGGTTCACTTTGTCGTGAAGTAGAAGCTTCCACTTGGACGGATGAAGTACTCTCCTTCACCTCCGTTGGACGAATTTTGCCAATGGACAAGTCTTGGATTGCTTCTGAAGGGTCTTTGTATCCTACATCAATTGGCAATTGCTCTACTTGTGAGCCATTAGATTCATCAAACTTCACATCTACCGTCTCTTCAACCTTTCGGGTGAAATTGTTGTAGACACGGTAAGTGTGAGAGTTTGAGCCATAACCAAGTAGGAAACCTTCATGAGATTTAGGAGCAAACTTTGAACGACGATGCTTATCAAGAATGTAGCACTTTGAGCCGAATACTCAAAAGTATCCAACTTGGGGTTTGTTACCGGTGAGGAGCTCGTATGCCGTCTTGTTGAGTAGCTTGTGAAGATACAAGCGATTTGTTGCGTGACAAGCTGTCTCAACCGCTTCTGCCCAAAAGTGCTTCGGCGTCTTGTATTCATCAAGCATCGTTCTTGCCATTTCGATGAGCGACCGGTTCTTCCTCTCAACAACTCCATTTTGTTGAGGTGTGTACGTAGCCGAGAACTCGTGTGAAATCCCTTCTTCGTCAAGAAAGGTGTCCACATTTGCGTTCTTGAACTCCGTTCCGTTGTCACTCCGAACCTTCTTGATCTTCACGTCAAACTGATTTTGGGCCTTCCTAGCGAAGTTTCTGAAGATCTTCTGGACCTGCGACTTGTCATTAAGAAAGAACACCCACGTAAATCTTGAAAAATCATCAACTATAACTAGACCAAAAGAATTTCCACCGAGACTCTTGTAGGCGTTGGGACCAAAAAGATCCATATGAAGTAGCTCGAGTGGCCTCCTTGTGGTCATGATGTTCTTCACGGGATGTCTTCCTCCAACCTGTTTACCTGCTTGACAAGCACTGCAAAGTCTATCCTTATCAAATATGACATCGTTAACTCCAAGGATATGATTTCCTTTAATAAGCTTGTCAAGGTTTCTCATGCCAACGTGACCTAGTCGTCTATGCCACAACCAACCTTTTGAGGATTTAGCAATAAAGCAAGTTTTAGGTTGTGCCTTTTTAGAGAAATCGACAATGTAAAGATCACCTCTACGCATACCGGTAAAGACCATTTTATGATTGTCTCGGCGAAATACTTGGCACTCTACCTCAGTAAATAGGACATTCAAACCGAAATCAGCAAGTCTAGATACTGAAAGTAAGTTGTAGCCAAGAGATTCAACGAGCATGACATTTTGAATGGAACTATCATGTGAGATGGTCACCTTACCAAGGCCAACCACTTTACCCTTTGAATTATCACCAAAGGTGACATATTTTCGAGGGCCGTCATTTTTAGCAAGCTCACGGAACATCTCTTCATCTCCAGTCATATGATTAGTACATCCACTATCAAGAACCCATTCCTTTCCTCCTGACTCATATCCCCGAAGATTTGCCATAAGACCAAAATGTCTCATTGCATCATCAAGATCGAAGTCACTATCATCATCATCATAGTATCCATGTTCACCATGATCTTGTGACTCATCATTTCCTAGAGAGGGTAATTCATTAGATAAATGATCATCAAAGTGGTCACCTTTATGAATTCTTATAGCTTCGAATATGATATCACTAATGATTCCAACATCTCCTTTAGCTCGCTTGAGATTGGCAAGCTCAAATAGATAATCACCAAAACTAGGATCACTAGAGTTCATCTTACTCAAGGCAATAGATTTATGGAGAATTTCATCCAAATTTTTCAAGGAATGATCGGGAAATCGTTCCTCAAGAAATTTCCATATAGTATAGGCACAATTAAGAGTAGGCAAATTAGCAATCAAATTTTTGGGCAATCCTCTAATGATGAGCTCAATAGTTCTAAGATTGCGAATCATGTCAATATCTTCATCTAGGGTAGGATGCAAAGGATCAATATGAGGTGCACAAGGACTAGCAATATACTTGTTCAAATGATATTGATTGAAGATTACAAGCATCTCATTTTTCCACTCGTGAAAATACTCTCCATCAAGAATACGCACTCTATGTCTAAGACTCCCTAAAGTAGACACATCCATCTTCCTCCAATGGTGATTAAACCAAGGCAATGGAGACCAATGCTCTGATACCACTTGTAGGATCTAGAAGTAGATGTGTCTAGAGGGGGGGGGGTGATTAGACACTTAGTGCTAAAGTTGCAATTTTTAGGCCTTTTTGGTTTGAGTGGAGTTTTAGGCACAATTTCAACATACACAATACATATCAAGCAAGCATGCAAAAAGTATATGAGCAGCGGAATGTAAAGCATGCAACTTGCAAGAATGTAAGGGGAAGGGTTTGGAGAATTCAAACGCAATTGGAGACACAGATGTTTTTCCCGTGGTTCGGATAGGTGGTGCTATCCTACATCCACGTTGATGGAGACTTCAACCCACGAAGGGTAACGGTTGCGCGAGTCCACGGAGGGCTCCACCCACGAAGGGTAATGGTTGCGCGAGTCCACGGAGGGCTCCACCCACGAAGGGTCCACGAAGAAGCAACCACCCACGAAGGGTCCACGAAGAAGCAACCTTGTCTATCCCACCATGGCCATCGCCCACGAAGGACTTGCCTCACTAGCGGTAGATCTTCACGAAGCAGGCGATCTCCTTGCCCTTACAAACTCCTTGGTTCAACTCCACAATCTTGTCGGAGGCTCCCAAGTAACACCTAGCCAATCTAGGAGACACCACTCTCCAAGAAGTAACAAATGGTGTGTAGGTAATGAACTCCTTGCTCTTGTGCTTCAAATGATAGTCTCCCCAACACTCAACTCTCTCTCATAGGATTTGGATCTGGTGGAAAGAAGGTTTGAGTGGAAAGCAACTTGGGGAAAGCTAGAGATCAAGATTCATATGGTAGGAATGGAATATCTTGGCCTCAACACATGAGTAGGTAGTTCTCTCTCAGAAATAGGATGCTGGAAGTGTAGGCTTAGTCTGATGGCTCTCTCTATGAATGAAGAGGAGGTGGAGGGGTATATATAGCCTCCACACAAAATCCAACCGTTACACATGATTTACCAATCTCGGTGGGACCGAATCAACAAACTCGGTCAGACCGAAATAGGAAACCTAGTGACCGTTAGAGATTTTCGGTGGGACCGACTGGATCAACTCGGTGGGACCGATGTGCTAGGGTTAGGGTAAATCCAAAACTCGGTTTGACCGATTACTCAAACTCGGTGGGACCGATTTGGGTAATAAGTGAAATAGAGAGTTGGCCAAGCAAACTCGATGGGGCCGATTGCATATCTCGGTGGGACCGAAAATATTGCAATAGGTAACAGAGAGTTTGCAAGCCCATCTCGGTGAGACCGAGATCCCATCGGTGAGACCGAACTGATTAGGGTTTCTGGCAGTGGCTATGACAGGTGAAACTCGGTGGCGCCGGATAGGAATAATCGGTAGGTCCGAGTTTGGCTTTGGGTTTAGGTCATATGTGGAAGTGGGAAAGTAGTTGAGGGTTTTGGAGCATATCACTAAGCACATGAAGCAAGAGGCTCATTAAGCAACACCTCATCCCTCCTTGATAGTATTGGCTTTTCCTATGGACTCAATGTGATCTTGGATCACTAAAATGTAAAATGAAGAGTCTTGAGCTTTAAGCTTTAGCCAATCCTTTGTCCTTAGCATCTTGAAGGAGTTCCCACAACCTTTAGTCCATGCCACTCCATTGTTGAACTTATCTGAAACATGCTAGATAGAAATGTTAGTCCAACAAGAGATATGTTGTCATCAATTATCAAAACCACCTAGGGAGCACTTGTGCTTTCAGATTCCCACGACGCCTCTCCATCCCGCGGCACCACGCCCCCCAACGTGCGCCTCACCCCTCTCGACCGCACCGCCCCTCTGCCTTTGTGTGCATGACATGTGGGCCACCTAAAATGCGGCGAGCATCAAGTTTCTACCACAGCCACCCGCGATTCCCACGACGCCGCTCGAACCCATAAAACCACATGTCCCCCGACCTGTGGCTCACCCCTCTTGGCCCCACTACCCCTCTGCCTACGGGAGCATTACATGTGGACCAGTTACCTATCGGGTCCACATGTTATTGACTCAAAGGTAGGTGTAGTAAGGCGCTGAAGCTTAGTCCCGACGGCCCTGAGAGGGAAATGTAACTCTTGTGCTAGGGCTTGTGGTGCTCCCGCAGCACAAACTTGTGCCAAACTTGAGATTTGTTTCTTTACTATACATGCACGCAACGATTTAATGGACATTGTAATCTCAACATGTGATGGGGAGCTCTAAATTTGAATTTGAAACTTATAAAACGAAAAGATTCAAAACAAATAAACTAGGAGAGAGGGAGTATATCGTAGGACGTGTCCCATACAAAATAAGTCCCCTGGTTTGTCACCGCGAAGGTGCGGTTAGAAAGGAGCACAGGCGTCTTCCTACTCGTACGGCAACAAATCGGCCGCAGACAGCATGGTCCGCCTTTGACCGCCATGTGCAAGGTTCGTGCTATCTTATTCAATCTCACCATGGTTCCATCGTACCAATTCATGCGGTGGCCCGTTGCATGGTTGATCCCAATGTTGGACAAAGGTTCTACGGGAACGGTGTCACCGTTGTAAATGTTGTGCAAATTGATGTTGGTACCCTCCCGTACATATGCAAGCCAATCTCCACTCGCACCGAGCCTAACCTGTGAACAATGGGCAGGGGGAGAATTAGGAAATGGACACGGAAGTAGTCTTTAGAATGCATTTACTACGTGATCAAACTCATCTTACCTGCTCATCGGAGGAAATCCGAGTGCCCCTCAACGTCGGCATCTCAAGGGTCGTCAACTTGCAACTACGGCCACGCCGCGCTGGAGAGACCCCCAAGGAAACATCCTCGTGTGTTCCATGGAACATCAAGATGCATTTGTATGAGTAGTTTATCTTGTGAGAGAAAAGGATGAACAAGGGAAGGCCTCTAGAGATAGAGATGGACACTACTACTACCAATGTGTTGTCCCGTGCGTTGCAATGGATCCAAAGTAGTAGAATAATACTTGTTCACGTGCTTGAAATATAAACACTCTAGTTTTGATATACATGTGTCAGCAGACATGACAGCTTGTCCATGGAAGTTGAACCACAGCGACCATCACGTTTCTTGTTTCTACCACTGCCACACCCACACGCGATTCCCACGACGCCGCTCCAACCCACGGCACGACGTCCCCCGACGTGGACATGGATCCTCTAACGTGGCTATCACTGCCTTGCCCTACCTTTCCTTTGCTGACAGGTGGGACCCACGCTTATGGGTCCCACATGTCAGTGATAGAATGGTAGGATTGTTCGTGTCAGGGGATCCTCATCCCCCCGACGTGCCCCTCATCCCTCTCGGCCCCACCGTTCCTCTGCCTTTGTGTGCATGACATGCGGGCCAGCTGAACTGCGGCGACCATCAACTTTCTACCACAGACACACCCGATTGGATGCGGTTTTCCTGCTCCGCTACTGTGCTCCGATCCGTACTCCCGCCCCATAGAATTTTCATCCAGCGGTTGTGACACATTTTGTCCCGGGCATCAATCCTCAGCTGGAGTACTTATGTACTACAGGTAGTGTCGGGGAATGTAGTAATTTCAAAAAAATTCCTACGCACACGCAAGATCATGGTGATGCATAGCAACGAGAGGGGAGAGTGTGATCTACGTACCCTTGTAGACCAACAACGGAAGAGTTAACTTGGTTGATGTAGTCGTACATCTCCACGGCCCGACCGATCAAGCACCGAAACCACGGCACCTCCGAGTTCTAGCACACGTTCAGCTCGATGACGATCCTCGGACTGTGATCCAGCAAAGTGTCAGGGAAGAGTTCCGTCAGCACGACGGCGTGGTGACGATCTTGATGTACTACCATCGCAGGGCTTTGCCTAAGCACCGCTACAATATTATCAAGGACTATGGTGGAAGGGGGCACCGCACACGGCTAAGAATATGATCACGTGGATCAACTTGTGTTCATGGGGTGCCCCTTGCCTCAGTATATAAAGGATGGAGGAGGAGGAGGCCGGCCAAGGCAATTGGTGCGGCCAGGATGTGGAGTCCTACTAGGACTCCAAGTCCTAGTAGGAGTCCACCAAGAGGGGAGGAAGGGAGAAGGAAGTAGAGGAGAAGGAAAGGTGGCCGGCCCCCTTTTCCCTAGTGCAGTTCGGACCAGAGCGGAGGGGGGAGCAGCAGCCCCTTGGCCCTTTATTCTCTTCCCACTAAAGCCCATCAAGGCCCATTGCTTCTCCCGTAACTACCCGGTACTCCGAAAAATACCCGAATCACTCGAAACCTTTCCGATGTCCGAATATAGTCGTCCAATATATCGATCTTTACGTCTCGACCATTTCGAGACTCCTCGTCATGTCCCCGATCTCATCCGGGACTCCGAACTCCTTCGGTACATCAAAACTCATAAACTCATAATATAACTGTCATTGAAACCTTAAGCGTGCGGACCCTACGGGTTCGAGAACAATGTAGACATGACCGAGACACATCTCCAGTAAATAACCAATAGCAGAACCTGGATGCTCATATTGGCTCCCACATATTCTACGAAGATCTTTATCGGTCAGACCGCATAACAACATACGTTGTTCCCTTTGTCATCGGTATGTTACTTGCCCGAGATTCGATCGTCGGTATCTCAATACCTAGTTCAATCTCGTTACCGGCAAGTCTCTTTACTCATTCCGTAATACATCATCTCACAACTAACTCATTAGTTGCAATGCTTGCAAGGCTTTATGTGATGTGCATTACCGAGAGGGCCCAGAGATACCTCTCCGACAATCGGAGTGACAAATCCTAATATCGAAATACGCCAACCCAACATCTACCTTTGGAGACACCTGTAATGCTCCTTTATAATCACCCAGTTACGTTGTGACGTTTGGTAGCACCCAAAGTGTTCCTCCGGCAAACGGGAGTTGCATAATCTCATAGTCATAGGAACATATATAAGTCATGAAGAAAGCAATAGCAACATACTAAACGATCGGGTGCTAAGCTAATGGAATGGGTCATGTCAATCAGATCATTCAACTAATGATGTGATCCCGTTAATCAAATAACAACTCTTTGTCCATGGTTAGGAAACATAACCATCTTTGACTAACGAGCTAGTCAAGTAGAGGCATACTAGTGACACTCTGTTTGTCTATGTATTCACACATGTATTATGTTTCCGGTTAATACAATTCTAGCATGAATAATAAACATTTATCATGATATAAGGAAATAAATAATAACTTTATTATTGCCTCTAGGGCATATTTCCTTCAGTCTCCCACTTGCACTAGAGTCAATAATCTAGTTCACATCGCCATGTGATTCAACACTAATAGTTCACATCACCATGTGATTAACACCCATAGTTCACATCGATATGTGATCAACACCCAAAGGGTTTACTAGAGTCAGTAATCTAGTTCACATCGCTATGTGATTAACACCCAAAGAGTACTAAGGTGTGATCATGTTTTGCTTGTGAGATAATTTTAGTCAACGGGTCTGTCACATTCAGATCCGTAAGTATTTTGCGAATTTCTATGTCAACAATGCTCTGCACGGAGCTACTCTAGCTTATTGCTCCCACTTTCAATATGTATCTAGATCGAGACTTAGAGTCATCGAGATCTGTGTCAAAACTTGCATCGACGTAACTTTTTATGACGAACCTTTTTGTCACCTCCATAATTGAGAAATATTTCCTTATTCCACTAAGGATAATTTTGACCGCTGTCCAGTGATCTACTCTTAGATCACTATTGTACTCCCTTGCTTAACACAGTGTAGGGTATACAATAGATCTGGTACACAGCATGGCATACTTTATAGAACCTATGGCTGAGGCATAGGGAATGACTTTCATTCTATTTCTATCTTCTTACGTGGTCGGGCTTTGAGTCTTACTCAATTTCACACCTTGCAACACAGGCAAGAACTCTTTCTTTGACTGTTCCATTTTGAACTACTTCAAAATCTTGTCAAGGTATGTACTCATTGAAAAAACTTATCAAGCGTCTTGATCTATCTCTATAGACCTTGATGCTCAATATGTAAGCAGCTTTATCGAGGTCTTTCTTTGAAAAACTCCTTTCAAATATTCCTTTATGCTTTCCAGAAAATTATACATTATTTCCGATCAACAATATGTTGTTCACATATACTTATCAGAAATGTTGTAGTGCTCCCACTCACTTTCTTGTAAATACAGGCTTCACCGTAAGTCTGTATAAAACTATATGCTTTGATCAACTTATCAAAGCATATATTCCAACTCCGAGATGCTTGCACCAGTCCATAGATAGATCGTTGGAGCTTGCATATTTTGTTAACACCTTTAGGATTGACAAAACCTTCTGATTGCATCATATACAACTCTTCTTTAAGAAATCCATTAAGGAATGCAGTTTTGTTTATCCATTTGCCAGATTTCATAAAATGCGGCAATTGCTAACATGATTCGGACAGACTTAAGCATACATACGAGTGAGAAAATCTCATCGTAGTCAACACCTTGAACTTGTCGAAAACCTTTTGCGACAATTCTAGCTTTGTAGATAGTAACGCTACTATCAGTGTCCGTCTTCCTCTTGAAGATCCATTTATTCTCAATTTCTTGCCGATCATCGGGCAAGTCAACCAAAGTCCATACTTTGTTCTCATACATGGATCCCATCTCAGATTTCATGGCCTCAAGCCATTTTGCGGAATCTGGGCTCACCATCGCTTCTTCATAGTTCGTAGGTTCGTCATGGTCAAGTAGCATGACCTCCAGAACAGGATTACCGTACCACTCTGGTGCGGATCTCACTCTGGTTTACCTACGAGATTCGGTAGTAACTTGATCTGAAGATACATGATCATCATCATTAGCTTCCTCACTAATTGGTGTAGTAGTCACAGGAACAGATTTCTGTGATGAACTAATTTCCAATAAGGGAGAATGTACAATTACCTTATCAAGTTCTGCTTTCCTCCCACTCACTTCTTTCGAGAGAACCTCCTTCTCTAGAAAGGATCCAGTCTTAGCAATGAATGTCTTGCCTTTGGATCTGTGATAGAAGGTGTACCCAACAGTAACTTTTTGGGTATCCTATGAAGACACACTTTTCCGATTTGGGTTTGCGCTTATCAGGATGAAACTTTTTCACATAAGCATTGCAACCCCAAACTTTAAGAAACGACAACTTTGGTTTCTTGCCAAACCACAGTTCATACGGTGTCGTCTCAACAGATTTAGATGGTGCCCTTTTAATGTGAATGCAGCTGTCTCTAATGCATAACCCCAAAACGATAGTGGTAGATTGGTAAGAGACATCATAGATTGCACTATATCCAATAAAGTACGGTTATGACGTTCGGACACACCATTATGCTGTGGTGTTCCATGTGGCATGAGTTTGTGAAACTATTCCACATTGTTTTAATTGAAGACCAAACTCGTAACTCAAATATTTGTCTCCCGATCAGATCGTAGAAACTTTATTTTCTTGTCACGATGATTTTCCACTTCACTCTGAAATTCTTTGAACTTTTCAAATGTTTCAGACTTATGTTTCATCAAGTAGATATACCCATATCTGCTCAAATCATCTGTGAAGTTCAGAAAATAACGATACTTGCCGTGAGCCTTAACACTCATCGGACCGCATACATCAGTATGTATTATTTCCAATAAGTCAGTTGCTCGCTCCGGAGAACGGAGTCTTAGTCATCTTGCCCATGAGGCATGGTTCGCAAGCATCAAGTGATTCCAAAATCCCATCAGCATGGAGTTTCTTCATGTGCTTTACACCAATATGACCTAAACGGCAGTGCTACAAATAAGTTGCACTATCATTATTAACTTTGCATCTTCTGGTTTCAATATTATGATTATGTGTATCACTACGATCGAGATCCAACGAACTATTTTCATTGGGTATGTAACCATATAAGGTTTTATTCATGTAAACAGAACAACAATTTATTCTCTTACTTAAATGAATAACCGTATTACAATAAACATGATCAAATCATATTCATGCTTAACGCAAACACCAAATAACACTTATTCAGGTTCAACACTAATCCCGAAAGTATAGGGAGTGTGCGATGATGATCATATCAATCTTGGAACCACTTCCAACACACATCGTCACTTCACCCTTAACTAGTCTCTGTTTATTCTGCAACTCCCGTTTCGAGTTACTAATCTTAGAAACTGAACTAGTATCAAATACTAAGGGGTTGCTATAAACACTAGTAAAGTACACATCAATAACATGTATATCAAATATACTTATGTTCACTTTGCCATCCTTCTTATCTGCCAATCACTTGGGGTAGTTCCGCTTCCAGTGACCAGTCCCTTTGCAGTAGAAACACTTAGTCTCGGGCTTAGGACCAGACTTGGGCTTCTTCACTTGAACAGCAACTTGCTTGCTGTTCTTCTTGAAGTTCCCCTTCTTCCCTCTGCCCTTTTCTTGAAACTAGTGGTCTTGTCTACCATCAACACTTGATGTTTTTCTCGATTTCTACCTTCGTCAATTTCCGCATTACGAAGAGCTTGGGAATCGTTTCCGTTATCCCTTGCATATCATAGTTCATCACGAAGTTCTACTAACTTGGTGATGGTGACTAGAGAATTCTGTCAATCACTATCTTATCTGGAAGATTAACTCCCACTTGATTCAAGCGATTGTAGTACTCAGACAATCTGAGCACATGCTCACTAGTTGAGCGATTCTCCTCCATCTTTTAGCTATAGAACTTGTTGGAGACTTAATATCTCTCAACTCGGGTATTTGCTTGAAATATTAACTTCAACTCCTGGAACATCTCATATGCTCCATGATGTTCAAAACGTCTTTGAAGTCCCGATTCTAAGCCATTAAGCATGGTGCACTAAACTATCAAGTAGTCATCATATTGAGCTAGCCAAACGTTCATAACGTCTGCATCTGCTCCTGCAATAGGTCCGTCACCTAGCGGTGCATCAAGGACATAATTCTTCTGTGCAGCAATGAGGATAAACCTCAGATCATGGATCCAATCCGCATCATTGCTACTAACATCTTTCAACACAATTTTTATTGGGGAACGTAGCATAAATTCAAAATTTTCCTACGTGTCACCAAGATCTATCTATGGAGTCATCTAGCAACGAGGGAGGAGTGGATCTACATACCCTTGTAGATCGCGCGCGGAAGCGTTCAAGAGAACGGGGTTGATGGAGTCGTACTCGTCGTGATCCAAATCACCAATGATCCTAGCGCCGAACGGACGGCACCTCCGCGTTCAACACACGTACGGAGCATCGACGTCTCCTCCTTCTTGATCCAGCAAGGGGGAAGGAGAGGTTGATGGAGATCCAGCAGCATGACGGCGTGGTGGTGGAAGTAGCGGGATTCCAACAGGGCTTCGCCAAGCGCTGCGGGAGGAGGGAGATGTGTCATGGGAGGGAGAGGGAGGCGCCAGGGCTTAGGTTGTTGCTGCCCTCCCTTTCCCCCACTATATATAGGGCCAAGGGAGAGGGGGGCGCAGCCTTGGCCCTTTCTCCAAGGAAGGGTGCAGCCAGGGAGGTGTCCCTCCTCCCCAAGGCACCTCGGAGGTGTCTTCCCCCTTTAGGACTCTTCCTTTCCCTTGATTCTTGGCGCATGGGCCTCTTGGGGCTGGTGCCCTTGGCCCATATAGGCCAAGGCGCACCCCCTACAGCCCATGTGCCCCCCCGGGGAAGGTGGCCCCACCCGGTGGACCCCCGGGACCCTTCCGGTGGTCCCGGTACAATACCGGTGACCCCGAAACTTGTCCCGATGGCCGAAATAGCACTTCCTATATATAATTCTTTACCTCCGGACCATTCCGGAACTCCTCGTGACGTCCGGGATCTCATCCGGGACTCCGAACAACTTTTGGGTTACCGCATACTAATATCTCTATAACCCTAGCATCACCGAACCTTAAGTGTGTAGACCCTACGGGTTCGGGAGACATGCAGACATGACCGAGATGACTCTCCGGTCAATAACCAACAGCGGGATCTGGATACCCATGTTGGCTCCAACATGTTCCACGATGATCTCATCGGATGAACCACGATGTCAAGGACTTAATCAATCCCGTATACAATTCCCTTTGTCTAGCGGTACGATACTTGCCCGAGATTCGATCGTCGGTATCCCGATACCTTGTTCAATCTCGTTACCGGCAAGTCTCTTTACTCGTTTCGTAACACATCATCCCGTGATCAACTCCTTGATCACATTGTGCACATTATGATGATGTCCTACCGAGTAGGCCCAGAGATACCTCTCCGTTTACACGGAGTGACAAATCCCAGTCTCGATTCGTGCCAACCCAACAGACACTTTCGGAGATACCCGTAGTGCACCTTTATAGTCACCCAGTTACGTTGTGATGTTTGGCACACCCAAAGCACTCCTACAGTATCCGGGAGTTGCACAATCTCATGGTCTAAGGAAATGATACTTGACATTAGAAAAGCTTTAGCATACGAACTACATGATCTTGTGCTAGGCTTAGGATTGGGTCTTGTCCATCACATCATTCTCCTAATGATGTGATCCCGTTATCAACGACATCCAATGTCCATGGTCAGGAAACCGTAACCATCTATTGATCAACGAGCTAGTCAACTAGAGGCTTACTAGGGACATGGTGTTGTCTATGTATCCACACATGTATCTGAGTTTCCTATCAATACAATTCTAGCATGGATAATAAACGATTATCATGAACAAGGAAATATAATAATAACTAATTTATTATTGCCTCTAGGGCATATTTCCAACAGTCTCCCACTTGCACTAGAGTCAATAATCCAGTTCACATCGTCATGTGATTAACACTCACAGGTCACATCGCCATGTGACCAACATCCAAAGAGTTTACTAGTGTCACTAAACTAGTTCACATCATCATGTGATTAATACTCAATGAGTTATGGGTTTGATCATGTTTTGCTTGTGAGAGAGGTTTTAGTCAACGGGTCTGCAACATTCAGATCCGTATGCACTTCACAAATCTCTATGTCATCTTGTAGATGCAACTACTACGCTACATTTGGAGCTATTCCAAATAACTGTTCTACTATACGAATCCAGTTTACTACTCAGAATAATCTGGATCAGTGTCAAAGTTTGCATCGGCGTAACCCTTTACGACGAACTCTTTTACCACCTCCATAATCGAGAAAATTCCTTAGTCCACTAGTTACTAAGGATAACTTTGACCGCTGTCCTGTGATCCATTCTTGGATCACTCTTGTACCCCTTGACTAACTCATGGCAAGGCACATTTCAGGTGCGGTACACAGCATAGCATACTGTAGAGCCTATGTCTTAAGCATAGGGGACGACCTTCGTCCTTTCTCTCTATTCTGCCGTGGTCGAGATTTAAGTCTTAACTTCATACCTTACAACTCAAGCAAGAACTCCTTCTTCGACTGATCCATCTTGAACACCTTCAAGATCATGTCAAGGTATGTGCTCATTTGAAAGTACCATTAAGCGTTTTGATCTATCCTTATAGATCTTGATGCTCAATGTTCAAGTAGCTTAATCCAGGCTTTCCATTGAAAAACACTTTCCAAATAACCCTATATGCTTTCCAGAAATTCTACGTCATTTCTGATCAACAATATGTCAACAACATATATTCATCAGAAATTCTATAGTGCTCCCACTCACTTCTTTGGAAATACAAGTTTCTCATAAACTTTGTATAAACCCAAAATCTTTGATCATCATCAAAGCATACATTCCAACTCCGAGATGCTTACTCCAGTCCCTAGAAGGATTGCTGGAGCTTTGCATACTTATTAGCATCTTTTAGGATTGACAAAACCTTCCGGTTTGTATCACATACAACCTTTCCTCAAAAAACGTCGAGGAAACAATGTTTTGACATCCTATCTACAAGATTTCATAAATAATGCAGTTATCGCTAATATAATTCCAACAGACTCTTAGCATCGCTACGAGTGAGAAAGTCTCATCGTAGTCAACTCCTTGAACTTGTCAGAAAACATCTTAACGACAAGTCGAGCTTTCTTTAATGGTGACATTTACCATCATTGTCCGTCTTCCTTTTAAAATCCATCTGTACTCAACAGCCTCACGACCATCGAGTTGTTCTGTCAAAGTCTACACTTTGTTTCCATACATGGATCCTCTCTCGAATTTTATGGCCTCGAGCCATTTATCAGAATCCGGGCCCACCATCTCTTCTCCATGGCTCGTAGGTTCATTGTTGTCTAGCTACATGACTTCCAAGATAGGATTACGTACCACTCTGAAGTAGTACGCATCCTTGTCATCCCACGAGGTTTGGTAGTGACTTGATCCAAAATTTCATGATCACTATCATAAGCTTCCACTTCAATTGGTGTAGGTGCCACAGGAACAACTTCCTGTGCCCTGCCACACACTAGTTGAAGAGACGGTTCAATAACCTCATCAAGTCTCCACCATCCTCCCACTCAATTCTTTCGAGAGAAACTTTTCCTCGAGAAAGGACCCGATTCTAGAAACAATCCCTTATTGTTTTCGGATCTGAGACAGGAGGTATACCCAACTGTTTTGGGTGTCCTATGAAAATGCATTTATCCGCTTTGGGTTCGAGCTTATCAGCCTGAAACTTTTCCACATAAGCGTCGCAGCCCCAAACTTTTAAGAAGTGACAGCTTAGGTTTCTCTAAACCATAGTTCATACGGTGTCATCTCATCGGAATTACGTGGTGCCCTATTTAAAGTGAATGCGGTTGTCTTTAATGGTATGCATCATATCCAATAGGGTGCAGTTATGATGTTCGGACACACCATCACACTATGGTGTTCCAGGATGTATTAGTTGTGAAACAATTTCCACAATGTCTTAATTCTGTGCCAAACTCATAATTCAGATATTCATCTCTATGATCATATCATAGATATTTTATCCTCTTGTCATGACGATCTTTCAACTTCACCCTGAAATTACTTGAACCTTTCAATAATTCAGACTCGTGATTCATCAAGTAAATATACTCAACATCTACTCAAATCATCTGTGAAGTAAGAACATAACGATATCCACTACATGCCTCAACACTCATTGGATTGCACACATCAAAATGTATTACTTCCAACAAGTTGCTTTCTAGTTCCATTTTACTGAAAACGAGGCTTTCAGTCATCTTGCCCACGTGGTATGATTTGCATGTCTCAAGTGATTCAAAATCAAGTGAGTCCAAACGATCCATCTGTATAGAGTTTCTTCATGCATATCTACCAACAAACATGGTTCGCATGTCTCAATCCTTTCAAAAATGAGTGAGTCTAAAGATCCATCAACATGGAGCTTCTTCATGCGTTTTATACCGATATGACTTAAGTGGCAGTGCCACAAGTAGGTGGTACTATCATTACTATCTTATATCTTTTGGCATGAACATGTGTATCACTATGATCGAGATTCAATGAACCATTCATTTTAGGTGCTAGACCATTGAAGGTATTATTCAAATAAACAGAGTAACCATTATTCTCCTTAAATGAATAACCGTATCGCGATAGACATAATCCAATCATGTCTATGCTCAACGCAAACACCAAATAACAATTATTTAGGTTTTAATACCAATCTCGATGGTAGAGGGAGCGTGCGATGCTTGATCATATCAACCTTGGAAACACTTCCAACACATATCGTCAGCTCACCTTTAGCTAGTCTCCGTTTATTCCGTAGCTTTTATTTCGAGTTACTAACACTTAGCAACCGAACAGGTATCTAATACCATGGTGCTACTAGGAGTACTAGTAAAGTATACATTAACACAATGTATCCAATATACTTCTATTGACTTTGCCAGCCTTCTCATCTACCAAGTATCTAGGGTAATTCTGCTCCAGTGGCTGTTCCTCTTATTACAGAAGCACTTAGTCTCGGGTTTGGGTTCAACCTTGGGTTTCTTCACTAGAGCAGCAGCTGAATTGCCGTTTCATGAAGTATCCCTTCGTGCCCTTGCCCTTCTTGAAACTAGTGGTTTCACCAACCATCAACAATTGATGCTCCTTCTTGATCTCTACTTTAGTGGTGTCAAACATCGCGAATATCTCAAGGATCATCATATATGTCCCTGATATATTATAGTTCATCACGAAGCTCAAGCAGCTTGGTGGTAATGACTTCGGAGAACCATCACTATTTCATCTGGAAGATCAACTCCCACTCGATTCAAGCGATTGTTGTACTCAGACAATCTAGGCACAAGTTCAACAATTGAGCTTTTCTCCCTTAGTTTGCAGGCTAAGAAAATTGTCGGAGGTCTTATACCTCTTGACGTGGGCACGAGCCTGAAATCCCAATTTCAGCCCTCGAAACATCTCATATGTTTCGCGACGTTCCAAAACGTCTTTGGTGCCTCAACTCTAAACCGTTTAACTGAACTATCACGTAGTTATCAAAATGTGTATGTCAGATGTTTGCAACATCCACAGACAACGTTCGAGGTTCAGCACACCGAGCGGTGCATTAAGGACATAAGCCTTCTATGAAGCAATGAGGACAATCCTCAGTTTACGGACCTAGTCCGCCTAATTGCTACTATCAACTTTCAACTAAATTTTCTCTAGGAACATATCTAAACAGTAGAACTGAAGCGCGAGCTACGACATAATTTGCGAAGACCTTTTGACTATGTTCAGGATAATTAAGTTCATCTTATGAACTCCCACTCAGATAGACATCCCTCTAGTCATCTAAGTGATTACATGATCCGAGTCAACTAGGCCGTGTCCGATCATCATGTGAGACGGACTAGTCAACATCGGTGAACATCTTCATGTTGATCGTATCTACCATACGACTCATGCTCGACCTTTCGGTCTCTTGTGTTCCGAGGCCATGTCTGTACATGCTAGGCTCGTCAAGTCAACCTAAGTGTTTTGCGTGTGTAAATCTGTCTTACACCCGTTGTATGTGAACGTTAGAATCTATCACACCCGATCATCACGTGGTGCTTCGAAACAACGAACTGTCGCAACGGTGCACAGTTAGGGGGAACACCTTCTTGAAATTTTAGTGAGGGATCATCTTATTTACTACCGTCGCTCTAAGTAAACAAGATGTATAAACATGATAAACATCACATGCAATCAAATAATAGTGACATGATATGGCCAATATCATATAGCTCCTTTGATCTCCATCTTGGGGCTCCATGATCATCTTGTCACCGACATGACACCATGATCTCCATCATCGTGTCTTCTTGAAGTTGTCTCGTCATCTATTACTTCTACTACTATGGCTAACGCTTTAGCAATAAAGTAAAGTAATTACATGACGTTTAAGTTGACACGCAGGTCATAAATAAATAAAGACAACTCCTATGGCTCCTGCCGGTTGTCATACTCATCGACATGCAAGTCGTGATTCCTATTACAAGAATATGATCAATCTCATACATCACATATGAAAGATCGTGGATGTCGCCTAGAGGGGGGGTGAATAGGCATTTTAAAATAATTATGGTTTAGGCTTGAACAAATGCGGAATAAACCTAGCGGTTAATTTGTCAAGCACAAAACCTAAAACAACTAGGCTCACCTATGTGCACCAACAACTTATGCTAAGCAAGATAAGCAACTATGTGATAGCAAGATATATGACAAGAAACAATTTGGCTATCACAAAGTAAAGTGCATAAGTAAAGGGGCTCGGGTAAGAGATAACCGAGGCACGCGGAGACGACGATGTATCCCGAAGTTCACACCCTTGCGGATGCTAATCTCCGTTTGGAGCGGTGTGGAGGCACAATGCTCCCCAAGAAGCCACTAGGGCCACCGTAATCTCCTCACGCTCTCGCACAATGCAAGATGCCGTGATTCCACTAAGGGACCCTTGAGGGCGGTCACCAAACCCGTACAAATGGCAACCCTTGGGGGCGGTCACCGAACCCGTACACTTTGGCAACCCTTGGGGGCGGTCACCGGTACCCGTCAAATTGCTCGGGGCGATCTCCACAACCTAATTGGAGACCCCGACGCTTGCCCGGAGCTTTGCACCACAATGATTGAGCTCCGAACACCAACAACCGTCTAGGGAGCCCAAGCACCCAAGAGGAACAAGCTCAAGGGTACCAAGCACCCAAGAGTAATAAGCTTCTCAACTTGTAACTTCCACGTATCACGTGGAGAACTCAAACCGATGCACCAAATGCAATGGCAAGGGCACACAGAGTGCCCAAGTCCTTCTCTCTCAAATCCCACCGAAGCAACTAATGCTAGGGAGGAAAATGAGAGGAAGAACAAGAAAGAGAACACCAAGAACTCCAAGATCTAGATCCAAGGGGTTCCCCTCACATAGAGGAGAAAGTGATTGGTGGAAATGTGGATCTAGATCTCCTCTCTCTTTTCCCTAAAAAACTAGCAAGAATCCATGGAGGTATTGAGAGTTAGCAAGCTCGAAGAAGGTCAACAATGGGGGAAGAACACGAGCTCAAAAAGATAAGGTTCAAAGGGGAAGAAGACCCCCTTTTATAGGAGGGGGAAAATCCAACCGTTATCCCCCACTCAGCCCCGCAGAGAGCGGTACTACTGCAGAGGCAGGGCGGTACTACCGCTCATAAGCGGTACTACCGCTCCCCTTCAGTGGTACTGCTGCGCCAGAAGAAAAGGGGCTGGGGCTGGGACCCAGAGCGATACTACCATGGAGGCAGGGCGGTACTACCGCTAATAAGCGGTACTACCACCACTACTACCGCAGCAAGTGCCGCAAAACCCGACACGAGAAAAAGCGCACTCGAGTCGAGGCGGTAGGAGCACGGAGCCGCAACGGTACTACTGCTGAGACCATCAAGCGGTACTACCACTCCGAGGAGCGGTACTACCGCTTAGTGAGCTTAAGCGGTACTACCATTGTGGCCCGCGGTACTATCGCTGCGGAGCGGTATTGCCGCTTGTGACTCCTCAGCGGTACTACCGCTGGGTACCATGGTACTACCGCTGGGACCCTGACAAAAACCACACTCAAGAAAATCAGAACTGCCATAACTTCTGCATATGAGCTCCGAATTGAGCAAACTCAAGCTTGTTGAAAACAAGACGACGAGTAGCATCAAAACAGTGACTGGTTATAGTAAGAAGAGGCAGGGGAGGAATGCCAACAAATAGAGGAGTGAAACCTCCAACCGAGAAGAACCGGCAAAACCTCCAACATCGAAAACATCATAGAAGAAGCATGCGAACTCTGTTTTCAATGAACTCAAGCTTGTCATCAAGATGACCATAAGCTCTAAGACTCACAAAGAGAACCAAACAAGAACCAAGAAAGATGATGCAAGGATGCAATGGTTTGAGCTCTCTACGAACGATACGATCAAGCTACTCATCGAGAGCCCCCCTTGATAGTACGGCAATCGATCCTATAACCCGGTCTCCCAACTACCATCATGAGACCGGTAAAATAGAAAACCTATCAAGGGCAAACCTTTGCCTTGCACATGGTCCACTTGAGCTAGATGATGACGATCTTGACTTCCTCAAGTTGGACCACCTTTCTTGATTGTGTTGGCACGATGAAGACTAGATGATTGCTCCCCCATAGACCACTATGGGTGAGCCACTCTTCGGCACATCTTCACAAGTCCATTGTCACCACAAGGGCCGGCAAGCTTCAAGCACTTGATCTCTTCGCGATGATCCACTTGAACTTGCACACGGCAATCTTGATGGCGATCACCACTTGATGTCATCCTCTCCATGGGTTGAGAGATATCTTCCTCTTGACACAAGCCCATGAACATGTACCTAACCCCACGTAGAACTCTCACATAGACCATGGGTTAGTACACAAAGCACAATGGACAATGCTTACCAAACCATGGGATCACTTGATCCCTCTCGGTACATCTTCTATGCTTTGTGAGTTGATCAACTTGATTCACTCTTGACTTAGTCTTGATCAACCTTGAATCTTTCCAACTCTCTTCGTTTGGATGATGTCTTGAAGGTAAACATGAATGATCACACAATCTTCTTCTTCAACACATGCTTGCAATAAGCTCAACTCTCAAATGACCAATATTTGGATAATTCCTTGAATAGCACCTTGGTCGACACAAACTTTTCTTGAAACCAACACATGTACTCCAAGAAAAGCCTATGGACAAAACCTTCAAATATAACTTTGCCTAAGCTTAGTTGTGGCAAAGTTAATCATGAATTAAGTTCAACCATGGAGTCTTCTAGATTATACATGTGGCAGAATCTGGTGGATGATATCCAACGGCCAGTAGTGCTCGGATTTGCCATCTTTGTACCATTGGATTGGCTTCATCCAACGACCAACTTTCAAAGTTTTTCACACACTATATAGGGGGTATAGATATAGATGTGCCGGTCCGTTGCAATGGATCCAAAGTATATCTATTTAGTGGAGTGCACTCTAAACACATTATCTATTTATTTTTCTCTAACCTTCCATAGCCATGCAACCATGCCACATAAGCTTCATGGGTGCCCCCCACATCATATTATTCATACTACGTTGATTGAAAAAAAGATAAATCACCCAAAACAAGATCTTCCCGTTTTTTGTTCCTACCATGTTGTGTCGTGCACGTACCTACTAGTTGTATAGTGGTAGTACTAGTAATATAGTATTAGGAGTACAAACTTGGTACTAGTAGGAGTAGTACTAGTACGGAATGCTCCTACTCTATCAACGAGCCCTGTCTGACACCAAATTTCTTGGCTTCCGTGCTACAGCTAGATCTTCCCCTCGTTTCTGTTTTCCAACCCAGCGGCGGGCGGGGTGTCAGTTTGCGCAAAGGCGGTCCCACATGAAAGTGAAAATGCTAGGCAACACGCCTTCCCTAAGCTATGTGTCGTGTTGGACGGGCCGTGTTGTACTCCCAATTCCCGGGCGTGTGGGGGTGCGACGCGAACGCGGCAGGCCTTTTCCTTTTACCAGCAATGTGCCCATGCGTTGCAATGGATCCAAAGTAGTAGAATAGTAGTATTTGTTCACAAAATTGAAAGAAATCACTATTGTTTTGATATACTCCTAATATATTACTCCCTCCGTACCTAAATATTTGTCCTTTTTGAGATTTCAAATGGACTATCACATACGGATTATATAGACATATTCTAGTGTTTCTAGCAAGATGCCGTGCATTGCACGAAGTTGATGGAAAAGGTAAGCACAACTTATAAATTGACGGATGGAGTACTAGTTACAGTGATGCATATAATTAAGCAAAGGGATCGCACATGTCAGTATTGACTGGAACGAGAATGCAACAACACAATAACAATTAAGGCCACGATGATGCGATCGCAGTGGTGGTCACAGAAGGCAAGAAGAAACATGGATCCGCGAACGTACGACCTCCTCCTCCTCAACTTAGTGCGCCGGGCCACTGACCGGCGGCTAAGGAGCGGTGGCTTTTGTGGCGAGGTCGAGGTGCTTCTCAGCAAAGGCATCCAAGGCTTCCAGCCGGTTGAGGAAGGCCAATGTCGTAGCGTCCTCACTGGCCTTGTAGATACCTATGTACACGATTTGCTCATACACATGGATGTGTAGGTCGACGAATTCTTGCAGGGCGAGGCGCCTCGCGGCGAGCGCGACCTCCAGGTGGACATTCTTCGTGGCGTCAGCGGGCAGTCGCAGGGCCACCAGTGCTTGAAAGAGGTTCCGACCATGGAGGCCGATTAGGGTGGCAGGCAATGAGGAGCCCGGGCACGCGGGCTGGAGGAGTACGGCGATGTCGTCCGCGAGCTTCTTGAGGACGGTGAACTTGTTGCTGGTGGCAACGATCATCTAGTCCAACTGAGAGTCGTAGTTGGCGTCGACGGCGGCCATCCACCAGCCGGTCTCCAACACCGTCTGGAGACGATCCTCGGCGCCATGCTGCAGGCCGGCGTCGTGGACCATCTGGCGCAGCCGCTGGCCGCTCACGCGCATCGCCACCATGGGTCTGGAGTGAGCTCTTTTGCGCTTAGTGTAGGTGCTTAGGCAAATGCTTAGGTGCGTACGATGTGGTAGATGCATTGGAATGGAGGGGCGCCTTTATATGAGGGCAATGAGGGCAAACTGCATTGCATTCACATCGTGCAGCCTCTTTTCCCGGACCTCCTCCCATTACTTCCCTCATGCATTAATTAAAGGAGGATGCATTGGCCGTTCAACATATCGGGAACCGCTACTCCCTCCCTCGTCTGCATTAAAGCCGTATCGGGAACTACGCCGCCCACTGTCAAATCCAATACTCCCTCCGTCTAGGTGAGTATTAAGTCATCTTACGAAAACCAAATAAACACATAGGCGTGGTGCATTAACTCTCACGTTGTTTCTTATTTTTTGACATAAATAGAGGAATCAACCAAGAAGAGATGTGGGGCTTGTATGCTTTTAATGACTTGAGACTATCAAACATGACATGAAGTGGTCAGTTTGTTGCACAAGAACAAATACAACCCACGTCAGCACACACGCATCTTATATAGCATCACATCCAATGGCTATAAAAGATGAATGAGACCAAATTATATCTCATCTAGATGAGTTCTAGCAAAATTGTATTAATAATACTTAGTACTCCTGCGCCATGTATCATATATTAGTATCATGTAGTACTTTATTTATTGCCATGTATGACACATAGTACTCAACTCTCTCTCTTTCTCCATTTAATTCTATGACACCTCATCAAAATTGCTAAGGCTAGTACCATTACAACCAGCCTTAGCAAATACTAAACATTAAGTTCTCTCATTTTCCTCTCCACCTTGGTCACCTAGACGGAGGGAGTATACTACGCGGGCTTTTCCTGCGCGGTAGGCAGGGCAGTTCCGCCTAGTCGGTTCGACAGAGATGCGAGAAGACGAGGGAGTAGGCTGCTGCAAACGCAGGGCTGTGTGATTTGACAGCGAGTTACTGCTGGACAGGTGGGGCCCCATGATTTGACTTGCCATTATCATTTTAACTGCGGTGCTACGACAGGCGTGAGTCTCCCGATTCCTGACCACCTCCATACAGGCGCCTCTCCCAATGCTCCACCATGTAGTAGAGGCTAGCTCTTGCATGAGAGCCCACTTCTCCACTTTTTCCTTGCCTCTCTTTCCTCCACATATGCAAAAATGCCATGTAAAGCGCACTATTATACTTACTTGCTCCTACAGGTGCTTAAGCTTGCCACATAGGCATAAAGTCTGATGTGGCAAGTTAATCAAGAAGAGAGAGACTAGTTTGGTGACCCAAGGAAGAAACGGTGCTAAGCGCGTGTACCTAGGTGAAAAGACAATTTTGAGTCTATAGCTAATTAAATGAAGCAAACTTAGCAACACCATTTCATTGGAAGAGGTCACTCCTTGGCAAATGCAATAAATACCAGTACTCCCTGTGTCCCATAATATAAGAACGTTTTTGGCACTACACTAGTGTCAAAAACGTTCTTATATTATGGGACGGAGGGAATACGAAGAAAGAGATAGAGAGAAGTAAAAAATACACTTATAGCCAACCTTATAGCCAAAACCTTGTTGTAGTATGAGTGACTAAGTGATGACTATGTATGACATGCCAACATCAGATAGCCTAACGCACCATGTTAAATCTCCAAGGGCGCGACCGCACGAGCGACGCGACGGTCGTGGTAGGCGTGACCACGATACGGGCTGTTGGCAGCCCTTGGATCTGAGATCAAATGGTCGCATGCTAAGGTGCTGAAAATTTTCAGAATAACCCTCCAGGATAGGATATTCACCCATAGGTCTAGAATCATGCCATGCAACCGTTCGATCTCAGATCCAAGGGCTCTTGGAAGCCCGTATCATGGGAGAATGGAAAGCCACTACCCTGCCGTTCGCACGCTGGCAGTTCGCTCATACTCGTCCCCGCACATCCTTCAATATTATGGCGGTTCGCTCCTAGTCGTCCTGTCCATTCACATTACGGCAGTTCCACTAATCCTAACCCTCCTCCCAAATCCATGGCGTCCCAAATTTCCCCGATCGGCGGTGAGTACAAGGTTAGAACCATCACCGGCGATGAGTTCGACGTCATCTACACCCGTTCTTCCGCGACGGTGAAAGGATGCCTTTATTGCTTCAGACGCATGTTCGAAGACTCAGATGATGAGTGGGTCGCTAGGCTAGATGTTGAGTATACCATAGTCCTGGGGCGAGAGAAGGATCTAAAGGACGAAGAGAGGAAGAAGCCCGCTGTGATCCAGGTTTGCGTGCATGACTTATGCTTGGTCTACCACATATGCCATGCCGATGTTGAGTGCCAGGATTTTAAGGACTTCCTCGAGAGCAACCTAGTCAAATTCGTTACTATAGACTTTGATAACGACAAAGAAGTCCTGCGTCGGATAGGCCTCGTTGTAGGCAACACCTTCGACCTCCAGAAGAATCGACTGGTGTCCTCTCATCAGCCTTCAATGTTGACCCTGGCAGGAGCCATGGTTCATCCTTTGTACGGTAAACTGGAGAAACCTCCATACACGTTTCATCGTCATGCATGGCAGCAGAATGTACTAGATATAGACCACATCCACTATGCTGCAATGGATGGCTCCTTTGCTTCAATATCTACAAGGGTTGGATGAAGAGCAACAGCCAAGTGTGCGGTTCAAGCAAAGAAGTATCGGCCAAGAGGAAGAGGGAGAAGGACGAAGTCAAGGACGTGGACGAGGACTCCGAGTAAGGTGGCAGTGTCGTTGCTCATGGTGGTTCTAATGCAGTGTCTACCAGAATAGTTGCAAAGCTTAATTTCATGTGTGCTTAATTTAATTTGAGGGGTGTGTTGTGTTGAGCCCCTAGAAGAACTATGTTATGTTTCTTCTTGTTACTTTAACTCTTCAGTACGTACATACTAGTATTTCTTACATTTCATGTTTTAGTTGGTATAGTACTACCACTCGTTTCTTCACATTATATACGTACAATATATATAGCCAACATCATATAGCCAGCAGTTTAGTTGTCAAAGAATTTCAGGGTGCTTAGTTTTGTCAAAGAATTCCAGGGTGCTTAGTTTTATTTGAGGAGTGGGTTGTGCACTTGTGCTGGACACCATTATTGTGACAAGCCTTTTTAATAGTACTATATGCATAATTTGGCGATGAGCGCTCTCTATATGTACCACCTTTTTTTTAATTTCAAGTTTTGCTCCATGGCGCAATCCATCGATACTACTACTGTACAAAAGTGGAGTATATAATTTTTTTAAAGGCTAGAGGGCGAGGCAGTCTAGCTCGGTCGGTTTCACGAGAGGTGAGGGCCTTTGTGATTTGACGGCTCATTACTGCTGTCAAATCGAATAGTACTGCGCCGCCCGCTGCATGCCCGGCGCCTCCATTAAACCCCTCCGTTAAACCCGCATGCAAACCGAGAATCCTACTCTGGCCACACGTCCATTCATGAGCGGGCCGGAATTAAACGCAACACCGGCCGAGCTCCTCCCATCCGCCCTCAGTTTAAACGAGGCCAGACGCCGGCCAAGCTCCTACCGTCCGCCCTCTATTTACATGAGGCCAGACAGACAGCGGGCAAGAATCGCACCCCTCGGCTGCTCCCCCATCTCCTCCTTCACCATTTTCTCCACTCTTCCGATGGCTTTCGATGAGCCGTTCTTCGACATATTACCCGGCTGGGTTGCCCGCCGAGCCCTCCGGATACGGGCGAGGCCGCTTGGTGCTTCACCAACCTCACTTGGCCCGACGAAGCCAGTTGCCGCCCCAAGCAAGCGCGTGGTTCAGCAACTCGCCGCTCCAGTTCAGATTGATGAGGAGTGGCGAGTTGCTCCACGCCGGCATGGCGGCGAGCACACCGGTACGAGCGCCATCATTGTCGCGTCGTACCGCGCCACCAGTGTCTGCGATGGTCGCGCCTCCAGTGTCTGTGGGCGCGCCTCCCGTGCCTGCGGCAGCGCCATGCAGGCAGAGACAGAAGTCGGGTGCGTGGAGAGCGACAAGTCGGTGGCCAACTTCTCCGTGTCCGCCGCCATCATCGAGGAGAAGTAGAACACGGGAGGCTGCCGCCACTTGGGACCCATGAAGGCCACCGCCGAGGTGACAACCACGGATTCAGGTGGTTTCTTTGCTGCTTCGTCTCTTTCGAGGACCTTCGTCGACCCCGCAAGTGTCTGACGGACTGTTGGAAGACAAAGGGATCCGTGGGCGGCCATTTAGAACTAAAAAAATCTAGATACATCCATTTCTAGGACAAGTATTTCCGGACGGAGGGAGTATTAATTATACAAGAGAGCCGGATTGGCACCTCTTAGTTCATGTAAATGTAATGAAATCCATCATGTTTATATGAAGATCCGGCTTTTTATACGAAATCCTTCATGCTTATATGAAATCAGTCCGTGTTTGCACGAATTTCATCTGGTTGGTTAGAGTTGTAAAAATGTATGCCGCTGGCGTTTGATGTCGTCCTCCGCTTAAGGAAGCGGGAGGAAATTAGCCGGCTGCCATTGGAGATGCTCTTTATGCTGGAAATAATAGAGTGACATCCAATCCATTTGAGTTAATTGCTTGTATGATTGTCCCTCTATAAAAAGTTAATTGCATGTACAGTGTACACATGACTTGCAGGGTGGCTACAGCTTCGTACAGAAAGTTAAAAAGAAACAAGTCCATCCTTAATCTTGTATTCTAAGTACTCTGTGGGTTCCACTGTTAGTATAGTAGCGAAAGAAGTATATATTAAATAAGTAGAGTAATATATAATATAAAAATATAAAGTTAAAAAGACAGAATTTGAACTCATGTCATCGCGTTGCGAGCATCCGGCGCTAACCAGCCCAGCACATTTTTGTTGTAGACCATGCTGGAGATATATCTCCATGTCTACTCTTATATATACTCCATTCGTTCCTAAATATTTGTCTTTTTCAGATTTCAAATGGACTACCACATACGGATGTGTATGTAGACATATTTTAGAGTGTAGATTCACTCATTTTGCTCTGTATGTCTTTTCAGGAAGGGGTCAGATTTGTCCTTGATTTATTTATGAGGTATCCAGATGGCACTGCACCGCCAAGAAAAGAGGGTAACATCAAAATTATGGACTAGTTTTTTGAGTATGTTGATAAGGTCCGGTCATAGTCACTTGTTGAAATCTCTAAAAAGACAAATACTCCCTCTGTCCGGAAATACTTGTCATCAAAATGGATAAAAGGAAATGTATCTAGACGTATTTTAGTTTTAGATACATCTCTTTTTATCCATTTTGATGACAAGTATTTTCGGACGGAGGGAGTGGAAAACAGAGTTGGTGATGATGGTGTGCGTGCCATCCTGCAATATAGGTCGTCGGATTTATATCTAACGGATAGGAAAGAAACTATGGCAATTTTGCAAAAATATCCCCACACGTCTCTCCACGTTCGCAAATAAGGCCTTCCCTCGTTCAACCTTTTCTCTCACAATATAAACTACTCATACAAATGCATCTTGATGTTTCGTGCAACGCACGGGAAGCTAGCTAATTTATTTTAAAATAGTTGCTGCGATAATTCGGTTGAAGTGATATATTTTATGTCTGCCCTGGATGATTTCAGATTCACTAGTATTAATAAACAGAAGGTTGCCTTGTTAATTAACAGAAAACAGGGTGAAAACTATCACATGAGGCCGGTAAAAACAAGGCACACTGGGTTCAGCGTCATCGTCACTACAGCTGTGCGCGGGCGAGAAGTCTACATATCGAGGGGGCTACCGAGCGAGGCACCGAGACACAATAATTGAGAGAGAAACCAATTGACAGATTATGATCAGATCGAGTTGTCACCCTTCTGTTGTCATTGTTGGGGGGGAGGGAGAGGAAGACGTATCGAGAGTGTGCGTGGTAGGCACAGAGGCACAACTAGCGAGTGTGTGTGTGTGTGTGTTTGAAAGAGGAGTAGATAGATTATTATCAAGATCGATGTGCCACCCTACTCCTTCGGTGCCGGGTAGTGTGTGTGTGTATGTTTGAGAGAGAAGCCAGTCGATAGATTAGTATCAAGATCGAGGTGTCACCCTACTCCTTCGGTGTTGGGAAGTGTGGGTGTGTGGGGGGGCAGTGACACTCACATATCTCTACTCTTATAAAAAAACAGAGTTGGTGAGGATGGTGTTCCTGCCATCCTGCAATATAGGCCATCCGATTTATATCCGACGGACAGGAAGGAAACTATGGCAATTTTGCAAAAATATACCCACACCCCTCTCCGCATTTGCAAATAAGGCATTCCCTCATTCATCCTTTTCTCCCACAAGATAAACTTCTCATACAAATGCATCTTGATGTTCTGTGCAACGCATGGGCATCTTGCTAGTAGGGAGAAGGAGTTTGTGTGACACATATCTAGCTATATTAAGGGATAGGTAGATAGCATATGTGTGAGAGACATTATTATACTTTGAGACATTAGTGGTTGTGGATGGGCGGAATTAAAGGAGTGGGCGTGTTAGACATAGAGAGCGTGTGTGTTTCTGTGTGAGAGACTTGTAGGATGGGGTAGAAAGATGAATTTAACCCTGATGGAGGGAGAGAAATACACGAAGTGCGCGTGTGTGATTCTGATGCCAACAGGGAAATGAATGTATGCGTGTGAGAGAGATTGCACAATTCATTCACGTATCACTATCTAGCTATCGTGGATGTGCATCGCTTGAACATAAGTCAATATCTACTTCATATCGTGGCCAAAGGTACAATATCAATTCAACGCTATAAAGATTGGACACTCACATATCACATTTTTTCTATTTAAATAAACCTTTTCAGTTGTGCATGCCAAAGTTACAGTGATGTTTCTTCAAACAACCAATGTAGCTATCATGTACATGCACCATTGTTACTCTTGTATTCAAATTCATTAGTCTTGGATGATTTAAGTTTATATTTTGAAGTAATATATGTAATATTCATATATGAATTTAACGAGTACGCAATTTATGAAATGGAGGCTATGTAATCATATGAGGTAACACTTTTAAGTAGCTGATTACAATATCCATTTCTTTTTGTGTGCCTCTACACTAACACGTCAATGCATTATGTTTAAAGTAAATAACCAATGGCACTAAATTATCTATTTACACGAGAAATACATAGGCTGAGCGTTTGATCCCTTTTATTGTGAACGCGCCACTACACCCGTACGATTAGCCGCGCCCGTGTGAACGTCCAAGCTATCGGTGCATCATCCCGAGTTATTGTCTTTTTTTCTAGGGTGGACTTCACACCAGTTATTAACTACTAACGCGTGCCCCGTGTACACAGTCTAGCATGACCTTCCCGCTAGCACGGTCCAAAATTAGTTGAAACTGGATACGAACGATCCTGCAGGCGGCAAAATCTCCCGCCTCCTTCTAAAATTTCTGCCACCTTAGTCTTTAGCATGCGAAATCCCCCTTTTGTCCTTGGTGCACGGAGACCAACAATTACAATACCGCCCTCATCTACATGATAGGTCGGGGCTGCTTTGGTAACTTCCGGTTCCCCCACTACACGGCACCCCCATTTCCTCTCCCCCTCCCGCAAAAACAACTAACTCCACAGCACCACAGCATCTTACATCAAGCCGTCCGTACTTCATCGCCCTTTCTCCCCTCCCCTCTCGAAACCCTAGACTGCTCATCCACCGGCGTACCATAGCCCATTCACTGCCAGCGGCGTCCACCTCGCGCGGATCTGCTTCTGCGGCCGCATCTACCCCTCCCACCTCCCCTAGAAACAAGTAGACTGCTCATCCAACACTGTACCACAGCCCATTCAGTGCCGGCCTTGTCCACGGCGCCGGATCTGCTTCGCCGGTACTCTCGTCAACCGCTGCGCATCTGAAGTGGCTCATTCGTACTCCCCACCGGAGACGCTTCGTCCACACCCCCCGGAGCCGCCCCACCGACGCCCCCGTTGACGGCCTCTGATCCTCTTCGCTGACACCTTCCTCAACCCTACCGGAGCCGCTTCGCCGACACCTTCCTCAACCCTACCGGAGCCGCTTCGCCAACACCATCGCCAACCCTACCAGGGTAGCTTCGCCTATACCATTCTCAACCCTACCAGGGCCGCTTTGCCAACTCACAAGTCCACGACCTCAGATCCGCTTCCTCGCACCCTCATCCAACCTACCGGAGCAGCTTCTGACGCCCCGTCCATGGCTGCAGATCCGCATCGTCGACACCACCCTTATCCCAACCACCGGAGCAGCTTCTGACGCCCCGTCCACGGCCGCAGATCCGCATCGTCGACACCATCCTTAACCCAACCACCGGAGCAGCTTCTGACGCCCCGTCCACGGCCGCAGATCCACGTCGTCGACACCATCCTTAACCCAACCACCAGAGCAGCTTCACCTACGCCCTCGTCCACGGCCACAGATCCGCTTTGCCCACACCGTAGTCCACCCTACCGGAGCCGCTCCACAAACACCCTACTCGACGGTCCTAGATCTCCTTACCGGACCCCGACAGCCAGCGCAGCGTCATCACCCTTGATGTTTCTAACCTGATTCCCACCATCTGGAGAGATGCCAAGAACCCGCCACGGCCTAGGTACTTGTCACCTTTAAACCCATCCAGCATCACCTGCCCGATGTACTTCAAATATACTAACCGGTCGTTGTTACCTGTTATGCAGCTGGCAAAAACTATAAGGACGATGTTTCTTCTGGATCTAACAGCTTGGCCAACCAAGATCCTGGACTGAGGCATTGCTATGATCTTGTAAGCACGTCTCTCTCTCTCTTGTATTGTTCTGTGCCTGCCAGCGTGCTTTGCTAGGATTTTCGACCAGTAATCTATTTGTGCAGACAATGATTTCTACTACTGGCTGCTAAATTAGATATGTAGATGTCATACATGATACTACCTCGTACCTTCGTTCCTAAATATAAGTCTTTCTAGAGATTCCACTATAGGCTACATACGGAGCAAAATGAGTGAATCTCCACTCGAAAATGCATCTATATACATCTGTATGTGGTCCATACTGGAATCTCTACAAAGACATATATTTAGGAACAGGGGCAGTACATTACACAAAATTGTAGGTGGCATTTAGGAATTCTAGTGCACTACATTAGGCTCCCTTAGAGTGCCTGCTAGTCCAGCATACATAGTCATGGTTAGTTTATGGTACGCACACAATCATTAATTGGTGGTTTAAATATGCGCAAGGGATATGCAATGTAGTATCATGTAGAGATGTCTGAAATTAGCCGTGTCAACTTGCAGATAGGGTTACACAATGAAAAAGTACAAGATGTATGTGGAAATTTCATGGAACATCGCAAAAAAAGGAGAGGCAGCGGTGAGCCTATACAGTGTGCTATGGTACGTCAGTCCTCCATTGCAATCATTGTGACATGTTATTTGTATGCCAGTTCTATTAGCCAAGTTTCTTAGGGACAGTTATTACGAGTTATCCTAAGAAAATAAGCACCTGTGAATATAAGCTCCGTGTAATAAGCCAACCAGTTCTTTTCATTGCGTTTTCAGCTTATCTTTGGTATGACCAGTGGAAAGTCTAGATTGCATTATATTTTTTTCATTTTGCTGCCCATATGGAAATTAATTTGACTTCCAAACATCACAAATTGAACCCAGTGCAGTAATTAATATGATAGGAAAATAGACCATCAATATTTGCTCAAAATGCAAATACAAAGATACATCTACTTGGCACAATCTACTTTGGTCAATGTTTTCCATAGAGATCCCATTGCCTAATTTAAACAAAGAAGGCATAACCCACATTTAAATGAAGAACAATTATTTATTGAAATTCGATGGTCCAAGTGGCTGGTTATTATCGTATATCAGCACCACCTAAAAGCATCATATAGCAGCAGCAGCTCATAGCAACTCATCATACAACAGGAGCAGTCTGCAATTCATCATATACCAGCAGCAGCTCATAGCAATTCATCATATAGCAGCAGCAGGAGCAGCTCATAGAAATTCATCATATAGCAGCAGCAGGAGCAGCTCATAGCAATTCATCATATAGCAGCAGCAGGAGTGATGTCTACTGCACAACCTTCTTCTTATAGACGTTGTTGGGCCTCCAAGTGCAGAGGTTTGTAGGACAGTAGCAAATTTCCCTCGAGTGGATGACCTAAGGTTTATCAATCCGTAGGAGGCGTAGGATGAAGATGGTCTCTCTCAAGCAACCCTGCAACCAAATAACAAAGAGTCTGTTGTGTCCCCAACACACCCAATACAATGGTAAATTGTATAGGTGCACTAGTTCGGCGAAGAGATGGTGATACAAGTGGTATATGGATAGTAGATAAAGGTTTTTGTAATCTGAAAATATAAAAACAGCAAGGTAGCTAATGATAAAAGTGAGCGTAAACGGTATTGCAATGCTAGGAAACAAGGCCTAGGGTTCATACTTTCGCTAGTGCAAGTCCTCTCAACAATACTAACATAATTGGATCACATAACTATCCCTCAACATGCAACAAAGAGTCACTCCAAAGTCACTAATAGCAGAGAATGAACGAAGAGATTATGGTAGGGTACGAAACCACCTCAAAGTTATTCTTTCCAATCAATCCATTGGGCTATTCCTATAGATGTCACAAACAGCCCTAGAGTTCGTACTAGAATAACACCTTAAGATACAAATCAATCAAAACCCTAATGTCACCTAGATACTCCAATGTCACCTCAAGTATCCGTGGGTATGATTATACGATATGCATCACACAATCTCAGATTCAACTATTCAACCAACACAAAGGACCTCAAAGAGTGCCCCAAAGTTCTACCGGAGAATCACGACGAAACCCACAAGTTGATCACCAAAACATACATCAAGTGAATCACGTGGTATCCCATTGTCACCACAGATATCCATGGCAAGACATACATCAAGTGTTCTCAAGTCTTTAAAGACTCAATCCGATAAGATAACTCCAAAGGGGAAACTCAATTCATTACAAGAGAGTAGAGGGGGGAAGAAACATCATAGGATCCAAATATAATAGCAAAGCTCGCGATACATCAAGATCGTATCATCTCAAGAACACGAGAGAGAGAGAGAGAGATCAAACACATAGCTACTGGTACATACCCTCAGTCCCGAGGGAGAACTACTCCCTCCTCGTCATGGAGAGCACCGGGATGATGAAGATGGCCACTGGTGAGGGTTCCCCCCTCCGGCAGGGTGCCGGAACAGGGTCCCGATTGGTTTTTGGTGGCTACGGAGGCTTCTGGCGGCGGAACTCCCGATCTATCTTGCGTTCTGGAAGTTTTAGGTCACGTGGGTATATATGGGTGCAGGGAGGACGTCGAAGGAGCCACGGGGGTCCCATGAGACAGGGGGCGCGCCCTAGGGGGGCGCCCCCCCACCCTCATGAGCACCTCGTGTCTCCCCTGACGTGGGGTCCAAGTCCATCAGGTGTGTTTCCTTCCAAAAATAACTTCTCCAGTTGATTTCGTTCCGTTTCGACTCCGTCTGATATTCCTTTTCTTCGAAACACTGAAATGGGCATAAAACAGCAAATCTGGGCTGGGCCTCTGGTTAATAGGTTAGTCCCAAAAGTAGTATAAAAGTGGAAAATAAAGCCCAATATTGCCTAAAACAGTAGATAATATAGCATGGAGCAATCAAAAATTATAGATACGTTGGAGACGTATTAGGAGCAGCTTGTAGCAACTCATCATATAGCAGCAGCAGCAACTCATAGCAATTCATCATATAGCAGCAGCAGCAGCTCATAGCAACTCATCATACAGCAGCAGCAGCTCATAGCAATTCATCATATACCAGCAGCAGTAGCAGCTCATAGCAATGCATCATATAGCAGCAAAAGCGACTCATAGCAATTCATTGTATAGTGGATCAGAATAAAAATTTGGCAAAAAATCAGAGGAGATCCTCACCTTGTTGGATGAGCTCATCCTTCAACAGCACCTCAAGGTCATGGCCTGCGAGGAGGGGAGGGGGAATAAGGTGCCTTCTGCCACAGTGTGGCATCAGCCGTAGTTGTGCAGCGCCCGCCGGAGTAGTGCGTTGGATGAACCACAGTGGAGCAGCTGCTGGAGACAATGAGAATGAGGGGCGGCGCTAGAGGGAGGAGCAGCCATGGAGATTTGCCCCTACCCGCCGGCCATGTAGCCTAGCTGGACATAGCATCGTCGAGGACCAGGCCAGATGGGACCAGTGGCGACGGCTCGCTGGAGGAACCCTAGTGCCGCGGGTAGGGGATCGAGGTAGAGGGAAAGGGGAGAGGAGATGCAAGCGGGCAGGGCAATGAATGCTTGTGTGTTTGTTTTTACTTGAGGGTCAGGTGTGACACGGGCGTCAGCAGTTGCATTTTGAGTGTAATATAGGCAGACAACAGAGTCATTTCACTATTCCCCTTCCCTTCAATTTTTAGTGAGGTTCTACCTGAAACACCCCCCTCCAAAGCGAAATTAGTTAAGCCCAAGCCCATAACTCAAAAATGACTCCTTTACATCTTTTATGGCTTATTTTGACAATATGCCCTGAAAAGGCGGAATGGAACTGGCCCTTAACCTGCAATTCAATTGTGTGTGCAATGATGAATCACTCCTGCCTGCTATCTGTACATTTAGGCATCATCATACATGGCATAACCTAATACATGTGCATTCCATTGTAGAATCTGGAATATGCAATGTTTATGTTAGTTCATACGTTGCACATGATGTTTAAATGCCCCTTAAATCTGGTCAGTTAACTGATGGTCTTTAAGCCTCCTTCTTTGCTTCTTTTCTTGATATGTAAGATTTGCTCACACATCTGTTCAGTTACTTGTTTACATCAGCCAGCCATACTATGACTATTTGCTTTGATTACTTGCTGTTCTTGATCTAACACTCTAACAGAGCTTGCCAACGATTTATACACTAAGGGTTGCTGTAGTGGGGCCTTGTCTAACTCATAGGTGACATACAGGTTTGACTGTAC
Source organism: Triticum urartu (assembly GCF_056163025.1). Lineage (NCBI taxonomy): Eukaryota > Viridiplantae > Streptophyta > Magnoliopsida > Poales > Poaceae > Triticum > Triticum urartu. Next base: position 705,601,100 of record NC_141874.1, read on the forward strand.
ACTACAGTAGGCTCTCCAAGAGTACCTGGAGATCCAGTTCGAAGGTATGCCTAGTTTTTACATAGTGCAGACATAGTAAATGCTCATTTCATTGTGTGCAAGTGCAAGAGATGCGGCATGTTTCATTATGTGGTGTTGTTTTGTTATAATCTCATCCTTTTGTGTTCACAGACTGGAAAGTATGCATATTTATCTTCCAAGGAGACGAGTAACCAGTTTGTGTCACCTTGCAGAGGGGGTGCAATGAAGATAAGATTGAGGTTCCAAGTACAAGATGTTAGGAAGGAGCCTTGCAAGAGAAGTAGGAGTTGCGCTGAGCCTCTTCAACCTGCTAAGGTAAGTCACTGTATGCAACTCAACAGTTCAATTCCTTGTTTGTTTACCATTTAATTACTCTGCCGAAGTGCCTGAAGCTTTGAAGTCTATTAACCAACTATTATTGCATGAGGCTCACAATCTAGTTTATACTACACTAATGATTGCATAGTTTTGCCTGCTGTAGTATGTTTGTATGAAACCCTCTGCTATTCATTATGCTCCCTAAGACTTTAATTGAGGTAGAGAATGGCCAACTGCTTGCTTACTTATACGCAATGTGCTGTCTAAATTTGTAACTTGTCTGTGTTTTCGATTGGGCCCCAACATCATGCTCCTCTGGTGAGCTAAGAGGGATTTCTGTATGCAGGCTACACAGACTATCTTTTTTATAATTTTTAAAATATCACCTGCTTATGCTTCATGACGTGTAACATTTTTTTGAAAGTGACGTGTAACATTATTGTTACTCCTGTTTTGCCATGTAGTACAAAATAGTGTCTTGTTCGCTTCACTGTTGTAACTATATTTTTGCCCTAGTCATGTGTACTTACAGAAACATTTTAGGATGAAGTGACATCAACACAAAGATCTGCGAGCAGTGCGGCATGGACGTTACCGAATGATTATGGATTGGAATTGGAATGTGCTGATGTTCTCGAGCATCAACTATAGGTGGCAAGACAACGTGTACATGATTGTCAACGTATAATCAACAAGTTGAGACTGGACATGCAGGTATTAGATGCAGGAGTCAAAAAAATGAAACAAGACATTGAGGTAACCATGAAGGAATTGGAGATTTTGCAGACTGAAATTTGTGCTATCTGAATCCGGCCAATCCTATTTTCTGAAGAGATTCTAGTTCAAATGGAGTTAAGTTGATGCGCGTCCATGATGTATGAGCTGTATTTGCCCAGTGTATGTAATTTGCTGTTTGTGTATGCTTTATTATCACCTGTGCCAAACCATAATGCCCAGTGGGTATAATCGGCTGTAATTTCTTTATTGTATAGTGTAGGATTATTCTACCTTTCTATGCCTTGATCTCTTTGTTGTATAGTGTATGCTTTTTAGAGGTGATAGTATTGAGTAGGATAATTATTTGAATATGCTATATCATTCAAACGGGGGCCAACTCGCCCGACCATGGCCCTTCACGGGTCGTCGAATCCATGGGCCTTCTATGTCTCGTAGGATCCATGGGCCTTCTACGTCTCGTAGGATCCATGGGCCTTGTACGTCTCGTAGGATCCATGTGCCTTGTATGTCTCGTAGTATCCATGGGCCTTCTACGTCTCGTAGGATCCATGGGCCTTCTACGTCTCGTAGGATCCATGGGCCTTCTACGTCTCGTAGGATCCATGGGCCTTCTACGTCTCGTAGGATCCATGGGCCTTCTACGTCTCGTAGGATCCTTGGGCCGCCGACTCATTTATGGGTCTTGTACGGGCCTTTAATGGGTCATAGACGGGCCTTTAATGGAAATTGTACGTTTTATGGGCTGACCATAACGGGCCGTTAATAGGCCGTATTTGGTGATGCTATGAAAATGGCCCAACAGACTAACGGTCCACAAACGGGCCGACTGTAACGACGGGCTGAATTTGGCCCACAAGCAGAAAATGACAGTAACGGGTCGTAAGTAACCGAATGCTGCAAATGAGTCCAAGAATAAATGGGCCCTCAGAAGGCCGAGAGTTAACTTGGGCTAGAAACGGTCCAATGGAATAACGGGTCGTTAATGGGTATAAAGTGATACACTGTTCATTACGGGCCAGTTTCACCACGGGCCGTTAATGGGTGTAAAGTAATACAATGTTCATTACGGGCCAGTTTCAGCACGGGCCGCTAATGGGCCAAGAGTTACAAAGGGCCTCATATGGGCTGAAAGACGTCATGGGCTATACATGGGCCAGAAGTGAAAATGGGCTGGAATCATATTGGATGGACCAGATGACGCTACTAGGCCTAATTCGGATAGGGTGTAACGGGCCTTGGGTTAGCGGGCTGTAAATGGGCTATATGCGAATAGGCCGTTAACAGGCTTTCCATGGGCCGGCCCGCCAGCTTTTGACCAAGTCAAACGGGCCGACCTTTTCACAGGAATGGGCCACTGTTGGGCCGTGCCACGTGTCGACGTATCATAGGCGCCTTCTGTCCAGTGAGTGGATGACATCTGTCCCAACGATGAGCCGAGACGTGTTTCCTCTAGCCAATGATGATTTTACACGTGGAAAATCCCCATTGGTCGGGGCTGTTAACGGGTTATCGGATCCAAAACCCGACCCGATAGCTTAACGGCGTTCCGTTACGGTGGATGCCACGTGTCGGTCACCCTTGATGAAAGCACTTCTGTGACGCGCGATTTATCGTCATGGAAGTGGACACTTCCGTGATGATAATTTTGGTAATGTCATGGAACACTTCTACGACAGCACAGGTATGACTATCTTGATTTTGTCATAAATTTGTCATGGATGTACATGCATGACAAAAAACGCGACCTACTGTGACAAACACGTATCATCACGGAAGTGTATTTTTTTGTAGTGTACCTTCATCGTAAGGGGCCGAACTTGTATAAAACTCTCGTGTCCCTTGTCCGGTTTAACCCCTTTAAGCTAACCTATAGCGATGGCTCCACGACTAAGTCCTTTCACGAGGACATCTGCCGTGACAACTCCAGGACACGTCCTCTAATTGATTTTAGCAAAATTTTAGTTACGTGGTTAAACCAGTTTTCACAAATAATACTAGCTACCTACGTCCACAACAAAGATGATGATTCTTGATGCTAAATTAAGTTTTGGGGTGTATGAAAGAAGAGACTTAATTAGAAGTCTCGTCCCCCACACTAAACTTCGTCAAATACGCATGACCCCCTAGAAGATCATCCATCTTCGGCACCCTCTTGTGTACGCGAGGGTTCATTATTCTCAACCATGGTGGAGTCCAAGGAATTGTTAGCAGATCGTCGACATCCAGAGCTGATCGAAGGTCAGAACTTTGTGAAAAGCAACACCATGTCATTGATGAATTGAACCAAAGCAACACTCGAGAGAAGCATAGAAAGAACAGCAATCCTCACAATCACATGTGATCTAGATCGCAACCTACACCTACTCATATAACTCTTCATGATGCCACTGTTGGGGAACGTAGTATAGAAAACAAAACTTTAACGCCTAAGCACACCCAAAATCAATATGAAGACGCACAATGGGTTGGGATCATGATCGTTACTGTCACCGAGTTGCAGTGGAAGATGAACGTGTCGGTGTAGATCATACTTGAAGTCTCTTGAACCGTCGATGAACGATCCCGCGAACTGATGACCCACAAGTGTAGGGGATCTATCGTAGTCCTTTCAATAATTAAGAGTGTCGAACCCAACGAGGAGCAGAAGGAAATGATAAGCAGTTTTCAGTAAGGTATTCTCTGCAAGCACTGAAATTATCGGTAACAGATAGTTTTGTGATAAGATAATTTGTAACGGGTAACAAGTAATAAAAGTAAATAATGTGCAGCAAGATGGCCCAATCCTTTTGTAGCAAAGGACAAGCCTGGACAAACTCTTATATAAAGGAAAGCGCTCCTGAGGACACATGGGAATTATCGTCAAGCTAGTTTTCATCACGTTCATATGATTCACGCTTGGTACTTTGATAATTTGATATGTGGGTGGACCGGTGCTTGGGTACTGCCCTTCCTTGGACAAGCATCTCACTTATGATTAACCCCTATTGCAAGCATCCGCAACTACAACAGAAGTATTAAGGTAAACCTAACCATAGCATGAAACATATGGATCCAAATCAGCCCCTTACGAAGCAACGCATAAACTAGGGTTTAAGCTTCTGTCACTGTGGCAACCCATCATCTACTTATTACTTCCCAATGCCTTCCTCTAGGCCCAAACAATGGTGAAGTGTCATGTAGTCAACGTTCACATGACACCACTAGAGGAAAGACAACATACATCTCATCAAAATATCGAACAAATACCAAATTCACATGACTACTTATACTAAGACATCTCCCATGTCCTCAGGAACAAACGTAACTACTCACAAATCATATTCATGTTCATAATCATAGGGGTATTAATATGCATAATGGATCTGAACATATGATCTTCCACTGAATAAACCAACTAGCATCAACTACAAGGAGTAATCAACACTACTAGCAATCCACAGGTACCAATCTGAGGCTTTGGGACAAAGATTGGATACAAGAGATGAACTAGGGTTTGAGATGAGATGGTGCTAGTGAAGATGTTGATGGAGATTGACCCCATCCCGATGATAGGATCATTGGTGATGACAATGGTGATGATTTCCCCCTCCCGGGGGGAAGTTTCCCCGGCAGAATAGCTCCGCCGGAGCCCTAGATTGGTTCCGCCAAGGTTCCGCCTCGTGGCGGCGTGGTTTCGTCCCGTGAGATAGCTTATGATTTTTTCCTTGACGAAAGACTCCATATAGCCAAAGATGGGCATCAGAGGGCTGACAAGGGGCCCACGAGGCAGGGGGCGCGCCCCCCACCCATGTGGACGGTGGGTGGCCCCCCTCTGGTACTTCTTTCGCCCAATATTTTTTATATATTCTGAAACATGCTCCAGTGAAATTTCAGGACTTTTGGAGATGTGCAGAATAGGTCTCTAATATTTGCTCCTTTTCCAGCCCAGAATTCCAGCTGTCGGCATTCCCCCTCTTCATGTAAACCTTGTAAAATAAGAGAGAATAGGCATAAGTATTGTGACATAATGTGTAATAACAGCCCATAATGCAATAAATATCAATATAAAAGCATGATGCAAAATGGACGTATCAACTCCCCCAAGCTTAGACCTCGCTTGTCCTCAAGCGAAAGCCAAAATCGAAAAATATGTCCACATGTTTAGAGATAGAGGTGTCGATAAAATAAAATACGGACATGAGGGCATCATGATCACTCTTAGAGCAATTGCTAAAGTAACAATTCATTCACAGTTTCAAGTATGAATCATAAACTTCATTGAAAACTAACAAACTGTAATCTCAGTCATTGAAGCAATTCCAATCTATCATAACATCAGAAAGAATCAAAATAAGAGCTTTTCAGCAAGTCCACATACTCAACTATCATTTAGTCTTTCACAATTGCTAACACTCACGCAATATTTATGGGTATGAAGTTTTAGCCAGACACTGAGAAAGATAGGGGCTTATAGTTTTGCCTCCCAACTTTTTACCTCAAGGGTAATGTCAACAATAATAGTTCATGAAAACTCACATCCAATTAGCTATATATATCAGGATCTTTCCAACACATTGTGCTTACCAAAGGATAAAATGTAAAAAAGGAAAGGTGAAGATCACCGTGACTCTTGTATGAGGTATAAGACAAGAATAAAAGATAGGCCCTTCGCAGAGGGAAGCAGAGGTTGTCATGTGCTTTTATGGTTGGATGCACAAAATCCTAATGCAAAAGAACATCACTTTATATTGTCACTTGTGATATGGACCTTTATTATGCAGTCCATTGCTTTTATTTCTTCCACATCACAAGATCGTATAAAGCTTATTTTCTCCACACTAATAAATCATACATATTTAGAGAGCAATTTTTATTGCTTGCAACAATGACAACTTACTTGAAGGATCTTACTCAATCCACAGGTAGATATGGTGGACTCTCATGGCAAAACTGGGTTTAAGGATATTTGGAAGCACAAGTAGTATCTCTACTTGGTGCAAAGAATTTGGCTAGCATGAGAGGGAAAGGCAAGATCAGCATGTTGGATGATCCATGGCAATATAATTTATTCCAGATGTAAGAAAACATAACCCATTATGTTGTCTTCCTTGTCCAACGTCAACTCTTTAGCATGTCATATTTTAATGAGTGCTCACAATCATAAAAGATGTCCAAGATAGTATACTTATATGTGAAAACCACTCTTTCTTTATTACTTCCTATTAATTGCAACGATGACCAAAACTATGTTTGTCAACTCCCAACAATTTTTATTCATCATACTCTTTATATGTGAAGTCATTACTCTCCATAAGATCCATATGATCTCTTTAATTCTTTTTATTCTTTATCCTTTATTTTATTCCCTCAAGATCATAGCAAGATAATCAAGCCTTTGACTCAACACTTATCTTTATTATATAAAGCTCACGGACTCGATTAAATAGAAGGATCATAAAGCAAAACTCAAAACTAGATCATACTAAAACTTTATTCTACCAGATCAAGATATTACCAACAGGATCGAACTAAGAAAAATGGTAAAGATAGGAGTGTGATACGTCCATTTTGCATCATGCTTTTATATCGATATTTATTGCATTATGGGATGTTATTACACATTATCTCACAATACTTATGCCTATTCTCTCTTATTTTACAAGGTTTACATAAAGAGGGAGAATGCAGGCAGCTGGAATTCTGGGTTGGAAAAGGAGCAAATATTATAGACCTATTCTGCAAAGCTCCAAAAGTTCTGAAACTTCACGGAAGTTATTTCTAGAATATATAAAAAATACTAAGCGCAAGAAGTACCAGAGGGGGGCCACCCACCAGCCATGATGGTGGGGGGCGCGCCCTACCCCCCTGGGCGCGCCCCCTGCCTCGTGGGCCCCCTGGTGGCCCTCCGATGCCCATCTTCTGCTATATGGAGTCTTTTGTTAAGGAAAAAAACATAAGCAAGCTTTCGGGACGAAACTCTGCCGCCACGAGGCAGAACCTTGGCGGAACCAATCTAGGGCTCCGGCGGAGCTGTTCTGCCGGGGAAACTTCCCTCTAGGAGGGGGAAATCATCACCATCATCATCACCATCGTCATCACCAAAGATCCTCTCATCGGGAGGGGGTCAATCTCCATCAACATCTTCACCAGCACCATCTCATCTCAAACCCTAGTTCATCTCTTGTATCCAATCTTTGTATCCAAACCTCAGATTGGTACGTGTGGGTTGCTAGTAGTGTTGATTACTCCTTGTAGTTGATGCTAGTTGGTATACTTGGTGGAAGATTATATGTTCAGATCCATTATGCATGTTAATACCCCTCTGATTATGAACATGAATATGCTTTGTGAGTAGTTACGTTTGTTCCTAAGGACATGGGAGAAGTCTTACTATTAGTAGTCATGTGAATTTGGTATTCGTTCGATATTTTGATGAGATGTATGTTGTTATCCCTCTAGTGGTGTCATGTGAACGTCCACTACATGACACTTCACCATTGTTTGGGCCTAGAGGAAGGCATTGGGAAGTAATAAGTAGATGATGGGTTGCTAGAGTGACAAAAGCTTAAACCCTAGTTTATGCGTTGCTTCGTAAGGGGCTGATTTGGATCCATATGTTTCATGCTATGGTTAGGTTTACCTTAATACTTCTGTTGTAGTTGCGGATGCTTGCAATGGGGGTAATCATAAGTGGGATACTTGTCCAATTAAGGACAGCACCCAAGCACCGGTCCACCCACATATCAAATTATCAAAGTACCGAACGCGAATCATATGATCGTGATGAAAACTAGCTTGACGATAATTCCCATGTGTCCTCGGGAGCGCTTTCCTTCATATAAGAGTTTGTCCAGGCTTGTCCTTTGCTACAAAAAGGATTGGTCCATCTTGTTGCACCTTATTTACTTTTATTACTTGCTACTCGTTACAAATTACCTTATCACAAAACTATCTGTTACCGATAATTTCAGTGCTTGCAGAGAATACCTTGCTAAAAACCGCTTATCATTTCCTTCTGCTCCTCGTTGGGTTCGACACTCTTACTTACCGAAAGGACTACGATAGATACCCTATACTTGTGGGTCATCAAGACTATTTTTTGGCGCCGTTGCCGGGGAGTGAAGCGGCTTTGGTAGGTGGAATTTGGAAAGGAAAAATTTATATAGTGTGCTGAAATTTACTGTCACTTGCTATTATGGAAAGTAATCCTTTGAGGGGCTTGTTCGGGATATCTTCACCCCGACCGGTAGAGCAAATAGTTGCTCCTCAACCTACTGGACCTACTGAAAATGAAAATGTTTACTTCGAAATTCCTTCGGCTATGATAGAGAAACTGCTAGCTAATCCTTTTGCAGGAGATGGAACATTGCATCCCGACTTACACTTCATCTATGTGGATGAAGTTTGTGGATTATTTAAGCTTACAGGTATGCCCGATGATGTTATCAAGAAGAAGGTCTTCCATTTATCTTTGAAGGGAGATGCATTGACATGGTATAGGCTATGTGGTGATATGGGATCATGGGACTATAAGCGATTGAAATTGGAATTTCACCAGAAGTTTTATCCTATGCATCTTGTTCATCGTGATCGTAATTATATATATAATTTTTGGCCTCGCGAAGGAGAAAGCATCGCTCAAGCTTGGTGGAGGCTTAAGTCAATGTTATATTCATGCCCCAATCATCAGCTCTCAAGAGAAATGATTATTCAAAAAAATTATGCTCGGCTTTCTGACAACAATCGCTCCATGCTCGATACTTCTTGTACTGGTTCCTTTATGATGAAGACTATTGAATTCAAATGGAATTTATTGGAGAGAATTGAATGCAACTCTGAAGATTGGGATCTCGACAAAGGTAAGGAGTCAGGTATAACGCCTAAGTTTGATTGTGTTAAATCTTTTATGGATACCGATGTTTTCCGTAAATTTAGCACCAAATATGGACTTGACTCTGAGATAGTAGCTTCTTTCTGTGAATCCTTTGCTACTCATGTTGATCTCCCTAAGGATAAGTGGTTTAAATATAATCCTCCCATTGAAGTAAAAGTAGTTGCACCTATTAAAGTTGAAGAAAAGACTATCACTTATAATGATCCTATTGTTCCTACTGCTTATGTTGAGAAACCACCTTTCCCTATTAGAATAAAGGATCATGCTAAAGTTTCAACTGTAGTCAACAAAAGTAATATTTGAAGGAAATATTCCCTAGAGGCAATAATAAATTTATTATTTATTTCCTTATAATCATGATAAATGTTTATTATTCATGCTAGAATTGTATTAACCGGAAACATAATACATGTGTGAATACATAGACAAACAAAGTGTCACTAGTATGCCTCTACTTGACTAGCTCGTTAATCAAAGATGGTTATGTTTCCTGACCATGAACAATGAGTTGTTATTTGATTAACGAGGTCACATCATTAGTTGAATGATCTGATTGACATGACCCATTCCATTAGCTTAGCACCCGATCGTTTAGTATGTTGCTATTGCTTTCTTCATGACTTATACATGTTCCTATGACTATGAGATTATGCAACTCCCGTTTGCCGGAGGAACACTTTGGGTGCTACCAAACGTCACAACGTAACTGGGTGATTATAAAGGAGCATTACAGGTGTCTCCAAAGGTAGATGTTGGGTTGGCGTATTTCGAGATTAGGATTTGTCACTCCGATTGTCGGAGAGGTATCTCTGGGCCCTCTCGGTAATACACATCACATAAGCCTTGCAAGCATTACAACTAATATGGTAGTTGTGAGATGATGTATTACGGAACGAGTAAAGAGACTTGCCGGTAATGAGATTGAACTAGGTATTGGATACCGACGATCGAATCTCGGGCAAGTAACATACCGATGACAAAGGGAACAACGTATGTTGTTATGCGGTCTGACCGATAAAGATCTTCGTAGAATATGTAGGAGCCAATATGGGCATCCAGGTCCCGCTATTGGTTATTGACCAGAGACGTGTCTCGGTCATGTCTACATTGTTCTCGAACCCGTAGGGTCCGCACGCTTAAGGTTATGATGACAGTTATATTATGAGTTTATGCATTTTGATGTACCAAAGGTTGTTCGGAGTCCCGGATGTGATCATGGACATGACGAGGAGTCTCGAAATGGTCGAGACGTAAAGATTGATATATTGGAAGCCTATGTTTGGATATCGGAAGTGTTCCGGGTGAAATCGGGATTTTACCGGGTTACCGGGAGGTTACCGGAACCCCCCGGGAGCCATATGGGCCTTATTGGGCTTTAGTGGAAAGGTGAAAGGGGCTGCCATGGTGGGCTGCGCGCCTCCCCCTCCCCTAGTCCTATTAGGACTAGGAGAGGTGACCGGCCACCTCTCTCTCTCTTTCACCCTTGGGAGTCCTATTTGGAATAGGATTGGGGGGGAGTCCTACTCCCGGTCGGAGTAGGACTCCTCCTACGCCTCCATAGGGCTGGCCGCACCCCTCCCCCTTGGCTCCTTTATATACGGAGGCAGGGGACACCTCTAAACACACAAGTTGATCCACGTGATCTATTCCTTAGCCGTGTGTGGTGCCCCAGCCACCATATTCCTCGATAATACTGTAGCGGAGTTTAGGCGAAGCCCTGCTGCTGTAGTTCATCAAGATCGTCACCACGCCGTCGTGCTGACGGAACTCTTCCCCGACACTTTGCTGGATCGGAGTCCGGGGATCGTCATCGAGCTGAACGTGTGCTCGAACTCGGAGGTGCCGTAGCTTCGGTGCTTGATCGGTTGGATCGTGAAGACGTACGACTACTTCCTCTACGTCGTGTCAGCGCTTCCGCAGTCGGTCTGCGTTGGGTACATAGACAACACTCTCCCCTCTCGTTGCAATGCATCACATGATCTTGCGTGTGCGTAGGAAATTTTTTGAAATTACTATGAAACCCAACAGTGGCATCTGAGCCTAGGTTATTTATGTTGATGTTATATGCACGAGTAGAACACAAGTGAGTTGTGGACGATACAAGTCATACTGCCTACCAGCATGTCATACTTTGGTTCGGCGGTATTGTTGGACGAGACGACCCGGACCAACCTTACGCGTACGCTTACGCGAGACCGGTTCCCTCGACGTGCTTTGCACATAGATGGCTTGCGGGCGACTGTCTCTCCAACTTTAGTTGAACCAAGTATGGCTACGCCCGGTCCTTGCGAAGGTTAAAACGGAGTCTATTTGACAAACTATCGTTGTGGTTTTGATGCGTAGGTGAGATTGGTTCTTACTTAAGCCCGTAGCAGCCACGTAAAACTTGCAACAACAAAGTAGAGGACGTCTAACTTGTTTTTGTAGGGCATGTTGTGATGTGATATGGTCAAGACATGATGCTGAATTTTATTGTATGAGATGATCATGTTTTGTAACCGAGTTATCGGCAACTGGCAGGAGCCATATGGTTGTCGCTTTATTGTATGCAATGCAATCGCGATGTAATGCTTTACTTTATTACTAAGCGGTAGTGATAGTCGTGGAAGCATAAGATTGGCGAGACGACAACGATGCTACGATGGAGATCAAGGTGTCGCGCCGGTGACGATGGTGATCATGACGGTGCTTCGGAGATGGAGATCACAAGCACAAGATGATGATGGCCATATCATATCACTTATATTGATTGCATGTGATGTTTATCTTTTTATGCATCTTATCTTGCTTTGATTGACGGTAGCATTATAACATGATCTCTCACTAAATTATCAAGAAGTGTTCTCCCTGAGTATGCACCGTTGCCAAAGTTCGTCGTGCCCAGACACCACGTGATGATCGGGTGTGATAAGCTCTACGTCCATCTACAACGGGTGCAAGCCAGTTTTGCACACGCAGAATACTCAGGTTAAACTTGACGAGCCTAGCATATGCAGATATGGCCTCGGAACACGGAGACCGAAAGGTCGAGCGTGAATCATATAGTAGATATGATCAACATAACGATGTTCACCATTGAAAACTACTCCATCTCACGTGATGATCGGTCATGGTTTAGTTGATTTGGATCACGTAATCACTTAGAGGATTAGAGGGATGTCTATCTAAGTGGGAGTTCTTAAGTAATATGATTAATTGAACTTAAATTTATCATGAACTTAGTCCTGGTAGTATTTTGCAAATTATGTTGTAGATCAATAGCTCGCGTTGTTGCTTCCCTGTGTTTATTTTGATATGTTCCTAGAGAAAATTGTGTTGAAAGATGTTAGTAGCAATGATGCGGATTGGATCCGTGATCTGAGGTTTATCCTCATTGCTGCACAGAAGAATTATGTCCTTGATGCACCGCTAGGTGACGGACCTATTGCAGGAGCAGATGCAGACGTTATGAACGTTTGGCTAGCTCAATATGATGACTACTTGATAGTTTAGTGCACCATGCTTAATGGCTTAGAATCGGGACTTCAAAAACGTTTTGAACGTCATGGAGCATATGAGATGTTCCAGGAGTTGAAGTTAATATTTCAAGCAAATACCCGAGTTGAGAGATATGTAGTCTCCAACAAGTTCTATAGCTAAAAGATGGAGGAGAATCGCTCAACTAGTGAGCATGTGCCCAGATTGTCTGAGTACAACAATCGCTTGAATCAAGTGGGAGTTAATCTTCCAGATAAGATAGTGATTGACAGAATTCTCTATTCACCATCACCAATTTAGTAGAACTTCGTGATGAACTATGATATGCAAGGGATAACGGAAACGATTCCCAAGCTCTTCGTAATGCGGAAATTGACGAAGGTAGAAATCGAGAAAAACATCAAGTGTTGATGGTAGACAAGACCACTAGTTTCAAGAAAAGGGCAGAGGGAAGAAGGGGAACTTCAAGTAGAACGGCAAACAAGTTGCTGCTCAAGTGAAGAAGCCCAAGTCTGGTCCTAAGCCTGAGACTAAGTGTTTCTACTGCAAAGGGATTGGTCACTGGAAGCGGAACTACCCCAAGTGATTGGCAGATAAGAAGGATGGCAAAGTGAACATAAGTATATTTGATATACATGTTATTGATGTGTACTTTACTAGTGTTTATAGCAACCCCTCAGTATTTGATACTAGTTCAGTTGCTAAGATTAAGTAACTCGAAACGGGAGTTGCAGAATAAACAGAGACTAGTTAAGGGTGAAGTGACGATGTGTGTTGGAAGTGGTTCCAAGATTGATATGATCATCATCGCACATTCCCTATACTTTCGGGATTAGTGTTGAACCTGAATAAGTGTTATTTGGTGTTTGCGTTGAGCATGAATATGATTTGATCATGTTTATTGTAATACGGTTATTCATTTAAGTAAGAGAATAAATTGTTGTTCTATTTACATGAATAAAACCTTATATGGTTACACACCCAATGAAAATAGTTCGTTGGATCTCGATCGTAATGATACACATAATCATAATATTGAAACCAAAAGATGCAAAGTTAATAATGATAGTGCAACTTATTTGTAGCACTGCCGTTTAGGTCATATTGGTGTAAAGCGCATGAAGAAACTCCATACTGATGGACTTTTGGAACCACTTGATTATGAATCACTTGGTACTTGCGAACCGTGCCTTTTGGGCAAGATGACTAAAACGCCATTCTCTGGAACAATGAAGCAAGCAATAGATTTGTTGGAAATCATACATACTGATGTATGTGGTCCGATAAAGATTGAGGCTCGCGACAAGTATCATTATTTTCTGATCTTCACAGATGATTTGAGCAGATATGAGTATATCTACTTAATGAAACATAAGTCTGAAACATTTGAACAGTTCAAAGAATTTCAGAGTGAAGTGGAAAATCATCGTGACAAGAGAATAGAAGTTTCTACGATATGATCGCAGAGGTAAAATATTTGAGTTACGAGTTTGGTCTTCAATTAAAACAATGTGGAATGGTTTCACAAACTCATGCCACATGGAACACCACAGCATAATGGTGTGTCCGAACGTCATAATCGTACTTTATTGGATATAGTGCAATCTATGATATCTCTTACCGATCTACCACTATCGTTTTGGGGTTATGCATTAGAGACAGCTGCATTCACGTTAAATAGGGCACCATCTTAATCCGTTGAGACGACACCGTGTGAACTATGGTTTGGCAAGAAACATAAGCTGTCGTTTCTTAAAGTTTGGGGTTGCGATGCTTATATGAAAAAGTTTCATCCTGATAAGCTCAAACTCAAATCGGAGAAGTGCGTCTTCATAGGATATCCAAAGGAAACTATTGGATACACCTTCTATCACAGATCCGAAGGCAAGACTTTTGTTGCTAAATTCGGAAACTTTCTGGAGGAGGAGTTTCTCTCGAAAGAAGTGAGTGGGAGGAAAGTAGAACTTGACGAGGTAACTGTACCTGCTCCCTTATTGGAAAGTAGTACATCACAGAAAACTGTTTCTGTGACACCTACACCAATTAGTGAGGAAGCTAATGATGATGATCATGTAACTTCAGATCAAGTTACTGCCAAATCTCATAGGTAAACCAGAGTAAGATCCGCACCAGAGTGGTACGGTAATCCTGTTCTGGAAGTCATGTTACTAGACCATGACGAACTTGCGAACTATGAGGAAGCGATGATGAGCCCAGATTCCGCGAAATGGTTTGAGGCCATGAAATCTGAGATATGATCCATGTATGAGAACAAAGTATGGACTTTGGTTGACTTGCCCACCGATCGGCAAGCAATTGAGAATAAATGGATCTTCAAGAGGAAGACGGACGCTGATAGTAGTGTTACTATCCACAAAGCTAGAATTGTCGCAAAAAGGTTTTCGACAAGTTCAAGGCGTTGACTACGATGAGAGTTTCTCACTCGTATCTATGCTTAAGTCTGTCCAAATCATGTTAGCAATTGCCGCGTTTTATGAAATCTGGCAAATGGATAAACAAAACTGCATTCCTTAATGGATTTACTAAAGAAAGAGTTGTATACGATGCAACTAGAAGGTTTTGTCGATCCTAAAGGTGTTAACTAAATATGCAAGCTCCAGCGATCCATCTATGGACTGGTGCAAGAATCTCGGAGTTGGAATATACGCTTTGATAAGGTGATCAAAGCATATAGTTTTATACAGACTTGCGGTGAAGCCTGTATTTGCAAGAAAGTGAGTGGGAGCACTACAGCATTTCTGATAAGTATATGTGAATGACATATTGTTGATCAGAAATAATGTAGAATTATTCTGCAAAGCATTAAGGAGTGTTTGAAAGGAGTTTTTCAAAGAAAGACTTTGGTGAAGCTGCTTACATATTAAGCTTCAAGATCTATAGAGATAGATCAAGACGCTTGATAAGTTTTTTCAATGAGTACATACCTTGACAAGATTTTGAAGTAGTTCAAAATGGAGCAGTCAAAGAAAGAGTTCTTGCCTGTATTACAAGGTGTGAAGTTGAGTAAGACTCAAAGCCCGACCACGGAAGAAGATAGAAAGAGAATGAAAGTCATTCCCTATGCCTCAGTCATAGGTTCTATAAAGTATGCCATGCTGTATACCAGATCTATTGTATGCCCTATCACTGAGTTTGGCAAGGGAGTACAATAGTGATCTAGGAGTAGATCACTGGACAGCGATCAAAATTGTCCTTAGTGTAATAAGGATATGTTTCTCGATTATGGAAGTGAAAAAAGGTTCGTCGTAAAGGGTTACGCCGATGCAAGTTTGACACTAATCTAGATGACTCTAAGTCTCGGTCTAGATACATATTGAAAGTGGGAGCAATTAGCTAGTGTAGCTCCATGCAGAGCATTGTTGACATAGAAATTTGCAAAATACATGCGGATCTGAATGTGGCAGACCCGTTGACTAAGATTCTCTCACAAGCAAAACATGATCACACTTTAGTACTCCTTGGGTGTTAATCACATAGCGATGTGAACTAGATTACTGAATCTAGTAAACCCTTTGGGTGTTGGTCACATGGCGATGTGAACTATGGGTGTTAATCACATGATGATGTGAACTATCGATGTTAATCACATGGTGATGTGATCTAGATTATTGACTCTAGTGCAAGTGGGAGACTGAAGGAAATATGCCCAGGAGGCAATAATAAAGTTATTATTTATTTCCTTATAATCATGATAAATGTTTATTATTCATGCTAGAATTGTATTAACCGGAAACATAATACATGTGTGAATACATAGACAAACAAAGTGTCACTAGTATGCCTCTACTTGACTAGCTCGTTAATCAAAGATGGTTATGTTTCCTGACCATGAACAATGAGTTGTTATTTGATTAACGAGGTCACATCATTAGTTGAATGATCTGATTGACATGACCCATTCCATTAGCTTAGCACCCGATCGTTTAGTATGTTGCTATTGCTTTCTTCATGACTTATATATGTTCCTATGACTATGAGATTATGCAACTCCCGTTTGCCGGAGGAACACTTTGGGTGCTACCAAACGTCACAACGTAACTGGGTGATTATAAAGGAGCATTACAGGTGTCTCCAAAGGTAGATGTTGGGTTGGCGTATTTCGAGATTAGGATTTGTCACTCCGATTGTCGGAGAGGTATCTCTGGGCCCTCTCGGTAATACACATCACATAAGCCTTGCAAGCATTACAACTAATATGGTAGTTGTGAGATGATGTATTACGGAACGAGTAAAGAGACTTGCTGGTAACGAGATTGAACTAGGTATTGGATACCGACGATCGAATCTTGGGCAAGTAACATACCGATGACAAAGGGAACAACGTATGTTGTTATGCGGTCTGACCGATAAAGATCTTCGTAGAATATGTAGGAGCCAATATGGGCATCCAGGTCCCGCTATTGGTTATTGACCAGAGATGTGTCTCGGTCATGTCTACATTGTTCTCAAACCCGTAGGGTCCGCACGCTTAAGGTTACGATGACAGTTATATTATGAGTTTATGCATTTTGATGTACCGAAGGTTGTTCAGAGTCCCGGATGTGATCACGGACATGACGAGGAGTCTCAAAATGGTTGATACGTAAAGATTGATATATTGGAAGCCTATGTTTGGATATCGGAAGTGTTCCGGGTGAAATCGGGATTTTACCGGGTTACCGGGAGGTTACCGGAACCCCCCGGGAGCCATATGGGCCTTATTGGGCTTTAGTGGAAAGGTGAAAGGGGCTGCCATGGTGGGCTGCGCGCCTCCCCCCCTCTCTTTCCCCCTTGGGAGTCCTATTTGGAATAGGATTGGGGGGGAGTCCTACTCCCGGTCGGAGTAGGACTCCTCCTGCGCCTCCATAGGGCTGGCCGCACCCCTCCCCCTTGGCTCCTTTATATACGGAGGCAGGGGACACCTCTAAACACACAAGTTGATCCACGTGATCTATTCCTTAGCCGTGTGCGGTGCCCCAGCCACCATATTCCTCGATAATACTGTAGCGGAGTTTAGGCGAAGCCCTGCTGCTGTAGTTCATCAAGATCGTCACCACGCCGTCGTGCTGACGGAACTCTTCCCCGACACTTTGCTGGATCGGAGTCCGGGGATCGTCATCGAGCTGAACGTGTGCTCGAACTCGGAGGTGCCGTAGCTTCGGTGCTTGGATCGTGAAGACATACGACTACTTCCTCTACGTCGTGTCAGCGCTTCCGCAGTCGATCTGCGTTGGGTACATGGACAACACTCTCCCCTCTCGTTGCAATGCATCACATGATCTTGCGTGTGCGTAGGAATTTTTTTGAAATTACTACGAAACCCAACAATATTAGGACACACAAACCCCCTGAGAAAGTTAAAGTTGAACCTAATATTGCTATGGTTAAAGATCTCTTGGCCGACAATATTGATGGGCATGTTATTTACTTCTGTGATGAAGCTGCTAGAATTGCTACGCCTGATACTAAAAATAAACATAGACATGTGGTAGGCATGCCTGTTATTTCTGTTAAAATAGGAGATCATTGTTATCATGGCTTGTGTGATATGTGTGCTAGTGCAAGTGCAATACCTCATTCCGTATACAAAGAAAATATGCATGATATTACACCTGCTGAGATAGAAGAGATTGATTTCACAATTAAACTTGCCAATAGAGACACTATTTCACCAGTTGGGATTGTTAGAGATGTTCCTGCTGATTTTCTTGTTCTTGTTTCCCCTCAAGATAGCTTTTGTCCCATTACATTTGGTAGACCCTTCATGAATATTGTTAATGCTAAGATAGATTGCAAGAAGGATGTTGTTACTATTGGTTTGGATGATATGTCTCATGAGTTTAATTTTTCTAAATTTCGTAGACAACCCCGTGATGAAGAATTTCCTAGTAAAGATGAAATTATTGGTCTTGCTTCTATTGTTGTGCCTCCTACTGATCCTTTAGAACAATATTTGCTAGACCATGAGAATGATATGTTTATGAATGAAAGAAGGGAAATAGATGAAGTATTCTTTAAACAGGGACCTATTATGAAACATAACTTGTCTGTTGAAATCCTAGGGGATCCTCCTCCTCCCAAGGGTGATCCCGTGTTTGAGCTTAAACCGTTACCTGATACTCTTAAATATGCTTATCTTGATGAAAAGAAGATATACCCTGTTATTATTAGTGCTAACCTTTCAGAGAAGGAGGAAGAAAAATTATTCAAAACTCTGAAGAAGCACCGTGCTGCTATTGGATATACTCTTGATGATCTTAAGGGCATTAGTCCCGCTCTATGTCAACACAAAATAAATTTGGAGAAAGACGCCAAACCAGTTATTGATCACCAACGACGGCTGAATCCAAAGATGAAAGAAGTGGTAAGAAAGGAAATATTAAAGCTCCCTGAGGCAGGTATAATTTATCCCGTTGTTGATAGCCAGTGGGTAAGTCCTGTCCATTGTGTCCCTAAGAAAGGAGGTATTACTGTTGTTCCTAATGATAAAGATGAATTGATTCCGCAAAGAATTATTACAGGTTATAGGATGGTAATTGATTTCTGCAAATTAAATAAAGCTACTAAAAAAGATCATTACCATTTGCCTTTTATTGATCAAATGCTAGAAAGATTATATAAACATAAACATTTTTGCTTTCTAGATGGTTGCTACCTCTTGAGCACTTGCGTTGGTTTTCCCTTGAAGAGGAAAGGGTGATGCAGCAAAGTAGCGTAAGTATTTCCCTCGGTTTTTGAGAACCAAGGTGTCAATCCAGTAGGAGGCCACACTCAAGTCCCTCGCACCTACACAAACAAATAAATCCTCGCAACCAACACGATAAGGGGTTGTCAATCCCTACACGGTCACTTACGAGAGTGAGATCTGATAGATATGATAAGATAATATTTTTGGTATTTTTATGATAAAGAGAAATAAAAGATGCAAAGTAAAATAAATGGCAAAGGAAATAACTAAGTATTGAAAGATTAATATGATGGAAGATAGACCTGGGGGCCATAGGTTTCACTAGTGGCTTCTCTCAAGAGCATAAGTATTTACGGTGGGTGAACAAATTACTGTTGAGCAATTGACAGAATTGAGCATAGTTATGAGAATATCTAGGTATGATCATGTATATAGGCATCACGTCCGAGACAAGTAGACTGACTCTTGCCTGCATCTACTACTATTACTCCACACCTCGACCGCTATCCAGCATGCATCTAGAGTATTAAGTTCAAGAGAACAGAGTAACGCTTTAAGCAAGATTACATGATGTAGAGGGATAAACTTATGCAATATGATGTAAAACTCATCTTGTTATCCTCGATGGCAACAATACAAGACGTGCCTTGCTGCCCCTACTGTCACTAGGAAAGGACATCGCAAGATTGAACCCAAAGCTAAGCACTTCTCCCATTGCAAGAAAGATCAATCAAGTAGGCCAAACCAAACTGATAATTCGAAGAGACTTGCAAAGATAACCAATCATACATAAAAGAATTCAGAGAAGATTCAAATATTGTTCATAGATAAACTTGATCATAAACCCACGGTTAATCGGTCTCAACAAACACACCGCCAAAGAAGATTACATCGAATAGATCTCCATAAGAGAGGGGGAGAACTTTGTATTGAGATCCAAAAAGAGAGAAGAAGCCATCTATCTAATAACTATGGACCCGTAGGTCTGAAGTAAACTACTCACACTTCATCGGAGAGGCTATGGTGTTGATGTAGAAGCCCTCCGTGATCGATGCCCCCTCTGGCGGAGCTCCAGAAAAGGCCCCAAGATGGGATCTCGTGGATATAGAAAGTTACGGCGGTGGAATTAGGGTTTTGGCTCCGTATATGGTAGTTTGGGGGTACGTACGTATATATAGGAGGAAGGAGTACGTCGGTGGAGCAACAGGGGGCCCACAAGGGTGGAGGGCGCGCCTGGGGGGTAGGGGCACGCCCCTACCTCGTGCCTTCCTCGTTGATTGCTTGACGTAGGGTCCAAGTCCTCTGGATCATGTTCATTCGGAAAATCACGTTCCGAAGGTTTCATTCCGTTTGGACTCCGTTTGATATTCTTTTTCTGCGAAACCCTAAAATAGGCAAAAAAAACAGTAATTTTGGGCTGGGCCTCCAGTTAATAGGTTAGTCCCAAAAATAATATAAAAGTGTATAATAAAGCCCAATAATGTCCAAAATAGAATAAAATATAGCATGGAACAATCAAAAATTATAGATACGTTGGAGACGTATCAAGCATCCCCAAGCTTAATTCCTGCTCGTCCTCAAGTAGGTAAATGATAAAAACAGAATTTTTGATGTGGAATGCTACTTGGAATAATTTCAATGTAATTCTTATTAATTGTGGTATGAATATTCAGATCCGAAAGATTCAAGACAAAAGTTCAATATTGACATAGAAATAATAATACTTCAAGCATACTAACTAAGCAATTATGTATCTTCAAAATAACATGGCCAAGGAAAGTTATCCCTACAAAATCATATAGTCTGGCTATGCTCTATCTTCACCACACAAAGTATTTAACTCATGCACAACCCCGATGACAAACCAAGCAATTGTTTCATACTTTTGGTGTTCTCAAACTTTTTCAATCTTGACGCAATACATGAGCGTGAGCCATGGACATAGCACTTTAGGTGGAATAGAATGGTGGTTATGGAGGAGACAAAAAAGGGGGAAGATAGTCTCACATCAACTAGGCGTATCAATGGGCTATGGAGATGCCCATCAATAGATATCAATGTGAGTGAGTAGGGATTGCCATGCAATGGATGCACTAGAGCTATAAGTATATGAAAGCTCAACAAAAGGAACTAAGTGGGTGTGCATCCAACTCGCTTGCTCACGAAGACCTAGGGAATTTTGAGGAAGCCCATCATTGGAATATACAAGCCAAGTTCTATAATGAAAATTCCCACTAGTATATGAAAGTGATAACATAGGAGACTCTCTATTATGAAGATCATGGTGCTACTTTGAAGCACAAGTGTGGTAAAACGATAGTAGAATTGTCCCTTCTCTCTTTTTCTCTCATTTTTTTATTTGGGCTTCTTTGGCCTCTTTTTTTTTATTTTTCGTCCGGAGTCTCATCCCGACTTGTGGGGGAATCATAGTCTCCATCATCATTTCCTTACTTGGGACAATGCTCTAAAAATGATGATCATCACATTTTTATTTACTTACAACTCAACAATTACAACTCAATACTTAGAACAAATTATGACTCTATGTGAATGCCTCCGGCGGGTACCGGGTTATGCAATGTATCAAGAGTGACATGTATGAAAGAATTATGAACGGTGGCTTTGCCACAAATACAATGTCAACTACATGATCATGCAAAGCAATATGACAATGATGGAGCGTGTCATAGTAAACAGAACGTTGGAAAGTTGCATGGCAATATATCTCGGAATGGCTATGGAAATGCCATGATAGGTAGGTATGGTAGCTGTTTTGAGGAAGGTATATGGTGGGTGTATGATACCGGCGAAAGGTGCGCGGTATTAGAGAGGCTAGCAATGGTGGAAGGAAGAAAAGTGTGTATGATCCATGGACTCAACCTTTGTCATAAAGAACTCATATACTTATTGCAAAAGTCTATAAGTTATCAAAGCAAAGTATTACGCGCATGCTCCTAGGGGGATAGATTGGTAGGAAAAGACCATCGCTCGTCCCCGACCGCCACTCATAAGGAAGACAATCAATAAATAAATCATCCTCCGACTTCATCACATAACGGTTCACCATACGTGCATGCTACGGGAATCACAAACTTTAACACAAGTATTTCTCAAATTCACAACTACTCGACTAGCATGACTCTAATATCACCATCTCCATATCTCAAAACAATTATCAAGTATCAAACTTCTCATAGTATTCAACACACTCATAAGAAAAAAATTATTAATCTTGAATGCCTAACATAATTAAAGCAAATTACCATGCTGTTTTGTAGGACTCTCAAAATAATCTAAGTGAAGCATGAGATAACAATAGTTTCTATAAAACAAATCCACTGACGTGCTCTAAAGGATATAAGTGAAGCACTAGAGCAAAAACTATATAACTCAAAAGATATAAGTGAAGCACATAGAGTATTCTAAAAATTTCCAAATCATGTGTGTCTCTCTAAAAAGGTGTGTACAGCAAGGATGATTGTGGCAAACTAACAAATAAAGACTCAAATAATACAAGACACTCCAAGAAAAACACATATCATGTGGTAAATAAAAATATAGCTCCAAGTAAAGTTGCCGATGGAAGTAGACGAAAGAGGGGATGCCTTCCGGGGGCATCCCCAAGCTTTGGCTTTTAGGTGTCCTTAGATTATCTTGGGGTGCCATGGGCATCCCCAAGCTTAGGCTATTTCCACTCCTTGTTCCATAATCCATCAAATCTTTTACCCAAAACTTTAAAACTTCACAACACAAAACTTAAAGTAGAAAATCTCGTGAGCTCCGTTAGCGAAAGAAAACAAAACACCACTTCAAGGTACTGTAATGAACTCATTATTTATTTATATTGGTGTTAAACCTACTGTATTCCAACTTCTCTATGGTTTATAAACTATTTTACTAGCCATAGATTCATCAAAATAAGCAAACAACACACGAAAAACAGAATCTGTCAAAAACAGAACAGTCTGTAGTAATCTGTAGCTAATGCAAGATCTGGAACTCCGAAAATTCTAAAATAAATTGCTGGACGTGAGGAATTTATCTATTAATCATCTGCAAAAATAAATAACTAAATAGCACTTTCCAAATAAAATTGCAGCAATTCTCGTGAGCGCTAAAGTTTCTGCTTTTTTACAGCAAGATTAAAAAGACTTTCCCCAAGTCTTCCCAACGGTTCTACTTGGCACAAACACTAATTAAATACAACCAAAACAGAGGCTAGATAAATTATTTATTACTAAACAGGAGCAAAAAGCAAGGAATAAAAATAAAATTGGTTTGCCTCCCAACAAGCGCTATCGTTTAACGCCCCTAGCTAGGCATAAAAGCAAGGATAGATCTAGGTATTGCCATCTTTGGTAGGCAATCCATAAGTGGCTCCCATAATAGATTCATAAGGTAATTTAATTTTCTTTCTAGGGAAGTGTTCCATGCCTTTCCTTAATGGAAATTGGAATCTAATATTCCATTCCTTCATATCAATAATTGCACCAATCATTCTAAGGAAAGGTCTACCAAGAATAATAGGACAAGAAGGATTGTAATCTATGTCAAGAACAATAAAATCCACGGGCACATAATTCCTATTTGCAACAATAATAACATCATTAATTCTTTCCATAGGTTTCTTAATAGTGGAATACGCAAGGTGCAAGTTTAAAGAGCAATCATCAAAATCACGGAAACCTAACAAATCGCACAAAGTCTTTGGAATCGTGGAAACACTAGCACCCAAATGACACAAAGCATATCATTCATGATCTTTAATCTTAATTTTAATAGTAGGTTCCCACTCATCATAAAGTTTTCTAGGGATAGAAACTTCCAACTCAAGTTTTTCTTCATAAGATTGCATCAAAGCATCAACGATATGTTTAGTAAAAGCTTTATTTTGACTATAAGCATGAGGAGAATTTAGCACGGATTGCAACAAGGAAATACAATCTATAAAAGAGCAGTATCATAATTAAATTCCTTGAAATCCAAAATAGAGGGTTCATTAATATTTAAAGTTTTGACTTCTTCAATCTCACTTTTAACCATTTTAGCATCAAGATCTAAAGACTCTGAATTCTTGGAACGTCGTCTAGGTAAAGGTGGACCATATTCAGTCCCATCATTATCAAGATTCATATTGCAAAACAAAGATTTAATAGGGGACACATCAATAACTTTTAGATCTTCATCTTTATTATCATGGAAACTAGAAGAACGCGCTTTTATAAAGCAATCTTTCTTAGCACGCATCCTAGCGGTTCTTTATTTGCACTCATCAATGGAAATTCTCATAGCTTTGAGAGACTCATTGATATCATGCTTAGGTGGAATAGATCTAAGTTTCAAAGAATCAACATCAAGAGAAATTCTATCAGCGTTCCTAGCCAACTCATCAATCTTAAGCAATTTTTCTTCAATCAAAGCATTGAAATTCTTTTGCGAAGTAATAAATTCTTTAATATTAGATTCAAAATCAGAGGGCATCTTATTATAATTTCCATAATAATTGTTGTAGTAATTACCATAATTATTAGAGGAATTAGTAGGATACGGCCTAGGATTAAAGTTTCCTCTATACGCGTTGTTACCAAAATTATTCCTACCAACAAAATTCACATCCATAAATTCATTATTATTCTCAATCAAAGTAGACAAAGGCATATCATTAGGATCATAAGAAACACTTTTATTAGCAAATAATTTCATAAGTTCATCCATCTTTCCACTCAAAACATTAATTTCTTCTATCGCATGCACTTTTTTATTAGTAGATCTTTCAGTGTGCCATTGAGAATAATTAACCATAATATTATCTAGGAGTTTAGTAGCTTCTCCTAAAGTGATTTTCATAAAAGTGCCTCCCGCGGCCGAATCTAAAAGGTGTCTAGAAGCAAAATTCAATCCGGCGTAAAAATTTTGTATAATCATTCACAAATTCAAACCATGTGTAGGGCAATTACGTATCATTAATTTCATCCTCTCCCAAGCTTGTGCAACATGTTCATGATCAAGTTGCTTAAAATTCATAATATCATTTCTAAGAGAGATGATCTTAGTGGGAGGAAAATACTTAGAGATAAAAGCATCTTTACACTTATTCCATGAATCAATACTATTTTTAGGCAAAGACAAAAACCAAGCTTTAGCACGATCTCTAAGCGAAAAAGGAAATAGCTTCAATTTAACAATATCATTATCCACATCTTTCTTCTTTTGCATATCACATAAATCAACGAAGCTATTCAAATGGGTAGCGGCATCTTCACTAGGAAGGCCGGCGAATTGATCTTTCATGACAAGATTCAACAAAGCAGCATTGATTTCAAAAGATTCAGTATTGGTAAGAGGAGCAATTGGAGTGCTAAGGAAATCATTGTTGTTGGTATTGGTGAAGTCACACAATTTAGTATTATCTTGAGCCATCGTGACAAGCAAGCTATCCAACACACAAGCAAACAAGAAAAGGGCAAAAAGAGGCAAATAGAGAAAGAGAGGGAGGACGGAGAGAGAGAGGGCGAATAAAACGGCAAGGGTGAAGTGGGGGAGAGGAAAACGAGAGGCAAATGGCAAATAATGTAATGCGGGAGATAAGGGTTTGTGATGGGTACTTGGTATGTCTTGACTTGCAATGGCGCCACAAGTGACTCGTTGTCGGGAGCCAAATCTTGACTTGTCTTGCACGAACCTCCCCAGCAACGATGCCAAAAATCCTTCTTACTACATCTTAGCACTTGCGTTGGTTTTCCCTTGAAGAGGAAAGGGTGATGCAGTAAAGTAGCGTAAGTATTTCCCTCAGTTTTTGAGAACCAAGGTATCAATCCAGTAGGAGGCCGCGTACAAGTCCCTCGCACCTACACAAACAAATAAATCCTCGCAACCGACGTGATAAGGGGTTGTCAATCCCTACACGGTCACTTACAAGAGTGAGATCTAATAGATATGATAAGATAATATTTTTGGTATTTTTATGATAAAGAGAAATAAAAGATGCAAAGTAAAATAAATGGAAAAGGAAATAACTAAGTATTGAATGATTAATATGATGGAAGATAGACCCGAGGGCCATAGGTTTCACTAGTGGCTTCTCTCAAGACCATAAGTATTTACGATGGGTGAACAAATTACTGTTGAGCAATTGACAGAATTGAGCATAGTTATGAGAATATATAGGTATGATCATGTATATAGGCATCACGTCCGAGACAAGTAGACCGACTCCTGCCTGTATCTACTACTATTACTCCACACATCGACCGCTATCCAGCATGCATCTAGAGTATTAAGTTCAAGAGAACAGAGTAACGCTTTAAGCAAGATGACATGATGTAGAGGGATAAGCTCATGCAATATGATGTAAACCCCATCTTGTTATCCTCGATGGCAACAATACAATATGTGCCTTGCTGCCCCTATTGTCATTGGGAAAGGACACCGCAAGATTGAACCCAAAGCTAAGCATTTCTCCCATTGCAAGAAAGATCAATCTAGTAGGCCAAAGCAAACTGATAATTCGAAGAGACTTGCAAAGATAACCAATCATACATAAAAGAATTCAGAGAAGATTCAAATATTGTTCATAGATAAACTTGATCATAAACCCACAATTCATCGGTCTCAACAAACACACCACAAAAGAAGATTACATCGAATAGATATCCACAAGAGAGGAGGAGAACTTTGTATTGAGATCCAAAAGGAGAGAAGAAGCCATCTAGCTAATAACTATGAACCCATAGGTCTGAAGTAAACTACTCACACTTCATCGGAGAGGCTATGGTGTTGATGTAGAAGACCTCCGTGATCGATGCCCCCTCCGGCGGAGATCCAGAAAAGGCCCCAAGATGGGATCTCGTGGATACAAAAAGTTACGGCGGTGGAATTAGGGTTTTGGCTCCATATCTGGTAGTATGGGGGTACGTAGGTATATATAGGAGGAAGGAGTACGTCGGTGGAGCAACAGGGGGGCCACAAGGGTGGAGGGCGCGCCTTGGGGAGGGGTAGGCGCGCCCCCTACCTCGTCCTTTCCTCGTTGATTGCTTGACGTAGGGTCCAAGTCCTCTGGATCATGTTCGTTCTGAAAATCACGTTCCCGAAGGTTTCATTCCGTTTGGACTCCGTTTGATATTCTTTTTCTGCGAAACCCTAAAATAGGCAAAAAAACAGCAATTCTGGGTTGGGCCTCCAGTTAATAGGTTAGTCCCAAAAATAATATAAAAGTGTATAATAAAGCCCAATAATGTCCAAAACAGAATATAATATAGCATGGAACAATAAAAAATTATAGATACGTTGGAGACGTATCAATGGTTACTCCGGCTTCTCTCAAATACATGTGTCAGCTGATGATCAAACAAAGACCACTTTTACTTGCCCTTTCGGTACTTTTGCTGATAGACGTATGCCTTTTGGTTTATGTAATGCACCTGCTACCTTTCAAAGATGCATGATGGCTATGTTTTCTGACTTCTGTGAAAAGATATGTGAGGTTTTCATGGACGATTTCTCCATTTATGGATCCTCTTTTGATGATTGCTTGAGCAACCTTGATCGAGTTTTGCAGAGATGTGAAGAAACTAATCTTGTTCTGAATTGGGAGAAATGCCACTTTATGGTTAATGAAGGTATTGTCTTGGGGCATAAAATTTCTGAAAGAGGCATTGAAGTTGATAAGGCTAAAGTTGATGCTATTGAAAAGATGCCATGTCCCAAGGACAATTAAGGTATAAGAAGCTTCCTTGGTCACGCCGGTTTTTATAGGAGGTTCATTAAGGACTTCTCAAAAATTTCTTGGCCTCTAACTAATCTATTACAAAAAGATATTCCTTTTGTCTTTGATGATGATTGTGTAGAAGCATTTGAAATACTTAAGAAAGCATTGATTTCTGCACCTATTGTTCAGCCACCTGATTGGAATTTACCCTTTGAAATTATGTGCGATGCTAGTGATTATGCTGTAGGTGCTGTTCTAGGACAAAGAGTTGATAAGAAATTAAATGTTATTCAATATGCTAGTAAAACTCTAGACAATGCCCAGAGAAATTATGCTACTACTGAAAAAGAATTTTTAGCAGTTGTTTTTGCTTGTGATAAGTTCATACCTTATATTGTTGATTCTAAAGTAACTATTCACACTGATCATGCTGCTATTAAATACCTTATGGAAAATAAAGATGCTAAACCTAGACTTATTAGATGGGTTCTCCTACTACAAGAATTTGATTTGCATATCATTGATAGAAAGGGAGCTGAGAACCCCGTTGCAGACAACTTGTCTAGGTTAGAAAATGTTCTTGATAACCCACTACCTATTGATGATAGCTTTCCTGATGAACAATTAAATGTCATAAATGCTTCTCGAATTGCTCCATGGTATGCTGATTATGCTAATTATATTGTTGCTAAATTTATACCACCTAGTTTCACATACCAGCAAAAGAAAAGGTTCTTCTATGATTTGAGACATTACTTTTGGGATGACCCACATCTTTATAAAGAAGGAGTAGATGGTATTATTAGATGTTGTGTACCTGAGCATGAACAGGAACAGATCCTACGCAAGTGTCACTCCGAGGCTTATGGAGGACACCATGCTGGAGATAGAACTGCACATAAAGTATTGCAATCCGGTTTTTATTGGCCTACTCTCTTCAAGGATGCCCGTAAGTTTGTCTTGTCTTGTGATGAATGTCAAAGAATTGGTAATATTAGTAGACGTCAAGAAATGCCTATGAATTATTCACTTGTTATTGAACCATTTGATGTTTGGGGCTTTGATTATATGGGACCTTTTCCTTCCTCTAATGGGTATACACATATTTTAGTCGCTGTTGATTACGTTAATAAGTGGGTAGAAGCTATTCCAACTAGTAGTGCTGGTCATAACACCTCTATTAAGATGCTTAAAGAAGTTATTTTCCCAAGGTTTGGAGTCCCTAGATATTTAATGACTAATGGTGGTTCACATTTTATTCATGGTGCCTTTCGTAAAATGCTTGCTAAGTATGACGTTAATCATAGAATTGCATCTCCTTATCACCCACAGTGTAGTGGTCAAGTAGAGTTGAGTAACAGAGAGCTCAAATTAATTTTGCAAAAGACTGTTAATAGATCTAGAAATAATTGGTCCAAGAAACTTGATGATGCATTATGGGCCTATAGAACTGCATACAAAAATCCTATGGGTATGTCTCCGTATAAAATGGTTTATGGTAAAGCATGTCACTTACCTCTTGAATTAGAACATAAGGCATATTGGGCCATTAAAGAGCTCAATTATGATTTCAAACTTGCCGGTGAGAAGAGGTTATTTGACATTAGCTCACTTGATGAATGGAGAACCCAGGCTTATGAAAATGCCAAGCTATTTAAAGAAAAAGTTAAAAGATGGCATGACAAAAGGATACAAAAGCATGAGTTTAATGTAGGTGATTATGTATTGTTATACAACTCTCATTTAAGATTTTTTGCAGGAAAACTTCTCTCTAAATGGGAAGGTCCTTACGTTATCGAGGAGGTCTATCATTCCGGTGCCATAAAAATCAACAACTTCGAAGGCACAAATCCGAAGGTGGTGAACGGTCAAAGAATTAAACATTATATCTCAGGTAATCCTACAAATGTTGAAACTAATATTTTCAAAACCATAACCCCAGAGGAATACATAAGGGACACTTTCCAGAATGTTTCAGACCCCGAAAAGGAATAGGTATGTGGTACGGTAAGTAAACCGACTCCAAAACAATTCTAATGGCATTTTTTCTCCGTTTTGGAATATTTAGAAAAATAGGAAAATAAGAAGCAGTCCGGGAAGGACACGAGGCTTCCACGAGGGTGGGAGGCGTGCCCTACCCCCTGGGCGCACCCCCTGCCTCGTGGGCACCTCGTGCGCTTTCCGGACTCCGTTTTCTTGCACGATACTTATTTCGGTCGGTAAAAATTCATTATATAATCTCCCGAAGGTTTTGACCACCGTATGATGTCTACTACACAACATTCTTCTTGTAGACGTTGTTGGGCCTCCAAGTGCAGAGGTTTGTAGGACAGTAGCAAATTTCCCTCAAGTGGATGACCTAA
Source organism: Triticum urartu (assembly GCF_056163025.1). Taxonomy (NCBI): domain Eukaryota; kingdom Viridiplantae; phylum Streptophyta; class Magnoliopsida; order Poales; family Poaceae; genus Triticum; species Triticum urartu. The sequence continues at coordinate 705,631,285 of NC_141874.1, forward strand.
GGTTTATCAATCCATAGGAGGCGTAGGATGAAGATGGTCTCTCTCAAGCAACCCTGCAACCAAATAACAAAGAGTCTCTTGTGTCCCCAACACACCCAATACAATGGTAAATTGTATAGGTGCACTAGTTCGGCGAAGAGATGGTGATACAAGTGGTATATGGATAGTAGATAAAGGTTTTTGTAATCTGAAAATATAAAGACAACAAGGTAACTAATGATAAAAGTGAGCGTAAACGGTATTGCAATGATGGTAAACAAGGCCTAGGGTTCATACTTTCACTAGTGCAAGTCCTCTCAACAATACTAACATAATTGGATCATAAAACTATCCCTCAACATGCAACAAAGAGTGACTCCAAAGTCACTAATAGTGGAGAACGAATGAAGAGATTATGGTAGGGTACGAAACCACCTCAAAGTTATTCTTTCCAATCAATCCGTTGGGCTATTCCTATAGGTGTCACAAACAGCCCTAGAGTTCGTACTAGAATAACACCTTAAGACACAAATCAACCAAAACCCTAATGTCACCTAGATACTCCAATGTCACCTCAAGTATCTGTGGGTATGATTATACGATATGCATCACACAATCTCAGATTCATCTATTCAACCAAAACAAAGGACCTCAAAGAGTACCCCAAAGTTCTACCGGAGAATCACGACGAAAATGTGTGCCAACCCCTATGCATAGGTTCATGGGAGAAACCCGCAAGTTGGTCACCAAAACATACATCAAGTGAATCACGTGATATCCCATTGTCACCACAAATATCCACGGCAAGACATACATCAAGTGTTCTCAAATCTTTAAAGACTCGATCCGATAAGATTACTTCAAAGGGGAAACTCGATTCATTACAAGAGAGTAGAGGGGGAAGAAACATCATAGGATCCAAATATAATAGCAAAGCTCACGATACATCAAGATCGTATCACCTCAAGAACACGAGAGAGAGAGAGATCAAACACATAGCTACTGGTACATACCCTCAGACCCGAGGGAGAACTACTCCCTCCTCATCATGGAGAGCACCGGGATGATGAAGATGGCCACCGGAGAAGGATTGCCCCCTCCAGCAGGGTGCCGGAACGGGTCTAGATTGGTTTTTGGTGGCTACGGAGGCTTCTGGCGGCGGAACTCCCAATCTATGTTGCGTTCTGGAAGTTTTAGGTCACGTGGGTATATATGGGTGCAGGGAGGACGTCGGAGGAGCCACATGGGTCCCACGAGACAGGGGGGCGCGCCCCCCACCCTCGTGAGCACCTCGTGTCTCCCCTGAAGTGGGGTCCAAGTTCATCAGGTGTGTTTCCTTCCAAAAATAACTTCTCCAGTTGATTTCGTTCCGTTTGGACTCCGTCTGATATTCCTTTTCTTCGAAACACTGAAATAGGCATAAAACAGCAAATCTGGGCTGGGCCTCCGGTTAATAGGTTAGTCCCAAAAGTAATATAGAAGTGGATAATAAAGCCCAATATTGCCCAAAACAGTAGATAATATAGCATGGAGCAATCAAAAATTATAGATACGTTGGAGACGTATCAAGCATCCCCAAGCTTAATTCCTGCTCGTCCTTGAGTAGGTAAATGATAAAAAAGAATTTTTGATGTGGAGTGCTAGTTGGCATAATTTCAATGTAATTCTTCTTACTTGTGATATGAATATTCAAATCCATAAGATCCAAGACAAAAGTTCATATTGACGTAAAAATAATAATACTTAAAGAATACCAACTAAGCAATTATGTCTTCTCAAAATAACATGGCTAAAGAAAGCTATCCCTACAAAATCATATAGTCTGGCTATGCTCTATCTTCACCACACAAAATATTTAAATCATGCACAACCCCGATGACAAGACAAGCAATTGTTTCATACTTTTGATGTTCTCAAACTTTTTCAATCTTCACGCAATACATGAGCGTGAGCCATGGATATAGCACTATAGGTGGAATAGAGTGGTGGTTGTGGAGAAGACAAAAAGGGAGAAGATAGTCTCACATCAACTAGGCGTATCAACGGGCTATGGAGATGCCCATCAATAGATATCAATGTGAGTGAGTAGGGATTGCCATGCAATGGATGCACTAGAGCTATAAGTATATGAAAGCTCAACAAAAGAAACTAGTGGGTGTGCATCCAACTCTCTTGCTCACGAAGACCTAGGGCATTTTGAGGAAGCCCATCATTGGAATATACAAGCCAAGTTCTATAATGAAAGATTCCCACTAGTATATGAAAGTGACAACATAGGAGACTCTCTATATGAAGAACATGGTGCTACTTTGAAGCACAAGTGTGGAAAAAGGATAGTAGCATTGTCCCTTTTTTTTATTTGGCCTTTCTTATTTTTTTATTTGGCCTCCCCCCTTTTTTATTTGGCCTTTCTTTTTTTATTTGGCATTTCTCTTTTTTTTGGGACAATGCTCTATTGAATGATGATCATCACACTTCTATTTATTTACAACTCACTGACTACAACTCGATATTAGAACAAAGTATGACTCTATATGGATGCCTCCGGCGGTGTACCGGGATATGCAATGAATCCAGAGTGACAAGTATGAAAGAATTATGAACGGTGGCTTTGCTACAAATACTATGTCAACTACATGATCATGCTAGCAATATGACAATGATGAATGTGTCATGATGAACTAGATGGTGGAAAGTTGCATGGCAATATATCTCGGAATGGCTATGGAAATGCCATAATAGGTAGGTATGGTGGTTGTTTTGAGGAAGGTATATGGTGGGTTTATGGTACCGGCGAAAGTTGCGCGGTACTAGAGAGGCTAGCAAAGGTGGAAGGGTGAGAGTGCGTATAATCCATGGACTCAACATTAGTCATAAAGAACTCATATACTTATTGCAAAAATCTAGAAGTTATCAAAGCAAAGTATTACGCGCATGCTCCTAGGGGGATAGATTGGTAGGAAAAGACCATCGCTCGTCCCCGACCGCCACTCATAAGGAAGACAATCAATAAATAAATCATGCTCCGACTTCATCACATAACGGTTCACCATACGTGCATGCTACGGGAATCACAAACTTCAACACAAGTATTTCTCAAATTCACAACTACTAAACTAGCATGACTCTAATATTACCATCCTCATATCTCAAAACAATCATCAAGTATCAAACTTCTCTTAGTATTTAACACACTCATAAGAGAATTTTATTATTCTTGAATACCTAGCATATTAGGATTTTAAGCAAATTACAATGCTATTTAAGACTCTCAAAATAATCTAAGTGAAGCATGAGAGTTCATATATTTATTCAAAAATAAAACTACGACCATGCTCTAAAAGATATAAATGAAGCACTAGAGAAAACGACAAACTACTCCGAAAGATATAAGTAAAGATCAATGAGTAGTCGAATAATTATGCAACTATGTGAAGACTCTCTAACATTTAATAATTTCAGATCTTGGTATTCTGTTCAAACAGCAAGCAAAGCAAAATAAAATGACATCTAAGAATAGAAAACATCATGTGAGGAAGCAAAAACTTAGGATCAACCGAAACTAACTGATAGTTGTTGAAGAAGAAAGGTGGGATGCCAACCGGGGCATCCCCAAGCTTAGATGCTTGAGACTTCTTGAAATATTATCTTGGGGTGCCTTGGGCATCCCCAAGCTTGAGCTTTTGTGTCTCCTTAATTCCTCTCATATCACGGTCTCCCTAAATCTCAAAAGCTTCATCCACACAAAACTCAACAAGGACTCGTGAGATAAGTTAGTATAAACCATTGCAAAAATATTATCATAATCTACTGTAGCAAATCACTAAAATTATTATTCAACATTGCATACTAAATGCCTCTGCATATTTAATAGTCCTATCCTCAAATAGAATCATTAAAGAAGCAAACATATACAAACAATGCAAACATAACAGCAATCTGCCTAAACAGGACAGTCTGTAAAGAATGCAGCAACATCCATACTTCCCTAGCTCCAAAAATTATGAAATAAAATTCCCACTGTAGTAAATTTATCAGAGCTTAATATGCAAAAGGTTTAAACATTTTATCACATTCTGACTTTTCTAGGGAATTATTGCAACAGTGGTAAACATTTTTTTTCAAACAGCAACATGTGGACTTCTAAAATAGGCATAGTAAAGGCTATCAATGCCACTTTTATTGAAATAAAAGATGCAAAACATTGTTCTAAATAACAGCAAGAAAATCCTAACAAAATAAATTGACGCTCCAAGCAAAACACGTATCATGTGGTGAATAAAAATATAGCTCCAAGTAAAGTTACCGATGGACGAAGACGAAAGAGGGGATGTCTTCCGGGGCATCCCCAAGCTTAGGCTCTTGGCTATCCTTGAATATTACCTTGGGGTGCCTTGGGAATCCCCAAGCTTAGGCTCTTGCCACTCCTTATTCCATAGTCCATCGAATCCTTACCCAAAACTTGAAAACTTCACAACACAAAACTTAAAGTAGAAAACTCGTAAGCTCCGTTAGTATAAGAAAATAAATCACCACTTCAAGGTACTGTAATGAACTCATTCTTTATTTATATTGGTGTTAAACCTACTTTATTCCAACTTCTCTATGGTTTATAAACTATTTACTAGCCATAGATTCATCAAAATAAGTAAACAACACATGAAAAACAGAATCTGTCAAAAACAGAACAGTCTCAAGTGAGGAATAATCCAATTGAAAACTAAAATCATGATGACAAGTTTCATGGATATAATTATTCTTTATAGCATACAAGTCATCACAATAATCATCATAGATAGGAGGCATGCTTTCATCATAATAAATTTGCTCATCAAAGCTTGGGGGACAAAAAATATCATCTTCATCAAACATAGCTTCCCCAAGCTTGTGGCTTTGCATATCATTAGCATCATGGATATTCAAGGAATTCATACTAACAACATTGCAATCATGCTCATCATTCAAATATTTAGTGCCAAACATTCTATGTAATTCTTCTTCTAGCATTTGAGCACAGTTTTCCTTTCCATCATACTTACGAAAGATATTAAAAAGGTGAAGCGTATGAGACAAATTCAATTCCATTTTTTTGTAGTTTTATTTTATAAAATAAACTAGTGATAAAACAAGAAACTAAAAGACTTGATTGCAAGATCTAAAGATATACCTTCAAGCTCTAACCTCCCCGGCAACGGCGCCAGAAAATAGCTTGATGTCTACTACACAACCTTCTTCTTGTAGACGTTGTTGGGCCTCCAAGTGCATAGGTTTGTAGGACAGTAGCAAATTTCCCTCAAGTGGATGACCTAAGGTTTATCAATCCGTAGGAGGCGTAGGATGAAGATGGTCTCTCTCAAGCAACCCTGCAACCAAATAACAAAGAGTCTCTTGTGTCCCCAACACACCCAATACAATGGTAAATTGTATTGGTGCACTAGTTCGGCGAAGAGATGGTGATACAAGTGGTATATGGATAGTAGATAAAGGTTTTTGTAATCTGAAAATATAAAAACAGCAAGGTAACTAATGATAAAAGTGAGCGTAAACGGTATTGCAATGATGGTAAACAAAGGCCTAGGGTTCATACTTTCACTAGTGCAAGTCCTCTCAACAATACTAACATAATTGGATCATAAAACTATCCCTCAACATGCAACAAAGAGTCACTCCAAAGTCACTAATAGCGGAGAACGAACGAAGAGATTATGGTAGGGTACAAAACCACCTCAAAGTTATTCTTTCCAATCAATCCGTTGGGCTATTCCTATAGGTGTCACAAACAGCCCTAGAGTTCGTACTAGAATAACACCTTAAGACACAAATCAACCAAAACCCTAATGTCACCTAGATACTCCAATGTCACCTCAAGTATCCGTGGGTATGATTATACGATATGCATCACACAATCTCAGATTCATCTATTCAACCAACACAAAGGACCTCAAAGAGTGCCCAAAGTTCTACCGGAGAATCACGACGAAAACGTGTGCCAACCCCTATGCGTAGGTTCATGGGCGGAACCCGCAAGTTGGTCACCAAAACATACATCAAGTGAATCACGTGATGTCCCATTGTCACCACAGATATCCACGGCAAGACATACATCAAGTGTTCTCAAATCTTTAAAGACTCAATCCGATAAGATTACTTCAAAGGGGAAACTCGATTCATTACAAGAGTGTAGAGGGGGGAAGAAACATCATAGGATCCAAATATAATAGCAAAGCTCACGATACATCAAGATCGTATCACCTGAAGAACATGAGAGAGAGAGAGAGAGATCAAACACATAGCTACTGGTACATACCCTCAGCCCCGAGGGAGAACTACTCCCTCCTCGTCATGGAGAGCAACGGGATAATGAAGATGGCCACCGGAGAAGGATTGCCCCCTCCAGCAGGGTGCCGGAACGGGTCTAGATTGGTTTTTGGTGGCTATGGAGGCTTCTGGCGGCGGAACTCCCGATCTATGTTGCGTTCCGGAAGTTTTAGGTCACGTGGGTATATATGGGTGCAGGGAGGACATCGGAGGAGCCACGAGGGTCCCACGAGACAGGGGGCGCGCCCTAGGAGCACCTCGTGTCTCCCCTGAAGTGGGGTCCAAGTTCATCGGGTGTGTTTCCTTCCAAAAATAACTTCTCTAGTTGATTTCATTCCGTTTCGACTCCGTCTGATATTCCTTTTCTTCGAAACACTAAAATAGGCATAAAACAGCAAATCTGGGCTGGGCCTCCGGTTAATAGGTTAGTCCCAAAAGTAATATAAAAGTGGATAATAAAGCCCAATATTGCCCAAAAAAGTATATAATATAGCATGGAGCAATCAAAAATTATAGATACGTTGGAGACGTATCACCGTATCACGCAAATATCTCTTGTCTTTGTTTCGAGCTGTTTTTCTAACAGATCTAGGTCGACATGTCGTCTTCAAGTGCCCCCAAGGACAAGTTCTTCAATAAGGTCATCAACCCCTACCTCGCGGAGGTGCTGCAACACCCTCAAACCATTGAGATGCGTGAGGGGTTGTTGCACATCCGCGATGTTGAGGGACCAAGGAGGACCGGAAGCATGGAGGAAAGACTCGAGGCATTGGAGCAACAAGTTTTCAAGTGTCAGGAGATGGTGGAGCATGGACTCGACTCCAATCACATTATGATCACGGAGTTCACCAACAACCATAAGCTGGACGTCAAGGACATTGGGGAGGCCATCTTCAAGCTTCATGAGAAAATCGAGCACCTCCAAGCCCAGATCTATGACCTGCAAAATCAAAACTGTGAGTATGAATATAGATTCAAGAGGATGAGTTTGGCTGCAGATTTGAGGATCTAGGAGACTCGATCATCCTTCTATGATGGTGAGCCTATGCCTTGGAAGAGGGACGACAAGCCTACATCGTCAACAACTCCACCTTCTTCACCAACAAAGAAGAACTGAGTATTTGGTATGGGCACTCCCCTTAGCAACTGCCAAGCTTGGGGGAGTGCCCCGGTATCGTATCACCATCACAACTTTTATCTTTACCGTTTTTCTTAGTTCGATCCTTTTGATAATATCTTGATCTAGTAGAATAAAGCTTTAGTATGATCTAGTTGTGAGTTTTGCTTTATGATCCCTCTATGTAATCGAGTCCGTGAGCTATATAATAAAGATTAGTGTTAAGTCAATGGCTTGATTATTTTGCTATGATCTTGAGGGAATTAAATAAAATAAAAGAGAAGAAATAAAGAGATCATATGGATCTTATGGAAAGTAATGAGCTCACATATAAAGAGTATGATGAATAAAAGTTGTTGGGAGTTGACAAACATAGTTTTGGTCATCGTTGCAATGAATAGGAAGTAATAAAGAAAGAGAGGTTCACATATAAATATACTATCTTGGACATCTTTTATGATTGTAAGCACTCATTAAAGTATGGCATGCTAAGATTTGACGTTGGACAAGGAAGACAACGTAATGGGTTATGTTTTCTTACATCTGGAATAAATTATATTGACATGGATCATCCAACATGTTGAGCTTGCCTTTCCCTCTCATGCTAGCCAAATTCTTTGCACCAAGTAGAGATACTACTTGTGCTTCCAAATATCCTTAAACCCAGTTTTGCCATGAGAGTCCACCATATCTACCTATGGATTGAGTAAGATCCTTCAAGTAAGTTGTCATCGATGCAAGCAATAAAAATTGCTCTCTAAATATGTATGAGTTATTAGTGTGGAGAAAATAAGCTTTATACGATCTTGTGATGTGGAAGAAATAAAAGCAACAGACTGCATAATAAAGGTCCATATCACAAGTGACAATATAAAGTGACGTTCTTTCGCATTAAGATTTTGTGCATCCATCCATAAAAGGACATGACAACCTCTGCTTCCCTCTGCGAAGGGCCTATCTTTTACTTTTATCTTCTACCTTACATAAGAGTCATGGTGATCTTCACCTTTCCTTTTTTACATTTTATCCTTTGGCAAGCACAATGTGTTGGAAAGATCCTGATATATATAGCTAATTGGATGTGAGTCTTCATGAACTATTATTATTGACATTACCCTTGAGGTAAAACGTTGGGAGGCAAAACTATAAGCCCCTATTTCTTTGTTCCGATTAAAACTTCACACCCATAAATATTGCGTGAGTGTTAGCAATTGTGAAAGACTAAAAGATGGTTGAGTATGTGGACTTGGTGAAAAGCTCTTATATTGACTCTTTCCTATGTTATGATAAATTGCAATTGTCTCAATGACTGAAATTAGAGCTTGTTGGTTCTCAACGAAGTTTATGATTCATACTTGAAATTGTGATTGAATTGTTACTTTAGCATAATAGATCATATGACAAATATATATATATATTGATGTTCTAATAATGATCATGATGCCCTCATGTCCGTATTTTATTTTTATCGACACCTCTATATCTCAACATGTGGACATATTTTTCGATTTCGGCTTTCGCTTGAGGACAAGCGAGGTCTAAGCTTGGGGGAGTTGATACATACATTTTGCATCATGCTTTTATATCGATATTTATTGCATTATGGGCTGTTATTACACATAATGTCACAATACTTATGCCTATTCTCTCTTATTTTACAAGGTTTACATAAAGAGGGAGAATGCCGGCAACTGGAATTCTGGGCTGGAAAAGGAGCAAATATTATAGACCTATTCTGCACAACTCCAAAAGTTCTGAAACTTCACGGAAGTTATTTCCAGAATATATAAAAAATACTGAGCGCAAGAAGTACCAGAGGGGGGCCACCCACCAGAGCCACGAGGGTGGGGGCGTGCCCTACCCCCCTGGGCATGCCCCCTGCCTCGTGGGCCCCCTGGTGGCCCTCAGGTGCCCATCTTCTGCTATATGGAGTCTTTCGTCGAGGAAAAAATCATAAGCAAGCTTTCGGGATGAAACTCCGCCGCCACGAGGCGGAACCTTGGCGGAACCAATCCAGGGCTCTGGCGGAGCTGTTCTGCCGGGGAAACTTCCCTCCGGGAGGGGGAAATCATCACCATTGTCATCACCAATGATCCTCTCATCGGGAGGGGGTCAATCTCCATCAACATCTTCACCAGCACCATCTCATCTCAAACCCTAGTTCATTGTTTGGCCAGACACGTGTGACTAGGTCGTTATGATCATTGTGTTATATATGATGTTTGAGCAACCCCAGAGATCCATTGTATGGTAAGAAGTGACTACGATACTATCATGGTCTAAGGAACTAAAGCATATGTTAGCTCTTCATGTTATAACGATTGACTTATGACGATAGCATCTCAAAGTATAACAAGCAAGTTGGGCCAATTCAATATGATCATTCTTCCAATGTCATATTCTCAAAGTTGTTTTGAGACTATGTTACACTTAACGATATCTCAAGATCCGGAAAACATGATCACAAACAACACTTGAGCTAGTCTTAGAGGCGAGACTAGGAATCAGGTTTTACCATTTATCACTCCACACATGCATACGAGTTTTCCACTGAATTGCATGTTGCATGATCATAATAGTTATAGCACAAAATATAAATTCTTAATTATAAACATGAAAATATAATAATAATATAATATTGTTGCCTCTAGGGCATATTTCCAATAAAATGGCAATGAAAATTACACACTTCGATAGAAATACAACTTCCTTGACTGCTCCTACAAGTCCAATCAATGCTTTCTCCATCTCATTATTCCTCTTCACGGCTACCTTCTCTATCTTGCACACTTGTTCCTTTTGTGCCTCCTCAAATTTGGACATTGCATCCTCTGCAATCTCATCTCTAGAAACTAGTGTACCAACATCCAATAGACCTCCGTTGATCAATAGGTCATTGTATTCTTCTTCCCAAAACAAAAATTTGCAACCTTTCTACATAACAACAAGCAAAACTTTTAGTTCAACCAAAGAACTACCGCACATAAATGCACTCACATTGTCCATTTCACACTTGAAGAAAATCCATTCGGGATGATCTACCATACTCGAGACCAAAACACCAGCTGCCGCCAACAATCATCACACTTGATGATCACAGAGGCACACCAATGAGCTACTAGGCTAGGGCCAAGACTGGGTGACGAGGATGCGCTGGCAGTCGAATGACGATGCGGGTGGCGAGAGTAGGAAGATATACCGCGGGGTGGCAAGACAAGCTCTGGGGCACTATGCAGTCGGTTTTCGATGAACCTTGACGAAATACGATGACGTCGAGACGTAGGTGCATCTAATCTAGAGACGGCAACGACGGGCATAGATGTGATGAATCTGGTGGCGTGGAGACGGACGATGACCGAATCAAAGTGCATGGAGGAGCGACGACCGCTATGGATCGACTATAGCGGCGCGTGGCGGCGAGCAGAGGCAAGGATGATCACGTCAGAGTGGATTCAGTCGAGCCAGGGAGGTTTTTTTTCTAAGAAGCTGCGTCGGCCAAGTAAATATAAGGGAATGTCGATGCGAGAAGTAAAATGTTTACTCCTATAACAGGGATAAGAGATTGGCTAGGTTCGGTTTAGGCCAATTAATCATATTTTTACTCCTCTTAATGCTTCAGCTACAGATGCTCTTAGGATCTCTGTCAACAGGATCTCCCCCCTCACCCACACACACACACACCACCACCATCTCCTTTTCTGCTGGTTGGTTTTAACCATTCTTATCAATCTAGGGATCATCAACCAATCAAAGAACCTCAATCCTCTAGTAAACCTTTTATTTTTGTTGAGAGCCACCTTTTATTTTATTTGCCCTTAGTTTCACCGATGAGTTCACTTCCACACCAGGTCCCTTGCACAAGACGATGCATTGATGTCCCTCTTTGAAGTTTTCGACATATTGCTACCTCTTGAGCACTGTGTTGGTTTTCCCTTCAAGAGGAAAGGGTGGTGCAGTAAAGCAGTGTAAGTATTTCCCTTAGTTTTTTGAGAACCAAGGTATCAATCCAGTAGGAGACCACGCGCGAGTCACCTCGTACCTACACAAACAAATAAGAACCTCACAACCAACGCGATAAAGGGGTTGTCAATCCCTTCACGGCCACTTGCAAGAGTGAGATCTGATAGAGATGATAATAATAAGATAAGTATTTTTGGTATTTTTATGATATAGATTGAAAGTAAAGATTGCAAAATAAAATAGATTGGAAACTTGTATGATGGAAAATAGACCCCGGGCCATAGGTTTCACTAGTGGCTTCTCTCAAGATAGCATAAGTATTACGGTGGGTGAACAAATTATTGTTGAGCAATTGATAGAAAAGCGAATAATTATGAGAATATCTAGGCATGATCATGTATATAGGCATCACGTCCGTGACAAGTAGACTGACTCCTGCCTGCATCTACTACTATTACTCCACACATCGACCACTATCCAGCATGCATCTAGAGTATTAAGTTCATAAGAACAGAGTAACGCCTTAAGCAAGATGACATGATGTAGAGGGATAAACTCATGCAATATGATATAAACCCCATCTTTTTATCCTCGATGGCAACAATACAATATGTGTCATTTCCCTTTCTGTCACTGGGATCGAGCACCGCAAGATTGAACCCAAAGCTAAGCACTTCTCCCATTGCAAGAAACATCAATCTAGTAGGCCAAACCAAACTGATAATTCGAAGGGACTTGCAAAGATAAACCAATCATACATAAAAGAATTCAGAGAAGATTCAAATATTGTTCATAGATAATCTAGATTATAAACCCACAATTCATCGGATCTCGATAAACACACCGCAACAGAAGATTTTATCAAATAGATCTCCAAGAGAATCGAGGAGAACTTTGTATTGGGATCCAAAGAGAGAGAAGAAGCCATCTAGATACTAGCCATGGACCCGAAGGTCTGAAATAAACTACTCACACATCATCAGAGAGGCCATGGAGTTGATGTAGAGGCCCTCCGTGATCAATGCCCCCTCCGGCGGAGCTCCGGAAAAGGCCCCAAGATGGGATCTCTTGGGTACAGAAGGTTGCGGCGGTGGAAATAGGGTTTCGTGGTGCTCCTGGATGTTTGCGAGGTATATGGATGTATATAGGAGGAAAAAGTAGGTCGGTGGAGCAACGAGGGGCCCATGAGGGTGGAGGGCGCGCCCCCCTGCCTCGTGGCCTCCTCGATTGTTTCTTGACGTCCACTCGAAGTCTCCTGGATCACGTTTGTTCCAAAAATAACGCTCCCGAAGGTTTCATTCCGTTTGGACTCCGTTTGATATTCCTTTTCGGTGAAACACTAAAATAGGCAAAAAAAACAGCAATTTGGGTTGGGCCTCCGGTTAATAGGTTAGTCCCAAAAATAATATAAAAGTGTAAAAATAAGCCCATTAACGTCCAAAATAAATAATATAACAGCATGGAGCAATCAAAAATTATAGATACGTTGGAGACGTATCACATATCTCTCACTTTTGTGTGATAGAAAAAAAGACATAAATTACGAGACCCTGATAAGTACCGAATGTCAGGTATGAGCACATGGCAACTCCAAACGTTTTCAACGGCAATTTTATGTTGGGGAACATAGTAATTTTAAAAATTTCCTACGCACACGCAAGATCATGTGATGTATAGCAATGAGAGGGGAAGAGTGTTGTCCACGTACCCTCCTAGACCATAAGCGGAAGCGTTATGACAACGCGGTTGATGTAGTCGTACATCTTCACGATCGACCGATCCTAGTACCAAAAGTACGGCACCTCCGTGATCTGCACACGTTCGGCTCGGTGACGTCCCACGAACTCTCGATCCAGCTGAGTATCGAGGGAGAGCTTTGTCAGCACAATAGCGTGATGACGGTGAAGATGATGCTACCGTCCCAGGGCTTCACCTAAGCACTACAATGATATGATCGAGGTGGATTATGGTGGAGGGGGGCACTACACACGGCTAAGGGATCAATGATCAACTTATGTGTCTATGAGGTGCCCCCTGACCACGTATATAAAGGATGGAGGGAGGAGGAGGCCGGCCCTCATAGGGCGCACCCAAAGTGTGGAGTCCTACTAGGACTCCCTAGTCCTAGTAGGATTCCACTTCCTTCATGGAATAGGAAAAAGGGAAGGGAGAAGGAGAAGGAAGGAAGGGGGCGCCCCCTTTCCCTAGTCCAATTCGGACCAGTCCATGGGGAAGGGGCGTGGCCACCCTCGAGGCCTTTTTCTCCTTTCCTGTATGGCTCATTAAGGCCCAATATGAATTCCCGCAACTCTCCGGTACTCCGAAAAATACCCGAATCACTTGTAACCTTTCCGATGTCTGAATATAGCCTTCCAATATATCGATCTTTATGTCTCGACCATTTCGAGACTCCTCGTCATGTCCCCGATCTCATCCCGGACTCCGAACAAACTTCGGCCATCAAATCACATAACTCATAATACAAATCATCACAGAACGTTAAGCGTGCGGACCCTACGGGTTCGAGAACTATGTAGACATGACCGAGACTCATCTCCGGTCAATAACCAATAGCGGAACCTGGATGCTCATATTGGCTCCTACATATTCTACGAAGATCTTTATTGGTCAAACCGCATAACAACATACGTTGTTCCCTTTGTCATCGGTATGTTACTTGCCCGAGATTCAATCGTGGGTATCCTCATACCTAGTTCAATCTCGTTACCGGCAAGTCTCTTTACTCATTCCGTAATGCATCATCCCGCAACTAACTCATTAGTCAAAATGCTTGCAAGGCTTATAGTGATGTGCATTATCGAGAGGGCCCAGAGATACCCCTCCGATACACTGAGTGACAAATCCTAATCTTGATCTATGCCAACTCAACAAACACCATCGGAGACACCTATAGAACATCTTTATAATCACACAGTTACGTTGTGACGTTTGATAGCACACAAGGTGTCGGGGATATACCCCGCGGCGTAAACCGGCCGGAAGTTAACCCGGCCAGGACTTGGCGGTTTATCTGAAGACCCCGCTGACACTTGGCGAGTTACTAGCGAACCGCCCTGACCTGGCAGTTTACAAGCAACCCACCTGGTCATTATGACTCACTGGTGATCCGGCGTGCGGGACAGACGGATAACAAGGCCCAAGGCCCAGAAGGCCGGTTCACGTTTAATGGTGGGCCGGTTTAAGAGGAAAGGCATGAGGAATATTTGTCTTACAAAGAGTTAAGACCTGGACTTGTATCCGATTTGTATTAGAGATAGACTAGTCCTAATCCTAATAGGACTCCACATGTAAACCGCCCCTTCAACATATATAAGGAGGGGCAGGGCTCCTCAAAGGGAGGGGGAAGATAGACAAGTTCCATAAGTTGGACAAGTTAGGTTTAGACAATAGCTCTCGAGATAGAGCACTCTTGTAACCGTGATCATCATCATCAATATCAATGAAGCAGGATGTAGGCTTTTACCTCCACTGTGAGGGGCCGAACCTGGGTAAAAACATCGCGTCTCTCGTCCCGCTCAACCCCTCTCAAGCTACCACATATATGCGTTGGCCTCGCGACTAAGTCCTGACACTAAGGACATCTGCCGTGACAATTCCACGACACAAGGTGTTCCTCCGGTATTCGGTAGTTGCATAATCTCATAGTCCGAGGAACATGTATAAGTCATGAAGAAAGCAGTAGCAATGAAACTGTAACGACCATCGTGCTAAGCTAACTGATGGGTCAAGTCAATCACATCATTCTCTAATGATGTGATCCCGCTTATCAAATGACAACTCTTTGTCCATGGCTAGGAAACTTAACCATCTTTGATTAACGAGCTAGCCAAGTAGAGGCATACTAGTGACACTCTGTTTTTCTATGTATTCACACATGTACTAAGTTTCCGGTTAATACAATTCTTGCATGAATAATAAACATTTATCATGATATAAGGAAATATAGATAACAACTTCATTATAGCCTCTAGGGCATATTTCCTTCAATCTCCCACTTGCACTAAAGTCAATAATCTAGTTCACATCGTCATGTGATTTAACACCAATAGTTCACATCTTTATGTGATTAGTTCACATCTCCATGTGACTAACACCGAAAGGGTTTACTATAGTCGATAATATAGTTCACATCGCTATGTGATTAACACCCAAAGAGTGATCATGTTTTGCTTGTGAAAGAAATTTAGTCAACGGGTCTGCCACATACAGAGCCGTATGTATTTTGCAAATTTTCTATGTCTACAATGCTTTGCACGGAGCTACTCTAGCTAATTGCTCCCACTTTCAATATGTATCTAGATCGAGACTTAGAGTCATCCAGATCAGTGTCAAATCTTGTATCGACGTAACTCTTTACGATGAACTCTTTGTCACCTCCATAACCGAGAAACATTTCCTTATTCCACTAAGGATATTTTTGACCATTGTCCAGTGATCCACTCCTAGATCACTATTGTACCCTCTTTTCAAACTTATGGTGAGGTACACAATAGGTCTGGTACACAGCATATCATATTTTATAGAACCTATGACTGAGGCATAGGGAATGACTTTTCATTCTCTTTCTATTTTCTGCCGTGGTCGGGTTTTGAGTCTTTACTCAACTTCACACCTTGTAACATAGGCAATAACTCCTTCTTTGACTGTTCTATTTTGAACTACTTCAAAATCTTGTCAAGGTATGTACTCATTGAAAATATATCAAGCGTCTTGATCTATCTTTATAAATCTTGATGCTCAATATGTAAGTAGTTTCACCGAGGTCTTTCTTTGAAAAACTCCTTTCAAACACTCCTTTATGCTTTCCAGAAAATTCTACATTATTTCTGATCAACAATATGTCATTCACATATACTTATCAGAAATGCTGTAGTGCTCCCACTCACTTTCTTGTAAATACAGGCTTCACCGCAAGTCTGTATAAAACCATATGCTTTGATCACTTTATCAAAGCATATATTCCAACTCCGAGATGCTTGCACCAGTCCATAGATGGATCGCTGGAGCTTGCTCACTTTGTTAGCACCTTTAGGATTGACAAAACCTTCTGGTTGCATCATATACAACTCTTCTTTAAGAAATCCATTAAGGAATGTAGTTTCGACATCCATTTGCCAGATTTCATAAAATGCGGCAACTCCTAACATGATTCGGACAGACTTAAGCATTGCTACGAGTGAGAAAATCTCATCGTAGTCAACATCTTGAACTTGTCGAAAACCTTTAGCAACAATTCGAGCTTTGTAGATAGTAACACTACTATCAGTGTCCGTCTTCCTATTGGAAATCCATTTATTCTTAATGGCTCACCGATCAATGGGCAAGTCAATCAAAGTCCATACTTTGTTCTAATACATGGATCTCATCTCAGATTTCATGGCTTCAAGCCATTTCGCAGAATCTGGGCTCATCATCGCCTCCTCATAGTTCTTAGGTTCGTCATGGTCAAGTAACATGACCTCCAGAACAGGATTACCGTACCACTCTGGTGTGGAACGTATTCCGGTTGACCTACGAGGTTCGGTAGTAACTTGATCTGAAGTTTCATGATCATCATCACTAGCTTCCTCACTGATTGGTGTAGGAATCACTGGAACTAATTTCTGTGATGAACTACTTTCCAATTCGGGAGAAGGTACAATTACCTCATCAAGTTCTACTGTCCTCCCACTCACTTCTTTCGAGAGAAACTCCTTCTCTAGAAAGGATCCATTCTTAGCAACAAAATATCTTGCCTTCGGATCTGTGATAGAAGGTGTACCCAACAGTTTCTTTTGGGTATCCTATGAAGATGCACTACTCCGATTTGGGTTCGAGCTTATCAGTTTGAAACTTTTTCACATAAGCATCACAACCTCAAACTTTAAGAAACGACATCTTTGGTTTCTTGCCAAACCATAGTTCATACGGTGTCATCTCAACGGATTTAGATAGTGCCCTATTTAACGTGAATGAAGCTGTCTCTAATGCATAACCCTAAAACGATAGTGATAAATCATAGATCGCACCATATCTAATAAAGTACAGTTATGACGTTCGGACACACCATTACGTTGTGGTGTTCTAGGTGGCGTGAGTTGCGAAACTATTCCGCATTGTTTTAAATGAAGACCAAACTCGTAACTCAAATATTCTCCTCCACGATTAGATCGCAGAAACTTTATTTTCTTGTTATGATGATTTTCCACTTCACTCGGAAATTCTTTGAACTTTTCAAATGTTTCATACTTATATTTCATCAAGTAGATATACCCATATCTGCTCAAATCATCTATGAAGATCAGAAAATAACGATACCCGCCGCGAGCCTCAACACTCATCGGATTGCATACATCAGTATTTATTATTCCCAATAAGTCAATTGCTTGCTCCATTGTTCCGGAGAACGGAGTTTTAGTCATCTTGCCCACGAGGCATGGTTCGCAAGCATCATATGATTCATAATCAAGTGATTCCAAAAGCCCATCAGCATGGAGTTTCTTCATGCGCTTTACACCAATATGACCTAAACGACAGTGCCACATATAAGTTGCACTATCATTATTAACTTTGCATCTTTTGGCTTCAATATTATGAATATGTGTATTACTACGATCGAGATTCAATAAACCATTCACCTTGGGTGTATGACCTCAGAAGGTTTTATTCATGTAAACATAATAATAATTATTCTTTGACTTAAATGAATAACCGTATTGCAATAAACATGATCCAATCATATTATGCTCAACGTAAACACCAAATAACATTTATTTGAGGTTCAACACTAATCCCGAAGGTAAAGGGAGTGTGCGATGGTGATCTTATCAACCTTGGAATCATTTCCAACACACATCGTCACCTCGTCCTCAACTAGTCTTTGTTTATTTTGCAACCCCCGTTTTGAGTTACTACTATTAGCAACTGAATTAGTATCAAATACCGAGGGGTTTGCTATAAACACTAGTAAAGTACACATCAATAACATGTATATCAAATATACCTTTGTTCACTTTCCATCCTTCTTATCCGCCAAGTATCTAGGGCAGTTCCACTTCCAGTGACCATTTCCTTTGCAGTAGAAGCACTCAGTTTCAGGCTTAGGTCTAGCTTTGGGCTTCTTCATGGGAGTGGCAACTTGCTTGCCACTCTTCTTGAAGTTCCCTTTTTCCCTTGCCCTTTTACTTGAAACTAGTGGTCTTGTCAACCATCAACACTTGATGCTTTTTCTTGATTTCTAGCTTCACCGATTTCAGCATCGCAAAGAGCTTTGGGAATCGTTTCCGTTATCCCTTGCATATTATAGTTCATCACAAAGTTCTAGTAACTTGGTGATAGTGACTAGAGAACTATGTCAATCACTATCTTATTGGGAAGATTAACTCCCACTTGATTCAAGTGATTGTAGTACTCAAACATTTTGAGCACATGCTCACTTGTTGAGCTATTCTCCTCCATCTTGTAGGCAAAGTACTGTCAGAGGTCTCATACCTCTTGACACGGGCGTGAGTATGAGATACCAATTGCAACTCTTGGAACATCTTATATGCTCCATGGCGTTCAAAACATTTTTGAAGTCCCGGTTCTAAGCCGTAAAGCATGGTGCACTAAACTATCAAGTAATCATCATACCGAGCTTGTCAAACGTTCATAACGTCTGCATCTGTTCCTGCAATAGGTCTGTCACCTAGCGGTGCATCAAGGACATAATTCTTCTGTTCAGCAATGAGGATAATCCTCAAATCACGGACCTAGTCCGCATCATTGCTACTATCATCTTTCAACATAGTTTTCTCCAGGAACATATCAAAAATAAACGGGGAGCTACATCACGAGCTATTGATCTACAACATAGTTATGCAAATACTATCAGGACTAAGTTCATGATAAATTAAAGTTCAATTAATCATATTACTTAAGAACTCCCACTTAGATAGACATCCCTCTAGTCATCTAAATGATCATGTGATCCAAATCAACTAAACCATGTCCAATACGTGAGATGGAGTAGTTTTCAATGGTGAACATCACTATGTTGATCATATCTACTATATGATTCACGCTCGACCTTTCGGTCTCCAGTGTTTCGAGGCCATATCTGCATATGCTAGGCTTGTCAAGTTGAACCCGAGTATTCTGCGTGTGCAAAACTGGCTTGCACCCATTGTATGTGAACGTAGAGCTTATTACACCCGATCATCACGTGGTGTCTCGGCACGACGAACTTTCGCAACGGTGCATACTCAGGGAGAACACTTGTACCTTGAAATTTAGCGAGAGATCATCTTATAATGCTACCGTCGAACTAAGCAAAATAAGATGCATAAAGGATAAACATCACATGCAATTAAAATATGTGACATGATATGGCCATGATCATCTTGCGCCTTTGATTTCCATCTCCAAAGTACCGTCATGATCTCTATCGTCACCGGCATGACACCATGATCTCCATCGTCTTGATCTCTATCAACGTGTCATCACATGGTCGTCTCACCAACTATTGCTCTTGCAACTATTACCATCACATAGCGATAAAGTAAAGCAATTATTTGGCGCTTGCATCTTATGCAATAAAGAGACAACCATAAGGCTTCTGTCAGTTGCCGATAACTTTAAGAAAACATGATCATCTCATACAACAACTTATATCTCATCACGTCTTGACCATATCACATCACAACAAGCCCTGCAAAAACAAGTTAGACGTCCTCTACTTTGTTGTTGCAAGTTTTACGTGGCTGCTATGGGCTAAGCAAGAACCATTCTTACCTACGCATCAAAAACCAAAACGCGGTATAGTGATTGCTTTTTGATCTTTAGAAAGAACCTTGTTCATTGAATCCGATTCAACTAAAGTTGGAGAAACAGATACCCACTAGCCACCTGTGTGCGAAGCACGTCGGTAGAACCAGTCTCGCATAAGCGTACTCGTAATGTCGGTCTGAGCCGCTTCATCCAACAATACCGCTGAATCAAGAATCAACTAGTGACGGCAAGCAATATGTATATACCCACGCCCACAACTCCTTTGTGTTCTACTCATGCATATAATATCTATGCATAAACATGGCTCGGATGCCACTGTTGGGGAACGTAGTAATTTCAAAATTTTCCTACGCACACGCAAGATCATGGTGATATATAGCAATGAGAGGGGAAGAGTGTTTTCCACGTACCCTCGTAGACCGTAAGCGGAAGCGTTATGACAACGCGGTTGATGTAGTCGTACGTCTTCATGATCGACCGATCCTAGTACCGAAAGTACGGCACCTCCGCGATCTGCACACGTTCGGCTCAGTGACATCCCATGAACTCTCGATCCAACTGAGTGTCGAGGGAGAGCTTCATCAGCACGACGACGTGATGACGGTGAAGATGATACTACCGTCGCAGGGCTTCGCCTAAGCACTACGATGATATGTTCGAGGTGGATTATGGTGGAGGGGGGCACCGCACACAGCTAAGGGATCAATGATCAACTTATGTGTCTATGGGGTGCCCCCTGACCACGTATATAGAGTTTACATTGCAACCTCGGTGGGACCGATTCGCTCTTTCGGTGAGACCGAAAAGTTACGAAAGGGAAACAGAGAGTTTGCAATCCCATCTCGGTGAGACCGAGATCCCTATCGGTAGAACTGAATTGCTAGGGTTTGGCAGTGGATTATGACAAGTGAAACTCGGTGGCGCCGGATAGAAAGAATCGGTAGGACCGAGTTTGGCTTAGGGTTTAGGTCATATGTGGATATGGGAAAGTAGTTGAGGGTTTTGGAGCATATCACTAAGCACATGAAGCAAGAGGCTCATTAAGCAACACCTCATCCCTCCTTGATAGTATTGGCTTTTCCTAAAGACTCAATGTGATATTGGATCACTAAAATATAAAATGAAGAGTCTTGAGCTTGAGCCAATCCTTTGTCCTTAGCATTTTGAGGGTTCCACTTTCACATCCATGCCATGCCAATCATTGAGCTTTCCTGAAATAGTCATCTTGGAATAGCATTAGCTCAATGAGCTATATGTTGTTATGAATTACCAAAACCACCTAGGGATAGTTGCACTTTCAATCTCCCCCTTTTTGGTAATTGATGACAACATATAGATCAAAGCTTCGACAAATGATAATAAGCATGAAATATATCGTTGCTTTGAGAAGTATGTGACAAGTAAGAGCTCCCCCTAAATTTGTGCATATTTAAAATTTGCTTTGGACTGCAAATGCACAAAGAGTTAGAGTCATGGGTTACTCTTCCATGTCACATACATCTTGGTGGAGCGCTTAAAATGATAAGAATGAAATACATGCACTCATCACCAAGAATAGTGAATGATCACATAAGATAGATAAGATGATAATATTAAGCAAACATTAAGTGTAGCTTATGATCAAACACATGATCATCAATGTCTCACGAGCAATGACATAGTATCTCACACAAAAGCAAACAAAGTTCGAAAAACCACCAAATAAAACAAGAGAGAATAAAAGCAACACTCTCTCTCGAAGCCTATGATCTATACATTTTCTTCCCCTTTGGCAACAAGTTACCAAAAAGTCCTAGAAAATGCATAGTGATAAGTCGACACTCAGGCTTGATCTTCAGGTGGTGGTGGAGTCCGGAGCACTCCAAGGACGAAGCCTTCTGTAGACGTGGTCGGAGTCGAGGCTGAAGTGGACGCTGGAGCTGGTGGAACTGAGGTTGTAGCTGGTGCAGACGTGGTGGCTCTGGGGTCAGCAACTGGCACTGCAGACGACCTCGGACCTCGTGGCACTCTGGCAAAGGCATCAGTTGTAGTCTTGCCTCTCCTCTCCTGCATGTCATCCTGGAGCTGCTCCACTGCAGTCTGAATCTCTGTCACTTTGACATCCAAGTCATAGAACTTTTGTTCCATGATCCTCTCTAAGCTTGCCTGGTTCTGAGTTAGGGTGGCTAGTCCTTGCTCAATCCGCAGGGTGGATGCAATCAAGTAACCAAGCTGCTCTTGTTTGGTTTTCAGGAAATATTCAGATGCCTCCTCTTGAGTAGGCATCTTGGCAGCTTTCTCCTTCCTCGCCTTCTCCTTCTTTGCTTGTGCTTGTGCAGATGATGGCTCATTCTCAGTCATGACCACTTGATTATCTTCAAAGTCTGGACGGATGGGCAGGTGTTCCTTGTCCAATAAGTATATGCCCGTGCCCATCTTAGAGTTGACGAGCTCCTGAATCTGTGGGGCATATCCACAGCTCCTCTTCTGGTCTGCTGCTGTCCTCTTGATTGTTTCAATCATAAGGCTCATGACTTTGAATTTCTGTGGCACGTCAAAGATATGAAGCAAGTTGATCGCGTGGCCCCTGATCATCTTGTGATCTCCAGACTTGGGCAATAGGGTGTGCCTAAGAATCCAGTTGATGGTTGGCAGCCCTGACAAAAGATAGTGTACTGAGCCAAACTTGAACGTATCAAGTGCTTCATTTGGAATCTCCTTGTACATGTTTGACATTGAGTTGTGGTCCATCTTCTTCTTGGCATAAATGTCCAAGTCATCGTCATGCTCTTCTGGGGCATTAATCAGCTGAGCCCATTCAGCAACTGTAGACTGGTACCTCGTACCCTCTGACATCCATACAATCCTGCCATCTAGATAGAAATGGGCTGTGGAGTAGAACTGCATGATGAGTTCCTCGTTCCACTTTGTGAGCTTCTGCCCAACAAAGTCCTCTACTCCACATGCCTTGAAGCTGTCCTGCACTCCAGGGTAGTACTCTTCGTTGTCCTTGATGTATTGCCAATCAATCCATCTCATATCACAGACAATTGGTTTCTTGTCTAGCAGCACTGTCTCATAAAAGTCTTGCTGCTCCTTGGTGTGAAACATGTAGTCAACTGCAGTCCTTCTCCTTGAAGCATACGGGTCTGCTTCTCTCCACTTCCGGAGCCCTAAATCTCTCCTGAGTTTCATATCCTCAGCCACAGGATGAGCATCGTTGTGGTCTGGGATCTTGGGCTTGAGCTTTCTAAGAACATTCTCTTCTTCTTCTGCAGCTTCAGGCACTGGGGCCTTGTTCTTCTCAGTAGCTGGGATGCTTCTTGTGTTCCTCTTTGGCTTTGGCTTTGGAGTTGGCTTGGCCTTGGAAGCAGCTGCCCCTGTTCTTATGGCATCACCCATCAGCTTGGGTGCCTTAGGTGCTGGTGCAGCTACCTCTTCTTCTTCCTCCTCATCTTCCATGATGGAAGCCTTGCCAAGCACTCTGGCTACAGTTTTCTTCACCCTTTCTTTCCTCTTCTTGCCTTCAGCAGTAACTGGCTCAATGGGAGTGGGCTTCTTAGTTGAAGCTCTGGCCTTTGACATAGGCTGCCTGCCTGCTGGCCTTTTGATCTTCATCCCTGGTTTTATGCCCTGTGCTGGCTCAACTCTCTTGGAAGTTGCTTCCTCTTCTGCCACATAATCCTCATCTTCTGAGTCTGAGGTTCTCTTCTTTCTCTGTCTTGTGGCAGCTTCAGGCAGATTGCTAGGGGTGCTCCTGCTGCCATCATCTGAGGAACTTGAGGGACTAGTGCCCTCACTCATCTGCACTTGCTGCTCTGACAAGTTCTGGCTATCACTTTGGTCTGACATGATGCAAACTCTGACTGCTGACCCTGTGAATAGGTTATAGATGAGATAGAGTGGATAAGCATCACAAAATGCAGAGATTTTTGCAAAAGAATAATTCAAAAACTTAGTTTTAGTTTCCCACTGAAAGCATCTCGGATCTACCGATTTCTAAACTCGGTGATACCGAAGCAGTTTTGGCACCTAAACTAGTGAACTCGGTCAGACCGAGTCACAGTTCGGTGGCACCGAGACTGCTAGGGTTTCACAGAGTTCCAAAATCGGTCACACCGATAAGTAATTCTCAGTTAGACCGAGTCTCACTTGTGCAATGGCATAAGCCAAATCGGTGGGACCGAGTTTTTCAACTCGGTGGGTCCGAGATGGTTTCGGCAGAAACCTAACCCTAAATTTTTCAAATTAAACCTAATCTACGAGTTCATTGACTGGATAGAAGTTTAACAAACGTGGCAAGAATCATGATGATCACAATGTGCTAAGAATCGGATTGGGGAATAGCACAAAGATCGAGTCCATACCCTAGTTCGGCGGAGACTCGCTACGGCGGCAACGGCGGGGTTGAATTTCCGTTGACGGCGACGGAGACCAGCGACTGGAGGCGGCTGGCGGTGAGGAGACGATCCGAAGACCAAGTTGGCAGAGCAGGCTATCGCGCAGGCGAAGGGGTTCGGAGAAATTTCTTTTTGCCCGTGACTATATATAGCCCGACCCTGTCGGTGTGACCGAGTGGAACAACTCGGTGTGACCGAATGGTTCAAATCGGTTGCACCGAGATCGAAAACCTAGATCAACTTAATGATCTCGGTAGGACCGAAAGTAGGGTATCGGTCAGACCGAGAATCATAAAGAGGTTTTGGAAGTTTAAGTCTATGACGAATCGGGGACTCCGAGCGCTCCTCACACAGAGTGGTTCGAATCTGACTTGATCAAATTTTGTGATGTAGCATGAATAGAGTTTGAGACAAGAAAAGCATAGATAGCTAGAGGAGGTTCTTAGGCATTCTTGTCCATCCACTTGGCAAAAGGAAATAAAACCAAACAATCAAAACAACAAGTGGATGTCCTCGAATGAGTAAAATATGCAACCAGCATGCTCACACAATAAGATGGCAAATGAAATATGTGACAAGGCATGCACAACCAATTCTAGCATCTATCAAGCAATTTGCGATGACAAGGTCATCTATATATGAGTATATTGACTTAGGAGTCAAGTGAGAACACTTGATCGTAGGTCATACTCATCGTTTAAGCTCAAGTGGGGTTACCACTTTTACATAAAGCATTGTTGTGTTCACATCTTTAGAGTTGCTTTAGCTCAAGTCTTAGAGTAAAGCTCCCCCTAGATGTGATATCCCCCCTTAGAGGGATGAACTAACCTCGGGTTTTGTCGATGATGACTTCATGTAGATGTTGAAGATGTGGATGCTCAATGTTGATGTAGATCACTTGGAGCTATCCATTTGAGTGAATTGCACTTTCAATACCTACATGGGTTAGTCCCACAAGGAACAAACAAGGATATCCATAGACATAGAGTGATGCACACACAAGATGATGTCCATGAAAACTTTTAGGTTACCTTGTCCCTTGTCTTACCAACAAGAGGGTTTGTGACTCCTTGAACTAGTGCAAGATGTGGAAGTTGATTGCACTTGTTCTTGCCAAAATGATAAGAGTGAAGTATGTTGGCGGAGTCACCCTCAAGAACTCTCTAGTTCTTCTTCTTTTGGATCCACACCATCTTGATGGGAATCCTTGGAGTTGTAGTCGTACTTGATGAAGTGGAACTTGAAGTAGTCTTGGGAATCCACTTGACTAAGGTCTTAGGAGCTTCTTCAAATGCATCAATTTCCTCTTGAAGCTTGTCCTTGCCTTTTTGCTTGTACTCTTGTGGTGGAAGATCATCTTGAGCTTGTGTCCCCTTGAAAGAAGTATCATACTTCTCTTGTTGAGGAACAAACTTTGTCTTGGGGTATTGATCTTCTTCCCACTCAACTCCATTGGCATTGAACTTTCGTTCAAAACCAACACCTTGATTCTTCCGGTGCATTCCTTGCTTGCGCACAATTTCCTCGAATTGCTTACTCCCGGCAAGGCTTTTGTACACTCCTTTCTCTATAATTCCCTTCAATAAGCTATTTTCTTGCTCAAGTGTAACTTGGCTAAGAGAATCATTAGTGGAATCAAGAGAACTACTAGAAGCAACAATGTTGGATTTAGCATGATCATTGTTACTGCTAGAGGAAGAATCTTTCTTGTTCTTGTTACTAGACTTGACTTGAGGCATGTAAGTGGATAAGAGTAAACGCTTGGCAATGTAAGAAGAACTTTTCTTGCGGAGATCATCATTGATTGCTTTTAAGAACTCATGCTCTTGCTCAAGATTGAGCTTTTCAAAGCGTAATTTCTCATGAGCTCTTAAAAGTTCTCGATGATCTTCGAAGATAGTTTCATGAGCTAACTTAAGAGTGTTTAGTTCTTTAGTTAGAGCCTCAATCTTCTCCTTATCATTGTCATTCGTTTTATCTTGATTAGCATGATTAATTAACGTTTCATCATAGTATTCATCACTAGAGTTGTCAACAAGCAAATCATCACCTAACAAGTCATCTTCATCACTATTGAAATCAACATACTCGGGGTGTGTTACCTTAGGACCTTTGGCCATGAAGCATCTTCCAATTCCTTCATTTGGTGAGTCAAATATGTCGTAGGAGTTGGTTGACACAAGTGCTAGACCGGCAACACCTTCATCTTGAGTATCTTTGGAGTCGAAGTGATAACTTCTCTCGGAGTGGCTGTCGGAGTCGGAGCCGGATACCCATTCACCAACATGAGCTTGATGTCTTCGTTTTGTGTAGCTCCTTGATGATTTTTCCTTCCTTTCCGAATCCTTGCTTCTCCGTGAGTATCTTCGTTCATAACGATCATCTCTACTCCTTCTCTCTCTTGGTGGTGATTCTTTGCTTCTTCTTTTTGGAGAATCTTCTCTTCTCTTGTAGGGAGCCGTACACTCATTGGAATAGTGTCCGGGTCTTCCACAACTGTAGCAGTTTCACTCTCGACTAGAAGATCTTTTGGCATTGTAGGACCTTGACTTGAAGCTTCTATATTTGCTTCTACTCTTGTAGAACTTGTTGAAGTTCTTCACCATTAAGCTCAATTATTCATTGAAGTTTTGTTTCTCACTTGATGATGTAGGGGCTTCACATGAGGCTTTGTAGGCACCACTTGATTTGTTGTGAAGTTCCTCTTTATCCTTAAGTGACATCTCATGAGCAACAATTCTTCCAATCACCTCCGTTGGCTTGAGATCTTTGTAATTGGGCATCATTTGGATCAATGTGCACACGGTATCATATTTTCCATCCAAGGCTCTTAGAATCTTCTTGATGATGAATCTATCGGTCATCTCTTCACTTCCTAAGCCGGCAATCTCATTTGTGATGAGAGCAAGCCTAGAGTACATTTCAGCGACACCTTCACCATCCTTCATTTTGAACTTGTCAAGTTGACTTTGAAGCACATCCAACTTGGATTCCTTGACGGAGTCGGTACCTTCGTGCATATCAATCAAAGTGTCCCAAATTTCCTTTGAATTCTCAAGACGGCTGATTTTGTTGAATTCTTCGGGGCACAATCCGTTGAAGAGAATATCACAAGCTTGAGCATTGTATTGCAACATCTTCAACTCATCCGCGGTAGCTTCACGGTTTGGTTCTTTCCCATCAAAGAAGTCACCTTGCAAACCAATACACACAATAGCCCAAACGGCGGGGTTATGTCCAATAATATGCATTTTCATTTTATGCTTCCAACTAGCAAAATTAGTACCATCAAAGTAAGGACCTCTATGATGATAATTTCCCTCGCTAGACGCCATACTCTCCTAGGTTGTGAAACCAAGGCTATGACCACCAAAAGCTATGGAGATCAAAGCAAATGGAGACCAAAGCTCTGATACCACTTGTAGGATCGAAAGTATGTCTAGAGGGGGGGTGATTAGACTACTTGATCAAATAAAAACTTAACCTTTTCCCAATTTTAGTTCTTGGCTGATTTTAGCTATTGTAGGACAAGTCAAGCAATCATCACACAATTCAAGCAAGCATGCAAAGAGTATATTGGCAGCGGAAAGTAAAGCATGCAACTTGCAAGAATGTAAAGGGAAGGGTTTGGAGAATTCAAACGCAATTGGAGACACGGATGTTTTTCCCGTGGTTCAGATAGGTGGTGCTATCCTACATCCACATTGATGGAGACTTCAACCCACGAAGGGTAACGGTCACGCGAGTCCACGGAGGGCTCCACCCACAAAGGGTCCACGAAGTAGCAACCTTGTCTATCCCACCATGGCCATCGCCCACGAAGGACTTGCCTCACTAGCGGTAGATCTTCATGAAGTAGGCGATCTCCTTGCCCTTACAAACTCCTTGGTTCAACTCCACAATCTTGTCGGAGGCTCCCAAGTGACACCTAGCCAATCTAGGAGACACCACTCTCCAAGAAGTAACAAATGGTGTGTTGATGATGAACTCCTTGCTCTTGTGCTTCAAATGATAGTCTCCCCAACACTCAACTCTCTCTCATAGGATTTGGATTTTGTGGAAAGAAGATTTGAGTGGAAAGCAACTTGGGGAAGGCTAGAGATCAAGATTCATATGGTAGGAATGGAATATCTTGGTCTCAACACATGAGCAGGTGGTTCTCTCTCAGAACATATGAGTTGGAATTGTGTATGTGTTCTGATGGCTCTCTCCACGAATGAAGAGGAGGTGGAGGGGTATATATAGCCTCCACACAAAATCCAACCGTTACACACAGTTTTCCAATCTCGGTGGGACCGAATCAACAAACTCGGTCGGACCGAAAAGGTAAACCTAGTGACCGTTAGAGATTTTCGGTGGGACTGACATGCAACTTGGTAGGACCGATATGGTTAGGGTTTGGGCATAACGTAATCTCGGTGAGACCGATTACACAAACTCGGTGAGACCGAGTTTGGTAATAAGCTAACCAGAGAGTTGGTCAGGCAAACTCGGTGGGACCGATTTGCTCTTTCGGTGAGACCGAAAAGTTACAAAAGGGAAACATAGATTTTACATTGCAACCTCGGTGGGACCGATTCGCTCTTTCGGTGAGACCGAAAAGTTACGAAAGGGAAACAGAGAGTTTGCAATCCCATCTCGGTGAGACCGAGATCCCTATCGGTAGAACCGAATTGCTAGGGTTTGGCAGTGGCTTATGACAAGTGAAACTCGGTGGCGCCGGATAGAAAGAATTGGTAGGACCGAGTTTGGCTTAGGGTTTAGGTCATATGTGGATATGGGAAAGTAGTTGAGGGTTTTGGAGCATATCACTAAGCACATGAAGCAAGAGGCTCATTAAGCAACACCTCATCCCTCCTTGATAGTATTGGCTTTTCCTAAAGATTCAATGTGATCTTGGATCACTAAAATATAAAATGAAGAGTCTTGAGCTTTTGAGCTTGAGCCAATCCTTTGTCCTTAGCATTTTGAGGGTTCCACTTTCACATCCATGCCATGCCAATCATTGAGCTTTCCTGAAATAGTCATCTTGGAATAGCATTAGCTCAATGAGCTATATGTTGTTATGAATTACCAAAACCACCTAGGGATAGTTGCACTTTCAGGTGCGCCCAAAGTGTGGAGTCAGTCCTAGTAGGATTCCACCTCCTTCATGGAATAGGAAAAAGGAAAGGGAGAAGGAGAAGGAAGGAAGGGGGCGCCCCCTTTCCCTAGTCCAATTCGGACCAGTCCATGGGGAAGGGGCACGGCCACCCTTGAGGCCTTTTTCTCATTTCCCGTATGGCCCATTAAGGCCCAATACGAATTCCCGTAACTCTCCGGTACTTCAAAAAATACCCGAATCACTTGGAACCTTTTCGATGTCCGAATATAGCCTTCTAATATATCGATCTTTACGTCTTGACCATTTCGAGACTCCTCGTCATGTCCTCATTCTCATCCGGGACTCCGAACAAACTTCATCCATAAAATCACATAACTCATAATACAAATCGTCATAGAACGTTAAGCGTGCGGACCCTACGGGTTCAAGAACTATGTAGACATGACCGAGACTCATCTCCGGTCAATAACCAATAGCGGAACCTGGATGCTCATATTGGCTCCTACATATTCTACGAAGATCTTTATCGGTCAAACCGCATAACAACATACGTTGTTCCCTTTGTCATCAGTATGTTACTTGCCCGAGATTCGATCGTCGGTATCCTCATACCTAGTTCAATCTCGTTACCGGCAAGTTTCTTTACTCGTTCCGTAATGCATCATCCCGCAACTAACTCATTAGTCACAATGCTTGCAAGGCTTATAGTGATGTGCATTACCGAGAGGGCCGAGAGATACCTCTCCGATATACGCAGTGACAAATCCTAATCTTGATCTATGCCAACTCAACAAACACAATCGGAGACACATGTAGAGCATCTTTATAATCACCCAGTTACATTGTGACATTTGATAGCGCACAAGGTGTTCCTCCGGTATTCTGGAGTTGCATAATCTCATAGTCCGAGGAACATGTATAAGTCATGAAGAAAGCAGTAGCAATGAAACTGTAACGATCATCGTGCTAAGCTAATGGATGGGTCAAGTCAATCACATCATTCTCTAATGATGTGATCCCGCTTATCAAATGACAACTCTTTGTCCATGGCTAGGAAAATTAACCATCTTTTGATTAACGAGCTAGTCAAGTAGAGGCATACTAGTGACACTCTGTTTGTCTATGTATTCACGCATGTACTAAGTTTCCGGTTAATACAATTCTAGCATGAATAATAAATATTTATCATGATATAAGGGAATATAAATAACAACTTTATTGTTGCCTCTATGGCATATTTCCTTCAATTTAGTGAAGTGGGGATATCATCTATATTTGACAAGAATGGCAACTTTGATGGAGAGAGGATTTTCTACCATGCACGAGACTTCCCCTGCATGCATGCTCATTTTTTATTCTTGTTCTATGGGGCCCACTGATATCATTATTTAGTATTCTCTAATAGTTTCATTCAAACAAATACATGCCTAATATATTTTGAAATAAAAATTTGTTTCACCTTCTATTTACACAAATGCGATTTTCTGGCAAGATCTTTAAACAAGACCAATATTGAATATTTTTTTTGAAATTATCTTTTTGACAACTAAATCATCAGGCTTCAAACATGTTTCATTGAAATTCATTAATTCCATGCGAAAAAATCAATAAGTTTTATTTTGTTTCGCATAAATAATCTTATTGTTTCAGTATGGCTCGTTGCCTTTCATAATGTTACACTATTTACCAATGTGTATCGAACTAATTCTTAAAATGTCAAACTTTGTAAATATCAATATATTTTATTACAACAAAAGTTTCAGTTTCATTGAGGTCCATCATAAATTCATGATCCAGATTGTATCATTGTGTCTCATTGTGTGTTAGTGTGCTTTATATTGTTCCGTACTGTATGCAAAATTACTAAATAAGAGTGTTTATATCCAATTTTTATTTGGGGGCATCGTGTTTCAAAGTGAACCATTGTGTTTAACCATGTTTCAAAACATGAATTTTGAAACTCGTTGAAATATAATCAAGTGCGGTCTCGTTTTGAAGTCCTCATCATCATAAACACAAATATGCAAACGGATCATAAAGTTGGGCTGCTGATTCTCAAGACAAAATCGATTTAAACCTGGGAATAACATAAAAAAAGAATGGGATGATGGAGCATAGCTAGAACAGTATTGTTGCATGTAATGAGAGAAAATGTTGACCAACTATAAGCAGTACTCATTAATGCATGTGAATCTCTAAACAAATGAATGGCTGCAATATGCACGGGATATCCCAAATATGGTAGGCATGCCTTTCTCAACTTTCATGCTTCAGTTTATTTTTAACAGAAACTTGCCGCGTGTCACTAAAATTTGCCATCCTTGCGTGGCTGGTATTGCCATCGAAAAACATCATGGCCGGAGCTAGGTAAATCACGTGGATTTTGGAGAATAAATTGCATGTGGATGCTAAGAAATTATTTTACATCCTCCACAAAATAATAATAATAATTAATTTTACATATACACCCCTAAAAGCAATGAAAACTCCCAGCTGAGTAATCAGTTATCCGGAGCCAAACTCACACCCCTTTACCGTGTGGTACGTTTTCTCTCCCCTTCCGAACCCCTCGCGTCCTGACCTTCGCTTCCAAGTTCTTCCAACGCGGCGGATCTACCTTCAACTGCCGCTGTGCCGCCTTAGCGTCACCGCCGGCGCGTCGATCCGGCCCCCTCCTGCCGCCACTCGGGGACGCGCTTCTCCGCCGCCACCGCCGTTCCCCTTCTTCCTCGCCCCCGGGAGATCCTGGCCATCGGGTCTCCTTCCTTCCTCCGAGGTATGAGCAGCTAGGTTGTTTTCATCACCGCAGCATCAACCCTCTTTGTTTTTGAATCAATCAATTCCGCTAGGGTAGGGAGAGGACCTTTACAATTTCTCCGTTTGCCGGTGCACACCCGCCACACCATCTAGATCTGCCCCTAGGTGGCGCTAGGATGATCCAGGGGCATGCGTAAGATGATGATCCAGGTAGTTCGCCAGATCCAGCGTTTAACTTCGATGTAGAGCTGGCCCTGATCCGGACGGATTCCGCCTAAGATTTTAAATCTTCTTCTGGAAAAACGTTAGGCACCGATGTTTGATAATTCCAGTGCCCAGTGGGTTCAATTTAAGTTACTCTTTTTAGATCTGAAGTTTCTACCGGAGTTGCTGTTGGCTCATTCATATTGGTTCAGTATATGTTCAGTATTGCCTCTGTATTTTGTCTGTGCAAGTCTTTAGACCTCTTGTCTTTGCCATGACTAGATTCAAGGAGAATTTTCTGAAAAATTAGATAGAGGGAGGGTGTATATCTGATCCAGCAAGTTGCAGGATAATGCTGGGAGTTTTCAAGCACCAGTAGGTTATTAGCAATCCTATGTCTAGGGTAAAAAATTTGTGACACTAGTAAGTTTGATGCTTTTTCCTATCTTTTTCTTTCTTCCATCCAACTGACGTCTGTTGTAATAGCAGACACTACACGTTATGGGTTTGTGGGGAAGTGAGTTGTTGCTTTTCTCCCTGTTGTTTATTGCAACAAGGGAAAGCACATGCCTTTCTCTGCATTTTAGTTACTGTGTTAATTGTTTCATGTGCAACTTCGATTGTCTGATGCAGTTCGTCTCTGTACAATTAATAGCACTATGAGGTCTGTTTTCCTGAATCGAGCTCATCACTTCATTTTTAATTATATGTAGGATCAAAGTTCAGGTTGGCGCCGACATGTCGTCGAAGAAGATAGAGCTAGACCACAAGGACATGGTTCATGATTCTGCCATTGACTACTATGGGAAGCGCCTTGCCACAGCCTCCTCTGACTCCACTGTGAAGATCACCAGCATTGGAGGTGCATCTGCCCCGTCCCAGCTTGTTGCGACCCTCACTGGCCACTATGGTCCTGTGTGGCGTGTCGGATGGGCCCATCCCAAGTATGGTTCCATTCTCGCATCCTGCGGCTATGATGGCCGTGTGATAGTCTGGAAGGAGGCTGCCACTGGGCAATGGTCTCAGCTCCATGTGTTTGACAACCACAAGGCCTCAGTTAACTCCATTGCTTGGGCTCCATATGAACTTGGCCTTTGCCTTGCCTGTGGGTCTTCTGACGGCACCATCTCTGTCATCTCCATGCGGCCTGATACAGGAGGATGTGACGCTGCAACCATTGAGCGGGCGCACCCTGTTGGCGTGACAGCAGTCTCCTGGGCTCCAGCAGCAGCACTCGGGTCCATGGTTGGCTCAGATCAGCTCGTCCACAAGATCGTGTCTGGTGGCTTTGACTGTGTCGTCAAGGTGTGGGAGTTTGTCAATGGTGGCTGGAAGCTGGAGAGCGCTCTGGTCTCCGACATGCACAAAGAGTGCGTGAGAGATGTCTCATGGGCACCGGTCCTGGGCCTGGCAAAGTCCACCATCGCCAGCGCGTCCCAAGACGGCAAGGTTGTCATCTGGACCAGTGGCAAAGGAGGAGGCAAGTGGGAAGGAAAGCTCATGCGTGACTTCGAGGCTCCGGTGTGGAGGGTGTCCTGGTCCCTGACGGGAAACATCCTGTCCGTGGCTGCCGGCGAGGGCGACATAACTCTGTGGAAGGAGTCGTCAGACGGGCAGTGGGAGTCGCTGTGGACCAAGGCCTCAGAGGAGCCGCCGCAGGAGGAGCAGGCGATCGAGGAGGCCATGCAGTAGGAGGGGAGTCTGCGCCACATCTCCCGTGTCGATTTCGGACCGTGATTCGTGTTTCTAGCGCCAACGCCATGACTTGCTTTCACCTGATACTCTTAGAGATACTCGTTGCCATCTTTTTTGCCGTTTGTTTCTACATGGACAATGTCTGATTGCACTTTTAAGTTTTATACTGGTCATGTACTCTTTGTGCACACCGTCAGAATGTATCGGCTGTTTGAACTGTTTATATCCTGCACTGGCTGTTATCGGTGTTATGTATGCTCGTGTGTGTAAAGCTCCATGATGCATGTGGAACCATGTTGACGGCCACCAGAGTGCCAGCGCCGCCGCGGCATTGATGGCCGCCACACCGTCGGTTGATGGCCGTCCGGCGCAGGTGTGGTCGTGGCCGTGAAATAACCTGGGCGCTGGGGACAATTCTTGCCGTCGTAGGTGTGCTCGTGGCCCTGAAAGAAACTGATTGTTCCTCGTTGTGTCTCCAGTGCGTTACTTTTTTTTTTGCGTCCCTGCCGCCGGAGAACCAGACTTCGGCCCCTCCCTTGTCTGGCCCAGCCCAACCACGAGCCTCTCAGTCCATCCCAGGCCGCATCTCTGCGCTGCTTATACCCCTAAAGAAACATCTGTTGCTTTAAAAAAAAACATCTCTGCGCTGCTTCGGCTCTCCCTCCCACCGTCCTCGGCTCCCCGGGGATCCTGCCCGTCGCCGCCAGCGGCCCGCGTTGGTGCTGCCCCGGCTCTTGCAACTTGGAAGGGCTGCCACCACTGCCTCCTCCCTCCCCGCCAGTCCCCCGTGCCTGCGGCAAGCGCTCCTCGGCACCCCTCCTAGGCTCCTCCTGCGTCGGATCCCCTCGCCGTGAGTTCCGTGCTCCCTTGATTCCGATTTCCGAGTGTCCTCATAATCCGTTCGTGCCTGATAGAGGCTAGGGTTAACTATCCTTCGATGTTCGGTTAGTGATTGATGGAACGCCCTGCTGTTTATGCTGCCGTGCCCCGTATTAGGGTTCAATTCGATGCATCTAGAAAAAAAGGTTCAATTCGATGCATCTAAAAAAGAAAGGTTCAATTCGATGCAGTTTCATGCAATACTATTAGGGTTCAATTCATTCGGTTCAGTTTTATTGCAATCTTAAATACAAGATGGAATGATGGATACTCTACCACGTTGTGTTGTTTTGCTATGCTCTATGGATTTTGATTTATGGTTCGAGTTTCATATCAACTGCACCTCTGTCCCATACTTCTTTTTATGTCACATTGCGTGTGCTGTAGGTAGTTTACTGCGCTGGTTAATTTTCAGCCTAGGGATGTTTATTGTTTCAGTGAGTCAAATCCTGCTGCCATCATGAGCAGCTTCTCTGATGGTTGCGCAGAGGCACGTTTTGTTCGCTTTGTCAGGCTATTGTTTTGTTTCTTATCTTTCTTGTACATGTGATGATTCGTAGGTGGCATCTGCTTGGCAGTGGGCAGGGCAACATGTCTGGCAATGTGAGTTGCTCCTACTCGTAATTCTTTTTGTCTGTAGAGAAGCCAGTGTGGTGCATTTGAGGATTTTGAGCTGATCCTCTGCTTGTTATGATGCGTAGCCTGCAGGTGTGGATAACACTTTCCGTAGGAAATTTGACAAGGAGGAGTACTTGGAGCGAGCTCGACAGAGAGAGCGGGATGAGAAGGTCCTCCACGATGTCCTACTGTTTTTTGAAAACTAAACATGATCATATTCATACTTCTCTCTTGTTCAATACATTGCTAACATTTGTTCTGTCTTTCTCCCTTGGTTATGCAGGATGAAGCCCGGAGAGGCAAGGGTATGCACTCTGTCTAAAGTTATTAGTTCTATTAAATCTGTAGCCTGTTATTATCATTCAATACTG
Source organism: Triticum urartu (assembly GCF_056163025.1). Classification (NCBI taxonomy): domain Eukaryota; kingdom Viridiplantae; phylum Streptophyta; class Magnoliopsida; order Poales; family Poaceae; genus Triticum; species Triticum urartu. The sequence continues at coordinate 705,667,435 of NC_141874.1, forward strand.
AAATATTTCCTCTACAAACGTCAGATAGGGGCCCTCCTGTGCAAAGACAGCCTTTGAAGCATAGGGATTATGAAGTTGATCTTGAGTCTCGTCTTGGTAAAACCCAGGTTTGTAAAATCATATAGATTTCAAATAATGTTCCTTATTATGTTTTTCCATGTTTCCTCATTGTTGTTTAACCTGTGAGCCCAATTGAGCGTGATTCCTCAATTTCTTCTTATGTAGTATATCTGTAATGCCTCGCGTGGTACATTTTGAAGTTCCTTATTTAGGTTAATTTGCAACCTAGTATATGAGACTTCATGTTTATGCTTATTTGAATTATTGGATGTTGATTTGTGGGTATTGGGTGTTCTAGTATGTCATGGCATTGTATGTTCTTTATGCTGCTATTTTCCAATAGAGGTTGTCAAACAGACCTTACCAATCAATTAGATGTGCCCTTGTATATATAGTCAGAATACAGAAAATGTACTCAGCAATATCTGCAGTTTCTGTGTATATACTATAATGTTGCCATGGCTAGTCTTAATTTGACGCTCTCTGCAATTCATGGAAAGACCAACAAGCCAACCATCTTTCATGTTCTGAAAACTGCATCCGCATTCTTGTGTGCTGGTGACATATATAATTTGGCCTGTAATGAACCTGCTTAAATGAAAGCGGCGAGAGTTCCCTGACTTTTCCTGTAAATTTGGGGAAGCTGAACTGAGACATTGTCAGTATCTTGCTCCCTGTTTCATTTGTGTTGGATGTCGAATCATTCTATGACATCCACTTTGGAAAGCAGAAAAGATTAATTGCATCTTGCATTGCTTGGATACATATATATTGAATTCGAACCACAAACACAATCCAAGCATCTTGCATTACTAGGATGGATATGATTGGGGTGCCGAGCGAGCAACTAGCTTGTAGTTTTGATCGGATGGATTCAGAGACTCAGGTGCTGGAGCAGAGAGCTGCCGTAGAGGCCCTTGGCCCTGTAGCGCCGGACCAGTTCCGCCATGGTGGTGCTCCTGTACCGCGCCTCGCCGTTGGTGACAATTGGCTGTAGCACTCTCGTTGATGTGGCTGCGCCCTGCGGCCGGAAGAAGCAGGCCACGGAGACGCGAGGCCCGACGCTCTTGGCCACCACGCGGTGCTCCACGCTCTTGAACTTGCCGTTGGAGACAAGCTGCAGGAAGTCGCCGACGTTCACCACCAGCGCGCCCGCCACCACTGGCACATCCACCCACACAGCATCCGACTTCTTCTTGTCGTCTTCCTGTAGTCCGTCGACAAGCACCTGGAGGCCGCCCACAGCGTTCTGGAGGACCACAGTGAGGAAGCAGGGGTCGGAGTGGGCGGTGGTGCCCAACGTCAGGTGCGGCTCTGGGCAGGACGGGTAGTAGTGGCCAGCGAGCCCCTCCAGGCACGCAGCATCCTCCTCCAGGTGCCCACGGTGAAGGCCCAGTGCCTCCGACAGCAGCTCGAGCAGGGTGCGGCCCAGCTGCTGCACCAGCCTTGTGTACTCAGGCACGATGGTCCTGCACGCGGGAGGGATCTCCTCGGGCGGCGTCGGCTCCGGCGCCGTCTCCATGAAAAGGGTGTCATGCCAGGTGGCCGCCGGTGACCGGAACAGGTTGAAGTTGCTCTGGTACCTCACGCGCCGGCGAGAGTCCCGGCTGTAGTAGGGCGCCTTGGCCTCCACCGTCTCCTCATGAAAGCCCTGCAACGCCGCAAGCATCTCTGACATGACCGCCTTGGGCACACCATGGTTCACCACCTGGAAGAAGCCCACCGTCTCCACGGCCGCCTTCACTGCGGCGACCAGCTCAGCTCGCTCGGATGGTGCAGTAGTAGTAGTAGTAGCACCCACGGCAGCCGCGAGGTCGATGACCGGGATGGTGAAGTGGTGCTCTTGATCTGCATGCAAACGGTGGAGGGGGAGGGGGTGGTGGAAGATGGAGGGGATGGTGGTGATGCCCGTGTCAACGAGGCCCTTGACGCCGGCCTTGGTGTTGTCGAAAGCCTTGAGGGCACGAAGGCGATCGGAGTCGGAGGCCATCATTGTTGTACTACTCCACTAGATGAGTATTGCTGCTCCTTTAAAGGATCTCTGTGCCAGTGCAAATCGTGCAAGATCAAAAAGCTCGATCCACTATATATTATTTTTCTGCATTACCTATCTCTTCCCAACTGCTATGCAAGAGACAACCTAACTTGCAGTTCTTTATGTAATCAGTGCGGTGGTTGATCCATTATTGTTCCCCTATCATTTTCTGAAAAGAAAAAGAAATCATTGTTTCCCTATCAAAGACCAGGCTCGAATAGTGATTTCACTAGTTTGAGTTAGCCAAATAAGAAGCCAGGCTAGATTGACTCTACTGGAGGACTCCTTTGAGTAGCACTGCCGCTGTGCTGTATTACTATATACTAGGAGTCTACAATGATTTAACAGTTTGATATTATCAGCACATGACTAGGACAATTCTGAAAGCCTTAAAACACTTTTGAGTAGCATAATGCAATTCTTGAATATAAAACATAAGGATGGAAATCATAAAAGTGTGCTTAAGATTGAAGATTAGAAGAAGTATGGATGAGTATTGCAAAAGATGAGTAACTCTTAAGTCCACGTATGAATGCTTTATTTTTATAGGTGGTTCGGTTTGGTCATTAACTCATTTATCATCGATAAGCTGTTTTCTTAGTTCGGTATAAAAAATCTGTCCATATAAAATAGACGCTCTATTACTTATAAATGTATAACTAACAGAGTATTATTTTGCCTCCTTTTCAGGTGGTAACCCCAATCGCACCTTTGAGTCAGCAGGTTTGTCCCAAAATCTCACAGGGCTTGTTATTTTAGATTAGAAATTGCAATGTTTGTAAAATTTTCAGTTTGGCTTACTTGATAGACATTCTACCAGAGTATGTGACTTCTTGTTGTTTTTTAGTTGTAATTGAGAACTCAGTGGGATCTTAATTCAGAAAACCTGTTGTATGTGCTGTTCTTTAGATTTTGGTCTCATGTTTCCGCAATCAGTCATTACTCATTAGTGTTTGACTCATCACTTGCTTGATCTTTTTTATAACATACAAATGCATGAAATTTAGAACAGTTCTATTGCTACATAATTAATCTCGCTTGCCATGGGATTGGAGGATGATGCAAATATTAATGCTTAACTAGATACTGTTCATGCTCAGTTTATCGCACAAAATCTTGTTCTCATTTACCATCTTTCTGGCAGGCTGGATACTACTGTTCAGTATGTGAGTGTGTTGTTAAAGATTCAGCCAACTATTTGGATCATATAAATGGCAAGAAGCGTAAGTACCTGCAAACTCTATTTTAAGTCCAGTTGGTCTAGCAAACTTGCCTATCATCAGTTTCATGTTTTATGGTTTGACATTTGACAGATCAGAGAGCATTGGGCATGTCTATGCGTGTTGAAAGGGCGTCACTCGAACAGGTAAACAAATTTGAAGCTTGTCTGTGGACCTGAGTCCATCTAATAACTAAAATCATTGTTCATCATGTGCTGGTTATTTCATTGGTTTATCATCACAAATTAAAAATGAAAATCTTCGTGTTATTTAAGCCAAGTGGACAGCTGCTTGCATGGTTACCTTCCATATGTTTCAATGTTAATAACTCTCCGCCCGCAGGTTCAGAAACGGTTCGAGGCACTTAAGAAGAGGAAGGATCCAGCCAGCTTCAGTGAACAAGGTGATACAATGCGAAAACATCATCTAGGATGTCAATTCTCCTCTCTATTCATTGTCCACAGAATTGTCTACCAGATTGCTGTCTGAAATTTAAAATTGGCTTCTTCGCCTTTTCTTCAGATTTGGATGAGAGAATATGGAAACAGCAGCAAGAGGAGGAGGAGAAGAAGCGTCAGCGCAGAGAAAAGAAGAAAGAAAAGAAGGTACAAGAACAATCTTTGATGTGTGTGTATGTCTATGTGTATGTAATTTCCTGTTTTCTACTACGCGTTTTCCATTGAACGCGAGACTTGCAGTCTGTCAGTTCATTGGGCTGTTGAGAATCGTTAGTTTTTAATGACATGGTATGAATTGGTTTCAGAAAGAGCAGGCTGGCCAGAATGAACCTGAGGACATTGACCCTGATGTTGCTGCTATGATGGGCTTCGGCGGGTTCGGCACCTCTTCAAAGAAGTGAAAATTGCTGCTTCAGGTGGCGCCATTCCGTTGGTCTCTGGCTGCTGAAGACGTCGCCGTCGCTCTCTGCACCTGGGTCTCAGCATAGGTCAGACACAGCTCTGATGCAGTGTTGCGATTAGTGTACTGGAGCTTGTTGCAACCGCTACCTGATGAATGTCAGCAAAACGATACTTGATGCCGGAACAATTCAGCTTCTGTAATCGGTGACCGGTGATCATTTGAGAAGCATTTCATCTTTGAGAAATGAGACGACTAATTCGTCTAGATGCTGCTGTATCATTTGAGGGGCATTTTATCTTTGAGAAATGAGATAACTAATTCGTTTACACGCTGTTGTTGTATCAGCTTGCGAGAAAAGCAAATGCTCTGTTTGCAGGCTGTTGTTTTATTCTTGCATATATTCTCCGTTTTGGAAAAGAAAAAGTAAGTTTGCATACGACATAAGTTAGGAGTAGCATAAATGATGGATTTGTGACAAAACTTAGAAGACAATTTTCTTTCGGTTTTGTTCTCGTTACCTTTCGGCACATGCATCCAGTGAAAACTGGAATTCCGTGAAAATCTGAAAACTGTAAAACGGAGGCACTAGATTGTAGATACTCCCTTCGTTCACTTTTATAAGTTGTTTCACAGTTTCAGACATTTGAAAATGGGCTGCTTTCCATGTTGTCTAAAATGTCTTCAACGTATTATAAAAGTCAACAAAGGGAGTAGATGAATCGGACTAAGAGATGGGGTACCTCGTGATCACTTGAACATATTTTACAGAAAACTCCTATCTCTCCCTTGACCTGTGCCATACGCGGCAAGCCCAGCCCCTTCTTCCTTAGGATTGTTTCTATGAGAGAATTTTTATTTGTACCAATAAAAATACTTTTGTGATTTCTTCTATATGGATATTTAATTAGGAATTTTTTATGTGGGATTTCTTTATTTCTACACCAGAATCTTATATGATTGCCCCTATATAGGCTGTTTCATTTGCATTGATATAGTCTCGTATGATTTTGTCCCTGGTTACGGTGCACTAAGGCCCTGTTCGATACCACTCCACTCCACAACTCTGGGAGCGGAGTTGGCGGAGCTATAGTTCAAAACGGCGGAGCTGCACTTCCCCTGCACCACAGATTCCGGGAGTGGGCAACTACCGAACAGGGCCTAAGTTTCAAACAAAATTCTGCACCTGTTCAAACCTCTAAAATATCCCGTGCTTTCCGGCTTTCATATGGTGTGATAACAAAAACTGGTCCCCGCAAAAAAAAAAGAACTGGTGGAACATTCAGTCCTGTAGATTTGTTTGGACATGAGACTGCAATCTTGTGTTTTTTTCTTTAATAATCCCTTGCATTTGTTATCTTTGAATGAAAGATGCCCTGAGCATAATTGAAAAATACTCCACGAGCATTTCACTTATACACTGAAATCTGCTGAAAAATACGCTTCCTTAGAGGTGCTAAACATGTTGATGGACTAAATATACTGGAAAAGACATATTTGTGCCAAAATTTACCATGAAAACATGTAGATGGACTAAATATACAGTCCTCTAAATCAACTCGAGAAGATGGTAACAATGTGTTGTTAGCGCATAAGCTAGCTGCCATGACGCTAAATTCAGGACACGCGGGCTGCTGGTTGGCGAATTAGAAGAAAGGCCAACGATCAAGACATGCTACCAATTTGAAAACATGTCTCTCGTTCAGGTTCAGGGCACAGCTCTAGTCCCTGGGCTGAGAGCTGCTGCGCCCGGAAAAAAACCACGACCCAAACCATACCCGCGCGCGCGTTTTCCTCGCCATTTCCTGATGGAGCTGTCCAGCAAGTTGCGCGCGACTATTCGTCCGTGGGCGTATCCATCCTACTGTTCCACGATCAGTCCAGTGTCACGCAGATGGCGACCTCACCTCGCCGGCCTGGTTCTACTACCAGTCTGCATCCTTGACATTTCTCTTCTGCATGTAGATACTAATCAAGTCCTAATCAAGCGTTCCCTTGTCTGACAGGACCGCCTCACCAGATAAACACGTGCAGTAGCAGTATTGTGACCGGAGCACACTCTTCCTGCACGCCGCGCGCGGTTCGATCTAACCCGATTGATCCAATCGGACGTACTTTAATTTGGGTTGGAGGGAGTAATAATAATCAGCAATGATTATTATGGACTAGCACATATGCCCGTGCGTTGCAACGAGAGGGAAAATAGTATGTATTTAAAGGTAGTGAGAATTATATATGTAAGCAAAATCATGTGTGCACATGAAAAAAGAACATTTAGCTTCTTGGTTTCGCCGGGTGTGAAGTAATCAATCCACTATTTTTTTATTCATTGATCGAGGGCATTTAAGAGTTTTGTTACGTCATCATACACCAGAGAAGGCCCATGAATTATTCAATCTAATTTTTCTTTCAATCGAGGAGATTTTAAGGTATTAAGTTTCTGAATATTGTAGGAAAAATAAACCATTTTTTAAATTCTGATTGAAAATTGTGTACACTTTAAGAAAAAAGTGAACAAACTTTAAAACAGGAAAAACTTTTAAAATTCACAAATATTTTTTGAAAACACCAACTTTTTATAAAAACATGAATATTTTTGAATTTGTGAACATTTTTTTAGCATGGGAACATGTGTTGAAAATTCATAAAAAAGTTCAAAAATGTTTATCTTTAATATGATTTTGAATTGTGAAAATTTCACCTAAACAAGATTATTTGTCAAATTTGGAACATTTTTCTAAAATTCCATTTTCTTTTTAGAAATCTCGAACAATTTTGGAAAACAATAGAAGTTTTTGAAAAAATGGGAAACATTTTGCAAGTTCCAGTTATGTTTTCAAAATTGCCACAAAATTTTGGAATTATGAACATTTTTTATAATTTGATTTTTTTGAAATTCTGAACGTTTTTTGAGATTTTTGAATTTATGAAATACATTCTATAAGAAAAATAAAATTGGAAGGGGAAAAAGTGATAGGGAAGGAGAATAAAAATATAAGTAAAACATAGAAGCAAAGAAAAATGGGGCAGCCATTATTGGTTGTCCTGTGCGAAGCTCTGACTATTTGTCGTTCTATGCGAAAAATAGAATTTCCTTACTGTGTGGGCAGAAAAATGAGTGGGCTGGCTTCGCTGGGCCACAGCATGCGGCACACGTACAAAATTCTGGAAAAGCCTTTTTTTTCTAGCAGAGGAACGCATAAGAATTTAGTACCACCTTGGATAGAAAAAAAAATTCTTTTCCGCGCTGAACGGATGAAAAAATTGACGAAACGCACTTTGCTTTATTAATAGGTACTAGTAAATGCACACGTGCAATGCACGTTAATATTTAGGCAATATATTAATTGCATGCGGTTATTAGGTATGCTATTATTTATGTGTTAATCATGTGATTAGTGTAATATTTGGTATGATATTAATCGCATGTTAAACACATTTAATGCTCGTCATTCGAGCAGTCTAGGTCGTTGGATTGACTTAGTTCGATGGCCGAGATCAGTTGGATCTGCCTCTTTGGTTTTTTTTATATTGGTATAGAAAGTACAAGTATAGATTGAAAGGAGTAAATGTTTTACGGGCCAGGTCGGTTTATATCTCAAGCTTAGCCTGGGATTCGAGGCTTTAGATTGGTCGTAGATGCTCCATGCTACTAACCAATTATACTCCCTCCGTTCTGATTTATTGGTCTTTTTCATATTTTGTGTCAAATTTTAGTTATAGATTTAACTAACAAAATTTTAATGCATGTCATCGAAAATATTATCAACGAAAACTATGTTCAAATACGAATCTAATGATATTTTTTATGACATGCATTAACATTTATTAATAACATTTATGAATTATGATCAAATTTTGATCCAAAATACGAAGAGGACCAATAAATCAGGACGAAGGTAGTGGATCATTGACTGGTATGTACGTAGCTTTCATTAGAATGGATGTTCGTACCATATGACCCCCCCCCCCCCCCCCCCCCCCCCTCCCATTAGCTGAAGAAGACATCTTTGGTTCGCATGATTGCTTGCGAGAACGCAACAAGAGAATGAAGAGAAAAAGGACGTAAAATTCTAGTGCCACATTTCGGCATCCATGGAGATTTTTGTTTTCCAACCATGCAAAGAGATCTATCCGTTCGACTACTATACTATACCTGTACTCATAGAGATTTTTTCAGGGGAGGCGATCTCTGACTCGTCAGCGGAAACCCCGATCCTTTCGGTTTCCTGCTTCCTTCGTTCCGATCGATCCTTGAATATACGCAGGACTTGTCCAGCGCCCCCGGTCGGTGACAGCGAACCGAAAACGATTGTAATTTAAAACATGCTCCGTGCATGTGCTTTTGTTTTTTCTTGAGGCGTTTACGTCCAACCGCACCAGGTGATAGCGAGTAAGGGAGAAAAGTCATAAGCACATCCGGTGCTGCTACTAATTATTAGTATCAGTGCATATCTCTCCAGCTTTGAGGATTTTATTTGATTGTACTCCCTCTTAATGATCTAAACGCTCTTATATTTCTTTATCATCAAGGGAGTAGTACTAGCTAGGAAAAACTCTTTGCTCAGAGGCTGCTGAGGATGAGATGCTGGCGTTGTTTGTTTTAACAACTCAACAGTTAATTGGTCCTTGCTCGAAAAAGCATTTGCTTAGGGCATTTCTTACCAATCCTCTATAGTTTAGAGGAGTATCCGACCGAGCAAAGCTTAGGAGAGTATAGTTACTTCACTAATTTTTGGCCGGACATAGCCGATCCCTAATACAACGGAATAAAACTACTTCTACTTTTCATTGATACATTTCTCGAACACTTGCCATGCACATATACACATAGAGTGATTGACTAGCCGTCGATCCTCCGGTACTTAGTACCTTGACGAGGCAGTCCTCGGAGAGCGTAAACATGAGCACCGCCCCTAGTGACGCTGTCCATGTATCCGCAGATGGTCAGCGTGGCCAACGTGAGCTACGGGTTGTCCTGCTATGTGCCGATGCTCATGCACCTGGCCGACTACGCGTTCGTGCGTAGCGTGTCCCAGGCCTTCGGCGAGGACCACTGCCCCGGGCAACCAAGGTACAAGGAGCAGGTGTACAGGGGCCTCCTGGCCGTCATGGCCGCCGGGCTGCTCTCGGTGCTCCTGTGGGCCGTGCACTCGGGGGAGATATGGAAGAGAAGCGACACCAACGAGATGAAGCTCATGGCGGCACCGCCGTCTTTCAAGTACCAGCGGAGCAACGCGAGCACCCACTCCCAATGGTCGGAGAGCTCGAGCGCCTTGAGCAGGGACAGCATGTCGACAACACGCAGGAGGTCGTCGTGCCAGGAGGGCGGGCAGCGACTTGGAGAGCTCGAGCATTAGCGCATGCGCGTCCGGGGAGAGGAAGGAGCTCAGCCTCCCTTGACGCTCCTGATCTGGACGGCTCTTGCGCATAGTTTCAAATAGTCGGCTATAGCTCTGCTATAGCCTTTTCAGCAGGGTGCTGTTAAATGGTCGCCTTCACAAATAGCCCGCTATAACTGATTTCGAGGCCCGCCGCTATTTTTCATAGCCCGCTATTTAAAACATTGCTCTTGCGACAAAACGGCGGCGAGGGGAGGCGAGCGCACGGGCTGGCTGGCGTGGAGGGGCGCGGGCGCATGCGATGGTTCAGGGGCGGCACGGTTGGTCACGGGTGGCGGGAAGGGGGTACGGGGAGGGGGCTGGCGGCGGGCGAGGAAGGGGGGAGGACCAGGAGGACTAGGCGCTGAGGCAGGCGTGGGTGACGGAGCAGCAGAAATTTCGCTGCGGCTCGTTTTCATGGAGTATATTTAGGGAAACGAGAGGCGCCGGAGTATAACTTTTACTCCCTTACAGCAAATTAGGGATCGGTTAGATACGCGTTAGAGGCGTAAAACCGACCTTTTACTCTAACCTTGGATAAAGGATTGGTCAGAAATGCCCTTAGCTAGTTAGGGAAATCGATCAGTAAAGTGGGTCGCCATCGATCGAATATCCAGAGACCATCACTCCACTCGTATCATCTTATCCACCGGGTAGTCACGTACTCCTGCTCCACTGCTCTCAGCTTGGGGTGGTGTCTATGTGTATGTAATTTCCTGTTTCTACTGCGTGTTTCCCGTTGAACGCGAGACTTGCAGTCTATCAGTCCATTGGGCTGTTGAGAATCAGGAAGAGTTTGTAATGACACGTTATGAATTGGTTTCAGAAAGAGCAGGCTGGCCAGAATGTGTTAGAGTTGTGTCGAATATTATGTACGTGATAGGTTACAGTTGGACTTGTAGTTGTATTGTGTTTAGATAGGATATGGAGTCGTGTCCTAGTAGGACGCTTGTATCCTATGCCTCTCATATATAGCGGGGGTAGAAACACGATGTAACCTATGCCAACATAATAGCACATGCACGCAAGGGGGAGTCGGCGGCGTGTGTCGGCGTCCGGGTGGCCGGTGTGCAGTATTGTGACGGTGTCACGGGAAGGAGCGCCCGTAGTCAGGCCCCGGAGATGTAGCCATATCGGTGAACCTCGTTAACAAATCTCGGTGTCGTGCTCGTGTAATTGCTTGATCCTCGAATGATCGATGGTATGCCTCAGATTTATTCTAACAAGTGGTATCATGAACAAGGTTTGATGAGGCAGTGCATCTGTTGATCTAGAGGAAGTGCTTTGCGAAAAGATCGTTGAGTTAAATTGCGGTTCAAGACGGCAGCGATGGAGCGGATCGGTTGTCACACGGTGTTTCCGTGTTTCGATCAGGGCAGTCGTAGTGTTAGCAGCGAATCAAAGAAACTCTTGATGCGATCGGAATTTTTGTAAGGACATGCAATCGATGGCGCGAACGGAAGTTACAGCAGGCGTCCGATCAGCACAAGGCGCGTGTCCCATGGCAGCGGCAGGCTGGACGTGCGGCGATCGGATCGATCGGGCGAGCGTCCGACGGCAGGCGTACGTGCTTGTATTGCTGGCGCTTGGCGGCCCATGACAGGCAAGGCCCATGGTGCGCTGGCGGAGCTGGAAAGCGGAGGCCCGTGCGCGTGGTCGGCGGAGCGTGGATGAGCCGCAGGCCGGAGATTTGTTTGAAAAAGAGCTACGTGACAGACTGGTGTTTTCCATCTGGATGAAGAGCAAGGCAAAGCTAACGGACCTTTATACAGCTTACATATGCATGTGGTGGAGTTTGGAAATTTTCCTTTGATCTCTATGTTGGAGTGCACGGGAAGGCTTATGAGGTAGGTTGGCTTCGTTTCTTCAAACACGTTGAGCACGTGGATGGTAGCCTGATGGTCTGTGGTGTGCGTGGCAAGGATAACAACATGTGTATAAGGCTCGTGGAGTTTGAAGCATGTCGTGCAGTCGGATAAGTTTGGCTAGGTCAGACTAGACAGTCCGACAGATCGACGCAAGTCGGTTGGTACAGAAGACGGTGGAGGGATCGATGACAACGACATACGAGCGTGAAGCTGATGGTGACCGATTTCTGGGGCGTGGAAACATGTGGCGCAGGCCCTGAGGGTTTGTGTGGCTTCGACAAGACTATGGCGCGGGGTTGATTCAAGACAGTGTACACACGGAGTTTGAAGTCGACGGGGCGCGAGAGTGGACTGATCATCTACCATGGAGTCATGTTGAAGGTGAAGCTGGATTGAGGGGCTACGGTGTAAGGATCCAGAGAATCGAAGCCTATTCAGCGGGAAAAGCGAGTGACATGCAATTTGGACTGGAGCCCAATGGTCTGATGGAAGCATGAAGCTCGTCATCGGTCGGTGATAATCGGTGGTATTCTGCAGGGGTTGAGTGGTGTGGGTTCGCGACCCTTTGAGACTAAACCGGGACAGCGGAGGCTCGACGCGGTAATAGCGGCGAGGCGTGCTGTATGCACGGACATGGAGACGGACCAAGGCTCTGGTGGTCATACATGTGGTGAGACAACTGCGAATTTGACTCGAAATGATTACAAGCAATGGTGAAATTCCTTCAAGTTTCAGACATGCGTTCAAGAAAGGAGCGGTGATGTTGAGTTCAGGTAACCCTTATGTGTGACACCCAATATGTGAGTTGTTCATTTTCACGCAGGTCAGTGATCAGTGTGTGATGGCGTTGGATGGATACTCTGGAAGTTGGGAGTACAAACTAGAGTAGCAAGGAACTTAATTTTGCTCGAGCATTGACAATGGTCAAGAAAAGAAGGGACTACAAGTTGCAGGTGGAGTCACATGGAGTCTTTGGAGTAGCAGCGGTGCTCATGGGATAAGCTCAAGTCCAATATACATGAAAATTTAATGCATTGACGAATTCAAGGTGGTGGAGAATATTCGTCAAGGTGGAGTTTGTTAGAGTTGTGTCGAATATTATATACGAGGTAGGTTACAGTTGGACTTATAGTTGTATTGTGTTTAGATAGGATATGGAGTTGTGTCCTAGTAGGACACTTGTATCCTATGCCTCTCCTATATAGCAGGGGTAGACACACGATGTAACCTATGCCAACATAATAGCACAGACGCGCAAGGAGAAGTAGGCGGCGTGTGCCGGCGCCCGGGTGGCCGGTGGACGGTATTGTGACGGTGTCACGGGGAGGAGCGTCCGTAGTCAGGCCCCGGGATGTAGCCATATTGGTGAACCTTGTTAACAAATCTCAGTGTCGTACTTGTGTGATTGTTTGATCCTCGGATAATCGATGTATATCTTGGATTTATTCTAACAGAATGAACCTGAAGACATCGACCCTGATGTTGCTGCTATGATGGGCTTCGGCACCTCTTCAAAGAGTGAAAATTGCTGCTTCAGGTGGCGCCATTCCGTTGGTCTGTGGCTTGCTGAAGACGTCGCCGTGGCTCCGTGCACCTGGATCTCAGCATAGGTCAGACACAGTTCTGATGCAGTGTTGCGATTAGTGTACTGGAGCCTTGTCGCAACCGATTCCTGATAATGCTGGAACAATTCAGCTTCTGTAATTGGTGACCTGTGATCATTTGAGAGGCATTTTATCTTTGAGAAATGAGATAACTAATTCGTTTACATGCTGTTGTTGTATCAGCTTGTGAGAAAATCAAATGCTCTGTTTGCAGGCTGTTGTTTTATTCTCGCATATTCTCCGTTTTGGAAAAGAAAAAGTAAGTTTGCATATACGACATAAGTTAGGAGTAGCATAAATGATGGATTTGTGACAAAACTGGCAAGTTAGAAGACACTTTTCTTTCAGATGGAATTCGGTGAAAACTGTAAACGGAGCCACTGGATTGTAGATAGATGAAACCGGTAAGAGATGAGAATTTTTCTATGAGCGAATTTTTATTTGTACCAATAGAATACTTTTGTGATTTCTTCTATATGGATATTTGATTAGGAAATTTTTATGTGGGATTTTTTATTTGTACACTAGAACCTTATATGATTCCCCCTATATAGGCTGTTTCATTTGCATTGACACAGTCCTATATGATTTTTTTTCCTGGTTACGTTTCAAAAGAAATTCTGCACTTGTTCAAACCTCTAAACTATCATTTGCTTTCCGGCTTTCATATGGTATGATAACAAAAACCGGTAACACATTCAGTCCTGTAGATTTGTTTGGACATGAGACTGCAATCTCGCGTTTTTCTTTAATAATCCCTTGCTTTTGTTATCTTTGAATGAAAGATGCCCTGAGCATAATTAAAAATACTCCGTGAGCATTTCACTTGCATTGAAATCTGCTCAAAAACACGTTTTCTTAGAGGTACTCAGAAAGAAACATGTTGATGGACTAAATACATTGGAAAAGACATATTTGTGCCAAAATTTACCATGGAAACAAGTGATAAGTGACCTAGTCCTCTAAAGCAACCGGAGAACATGATAACAATGTGAAGTCAGTTCGTTTTTGTTTGGCTGTGTGCATCTTAATTATGCAGAGGTCGGACGATACTCATCATGTTTTGTATCCGTTTGATACTACATTTTGAGTCAATAAAAATACCCTTTATAAAAAATGCTAGCTGTCATGACGCTAAGTTCAGGACACGCGGGCTGCTGGTTGGCGAATTAGAAGAAAGGCCAACTATTCGTGCGCGGGCGCATTCATCCTACCGTTCCACGATCAGTCCAGTATAGGCAGATGGCGACCTCGCCTACCTGGTTCTACGAGTCTGCATCCTTGACATTACTTCTGTGCACGTAGATAAGTCGTAATTAAGCGCCCCCTTGGTTGACAGGACTGCCTCACCAGATTAACACATGCAACACTCTTCCTGCATGCCGCGCGCGGTTCGATTCAATCTGATTAAGACAGCAATACAGGCTTTACGGGTCAGGAGCAGCAGATGAGTGCAAGTGTGAAGCTAGTTTCAGGGTTATCACTTAGAGCATCTACAGCCGGGCCTCTCATACCCATCTTAAATGTTTGAAGGCCGTCCGGTCACTGACCGGTAAAAAAAAGACCTAATCTGACTTCTCAAACCGTGGACAAACGCCCGGACTGACAGGCATCCCTTATATCCAGCCCAAATCTAGGGCGGATATGGAGTAGCTCGGACACGTTCAGGCGCGCCCGCCTAATAGGCCCGATCTACCGTCGACCCCACACACGGATGCAGAGTGACAAATATGAAACATACTCGATCAGTGCCCCAGGACGGGCGTTTGAGGGGACCCATTGCAGCGGTGTCCGTGACGGTGAACGAAAAACGTTAATTTTAAAACGTGGATGATGTTTACATCCAACCGCACCGGCGATAGATAGCGAGTGAGGGAGAAAAGTCTTGTGCATTCATGTTTCTCTCATTTTTTCGTAAAGGGGGACTTCCGGCTTCTGCATTAGAACGATGCATACGACCAACTTTATTATAAAGCAAATAGGTTCAACTAAGGTCTTAAAGTCATAAAGAAAGAAAAGAAAAGCTTACATAGAGCCTATAAAGAAGTAACCATAGCGTCACAACCGGCCGGCATAAACAAGATAAGTAAACTAATTGCCTATCCTATTACATAACCGTCATCCAAACCGGTTGAAAATATCCCGTGCTACCGTCTTCCACCGAATAGATCCAATAACCAAACGCTCCCTGGCCTCTGTCGGAGTGAGTAGCGACCACATACTGATCAATGCAGTGGCTCGGAAAATAACCTACAAAAAATAAAAATTTGTTGTTCTGTTAAAAGTCAAGTCATTTCTGCAGTTTCAGACTGCCCACAATAAAGCACATACTCCTACGCGAATGTGTCTCGCTGTTTCGGCCTCTACTGTTGGAACACTACTTCCTCCACGCCACCCGCACGCCCAGGTCCTGCGCCCACGACTGGCTCGTCCCGCACGTAGCTCACGTCTCCTTAGGACTAGCTAGATCAGTTGCAACCTTATCCTGCCGTTGCACTCTATATATATATATATATATATATATATATATATATATATATATGATGGTAGTTTGGGACACCTAAGTGCCTGGGCACCTTATCTGGTAGCCGTTAGATGGTGAGTTGATGTATGACGTTTGTGTTGATATGGTAAATAATTAATGTGATTATATATGGCAGTAATTAATAAGTATGGTAAGCGTGCATGCATGCATGACAACCATTTATGTTTAAATTAATAGATAGTCATAAATGGATTAAATCTTCCAAATTTTACGTTCAGGTATATACACATATATTTCTCATTAGAGTATGTACACATAAGTATATGCCGGTGCATGTATACATTAATTTAACATTAGGGTATGTACATTTTTGTGGGTATGTAGAGAAAAAAAATAATGTCAAGGTATGTACGCATAAATTTTATGTTTTTTTGCAATTGCATAAATTTTATTTTAGGTTATGTACATTTGTGTGTATGTGCATATAAATTTCACACAGGGATAAGTATATTTATGAGTATCTACACATAAATTTCACGTTGGGTATATATATTTACGAATATGTACACGTAAATTTCAAGTAAGGGTATTTTTTTTTGCGGGGCAAGTCAGGGTACGTACATATAAATTTCACATCGGGGTATGTACATGATATGTAAAAAAGATTTCATATCGGAGTATGCATATTTTTGTGTATACATTTTTTTGTGAGGGCTTGAGTACGCACTAAAAAATATATTGATTATCACCATACATTAATTATCATCTTGGGGTATGTTATGTTTGGGACGTATATTTCTTAGGTATATCAATTCGCTTATCGTGCATGGGTATATCATTTCTAGGTTTCTGTCATAGATGTATTATTATATGTGTATAAATTCTTTGTGTTAGGTATATAGGTACATAGGACAAATTCTTACTACATACATGAAAGTATTTTTTATTTTTAATAGCAAAAAAAGATGGGTGCATCATATGTTTATGAGTATTGTATTCCGATAAAGAATACAAGGCAAAAACAAGAAATTGTACACAAGGTATTATAGTGCATATATTATAAATAAAGATTTAAAAGAAACTAGTATGTCATATCATATATGGAAATAAATGGTATGCTATTATAATGACGTGCATTTTATGACAGGTATGTCATGCACCAATATTTAGAAAGAGATCAATCGCATGGGGCATTAATTGCATGGTGCTTAGGTGCCTGGGCACCTAGGAGCCCCAAACAATTTACCTATATATATATATATATATATATATATATATATATATATATATATATATATAAAACATGTGAAGTCATAATCAATACAAAGAGTTTAATCCTCCAACTTGGTATCAGACGCGAGTTCTCCCTGAGACCTCACCATGTCCTCCTCGGCGCCCACCCTCCCCGTGGCCATCAGCGACGCTCCTCCCCCGCCGGGCACCACGGCATCCCTCCCCGTCGCCACGGCGCCTCTGCCCATCACCACGACGCCTCCTGCCACGGCACCTCCTGCCACGCCACCTGCTGCCACGGCGTCCCTGCCCGTGGCCATGGCGCCCCCTGCGACGGCGCCGCTCGCGGTCACCCTCCCGCTCACGGGTCCTCCGTCCGCCGGCGCCTCGTCTTCCTCCGGCGTCCCCAACATGCACCAGCTCAACATCGGCCACTTCCTCGACTTCAAGCTGGACTTCGCCGCCGGCAACTTCTCCAAATGGTGGCAGATCTTCAGGTGCTTGCTCTCCATGTACGATGCCGAGGGGCACGTCGACCACTTCTCCGAGCCTCTCCAGCAGACCGTGGCGTGGCGCCACGCCGATGTCACCATCCTGCTCTGGATCTACGAGTCCATCTTCGACGACCTCT
Source organism: Triticum urartu (assembly GCF_056163025.1). Classification (NCBI taxonomy): domain Eukaryota; kingdom Viridiplantae; phylum Streptophyta; class Magnoliopsida; order Poales; family Poaceae; genus Triticum; species Triticum urartu. The sequence goes on from NC_141874.1 coordinate 705,684,810, forward strand.
ACGACGTCATCAAGTCGCCGGACAACACGGCGCACCGTGCTTGGAGCCAGCTGATTCACTTCTTCCACGACAATCAGCCGACCCGCGCGATCCACATCGGGGCTGAGTTCCGCTCCACCACCCAGGGCGACCTCTGCGTCGGTGAGTACTGCCGCCACCTGAAGGCCCTTGCTGACGCCCTCGCCGACGTGGACGAACCGGTCATCGACCGGTCCCTCACTCTGCAGCTCATCCGCGGGCTCTCGCGCCGCTTCCACGTCCTCGCCTCAGTGCCCACCCTCCAGGTACCCTTCCCCACCTTCATCCAGGCGCGCTCGCGCCTCCTTCTCGAAGAGATCTCCCTCGACGCCCGTGATCGCACCGAGGGGGGCACCGCCCTCACCATCAGCACCAACGTCGGCGGTCTCCCAGGCAACTCCCCTGGCGATCGCGGCCACCCCGGCTCCGACGATCGCGCTCGGCCCACCGGCGAGGGCAACCCCAGCCGCGGCGGCTCCTCTGATCGCGCCCGTGGCAATGGCCGCGGTCGTGGTCGTGGCAACGGCCCTAGTGGCGGCTGCCGCCACCCACAGCAGCAGCAGTTCCCCGGCGGGCAGCCGCCGTGGATGGGGTACTTCGCGCCCTGGGGCGCGCCTTTTCCTCCTCCTGGGCGTGCTCCATGGGTGCCCCCGCACGCCGCCGGCATCCTCGGCCACGCCCCGCTGCTCCGGCGCAGGCGTACCCGGTCTTCTACCCCGGCGCGCCGTCCTCCTCGTATGCGCCACCGCCACCGTCGCCCGCTCCTGGCTCGTGGGACAACTTCAGCATGCTCAACTCCGCGATGAGCAACATGTCCCTGCAGCAGCCCGGCGCCGCCGACTGGTACCTGGACTCCGGTGCCTCCTCGCACATCTCCGGGAACGCAGGTACACTCACTCGGCTTTATGATGTTTCAGCTCATCATCTTCCTCCCATTATAGTAGGCAACGACACCATCATGACTCCCTCTTCCCTCGGCTATGCCTCCCTCCCTCCCAAACCCTTTCATCTCAACCACGTCCTAGTCTCTGCCAACGTAGTCGAAAACCTAATCTCCGTTCGTAAATTCACTACTAGTAACTCATGCTCAATTGAATTTGACCCCTATGGCTTTTCTGTGAAGGACCTGCTCACTCGGAGGCTAATCATGAGGTCTAGTAGCTCCGGCCCGCTCTACGCGTTCCTAGGCTCCGGCGCCACCGTCCTCACCAGCACCACCGCCGGCGATATTTGGCACCGCCGCCTCGGTCATCCGAGCCAGGCTACTCAGGCCTCGTTGCAGTCTTTTATTTCCCCTTCATGTAATAATGTGCCCGCACCATCTCCTACATGTGATGCATGCCAACGCGGGCGCCACACTAGATTACCCTTTTCAGAATCAATTTCCTTTACTAGTTTCCCATTTCAGTTAATTCACTGCGACCTCTGGACGTCGCCTGTATCCAGTTTTTCTGGCTTTAAATATTATCTTATAATAATGGATGACTACACTCATTTCTCCTGGTCTTTCCCTCTCCGTAACAAGCCTGAAACGGCCTCTGTTCTTGTACGATTTTGCCGCTACATTCAAACGCAGTACCACTCCCTTGTCCATTGCATTCAAAGCGACAATGGGGGTGAGTTCGTCAACACCGCCCTTCTCACTTTTCTCTCCGACCGAGGCATTGTCCTCCGTCTCGCGTGTCCGCACACTTCTCCGCAAAATGGGAAGGCCAAACATGCCATTCGCTCCACTAACGACATTGTTCACACCCTCCTAGCTCACGCTCACATGCCACCGCCATATTGGGTCGAAGCTCTCCACACGGCTACCCATCTTCTCAACCGACGACCCTCTCGAGTAGTTCACAACCTCACACCTTTCTTTCTCCTACACGGCGTTCACCCTAGCTACACCGACCTACGCACTTTTGGGTGCCTCTACTACCCTAACGTTGCACCATACACCGCCCACAAACTCTCACCCCGATCCACCCCGTGTGTTCTTCTTGGTAGCCCTCCCGAGCATAAAGGCTACCGCTGCCTCGACCTCCGCACTCGGCGCGTTTATACCTCTAGGCACGTCACATTTGATGAGAGTATTTTTCCCTTCCAATCCACGCTTTTCCGCACCCGATCCCACCACAGAAAATCCCAGCACCCGACCACATCGTCCGCCGCCCTTCCACGCCTCGGGATCGCCCCACCTACCTCGTTTCCTACCAGCTCCAGATCCTCCTCGGATCGCGCGCCTACCCACAACAGCCCACCTGTCTCCCCGCACCCGCCGCGTCCCACCCTCCCGCCGGCCCGCCCCCTGCGCCAGCTCCGCGGACCCCACCCTCGCATGCCGCTCCCACCTCGCCCCCTTCCCTTCCGCCACGCGGCTCCACCCCACGCGTTGTGGCCCATGACCGCATGCAACCCACCCCTCGCTGCCTTTTTCCCACGTCCAGCATTGCGCCATGCAGCACCTCGCCATGCAGCACATCGCTCCCACCGCGCGTCGTCGCCATCGCACCCCCACAAAACCCTCATCCTATGCGCACGCGCGGCAAATCTGGTTTTACCCTTCCTAAAACCCAAACTAATCTCATTGTAGATGTCCTCTCCCCCATCCCTCCAACCTACCGCACTGCCCTAAAAGACCCCCGCTGGTATGCCGCTATGCGTGAGGAATATGATGCACTGATTCATAATAAAACCTGGTGTTTAGTGCCGCGTCCTGTAGGTGTGAACGTTGTCAGCGGCAAATGGATCTACAGGCACAAATTCAATGCCGACGGCTCTCTGGCATGCCACAAGGCTCGCTGGGTCCTGTGCGGGTTCACCCAGCGCGAGGGCGTCGGCTACACCGAGACCTTCAGCCCCGTCGTCAAGCCATCAACCATCCGGGTCGTCCTCAGCCTCGCCGTCGGCAGCTCGTGGCCAATCCACCAGCTGGACGTGAAGAACGCCTTTCTTCACGGCCGGCTCAACGAGGTCGTCTACAGCGAGCAGCCTTCCGGCTTCCTCGACACCGACTGCCCGGATCATGTCTGTCGTCTCCAGCGCTCCTTGTACGGCCTGAAGCAGGCCCCCCGAGCCTGGTTCTCGCGGTTCACGGCGCACCTCGTCGCCCTTGGTTTCGTCGCCTCCCGAAGCGATAGCTCGCTGTTCATCCTCCATCGCGGCGACTCCATGGCATATCTGCTCTTATACGTGGACGACATCATCCTCACCGCCAGCAGCAACGCCCTCCTTCGCCACGTCATCGACTCTCTGCACCAAGCCTTCGCCATGACAGACCTCGGCGAGCTGCATCATTTCCTCGGCATCAACGTGCAGCGCTCTGCTTCCGGCCTCTTCCTCTCGCAGCAGTAGTACGCGCTCGAGGTCATCGATCGGGCGGGCATGCTCACCTGCAAGCCGATCAGCACGCCCCTCGACGCTCGCGCCAAGCTTTCTGCCTCCGAGGGTGCGCCCGTCGCCGACCCTACCTTGTACCGGAGCCTCGCCGGCGCGCTCCAGTACCTCACCCTGACGAGGCCGGACATCACTCATGCGGTGCAGCAGGCCTGTCTCTTCATGCACGATCCACGCGAGCCGCACCTCCAGCTCGTCAAGCGGATCCCCCGGTACGTGCATGGCACCTCCCACCTCGGTCTGCGCCTCCACAGCTCTGCCCCGACACACGACCTCATCGCCTACTCCGACGCCGACTGGGCCGGGTGCCCGGACACCCGCCGCTCGACATCCGGGTTCTGCGTCTTCATCGGGGCCAACCTCGTCTCTTGGTCCTCGAAGCGTCAGAACACGGCCGAGTACCGCGCGGTCGCCAACGTCGTCGCCGAATCGTGCTGGCTTCGCCAACTCCTCACCGAGGTCCGTCGACCGCCACGCCGCGCCACTGTTGTCTTCTGTGACAACGTGAGTGCCGTGTATCTCTCCAGCAACCCGGTGCAACACCAGCAAACAAAGCACGTGGAAATCGACCTGCATTTCGTCCGCGAACGGGTCAGCATCGGCAACGTCAAGGTTCTGCACGTTCCCACTTCCTCTCAGTTCGCGGATATCTTCACTAAAGGACTGCCAACGGCCATCTTCAACGAGTTCCGTGACAGCCTCAACGTTCTCAACGACCCCGTTTCGACTGTCCTCGAACCTTGACGACTTCCAGTCTGTCTACTATAAAATATTTTGCCCGGCTCCGGCAAGACAGAGGCGATGACGGCCGTGCGCCTTTGGCTCGCTTTAGTTACAGTCGTTGCTAGGTGGTTTACGGATCTGAATGTAATTTTAATTATTTCTGATGTTCATTGTACTATCATGTTTGAAGATGAATAGATCGAAAATTTTCCCGCAAAAAAATAAAAAATACAACTGGTGGAAACCATGGGTGAGTGATTTTCTCTTTGTACGCTCAAAGGTCATGTTTGTCTCAACGAGTTTGTTAGATGGGGTTCAAAGGTGATAATTTTGGTAAATGTGACATTTATGTTGCGTTTGGCATTGCGGTGAATAACGGCAACCCCGTTTGGCCCACTCGTTTTAGCCTGTTTTGGCCTTTGTTTCACCCACTTTGGCATACATTTGCGGCTAATTTTCTACGACAAAATGTAAAATAAGCATGTCGACATTACCTTCGGGAGTTGAATGTGTTTTTCGTTGGATAGATGGCAAAAACCAGTACACCACTAAAATATTAGGAACATTTTTTATTGAGTCAATGTAAACATTCATTAGTCCTAAACCTGGACCCTTGTAAATTGTCCGTTCCGACCTTTGAACGTGGTTAGAAGCCAGTCTAGACTTAGCTTAGGCTGGTTGTAATGGGGAGTATCATATACTAGTATCATGCATATGATACTAGTGTATGATACTACCTCCTTAATGCATAGTATCATATATTACTCCCTCCATCTATGTGTGTAAGTCATCTTACGAAAACCAAATAATCCCAAAACACTTAGCCGCGTTACATTAACTCTTATCTCGTTCCTTGTTTCGTGACATATCAACCAATAAGATATGTGGGCCATGCATGCTTTAAATGACTTGACACTACCAAACACGACATGCAGTGGTTAGTTCATTGCATGCAATGTTATTAATTAGCAAAAAAACATTAAGTTCTCTCGTTTCCCCCTCCACCTTGGTCACGGTGCGCAACGTAAGATGACTTACACACCTAGATGGAGGGAGTAGTTTCATGTAGTACTCTATTTATTGCCATGCATAACACAAAGTAGTATAGCATTATTATGACACAGTATCATGATATGATACTATACCCTATCTTTCTTCATTTAATACTATGCCACCTCATCAAAATTGCCTAGTTGGCATGCATGATACTAGCTACGATACTACCATTACGACCGGATATGTATTAATTGAAATTCATGTGCTACTAGACCAATCAACCGGACCCATGCATTTGCATGTACTCATCTTTTCCGATCTATAGGACTCAATTCAAAAATCTCACCAATCAAGATAGATGATGAGTGGTGAAATATTTTATGTAATTTGTAAAAGCATCCAATTAATGCTCTTGTTTTTCTTAAAAATTTATGTTTACCAATTTATTAATTGCAATGCATGCATACATAATGTACATACATTGATCAATTTTCTCTTAATACTTGCATGCAATTATTTAATACACATTAAAATCTGAACTTGTGATGCGGAACAACCAAATTGAGCCTTATAAAATAAAAAAAACTAAGATTTTAAGATAAGGCCTATAAACCGGAAAGGAGGGAGTACTAAACAAGTCATTGTAGTCTATCTTTTTGTCGGCTGTGGCATCCTTTTCTACATTTTATTTGTTTTGGACTCTGTTTGTGAGCCAGCACAGGACCTGAGATCTTTTTTTTCCGAAAAGGACAGGACCTGAGATCTTGTTTTCGTGCTTTTATTTAATAATTTGGTTGCATGCATCACTTTAATGCAGAGGCAGATGGTTTCCTCCATTAAAAAAATGTACTATTCTATTAATTCAAACATCAAGTTGTGTAGTACTAAATTCACAATGCGGCGTTCTCATTTCATCCTCTGCTCACCAGTACTATCTACGATGCTGCCACTACTAAGTGCTGGTTCTTGTCTTCTGGACGGGGCGAAAATGGCATGTATGGTCAACTCAACTCAGTTCGCCAAGAGAAAAAATGTCTGTCAATCCGCTCGTCCACCTACCTCAGGAAATGTGTTTTGACTCGTCCTAGCTACAGTAGCTTGCTAATCCTAACATTCACAAAATGCATGCACGCATGCATCGCCCTCCAGTTCTCTATATAAACACTCGACATCTGCTCATCCAGCCTCATCATCCAATAATCACACACTACTTTGTTTGTACCTCTGCCCAAGAACACCCATACCGCACGTCCAAGATTCCTAGTACGTGTGACTAAGCAATTAAGCTCTTCTCTAAGCTCATTTTTCATTATTGTCGACATGAAGATCACCGTGCACTCGTCCAAGGCCGTCAAGCCCGACTACGGCGCATGCGGCGTCGCTCCGGCCTGCACGAACGACGTCGTCCCGCTCACCGTGCTCGACAAGGCCAACTTCGACACGTACATCTCGGTGATCTACGCCTTCCACGCACCCGCGCCGCCCAACGCTGTCCTCGAGGCCGGGCTGGCCAGGGCGCTGGTGGACTACCGCGAGTGGGCCGGGCGGCTCGGCGTGGACCCCAACGGCGAACGCGCAATCATGCTCAACGACGCCGGCGCGCGGTTCGTGGAGGCGACGGCCGACGTGGCGCTCGACAGCGTCATGCCGCTCAAGCCCACGCCGGAGGTGCTCAGCCTGCACCCCAGCGGCGACGACGGGCCCGAGGAGCTCATGCTCATCCAGGTCACGCGATTCGCGTGCGGGTCACTTGTCGTCGGGTTCACCACGCAGCACATCGTGTCCGACGGCCGCTCCACCGGCAACTTCTTCGTCGCGTGGAGCCAGGCCACCCGCGGCGCCGCCATCGACCCCGTCCCGGTGCACGACCGCGCTTCCTTCTTCCATCCCCGCGAACCGCTGCACGTCGAGTACGAGCACCGTGGCGTCGAGTTCAAGCCCTACAAGAAGGTGCACGACGACGTTGTCCATGGTGACGGCGACGACGACGAAGACGATGACGACGAGGTGGTGGTGAACAAGGTGCACTTCAGCCGGGAGTTCATCTCCAGGCTCAAGGCGCAGGCGTCGGCTGGCGCGCCCAGGCCCTGCAGCACCCTGCAGTGCGTGGTGGCGCACCTTTGGCGGAGCATGACGAAGGCGCGCGGGCTCGACGGCGGGGAGACCACGAGCGTCGCCATCGCCGTGGACGGGAGAGCGCGGATGAGCCCGCAGGTGCCGGACGGATACACCGGCAACGTCATCCTCTGGGCGCGGCCAACCACCACGGCGGGGGAGCTCGTGGCCAGACCAGTGAAGCACGCGGTGGAGCTCATCAGCCGGGAGGTGGCCCGGATCAACGACGGCTACTTTAAGTCCTTCATCGACTTCGCCAGCTCCGGCGCGGTGGAGAAAGAGCGGCTGCTGGCGACGGCCGACGCGGCTGAGATGGTGCTGAGCCCCAACATCGAGGTGGACAGCTGGCTGCGGATCCCGTTCTACGACATGGACTTCGGCGGCGGCCGTCCGTTCTTCTTCATGCCCAGCTACCTGCCGGTGGAGGGCCTGCTCATCCCGCTGCCCTCCTTCTTGGGCGATGGCAGCGTGGACGCCTACGTGCCACTCTTCAGCCGCGACATGAACACCTTCAAGAACTGTTGCTACACCCTCGACTAGCTCCGCTTTGCACGTACCTGTCATGCATGTGCCAATGTGTGCCTGATGTTGGATCCGTGTATGTATAGCTAGTTGCCTAGATTATTATTTTTCAAGTTCTTGATTCAATTGTACATGATGTTTTGGGATAGTACTCCCTCCGGTCCTTTTTAGTTCGCATATAAGTTTTAACTAAAGTCAAGCCTCATAAAGTTTGATCAACTTTGTAGAAAAAAGTGCCAACATTTACAATCTGAAATCAATACCACTAGATGTGTCATGACTTAAAGTCTTATATTACATAACTTTAGCATAGCAAATATTGATATTTTTTCATATAAATACGATTAAACTTTGTGAAGTTTAACTTTAGAGAATTCCAATATGCAGACTAAAAAGGCCCGAAGGGAGTAAATAAACAAAGTTAAAATATTCAGAAGATGGTGAACATGATCAAGGTAAATTATTTGTTCACTTGTTATGTCTTGTCTCGTAATTATATATACGGTGGCCAAGTTGCTCTTGAATCCTTCATACCTCCCTGCGTTTCATAATAATAATATGTGTCTCAGTTTTGAAATTAAATTAAACTAACCTTAATTCAAAACCCCGGCACTTATTTTGAATTGGAGGAATTATTATTTTCTGTCAACATATTATTGTACATACTAATGCATGAGTACTTCTTTTATGCAATAGTCGTACTACACTTTGAGGATTTGTGGCCTAAGATATGTCTTGATAATATAATGGCAAGCCAGCCTCTAATTAGTTAAGGAGCGCTGATCCTCAAACCGTTCGTAACCATTTAGATCATGCGGTTCAACCCGATTCTGCATCGGTTTATAGGGCGGTCCGCATACACTTTGTCCCGCAAAATCGGTGACAAGCTAAGAAGGCTTTGCGGACGTCCGGACAACACTCACGTCCGCTTTTGACTACTCTGGCCCATCCAAAACTCTCCCATCCTTGCCCGCACGCTTTCCCGCCTGACGCCAGCTGCCTGCACTCATGATGTTGTAGAGTGGCCGCTCCGTATTGATGCCAGCCTAGATCGGACGTGACCTCTCACTGGCCCCGCCATTAAAGCTGCAAGCAGACCGAGGGCGTCTCCCGCGACGAATCCTCGGTGTCCGCACCTGTTCAATGCCGAAAACGCATTACTGGACGAGATGGGACATATATCTACCACGCCCGTTCAATGACCCGTCCATCCTTATGCCGCCATTAAGCAAGCTTGCTGGCCGAGAAAACCCACTCTGGCGCCGTGCATTGACACATCCTGACGCCTGGCCTCACCGAAATCCGCTATTTAAAGTCGGCCACATCCGGCTAACACCACGCCACAACACAAGTTGCCCCACATTCTCCTCCCTTGCACCATATCCGCCATGACTGCAGGGGGCAACGCTCCGTGGGAGAGCCTTTCGACAGAGATGAAGCACGAGGTGGCCGCCCTTGCGGTTGCCTGACAGAGCTACCACGCCAGGTGGATCGAGGACGACATGTCGGCCAACTCGCCCAAGGTCTCCGACGACGAGGATGACCCCATGATGGAGGCGGGCTACGACGACACCGTGCCGAATCCCTCGCCTGGGCATGCCGGCTTCACTATGGAGCAGGCACACTTCAACGCCGCCATGACGGAGGAGCAGCCTGCGCCTGCGCCTATGTCTGCGTTCCAGCCTGCGCTGGAGGAACAACGATACAACCTGTTCCTCCTCGAGCAACATCGGTTGGCGGAGGGCCAAATTGGCGGTGAGCGCACGAGTGAGGAAGCAGTGACAACCATTGACGTGGTGAACCTTAACTTCGTCGCGGAGCGTGCATTCTACGAGGCCGCCCGCGCTCAAGCCACCGCTCGCCGGGAATTGTCCACCACAGAGGCGCAGCTGTAGAAGATCGCGGACAAGAACGATGTCAGCTACGTGTCCTACGCGCCACCGTCGAACTTGCGGGCGGCCCAGTGGGACGACGAGAGCGCTGACGCTGGAGTCGTGGACCTCACGTCCACTAGCGACGGACAAGGTGCAAACTTCTTTGAGGATGAGAAAGGCATGGGAGGTGGCAGGGCCTTGTCTCCCATGTGGGCCGGTGCTGACGGAGACGACGGAAGGAGGGCTTGGTTCCAGGAAGGTAACAACAAGGGCTTGGACGCCGAATGCCAGACACCGAACGTCGCGGTAGGATATGTTTTTTTAATTCTAAATGTTCGAATTGTAATAAACATCCATCATGCTTGAATGAATGTTGTCTGTTTATATGAAATCCGCTATGTTTGCATGAATTTCGTCTGGTTAATTCAAATAGTTGTTGAAATGTATGCGGGCAGCATTAGATGGCGGCCTCCGGCATCATCAATGGACTGGCCCCCTGTCCGCGGGCGGATGCCAGAGCAAATTTGCAAGTAAGCGTTGGAGATGCCCTAATGACAAATGGTTTTGCATTGATTTGTTAAAATTTTATTGAGCTTTTATACCTAATCACCATGAACCAAAATGTCAATTTTATTTTATAATACTTGTTAACATATCAAAGGAAACCAAAATTTATTTGATAAGTAAATAAGACGTGAGGACGGTTAGATAGTCTTGATGAAAAACCGATGAAAGGAAAAACAGAGATGAAAGGGGTGAAATCGAAACGTGGAGAAGAGGAATGAAGAAATGTAAGTGGAGTTGGACGAGCGGAATGGAAAGCTTCCATGGTGAATTCGTTAATCAGTAACAGTTCTACCCGGAGAGTAACCACTAGTAGCCAGCTAGTTCGACGGACTGACGGTTTTGGTGTGGACTTTGTTCACCGGTACGCGCGTACGTACCAGTTTCAGTTCTGCAAAAACAAATCCGACCATCGAAAGTCGAGAGCATGGCCACGGAAATGGCTCAAGCGTCACTCGTGTCATGGCTCGGAGTATGAGATTTGTTAGGGTACATCATACTACCTAATATGGGAAAAGAATTTTATGAGACCAGGTCTCATGCGAGACCCATCCTGATAAATGACACGTGGCATTGACAAATCATAAAGTATCTATCCCACTCCCTTGTCATGTAACCACATGTACTTGATTATATAATCTTTTGTTTCTCCCATTACAACGCACGAACATTTTTTCTAGTATATATATATATATATATATATATATATATATATATATATATAAAGCACAGATTGACTTCATGGGTTCACCGTCCTAATACGCTTCTTTTTATAATTTTACGCTTTCAGTTTGAATTTAAAACATACACAAGATGGTACTAATTCGGGAACATCTTTCGTCCGTCGTCAAAATTTTCATCGCTGATGTTTTAAGTCAGTTGGACTTCTCCCTGATTCGTTTGGCCTCGGCACACCAAACTCAGCCCAGGCAAAAACGGATCAACATCTCGATCTCATCACGATCTCCAGGCTCCAGCGCGCCGCCACCTCTTGTCGACCGCCCCCCTTCCCCGGCACCGCGCGCCGGCATGAACGCCGCAGCCGTTGGCGGCTTCCCCCGCCCCTGCTACTCTTCTCCGCTACCGCCGCCTAGCCTCGCTGCCTCCTCTCCACCAGCGGGATTCACCGCTACCGGCCACCACCGCTCACCCCAAGCCCTCACCATGTCATCGGCGCGGCTTTGGTGACTCCTCCCTGGCTCCTACCTCGCCCCACACGTAGCTCGGCCCACTGGATGGAGCTCCTCCGCCCGGTGGCCATGGCCATGGGGTGCGGCCATGGGGTGCTCAAGCTCCTCCTCTGATCAGTTCACCCCCTCCTCTCTCTCTTCTCCTCCCTCTCTCTCTAAACTCAACTCTGTTCTTCGATTCTAGATGTGTAGGGAGGAACGTTTCATGGACAATGAGAAGATATGCAAACCACGCCATGACTTGAAGGCCCCTGTCGTGAAATCCCCTTCCCCTTTTCCCTGTATAGTGATGCTCCATATTGCTTGATATGATTTTGGTCAATCTTCACTTGAGCCAAGCTAGCCGCTGGAGCTTGAGTTATTTTGTTAATTGGTGTTTCCGACTCCACGCTGCTGCTGTCCCTCGATGTGCTCTGCAGACGGGTACTGGAACTACTTGTCGCCAAGGATGTAGAGCTACAATGGTGTGTTCGCCATCAACGTGGGCACCAGCCACCTCATCAAAGGCATCGTCGTGCGCAGCAAGGCCTACGCCAGCCAGGTAGGTAGTGCTCCGGCCTGCTCTATCCCTTGTGTCTTTTTTACGACAAGGCAATTGTTCTGAATCCACTGCCGTGCAGGTTCAAAAGGGAGCCAACGTGATTAGTCCTTAAGCAGCCAGCAGCGCGAGCAAAACGCTTGGGCGGCACCGGTGGAGCTGACGGGAACAGCCAGGCAGGTCCGGCGAAGCGTGGAGGAGTCGACAAGAACCTTAAGAGGTAGTGACTCAGCTAACAGTATCACTTTCCATCTTGTGTGAGTTACTACTTATTCATCACTCATTTATCACTACTAATCTTAGTTGTTCAGGGTGCGGAAGCTGTGTGTCAAAGATGATGGAGAAGATGAGCAAGATGATGTTGGACATGGTCATCTTGGTGACGGGGTCCATGGCTGGCTTCGTTCCAACCAAGGGAAAGCTCTCCCCGCCACCGCCCTGGAGAGGTCGTTCTGGCCTCTCTCTCTCAATGCCATCAGTGAGTACAGTAGTACCCTGGAAACAACAATGGGACCTTGCTGCAACCTCCAATGTTATTTCTGGTGCAATGTCCAAGAGGTAAGAACATGAGCAACTCAAGCCATATGAAACCATTTCTCTGTTCGGAAGTCATATCAACATTTTGAACGTCGACTTCGCCAGAAAAACAGCCTGCTCGCTATGCTTCCCTCAAGGTAGGCCGTTGAATAGTCTCTAAAAGTACTTCTATTTAATTATTGACTATATGAGCCTATTTCATGCAGTTCTTGACTATATGTAGAAAATATTACCCCGTCACTTGGAAACTTTTGAAACAATAACAAAAGCCTTTTGATATCTTAGCCTCATGCTTCTACTTTCTTAATCCCAGAATTGATGAGGCCCTGGTTAGTTTGGACTCACATGAATGTTCAATTAGACTTTGAAATACATCAGTTGTCGAATACAAGCTATTGGACATTTGCACTTGCCTTATGAGTGTGGCTCATAATTATTCAGTAGCATAACATCATATATGCATTCGTAACTTGCATGTTGCATCTATAATATGGATGGGCCATGGATGATTCTGCCTTTCGCCAAACTCAATAGTAAATCATGTTATGATGTTCTCTGTTTAAACATGGTTATGTATCTTCAAGAATTCTGCAACTAAAATAAAAAGTGATTACCTTGAGGAGAAAATAGCAGAATTTATGTAAAGTATGATTTAAATTTCACATATATTCTCAAGTTTGCTAATAGGTCAGCGGTATTGCCTCGAAAAGCTACTAACGAGTCATAAGTGCCAAACTGAAGGAGGGGCAATTCGTGCACTTATACAAACTGAACACATTGTATTTCTGATGAAACCTTTAACATTTAAGTTAGTAATCTTAAAAATTAGAAAATGGATCAGCAAATTAGTAGTACATTAGGAGAACCGAATCAAATGAAACTAATTATGTTGTGCTGAATATTCTGCAGAAGCAAGTATTTGAGAGTAAAATTGCATTTTTCATCATCTCTGAACCCTTTTATTCTCCACATTTCACATAAATAATGCATCTTTCAGTTTAGATGGCATAGAAAAATCATATGCAAGAAGATCATCATGCATCGACATTCCGCATCACTGCAATGAAAGTTAGGTGCATTTGCTAAACAAAAGAAGCTTCCATAGTTCCTGTGTTCATAATCCGTCACTTAAAGAGTGTGTAGTCGTGTCAAAACCGTTATGTCCTGAGCCAAGAGTGAATAGACGAAATGACTTCTATTATTGTGTTGTGTCTGTAGCTGCACATAGTGTGTGTTTCAGTAGCCATAGCAATTCGAGGGCACCACAATCGAGAAAAAAATGTTTTGCTACATGCTGCATTTGTGGTGGTCTTACTTTAGCATGCAACTAGCTACTAGGATTGCAACAATCGACAAGTACTCCCAGGGATACCATCTGGACCAAGGTTACTCTTAATTAAGCAGCTCACCATATAACTTAAAGAGTTTTTTCCACATAAAAATAATAACATTGAAGTTCATATCTTCTATCGAAACTCCTTTTCTATGTATAAACCTCAGAAGGCAACTTCCAGTAGACCTAACTGATGGGAATATCAAAGCTCTTAGCCTGCAGGCTCTCGGTCAGGTACTGTATTCGCAACTCGTCGTATTTTTTATGATCAAGGGTAAGAATGTAGATGTTGTCAACTTGACATAAATGCTATGCTTGCTGCAAGAAAAGTGGTGTCAACATTAACAGAGAAGTAGATGTTGTTTGAATTATTCTTGATTATTTGTGTTATGTTAATAGCTCTTTGCCCTATTCTCAACTGGGTATCCTTGCTGATTAGTCACCCGTCCATTGTACAGAAGGTAACCCTCGAAGGCGTGTTACATAGTGGCTCAGTTCATCGCCTTGCAATTAACCATGTTCAGACACATGGTGATCAGGTGGACACGTGGTCACCACTGGTGAGGGTGGGGAGGAAGAAAAGTGACGACATGGGTTGGATGCCATGTTAAATTAGTGGACATGGTTTCTTATCCTCATTGAGATCAAATCAGTTTTGAAGATGTTTGTCATTGCCCACGTCCAACACACGAGGAGGCAGGAGAGTCAACTAGCCCATGAGCTTGCTGGTCTAGCTAGAACAAAGGAAGATGTAGTCCTTATTGGTTATGTCCCGGTGGACCTACGCTACAGAATGTACTCTAATTATCCCCCTGTTCCTTTTTTGGGGATTATCCCCCCCCCCCCCCCCCCCCCCCCCACGCCTGGAAGTAATTTTTGTTACTCATTTAAAAAAATTATGAGATGGACTTTTGAGGGGGTCTTGGTCCATGCTTATTAGGCTAGGGCTGTTTGATATTTTTTTCTCCCGGTGCAAGGCACGGGCCTTTTTCCTTATTGGTGAAGCTTTGATGTATTCTTTTAAAGCAAAAGTAATCGTCTATTACCCATGTCAGGTTTCTACTCAAATTGTGGTGCTTCTGTTCTATGAAATTTTATTTTCTTACTGATGCTATGTTCTGGCATTCCTTATCTTCTATGCGTGATGTGTGTCTTAGTGCTAATAAGACCTATTTTTCCCCAATGGTAAATCTACCTTTTCCCCATCATGTGACTTAAAAAGCTAATCTATTGATGGTTAGTTTTCCTCCCAGTACAAAGGTCATCTGTTTCGGTATAGTTTTTCTTCTCTTTCTTTTACTGGAACATAGACCATGCTCACATGGCCGCAACTTGCAAACAGAGATTGAAACATGCATACAGATCTCTCAAGCATGCAATATTTTACCAGGGTGACAATTTTTTCACATGGCTTTATATCTGAAGACAAGGGGACTACATGGAGCAACAACACCAGATTTTTTTATGCATTTGCAAGATAACTGAATCCTGGGTGACTTTTCAAACATGCATATTATGTTAGGGTTCATGTTGCAACGCATGGGCAATTAAATGAAGAGGGCCAATTATTCGTTTACTAGGGATAGTGAGATGGGGAACGGGAAGAGACAACGTGTGCAGTTCTTCTCGCAACGACATTGTCTTCTTTTTCTTATAGTGTGCGTGTTTGTGTAGGCAAGTCCTTATGTTTGGGCCAAGCCCAAATATTGCAAAAAATAATTACAAATAAAATATAATTTTCGAAAAGACAAAACATTATTTGAAAAACATCTGTTAAAAATTCCTTTTTAAAGAAATGTTTCAATTTAGTAAAAATGTTAACTATTCTTAAAAAAGTGTCGCGATTTTTATGTAAACGTTAACTTTTATTAAAAATAAGAAAATTTCCATATTTAACCTTATCATCAACAATTATTAAAATAGGATATAAAAAACGATGCATACTAACACGTGAAGCAGGTTTTTTTAGGCTAACTACATGCTTTATTTATTGCTCAATAATGTTTGGAGGAACACACTTTTTTTTGCACATGAAGCATGTTGTGCTTCTTTTTTCGCCCGGTGCAACGCACGGGCATTTGTACTAGTCTCTCCCTAATAATAAAGCACGGATTGACTCCATGGGTTCACCGTCACAATACGCTTCTTCCTGTTAATTTACCACAAAAGAATTCTAATATGGAGATGCACGTTTTTCCTATAAAAAATATAAAGTGATATCCTTGTAACGATGTCTAAAAAATTTAGAGGGAAAACCAAACATGCAGACCATCATTTAATCTGTACGTCATGTATAACTCGGAATCAACAGCTTTGTCTTCTCTTTACACATTGAGCACAACAGTTTCAAGGATCTTGCTACAGTACATAGATCCTTGGAACAATATCATGCTCTAGGAACTACATTTTATAAGTGGCATACATATATCCAAAAAGTGGACAAACTGAATCAGAGTTCATAAAAAATATTGAAAGAGTATGTGAGGTTCTGGGAGGAGGAGAAATAGGTTAGTGACCGTGGTCGGGCTGGACGAAATCGTCAGTGTCAAACTCAAGGTCGGACTTGAGGACGTCCTAGCCGAGCTTGTCGGCGCAGGTCAAACACTGCCTCGGCAAGTATCTCATGGAGCTTAAGGCAGCAGTGCGGGCCCGTGACACAGGGCCCAGGTAAATATGCATTGCAGTAAATACAGAGGGGGGAAATAGTGGATCTGCGTCCAATTCTTGCAGAGCCTGCTATATAAATTACCCAAAGAAGGCCAGACTTAACTGAGAATTAAATTTCAGAGAGCGTTCACTTAAATAGTCAAAGAACAATTGTTAATGTCATGGAAAAATAGAGTGATTTAGACACATCCTGCAGAATATATCACACTGAATTTCTAAGTTATATATACAATTACAACTGACATTGTTGATGCAATGCTAGCAGAAGAAAAACACATGGTAGAACAATTATCATTAAAACCAAGAGGTTAACAATTAATTGGTGCTATGCTGTAACTTCGGGCCAAGAGTGTTCATATTTCAGTCGATCTATCAAAGGTGTTCAATGGTATCTTGGTCTATGCCGTTAATTGACCATTGATACAATTAACAATAGTAAACAATTCTCAGGAGTAAAACGGTAAATGACTTAGGGATCTTTCAAAAACAAATTGCATCAGTAATACTTACAAAGGCATAATTGCATATCCAGTCCCAAGCTTCCCTGCCTGTTTCCCGCCACATGTATGCATTGCAGCCATGTATGCCAAGCAAGTCTGGTCTGAGCCGCCGCAAGCTTGTCTGGAAGCACATTCATACACGATGGGCCATCGTGCCACCACTTGGGGTGTCTTTGGCTCGCTTGTAAATGAGAGTAAGCGAAAGAGGCAAGGTTGTGCTGCTACACCTCATTGTTTGTCTGCCCAGTCTGCAATGCTCTCTTCCGACGGGTTGGGGATGAAGTGGTTGCACGCGAGGCAAGCAGCGAGGTCGCCCGTATTGCCGTCGAGGACAATGCAGAGGGGCGGGGTAGAGTGGAGGCGGCACCGATTCTACACCAAACATCCTCACTTCCAATGCTGCATGAACCACCCTGCCTGGTCGTCATGTTCTACTGACTGAAGATTGATGTAGCCCTAAATATCTATATGCAACGGTAAGCACTGCACTTACTTTGCCAGCCCCTGCAATCAAAATTGTCAACATCCATAGAGCATAGTACATAAATACTCTCATTTTCTCAAGGGGATTAAACTTTAGGTGGCGAATAATTTCAGATTTGGGGAGAAAATCATAGACGAATATATTGCAGTAAAGCCTGCTGCCCCTGATATCTTCAAGCTCCTGCATCACAAACCAAATATTCAGTGCACTGCTTTTCTACTAATCTAGAACAAAACAAATCAAGAAAACTATCAATTTTTCTTATAGAAATCAAGGGAAGTATCCTAATCGTGCCATACTAATCTTAATACTCCTCTGCCAATAGCTAGCAGCTTCCTCTGCCTGCAACCACCCACTTCCTCTGCCTGTAGAGCGCCACACACATGAACACAGATGCATATCCAGCCGCACGCACACACGCTAGGCCGCCGGGAGCACAACACAGGCACCACATACGCCACACTCGGCCGGATAGAGTCGCCGCCTGTTTGTGATGCAAGAGGATAGAGGAGGTTGGAGAGAGAGAGAGAGAGAGAGAGAGAGAGAGAGAGAGAGAGAGAGAGAGATTTAGAGAGCAGAAGATGGATGCTCACGCCGATTTGCTGCCGCATCCTTCAATCCACTGCCGCCGCGTGTGTGTAGCCGCCATGGCGTTCATCCTCCCGAGGCGCCGAATCCCTTTGAAATCCAAGTCTGGAACTCCATGGATATGGGCTAGAGATTGAGGAGGCTGGGTTGATGCCGGAGAATTTTAGGGGCGGATGGGGAAGGGAAGGAGAGCGGCATATGGCCGGAGAAGAAGACCGGCCGCCGCCACCGGCGCCGTACCCAGACGGATCGAGGAGAGCCCCAGCTCGGGTGTGCTCTGGGCACCTTAAAAGAGGAGCACGGGCCAAATACCATAAACTACATGGTCGTTTTTGGAAGAACGAAACGTTTTCGCTGGTTAGCCACTTAAGTTGGAGCGCGGGTTAAAATCCTTGGTGTAATAATAATTGTTTAAGACACTCCACGGATACATGCCCATCATTTCAATAATAGCATAAGCAGTGAAAGCTTAATTTACAATTCAACTTTAATAGTGCCAAAAATAGTTACTAAGACACGCATTATTTCATACATAGATTTATAGCTATAGAGTATCTACTGCTAGTGTCGATTTTTAGCATGTTAGTTGTAGTCTTTGTGCACAAAATAAGAGAGTTTTTTACTATACAAAATCTCATTGATGACATTTCCAACAAAATATCTGCATTTTCAAACCTTATTATGCTGATACAATTTTAAACTGAGGAAATCTGAGGCTAATAATTATTTTAGGGTACCTCAAATTCATTTTTTTTCTTAGTGATATTGAAAATTTATTTTGTCATTGTGAGTTTATTTAATTTTCCGACACAAAGTCTATTTTTTACATGATCTTGGTTGGTCATTGTACCCGAAATAGGATTATCTTTGTGGCAAAACAAAGACTCATGTGTGTAGTTAGTTTTTTCATTAAGAGCAAGAGCGTCCTGTGCGTACATGTACATCTACATTTTTTGTTCCCGCAAAAAAAATGTACATCTACATTTTTTTTGTGGGTCGCGCTCATGCAGCTATAGCTGCCGTCTTCATCATGTACCATGAAGATTGTCTTTGTCAGGGAAGACCCAATCCAATCCACCTCCATGTCTCCGCAGCGCAGCGACCGCATGCCACAGCTCCTCCCGCATCCCGCGCCGCCGACCAGCAACGCCTGCCGCGCCCTTGCGTCAGGTTGCAAGATGGACGGATCATCCCGCCGCTCCGCCGTCAAACAAAAACCCGCAAAGTTGCCTCTGGGCTGACTGCATCATCACAAACGGGTTCAAGCGGACACCCCGCATTGTCCGCTGGGCGTCGCAACATCCCGCGTATGCTGCATTCAATGAAAATACAGAGTAACTCGTACTACCAGCCAACTCTCTTTGATCGGGAGAATCCACAAGCAGCTACCAAGCAAACTCTTCGTCACCGATTCAATGATTCAACTTGATTGCATGGAGTTAGACCCGTATACAACACTGGTCATCGATGTCTTGTCAGGCGTCAGTACATCCTCTATCCATCCTCAACAGGATCACATACCACTACCAGATTCAGATGGCCACCATGTACGCCTTCGCCGACGCCGGCTCCACCGCCATCGAGAAGGGCCACACGGCTATGCTCGCACAGTACTGCGCCTTTGCCGGCCAGCTCCGCAAGTGTCCCAGCAACGTGTCGGTGTGGGGTCCTAAATGACCGCAGCGTGCGTGCGCTCCTCCAGTCCTCAGTACGTGCCCAACCGCAAAGTCTGCGGCTGTCCGCGACATGGAAAGAGAGAAGCTGGTGGCGGACTGTGCTCCTGGTACCTGAGTTCCTCTGCTCTGTGTTGTGTTCGCCGCTAGCAGCACCAGCGTCCAGCACCCCGCCGACAGACGAACCCCGCCATCTGCTGTGTCCGGAGCTGGCCTCCACTCTGGATCTGTCGTCCCCATCAACACAAGCCACCGCACCCTCCCGATCTCCAGTCCCGATGTGCAGCCGCCGCCGACATAGTCTACCTCGATCATCGCCCCGGCCCCTTCCTGCCTGCATCTATGTGGTGTGTTCGTGGCCGGCAGCACGAGCACCCCGCCGACCGTTGAATCCCGCCACCCGCTGCGTCTGGATTGTCCCCTCCTTTCCTCTATGTTATCTTTTCTTTCTTTTTGAGTGGGATTTATCGGGTCTTTCTTGGCTGACTTTATTTAAAGAAGCGATATATGGGACTAATAAAAATCGAATCTCATGTTATCATAGTACCGTGCGGCTGGCTACTTCCCCATAGATGGAAGCCGAGGTTGGGAGTTTGATTCACAATTGGATTGGATTAGTTTTCATTCTTTTTCCACCCTGACAGTGGCAGGAGCCGGCCATTAGGAATCGTTTTTCCATCTTGACGATGTGGCCCAGGTAGCATGCGGAACTTCAGGTCGAGGCCCAGCCTGTTGTGCGCGTAGCGGCCTTCGGACTAAATTTTCTTAGATGATGGATGAAAATTCCATAAAATTAGTACCATCTAGTTTATATTACGATTTTGTCTATACAAATCGTAAAAGCGTATTATGACATGAGAAGAAAGCTTAATGTGACGGTGAATCCACGGAGTCAATCCGTGCTTTATTATTAGGGAAAGATGATTATTATTATTATTATTATTACATTTTTTAATATACAATGTACTTTTTAAAATACATAATTACTTTATGAACCCAATAGCTAAGACCGTTCCCCCTCCTCCTCCCACGACCGACTGCCAGACATGGTGACATCAGTAAACTCTTTGAAATCTTCCACACTGCCGCATGAGAAACAACATGAAAAGATGTGTTGTGCAAAAACATAATCGTGAAAGGAATTTGTAAGTGTACGGTAGGTGTGTGCAATTTAAATCATAGAAATATCCACTTGGTCGCGAGTATCTCTTCACATATTTGTTGACGTTGCTTAGTGATGCCCCAAAAATATCGCACTATAATGAAAATGGTGAAGTTGTAGTACAACATTCTTGCTTCACTACAGAGGCAACAAAGATTTCCATGAACCAATGTTGGGTAGGTTTAGGGGTAGCATAGCACTATTTGTGTCCAACGATATTAGAAGCATTTTTTGCGGGGTAATGGTATCATAAGCATTCTTTGCGGGGCATTGATATTAGGAGTGTTGTACAAAAATCCTCCATCGGTGGCTAATATAACAAAGTAAAGTGCGGAGTTTGTGTCGCACACAGCAGAGTCCAACTGCTTGTGCTTTGGTGACCAACATTTTTTTTATTAGGAGCATTGTAAGAGTTTGTGACGGGCGCTAGTGGGTTTAGCAGAAAAATAATAGCAAAGATTTATTTTGTTTTTAGTGGTTGGTACTATTGACATTCCATGCACGGAGACGTTTATTAGTGACATTATATCCCATTTGGAGACGCTCTCTTTCCTTTTTTTAGTTTTTTGTATTTTCCTTCCTTAGGACAGCTTCCACTTTTCATTTTTTTCTCCGTCTAGACATGAAATCCCAGCCCTCTTTCCCTCCTTATTCTGCCATATAAGCCATGAAATCGCCCTCCTCTTTCCTTTTTTATTTTTCTTTCTTTTCTTCATTATTCTGTGAAGAGATATATGAAATCCCTCCTCTTTCCTTCTTTTTTTATCTCTTTCCTTCTTTATTATGGAAGGACTTATTTCCTTCTTTATTGGTTCCCGAGATGGCTCCTTAATACAGAGGAAACTCGAAGATGTATATAAATTGCAAAGATTGGATTTAAGGTAGCAGTATGGGACTATTTAAAAGGGTTTAGAGTCTGATTCAGCCCACCATCGAGTACTTTTCTGCACCAGCTTTGGGCCAGCTTTGCCCGTTCGGTTGTGTGGCTTCCCTCGGCAGGGTGGGCTGGAATAATGAGGCGGCCGAAAATCCTCCTGGCGTGATAGACTAAGTGGGCAATCCTTGTTTTTCTAAACATACAATGGGCTAGCTGAGTTGGTCGCTCACTCTATGCACTTTTCTGGTGACTCGCGTTCGAATCCTCAAAATACCAACTTTTTATGTGTGGCCATTTTTTAAAGAAGCGACCATAAAAAAAAGAGGACACGATGCACCTTGGATTTTGGAAAAAATATGGACATGTTGAAAAAAAAAACTGAAAGCGTAAATTCATGGGAAGAAGCATATTGTGACGGTGAACCCACGGAGTCAATCCGTGCTTTATTATTAGGGAAAAACTAGTAAGAAGGCCCGTGCGTTGCAACGGGTAAAAATAAAAAATGCGTGCACCTTTGCCTGCTAAACCACTATAGCACCGCTATAGATGATTAATTTTCCACTATATAAATAGAGTGGAATAAAAGTTGTTGAGGAATTAATCTAGAAGATATGTCATTTTATTCACTGTTTAGCAAATATGATAAAACAAAAGCTAAGAATTATGTGGCTGATAAATCACATCTTGTAGAATATACATGACCATTGATGTGGATATAAATATTAAGGGGAAGCATAACTACTTGGCTTTTTTCACGGGTTTAATAGGATTTTTATTCCATAGTAACACGGTTATAATTTAGAGGTAAGATTTTATCTATACATGAAGGTTCCAGATTCAACCACACGGGCGTGCTATGATACGACTATATCCTGCTAGGCAACCTGCAACCTTTGTTCCATGGAGTCACAAATCCCACAATCTCCCTTCAAGGTGTCTGATACAAAACAGGCGATGTGCTCCCATGACCCCACTCTTTGGTCATGCGATTCACGAATCAAGTTTGATTAGTCGACTGCATGCATGAAGCACCGATTTAATCTCCAAATGGGCTCACGAATCCCACTCTCTCCCTCAAATATGTGCGTCTAGATTTAATCAGAGAGCCCCCACTCGTTCCATCATGGATCACCTCAGTCTCTCCCGTGTCTAATGAATCCCATCATAATTAGCCAACATATAATCCGATGGTCTCTCTCTTCTCTTCCTTTAATTCCACCACAAACGCCTCACAAATTTTGTTTAATTTAGCCAACATATAATCTAGTAGATTTTCTCCCTCTGTCCCAATAAATCCAACATCCATGTCTCATGGATCTTGGGTAAAACATAAAACGTATATAAATTGATGTGAATAAGTTTAAGGGAGCAATATGGGACTAATGATAATTGATTGTTGTAGCTTATACTCGACGGGAAGTTATAAGCTCGATCCCTAGCAAGGTATTATTTTTCGGCGCTTCTTTTTCATGACTTTTTAGCAAAGCCCATTCTTGTTGCTGACGGCTCAATAGAGAAGACCTTTTTTTTGCAGCTGAGAAACAATATAGCTTGTAAGAAGTACGTACGAAACGAATCAAAAACATAGGTACTTTTTCTACAGACTTGTACATCTAGCTAAGTTGAATTAGGATTCTTATTATGGCTATCTGCATGTTCAGCTGGCCCACAACCTCCACGTCTGGCTGTAGTCTACAACTAAGAAATAACTTTGTTTTATTCACATCAGCTAGCAGACTCAGCTGGGTAGAATGGCGTGACTTCCATCTCAAGGTTAGCGAGGTCACGTTTTTCTTTTTAGCTTTTCTTTGGATGTCCGCCTGGGTGGCCCATGGGAACACACTTGTTATCGGGCCAAGAATTCACTCAAGTGTACGCGCTGGGCCAGTGCGTCGGTGAATTTGACGGACGAAATCAACGGAGGAAGAAGCAAATCCGTGGTCGATCAACGCTTTAGTACCACCTCGTGTATATGTTTTAAATTCAAACTGAAAGCGTAAATTTATAGAAAAAAACGTATTGTGACGGTGAACCCATGGAGTCAATCCATACTTTATTATTATTAGGGATAGATAGGAAAATGGGCCGTGCGTTGCAACTGATACAACAATGTCCTGATTGACACCCTTTTTTGCCCTACCATGAATCCATCCTAACCCCGCAATGAAGCCCGACTGCCCACACAACGATAGGGATGGCAATCTCGGTCTCAAGAAGGCCCATAAAGCATCGATCATACCCAATGCGACCCTGGACTCCTACTACCCATCTGCGCAACGATTTGGCCTATAGGAGCAGAGTGTGCGACGACTTGTGGCAGGTGTCCTTGCTGAGGCCCAGCTGTGTGAGCATCCAGTCTAGGGCATCCTCCCTCGTGGTCTTAGTCGAGACCGGCGGGTCAACTGATGGCACCGTCATTGCTTGCGTGTTGCTATGGAAAAAATGTGCCTGAAGTTTATGTCCAGCAAACTATAACCGAAGGGAACATTCAAAAGAGGATGGTGTGGCTCACATACCCAGGTCAGTGTGTCTCAAGTTTCTATTTATCTAATATAGAGTAGGAACACATTCAATAACGAAGTATAATCAAATTAGTATCAGCAGTTTGTGTTTTTCTTCAAGCAGCACAGGAACACATCCCATAACCATAATATAATATGTTGTATCAATAATAAGTCAACCATTAGTTTGGTTACTATCATTTCTCCATGTTGTTCTTACCTCATACAACACGAACATTTTTTAGAGCTTCAGGAGATGATGACCTTTTTTTGATAATGATACTCAGCAAATATCATGAAGCTTCGGGACTGCAGCCATTGAACCGATCAACCAAAGGGCTTATATAACTCAATAAATAAGTCACCTCAGAAGAATTCACTCTGAACACATTTCTCTGACAGACATAGAACAATCCTTGACAACCTATGTCAGTAAGGACAAAATTAACATCAGCAAATGCATGCACGCTGTTTTAACTTGTGACTAATTTATGAAAGGAAATGAAAAGACCACTCATCCTCCTTCCTCTCACATTAACTTCAGGTGCCTAATAACCACCAATCTTTGACTAATCATTCTGAATTGATACAGATGAAACTAAAAACATGAAGAGCAATGTTGTTGTCGCTGCTCAACCTGACATCTCCTGCCGCTTTGTGTTTTTCTAGTCTACTTGTGCCTACTTCTTCCTCGAAACAGAGATTTCTCATCGCCTAGGGCGCGCTGGAGATTCCACAGCTGGAGCTCAACTACTCCAGCGAGTCGTTGTTCCAGAATGTGGTTGTGTTCGAGCAGACGTAAACGTACCTGAATATTCTGAAACTTTCCATTTTTCATCTGTCTAGACATGAAATCCCCGCCCTCTTTCCTTCCTTATTCCGTCTCCTCTTTTCATTCTTTATTTTTCTCTCTTTCCTTCCTTATTCTGTCAAGAGACATGAACTCCCTCCCTCTTTCCTTCTTTATTTTTCTCTCTTTCCTTCCTTATCCTTATCCTTATTATGGAAGGACTTATTTCCTTCTATATTGGTTCCCGAGATGGCTCCTTGATACCGAGAAAGTTCGAAGATGTATATAAATTACGAAGATTGGGTTTAAGAGAGCGGTATGGGACTATTGAAAAGGTGAATCAACTGTCTAAATATAATACACCGTGAGGCTTTTTTTTTGAGGAAAATACACAGGCGGCCGAAAATCCTCCTGACGTGATAGACTAAGAGGGTAATGCTTGTTACGCTAAACATATGATGGGCCAGCTGACTTGGATGCTCGATCTGGGCACTTTTCTGGCAACCCTTGTTCGAGTCCTCAAAATAGCAACTTTTTTTGTGTGCCCGTTTTTGAAAGAAGCGACTTAAAAAAAGGATGACGGTGAACACGTGCATGACTTTAGCCCAGTTGGTTGTGCATGTCACTGGTAGAAAAAGGGTCTATAGTCCCGGTTCGTAAGGGCCTTTAGTCCCGGTTCCGGAACCGGGACTAAAGTGTCGGTACTAATACCTCCCCCCTTTAGTCCCGGTTCAATCCAGAACCGGGACTAAAGGCCCTCCACGTGGGCAGTGCGCAGAGCCCAGCCAGGAGACCCTTTGGTCCCGGTTGATGGCACCAACCGAGACCAATAGGCATCCGCGCGTCAGCACTTCTGTGGCTGGGGTTTTTGTTTTTTTTGAAAGGGGGGGGGGGTTTGGGGGTTTTGGGGGGTTAATTTAGGTGTTTCATATATTGTGTTAGCTAGTTATAATTAATAGAGAGAAGTGTCCTCTGTTATGTCCGTGCTTGGTCGACGCTACGTACTATACATACGTATATAGAGAGGACTAGACACGCTAGCTAGCTAGTAAGCAAACGAAGGAAACAGAAAGATCGTCATGAACATATATGCATATATACAGAGAGAAGTGATATCGACCACCTCTCCTTCCCCGAGAGATTGGTCGAACAACAAGTTCTCGTATATCTATCTGACACTACCGGTTACATATATACAATAATTATCTCTTACAAATATAATCATACGGACTCAGGGTCCACATAGAATTCTCCGTCTTCAGGGATCACGTGGTCAAGAAAGAATGCGGCCAATTCCTCTTGAATTCCTCGCATGCGAGCTGGTGCTAGGAGTTCATCCCGCTTCCGAAACATCTAATTTAAAGAAGGGGGTCAATACATATATATATATAAATGAATGAAACTCAACACAAATGATGGTAATAAAATAAAATTGTGAATGTTGTTATTTACGTACTTCATATTGTTCGTCAGTGTAGCCCTGCTCACAGGTCGTGTGGCGGATGGACTCGCAAACATAGTATCCACAGAAATCATTCCCTTGTTCCTGCCACAACCACTTTACAAGAAATAGAGGTTAATCAAACTGATAAGCAAGAATGCCAAATGGTATTGATGAAACTAGCGCTTGAATGACTAGTAGATGCGCTTAAAATGCTACTATAGCTAGTACTTACTTTCGGGTGTCTAAATTGCAGCTCCTTCGGCAGTCCCGGAGCTTTTCTGGTGAATTTTCTCCAAACCCTGCCAGACAAAGAAAACAATTACTTGATATATCAGAAAATGAACAAAGTTGCTGATATGGTGGATAATGATCGATTTAACTTACTTCTCGAGTATTTGAGTCATGTCTGGATAGTCCTTGGGATCTTTTCGTCTTGAGTCTAAGACGGTTACTAGTCCCTGCTCAAGCTTAATATGTAGGAGAATATAGTGGAAACTGCACACGCATGCATAACTCATCAATTACATTACTATAACCTTGACTAATATATAAGGGAAACCGAATACGCACAAGACAGTAACACTCACTTGAAGTTGTAAGGAAAGAGTAATATATCTTTGTTTTGATTTATTATCAACGATCGTAGCATGCTGGCCTCGGTTTCTGCGGCATGAAGTTTAACCTGAGTTGCATCTATGAGATATGTGTTAATGAACCCAATATCACCGACTTGTCTTTTCTTCAATTCGACGATCTTCAATCTGCATAATATAGTGAGGATGATTATAAATACATGCAATGTAAGAGCTAAGCTATATAGAGAAACTTAATGACAGAAGTAGTACTACTTACAGCCAGTAGCAGGCGACTGTTGTTTTATCGAGGGCCAATTGATTGAAAAACTGATAGAACTCCTCAAATGGAACAGGCAACAGATCAATTCCAACGAGGTCATGCTCCTTTTTAACTTTCACATACAAAGTACTCCTCCCCCCAGAGTCTCTGCAGATTTTCAAGTACCAATCATACAATCTTCGCATCATCGTTGATAGAGATCTTTCATCTTTGACGAGAGGCTTCCCGTACTCGTATCTTTGTATCTGCATCTCCATGGGTTCATAATGTACTTCGTCGGGCAGGTAATCTGCAAGATTGCTATAACCGGGCACCATCCTCGGATCATTATCGACGTTGTGGCTAGGCACCTTGAGCGGGGGGCACGATTGCTTCGCTTGTTCGCCGAGCTGGGCAATTTGTTTCCCAGCTCGTCGTTCTTTCAGCCTTTGATCACTGACAGTACTTCCCGACCGCTCCGCTTCGGCAAATTCCTTTCCAATAATGCGGTCATAGTTTCCTTTCGGCGGATCAGACTTCAGTGGTTTTGTCAGGGCAGCCAGAGTGCGCTTCACTTTCACCCGATCTACCTTCTCCTCCGGAGGTGGATGTTTCTTTGCTTTCACCCCTTCAAAGAATTTCTTCACTTCTTCTCGCGCGATCTCGGCGTTCTCCTCCTGGGTCCTCTCGTATGGTAACTTATCTGGAGTCTTCAGAGAAGGACCAAATCTGTATGTCCTCCCGCCTCTGGTTGTACTGCTAGACGCCGACCGAGCAGACGTAGCGGTTGTCTTCTTTACTTGCTTAAGAGGCGGAGGAGAAGGACTACGATGCGCCGGAGCAGCTGGAGCGGCGGCAGGTCTCTTCCGCCCTTGCTGACGAGGCGGAGAAGGAGGAGGCTGGCTGCTCGGGCGCGTCGGCGCAGGCGGAGAAGGAGGCGGAGTGCCGCCACGCGCCGGAGAAGGAGCCGGCCGAGGGCCCTGATCGTCACTCGCCGGAGGAGGAGGCGGTGGAGGCGGAGTGCCCTGACTCGCCGGAGGAGGAGGAGGAGGAGGCGGTGGCGTCCAGTTCGGAAGGTTGATGAGCTCCTTCCGCCATAGGCATGGAGTCTTCAGAGCAGACCCCAGCCGAGTCTCCCCTTCACCGGTAGGGTGGTCAAGCTGGAGGTCCTCAAATCCCTCCGTTATCTCATCCACCATCACCCTAGCATATCCTTCTGGAATCGGCCGGCAGTGAAAAGTTGCGCCGGGTTCAGTAGGAAAAACAGAGCCAACAGCCGCCTTGACCTTCAGATTCATCCATTGCGTCATAAGGTGGCAATTTTGAGACTCCGTTATAGCATCCACGGGATAGCTGACAGGAGCCGTCAAGGCATGCTCCGGCTGAAGCAGCTCGGTGGAAGCCACGCTGCTTCTGCGCTGAGATGGCGGGGTAGCTTCGGGGGAGGCTTCGGCAGTACGTTTGCTGCGATTTGCTTCTCGTTCCTCTATCGCGTCTACCCTTGCTTGCAGCGCCTGCATTTGGGTCTGCTGCACTTTTTTCCTCCTCTCATGGGATTTGTAACCGCCTGCGTCAGGAAACCCAACCTTCCACGGAATGGAGCCTGGCGTGCCTCGTGTCCGTCCAGGGTGCTCAGGATTCCCGAGGGCCATTGTGAGCTCGTCGTTCTCTCTGTCTGGAAAGAACGTCCCTTCATGCGCTGCTTCGATATACTGCTTAAGCTTACTGACTGGTATGTCCATTTGATCGTTCGTCCAAATGCACTTCCCTGTTACAGGGTCCAGTGTTCCGCCAGCCCCGAAGAACCAAGTCCGGCAACGGTCTGGCCAGTTAATTGTCTCTGGTTCGATCCCTTTATGAACCAGATCATTCTCAGTCTTGGACCACTTAGGCCGGGCTACGAGGTAGCCACCTGACCCCGTGCGATGGTGAAGCTTCTTCTTCGCAGCATTTTGCTTGTTTGTCGCTGACATCTTCTGACTCTTTTCCGATGTCTTGTAGGCCACAAATGCGGGCCAGTGATCTCTGATATTCTCATATCTGCCCTTGAATTCTGGTGTCTCGTTATTTTCGACAAACTTATTCAGCTCTTTCTTCCACCTCCTGAATAGTTCTGCCATCCTCTTCAGAGCAAAAGACTTGATTAATTTCTCTTTAACTGGGTTCTCTGGATTATCCTCAGGCGGTAGGGTGAAATTTGACTTCAGCTCAGTCCAAAGATCATTTTTCTGCATATCATTGACATAAGACACCTCAGGGTCTTCTGTAGCCGGCTTAAACCATTGCTGGATGCTTATCGGGATCTTGTCCCTAACCAGAACCCCGCACTGAGCAACAAATGCGCTCTTTGTCCGGAGGGGTTCAATAGGTTGGCCGTCGGGCGCGATTTCTATGATCTCAAACTTTTCATCCGAGCTCAACTTTTTCTTCGGGCCTCGTCTCTTTACCGAAGTTGTGCTCGATCCGAAGGGCTAGAAAAAAGAACAAAGACTTAATTAATATGTGTACATACCAAAACAATGAATGCATCAATCAGCTAGTCAGCATAGGCTTAGCTAATATATATACCTGGCCGGACTCGGTTCGGTCACCGGAGCCGTCATCACGGTCTCCTTCTTGCACCGGCATTGGGTCACCGGTGCCGTCCTCATGTTCTTCTTCTTGCACCGGCATTAGGTCACCGTAGCCAGCTTGTTCACCCTCTCCTTCCAGACCATCGGTTTCGTTGAGAAACAACGAGATGTCATCACTTCCTTCTGCGATTATGTCCCTCAACAACGCTTCTTTTGTTGCTTCGTCTAGGGCGGTGTCCATAGTTTCTACAAATATTTACAACATGGCAATTATTATTCAAACATGACAGATGGATATATTAGTGCCAAATGTAGAACTAGCTACCTAATCATAGTAAGCTATCGGGAGGGGGTATATATCGACAACGATGACACTACATCTATGTCCCTCGACGACCCTCGTTCCCGTAAAAAAAAGAGGAAGAAGAAGAAAAATAAGAGGAGAAGAAAGAATAGAGGAGAAGATCTCCTCTATTCTTTCTTCTCCTCTTTTTTTTCTTCTTCCTCTTCTTTTTTTATCCTCTTCTTCCTCTCATGTTCGATAGGATCGCCGAGGGTTCGGGAGGTTGCCTAGTGTCAAGGGATTCAACAAAACCATGTCTTCATCATTAGGCGAAAGTAACATGTGCATGATGGTACGAAGCTCTTCAAAGTTGTTCTGGAACGGACTCCCAGATAGGATAATCCGCTTTTTGGTACAAAGTTCAGCAAGAGCCTTCCGAATATCGCTATTTGGAAGGCCTTTGCTGAATTGGTACCAAAAGGCGGATTATTCTATCCGGGACTCCATTCCAGAACAACTTTGCAGAACTTCGTACCAACATGCCCTGGTTACTTCCGGCTAATGATGAAGGCATGGATTTCTTCAATACTTTGACACTAGGAAACCTCTCTCGACCCCTCGGCGATCCTCGACCCCTCGAACCCTCGACGACCCTGGAACCCTCGACCCCTAGACGACCCTCTTCTTCCTCTCATGTTCGAGAGGATCGCCGAGGGGTCGGGAGGTTGCCTAGTGTCAAAGGATTCAACAAAACCATGTCTTCATCATTAGGCGAAAGTAACATGTGCATGATGGTACGAAGCTCTTCAAAGTTGTTCTGGAACGGAGTCCCAGATAGGATAATTCGCTTTTTGGTACAAAGTTCAGCAAGAGCCTTCCGAATATCGCTATTTGGAAGGCCTTTGCTGAATTCGTACCAAAAAGCGGATTATTCTATCCGGGACTCCATTCCAGAATAACTTTGCAGAACTTCGTACCAACATGCCCTGGTTACTTCCGGCTAATGATGAAGGCATGGATTTCTTCAATACTTTGACACTAGGAAACCTCTCTCTACTTCCGGCTAATAAGAAGAAGAAGAAGAAGAAGAAGAAAAGAAGAAGAAAAAAAAGAGGAGAAGAAGAAAGGAATAGTGGAGAAAAGAGAATATATTCTATTTTCTCTTCTTCTCCACTATTCCTTTCTTCTTCTCCTCTTCTTTTTCTTCTTTTTTCTTCTTCTTATTTATTTCTCCTCTTCTTTTCGGTAGAGGAAACCCTAAATAGCTAGCAAGTATCGTGGGTGTGAGATACATGTGGCCTTCGGTGTCGGACACTACATCCACGTCCCACAAGTGACGTGGGCGTCGAAGCCCGCGCCACTTGTGGGATGTGGGTGTAGTGTCCGACACCGACGGTACATGTATCTCACACCGACGATACTTTCTATTTAGGGTTTCTCCTGTACCGCTCCTCGACCTCTCGACGACCCTCGTTCCCGATAAAATAAAGAGGAAGAAGAAGAAGAAGAAAAAAGAAGAAAAGAAAGAATAGAGGAGAAGACTTCCTCTTCTTCCTCTCCTCTTCTTCTCCCTCTTCTTCCCCTTCTTCCTCGCCTCTCTCATGAATGTCCGACGTTCTTGAACCCCCCCCCCCCACGTGTCGAAGAAAAAAAAGAAGAAAAAAAAGAGGAGAAGAAGACTTCTTCTCCACTATTCCTTTCTTCTTCTCCTCTTCTTTTTCTTCTTTTTTCTTCTTCTTATTTATTTCTCCTCGTCTTCCTCTCCCCTCTCGACGACCCTAGACCCCCTCTCGACCCTCGACCCCTAGGCGACCGTCGACCCCTCTCTTTTTTTTCTTCCTCTTCTATTTTATCCTCTTCTTCCTCTACCGCTCGGCGACCCTCGACGACCCTCGTTCCCGATAAAAAAAAAGAGAAAGAAGAAGAAAAAAAGAGGAGAAGAAAGAATAGAGGAGAAGATCATCTCCTCTATTCTTTCTTCTCCTCTTTTTTCTTTTCTTATTCCTCTTCTTTTTTTATCCTCTTCCTCCTCTCATGTTCGACGACCCTCGACCCCTCGGCGACCCTAGACCCCCTCTCGACCCCCTCTTCTTTTCCCTCTTCTAATTCATTTGTTCATATGAATATACAAACATTTTCATATTTACAATAATTAATATCACCAAAAAATCTATGAACAGAAAAAAATCCTAATTTTTCTAAAAAAACTATCTTTTGCATATATACATGAACATAGATATATACACAGAGAACATATGTATACATATATATAAAAAACAAGCATATATATATATGTGAAAAAAGCATATATATGAAAAAAATGCTAGCTAGGGCGCCGGCCGGACCAGAGGAGGACCGCGGAGTCGGCGGCGAGGATGGCGACGGGGCAGTGGGCGCGCGCTTGGGGTAGGAGACGCGGGCGACGGCGACGGCGGGTCGGGGCGGCGGGCGTCGGGCAAGGGGCCCGCCGGCGCGGGCGACGGCGAGGGCGGGACGGGGCGGTGCGCGTCGGGGCAGGGACGAGGGCGACGGCGACGGGGGCGGGCCGGGGCGACGTGCGTCGCGGGCGACGGCGACGATGGGCGCGCGCGACGGCGACGATGGGGGCGGGCGGCGTCGGGGCAGCCTGGCGGCGTCGGCAACTGCAACTGCAAGATGAGAATGAAAAATTCCAAAGTGTGGCCTTATATAGCAGAGGCTTTAGTCTCGGTTCGTGGCAGCAACCGGGACTAAAGGTGGGCATTAGTCCCGGTTGCTCCCACGAACCGAGACCAATGGCCTCTTTTCGGCAGCCCAAAGGGCGGGAAGCGAAGCCCATTGGTCCCGGTTGGTGGCACCAACCGGGACTAAAGGGGGGCAATGGTCACGGTTGGTGCCACGAACCGTGACCAATCCACCCTTTAGTCCCGGTTGGTGCCACCAACCGGGACCAATGCCCTTGTGCGCCCCGCGCCCAAAAGTTTAGTCCCACATCGCTAGTTGACAGCGCCCAACACCAGTTTATAAGCTCTGCTGCCTCCTCCCTCTCGAACTCCTGTGAACTGCAGGCCTATGGGCCTAATTCGACACTGCTTTGCCTGTGGGCCTATTGGGCCTTCTGCGGGCCTGAATCCTGGCCCATGTAGGGTTTCTAGTCGTATTCAGGCCGTGGAGGCCCAGTAGGTGGCATTTTTTTTGGTTTTTTCTTTTTTATTTCTACATTTTTTTTGGTTTTTTCTTTTTTTATTTCTACTTAAAACTAAATACTTACAGTTTTTTAGTGATTTGTTTTTGCTTTTAGGTCACAAAAATTATAAACTTTCTGTTAGTGCCATTAGTTTTAAATTTTAAATAGTTTAAATTTGAATTTTTAAAAATTTGTGTGAATCACTAGTTTATGAATAACTTTACTATAAAATTAGAATTTTTTTTCTATTTCTACTTACAACTAAATACTTACAGTTTTTTAGTGATTTCTTTTTGCTTTTAGGTCACAAAAATTATAAACTTTCTGTTAGTGCCATTAGTTTTAAATTTTAAATAGTTTAAATTTGAATTTTTAAAAATTTGTGTGAATCACTAGTTTATGAATAACTTTACTATAAAATTAGAATTTTTTTCTTCTTTGCTATTTATTTTTTATTTTAGGTCACACAAATTATAGTTTGATTTTAGGTCACACAAATTATATTCTTTTTGCTATTGAAGAATATTATAGTTTTATTTTAGTTGATCATAACATAATATTTTAATTGATTGTTTTTATTTTCATAAAAGTTTTGTAGTTCATTCTGTTTGCTATTAATTCATTCTTTGAGCTAAATGACTCTGGAATTGGAAAGCATTTCAAAATGAACTCTGAAAAGGTTGAAAGTTGGCATGGTCTCATCATTTCACCCACATAGCATGTTCCAAAAAGTAGAGAGGGTTACGGCAAAAACTTGATGCACTTCGTGTACAAAATGGACAATCACTTTCGAAGTATCAAAGTTTCGAACCATAAGACATGAAAGCATTTCAAATGAACTCTGAAAAAGTTGAAAGTCGGGATGGTATCATAATTTCACCCACATAGCATTTGCTTATTGCGGGAGAAAGTCTTCACTTTTTCTTCGCTTGTGTCATTTGCTTATTGCGCCGTAACCATGAATAATCTTCATTGTTTATCAGGATGCTTGGGTCAGCCTTGACATTGAAGGGAGGAATTTCATGAAACTTTTCATAATCTTCAGACATGTCTGTCTTGCCGTCCACTCCCAGGATGTCCCTTTTTCCTGAAAGAACTATGTGGCGCTTTGGCTCATCGTATGATGTATTCGCTTCCTTATCTTTTCTTTTTCTCGGTTTGGTAGATATGTCCTTCACATAGATAACCTGTGCCACATCATTGGCTAGGACGAACGGTTCGTCAGTGTACCCCAGATTTTTCAGATCCACTGTTGTCATTCCGTACTGTGGGTCTACCTGTACCCCGCCGCCTAACAGATTGACCCATTTGCACTTAAACAAAGGGACCTTAAAATCAGGTCCGTAGTCAAGTTCCCATATGTCCACTATGTAACCATAATATGTGTCCTTTCCGCTCTCGGTTGCTGCATCAAAGCGGACACCGCTGTTTTGGTTGGTGCTCTTTTGATCTTGGGCGATCGTGTAAAATGTATTCCCATTTATCTCGTATCCTTTGTAAGTCAATACAGTCAAAGATGGTCCCCTGGACAACAAGTACAACTCATCACAAACAGTGTTATCACCTCTGAGACGTGTTTCCAACCAACTGCTGAAAGTCCTAATGTGTTCACATGTAATCCAGTCGTCGCACTGCTCCGGGTGTTTGGAGCGCAGACTGTTCTTGTGTTCATCGACATACGGGGTCACCAAGGTAGAGTTCTGTAGAACTGTGTAGTGTGCTTGAGACCAAGAATATCCGTCCCTGCATATTATTGAGTCTCTTCCAAGAGTGCCTTTTCCAGTCAGTCTCCCCTCATACCGCGATTTAGGGAGACCTATCTTGTTAAGGCCAGGAATGAAGTCAACACAAAACCCGATAACATCCTCTGTTTGATGGCCCATGGAGATGCTTCCTTCGGGCCTAGCGCGGTTACGGACATATTTCTTTAGGACTCCCATGAACCTCTCAAAGGGGAACATATTGTGTAGAAATACGGGCCCCAGGATGACAATCTCGTCGACTAGATGAACTAGGACGTGCGTCATGATATTGAAGAAGGATGGTGGGAACACCAGTTCGAAACTGACAAGACATTGCGCCACATCACTCCTTAGCCTTGGTACGATTTCTGGATCGATCACCTTCTGAGAGATTGCATTGAGGAATGCACATAGCTTCACAATGGCTATTCTCGGACGTTTTCCGGTAGAAGCCCCATCAATGCAACCGGAAGCAGTTGCATCATAATCACGTGGCAGTCATGAGACTTTAGGTTCTGAAACTTTTTCTCTGGCATATTTATTATTCCCTTTATATTCGACGAGAAGCCAGTCGTGACCTTCATACTGAGCAGGCATTCAAAGAAGATTTCTTTCTCTTCTTTCGTAAGAGCGTAGCTGGCAGGACCTTTATACTGCTTCGGAGGCATGCCGTCTTTTTCGTGCAAACGTTGCAGGTCCTCTCATGCCTCAGGTGTATCTTTTGTATTCCCATACACGCCCAAGAAGCCTAGCAGGTTCACGCAAAGGTTCTTCGTCACGTGCATCACGTCGATTGAGGAGCAGACCTCTAGGTCTTTCCAGTAGGGTAGGTCCCAAAATATAGATTTCTTCTTCCACATGGGTGCGTGTCCCTCAGCGTCATTTGGAACAGTTAGTCCACCGGGACCCTTTCCAAAGATTACGTAGTGTAAATCATTGACCATAGCAAGCACGTGATCACCGGTGCGCATGGCGGGCTTCTTCCGGTGATCTGCCTCGCCTTTGAAATGCTTGCCTTTCTTTCGGCATTGATGGTTGGTCGGAAGAAATCGACGATGGCCCAGGTACACATTCTTCCTGCATTTGTCCAGGTATATACTTTCAGTGTCATCTAAACAGTGCGTGCATGCGTGGTATCCTTTGTTTGTCTGTCCTGAAAGGTTACTGAGAGCGGGCCAATCGTTGATGGTCACGAACAGCAACGCCTTAAGGTTAAATTCCTCCTGTCTGTGCTCATCCCACGTACGTACACCGTTTTCATTCCACAGCTGTAAAAGTTCTTCAACTAATGGCCTTAGGTACACATCAATTTCGTTGCCGGGTTGCTTAGGGCCTTGGATGAGAACTGGCATCATAATGAACTTCCGCTTCATGCACATCCAAGGAGGAAGGTTATACATACATAGAGTCACGGGCCAGGTGTTGTGATTGCTGCTCTGCTCCCCGAAAGGATTAATGCCATCCGCGCTTAAAGCAAACCATACATTCCTTGGGTCCTTTGCAAACTCATCCCAGTACTTTCTCTCGATTTTTCTCCACTGCGACCCGTCAGCGGGTGCTCTCAACTTCCCATCTTTCTTTCGGTTCTCACTGTGCCATCGCATCAACTTGGCATGCTCTTCGTTTCTGAACAGACGTTTCAACCGTGGTATTATAGGAGCATACCACATCACCTTCGCAGGAACCCTCTTCCTGAGGGGCTCGCCGTCAACATCACCAGGGTCATCTCGTCTGATCTTATACCGCAACGCACCGCATACCGGGCATGCGTTCAGATCCTTGTATGCACCGCGGTAGAGGATGCAGTCATTAGGGCATGCATGTATCTTCTCCACCTCCAATCCTAGAGGGCATACGACCTTCTTTGCTACGTATGTACTGTCGGGTAATTCGTTATCGTTTGGAAGCTTCTTCTTCAATATTTTCAGTAGCTTCTCAAATCCTTTGTCAGCCACAGCATTCTCTGCCTTCCTGCAGCAATTCCAGTACGGTACCGAGCTTTGTGTTGCCATCTTCGCAATTGGGGTATAACACTTTTTTGTGATCCTCTAACATGCGATCGAACTTCAGCTTCTCCTTTTGACTAATGCATTGCGTCATTGCATCGACAATGACCTGGCGGAGATCATCATCATCGGGCACATCGTCTGGTTCCTCTTGATCTTCAGCAGCTTCACCCGTGGCAGCATCATTGGGCACATCGTCTGGTTCCTCTTGATCTTCACCAGCTCCCCCCGTTGTAGCATCACCGTATTCAGGGGGCACATAGTTGTCATCGTACTCTTCTTCTTCGCCGTCTTCCATCATAACCCCTATTTCTCCGTGCCTCGTCCAAACATTATAGTGTGGCATGAAACCCTTGTAAAGCAGGTGGGAGTGAAGGATTTTCCGGTTAGAGTAAGACCTCGTATTCCCACATTCAGTGCATGGACAACACATAAAACCATTCTGCTTGTTTGCCTCAGCCGCATCGAGAAACTCATGCACGCCCTTAATGTACTCGCGGGTGTGTCTGTCACCGTACATCCATTGCCGGTTCATCTGCGTGCATTATATATAATTAAGTGTCCAAATTAATAGAAGTTCATCATCACATTAAAACCAAAGTGCATACATAGTTATCATCTAACAACATATAGCTCTCCAGAGCATCTAATTAATTAAACCATACATTGAAACTATGTAAAACATTTCAATGCGAAAACAAATGCGATCATAATCGCAACCAAGGTAACAATTGATCCAACGGCATAATGATACCAAGCCTCGGTATGAATGGCATATTTTCTAATCTTTCTAATCTTCAAGCGCATTGCATCCATCTTGATCTTGTGATCATCGACGAGATCCGCAACATGCAACTCCAATATCATCTTCTCCTCCTCAATTTTTTTTTATTTTTTCCTTCAACAAATTGTTTTCTTCTTCAACTAAATTTAACCTCTCGACAATAGGGTCGGTTGGCATTTCCGATTCACATACATCCTAGATAAATAAAATCTATGTCACGTTGGTCGGCATAATTTTCATAAACAATAAATGAACCAATAGTTATAAAGATAATATACATACCAAATCCGAATCATAGACAAGACGAGGGCCGACGGGGGCGGATACCAAAACCATCGCACTATATAAGATGCAATAATAAATGTAAGAAAATGATACAAGTATCTATCTAAACATACAAGTAAGAATATTTTTCCTTTCAGAAAGAAGATAAGAACAAGAGGCTCACCACGGTGGTGTCGGTGATGAGATCGGCGCGGGTGATCGACGGCGGTGAAGACGGGGACGGGGCGTCACGGACCGCTAAATCTAGACAAATCTCGAGGAAAATGGAGCTTGGAGGTCGAGCTTCGAGAGGAGAAAGCTTAAGTAGTGTGGCTCGGGCATTCCATCGAACACCTCATGTGCATAGGAGGTGAGCTAGAGCACCACAAAGCCCTCTCCCCCTCGGCCAGAAAAAACAGAGCACTGTACTCTGCTCTTGCGCGAGGGGGTATATATAGGCACCTCATTGGTCCCGGTTGGTGGCATGAACCGGGACTAAAGGGGAGCCTTTGGTCCTGGTTCAAGCCACCAACCGGGACCAATGATGGTGGGCCAGGAGCGAGGCCCATTGGTCCCGGTTCATCCCACCAACTGGGACCAAAAGGTATAGACGAACCGGGACCAATGGCCCACGTGGCCCGGCCGGCCCCCTGGGCTCACGAACCGGGACCAATGCCCACATTGGTCCCGGTTCTACACTGAACCGGGACTAATGGGCTGATGCGGCCTGGACCATAGCCCTATTTTCTACTAGTGTGTTGAGATGGAATGGCAGGTCATGAGTTCGATCCCCATGAAAATTAACTAATTTTTGCTGCTGCTCCTCTACAGTCTCGGCCCATATGCAAGGGCAAAGTCGCAGCTCGCAATCTCGGCCCATGTGGGGTAAAGCCCATGACGGATAGAAAAACGTAATTTGTCGATTCTGTACCGATGGCAACATTAGTACCACCTCGCGTATATGTTTTAAATTCAAACTAAAAGCGTAAAATTCACGAGAGGAAGCGTATTGTGACGATGAACCCACGGAGTCAATCCGTGCTTTATTATTAGAGATAGACTGGTAAATTTGCACGTGCAACACACGTCTCAATCGTTGGAAATTAAGATTCACATAAGTATAAAATAAAATGAAGAGAGTTTCAGAAATTAAATGTATACACAATGTTGTGAGTTCACCCAGGTTGTTTCTTAGAAGAGAGAGACATCTTGTGATCATGTTGTTGCATAGAGACAATAATATATTCTTTAATTTATCCATTGTTTAATAAGTTGTAAAAGAATACAAAATCTTGTGACGATTGGAAAGTAGCCTTGCACCGTGTTTACTATGGAGATGCAATCCCACAATTGGTCTTAATATCATGGTGTGAGCAATTGATAGCTAATATGAGAAATTATATCTTAATATCATGGTGTAAAAAATTGATAACTAAAATATGGGGAAAAGATCAATGGATATGAGATTGCTAACCAAATGTTTGTGAAATTTGGAAATGGCATGAAATTTCTAGCACTTGATTACATGCTGCAAATAGTCAGAACTCACACTTGATGACTACTAAAATGAAAAAAGATATATCTCACATAAAAATATAAATGGCATTGAACAAATGTTCTGAAGTAAAATGTTAACACTAACAGATTTGAAGGAGTTTTTTTACAATCAAAGGAGCTGACCTATATTGCTTAGGATTACTCAGATTCGAATAAAGGCAAGTTGATTCGGAGCGGCATTACGCCACAGCCTCGGGTCAGTGACTTGCAGGGGCAGTTTTACACACAGGCATGCATAGAAATTAGCGCCTCTGCAAATAAAAGACAGTAATGAACAAAATCCTGGCCCAACTACTCAATTTCACACAGGAGGCCCATAATCTCTGATTTGTTTTCTTTTCTTGAGTTTCACATCTCCACCAGTGTCTGCTAATCAGATTCAAAGGCGGGATCAGTTAATCAGATTCAAAGGCGGGATCAGGCCATTCTTCCTCCTTCGCAAGTTGTACCCCATCCCGGAGAGCAAGTATTTCAGCAACAAGAGAGTTTAGAATACTCATACCTCTCTGAGCAACTGCTAGCATGAACTTACCTCCAGTATATCTTGCAATTACCCATATGGTCGCACGAGCATTAGCACCTGAGGACGCCACATCAACATTAACTTCGATAATCTGGATGTCCACCTCTCATTTCAGCTTTCTTGTATAGGGATAATCTTTAAATTGAGAGAGCAGGTTTCCTGAACCACATCAGGAACCCATTTGTCAGATTTTAAGGGGCTTCACATAGTTTTTGCCTACCGCTAGGAATTGATTTGTTTGTACTGCTGCAGGTGAGAGGCTGAGAATAAGAATGGATGTTCGAAAAAGATACAGGTTTTGTGCGTTCCAGCAACAATGTCAGTTCTTGAAGAAAAATTAAATAAGTTAGGGGTTACATTCGTTTGTTTTCATTCTCTCTGTCCTCCCTTCTCCTTTCCAAAAGAAAGTGGATCTCTTGATCTCTGAAAATTTGAAAAGTAGGTATCAGTTTCATTTTAGATGCAATTTTGTACAGTGGTCCAAAACAAGCAATATGCAGTAACAAGCACAAAGGAATATGAAGCAATCGATTTACATCGAGTTACAATAATAAGCTACACACGTAAGCACTAAAGCAGAGTTTGCTCAACTTAGCAAGGCAACGTGCAGGGAGGGGCGTGTTGTGTAATATTAAAACCATTTATCTTGTGAACGTCACCTAGGAAGTTTTCTTCCGTACGGCACACTGGTCAAGACATACAACAACCCCGTAATGAACATCGGTTATGTATATGCTTAGTTAAGTCCAGTTTTGGCAATGAGCCTATCTACTAAAAAAATTTAACTGTAATAACATAAGCTCTGCAAATGTGACTAAATCGGTAGAGTATTCATTTTTATAGTGGACAAGAAATGAAATGAAATCGGTTGTTGTGCGTGTTGTTGTATGGGTGTTACGGAGGACGACGACGGTGTTAACGGGGTTGGCGGCAACACTATGTAAGAAAATAAAAGGTATATTAGAATTTTTCTGGTAGTCGTAGAGTATCATCGACACTGTACTACTAACAAATTAAACTATCAGAAGTTCTAAACCGACCCAAAGAATCAGAGAATGAGTAAATGGGGAGGGCTACATACATATGTCAAGTTGAAAATCTGAAACCAAATAGAAAACTGTAGCACAACCAACTAAAAGAAAGCTCTGGAGTCAGGCTCAAGCTCATCAATCCATGCGGCATGTTACAATATGAACACAAAGAGCAGTACCATATATCAGCTCCATGAGCATTTGTTGTAAAAAAATGCATAAGCAGCCTACTTCGAAAGCTAGCAAGACCAGCATTATAAGAATCAAATTAATGCGTACTCGTCTTGCCTCTTGCAATATGAGCCATGGGAGGCGGGGTGGCGGGGAGGGACGCAGGTGATAGACGGCAGTTGGACGGCACAGCCCGGTGAAGTGGCGGCGTTCGGCTGCTGTAGTAACTTATTCTGAATTATCTGAAACCCAAAGGCCAATGAAAAACAAATTCCTTTCAATCTAGAAACCCTGACCAGTCTGAAAAGTGATAATCAAAAGAAAATAACACATGAGTATTGGTACAGAGGGAGTTTCCTTTACAACAACACATGGAAAATATTAATGAATGTGAATGATTGGCAAACATGGCAGTGAATCACCTCATGGTCGAAGGTGAGTATATTATCCACGATGGTTTAATGTAGCAATTCCTTAATTTGCATGTAGTGCTAGCTTCTTTGATGACAATATCGAGTTTTGAATAATAAAAATGAAACTTAAAGAGAATTATGTGAAGCAATACACTGCTATATGATCTCGGTGGAAACTAAATATATCTATGATCTTCCATCTTGCATGCACATAGCGGTGGCATTGTTTCCCAGGAGTTGTGCGGTGAACGTTCTGAGTAGGAACCTTTGGCTTCAGGCATTCGATTCTTGAGCTGAAACCATTGTCTTCAGTAAATAATCTACAAATAAACAAACATAAACTAAGCTGAGATCAAGAAAGATTGAATTCGTATGATAAAATCAGACCACATAAAGCAAATACAAGAATGATCAATTGCATCATCTAAAAATAGTTGCTTGCCAAAGGGTGAATAAATCAAATTGATTTCTATATCACTAAAATTAGATCCCAATCCAGACACTAACAGTGTGAGCCGCAGCTTTCGACACCAACAGTGTGAGCCGCAGCTCTCTTTTTGTAGCTGAGCCATCCGCTGCTTATGCAAGTGTTGTGCGCTCTGTTTGCTTGTTAGTCGGAGCTAACATTGAACAGTATAATCAACATGTCTAGCTCAGAGTCCTCTCCCTCTCATTCCATGTTATACATACTTTTATCCTGAAGTTTGCATCCACTTTGCTATGTTTATTCAGATCAAGTTGGTGGTGTAGAAAAACCAGGATCATAAGTATACGTCCAAATTCAGATGACAACAGAGCCTAAAAGGAGGGAATTAGCTAGGTAAGGGAAAAAGCCCCGAAAGGCAATCTTCATTAATTCTAAAATGGCAGACCATGATGGATGTCGGCGAGCTGCCTGAACGAACCTGAACATCGTTCGTTGCAAAAACATGCCAGCGATCCAAACAAAGAACACGCAATAAGCACAGGGACAACACCCAGGCAGAGCACACGCGGAGAGGAGAAGGGATCCATACCACGAAAAAACAAAGCGAGGCAGCTGGTTGGGGAGGCAGAGGTCGAGCCAGAGGTCCGCCGACGCATCGATCCAGAGGTTCGTCAGTCCGCCGGAGCGTCGGGAAACAGGTGGGGGCGGCACAGGTCAAGGCGGAGGTCATTCGGCGTGTCAAGGCGAAGGTTCACTGTCGCGTAGAGACGGCGGTCAACCAGTCCGCCGGCGCATCGGGATAGAGGTGGTCGGGCAGAGGTTAAACAATTATAGTATAATAATGCACAGCTATGCACCTACTTGCGCATCAACTTTAACTCAGAGCTCATCAATTGCATGACTTGCATTCGGACTGGGTACATTTACAAAGAGGGAGCGCCGGAGCGGGGAACATGAGAATGATGAAGGGGAGCACCTCGCTGCAGGAGGGAGCGACGGGAAAACCGCATAGGCAAGGGAACCCTATCCCGTCAGTGCCTTTGGGAGGAGGCCATCGGCGGAGTGGAGGATCAGCCGG
This sequence comes from Triticum urartu, assembly GCF_056163025.1. Taxonomy (NCBI): domain Eukaryota; kingdom Viridiplantae; phylum Streptophyta; class Magnoliopsida; order Poales; family Poaceae; genus Triticum; species Triticum urartu. The sequence goes on from NC_141874.1 coordinate 705,728,142, forward strand.
CGGCGGGCGGCGGACGACGGACGGCGGCAGAGTGGAGCAGCGGGCGGAGGATCGGCGGCGATGGAGGCCCAGTTGTGCGGCGGCGACGGCGGAGGCCGAGTGGAGCGGGCGATGGTGGGCGAGTGGAGCGGGGGCGGAATGGAGGAGCGGGCCGCGGTCGTGGCATTGTTTCGTTTATAGGAGGAGCGGGCGGAGGTTGTGGTGCGGCGTGCGGAGCAGTTTTTTGTACGAAGGGGCAGCGGGGGCTTAATTCTGTGGCTTGTAGGGTTAAACATTAAAGGATTAAGAGCCATTAGATCTTGTAAATGGATGGATCTGATTGTTTGGATCTGCCCATCTCTTTCTTTTATAGTGGTAGTAGATAATGGCATGGTGGGTAATTAAAGCATAAAATGTGTTTGGTGTTTTGAAGCGATGTAGACCATCAGATTGCAGGTTTGGATGGATAGGATGATTTGGTTCTCCGCCCTCTCTTCCTTTTATAGGGGTAGTAGATTAGGGAGAGATTTGAGGTGGTACTAAATTTTGTCTATACAATACTATCGACTCGATTGACTGCTACGTTCTTTCTTGGTCGCTTAGTTGGGCTGCGATTCAGTTGGGCCTTGGCCCGAGTAGCAAGGGAAAAACGTTTCGTTTTTGCAAACAACGCTCTATACTTTAAAGCATCTCCAACAGCCGCGCAACGCGCCGCGTGCAAAAAAGGCATTTGCCGCGCGCCGTTCGCCTGGTTTGGCGCGGCCGGCAGCGGTGGCTCCAACGGCTGCGCTAAAATGCAGCGCGCGCGTGTCGCTCCAGCAGCGCGCCAAAATGCAGCGCGCGCGACCCGCCAGTGCATTGCATATGGCATTTTTCAACACAAAATAATGAACATTTTCAACACAATAAAAATTTCACACAAACAAGTTGATGAAGTTCATGCCCACAAGTTTAAAATCATGCCCACAAGTTCATCCAACCAAGTTCAAAATGCAAATCAAGTTCAATACACAAAGGAAAGACACACCATTCCTCGTCCTCGTCCTCGTCCTCATCTTCGGAAGACGATTCTTCCGCCTCCGAAGATGAACCTTCCTCCTCTCATGCACCGCATCACATGAAGCTCCGACGATGTTGGCAAGATCTTCAACGGCATCTTCATGGGAATGTGTGCGAGGAGGCTCATCGAAAGACATTCCTGTTGGGAAACGTAGTAATTTCAAAAAATTTCCTACGCACACGCAAGATCATGGTGATGCATAGCAACGAGAGGGGAGAGTGTGATCTACGTACCCTTGTAGATCGACAACAGAAGCGTTAACTTGGTTGATGTAGTCGTACGTCTTCACGGCCTGACCGATCAAGCACCGAAACTACGGCACCTCCGAGTTCTAGCACACGTTCAGCTCGATGACGATCCCCGGACTCCGATCCAGCAAAGTGTCGGGGAAGAGTTCCGTCAGCACGACGGCGTGGTGACGATCTTGATGTACTACTGTCGCAGGGCTTCGGCTAAGCACCGCTACAATATTATCAAGGACTATGGTGGAAGGGGGCACCGCACACGGCTAAGAATATGATCACGTGGATCAACTTGTGTCCTTAGGGGTGCCCCTTGCCTCCGTATATAAAGGTTCAAGGGGGGGGGGGCGGCCGGCCAAGAGGAGGCGCGCCAGGAGGAGTCCTACTCCCTCTGGGAGTAGGACTCCCCCCTTTCCTAGTTGGAATAGGATTCGCGGAGGGGGGGAAAGAGGAGAGAGAGGAGGAAGGGGGGCCGGCCCCCTCTCCTTGTCCTATTCAGACCAAGGGGGGGGGGAGGGGCGCGCGGCCCATCTCTGGCCACCTCTCCTCTCTTCCACTAAGGCCCACTATGGCCCATATACCTCCCGGCGGGGTTCCAGTAACCTCCCGGTAATCCAGTAAAATCCCGATTTCACCCGGAACACTTCTGATATCCAAACATAGGCTTCCATATATCAATCTTTATGTCTCAACCATTTCGAGACTCCTCGTCATGTCCGTGATCACATCCGGGACTCCGAACAACCTTCGGTACATCAAAACGCATAAACTCATAATATAACTGTCATCGAATCCTTAAGCGTGCAGACCCTACGGGTTCGAGAACAATGTAGACATGACCGAGACACGTCTCCGGTCAATAACCAATAGCGGGACCTGGATGCCCATATTGGTTCCTACATATTCTACGAAGATCTTTTATCGGTCAGACCGCATAACAACATACGTTGTTCCCTTTGTCATCTGTATGTTACTTGCCCGAGATTCGATCGTCGGTATCCTATACCTAGTTCAATCTCGTTACCGGCAAGTCTCTTTACTCGTTCTGTAATACATCATCCCGCAACTAACTCATTAGTTGCAATGCTTGCAAGGCTTAAGTGATGTGCATTATCGAGAGGGCCCAGAGATACCTCTCCGACAATCGGAGTGACAAATCCTAATCTCGAAATACGCCAACCCAACATGTACCTTTGGAGACACCTGTAGAGCTCCTTTATAATCACCTAGTTACGTTGTGACGTTTGGTAGCACACAAAGTGTTCCTCTGGCAAACGGGAGTTGCATAATCTCATAGTCATAGGAACATGTATAAGTCATGAAGAAAGCAATAGCAACATACTAAACGATCGGATGCTAAGCTAATGGAATGGGTCATGTCAATCAGATCATTCAACTAATGATGTGATCCCGTTAATCAAATAACAACTCTTTGTCCATGGTTAGGAAACATAACCATCTTTGATTAACGAGCTAGTCAAGTAGAGGCATACTAGTGACACTCTGTTTGTCTATGTATTCACACATGTATTATGTTTCCGGTTAATACAATTCTAGCATGAATAATAAACTTTTATCATGATATAAGGAAATAAATAATAACTTTATTATTGCCTCTAGGGCATATTTCCTTCAGTCTCCCACTTGCACTAGAGTCAATAATCTAGATTACACAGTAATGATTCTAACACCCATGGAGCCTTGGTGCTGATCATGTTTTGCTCGTGGAAGAGGCTTAGTCAACGGGTCTGCAACATTCAGATCCGTATGTATCTTGCAAATCTCTATGTCCCCCACCTGGACTAGATCCCGGATGGAATTGAAGCGTCTCTTGATGTGCTTGGTTCTCTTGTGAAATCTGGATTCCTTTGCCAAGGCAATTGCACCAGTATTGTCACAAAAGATTTTCATTGGACCCGATGCACTAGGTATGACACCTAGATCGGATATGAACTCCTTCATCCAGACTCCTTCATTCGCTGCTTCCGAAGCACCTATGTATTCTGCTTCACACGTAGATCCTGCCACGACGCTTTGTTTAGAACTGCACCAACTGACAGCTCCACCGTTTAATATAAACACGTATCCGGTTTGCGATTTAGAATCGTCCGGATCAGTGTGAAAGCTTGCATCAACGTAACCGTTTATGATGAGCTCTTTGTCACCTCCATATACGAGAAACATATCCTTAGTCCTTTTCAGGTACTTCAGGATGTTCTTGACCGCTGTCCAGTGATCCACTCTTGGATTACTTTGGCACCTCCCTGCTAGACTTATAGCAAGGCACATATCAGGTCCGGTACACAGCATTGCATACATGATAGAGCCTATGGCTGAAGCATAGGGAACATCTTTCATTTTCTCTCTATCTTCTGCAGTGGTCGGGCATTGAGTCTGACTCAACTTCACACCTTGTAACACAGGCAAGAACCCTATCTTTGCTTGATCCATTTTGAACTTCTTCAAAATCTTGTCAAGGTATGTGCTTTGTGAAAGTCTAATTAAACGTTTTTATCTATCTCTATAGATCTTTATGCCTAATATGTAAGCAGCTTCACCGAGGTCTTTCATTGAAAAACTCTTATTCAAGTACCCCTTTATGCTATCCAGAAATTCTATATCATTTCCAATCAGTAATATGTCATCCACATATAATATCAGAAATGCTACAGAGCTCCCACTCACTTTCTTGTAAATACAGGCTTCTCCAAAAGTCTGTATAAAACCAAATGCTTTGATCACACTATCAAAGCATTTATTCCAACTCCGAGAGGCTTGCACCAGTCTATAAATGGATCGCTGGAGCGTGCACACTTTGTTAGCTCCCTTTGGATCGACGAAACCTTCCGGTTGCATCATATACAACTCTTCTTCCAGAAATCCATTCAGGAATGCAGTTTTTACATCCATCTGCCAAATTTCATAATCATAAAATGCGGCAATTGCTAACATGATTCGGACAGACTTAAGCATCGCTACGAGTGAGAAGGTCTCATCGTAGTCAACCCCTTGAACTTGCCGAAACCCTTTTGCGACAAGTCGAGCTTTGTAGACAGTAATATTACCGTCGGCGTCAGTCTTCTTCTTGAAGATCCATTTATTCTCAATTGCTTGCCAATCATTGGGCAAGTCAACCAAAGTCCACACTTTGTTCTCATACATGGATCCCATCTCAGATTTCATTGCTTCAAGCCATTTTGCGGAATCTGGGCTTACCATCGCTTCTTCATAGTTCGTAGGTTCATCATGATCTAGTAGCATGACTTCCAGAACTGTATTACCGTACCACTCTGGCGCGGATCTCACTCTGGTTGATCTACGAGGTTCAGTAGTATCTTGTTCTGAAGTTTCATGATCATTATCATTAGCTTCCTCACTAATTGGTGTAGGTGTCACAGAAATAGTTTTCTGTGATGCACTACTTTCCAATAAGGGAGCAGGTACAGTTACCTCGTCAAGTTCTACTTTCCTCCCACTCACTTCTTCCGAGAGAAACTCCTTCTCCAGAAAGTTTCCGAACTTAGCAACAAAAGTCTTGCCTTCGGATCTGTGATAGAAGGTGTATCCAATAGTCTCCTTTGGATATCCTATGAAGACACATTTCTTCGATTTGGGTTCGAGCTTATCAGGTTGAAGCTTTTTCACATAAGCATCGCAGCCCCAAACTTTCAGAAACGACAACTTTGGTTTCTTGCCAAACCATAGTTCATAAGGCGTCGTCTCAACGGATTTTGATGGTGCCCTATTTAACGTGAATGCGGCCGTCTCCAAAGCATAACCCCAAAACGATAGCGGTAAATCAGTAAGAGACATCATAGATCGCACCATATCTAGTAAAGTATGATTACGACGTTCGGACACACCATTACGCTGTGGTGTTCCGGGTGGCGTGAGTTGCGAAACTATTCCGCATTGTTTCAAATGTACACCAAACTCGTAACTCAAATATTCTCCTCCACGATCAGATCGTAGAAACTTTATTTTCTTGTTACGATGATTTTCAACTTCACTCTGAAATTCTTTAAACTTTTCAAACGTTTCAGACTTATGTTTCATTAAGTAGATATATCCATATCTGCTTAAGTCATCTGTGAAGGTGAGAAAATAACGATATCCTCCACGAGCCTCAATATTCATCGGACCACATACATCAGTATGTATGATTTCCAACAAATCTGTTGCTCTCTCCATAGTACCGGAGAACGGTGTTTTAGTCATCTTGCCCATGAGGCACGGTTCGCAAGTACCAAGTGATTCATAATCAAGTGGTTCCGAAAGTCCATCAGTATGGAGTTTCTTCATGCGCTTTACACCGATATGACCTAAACGGCGGTGCCATAAATAAGTTGCACTATCTTTATCAACTCTGCATCTTTTGGCTTCAACATTATGAATATGTGTGTTACTACTATCGAGATTCAATAAGAATAGACCACTCTTCAAGGGTGCATGACCATAAAAGATATTACTCATATAAATAGAACAACCATTATTCTCTGATTTAAATGAATAACCGTCTCGCATCAAACAAGATCCAGATATAATGTTCATGCTTAACGCTGGCACCAAATAACAATTATTTAGGTCTAATATTAATCCTGAAGGTAGATGTAGAGGTAGCGTGCCGACCGCGGTCACATCGACTTTGGAACCGTTTCCCACGCGCATCGTCACCTCGTCCTTAGCCAATCTTTCCTTAATTCGTAGTTCCTGTTTCGAGTTGCAAATATTAGCAACAGAACCAGTATCAAATACCCAGGTGCTACTGCGAGCATTAGTAAGGTACACATCAATAACATGTATATCACATATACCTTTGTTCACCTTGTCATCCTTCTTATCCGCCAAATACTTGGGGAAGTTCCGCTTCCAGTGACCAGTCTGCTTGCAGTAGAAGCACTCAGTTTCAGGCTTAGGTCCAGACTTGGGTTTCTTCTCTTGAGCAGCAACTTGCTTGCCGTTCTTCTTGAAGTTCCCCTTCTTCTTCCCTTTGCCCTTTTTCTTGAAACTAGTGATCTTGTTGACCATCAACACTTGATGCTCCTTTTTGATTTCTACCTCCGCAGCTTTCAGCATTGCGAAGAGCTTGGGAATAGTCTTATTCATCCCTTGCATATTATAGTTCATCACGAAGCTCTTGTAGCTTGGTGGCAGTGATTGGAGAATTCTGTCAATGACGCAATCATCTGGAAGATTAACTCCCATTTGAATCAAGTGATTATTATACCCAGACATTTTGAGTATATGCTCACTGACAGAACTGTTCTCCTCCATCTTGCAGCTATAGAACTTATTGGAGACTTCATATCTCTCAATCCGGGCATTTGCTTGAAATATTAACTTCAACTCCTGGAACATCTCATATGCTCCATGACGTTCAAAACGTCGTTGAAGTCCCGATTCAAAGCCGTAAAGCATGGCACACTGAACTATCGAGTAGTCATCAGCTTTGCTCTGCTAGACGTTCACAACATTTGGTGTTGCTCCAGCAGCAGGCCTGGCACCCAGCGGTGCTTCCAGGACGTAATTCTTCTGTGCAGAGGATAATCCTCAAGTTACGGACCCAGTCCGTGTAATTGCCGCCATCATCTTTCAACTTTGCTTTCTCAAGGAACGCATTAAAATTCAACGGAACAACAGCACGGGCCATTTATCTACAATCATACATAAACAAGCAAGATACTATCAGGTACTAAGTTCATGATAAATTTAGGTTCAATTAATCATATTACTTAAAGAACTCCCACTTAGATAGACATCCCTCTAATCCTCTAAGTGATTACGTGATCCAAATCAACTAAACCATGTCCGATCATCACGTGAGATGGAGTAGTTTCATTGGTGAACATCACTATGTTGATCATATCTAGTATATGATTCACGCTCGACCTTTCGGTCTCCGTGTTCCGAGGCCATATCTGTATATGCTTGGCTCGTCAAGTATAACCTGAGTATTCCGCGTGTGCAACTGTTTTGCACCCGTTGTATTTGAACGTAGAGCCTATCACACCCGATCATCACGTGGTGTCTCAGCACGAAGAACTTTCGCAACGGTGCATACTCAGGGAGAACACTTCTTGATAATTAGTGAGAGATCATCTTATAATGCTACCGTCAATCAAAGCAAGATAAGATGCATAAAAGATAAACATCACATGCAATCAATATAAGTGATATGATATGGCCATCATCATCTTGTGCTTGTGATCTCCATCTCCGAAGCACCGTCATGATCACCATCGTCACCGGCGCGACACCTTGATCTCCATCGTAGCATCATTGTCGTCTCACCAATCTTATGCTTCCACGACTATCGCTACCGCTTAGTGATAAAGTAAAGCATTACAGCGCGATTGCATTGCATACAATAAAGCGACAACCATATGGCTCCTGCCAGTTGCCGATAACTCGGTTACAAAACATGATCATCTCATACAATAAAATTTAGCATCATGTCTTGACCATATCACATCACAACATGCCCTGCAAAAACAAGTTAGACGTCATCTACTTTGTTGTTGCATGTTTTACGTGGCTGCTACGGGCTTTAAGCAAGAACCAATCTTACCTACGCATCAAAACCACAACGATAGTTTGTCAAGTTGGTGCTGTTTTAACCTTCACAAGGACCGGGCGTAGCCACACTCGGTTCAACTAAAGTTGGAGAAACTGTCACCCGCAAGCCACCTATGTGCAAAGCACGTCGGGAGAACCGGTCTCGCGTAAGCGTACGCGTTATGTCGGTCCGGGCCGCTTCGTCCAACAATACCGCCGAACCAAAGTATGACATGCTGGTAAGCAGTATGACTTATATCGCCCACAACTCACTTGTGTTCTACTCGTGCATATAACATCAACATATAAAACCTAGGCTCGGGTGCCACTGTTGGGAAACGTAGTAATTTCAAAAAAATTCCTACGCACACGCAAGATCATGGTGATGCATAGCAACGAGAGGGGAGAGTGTGATCTACGTACCCTTGTAGATCGACAACAGAAGTGTTAACTTGGTTGATGTAGTCGTACGTCTTCACGGCCCGACCGATCAAGCACCGAAACTACGGCACCTCCGAGTTCTAGCACACGTTCAGCTCGATGACGATCCCCGGACTCCGATCCAGCAAAGTGTCGGGGAAGAGTTCCGTCAGCACGACGGCGTGGTGACGATCTTGATGTACTACTGTCGCAGGGCTTCGCCTAAGCACCGCTACAATATTATCGAGGACTATGGTGGAAGGGGGCACCGCACACGGCTAAGAATATGATCACGTGGATCAACTTGTGTCCTTAGGGGTGCCCCTTGCCTCCGTATATAAAGGTTCAAAGGGGGGGGCGGCCAAGAGGAGGTGCGCCAGGAGGAGTCCTACTCCCTCTGGGAGTAGGACTCCCCCCTTTCCTAGTTGGAATAGGATTCGCGGAGGGGGGGGAAAGAGGAGAGAGAGGAGGAAGGGGGGCCGGCCCCCTCTCCTTCTCCTATTCAGACCAAGGGGGGGGGGGGAGGGGCGCACGGCCCATCTCTGGCCACCTCTCCTCTCTTCCACTAAGGCCCACTATGGCCCATATACCTCCCGGGGGGGTTCCGGTAACCTCCCGGTAATCCGGTAAAATCCCGATTTCACCCGGAACACTTCCGATATCCAAACATAGGCTTCCATATATCAATCATTATGTCTCGACCATTTCGAGACTCCTCGTCATGTCCGTGATCACATCCGGGACTCCGAACAACCTTCGGTACATCAAAACGCATAAACTCATAATATAACTGTCATCGAATCCTTAAGCGTGCGGACCCTACGGGTTCGAGAACAATGTAGACATGACCGAGACACGTCTCCGGTCAATAACCAATAGCGGGACCTGGATGCCCATATTGGTTCCTACATATTCTACGAAGATCTTTTATCGGTCAGACCGCATAACAACATACGTTGTTCCCTTTGTCATCTGTATGTTACTTGCCCGAGATTCGATCGTCGGTATCCTATACCTAGTTCAATCTCGTTACCGGCAAGTCTCTTTACTCGTTTTGTAATACATCATCCCGCAACTAACTCATTAGTTGCAATGCTTGCAAGGCTTAAGTGATGTGCATTATCGAGAGGGCCCAGAGATACCTCTCCGACAATCGGAGTGACAAATCCTAATCTCGAAATACGCCAACCCAACATGTACCTTTGGAGACACCTGTAGAGCTCCTTTATAATCACCCAGTTATGTTGTGACGTTTGGTAGCACACAAAGTGTTCCTCTGGCAAACGGGAGTTGCATAATCTCATAGTCATAGGAACATGTATAAGTCATGAAGAAAGCAATAGCAACATACTAAACGATCGGGTGCTAAGCTAATGGAATGGGTCATGTCAATCAGATCATTCAACTAATGATGTGATCCCGTTAATCAAATAACAACTCTTTGTCCATGGTTAGGAAACATAACCATCTTTGATTAACGAGCTAGTCAAGTAGAGGCATACTAGTGACACTTTGTTTGCCTATGTATTCACACATGTATTATGTTTCCGGTTAATACAATTCCAGCATGAATAATAAACTTTTATCATGATATAAGGAAATAAATAATAACTTTATTATTGCCTCTAGGGCATATTTCCTTCAATTCCGCCCATGGCGGCCGGAGGTGCACCCATGCCTCCCATGAGAGAAGCAAAACTCATGCGTCCCATCGTGGCCATAGCGTCGGCGGGTGCTCCAAAGCCAGCCATGCCTCCCATTGCACTGCCCACGGTACCTCCGAAGCCACCCATGGCACCCATGGCGCCGAGGCCACCGCCACCCATGGCGCCGAGGCCACCGCCACCCATTGCACGAACCATGGCTCTTTTTTGGATCAAGACTTCTTGTTGGGCAAGATTGACATACTCCTTTTGCACCGCATTGAGGTTAGTTGTGTCCAAGAAGAACAAGTGCTTCTCCCATTCCAACAACCTAGTTCGCTCCTCATTGCTCACCTTCCTCTCCTCCAAAGCCACCTTCCTCTCCTCGGCCGCCATCCTCCTCTCCTCGGCCGCCAACCTCCTCTCCTCGGCCGCGGCATCTTGGGTCCTTGCCATTTTCCTCACCTCGTTGGCTTCTTTTCTTGCCTTCACAATAGCTTCCATAGCATGTTTGAGCTCATCATCTCCTTTCCTCTTCTTCTTTTGGGTTTGGTCTTTCTTGCACCCATCCGGTCGCTTTGGCTTCGAGTATGAAACCGAGTTGGGTGTAGGGCTTCTCTTTCCGTCATCACTTGATGCATCATCCTCATCATCATCATCCAACTTAATTGTTCGCTTCCATTTGTCGCTCAAATGCAAATCATCCAAATCTTCACGCTTCTTCCATTTCTCATCATCCTTCAACACATCATAGCAATGAGGCAAAGTAAAGACCCTTCCTTTCTTGATCTTCCCTTTCTTGGTTTTCCTCACCTCTTCTTTGAACAAGTTTTGCGCAATGTTGAACTACATGAAAACAAAGCAAGTTAGCACCAACAACAAGCAAAACAAAGCAAGTTTAGCACCAACATGTAAGATGAAATGGCACTTACTCTATCGTCCTCATTTGTGCCACTTGGGTTCAACTTGTCAACCGCCTTTTGACAAGCTGCCCACTTTTGACAATCCGAGTTGATTGTCGACCACCGGGACCTAAGTGATCGGTTGGAGCGGTCAATTCCACTCACGTTGCGAGCATCAAAGTGTTCCTTCATCCGGTTCCAATAAGCATCTCTACTTTGATCGCCTCCAACGGATGGATCCATCGACACTTGCAACCAAGTATTGCATAGTAAGATGTCATCGGTGTTGGTGTAATTGCCCGCTCTTCCTTTCGGTGCGTCAACAATGCCCTCACCCTCCTCGTCCACCTCGAACTCATGGTCTTCAAAATGCATGTCATTGGTTTGAGACCAATGCGAATTGTTGGAGCCAACACCCATCGTTGACATGTATGCATCATCATTGAGACTACAATTTTTTTTGCACAATGCAAATAAGCTATCTATATGTGATGAATGCATTCAAAAAAGAACAAAAAAAATGAAAAGTTAGATTTTTTTTTACCTTGGAGGCATTTCGTCGAACATGTTGTGCGCGCCGGCCGCCGGCTCAACGAGTGAGCTTGCCGGCGCTTCGGCAGCCGTCGCGCCCGTCGCACGCCCCGCAAGCTTCTTCCTCTTCGCCTTCGAGGTGCCGGAGCCGTCCGCCGCCTTGTTTTTCTTCGCCGATATCTTGCCCTTCTTTAGCCGCGCCGCATTGGGGAGCTTTGAGGAGGAGTGGGCGGCGGCTCGGGCCGGCGCCGGCGCGACGCCACCCGCCGCCGAGGTCATCCGCGGCGGCATGAAGAGGCCGCGCGCGAGGCCGCTCGTCGGAGGAGCTCCGGCGGCGGCGAGGCCAACGCCACCCGGGCTAGGGTTTGCGGCGGCGGCGGCGGCGGGGGCGGGGGGGTCGCGGCTATAGGACGGGGTGAGCGAGGTGCCGGCGCGTGCGTCCATGGGTGCGGGTCGCCGGCGCCGACGCACGCGGGGCTTTGGAGGGGGAGAAGAAGAGCGCGCAGCGCGAGCGTCGAGTGTGCCGCGCGCGGAAGCGGGCGCCGCAAATATACCGCGCGAGGTACCGCTTCCACGCGCGCGCCCAACTGCTTATACCGCGCGCGCGGTTATTGCTTGTCCGCTGGAGCCATCCGCCGGGTTGCGCGCGCTAAAACGGGCGATTTTGCGGCGCGGCGCATGTTTAGCGCGGCTGTTGGAGATGCTGTTAGTATATTCAGCCCGCTGTCCTTTTTAAAGTGACAGATGGCTTCCTTCGATGTATGCTCTCCTCGCCGCCTCTGCCCGCCACCGCCCTCGGTCTTCTTCTCCGACCGTCCGCCGCCGCCCGCCAGTCTTCTTCTCCAGCCGTACGCCGCCCGTCCTCCTTCCCCTCCACATCTGCCCCTAATCTTCTCGGGCGCCGCCCACAGCCTCCTCAATCTCCAACCTATTGTTCTCGTGCTTCTCTGATTTGGATCGAGATAGGAGTCCTGGATCGAGTTAGGGTCCGTGTTCTTCTCCAACACAAAGCTATGGAGTGTCCTCAATGAAGGGTCCTGTAATAAGAAGGAAGGATCCTCGACCGGAATCTGCCCCAGGCAGGACCTCAATGGCGACCTGCAGGCCCGGCCTATCTCTCTCTCTTTCGACTCCCTCTTTTTGCGACCTCAAGAAGCTACGGCGGCTCATCCTCGAGGCCAAGCTCGTGCAATTCCGACGACTCCAGGACTAATTTGTTTCCTGGTCAGTCCCCTTTCCCCAGAGTTTTTTCTTGTTCCTCCAATGGACCTGTCGATAAATGCAGAATTGTGACTAGCGCTTCTCCCCCCTTTGTCTTATTGCAGCTCTATCTGGTCCAAGTGATGCACCAAGGGGATTTGCACCAGTAAGTTAGTTAGTTCCCTTGAGAATTTCACATGGATTCGGCTATTGATTCACATGGTGTTTGACTGCTTGTTTTATCCAGAATTCACACTATCTTGCATAAATTCAGCTCTAATTTTGTACGTAATTATTCACGTTTCAGGCTTTCAGGATTGTTCAGTTTCATGCTAAGAAAAAAAATAGGTTTGAGGGGAACCACTTCTTTGGCGTGTTGTTCCAGTAGTTCATGATGATGAGGTCCGACTCCATAATATGCTAGCATTTTATTTAAATGCCAATGGGTGCACCAACATTTAAGCAAGCAGTTTTTATGCATTTTCCTTTTTAGCACATAGTTTATGAGCAAATTGTTCTGACTGTGCAATTTGATAGAGTCCATGCCAGCGCAACTCTTGCAATTCTCTGAACTCTTTCTGAATTATACTGCAAGATTCGGTTATAGTGTGGCCTGCAAATCAGAGTTACAATATTGCCTTTGTAGCTGCATGGTGGGTATCAGTTTTTGTTATCACTGATCTTCCCAAACTCAAGCTTAGAGAGATCAAAATGTTACATGCTGTAGGGCCAGGAGTGAACTAAACTCGTCCGACAGTGTTCTACGGTTCGCCGCAACTTCCTAGGCCGGTTTTCCACTTGAGGTATGTAGACAAGGAGGATTGAAATCATGGTATTTGGTTCTCTGCAATCTATAGTAATATGTCTTTGGTCTTATTTTCCTACTGCTGGTTGTGTTTGTGGTACATAACACTCTGATGTTGAAAGGGTGGATCAGGTCATGGAGTACCTATGCCCCCATCGAGTAGCTTATGCATCCTATATTTAGCTTTTCAAGATTATTAGATGTTTTATGTCAAGATGAATACATGGATAGTCCACTATTTGCGGTATTGTTATAATTGCTCCCTGCTTCCGATAAAATGATTTCTTTTGTTCATTAGAGTTACAGTATTACAATGCAATGGTTGTTATAATATGGGGAACTGGTTAATTATAAGAGTGTCACATATGAGGATGAAAGCGTGGATCAGCTCCTGTAGTAGTTATCTTTGATTTACAACCGAGTTTACTTATGGTTATAGGATGGAACTTTGTATTATTTTGCCATCCTATTTCCTTTTTGAAAATAGCTACAACAACTGTCAGTTTAAATTGATGCGAGCAAGTAAATAACACAATTTTCTTAATAACTTTTGCCGCACATATTGTAACTGTAAGCCGCTATTCAGGATCAAGGTAACTCTCTATGTAATTCCAGAGCAGAGGTTTATAAGGTAACTCTCTATGAAACAGATGTTTTGTGAACGAGCATATTTGATGTTTGATTTGCATAAACATGGGAAATTCATAGTTATTTACTATTCAAATTTGAAGCTAATATGGTATTTGATTCATGCATAGGGCTGAAGGTTTTACTCAAAGTCGTGTTATACTAGAGTTAGCGCCTAAAAAATGTCAGTGTATCTCCTGGGGGGAGGAGGTGGGAGAGATGTAGCAGGTAGAAGATGGACCGTGGATAAGAAAGAGGAAGGGATAAAGTGTCAATCGGCAATGAAAACTTTAGTATTTGTGATGTAAATTTGAATGCTAAAGTTTGATTTTTTTCCTTGGTCTTAATTTCTTTCTTTCAAATGCAAGTGGATTAATCTGCATAAAATTTAATACTATGTTGTATTCAACATTATTTGGATTTGCCTTCCACTCATAGGTTGGAGTCTAGAGTTTACGCATACCGTTGCATGAGTATTGTTGCATCATGGTCAATTCTCTTGGACAGATAGCTGAGGCCATTGCATAATTTCAGAGGTACTTAAAAATATAAAATGGCTTTCTTTAGCAAAAATGCAAAAGTTACGATGTTTATTTTGATAACCTTGACAATGTCAAGTACATAGAATTGGAATGGAGCCGAGCAACCCTGGTTCATTGTAACTGGTGTTTGCTTCACATCGAATCATTGAAGGAGTATGATGCTGCTTTGGAAGGAGGCTTTTCTCAATCTGTGCTGCTTTCGGGGCGAGGCTGGGCCATGCCCACACTATTGTTGCTCGCCTGCCTGGGCCTGGGACATGTTATTGAAGCCTTCACCATGCTACAGAGGACAGTCCTGAAGCTCAGGTTTTTATGCTCTAACTATGTATTGAAAGTGTCAAGGCAAGGTCAACCTAATGATATGTTCGTGGATTTTTTTCGTTTCTTTCTATTAGTGTTAGAAGACAAGTTGGCTTCGTATATTGGTGAAATCTCAACCCATGTTCTTCAGTTGGCTTCATATATTGGTGAAATATCAACCCATGTTCTTCAGTTTGCATTAAGTGCAGACAACCTACTGTTGTTTATTTACCTTGCCTTGAGTACAGATTCTACTTTGGCTGCAGGATGTTGACACTTCGCTTGCTTCTGATAAGAATGCTTGGAAAGTTGTAATGAAAAATGGAAAACTTGTGTAGTTTTACAAGACAAGTAAGCGCCTATGACTTGTAGTCATCTCCTTTCCTATCCAACACAACGCATGTGCCCACGATAGCTAGCACAACAAACACCCACCAAGCAAGCACACGTACACAGCAGTAGCATGTAGCAAGCTATCACACACGCGCCCGACACAACATCTGACTCGGGACTGGACGACCACGGCGTGCGTGGGTTGAGGCCTCGCCGAAGGAGCGGCGCTTGCGGTGTCTGCATGTTCGGCCTCGCTGCACTCCAGAATAGTCACATCACGGCGCGCTGCAGTAGGGCAATGATTCTGTTAGAGGTAAATAGGGGTTTGGGGTGCTATTGTCCAAGATTGTGCTACCAAGGATTGTGGATCTTAACTAATTAGACTATTCATTTGTAATCTTAATCTATAAAAAGAAAGTAAGGTTGTATTGTATTTAGCACTCTTGTGATAAGAATGCTTTTTTGTTGTTCTTATTAAAACATTGGCGTGCAGCAGCCATAGACAATGTGATTACTATATGCTTTAGTTCAAAACTTTATGCTGTTGTCCATTGTCATCACTTACGGAAGTACGATGCATATAATTTATTTGCAAGTTTGATAAAAACTGTTGTTGTTGATATATCTATATGCATGTCAATACCTCCAAGCTATACCGCCCTTGTGAGGAGGTATAACCAAAGTTGTCAAAACCCGGAACCGAATTGATCGGTTGAGTTAGAACCGAATGCCCATGCCTATCTGTATATAACACTGCGGTTCATGTGTCTCCATCAACACCTCACGACCCGCGCATGGTCGGTTGTGGCCGTTGCCACTGCGTGTCTCTGACATGGACTTGCTCTGGTCCGGCTCCACCATGCTGGATGTCGTGAAGGCTGCAGTCCAGGAGTTGGGGACGGGCCCCTATTTCAATTTCAGCATAGCTCTCCATTAGCAATATATTTGAAGTGCCAAGGTTGCAAAAGCCATATCCGTGGCAATGATGTGTTTCTTGTGATTTGAGATGCGTATTTTCCGCCTTATTGCTTTTTCCTATGTATGTGATTGATTGGGTTAGATCTATATAGGGTCTTGATATTGCTATAGAGAAGTTATAATAGTTCTTCACCATGATTTGTATTTGACCATAAAAATCATAAGACAACTATGAATGCTTGACATTTTGTCCTGAACAAATGCGGCTATTAGTTTGTATTTCATCTAAGTGCAGTGCAACCAATTGAAGTTATTTTGGAAGAACATACATCTGATTATCTTTGGTTTTACTATAGTCCGTAGTAGAGTTAAGATTGTACATTTTGTGAACCGTTCTGTTCCAGCATCTCTTTCTATACATTCTATAAGGTTGTCTACTATGTGCATTTGCTTTCGCCATTATTGTTCATGCCCTACTCTCTATGCTAAGAAACATAGTTTCATCTTATCCCTAAGATCAGTACAAGTTGGGAATGGCCTTGGGCGTATTGTAATCAGGTGGACACTATTGCCACTATCAACAATGCAGGAAGAAGAATAGGCGGGCGACACGGGTGGAGCTTCTCGAGCCATATTTGTTGTGTTTAATGCATGTGATTTTTTAACCCGTTGCAATGCACGAGCCCTTTTGCTATATCTTTCCCTAATAATAAAGCACGGATTGACTCCGTGGGTTCACCGTCACAATACGCTTTCTTCTCGTGTCATAATACGCTTTTATGAATCAGAATATAAATGAGGTGGTACTAATCTTCCAAGCACGCAATTAATCCAGATTTTCGTTGTCCGTCGTCCGAGACGGACCACATTATTTTCCACTGGCCCAGCTTGGCCCATCTAAGCTGGCAAATGATGCAAAAATAGCGGAGGTACTTGGAGTCGAACTCAGGTTCTCCCGCTCAGCGTAAAAAGCTTCGACCAGTTGACGTAGCCCATGTTTGTGTGTTCTATGTAAGAGGGTTCGTCGAATTATGAATAATCCCACCTCGGCCGTCTACATGGTTCGTCCAATTATGAATAGTCCTACCTCGGCCCTCTACATCCAACCATACCAGTTTATATACGTGCAAAATTTGCACATATCCAAAAATTGGCTGCTGGATGATTACCACCAAAGTGGTGAGATAACGGATGTGGGATGTAGGCAGAGATTGCCATGGAGTCCACAAGAGACACGAATCGATGCTATACATAAAAACCAGGCCAATTAAGATTAAGACGACGACATGCTGCACGTCGGCAGGAAACAAAAGGCCCTCATGATGATGGGGCTGGTCCTCTGATGACCTGATATCCCAAATATTAATAGAGTCTTCAAATATCCTCAATGAATTGCTATGTTGGAATAACAAAGAACTAGAAATTTATTTATTTACTTTGCACATGTTGCAAGGTTCTTGGCACATGTTTCTATAAATAGGGTGGAGGCAATTTATACATGGTTCATCTTTCATGTTGAGTAAGGATTTTTGACTGTCGACATGGAGCCAAAATTATGCAGAAGTTGAAAATGTGCATATGGATATAGTTCTCTCGATTGGTTTGTTTGCGGCTGCAATTATTATTCTACATGTTAGATTGCTTGCTGCTATTACTTCATATTTATAGATATTGCCCTTTTTCTCTTTTAGTTTTAAATTTTAAGAATGAACAAATAATGTAAAGAATGAACTAACAATCAAAACTTAGTTGTTCAGACAGATCAATTTACTTGAAATCATAACCCATATCCTGACCAAATGAACTATCCTCTTTTTTTCATTATAAGGGACTATCGTTCAACGACATGGTTCCTTGGTCAGGCAGATTAGTAGAAATAATAAACATTGTTTTTCACGTTGCAACGCACGGGAATTTGTCTAATCTATATCTATATCTATATATATACCTACTATTAAAGGGAGGTGATATTTTTGGTTTCGTCCCGCTTAGTTGGTCCTACATTACGTATTTTCTTTGGTTTTCGTCTATGACGTGTCATTCGTATATGGTCCCCTGCCTGGTTCCTACGAGGTGGGATTATTCGACGCTGTAGCGGCCGTTGCACCCTACCTACTCCAAGATTTGAGAAAAGGTCCAGCCCAACCAAAAGCCCATTGTAGAAAAGGGTTTGCGTTGCTGATCAGTACATAGCTAGCCTCAAAATCGCTGGTCCAGGAGTAGAGGATCATCGAAGGAGGATGTGCGGTAACGCATCGCTTTATAGAGGGGTTGTTTGTGGTATCGATTGACAACTAGCCCGGAACCGTTTATGGAGGTAGCCGATTACAACGTGCACGTGCCAAACGCCTGTACGTTTTGCGGGGATACTTTTTTATCCCGTTGCAACGCACGAGCATATTTGCTATAAAATATAAAGAAACCTCAAATGATTTTTTTGAAAATGTTTATAGTTTTTAATTTGGTGTGTAATATTTAAAGTCATGACAAAAAAATATTACCTACTAATTTGAGGTGTGTGGTATTTTTTTTCTCCCGTTGCAACGCACGGGCTCTTTTGCTAGTAATAATAAAGCACGGATTGACTTTGTCAGATTCACCGTCATAATACGCTTCTTCTCGTGAATTTACGCTTTCAGTTTTTTTCATCTATATTATTATTTTCTACATCTGAGGTGGTACTATTGTTCCGCGGTCGTTCTGTTGTTACGTTATTGAGATGTGCCTGACGTTTCCAGCAGGCCCAGACTCATCGGTCGTTGGAATTGCTGCCCCGCATGAGAAAGCGAGGGTTTCCTTCCCCGCCGCAACCCCATATCCCTCCACTCTACGGTGCCCCTCCTCGCTCCACGGTCGCGGAATCCGGACGAGATCGGCAGGATCCGCTCTCGGGCAAGGGTTTTCTCTCTATAAGTCGCTGCCTCGACCCATGGGAACTCCGACGAACGGTGTACGTGCCGGCAGCCGGCAGGCCGGCGGATCGGCCCCAGCCGCGTCCACCCTCACCTCCTCGTCCATGACCTACTCTGCCCGGACGCCCGAGGTGACCGCGTGATGTGAGTGCGTGTTGCTGTGTGCTTAGCCCGTGTGCGTTTGCCTGCCGCTGCGTGCGTGTGTTGTGTGCTGCGTGTGTGCTGATCGAAGTTTTGCTGCTGCTTAGTACTTCCCTATACAATAGATAGAAGATGATTTGTATGTTCTAAATTCTTGCAAATTGAACGGACTATTTGTTATCTCTTCTCTCTAGATCAGAGAAGATACTATTTTTTCAGAAAAAGGAAAGTAGGATTTGAACGCCATCCGCGAGTCCTCCATCTAAGAGGTACCCCATCCTATAAACATGAGTACTAGATTTTGTATAATCAGATCATGAATATCCTGGAAGTAGCATGCTCCCTTGCTGTTGTAATTCGCAGCGTGTACTTTTGCTATTGTACTATTGCTTGACAATCTGGTCTGGATTTATGATATTTAGTAATTATGTGATTTGTATTTATGTGTTGTTAGTTTGATCCAATTGGAACTTCTTACTGTTCAAGAATGATGCTTCGTGATGTAAAGATGTTCAGTTTAAGTGGGAGCCGTGAAGGGCCTAATCTGTGCACTCTTAAGTTTCAGAAATATGGTAGTAGTCCATATAGAGTACAAGAGCTGACCAATGTGGAGGCGTGGAGCAGACTGACAACGGAAATACACAGGCTCATGCCTTTATTCTCCATGTTTGCTAAAAGAGAGCTGCCCAGGTCTCCTGTGTCTCTCCCCTTGCCCCACTGCTCCTTTTTCATCTCTCTCTCTCTCTCTCTCTCTCTGACAACGTAATTTTTGGCAATATGGTTCAGAGAGTGGTAACTATTTGGTCAAACAAACATCTTCCTGTCTTGATATGCCTTTTTATTTTTTGTTATTTGTGAGAACTTTTAGTACATGTCTTTGTCATAGCTAGAACTTCTGACAACTTTGAAGCAAGAATGTTCAGAGAAATTGTTCCATGGAATAGCTAAACGATAATACTATTATTGATTTATGATAGTTTGCACATACAGAAATAGATATATTCAAGGCTGTAATGGCTAACAACTAAAAGTGCGAATCTATTCTTGATACCCTTTTCCCCTTCTCTTAAAATCATCATATACAAATTATAAGCTTTCTAACATCTGCATATTTCAGGTTTCCAAGGAGGTACAGATAGCAAAGTTCAAACAATTCAGTGCAGCAGCAGCAACACCTCCAAGGTGAGAAATATGTTCCTATTTATCCTTCTTTGCTAGTTGTGTTCCTCTGCCGGGCATCGACCATGATCTCCATGTCACCACTAAGGTCATAGCTCCTGGGATCCAGGATGCTGGGCTCGCATGGTCTAGGCCACTGTCGATTTGTTTCTCTTGGTCGATGGCCTCTTTCGCCTATGGTCGGATCTGCGCGTCAGCGTCCACAGGAGGACTAGGATCTGGCTGTGCTCCACGACCATCACAACCAAGCCGGGGAGCGCCAGAGATCACAACTTGAAAATTTTAACTGCAATATTTGTTGGTCAGTGTCCTCCTCTGAAATTGTTCGTAAGGTAGTGCTCTATTCTGTATAGCATCCTTGGAAGATTGTGTGGTGTGATGCTTTATTTATAAAGCAGGGCGTATAGCCCTTTTTGTTATTCTGTATAGCAAAGGGAAAGAGCCTCAGTTTGATATAGCAATGGGGGTGATCCTTCGTTGGAAGAAACATTGGTGTGAAACAGATAGACTTACTGTTTTTTTATACTAGCATAATGTTGGTTGTTAATTTTAAGTGTATCATCAGTTTTTTCAGCCAATGAAGTTATGCTCACGACATGGAGAACTTCAAGGACAACCTGCCTGAACAGTTTCTACCTGATTAGTGAACTAGGCCATTTACTATACAAATAGTTATTTTGTTGCAAGTTACGCCCGTTGCTTCTAAATACTACACTTTTGGTTGCATTTTGCAACTAAGAATGACACAAGCAGACTCTAAACATTCGAGCAATGCCCAAGGTTAGTACAGGAAGCATAGTAGTTTGCTTTAGTAGAAATTATATTCCTTTTTTTCACTACTGTGAACATGGACGTGAGTAGGTAATTGCTTCTAAAAGAAGCCTAATTAATGTATTGTTGAACCTAATTTTGAGATGATTTTTATTCTACCATTGTACAGTGCACATTAGCATCGTCTAAATACATATGTCTCTGGGGGTTTCTTTTTGGTGGCAAATTGATTCTTGCAATCATAGCAGAAAAGCCAGCAATAAGGCACTTTACACTGATGAAATTTGCATAAGTATTCCTCTTGGTGATACGATTTCACCAAAAGTTTCAACGTTAAGATGTTTACTTAGTTAAACCCGAACTGATGCACCCACCCATACATGTATAAGCTCCAAGAAAATAAAACAATATGCAAAGAATTTTTCAGCTTTCAGGCTATAAGCATTAGACATTTTCATAAGAAATGCTGAATGTTAGTATCAATTGAATCAATTTGACCTTAACGCAGTGCATGTACTGTTAAATCTGTAGTTGTAATTTATTCATCTGTAACTTGATTTTCTTTTCACTTCTGTTTTTATAAATTCATGTAGTCGGCTATAATAATGATATTTTTTTCCTTTTGAGAGAGAAATTGTGTGTCTGCTCTGGTTTCAGTTTTAACGTCAGCTCGTTACAATCCGTAACTACTTATAGACTACTTCATCCGGATGGGTTTGCAACTTTGTGTACAGACTGCTTCAACACTTTTATTTTCTATAGGACTTGGATTAATAATCTCCAACAATATGGTCATGCTTCTTATATTCACTTTCAGTTCTAAATACATTTGTGCTTTTCTCTATGTTGTACTACTAAACTATGTGTGTTAAACTAAACATAAAAATATGATGGGGGTGGTGGTTTCAGCCATAGAAAGAATTGTTTTGGAGAACAAAGGGAATTTTCGGCGGACGAAGAACTCGCTCGAGGTGCTCCAGTGATGATTTTATATAGCACTTTATCTAAACCTGGGTTCCTTCTTTCAGACTGGGCGATGCCATATGATGTGAAGCCAGTGTAATAACTTTTTCATTTGGCATCGGTGGTGATGTGGCAACCTTTTAGACAATTTGCCACCTGTAACACAGTGTAAAACCTCATACGAGCTGGTTGCCTTCTTGGTAGTTGTTGCGGCTTCTGAATTAAGTGTACCACTATGTTTAAAACGCCATGATCAGAAGCTGTGATGGGTGTACTGATTGACTCTTATTACATGCCTATTCCTAAAATTGATTCTTATTGGGTCAGGGGCATGTGATTTCGTTCTTCCGGTATAATGCACGGGCCCTTTTGCTAGTTGGGGAATATATGGACGGAACGGCGGCGATCTAGTGACTTGCCTCTTGGCAGTCACGGCGTAACATACGCTCACCCATCTGTAACCGCGAGGAATGATCGCACTTTCAATAACAAATGCTGGAGTGAGCACCAAATCAGATCCTATGCTGCTGGCTTGCTTCGTCTGTGGGCCAACAGAGCTTCCAATCAGAGAGATAAAGCAGACTTGCAAACCTGAGCCACGATACTTGCAGATTAGCTTCGCGTTGGCTTAGCCTTCTCTAGCTTAGCACATGCCCTTCCTCTCTGTATCTTCTTGCTCCTATCTCTAAGGCTGCTTGTGGCCATGCACCTTGGTGCATTTAGCAAGACTTTGTAACCTGCCCAGGCTCATGCCTGTTTTTGAAATATAAAGTTGGCGCCGTGCCACTTTTCCCTTTTAAAAAAATCAAACCGTAACCTAACTTGTACAATCATATTCGACATAATCCTAATAAACTCTACCTTGGCAAATATTCTTCACCATTTTGGATTCATCCATGCGTCGAACCTCCATGTACATTGGATTTGAGATACGTCATGAGTACCGCTGCTACTCCCAAACTCCATGTGACTTCACCTGCAACTGTAGTCCCTTCTCGTCTTCTTCACAGTCAACACTCGAGCAAAATTAAATTCCTCGTTACTCTACCTTGTGCTCCCAACTTCCGAAGTATCCGTCCAACACATCACACACCGATCACTGTCTGCGTGAAAGTGAACAACTCACATATTGGACGTCACATATAAGTTACTTGAACTCAATGTCACCGCTCTTTCTTGACTGCTTGTCTGAAACTTGAAGGAATTTCACCGTCGCCCTATGTCACCCTGAGTCAAATTCACAGTTGTCTCACCTTTTACCTGGATAGTCTCTAGCATGTCCCGCAGCTATATAGCACTCTGCCTCCTTCTGTGTTTGTCATCCGCACTTTGCCATGTGCACTGAACACCACAGAATATACAGCCATGTACTCTCTCAACTTTTGACAATTTCAGACTCTCCGCCACCTTCTCAGATTCTCCATGGTCAACTCTGGTCCATCTTCCGGCACCGATAGACCCAGTCACCAACTTGAATCAGGTACTCGTCAACACTACTTCAGCACCCCCTGCACACTTTGTCTGACCACATGTCACACCATTAGTGCCTCGGTCTGTCGCTATGTCCCGTGCTTACCGCATGCCTCGCCGCTATCACCGCGTCGAGCCTCTACTGTCCTGGTCGAGTCTCCCAAGGTCGCGAACCCACACCACTCAAACGCCTACTGCAGAGAACCACCGATCATCACCGACCGATGCCGAGTATCACGTCTCCATCATACCACTGGTACCCAGTCCAATCCACGTGTCTCTCGCTTTCCCGCTGAAATAGGTTTCGACTCTCCGTTAACTTACGCTGTAGCCCCTCCAGCAGCTCAAAGTGAAGTCATCCATCAGACTCCTACTCCACCTTCAACATGACTCCATGGTGGTTGTACATGCACTAGTAGAAAAATAGGCTTTGGTCCAGCCAGAAAAGAGCATTAATCCCGGTTGCATTACGAACCGGGACTAATGTGAGCATTAGTCCCGGTTCAAGCGGCGAGGGCACCATACAGGCATTACTCTCGGTTCAAATGGGACCTTTAGTCCCGGTTCGTGGCACGAACCGGTACTAAAGGGTGCGATGCCCATTAGTACCGGTTCGTGGCACAAACCGGTACTAAAGGTCTCAACCCCATTAGTACCGGTTCGTGGCACGAACCGGTACTAATGGGGTTGAGACCTTTAGTACCGGTTCGTGCCACGAACCGGTACTAATTGTGCAATTTTCAAATCCTACCCCCCCGGTGCATCGCCTTTTCAGTTTTGTAAAAAGCAAAAGAAAATGATAGAAACTTCAAAATTTAAAATCCTTCGAGATGTAGTTATGTTACTACATCTACTAGTTAGGAAAATTTTAAAACTTAAATTTGGACATGTTTTGCAAAAAGTGTAGGGAAAATGTAAAACGGCTATAACTTTTGCATACGATGTCGGAAAAAAACGTATAATATATCAAAATGTTCGGAACGAAAATCCGCATCCGATGGAGACCGCCTATGGCCTGTTTGCAAATTTTTAGAATCCTCAAATTCTAAAAGGAAAAAAAGTTATGCTCAAATTTCAGTTTTTTGTGAATTTTTGTTAAATCTGGTCAAACTACTTATTCAAGAAGTATTAGTGTTACTAAATAATTATTCAAGAATATTAGTGTTACTAAATAATTATTTCAGTTTTTTTGAATTTTGGTCAACTATGGTCAAATTGTAGTCAAACTGTGGTCAAACTACTTATTCAAGAAATATTAGTGTTACTAATAATTATTGATTTTTAGAACAATAGTTTCAAACTCAAACAGTGAAATGTGTGACTTCATGCTAAAGCTAAATTCCTGAGGGTTAATAGGATTGACATCTTATTATTGTCAAGAAAACAACAAGTGCAGACTTGGAAACGTGGGAGAATAGAACCCGGAAGTTAAGCGTGCTGAGGCTGGAGTAGTGAGAGGATGGGTGACCGTTCGGGAAGTTTGATGATTTGAAATGATGAGGGGTGATTAGAGATTAAATGTTAAATTGAGCAATGATGAGGGGTGATTAGAGATTAAAGGTTAAAATAATTCAAAAAAAAATTCAAAAAAAAATCATAAAATTTCCTTTAGTCCCGGTTCCAACCGGGACTAAAGGTGGACCTCCATGCAGCGGCCATGTGGAGGGCCTTTAGTCCCGGTTCCAACCGGGACTAAAGGTGGACCTCCATGCAGCGGCCATGTGGAGGGCCTTTAGTCCCGGTTCCAGTTAGAACCGGGACTAAAGGGGGAGGCTTTAGTGACTAAAGGCCCTTTTTCTACTAGTGATGCCACCCTCTCGCACCCTATCGACTCCAAGCTCTCATGTGCACCATTTTGAATCAACCCTGCGCCATTGTTTGTCGAAGCTGCACAAGCCCTCAAGCCTGCACCACGTGTTTCCACGCCCAGAAGTCGGCCACCATCAGCATCACGCTCCTATGTCGTCTTCGCTGAAATCACCGTGGTCTTCTGCTTTGACCAACATCCGTGCCGATCCATCAGACTATCCAGTCCGACCCAGCCGAAATTATTCGACTGCAACCATGCTTCACCCTGCGTCGTGTCCGCCCCGCACATCTCCGTGCATTGCTTGACTCCCTGTGTATGCATGATCTTGTCATGGCGCGCTCCAGACTCCTACTGAGCCTTATACGCATGTTGCCATCCTTGCCACGTGCACTACAAACCCTCACGCTATCATCCCAATACACATCATGTGTATAAAGAAATAAAGCCAAAATCCACCACATAAGCCTTCATGTGCGCACTTAACCATGAAGATCAAAAGATCCAAAATCTCCAACTCCACCATGTGCTCCTATAGGCTGTAGGTCCATTAGGCTTCCCATCTCTTCCTTCCGATGACTAGCCTTAGCTTGTTATGTAGCTTCCTTTTTTCATCCAACAAATCTCACGTAGCTTGTCTCCTGCACCATGGATCACCCTGCGGCTGGTCCTGGCTACGCACGCGCATACGCTGGGCCTTATTGGTGTCCTGCTCCAGCCCCGCCTGGGCACGCAGCACGCACGGGCCGCTGTAGCCCGCTGCCCTTCGGCCCTGCTCTCTTGGGAAACTGATTTGATCTCACCGAGCGCTACCTCTGCCCGCTTCCGACCAAAGCTCCATTTCAGATGTTTCCAACCAAAGCTCCGGGTCCAGACGGTTTTCCTGCTCATTTTTACCAAAAGCACTGGGAGATTTGTGGGGATGAAGTGACAAATATAGTGATTAGAATATTGAATGGCAAGGAGAGCCCGGTAGCTGTCAACGACACTGTTCTGGTTTTGATCCCCAAGGTAACGAATCCCATGATACTTGCTCAATTCCGGCCTATAAGTCTTTGCAATGATCTGTGTAAAATAGCCTCCAAAGTTATAGCAAACAGGTTGAAAATTATATTGCCTGACATAATTTCTGAGGAACAGTCTGCATTTGTGCCTGGGAGGTTGATTACGGATAATATCATATCTACTTATGAGTGCTTACACTTCATGAAAAGATCGAGAGCAAAATCAAACAGTTATTGTGCTTTGAAGCTAGATATGATGAAGGCATATGACTGAAGAAATATGCCCTAGAGGCAATAATAAAGTTATTATTTATTTCCTTATATCATGATAAATGTTTATTATTCATGCTAGAATTGTATTAACCGGAAACATAATACATGTGTGAATACATAGACAAACAGAATGTCACTAGTATGCCTCTACTTGACTAGCTCGTTGATCAAAGATGATTATGTTTCCTAGCCATTGACATGGGTTGTCATTTGATTAACGTGATCACATCATTAGGAGAATGATGTGATTGACTTGACCCATTCCGTTAGCTTAGCACTCGATCATTTAGTATGTTGCTATTGCTTTCTTAATGACTTATACATGTTCCTATGACTATGAGATTATGCAACTCCCGTTTACCGGAGGAACACTTTGTGTGCTACCAAACGTCACAACATAACCGGGTGATTATAAAGGTGCTCTACAGGTGTTTCCGAAGGTACTTGTTGGGTTTGCGTATTTCGAGATTAGGATTTGTCACTCCGACTGTCGGAGAGGTATCACTGGGCCCTCTCGGTAATGCACATCACTTAAGCCTTGCAAGCATTGCAACTAATGAATTAGTTGCGGGATGATGTACTACGGAAACGAGTAAAGAGACTTGCCGGTAACGAGATTGAACTAGGTATTGAGATACCGACGATCGAATGTCGGGCAAGTAACATACTGATGACAAAGGGAACAACGTATGTTGTTATGCGGTCTGATCAATAAAGATCTTCGTAGAATATGTGGGAGCCAATATGAGCATCCAGGTTCTGCTATTGGTAATTGACCGGAGACGTGTCTCAGTCATGTCTACATAGTTCTCGAACCCGTAGGGTCCGCACGCTTAACGTTTCGATGACGGTTATATTATGAGTTTATGAGTTTTGATGTACCGAAGGTTGTTCGGAGTCATGGATGTGACCACGGACATGACGAGGAGTCTCGAAATGGTCGAGCCATGAAGATTGATATATTGGAAGCCTATGTTTGGATATCGGAAGTGTTCCGGGTGAAATCGAGATTTTACCGGAGTACCGGGAGGTTACCGGAACCCCCCGGGAGCTTAATGGGCCATAGTGAGCCTTACGGAGAAGAGGAGAGGCGGCCAGGGCAGGGCCGCGCGCCCCTCCCCCTAGTCCGAATAGGACAAGGAGAGGGGGCGGCGCCCCCCCTTTCCTTCCTCTCCTCCACCTCTTTCCTCCCTCCTCTCCTAATCCAACTAGGAAAGGGAGGGAGTCCTACTCCCGGTAGGAGTAGGACTCCTCCTGGCGTGCCCCCTCTAGGCCGGCCGCACCTCTCCTCTTGCTCCTTTATATACGGGGGCAGGGGGCATCCCAAAGACACAACAATTGATCGTTTGATCTTTTAGCCGTGTGTGGTGCCCCCCTCCACCATAGTCCACCTCAATAATATTGTAGCGGTGCTTAGGCGAAGCCCTGCATCGATAGAACATCATCATCGTCACCACGCCGTCGTGCTGACGAAACTTTCCCTCAACACTCGGCTGGATCGGAGTTCGAGGGACGTCATCGGGCTGAACGTGTGCTGAACTCGGAGGTGCCGTGCGTTCGGTACTTGATCGGTCGGATCTTGAAGACATACGACTACATCAACCGCGTTGTGCTAACGCTTATGCTTTCGGTCTATGAGGGTACGTGGACAACACTCTCCCCTCTCGTTGCTATGCATCACCATGATCTTGAGTGTGCATAGGATTTTTTTTGAAATTACTACGTTCCCCAACAGTGGCATCCGAGCCAGGTTTTATGCGTTGATGTTATGTGCACGAGTAGAACACAAGTGAGTTGTGGGTGATATAATTCATACTGCTTACCAGCATGTCATACTTTGGTTCGGCGGTATTGTTGGCTGAAGCGGCCCGGACCGACATTACGAGTACGCTTACGCGAGACTGGTTCTACCGACGTGCTTTGCACACAGGTGGCTGGCGGGTGTCAGTTTCTCCAACTTTAGTTGAACCGAGTGTGGCTACGACCGGTCCTTGCGAAGGTTAAAACATCACCAACTTGACAAACTATCGTTGTGGTTTTGATGCGTAGGTAAGAACGGTTCTTGCTAAGCCCGTAGCAGCCACGTAAAATTTGCAACAACAAAGTAGAGGACGTCTAACTTACTTTTGCAGGGCATGTTGTGATGTGATATGGTCAAGACATGATGCTAAATTTTATTGTATGAGATGATCATGTTTTGTAACCGAGTTATCGGCAACTGGCAGGAGCCATATGGTTGTCGCTTTATTGTATGCAATGCAATCGCCCTGTAATGCTTTACTTTATCACTAAGTGGTAGCGATAGTCGTAGAAGCATAAGATTGGCGAGATGACAACGATGCTACGATGGAGATCAAGGTGTCGCGCCAGTGACGATGGTGATCATGACGGTGCTTCGGAGATGGAGAGCACAAGCACAAGATGATGATGGCCATATCATATCACTTATATTGATTGCATGTGATGTTTATCTTTTATGCATCTTATCTTGCTTTGATTGACGGTAGCATTATAAGATGATCCCTCACTAAATTGTCAAAGTATAAGTGTTCTCCCTGAGTATGCACCGTTGCGAAAGTTCTTCGTGCTGAGACACCACGCGATAATCGGGTGTGATAGGCTCTACGTTCAAGTACAACGGGTGCAAAACAGTTGCACATGTGAAATACTCAGGTTAAACTTGACGAGCCTAGCATATAACAGATATGGCCTCGGAACACGGAGACCGAAAGGTCGAGCGTGAATCATATAGTAGATATGATCAACATAGTGATGTTCACCATTGAAACTACTCCATCTCACATGATGATCGGATATGGTTTAGTTGATATGGATCACGTGATCACTTAGAGGATTAGAGGGATGTCTATCTAAGTGGGAGTTCTTAAGTAATATGATTAATTGAACTTAAATTTATCATGAACTTAGTACCTAATAGTATCTTGCTTGTCTATGTTGATTGTAGATAGATGGCCCGTGCTGTTGTTCCGTTGAATTTTAATGCGTTCCTTGAGAAAGCAAAGTTGAAAGATGATGGTAGCAATTACACAGAATGGGTCCGTAACTTGAGGATTATCCTCATTGCTGCACAGAAGAATTACGTCCTGGAAGCACCGCTGGGTGCCAGGCCTGCTGCTGATGCAACTGGTGACGTTAAGAACGTCTGGCAGAGCAAAGCTGATGACTACTCGATAGTTCAATGTGCCATGCTTTATGGCTTAGAACCGGGACTTCAACGACGTTTTGAACGTCATGGAGCATATGAGATGTTCCAGGAGTTGAAGTTAATATTTCAAGCAAATGCTTGGATTGAGTGATATGAAGTCTCCAATAAGTTCTATAGCTGCAAGATGGAGGAGAATAGTTCTGTCAGTGAACATATACTCAAAATGTCTGGGTATCATAATCACTTGACTCAACTGGGAGTTAATCTTCCTGTTGATAGTGTCATTGACAGAGTTCTTCAATCACTGCCACCAAGCGACAAAAGCTTCGTGATGAACTATAATATGCAAGGGATGAATAAGACTATTCCCGAGCTCTTCGCAATGCTAAAGACACGGAAGTAGAAATCAAGAAGGAGCATCAAGTGTTGATGGTCAATAAGACCGCCAGTTTCAAGAAAAAGGGCAAAGGGAAGAAGAAGGGGAACTTCAAGAAGAACGGCAAACAAGTTGCTGCTCAGGAGAAGAAACCCAAGTCTGGACCTAAGCCTGAGACTGAGTGCTTCTACTACAAGCAGACTGGTCACTGGAAGCGGAACTGCCCCAAGTATTTGGCGGATAAGAAGGATGGCAATGTGAACAAAGGTATATGTGATATACATGTTATTGATGTGTACCTTACTAATGCTCGCAGTAGCACCTGGGTATTTGATACTGGTTCTGTTGCTAATATTTGCAACCCGAAACAGGGGCTACGGATTAAGCGAAGATTGGCTAAGGACGAGGTGACGATGCGCGTGGGAAATGGTTCCAAAGTCGATGTGATCGCGGTCGGCACACTACCTCTACATCTACCTTCGGGATTAGTATTAGACCTAAATAATTGTTATTTGGTGCCAGCGTTGAGCATGAACATTATATCTGGATCTTGTTTGATGCGAGACGGTTATTCATTTAAATCAGAGAATAATGGTTGTTCTATTTATATGAGTAATATCTTTTATGGTCATGCACCCTTGAAGAGTGGTCTATTTTTGTTGAATCT
Organism: Triticum urartu; assembly: GCF_056163025.1. NCBI lineage: Eukaryota > Viridiplantae > Streptophyta > Magnoliopsida > Poales > Poaceae > Triticum > Triticum urartu. The sequence continues at coordinate 705,758,928 of NC_141874.1, forward strand.
CGATAGTGGTGATACATATATTCATAATATTGAAGCCAAAAGATGCAGAGTTGATAATGATAGTGCAACTTATTTGTGGCACTGCCGTTTAGGTCATATCGGTGTAAAGCGCATGAAGAAACTCCATACTGATGGACTTTTGGAACCACTTGATTATGAATCACTTGGTACTTGCGAACCATGCCTCATGGGCAAGATGACTAAAACGCCGTTCTCTGGTACTATGGAGAGAGCAACAGATTTGTTGGAAATCATACATACAGATGTATGTGGTCCGATGAATGTTGAGGCTCGTGGCGGATATCGTTATTTTCTCACCTTCACAGATGATTTAAGAAGATATGGGTATATCTACTTAATGAAACATAAGTCTGAAACGTTTGAAAAGTTCAAAGAATTTCAGAGTGAAGCTGAAAATCATTGTAACCAAAAAATAAAGTTTCTACGATTAGATCGCGAAGGAGAATATTTGAGTTACGAGTTTGGTCTACATTTGAAACAATGCGGAATAGTTTCTCAACTCACGCCACCTGGAACACCACAGAGTAATGGTGTGTCCGAACGTCGTAATCGTACTTTAATAGATATGGTGTGATCTATGATGTCTCTTACTGATTTACCGCTACCGTTTTGGGGTTATGCTTTAGAGACGGCCGCATTCACGTTAAATAGGGCACCATCAAAATCCGTTGAGACGATGCCTTATGAACTATGGTTTGGCAAGAAACCAAAGTTGTCGTTTCTGAAAGTTTGGGGGCTGCGATGCTTATGTGAAAAAGCTTCAACCTGATAAGCTCGAACCCAAAACGGAGAAATGTGTCTTCATAGGATACCCAAAAGAGACTGTTGGATACACCTTCTATCACAGATCCGAAGGCAAGACTTTTGTTGCTAAATTCGGAGTTTTTCTAGAGAAGGAGTTTCTCTTGAAAGAAGTGGGTGGGAGGAAAGTAGAACTTGATGAGGTAACGGTACCTGCTCCCTTATTGGAAATTAGTTCATCACAGAAACCGGTTTCTGCGACACCTACACCAATTAGTGAGGAAGTTAATGATGATGACCATGAAACTTCATATCAAGTTGTTACTGAACCTCGTAGGTCAACCAGAGTAAGATCCGCACCAGAGTGGTACGCTAATCCTGTTCTGGAAGTTATGTTACTAGACCATGACGAACCTACGAACTATGAAGAAGCGATGGTGAGACCAGATTCCGCAAAATGGCTTGAAGCCATGAAATCTGAGATGGGATCCATGTATGAGAACAAAGTTTGGACTTTGGTTGACTTGCCCGATGATCGGCAAGCAATTGAGAATAAATGGATCTTCAAGAAGAAGGCTGACGCTGACGGTAACGTTACTGTCTATAAAGCTCGACTTGTTGCGAAAGGTTTTCGACAAGTTCAAGGGATTGACTATGATGAGACCTTCTCACCCGTAGCGATGCTTAAGTCTGTCTGAATCATGTTAGCAATTGCCGCATTTTATGATTATGAAATTTGGCAAATGGATGTCAAAACTGCATTCCTGAATGGATTTCTGGAAGAAGAGTTGTATATGATGCAACCGGAAGGCTTTGTCGATCCAAAGGGAGCTAACAAAGTGCTCAAGCTCCAGCGATCCATTTATGGACTGGTGCAAGCCTCTCGGAGTTGGAATAAATGCTTTGATAGTGTGATCAAAGCATTTGGTTTTGTACAGACTTTTGGAGAAGCCTGCATTTACAAGAAAGTGAGTGGGAGCTCTGTAGCATTTCTGATATTATATGTGGATGACATATTACTGATTGTAAATGATATAGAATTTCTGGATAGCATAAAGGGATGCTTGAATAAGAGTTTTTCAATGAAAGACCTCGGTGAAGCTGCTTATATATTGGGCATCAAGATCTATAGAGATAGATCAAGACGCTTAATTGGACTTTCACAAAGCACATACCTTGACAAAATTTTGAAGAAGTTCAAAATGGATCAAGCAAAGAAAGGGTTCTTGCCTGTGTTACAAGGTGTGAAGTTGAGTAAGACTCAATGTCCGACCACTGTAGAAGATAGAGAGAAAATAAAAGATGTTCCCTATGCTTCAGCCATAGGCTCTATCATGTATGCAATGCTGTGTACCAGACCTGATGTGTGCCTTGCTATAAGTCTAGCAGGGAGGTACCAAAGTAATCCAGGAGTGGATCACTGGACAGCGGTCAAGAACATCCTGAAATACCTAAAAAGTACTAAGGATATGTTTCTCGTTTATGGAGGTGAAAAAGAGCTCATCGTAAATGGTTACGTTGATGCAAGCTTTGACACTGATCCGGACGATTGTAAATCGCAAACCGGATACGTGTTTACATTGAACGGCGGAGCTGTCAGTTGGTGCAGTTCTAAACAAAGCATCGTGGCGGGATCTACGTGTGAAGCAGAGTACATAGCTGCTTCGGAAGCAGCAAATGAAGGAGTCTGGATGAAGGAGTTCATATCCGATCTAGGTGTCATACCTAGTGCATCGGGTCCAATGAAAATCTTTTGTGACAATACTGGTGCAATTGCCTTGGTGAAGGAATCCAGATTTCACAAGAGAACCAAGCACATCAAGAGACGCTTCAATTCCATTCGGGATTTAGTCTAGGTGGGAGACATAGAAATTTGCAAGATACATACGGATCTGAATGTTGCAGACCCGTTGACTAAGCCTCTTCCACGAGCAAAACATGATCAGCACCAAGACTCCATGGGTGTTAGAATCATTACTGTGTAATCAAGATTATTGACTCTAGTGCAAGTGGGAGACTGAAGGAAATATGCCCTAGAGGCAATAATAAAGTTATTATTTATTTCCTTATATCATGATAAATGTTTATTATTCATGCTAGAATTGTATTAACCGGAAACATAATACATGTGTGAATACATAGACAAACAGAATGTCACTAGTATGCCTCTACTTGACTAGCTCATTGATCAAAGATGGTTATGTTTCCTAGCCATTGACATGGGTTGTCATTTGATTAACGGGATCGCATCATTAGGAGAATGATGTGATTGACTTGACCCATTCCGTTAGCTTAGCACTCGATCATTTAGTATGTTGCTATTGCTTCTTCATGACTTATGCATGTTCCTATGACTATGAGATTATGCAACTCCTGTTTACCGGAGGAACACTTTGTGTGCTACCAAACGTCACAACGTAACCGGGTGATTATAAAGGTGCTCTATAGGTGTCTCCGAAGGTACTTGTTGGGTTGGCGTATTTCGAGATTAGGATTTGTCACTCCGACTGTCGGAGAGGTATCTCTGGGCCCTCTCGGTAATGCACATCACTTAAGCCTTGCAAGCATTGCAACTAATCAATTAGTTGCGAGATGATGTATTACGGAAACGAGTAAAGAGACCTGCCAGTAACGAGATTGAACTAGGTATTGAGATACCGACGATCGAATCTCGGGCAAGTAACATACCGATGACAAAGGGAACAACGTATGTTGTTATGCGGTCTGACCGATAAAGACCTTCGTAGAATATGTGGGCGCCAATATGAGCATCCAGGTTCCGCTATTGGTTATTGATCGGAGACGTGTCTCAGTCATGTCTACATAGTTCTCGAACCCGTAGGGTCCGCACGCTTAACGTTTCGATGATGGTTATATTATGAGTTTATGAGTTTTGATGTACCGAAGGTTGTTCGGAGTCACGGATGTGATCACGGATATGACGAGGAGTCTCGAAATGGTCGAGACATGAAGATTGATATATTGGAAGCCCATGTTTGGATATCGGAAGTGTTCCGGGTGAAATTAGGATTTTACCGGAGTACCGAGAGGTTACCGGAACCCCCCAGGAGCTTAATGGGCCGTAGTGGGCCTTGTGAAGAAGAGGAGAGGCGGCCAGGGCAGGGCCGCGCGCCCCTCCCCCTAGTCCGAATATGACAAGGAGAGGGGGGCGGCGCCCCCCCTTTCCTTCCTCTCCTCCACCTCTTTCCTCCCTCCACTCCTAATCCAACTAGGAAAGGGAGGGAGTCCTACTCCTACCGGGAGTAGGACTCCTCCTGGCGCGCCCCCTCTAGGCTGGCCGCACCTCTCCCCTTTCTCCTTTATATACAGGGGCAGGGGGCACCCCAAAGACACAACAATTGATCGTTTGATCTTTTAGCCGTGTGCGGTGCCCCCCTCCACCATAGTCCACCTCAATAATACTGTAGCGGTGCTTAGGCGAAGCCCTGCGTCGGTAGAACATCATCATCGTCACCACGCCGTCGTGCTGACGAAACTCTCCCTCAACACTCGGCTGGATCGGAGTTCGAGGGATGACATCGGGCTGAACGTGTGCTGAACTCGGAGGTGCCGTGCGTTCAGTACTTGATCGGTCGGATCATGAAGACGTACGACTACATCAATCGCGTTGTGCTAATGCTTCCGGTTTTGGTCTACGAGGGTATGTTGGAATGGGCCTATCTTCGAGGTATTATGACTAAATTGGGATTTGATCATCACTTGATAGATGTGGTCATGGGCATGGTCTCTTCAGTTTCATTCTCTGTTTGTTTTAATGGCGAGAAGCTTGACTCCTTTTGACCAACACGCGGTATCCGGCAGGGAGACCCAATCTCCCCCTACTTGTTCTTGATTGCGGCAGAGGGCCTTTCGTGCCTCCTTAAATCAAGTTCTCAGTCGTCTCTGACAGGTATCCAGGTGGCACCCACGGCTCCTACCGTTAACCACCTCTTGTTTGCAGATGATAGCCTGCTATTATTTAAGGCGAGTGGGGAGAGTTCAACTATGGTGTCAAACCTACTTGATACATATTGCAATGCTTCGGGGCAACGGATCAACAATGAGAAATCCTCAATCTTTTTCAGTAAGGGTTGCCTAGTGCAGATGAGGGAAATTGTCAAGAACAATCTACAAGTACACAATGAGTCTTTGAGTGAGCGCTACCTGGGCATGCCGACAGACGTTGGCCACTCGAAGAATGGTACATTCAAATATCTCCGGGACCGTGTGTGGGAGAAAATCAAAGGGTGGATGGAGAAATTATTATCAGCTGCTGGCAAAGAAGTTTTGATCAAATCTATTGCACAAGCTATACCGGTCTACTCTATGTCTTGCTTCAGATTGCCACGAGGTTTATGTGAGAGCATAATGTCACTTATCCGACAGTTTTGGTGGGGCTCCAAGCATGGTAAGAGAAAGCCGAGCTGGGTAGCATGGGATATAATGACTCTACCAATGCACTTGGGAGGCCTGGGATTTCGTGACATGGAGATTTTTAACCTTTTACTTCTCGCAAGGCAAGCATGGCATACCCTTACAGATAGCACTTCGCTGAGTGCGCGTATTCTCAAGGCAGTATACTTCCCACACTGTTCTCTCCTCGAAGCCGAAATTGGGCCGCATCCATCCCAGATTTGGCGGGCGATATTGGATGGCCGTGACATTCTGGCACAAGGTTTCATTAGGCGCATTGGAGATGGAGAGACAATGGATATTTGGAGGCATAACTGGATCCCACGCGACGGCATCAAGAGACCCATCGTTTCGCTTGTTCATAACCCGCCAAAGAAGGTGGTGCAGCTCATAGATGCAACATCGGCAACATGGAATGAAAACTTGGTACGCTCACTGTTCACTCACTCTGATGCAGAAGAGATCCTGCGGATTCCTTTATGCACACGTTGTGTGGGGGATTTTTTGGGCTGGCATGAGGAGCCTCGAGGAATGCTTAGTGTTCGTTTAGCTTACCGGATGATACTAAGGACGAAACATAGCAGGGAGTCCTGGTTATATGAGGAGGACGGTACATCCTATGAGCATCAAGAGACGAAGAAATGGTCCATGATCTGGCACATGCAAGTTCGATCAAAACTCAAGGTGTTCGTGGGGCGACTGGTTCGTCAATCCATGCCAACGGGTTCGCTCCTTAAGCATCGTCACATGGCAACAGAGGATACTTGCTTGATATGCGGGGCTGTTGACACTTGGAAACATGCTCTTATTTCATGTCTGATGGCGGCGAGTGTGTGGGCATTGGCCCGGAGGAGTTGGTGCAACATATGGTCGACCGGGCGGAAGTATGCCCGAAGGAGTGGATGTTTTCTATGCATGAAATATTGACGAACCAACTCTTTGTTCGACTAGTGGTGACACTCTAGGCAATATGGGCCGCCAGGAGGAAGGCAATTCACGAGCATATATTTCAGCCACCTTATTCTGTTGACAGTTTCATATCTAAATATATAGGTGAGGTCGAAGTGACTAATTCAAGGTCTCCATCGACGGTCACTCCAACCAGTGCCAGGTCGAGGCGATGGGTGGCCCCGCCCCAAGGGGATGCCAAGTTCAATGTTGACGCAGAAGTGACCAGGTATGGTGGAGCAGTTGGGGTCATTTGTAGAGATGACATAGGTATGTTCATGGGAGCGTCGACTCTCTCTTTCAAATACATTGTGGATCCCTCGACGTTGGAAGCTCTCGCCATCAGAGAAGTGCTCGCTTTGGCGGATGATCTCTATTTGAGGCGCATACAAGTCGCATCGGATTGCAAAATGGTGGTGCAGGATTTAAATAAAGAGAATTTGGCGAGCTATGGTGCAATTATTCATGAAATAGTTGAACATTCTTTAGCTTTTGATTTTTGTAATTTCAGTCATGAGTTTAGGAGCTCAAATTTTGAAGCTCGCAACTTAGCGAAGCATGCTTTATCTCTCGGCGGTGGCCGCCGTGTTTGGTTAGGATACCCCGGGAATTTACCATCCGTCCCTGTAAACATTGTGACGAATCAATAAAAGCTTCGCAATGTTGTCTCAAAAAAAAACCTCTGCCTGCTTCTGATTGCTTCCAATCTCGCCGAGCTGATTTACGATCCTGCCGCCCATTCTGCTAGCTTTTGGCCTTCGATCTCCGTGAAATCTCACTATCGCAGGACATACCAGTGGAACAAATCGATCTGATCTTTCAGCGACATCACCTCTACATCAATTTCACTGCCTCTTTAAACCTTGCTCATGATACCACTCGTTAGAATAAATCCGAGGCCACCGTTGATCTACCGAGGACCAAGCAACCACACGAGGCACGACACCGAGATTTTTTAACGAGGTTCACCATCATGGCTACATCCCCGAGGCATGACTACGGGCGCTCCTCCCCATGACACTGCTACAATACCGCACCCCGACCGCCCGGGCGCCGGCCCACATCGCCGGTTCCCCCGCGTGCCTGTGCTATTATGTTGGCATAGGTTACATCGTGTGTCTACCCCTGATATATATGAGAGGCCTAGGATACAATTGTCCTATTAAGAAACAACTCCTACCCTGTCTACACACAGTCCAAAACCAAGTCCAACTGTAACCTAACTTGTACAATCATATTCCACACAATCCTAACACTACGGAAGACAAGCAGCCTTCAGGCTGAGGAGGATCGCTGTAGTGCACCGGGAAAGCAGCGCCGACGACGGGGGGAGGAGGAACGTTGTTGCGGGCTGTGGAGCGCCATCGTCTGCCGCCGTCAAAGATCACACCGCTGCCGAGGACCGATTTGCCGTCAGTGTTGTCAAGGAGGCGTCCGGTACTGAAGATGCTACATCTACGATAGTGGTAAATCCCTTTGCAATTGTAGAATTTATATTTGAGTTCTATGAAAACTATTATAATGCAGAATCTGTTGGTGTTGTGCAATCATTAGTGATGTTCAATTTGCTAGTTCTTCCCTCTAACTCTGAGATTAATAGTCTATTTTGTGCAGTCCGATGATTGTTCAGTAGCAAGACTTGTTGCCGCACAATTTGCATGTTGAGTACTGCTAGCGCCAACTTTTAATTTGCTTGGGTAATACTGTTGGAAATATTAGCACTTTTCCGATTAGACTTATCCACGAGTAAACAGTAAGCATGGCATAAAAGGTATGCATCTCATAGCGATACCTAAGCATACTAGCACATACAGAACATAGAATCGAACCATCTATGAGCAGCACATATACGGCTAGCATAAGTACGAGTAAACAAGGGATGAACAGATCATACCCTCCGGTTGGCCAGGCCAACGCGGCGGCGGCAGCAGCAGCCTCGGCGTCGTCCGTGGCCTTCTTCTTGGAGGCGGCGTCGTCGGCCATGGTGTCGATGTAGGGGAAGTAGTGGAAGCAGAGGCGGACGAAGTTGGGGACGGATCGGGAGCAGTCGCGTCGAGACGCTCCCCAAAAACCTTATTGCCGTTCTCCCGGGCAGGATCTCGAACGATAGGGTTCTGGAGGCACCTGCTCTCCCGACCAACCGTGCACGCGGTCATCGGGATGGGATCGTCGGAAGCAGCACAAAGAGAGGAATTGTAGCTGACGGCTAGGGTTGTACGAGAGGGAGTGAGTGAACTGAGTTAGGGTTCACTCCACTGGCCAGTGCCTTCTTATATAGGCTGTCAGGTATCGGCTCGGCTCATTCCCGCAACCCGCAACCCGCGGCGCGCGCGCGCGTGTCGTGACGAGGCGAGGCGAGGCGTGGCGTGGCATGGCGAGGCGGGCGGCGGAGGAGGAGGAGCGCGCGTGTACCACTCCTCTTCCCAAGCTCCCAATGGCAAGTGGTAGAGCAACCCTTATAAAGGGGTCTCAAATCTCCTCAACTAGCAAGGTGGGACTAAACTTCCCACCACCTGCCATCTCATACATGGGCCTCAAGATTAACTAGGGATTAGTGTCTTATATGGGCCTAAGCCCATCCATAATCCAACAAATACTAGTGCTTGTCTTGAGTAATACTATTGGGTTGTTGTTTCTTTCAATGTTAATTAAGTGCTGAATGAATGGACATGGTCATGTGCATCACATAGGATTGTTGTTTCTAGGTATTTTTAACCTTTACTAGTTGCCATTGTTTTCATCTCTAATGCTGAAAAACAAGTGTTTTTGTTTGTATTGTCAGCTGCCTAAAGATGGATCTTTTTTAACTTGTCTAACGGGATGGCTGGATGTGTTGATGAATTGATTGACGCATGCTTGATCTGTGTGCCAGGTCTTAGCTTCAATGAGAATGAGTACAAATTCAGCAAATAAGATGCAGATTCTATTCCGGCAAACCTACCACTATAAAAAAATGACAGCTAAATCTCCTTTGTTCATTGGACAACATGGCTACATCATTTAAGCAAGGAGATTATAGACTGCTAATTCGTGGCCGTTGTTGTTTGTCAGTTGCTTCCGTCGAATGCTTGAAAAAAAGACTTTTTTCCACCATGGTGAACACGTTGCTAAATGGGTAGTTGGACTGAACGACAGAGGGGTGGGCACATGTTACACCGTGACTGCCAAGAGGTAAGTCATTGGATTCCAGGCCATCTGAATCTGAGCTTGAGTGGGCCATAGTCCAAAAAATGCATGCTTATACTATTTCCAAAAGGTAATAGCACTAGAGGTCCTAGAACTTATTCAGGATGTGATGGTTTGGTCCTACAATCTGCAAAAGTGAATTGATCGGTACTAGAACTTGTTCAAGATATGCAAGTTTAGTCCTAAACCACTCACACACAGCCAAGTGGCGCCAGCTGGACGGAGACGGTCAACGGACCTTTTGCAGATACCCCCTGCCGTGAGCATGCATGCAAGCGGGGACAAGGGCAGGCTGCATGCCTACATGCAAGCGTGCCCCCAAGCCAGGGAAAAGTTAACAGCTACTCCCTCCGTCCGGGTTTATGACTAGCCATAATGGGTAGTAATATAGACTAGTAACATTCATATGTTACTAGTATATGTTACTACTTCTATAGTGGGGAGTAACATATGTGTGATAACATATAACGCTTCATTTATTAGGCTATAGACTCATCTTGCCTTGATATGTGTGATGTTACTCATACTACTAGTAACTAGCTATGTTACCACTTTCTTCTCTTTCTTCATTTATTGCTTGCCACATCATCTATTTTATTTAGATATTTGTGAAGGTTACTACATATGTTACTCCCACTGTGGGTAGTCTTAGGCCTAAAGACAACTTCTCTTGGACCAAGACGCATAGTAATTTTCTCACATTAATTCTTTCATTTCACTCCCAATGCACTCTCTCACATGCATGCAGCCAATGAAAAAGCACGCATGCAGTGTATTAATTCCCTGGCCATGGCATCAACAACAATGGCTTTCAATGCAACCAATAAAGTGGTTGCATGCATGCACCTTTCCAAAGCAAGACCTTATAAAAAGGGACATGCTTGTGATGTTGTGAGGCCTAATAAGACTAGCCACAATGGGTAGTAACATAGAGTAGTAACATGCCCATGTTACTACTCTATGTTACTACCTCTATAGTGGGGAATAACATATGTGTGGTAACATGCAACACTTCATTTATTAGGCTATAGACTCATCTTGCCTTGATATGTGTGATGTTACTCATACTAGTAATAACTAGCTATGTTACCACATGCCTCTCTTTCTTCATTTATTGCTTGCCACATCATCTATTTTATCTAGATATGTGTGATGTTACTATCTATGTTACTCCCATTATGGGTAGTCTAAACCTGGACGAAGGGAGCAATTCTATCACAAATGTCAACCCTACTACTACCCCATGCATTTGTTGGAAGTTTTCTGCTTGGTCTTTGATACGTCCATTTTGCATCATGCTTTTATATCAATATTTATTGCATTATGGGCTGTTATTACACATTATGTCACAATACTTATGCCTATTCTCTCTTATTTTACAAGGTTTACGTAAAGAGGGAGAATGCCGATAGCTGGGATTCTGGGCTGGAAAAGGAGCAAATATTAGAGACCTATTCTACACAGCTCCAAAAGTCCTGAAACTTCACAGAAGATGTTTTCCAAATATATAAAAAATACTGAGAGCAAGAACTTCACCAGGGGGCCACACCCTGCCCACGAGGGTGGGGGCGCGCCCTACCCCCTGGGCGCGCCCCCTACCTCATGGCCCCCCTGGTGGCCCTCCGGTGGCCATGTTCTGCTATATGGAGTCTTTCGATGGAAAAAAAGTCATAAACCATCTTCTCGGACGAAACTCTGCCGCCACGAGGCGGAACCAATCTAGGGCTCTGGCGGAGCTGTTCTGCCAGGGAAACTTCCCTCCCGGAGGGGGAAATCATCGCCACCATAATCACCAACGCTCCTCTCATCGGGAGAGGGAAATCTCCATCAACATCTTCATCAGCACCATCTCATCTCAAAACCCTAGTTCATCTCTTGTATCCAATTCTTGTCTCCAAGTCCGGGATTGGTGCTAGTAGGTTGCTAGTAGTGTTAATTACTCCTTGTAGTTGATGCTAGTTGGTTAATTGGTGGAAGATCATATGTTCAGATCCTATATGCATATTAATACCCCTCCGATTATGAACATGTTTATGCTTTGTGAGTAGTTACTTTTGTTCCCGAGGACATGGGAGAAGTCTTGCTATTAGTAGTCATGTGAATTTGGTATTCGTTCGATATTTTGATGAGATGTATGTTGTCTCTCCTATAGTGGTGTTATGTGAACATCAACTACATGACACTTCACCATTATTTGGGCCTAGAGGAAGGCATTGGGAAGTAATAAGTAGATGATGGGTTGCTAGAGTGACAGAAGCTTAAACCCTAGTTTATGCATTGCTTCGTAAGGGGCTGATTTGGATCCATATGTTTCATGCTGTGGTTAGGTTTACCTTAATACTTTTGTTGTAGTTGCGGATGCTTGCAATAGAGGTTAATCATAAGTGGGATGCTTGTCCAAGTAAGGACAGTACCCAAGCACCGGTCCACCCACATACCAAATTATCAAAGTACCGAACGTGAATCATATGAACGTGATGAAAACTAGCTTGACGATATTCTCATGTGTCCTCGGGAGCGCTTTACATCATATAAGAGTTTGTCTAGGCTTGTCCTTTGCTACAAAAAGGATTGGGACACCTTGCTGCACTTTATTTACTGTTGTTACTTGTTGCTCGTTACAAATTATCTTATCACAAAACTATCTGTTACCACTTATTTCAGTACTTGCAGAGAATACCTTGCTGGAAATCGCTTATCATTTCCTTCTGCTCCTCGTTGGGTTCGGCACTCTTACTTATCGAAAGGACTACGATAGATCCCCTATACTTGTGGGTCATCAAGACTCTTTTCTGGCGTCGTTGCCGGGGAGTGAAGCGCCTTTGGTAGGTGGAATTTGGTAAGGAAAAATTTATATAGTGTGCTGAAATTTACTGTCACTTGTTACCATGGAAGGTAATCCTCTGAGGGGCTTGTTCAGGGTATCTTCACCCCGACCAGTAGAGCAAAGAGTTGCTCCTCAACCTACTGAACCTACTGAAAATGAAAATGCTTGCTTTGAAGTTCCTTCGGGTATGATAGAAAAACTGCTAGCTAATCCTTTTTTAGGAGATGGAACAAAACATCCTGATGAACATTTGATATATGTGGATGAAGTTTGTGGATTATTTAAGCTTGCAGGTGTACCCGGAGATGTTGTTAAGAAGAAGGTATCCCCCTTATCTTTGAGGGGAGATGCATCGACATGGTATAGGCTATGTGATGATATGAGGTCTTGGAATTACAAACGATTGAAATTGGAATTTCATTATAAGTTCTACCCTATGCATCTTGTTCATCGTGATCGCAATTATATATATAATTTTTGGCCTCGCGAAGGAGAAAGCATCGCTCAAGCTTGGGGGAGGCTTAAATCAATGTTATATTCATGCCCCAATCATGAGCTCTCAAGAGAAATGATTATTCAAAAATTTTATGCTCGACTTTCTGGTAACAATCGCACCATGCTTGATACTTCTTGTGCTGGCTTTATGATGAAGACTATTGAATTTAAATGGGATTTATTGGAAAGAATTAAACGCAACTCTGAAGATTGGGACCTCGACAATGGTAAGGAGTCAGGTATGACACCTAGTTTTGATTGTGTTAAATCTTTTATGGATACCGATATTTTCGTAAATTTAGCACTAAATATGGATTTGACTCTGAGATAGTAGCTTCTTTCTGTGAATCTTTTGCTGCTTATGTTGATCTCCCCAAGGAGAAGTGGTTTAAATACCATCCTCCCATAGAAGTAAAAGTAGCTGCACCTATTAAAGTTGAAGAAAAGACTATTACTTATAATTATCCTATTGTTCCTACTTCCTATGTTGAGAAACCACCTTTCCCTATTAGGATAAAGGATCACGCTAAAGCTTCAACTGTGGTTCGTAAAAGCAATATTAAAACATATACACCTCCTGAGCAAGTTAAAGTTGAACCTAATATTGCTATTGTTAAAGATCTCTTGTCTGATAATATAGATGTGCATGTTATTTATTTCTGTAATGAAACTGCTAGAATTGCTAAACCCCGTGATAAAGATAAACCTAGACCTGTGGTAGGCATGCCTGTTATTTCTGTTAAAATAGGAGATCATTGTTATCATGGCTTATGTGATATGGGTGCTAGTGCTAGTGCAATACCTTATTCCTTATACAAAGAAGTTATGCATGATATTGCACCTGCTGAGATTGAAGATATTGATGTCACAATTAAACTTGCCAATAGAGATACTATTTCACCAATGGGAATTGTTAGAGATGTTGAAGTCTTGTGTGGGAAAACTAAATATCCTGCTGATTTTCTTGTTCTTTGTTCCCCACAAGATAGCTTTTGTCACATTATATTTGGTAGACCCTTCTTAAATACTGTTAATGCTACCATAGTGCCAGGGTGCTGATCCACGGGCACCTATGGGACCGGCGGGCCGGGTCCCTTTCGGTTCGGCGGGGGCGGAGATCGTGCAAAGAGCAAATCGAGGCGAAGCACGCGAGCGATTTACCCAGGTTCGGGCCGCACGGATGCGTAAAACCCTACTCCTGCTTTGTGGTTTTGTATTGATTTCTAGCTCGGGAGCGCGGAGTGCTACAGTACACACCAGCGGCTAGCAAGACCGAGCGCGAGTGTTCGAACTGGCTAACCCCCCTCTACGTTGCACACGGGCCTCCTTTTATATGCTCAAGGGGCTACCGACAGGTGGCAACGGAGGTAAAGGGCAAAAATGGAAAGGTACTGTGGTAGGCACAGCTACCTGCTACAGTGTATCATACCTAACCCTGACGGCATGGGACAAGGGTCTTAAATGCCCATCTGTGTCGCCTAAACAGTGCGAAAAGGGACCGCCAGGGACGCCACCGTTCGCCACGATGGCGATCTTGTCAGCGCCGCTTGCCACCGCACGTCCCTAGCTGCACAGCCTTCCGCCACGTACGCCTGGAAGGGCCCCAGAGCGACACGTTGGTGGATGTGCTGGAGCGCGGGCGCGGAGAGGTGGCTTGCCGCGGCAAGCGCCTTGCCGCGGTCGTTGTCTTGTCGTGTCCGGGAGCTTGTCGCTCACCGGGTCTTGCCGGAACGCGTGGTGCATCGCGGCAAGTTCCTTGAAATGCCTTGAATGGCCTTCCCGGCAAGCTCCTCTTGCCGGGGTCTTGTCTTCTTGACTTGGACACTTTGTTCTTGAATGGCTCCAAAGGAACCACGGAGGATCTTGGCGGTCACCCGGCAAGCCTTGCCGCGGAATGCTGCGACTGCCCGTGCACAAGTTCGGGATACTAGGGTACCCCTACTCTAGTACATCGACAGGAGCCCCCGGGCCTGGGCCATACACGGTGCTGAGCGCTGTTGGGCCAGGCCCAAAACAGGGCACGGGCACGCGCGGCCTAGGTTACGCCGTATCTCACTTCGTATCCACCGCGCCCTTCCCGAACGGCACACGTTGAATGCGGCGTCGTGGGAGAGGTCGTGGGGGTTTCTTTATTTGGAAATGCGGAACGTCCGCCCCCTCCCCCTTTATAAGCAGGGGAAACAGGGGCAGTTGGCCCACTCGCCCGTTGCCGTTCCCAATCTCAGAAATCTCCGCCGCTCCCTTGCCTCCCCAAAGCTGAGAGAGAGAGCAGCGCTCCGCCCCCCATCGCCACTAGCACCACCAACGCCGTCGACCTCCTCCACTACTTCCGCCATGGCTCCAAAAGCCGACAAGGGGAAGACCGTGAAGACGACCGAGGCACAGCGGCTCGCGGCGCTGCGGAAGGAGCGGTCCGTTCCCCCCCCCCAAGCTCGGCGCGAAGGAGCTGAGGGAGAACTACTATCTGTTCTGGTCGGCGGAGACGCGTGCGCATCCGCGCACAAAGGTTCTCCCTGCCGCCGCTTGGAAGAAGGCTCCGAATGGGTACCCCTTCTTCGCATTGTTCTTCTATTGCGGGCTCTGCCCGCCCTTCTCTGATTTCTTCTGCGACATCATGAACACCTATGGATTCCATCTCCTTGACTTCACCCCCAACGCCGTCCTGACAATGGCAGTTTTCGCACACCTCTGCGAAAACTTTGTCGGAGTCCTTCCCAACGTAGCCCTCTTCCGCCACTTTTTCATACCCCAAGTAGAGAGAGGAGAGCCTCTATCCGGCGGGATTGCCTGGATCTCAAGGCCCGGCAAGAAAGAGATCTATCTGGAGGGAGAATTCCGCGACAAGTGGGAGGAGTGGAGAGCTGATTGGTGCTGGATTGACGAGGAGAGCCCGCAGCCATTTACCATCCGACGCCGAACCCCAGTAGCACGTGGCAGCGATTGGAGTGACATGGCTCCGGAGGACGCCAGGCTGAAGATTGCCGTCACCAGGATCCTGCGCCTGAGGCTTGCCGGGCTTACTGTTGGCGCTGTTGGCGCAGACTTCCTTCGCCGCCGCATCGCCCCCCCTGCAGGAAGGGGGGAGGCCCACTTGGGAGTTCAAGAACGCGGCAGACATCATGAGGCTGCGGCCAGGCCTCAATTACAACTTCACAGTCCTGGAGCTCAATGCGATGCTGCAGGAGCTGTTCAAATATGACCCCCAGCATCCCGAGGTGTTCAAGTTGCCGGGGGGCATCGTGCCTTTGTGCAACAATTCCGCGCTCGACCATATCTGTGCAATGATGCCGGAGTGCGACTCGCACGGGATTGTGCCAACTTGGCAGGAGCCTGCAGACGAGGTCGTGCAGCAATTCTTCGACGACTTGGTGGAAGTGCCAATCCGCCTCGACGAGAAGGACGGCCTCACCCGCGACACCACGGATGCGGAGATGGCGCTCATCGCCACTAGGCTGGAGGAGGCAGCGGCAGCCGCAGCCACGGGCGAGTTCGGGTTCACTGTGGAGGAGGCCGATGCAGCAGAAGCGGCAAGCCGTGCCGAGCGAGGGGAGCCTGCCGGCAAGAAGGGGCTTGCCGGGCAAGACACCGAGCCGAGCGAGCCCGCCAAGGACACGAGCGGCTCATTGCAAATCGACTCTTCTTCCACCTCGTCTTCAGACAGCCCACCAGAAGCAGAGCCTCCATCCCCACCAAGAAGGCGTCTCCGCAAGGTTGGTGATGTGGCGGAGCGGCAAGCGGCCCAACAGTCGCCACGCCGCGTGACACGCTCGACCACGGCAAACACCGTTGCCGCGGGAGCGCCTCATGCTACGACGGCAACTGGAGCGAAGTCTAGCCGGACCACCGCTTCAGTCCCTGCCGCTACTCACGCCGCGCCGACAGCCGGAGCGGGGTCGTCTCAGACCGCCGCCACTGCTCCCGCCAAGAGGCCGAGGGAAGCTTCTCCTCCGCCTCCTCGCGCTGGGCGCGCGCCAGGCTTCGACTTCTCCGCGTTAAGCTCCGACGAGGAAGAAGAAGAAGAGTAAGCTTCTCTTGTTGTACTTGCATTTCTTCAACTCTTGCTGTTGGTCTTGTTTCTCACTTGCTTTTCCCTGAATCTGTTCCTCTTTAGGACTCTGGCCCAGAGAGCGGCAAAGAGAGCTAAGGCCCCGGTCATCATCCTCGAGGACGAGCCCACTGCGACAACAGGTGGCGCGCCCGAGACAACCTTGCCGGAGCCGGCGACTTTCCTCCATGGCAGCCCCCAGCATAAGTGTGTGAATTATTTTCCGCGGCGAGGCGCGCATGGGTACTTGCCTTTGTTGATATCTGCTTGTTGACTTGTGTAGGAGCCGAGCAGCCCCACCAGGAGCCAAGGGAGAATCCCCCGACAAGGGAGAATTCTCCGGCAAGGGAAGGCTTCCCGGTGAGGGAGAAGTCTCCGGCAAGGGAGGGTTCTCCGGCGAGGGACAGCGCCGGCGGCCCCCCGACGACGGAGACCACGACCGTAGAGCCTGGTGCAGGTACTCCCCTTGCTTCAAAACTTCTCTTGGATCCTTCTTTTCTTGATCTTTATGGGTTTCTACTGGATTTTGTTTGACTCTTCTCCCCTTTTTCGGCCGTCAGATCCATCCGCTGCGGAGCAGATGGAGACAGAGGTCGCCGCCGATGAAGCAGCCGGTGCTGGAGACGCCACCAGCGCAGAGGCCGCCAAGGCTGACGCCGCTGCAACTGGCGAGGAATCTGGCGATCGTACTGACGGCCCAGAGGCCGCAGGAGCGCCAGGCGCTACGCCGACCGCCGACCCATCCGCCGAAGCCGCAGCGCCAAGTTCCAAGGAGCCCCAGCCGGGCGTTTATTTGAAGGCCGGCGACGACGTCTTCATCAATCTTCCCTGGGCATCAAGCTCCAGAGCGCCGGTCGAGGGGGAGGTCTTCGACGGAGAAGTGCTCGCCTCCGCGTGGCTGAAGCTGGTCGACGCGCCAAGCAGCAGCAGTAGCGAGCCCGAAGAAGAGCGGCTGCTGCGCAGGTTGATGTCGCTCTACCACGCGCGACAAGCCAAGCTGGAGTCCCGCGAGGCGCTTGTTGCGAAGGCGGGAGCAGACATTGAAAAACGCGCGGAAGAGCTCGGGGGTTTCCACTGGGAAGCCCTCCGATCCCTGGCGGAGGAGCGGGAGCAGCTCGCTGAAGCGCGGAAGGTCTTTCTCCTCGAGAATGCTGAAGCCGAAGAGCGCCAGCGACTTGCCGCTATGAAGCTAGCCGCGGAAGAGGGCGAGCTGGCGCAGCGGAAGGTCAATCTCGACGCCCACGAGGAGGAGCTTGCCTCGCGCGAGGAGAAGCTTGGCAGAGCCCTCAAGCAAGCGGAGGCCGCTGTCGCCGCCGCCGAGGCCGCCAAGGAGGAGTTGAAGACGAAGGTGGCGCGGCTGGAGGCCGATCTCTCCGAGAAGGGCAAGGAGCTCAGCGTCGCCAAGGCCTCCAACGTGGATCTTGAGTTGAAGCTAACCAGTTTGACCAAGACTCTGGACAGCGCCAAGAAGCGGGAGGCGGCCTTGAAGGAGGAAATCAAGGCCGACAAGGCGCTGCTGGAGAGCGCTGCCACCGCCCAGAACACCTTCAGGGAGACTGTGACGCACTGGATGGAGAGTCTGGTGAACGCCGCCACAGATATCGACAAGGAGCTGGCGCAGCTGGGGATGGAAGATCTTGGGTATCCCTCCGACGACAACCTCCAGCCCAGCGCCAAGCTCGTCCTATTCTTCAAGGGCGTGGCGACGGCCCTTCAGCAACTCCGAGAGAGGATCCCCAAGAAACTAGCTGATGAGTCGCGCGAGATCTGCGCAGGAGCCCTCGAGAAAGTGTTGATGAAGGTGGCCTTCCGCAATTCGGGCCTCCGCCTCACCAACATCCTCAAGTCCTTGCCGCCAGAAGCTGATCTGGAGGAGCTCAAGGCCCTTGTCGCACCCATTGTGGACAAGGTGAGCGGGATCAAGCGGGTCGAAGGCGATCGCGTAGATTAGGCCGCTCATTTCTTCTTTTCTTGTCTCTGCCCATCATGTCATGAAAACAATCTGTTAGAGCTGCGGCAAGCTATCTTTGTAATGTAACTTGATTGTGGGAAATGATTGCAACGTTACTCCCTTTACTTGATTCCTCCCTTTGTATGTTTTTGCCCTACGCTTTTAGGGAACTTTCCGGTGCAGGCACCTGAGCCGCGAGCGCTGAGTGCGGAACGTCAGCAGCCTGCTGGCGGTGCCGCTACCGGCAAGAAACCTTGTTGCAACTAGTTGCAGCTCACTTAAGTTGCTGAGCGAACTCGAAACAAAGTAAGGGCACTAGCGGCTCACTTAAGTTGTTGAGCGGACTCGAAGCAAAGTAAGGGCGCTAGCAGCTCACTTAAGTTGTTGAGCGGACTCGAAACAAAGTAGGGGCGCAACTAGCTATGAGTTGGTTCCTCCGCGCACAGGTTTCCCATACAAAGTGTGGTCGTTCAAGGGAGATAACTTAAATTTTTTTAAAAAAATTTGATTGCTCAAACTTTGGCAACTTAGCTTTTCTGTTGTTTGCTTCCCGGCAAGGCAAAACTTTCTTGAACGACGCCTGGCCCATACCATCCATCGTCTTCTCCTTTCTCCCCCGGCAAACTTGTGGGCGAGGGGAACCTTGCTTTCAAAAGGAAGAAGAGACAATACAGATATGGAGCTTTACGGCTCGTTATTGCTTACTGTGGAGTAGGTGCTGCACAAAGTGTCAGATCATATATGCTAGAAAATAGAAAGCATAAAATTGACAAAATGTGCGGAGCACATGAGCTTTACTTATGCACGGGATCTGCGCCCGGCTTTGTACAAAGGATTACATGCAACAGCGGCAAGACTTGTACAAAAGGTGGTTGCCGGAACAGGTTCCGACAACCGCGCCTTACGGGTAAAACTTACGAAGATGCTCAATGTTCCAGGAGTTGCTCACCGGAATGCCATCTTCGGTATCAAGGCGGACAACGCCAGGCCTAGTGACTCGTTTCACCCGGTAAGGGCCTTCCCACTTCGGCGTCAACTTGTTGGAATTCTTGGCGGAGTGAACGCGCCGAAGAACAAGGTCGCCTTCCTCGAGACTTCTGGCGTTAACTTTGCGGCTATGGTAGCGGCGCAAAGCTTGCTGGTAGCGAGCAGCTCGCACAGCAGCCTGAAGACGGTCTTCCTCAAGGAGCAGCGCGTCATCTTGTCGCAGCCGCTCTTGCTCGAGCTCATCATAAGCGAGCACTCGAGGTGACCTGTATACGAGTTCCGTGGGGATAACTGCCTCTGCTCCATAGACTAGAGCAAAAGGTGTCTGTCCAGTGGCTCGATTTGGCGTCATTCTGATCGACCAAAGAACCACCGACAGCTCCTCGATCCAGTTTCTTCCGCACTTGTGCAGCCTGTCGAAAGTTCTGGTCTTGAGCCCGCGCAGCACTTCAGCATTTGCCCTCTCCGCTTGACCGTTGCTTCTCGGGTGAGCAACAGAAGCGAAGCAGACCTTGGCGCCAAGATCTTGGACGTACTGCGTGAAGGTGCGGCTCGTAAATTGCGTGCCGTTGTCGGTGATTATCCTGTTAGGGATCCCGAAGCGGCAAACAATCGACCTGAAGAACTTGACTACTGACTGTGCTGTCACCTTCCTCACTGGTTCCACTTCCGGCCACTTTGTGAACTTGTCGATTGCAACGTACAAGTACTCAAAGCCCCCGACAGCTCGGGGAAAGGGGCCGAGGATGTCGAGCCCCCAGACCGAAAATGGCCAGGATAAAGGGATCGTCTGGAGAGCTTGAGCTGGTTGGTGTATCTGCTTGGAATGAAACTGACACGCTTCACACTTGGTTACTTGTGCAGTTGCTTCCTGGAGGGCTGTTGGCCAGAAGAAACCTTGCCGGAAAGCTTTACCGACAAGTGCTCTTGCGCCAATGTGGTGACCACATATGCCTCCATGTATTTCTGCCAACAGCTTTTGTCCATCTTCCCGGGGAATACACTTCAATTTCACACCGTTGAGTCTTCTTCTGTACAGTGTCTTGTCGACAAACTGGTACATACTTGACTGCCGGGCTACTCTCTCCGCTTCTTCTTGCTCTTCGGGAAGTCCTCCTGTCTGAAGGAAATGGACAATCTGCTGTGCCCATGCTGGAGCTTGTGGCTCGACAACAAGGACTAAAGGCAAATCTGCTGCTGCGGGAACATCCGCTTCCATGGCAAGAACCTGCGGCTCTGCCGGAGCTTGACGTTCCCCGACAAGCTTACCGGAGCAAAACTTGTCGGGAGCTTCTGCTTCAACGGAACAAACCCTAGGGCTTGCCGGAGCATCTTGCTCCTCAGCGCTCTTGGTGTTGATCTTGGAGACTGCTGCGGGAATATCCGCTTCGACGACAAGAACCTGCGGCTCTGCCGGAGCGTGACGTTCCCCGGCAAGCTTGCCGGAGCAAAACTTGTCGGGAGCTCCTGCTTCAACGGAACAAACCCTAGGGTCTGCCGGAGCAGACTGCTCCTCAGCACTCTTGGCGTTGATCTTGGGGACCTTCTTGGCGGCGGCTTTGGGAAGCTCTGCCGGCAAATAGTCACCAGAAACCAACTTCCTCTTCTTGCTCTGTCCAGTTGATGGCGTTACGGACGGCTGAGTCAGCTTGAGCACAAAGATCCCTGGTTCCACAGGTAACGTAAGTGCGGCACACTTTGACAGGCCATCTGCAATGGCGTTCTGAGCTCTTGGAACATGCTCCATTTGTAGGCCGTCAAAGTGTTCTTCTAGCTTTCTCACTTCGTCGACGTAAGCTTCCATCAACGGACTCTGATAACTCTTGTTTACTTGGCGGACGACAAGCTGTGAGTCACCCCTGACAATGAGCTTCTTGATCCCAAGGTCTGCCGCGATCCGGAGACCGGCAAGCAAGCCCTCATATTCTGCAGTATTGTTCGTTGCTTGCTCCTTGGGGAAGTGCATCTGGACTACGTACTTGAGGTGCTCACCGGTGGGTGCGACAAGCAGCACGCCAGCGCCGGCGCCTTGCAGCGAAAAGGCACCATCAAAGTACATCAGCCACTCTTTGCTTGCTTCCTTGTCGGGGATGCTTGTTTCTGGAATTTCTTCATCTGGTGTTGGCGTCCATTCTGCTATGAATTCTGCCAATGCTCTGCTCTGGATAGTTGAAGTGCTTTCAAACTTGAGGCCAAAGCTTGACAGTTCCAGTGCCCACTCAACAATCCTGCCTGTCGCTTCTGGATTCTGCAGTATCCTCTTCAGCGGAAAGCGAGTGACAACTGTGATCTCATGTGCTTGGAAGTAATGGCGCAGCTTTCTCGAGGCCATGAGAAGGCCGAAAAGCAATTTTTGCACACCAGAGTACCTTGACCTAGCCCCCTGCAGAAGGGAACTGACAAAGTAAACTGGGCGCTGCACCATCTTCTTGTGTATCTCGTCGTGTATCTGCGCAGATCCATCTTTGTCGGGACCAGAGCTTGTCGGGGAAGCTCCCTGCTTGTCGCTGGATGCGCTTGCCGCGGTTGTTGGCTCATCATTTGCCTCCCTCTCTGCTACTAACGCAGCACTAACCACTTGATTGGTTGCCGCTATGTACAGCAGCAACTTCTCTTGTGGCTTAGGTGCGACAAGTATTGGAGGGGAGGACAGGTATCTCTTCAGGTCTTGCAGCGCAGCCTCCGCTTCTGGAGTCCATTTCATTGGACCTGCCTTTTTCAATAATTTGAAAAACGGCAGGGCGCGCTCAGCAGACCGAGAGATAAACCTGCTGAGAGCAGCCACGCAACCGGCAAGTTTCTGTACATCCTTGACGCGCTTTGGTGCTTCAATCTACTCAATGGCCTTGATCTTGTCGGGATTGGCTTCAATTCCCCGCTGAGACACGAAGAACCCGAGAAGCTTGCCGGAGGGAACTCCAAACACACACTTCTCTGGGTTGAGCTTGAGGCTGATCTTGCGCAGATTTGCAAAGGTCTCGTCTAAATCTTGAATCAGGGTTGCTCTGTCCTTGCTCTTGACCACTATATCATCCATGTAGGCTTCCACATTTCTGTGTATTTGTGGCTCAAGAGCAACATGGACTACTCTTGCAAATGTCGAACCATCATTTTTTAATCCGAAAGGCATCCGTACGAAACAGTACGTGCCACATGGAGTAATAAATGCGGTCTTCTCCTCATCCTCTTCTGCCATGAAGATCTGATGATATCCTGAGTATGCGTCAAGAAATGAAAGCAAATCACATCCGGCTGTGGAGTCAACAATCTGGTCAATGCGCGGCAAAGGAAATGGGTCTTTGGGACAAGCTTTGTTAACATCGGTAAAATCGATACAAAGTCTCCATTTCCCGTTTGCCTTGCGCACGACTACAGGATTGGCCAACCACGTGGGATGGAGCACTCCTCTGACAAGGCCTGCTGCTTCCAGTTTCTTGATCTCTTCTGCAATGAATTCTTGGCGCTCCGCTGCCTGCTTCCTGACTTTCTGCTTGACGGGCCGCGCATGGGGACAAACGACAAGGTGGTGCTCAATCACTTTCCTGGGAACACCGGGGATGTCAGACGGCTGCCATGCAAACACGTCGACATTCGCCCGCAGGAAAGCAACGAGCGCGCTTTCCTATTTAGGGTCGAGCGTGGCACTGATGGTGAAGGTACCACCAGTGCCGTCCTCCTTGGCGGATACCTTCTTCGTCTCTGGCGGAGCTGCCATCGTCTTCTTGCACTTGCCGGTGGAGCTCGATGGTGCGTCCTCGACGGCAGCGCAGCACTCCGAAGAGGTGCGCTTGCCGGAGTGGGCATCAGAACTCTTGCCGGACTTGGTCTTCTTCTCCCCGGGAGCTTCAGCGGCAAGTGGATTGCGATCTGCCGTGGCTGCTGCTTCCCGGTAGATCTTGTCGGCACAGATAAGAGCATCCTTCTTGTCGCCGGGGACAGAAATGACGCTTATCGGGCCTGGCATCTTCAGTATGTTATATGCGTAGTGAGAGGCTGCCATGAACTTGGCGAGTGCTGGACGGCCAAGTATCCCATTGTAAGGCAATGGAATATCGGCAACGTCGAATGTGACCTTCTCAGTCCTGAAGTTTAGCTCGCTGCCAAATGTTACCGGCAGCGTGACCTTCCCCTTCGGCTTGCTCCTTCCCGAATTGATTCCTTGGAATGTGCCGGTCTCTTCGAGCTCGCTGTCAGGAATTTGGAGTTTTTGGAGTATAGCGGAGGAGATCAGGTTTAAGCCGGCCCCGCCGTCAACTAGCATCTTGGTGACTTTGAGGTTGCGGATAGTTGGTGATACCAACATCGGCAAACACCCGACCGCAGTTGTGCGATCAGGGTGATCCTCAATGTCGAAGATGATAGGCGTGCTGGACCACTTCAGAAGCTTGCGTGATTCGATAGGTGGTTCTGCTGCATTAACTTCCCGCACCCACTGTTTGAGTTGGCGGTGCGAGGTATGCAGAGAAGCACCACCGTCAACGCACAAGACCTCTGTGGCTTTCTGAAACTCCTGCTCACTGGTCTCAACATCATCCATGTCTTCGTCGTCGTCGTCGTCTTCATCGTTGTCGCGGCCGCGGGGAGGTCTGTCTCCTTGCCGCTGCTTGGCCTTACCGCGGCGTCCTCCTCGGCCGGCGCGCTTCTTGCCAGATTCTGCAGCGCCACCTTGGGCCCTCTCCTTGTCTCGCCGCTCGTACTCAGCCTTTTTCTGCTGGACAAGCTGCTCGACCTTTTTGCAGCTCTGGAGGTCATGACCCTTGGTGCGATGAATCTTGCAATATTGCTTGTCGGAGCCGTCCTGTTTGTCGGCGGCTGCTACAGCCTGGCAGTTGGCGCACGCGGCAATCTCCTTGCCGGAGCTACCAACTTTGGCCTTCTTGGCGCCACCTTCGTTGCCGGGCTGCTCAACGACTAGCACCTCTTTGCCTTTCTTCTTCCTGTTCCGCCGCCGGTTTTTCTTTGCCGGGGCAATATCCTCACTGTCAGATCCTTCTGCTCCCGTCTTCTCTCCGGGGAGTCTCCTCCCTTCCTCAGCGTGTGCACACTTGTCGGCCAGGGCATATAGCTCACTGACGTCTCTGATCCTGCACATCGCCATCTCCTCCCGCATCCTGCGGTTACGCACGTTCTGATGAAACACGCTGATGACCGCGGCGGGGTGGACGTCTGGGATGTTATACTGTACACGGCTGAACCTCTGAATATACTTGCGCAGGGGCTCTCCTTCCTTCTGGATGAGCAGATGAAGATCACTCTCTTGGCCATGAGGTTTGTGGCCGCCTGTAAAGGCGCCGACAAACTGATGGCATAGATCAGCCCAGGAGGATATGGAGTTGTTCGGCAAGTGCATGAGCCAGGACCTGACGTTGGGCTTGATCACCAACGGGAAGTAGTTGGCAAGGATCTTGTCGTCCCGCCCCCCAGCAGCCTGCACCGCGATGGTGTAGATGCTGAGGAACTCCGACGGATGCGACTTGCCGTCGTACTTCTCTGGTACATCTGGTTTGAAATTCTTCGTACTGGGCCACTGGACTTGCCGCAGCTCACGAGTGAACGCAGGGCAACCTACCGCGTACGGCAAGTCGCCTGGTTCCCCTGGCGCATGCATGTCAACAGAGGGCCCAGCGCACTGGTCTGATTGACGCCGCGCTTCTCTCCGGCGCTCGATGCGAGTACGAGCGTCTTCTTGTTGTCGTTCTTGAAGAACTCGGCGCTGATCGCGACGAGCTCGCGGATCTGACGACGCGGTGGAGTCACTGTCGAGGTGGACCCGGCGAGTCGGCGATCTTGGCCTTCGGGGTGGAGAGTGCACAGTAGTTGCACCCCCACCAGTCTTGTCGTCTCTGGCTCGTGCCTGGCTGGCTTGCCGCGGCTGAGACGTGCTCGGCTGCCGTGGAGTGTCGCTGTTGGCGAAGCCGATGAGACTCTGGATAGTGGCCCTCCAGTCGTCGATCTTGTCCGCCGCTGGAGGGTAGTCTAGGAGCAGCTGAGCTCGCGCCAAAGCTTCTGCTGCGGTGGCGGGTGGCGGTGGGGAACGGTGCGAGGAGCGGGATATGCTCGGACTTCTAACTACGTTAGAAGGAGCAGTATCTCGTCCAGGCGACCGTGTCTCGCTCGCGCCAGCAGGTTGACGTGCATGGTGGTCCTGAGCGCTCCGAGATCCACCAGCTCGATCTTGATCTAGCGAACGCATGATACCGTGAGTACCATGATGCTGCCGGTCCCGCGCCTCCTGAGATGGGCGCGGTGCATGCACGGACGCCGAGGTCTTGGAGTGCGCCCAGTCATTGTGGGAGCCGGCTACGCCGCCGATGGGCAGCGCAGCCTTGTCCTGGGACCTGGCAGCACCATGAGTTCCCTCGTCGACGCGTGTCCTTCCGCCGGTGCCTGCCCCACCAACCGTTTGCTCCGGCGGTGGCTGGCTCGGCGCGGACGGAGCAGCTGCCTCCGAAACTTTCTTCTTTGGCGGCATGTTGATGAAGATGATGAAGATCTAGCTCACGAGAACGCCGGATCTGGTTCACACAACTTCGACGCCCCCTACCTGGCGCGCCAAAGATGCCAGGGTGCCGATCCACGGGCACCTATGGGACCGGCGGGCCGGGTCCCTTTCGGTTCGGCGGGGGCGGAGATCGTGCAAAGAGAAAATCGAGGCGAAGCACGCGAGCGATTTACCCAGGTTCGGGCCGCACGGATGCGTAAAACCCTACTCCTGCTTTGTGGTTTTGTATTGATTTCTAGCTCGGGAGCGCGGAGTGCTACAGTACACACCAGCGGCTAGCAAGACCAAGCGCGAGGGTTCGAACTGGCTAACCCCCCTCTACATTGCACACGGGCCTCCTTTTATATGCTCAAGGGGCTACTGACAGGTGGCAACGGAGGTAAAGGGCAAAAATGGAAAGGTACTGTGGTAGGCACAGCTACCTGCTACAGTGTATCATACCTAACCCTGACGACAGGGGACAAGGGTCTTAAATGCCCGTCTGTGTCGCCTAAACAGTGCGAAAAGGGACCGCCAGGGACGCCACCGTTCGCCACGATGGCGATCTTGTCAGCGCCGCTTGCCACCGCACGTCCCTAGCTGCACAGCCTTCCGCCACGTACGCCTGGAAGGGCCCCAGAGCGACACGTTGGTGGATGTGCTGGAGCGCGGGCGCGGAGAGGTGGCTTGCCGCGGCAAGCGCCTTGCCGCGGTCGTTGTCTTGTCGTGTCCGGGAGCTTGTCGCTCACCGGGTCTTGCCGGAACGCGTGGTGCACCGCGGCAAGTTCCTTGAAATGCCTTGAATGGCCTTCCCGGCAAGCTCCTCTTGCCGGGGTCTTGTCTTCTTGACTTGGACACTTTGTTCTTGAATGGCTCCAAAGGAACCACGGAGGATCTTGGCGGTCACCCGGCAAGCCTTGCCGTGGAATGCTGCGACTGCCCGTGCACAAGTTCGGGATACTAGGGTACCCCTACTCTAGTACACCAACACATAGATTGCAAAAGAGATGTTGTTACTATCGCTTTAGATGATATGACTCATGAATTTAATTTTCTAAATTTCGTAGACAACACCGTGAAGAAGAATTACCTAGTAAGGATGAAATTATTGGTCTTGCTTCTATTGCCGTACCTCCTAGTGATCCTTTAGAACAATATTTGCTAGACCATGAAAATGACATGTTTATGAATGAAAGAAGGGAATTAGATGAAGTATTCTTTAAATAGGAACCTATTCTGAAAAACAATTTACCTGTTGAAATCCTAGGGGATCCTCCTCCACCCAAGGGTGATCCCATGTTTGAGCTTAAACCGTTACCTGGCACTCTTAAATATGCTTATCTTGATGAGAAAAAGATATAGCATGTTATTATTAGTGCTAACCTTTCAGAGCATGAGGAAGAGAGATTATTGAAAACTCTGAAGAAGCACCGCGCTTCTATTGGGTATACTCTTGATGATCTCAAGGGCATTAGTCCCACTCTATGTCAACATAAAATTAATTTGGAAGAAGATGCTAAACTAGTTCGTGATCATCAACGTCGGCTGAATCCTAAAATGAAAGAAGTGGTAAGAAAGGAGATACTAAAGCTCCTTGAGGCAGGTATAATTTATCCCGTTGCTAAAAGTCAATGGGTAAGCCCTGTTGAGGGAGTCCGGGATTAGGGGGTCTCCGGACAGCCGGACTCTATCCTTTGGCCGGACTGTTGGACTATGAAGATACAAGATTGAAGACTTCATCTCGTGTCCGGATGGGACTCTACTTGGCGTGGAAGGCAAGCTAGGCAGTATGGATATGGATATCTCCTCCTTTGTAACCGACCTTGTGTAACCCTATCCCCCTCCGGTGTCTATATAAACCGGAGGGTTTTAGTCTATAGGACAACATACAATCATACCATAGGCTAGCTTCTAGGGTTTAGCCTCTCCGATCTCGTGGTAGATCAACTCTTGTAATACTCATATCATCAAGAATAAATCAAGTAGGATGTAGGGTTTTACCTCCATCAAGAGGGCCCAAACCTGGGTAAAACATCGTGTCCCCTGCCTCCTGTTACCATCCGCCTTAGACGCACAGTTCGGGACCCCCTACCCGAGATCCGCCGGTTTTGACACCGACATTGGTGCTTTCATTGAGAGTTCCTCTGTGTCGTCACCGTTAGGCTTGATGGCTCCTATGATCGTCGATAGCGATGCAGTCCAGGGTGAGACTTTTCTCCCCAGACAGATCTTTGTGTTCGGAGGCTTCGCACTGCGGGCCAACTCGCTTGGCCATTTGGAGCAGATCGAAAGTTACGCCCTGGCCACCAGGTCAGGTTTGGAAGCTTAACCTACACGACCGATATCCGTGGAGACTTTATCTTTGACGGATTCGAGACCTTGCCTTGTGCGCCGCGCGGTCACGATGAGTACGATTTAGCTCTGCCATCAGACCGTATTCAGGAGATCGCACCGGCGGCCGCTCCGAGCCTCAATTCGGAGCCAATTGCGCCATCCATGGACGGGTGGATAGACCCCGTCACGGAGGCCGTATCCTCAGTGGCGATCGAGCCAAATATCGACCTTACCCTTCACGAGAGCCATGTTGTCAAACTGTCGGATCCTTCTCCGGCCATGGACTCCGAACCGCCTGCGCCCGTTCCTGTCGAATCCGATTGGGCGCCGATCATGGAGTTTACCTCCGCGGATATTTTTCAGCACTCCCCCTTTGGTGACATACTAAACTCATTAAGGTCTCTCTCCTTGTCAGGAGAGTCCTGGCCGAACTATGTCCGGCAGGATTGGGATGCGGATGATGAAGAAATTCGCCGCCAACCCACCACCCACTTAGTAGCCACTGTCGATGACTTAACCGACATGCTCGACTTCGACTCCGAGGACATCGACGGTATGGACGACGATGCGGGAGGTGAAGAGAAACCACTGCCCACAGGGCACTGGACAGCCACCTCATCATACGATATATACATGGTGGACACACCCAAAGAAGGCAATGGCGACGAGACAACGGAGGATGACCCCTCCAAGAAGCAACCCAAGCGCCGCCTTCAGCAGCGCCGCTCTAAGTCCCGCCAAGGCAAAAGTGGCGATACCGGCACATGAGATAATAGCACTCCGGACAGTGTCAAAGACAGCAACAATCCCCTCCAGCAAGATTTCGGGCAGGAGGATGGAGAGGCCAGCCCTCCTGAGAGAGCGACAAATGGAGAGGAGAAGGATGATAATTACATTCCTCCCTCCGAAGACGAGGCAAGCCTCGACGACGACGAATTCGTTGGGCCAGAGGATCCCGTCGAACAAGAGCGCTTCAAGCGCAGGCTTATAGCCACGACAAATAGCCTTAAGAAAAAGCAGCAGCAGCTTCAAGCTGATCAAGATTTGCTAGCTGACAGATGGACTGAAGTCCTGGCGGCTGAGGAATATAAACTCGAACGCCCCTCCAAGAGTTACCCAAAGTGCAGGTTGCTACACCGACTGGAGGAGGAAGCACCGAAACCTACATCCCCGGCGTATGACGCGGCTGATCGGCCACCTCGTGGGCGCGACAGAGAAACATTCCAGCCAAAAGCTCAGCCCGCACCCCGATGCCATTCAAATAAAAAGGCATGGGGAAATACGCCAGACCTGCGAGATGTATTGGAGGACAAAGCAAAACATGCAAGATCGATCTACGGATCACGGGGGCGCACCACTATGCGAGAAAATAATCGTCACGCCGGATACAGTAAAAGTAAGTCCGGCCGGGCCGAACACAGCGGGCAAGACTCATTTGAGCTGCGCCACGATATAGCCCAGTATAGAGACGCCGCACACCCCTTATGTTTCACAGACGAAGTAATGGATCATCAAATCCCAGAGGGTTTCAAACCCGTAAATATAGAATCATACGACGGCACAACAGATCCTGCGGTATGGATCAAGGATTTCCTCCTGCATATCCACATGGCACGCGGTGATGATCTACACGCCATTAAATACCTCCCACTCAAACTCAAAGGACCAGCTCGGCATTGGCTCAATAGCTTGCCAACAGAGTCCATTGGCTGTTGGGAAGATCTGGAAGCCGCATTCCTCGACAACTTTCAGGGCACTTATGTGCGACCACCAGATGCCGATGACTTGAGCCCCATAATTCAGCAGCCAGAGGAATCGACCAGGCAATTCTGGACACGGTTCCTAACAAAGAAAAATCAAATCATCGACTGTCCGGATGCAGAGGCCCTAGCAGCTTTCAAGCACAACATCCGCGATGAGTGGCTAGCCCGGCACCTTGGTCAGGAAAAGCCGAAATCTATGGCAGCCCTCACGACACTCATGACCCGCTTTTGTGCGGGAGAAGACAGCTGGCTGGCTCACAGTAATAACATATCAAAGAACCATGGTACTTCGGATACCAAGGACGGCAATAGCAGGTCATGTCGCAACAAACATAAGCGCCGCATTAACTGCGACAATACCGAGGATACGACAGTAAATGCCGGATTCAAAGGCTCTAAACCCAGTCAGCGGAAAAAGCCATTCAAAAGAAGCACTCCGGGCCCGTCCAGTTTGGACCGTATACTCAATCGCTCGTGCCAAATACACGGCACCCCCGACAAGCTAGCCAACCACACCAACAGGGACTTGTCGGTGTCAAAACCGGCGGATCTCGGGTAGGGGGTCCTGAGCTGTGCGTCTAGGCTAGATGGTAACAGGAGGCAATGGACAGGAAGTTTTACCCAGGTTCGGGCCCTCTTGATGGAGGTAAAACCCTATGTCCTGCTTGATTAATATTGAAGATATGGGTGTTACAAGAGTAGATCTACCACGAGATCAGAGAGGCTAAACCCTAGAAGCTAGCCTATGGTATGATTGTAAGTTGTGATTGTTGTCCTACGGACTAAAACCCTTCGGTTTATATAGACACCGGAGAGGGCTAGAGTTACACAAGGTCGGTTACAAAGGAGGAGATTATCCATATACGTATTGCCTAGCTTGCCTTCCATGCCAAATAGAGTCCCATCCGGACACGAGACGAAGTCTTCAATCTTGTATCTTCATAGTCTAACAGTCCGGCCAATGGAGATAGTCCGGCTGTCTGGAGACCCCCTAATCCAGGACTCCCTGAGTAGCCCCCGAACCAGGCTTCAGTGACGACGAGTCCCGCGCGCAGTATTATCTTTGGCATTGCAAGGCGGGTTCCTCTTCAAATTCTGTGTACCTGTCGAAATAATGTCCGGTTCCTTGCGATGGTTTGTACTTCTTGGCTTCTACGCCCAATAATGGCCACTTTCCACGTGTCGAGCGAATGTGAAGAGCCAGGGTGTTTTCACATTTACCCCTAGCTATGTAAATGAGCCGCCTATTTAAAAAGACGAGGATTCAGATCCAAATCACACAACCTCCCTTGCCGAGTCTTAATTAGAGCGTACCCGACAGAGATCCATTCCACCATGGCTGGTCAACGCGGCTCCTCCTTTCGCACCCCTAGTTCCAAGCCTGGAGATTGGGAGAGATGTTCCATCCCGCACAGCAAATTTTGATGCTTCAGTCCAAGGGATTTCTACCCCCAGCATACCTGGTCCCGGTTCGAGCCGGGCTTGCCACTTATAATGGCGGAGAGCAAGCGGAGAGCCGCCCCAATCCCTCCAAGGGAGAGCAGGTATGCCTTGTCCCTTATCTGGTAAGAGGGCTCGGATTCCCAATCCATCCGTTTCTCCGAGGGCTTCTGGAGTTCTATGGCCTCCAGCTGCACAACCTTACGCCTGCCTCCCTGCTGCACATCGCGGGATTCGTAGCCCTTTGTGAGTTATTTTTGGGCTGTGAGGCTTATTTTGCTCTGTGGAAGAAGCTGTTCTGCCTTGTGCCCCGTTCTAAGAAGGGATCAATATATCAAGTGGGCGGAGCCGAAGTGTGGCGTATCGCCGGGACCGGATACCTATCCGGGACCCCGAAGAAGACGTCCAACGACTGGCCTTCAGAATGGTTTTATATAGAAGATGTCCCCCTTCCGGACCCTATTCGGATCGGCCTTCCTGAGTTTGACAACGCCCCTTTGAAGAAGCGCCAGAGCTGGCGTCCACGGAGCCCCCTAGAGGAAGACGACCGGGACATTCTTTATCTGATGAGCCGGATAAGCTCTTTAGCTCGATCCGGATTAACCATGATCGAGGTCATGGCTATATGCATTATGCAGGGGGTGCAGCCGCTCCAGTATAGAGGCCACCCCATGTGGGACTTCAACGGGGAGGATGACGCCACCCGCCACGGCCGCAAAGGGCCGGGATCAGCTGCTGATCTAATAAAGATCTTGTCCACTTTGTACAAGGGAGAAGAGGAGGAATTCCTCCGTGTCAACCCGCAGGGTGGATTCTCCATGTACAATCCTCCGAGCTGGGTAAGCGGAGATTTTTTCTCGCCCATCCGTTTCGTATTCCCGTAGTTTAAGTATTCATTCTAGCGATTTCATCACAGGAGCTACGCCAGGCAGTAAAGGAGATAAACAACCCTCCTCCACAGCCCGAGGACCCTGGACGGTCCCTTGACCCGGCCTCCCAGGAGGATCCGGACATATCCCTGGAGTTGATCGACGGGTTTTTTTACCAAGGGAGTAATGATAATACTTTGGTGGCCATTACGCCCGATTACCCTAGGCTAGTTCCAGCCTCACAGGTGACTGAGACCGAAGTCCCAGCACTTAAAAAGGGATCCGTCCTTGTGCTCTTTTTTATTGCCGTATAACAGCCGTGTTTTGCAGGGGAGGTCCTCGGGGCAGAAGGCCGAGCCTGTAGCAACTAGCCAACAAGGGGCTGCTAGGCCAAGCAGGCTGAAAAGATCCGCAGTCTGGATTGAGGCACTGGCGCAGCGGTATAGCGCGCCGTTTTTATTGCAAGACGTTATTTACAGAGGCATATTAACGCCCATGCCTTCTTTTCAGGAGAAAGAGCGCTCGTCGGACTATACCCGGAGAGGCTACCAACCGCGCCTCCCCAAGCCAGGCTCTAAGGCCGGACTCAGGAGTGGGAACGAGTACAAGGCGTGCACCGGGTGCTCCTCCGACAGAGGATACAGATAGACTATCCGCCACCCATTCCGAGGTGGAAAGTGCCATGAACCATAGGCGTCACTGGACTGTTCTTCGTGACGCTTGTTTCTCCCAAGAGGCTTTGGATGCCTTCAACTCGAGAGATGCGCACCTTCGTGCCGCTCAAAATGGTCTAGCCAGAGCCACAAAGCAGTATGTAAAAGACATACGGGTGAGAGAATTTGATGATTATATATATCAGCAGCCCCTGAGACTTGAAACAGTTAGGATAACTGATCTAAGGATCATTTGTTATGTAGGTTCTTACAGAAAAGAATACTCAACTGTCCCAGGAGCTGGAAGAGTGCAAAGCCCAACTTCAGGCCGCACTGTCCGCCGCAGGGGAGCCCAAAGAGACCCCCGCTGGTAACATATCCCTCAAATGATAAGTATCATATTAGAGTGCGGCTTTATATGTAAATCTGATGATAAAATTGCAGATGACGCTGGAGTGAATCTGGATAAGTAGCAGCTCATACGCCAGCTAAAGGCTGGTGAGAGCGTGCTAACGAGGGTGAGGCAGGAGAAGAATGATCTCCAAGATGCCAACACCAAGCTGGGCGTGGAACTAAAAGATGTTCGTGCCCAACTGTCGGATTCTGTTAAGGAGAATCGGCGGCTTCGACGCGGCATATTTAGTAAGTGCTTGAACGAACTTTGAAAAAGAGTTCAGCGAGGAAGCTGGTTGATAGAGTTATGTCTGTAGGTATGCTAACAGGACGTCCTGCCGAGGAGATGCCTAGTTCAACGGGTGATCTTCTTCCCGAGCTCGCACAGTTGCACGAACGAGTTCGGTAGGTGATGCAAGGCGTTGCCCAGGCCTTGTGGCCGTCCGTCTCCATGCCCGAAGGCCTTGGCCAAGGAGGCTTGGGCAATGGTGAAGACACGGTACACGAAGGCTGACCCGAACCACATGGCCGAAGTCGGGCCTGTGGGACCTGACGGCAAGGAGATCCCTATGAATTTAGTGTACGGCCAAGTAGAATTGGCCGCAAAGTATTCCCAACATGACTGTAGACTAGACAACCCATTGGAGGGTATTGAAGAGGAATTCAACCAGTCAAATTGACTATGTAATTATAAAGTGACATATATGATGTCTTCTAGCCAGATTGTAGATCGTTTGTCGTGGCGGACCTTTTTGCTTCAACCTCGGGACCCGACAGTCCGGAGTGTCTCCGAATACCCTCTCGGTTATATAAGAACCGGGGCATGCGTGGAGACCAGGCGTAGGGGTCATTAGTGCTTTATCAGAAAAGTGCCCAACTAGTTATGTTATATTACATGGGTAGTAAGAAACATCTTCCAGAGAGAATAGTTCCGTTAAGGGTTCCTTTCCCTGGGTAGGCATGCCCTAAAGTGCATATCCGGACTGCGACAAGAAGCGCAATAAAAACGTCTGGGGGCAGATATGGTTAATAAATAAAAGTCATCTTTTGTTCACCGACCGAATATTTTCTTAAGAACGCTAGCTTTCGGCTTCACCCAGTCTGAGGTACACGTCCGGCTGACCCGGCGGTAACAATCGCAGAGGTGCTCCCCTTATGCCCTAGCCGAATTAATGGGAATGTAGGGCACAAATACAAGAGCCAGGCAACCCAGCTTGGCCAAAACTTAAGTCATATCGATGCATGTAATGGTGAAAAAAGGTACATGCGGAAGTATAACGCATGTGTTGGGCGTGATGCCCAGGTAAATAATTTAAGCTTCTGTGAAAGAAGCCCCCGAGTGTAGATAGTGCGGCTAGCACCTCTGTAATATACAAGTGAGGCACAAGGTGACCCTTGAAGGCCTAGAGGAATAGAAGAAAGAAAGGGAAACAAGACAGACGATGCATATGCAGAAAATGGACAAAGGGAGGGGACTAACATAAAGTCCGGTGCTAGGCGTAGAATCTTCGGAGCCTGGCTGCGTTCCATGGGTTCGGCTCGAGTTGACTAGTCGATGCATCCCGCAGTCGGTACGCTCCGCCGGTAAGAACTTGGTTGATGATGAAGGGACCTTCCCATTTGGGCTCTAGCTTGTTCTTTTTCTTATCCGGTAGCCGGAGAACTAGTTCGCCAACATTATAAGTTTTGGCTCGTACTTCTCTCCTTTGGTATCTGCGAGCCTGTTGCTAGTAAAATGCAGAACGAGCTTTGGCTACGTCGCGCTCTTCCTCCAAGGTGTCCAGACTGTCCCACCGATCAAGCTCGGCTTCTCTTTCTTCGTACATGCGCACTCGAGGTGAGTCATGAATTATGTCACCGGGCAGGACTGCCTCTGCGCTGTATACCATAAAAAATGGTGTGTATCCGGTACTACGATTCAGCGTGGTCCGCAACCCCCAGAGTACGGAGTCGAGCTCCTCTACCCAGTGCGTGTCAGACTCTGTTAAGGAGCGCACTAGTCTGGGTTTAATGCCACTCATTATAAGACCATTTGCTCGTTCGACTTGACCGTTGGTTTGTGGGTGGTAGACTGAAGCATAATCGAGCTTGATGCCCATTTTGCTTCACCAGAGTTTTACCTCGTCGGCCGTGAAGTTCGTGCCGTTATCAGTGATGATGCTGTGGGGGACGCCGTAGCGATGTACAACCCCGGATATGAAATCTATCACCGGTCCGGATTCGGCTGTTTTAACCGGTTTGGCCTCTATCCATTTGGTGAATTTATCCACCATGACCAGTAAGTATTTTTTTCTTGTGGGTTCCACCTTTAAGGGGTCCAACCATGTCAAGCCCCCAGACCACAAAGGGCCATGTAATGGGGATTGTTCGGAGGGCGGTGGGTGGCATATGGCTTTGATTTGCAAAGAGCTGGCAACCGACGCAACACTGGACTAAGTCCTGTGCGTCTGCCTGGGCCATTGGCCAATAGAATCCTGTGCAGAAGGCCTTGCTCACAAGAGCCCGGGCTGCGGTGTGATGACCGCCGAGTCCGGCATGAATTTTTGCCAAAAGGTTCCGTCCTTCCTCTTCGGAGATGCACCGTTGAAGGACTCCGGTAGCGCTTTTTTTGTACAATTCTCCCTCATGGACCCTGTAGGCCTTTGATCGTCGCACTATGCAGCGTGCCTCATTTTGGTCCTCTGGGAGTTCCTGTCTAGTTAAGTAGGCCAGGAATGGTTCTGTCCACGGGGCAATAATGGCCATTATTTTGTGGGCTGATTGTGTTGTTTCGGTGGCGGAGCCTCCGATTGTGTCAGGGAGTTCGGTATCGGGTATTTTGGCCGGGTCTGGACTGTTGTTACCGGTGTCCCCTTCCCATGCTACGGATGGCTTGAAAATCCTTTCCAGAAAAATGTTGGGAGGGACCGCGTCGTGCTTGGCGCCAATGCGGGCGAGTATATCCGCCGCCTGATTGTTTTCCCGAGCCACATGGTGAAATTCGAGCCCTTCGAACCGAGCTGACATTTTTAGGATGGCATTGCGATAAGCGGCCATTTTTGGATCCTTGGCATCAAAGTCTCCATTTATTTGGGATATCGCGAGGTTTGAATCCCCGCGCACCTCTAGGCGTTGAATGCCCATGGATACTGCCATCCGGAGACCATGGAGAAGGGCCTCATATTTGGCTATGTTGTTGGAGTCTGTATACATTATCTGCAGTACGTATTGAATGGTGTCTCCTGTTGGGGACGTCAAAACGACGCCAGCCCCCAGACCAGCCAACATTTTGGAGCCGTCGAAGTGCATGATCCAATTTGAATATGTGCCGTACTCTTTAGGGAGCTCGGCTTCCGTCCATTCAGCGACGAAGTCAGCCAAAACTTGCGATTTAATAGCTCGCCGTGGTTTGTAAGTTATGTCGAATGGGAGGAGCTCAATGGCCCATTTGGCAATCCGGCCCGTCGCATCGCGGTTGTTTATAATATCGTTTAGTGGTACTTCCGAGGCTACCGTTATTGAACACTCTTGAAAGTAGTGTCGCAGCTTCCGGGATGCCATAAATACCGCGTACTCTATCTTTTGATAATGCGGGTACCATGATTTGCATGGGGTAAGGACTGTGTACACGTAGTAAACCAGCTTTTGAAGGGGAAATTTGTGTCCATCCGCTTCTCGCTCGACGACAAGCACAACGCTTACTACTTGATGAGTTGCGCAATGTATAATAGCATTGGTTCGCCAGTGTTTGGCGCGGCCAGGACTGGGTTTGTTGCCAATATGGCTTTTATTTTGTTCAGTCCGGCCGTGGCGGTGTCCGTCCACTCGAAGTGTTCGGTGCGCCGTAGGAGGCGATAAAGGGGTAATGCCTTTTCTCCCAAGTCGGAGATAAAGCGGCTTAGAGCCGCCACGCATCCAGTTAATTTTTGTATTTGTTTGAGGTCAGTTGGGGTAGCCAACTGTGACAACGCTCGGATTTTGGCCGGATTAGCTTCAATACCTCTACTGGAAACGATGAATCCCAGGAGCTTTCCTGCTGGTACGCCGAAAACGTATTTTTCTGGATTGAGCTTGATGTCATATGTTCGGAGGTTATTGAATGTGACCCTCAAGTCGTCTACTAGGGTTTCGACATGCTTGGTTTTAACGACCACGTCATCCACGTATGCCTCCACTGTTTTGCCGATCTGGTTGGCCAGGCATGTCTGAATCATGCGCTGATATGTTGCACCGTCGTTTTTAGCCCGAAGGGCGTTGTGTTGAAGCAGAATGGGCCGTATGGTGTGATGAATGCCGTTGCGGCTTGGTCTGGCTCTGCCATTTTGATTTGATGGTAGCCAGAGTATGCGTCGAGGAAACACAATGAATCGTGTCCTGCGGTAGCATCGATGATTTGATCGATGCGGGGGAGGGGGAAGGGATCCTTTGGGCAGGCCTTATTAAGGTCCTTAAAATCGACGCACAAGCGCCAGGATTTGTCCTTCTTTGGCACCATCACCAGGTTTGCTAGCCAGTCCGGATGTTTTATGTCTCTGATGAATCTGGCCTCCAATAGCTTGGCTAGTTCCTCTCCCATGGCTTGTCTTTTAGGCTCGGAGAAACGTCGAAGAGCCTGCTTGACTGGCTTGAATCCTTTTAGGATATTTAGGCTGTGTTCAGCTATCCTGTGTGGGATTCCTGGCATGTCTGAAGGGTGCTAGGGAAAAATGTCCTAGTTCTCGCATAGGAACTCTCGCAGTGCGGTGTTAACATAAGGGTTTAATTGTGCCCCGATGGAAGCTGTTTTTGTAGGGTCCGTTGGATGGACTTGGAATTTGACTATTTCGTCCGCCGGCTTAAAGAAGGTGGACTTGGATCTTTTATCGAGTATCACGTTGTCCCTGTTCACCGTGGAGCACAGCGTAGTTAGTTCTTCGGCCGCTAGGGCTTCGGATAGTGCCTCAAGGGCCAGTGCAGCTGTCTTATTTTCGGCGTGGAGTGCAATGTCCAGATCACTAACAAGAGTGATGATTCCATTGGGCCCGGGCATTTTGAGCTTCATGTACCTGTAATGGGGTATGGCTTGGAAGATTGTAAACGCCTCCCGCCCTAATAGAGCGTGGTATCCGCTGCTGAACGGGGCCACTTGGAATGTAATTTCTTCGGACCTGTAATTATCCGGCATGCCGAATACCACGTCTAGTGTGATTTTTCTGGCGCAGCGTGCTTCCTGACTGGGGATGATTCCTCTAAAGGTTGTGCTGCTTTGCTTAATGCGGCTCCAGTCTATTTCCATCTTTTGAAGAGTTTCCTCGTAGATGAGGTTTAATCCGCTGCCGCCGTCCATGAGTACCTTGATGAGTCGAAAGTCATCAACGATTGGACTGAGGACCAGTGCGGCTGGTACTCGGGCTGTTCGGAATTTAGGTTCATCACTGGCATTGAAGGTAATAGCCGTGTCGCTCCAAGGATTTGTTTCTGCTATGTGGCAGATTTCGGACGTGCTGCGGAGTGTTCGCTTCCTTCTTTTATTTGACGCGAAGGTCTCGAAGACCGTTAGGACCGTACTGTTGTCCTCGGGGTGGTGCTCTGTGGTTTTTGGGAGGAGTAGATCCTCACCACTTTTGGCCACCTGCCGGAGTATCCAGCATGCTCTAAGGCTGTGCGTTGGTATCGTATCCGCTGTACTATGAATTTTGCAGGGTCTGTTGAGCCATTCTTCCAGTATGGTTCCTTGCCCCGTAGAGGGCTTTTGCTTTTTGGTAGTTAACCCAGGTGTATTGTGATAATGCACCCTTTTATTTCGGACTGGGTTTGTATTCAGGGCCGGATTATCCCAAAATTTTATTTCGGTTTTCCAGGCGCTTTCCATCGCACAGTACTTTCGTACTATGGACACCAAGTCGGCAAAGCGTGTAATTTTGCGATGACTTATGGCGTTGAGGATTCCCTTGTCCGTGCAATTATTGTAGAAGAGTGAAATTACGTCTTCCTTGCGGCAGTCCTTTATCCTGTTCTTGACCAGGAGGAATCTGGCCCAGTAATGGTGTACTGTTTCTGCGGGCTCTTGCCTAATTTGGGATAGATTGCGTATGTTTGGGTGGGTGGGTGGAATTGAGTCCGAATCCTCACCTAATCTGAGGCTCAGTGGCCAAGGAGTTTCCGAACTCGAAAGTTTGGATTCTTGGATGTTTTCCGGTAAATCTGGCCCGCTGCCTGATTCTGGGTTCAGGCTTTGAGTGACATCCTCCCCTCCGCATGTATCCGTCTTGGAGGGATCGGGAATCCGGACGTAGCTAGTCCTTAGGATAGATGAAGTTTTGCCGCATTGTTCTTCCACCACTGCAACATGATGGGTGACCTGGGGAGAGTTAATTTCTCTTAGATCGGGTTTAGGCCCAATCTGATCATAGTTTGTAGCGACTCCTAGGGCGGCGATACGATCCAAGAGCTCGTTCAGGGAAGAGAGCTCCATTGGATCTAACTGCTCGGTGAGTTCCGAGTTGATGTGAAGATTGCTTTCGATGACCGAGAAGTCATCGTCGGCACAGCGGCCGAACAGGCGGTCATAAGAAAACCACCTAGCCGGAGAGTTTGACTGATAGCCAGAGCTCCCTCGGCGATAGTGCCGTCTTTAAAGACGGGATGAGACATCCTTCCTTGTGGCGACGGCACAGCGGAACTCTCAATGAAAGCACCAATGTCAGTGTCAAAACCGGCGGATCTCGGGTAGGGGGTCCCGAACTGTGCATCTAGGCCGGATGGTAACAGGAGGCATGGGACACGAAGTTTTACCCAGGTTCGGGCCCTCTTGATGGAGGTAAAACCCTACGTCCCGCTTGATTAATATTGAAGATATGGGTGTTACAAGAGTAGATCTACCACGAGATCAGAGAGGCTAAACCCTAGAAGCTAGCCTATGGTATGATTGTAAGTTGTGATTGTTGTCCTATGGACTAAAACCCTTCGGTTTATATAGACACCGGAGAGGGCTAGGGTTACACAAGGTCGGTTACAAAGGAGGAGATTATCCATATACGTATTGCCTAGCTTGCCTTCCACACCAAGTAGAGTCCCATCCGGACACAAGACGAAGTCTTCAATCTTGTATCTTCATAGTCTAACAGTCCGGCCAATGGAGATAGTCCGGCTGTCTGGAGAACCCCTAATCCAGGACTCCTTTAGGACTGTTGGGTGTTCAAGCAGGCCGGCAAGATAAATGCCGGCAACAAAGATAAGGGGTCACATAGCGATAATGAGGAGGAGCCCCGGCAGCAGAACACCGGAGGACAGAAGAGGTTCCCCCCACAAGTGCGGACGGTGAACATGATATACGCAACCCACATCCCCGAGAGGGAGCGGAAGCGTGCGCTCAGGGACATATATGCGTTGGAGCCAGTCGCCCCAAAGTTCAACCCATGATCCTCCTATCCGATCACCTTCGATCGGAGGGACCACCCCACTAGTATCCGTCATGGCGGATTCGCCGCACTGGTCCTAGACCCAATCATTGACGGATTTCACCTCACTCGAGTCCTCATGGATGGCGGCAACAGCCTGAACCTGCTTTATCAGGACACAGTGCGCAAAACGGGTATAGACCCCTCAAGGATCAAACCCACAAAAACGACATTTAAAGGCGTCATACCAGGTGTAGAGGCCCATTGCACAGGCTCAGTCACACTGGAAGTGGTCTTCGGATCCCCAGATAACTTCCGAAGTGAAGAGTTAATCTTCGATATAGTCCCGTTCCGCAGTGGCTACCATGCACTGCTCGGGCAAACCGCATTCGCAAGATTCAATGCGGTACCGCATTATGCATATCTCAAGCTTAAGATGCCAGGACCTCGGGGGGTCATCACAGTCAATGGAAACACAGAGCGCTCTCTCCGCACGGAGGAGCACACTGCGGCCCTCGCAGCAGAAGCACAAAGCAGCCTCTTAAGGAAATCCACTAGTTCGTGGATTAAGGACCCAGAAAACTTCAAGCGCGCCCGGAGTAATCGGCAACTGGACCGCCTAGCACGTTCCAAGCTCGCATAGCAATGCGGCCCCCACCCCGGTCCCAGCCAAATGGCGAAACCTGTGCCACACGTACATAATTACGCATTAAAAATACCATGGGCACAGGCGGGGAGGGGTGCACGACTACGGCACGCGCCAAGACGTGGCTTAAACCGCACTAGGGGCTTCCCGCTTTGTTATTTTTCTCTATTCAGGACTTTAATCTCTGGAAACCCTGTCCAGCAGCATGATTACCGAACACATGATGCATCAAACAAGGAAGCAGAAAGCTACATCACACCACGGAACTCCCAGGTGGATTATGATAACGAGTGAAATATTTGCTTTAATACTATTCCTCAGCTTGCCCTTGGAGGGGACATAGTCCTACTTTTTGCTTATCGCACTACCTGTATCATTCTGCTTTAAACGCACCTTTTTGAATAAACAACGCATAGCATCAAGACTATTATTGCATTCTTCTTTTTTAATATATATGTTCATTCATGACATCCAGCACCCGTACACTCTGGTACGTCCAATACGCTAGGGGCTTAAGCATACCCCATAATACGGCATGAGAAGTCTGAACACTTTCGACAGTGCGGTACCCGAACTTATAGCATTATATGCATCAGCTCCGAATCATATCTTGGGTCAATAGTTGGGTTTGCCCGGCTCCCATGTTTTGGTACCTTACATTCCGCTATATCGCCTAAGGTAGCACTGGGAGAACTACTGCGATTGTGCCCCAGTTCTGCTGGGCTAAGCACCTCAGTAGAGAAAGCTAAAACTGACTGTCATGATAAGGTGAGAGATTTGTCGCTGTTCGAGATGTTTCGAGTCCCTAAAGACTTATGCCTCTTAGAGCGAGGAGTCGGCCCTGTCCGGCTTAAGGCGTGTATCGCGCCCTGAATTCGGCCTTCTAAACACTAGGGGCTTCGCCGAAATTTAAAATTATAGAAATCTATGGTTAAGTGAGAGTGATAACACATTATAGTCCGATTGCCTTGTTCGTTGTGCTGAGCACCTCCCTCGAAGGACCCAAAAATGGGAACAAGAGTGCTCAGGTTTATCCCGAACACCCTAGCACTCGTGGCATGGGGGCAGAAGCCGACGGCTAGCCATCTCTCAGATTTGATAAACAACCGAATAGAAGGTAATATTTTAAATTCAAACAAGCGTTGCATAGTGCATATGAACAAGTTTTCATGAATACATGATTACACGAGCGAGTTTACTCAAATATTATATCTTTCGTACACTCGTCCGCTACGAGACGGGCACCCTTCAGGACACCCTCATAGTACATCTCGGGGTGGCGATACTCCTTGCCCTCCGGCGGCCCTTCCTTAATCAGCTTCACGGCATCCAGCTTGGCCCATTGCACCTTCACATGGGCGAAAGCCCGGCGTGCAGCTTCGATGCAGACGGACCGCTTGATGACCTCCAGCCGTGGGCAGACATCCACAAGCCGCCTCACCAGGCCGAAGTAGCTATTGGGAAGGGCGTCGCCAGGCCGCATCCGGACTATAAAGCCCTTCATGGCCTGTTCGGCCGCCTTGTGTAGCTCGACCAGCTGCTTTAGCTGGTCGCTCATAGGCACCGGGTGTTCGGTCCCAGTATACTGAGACCAGAACAGCTTCTCCGTTGAGCTTCCCTCCTCAGCCCAGTAAAATTTCGTGGCATCCGACACGCTGCGGGGCAAATCTGCGAATGCTCCTGGAGAGCTCCAGATTCGGGTAAGTAACAAGTAATTTACTTTCACATGCTTGCTTTGCATATAGAATGCCTTACCCGTCACTATCTTCTTCATCGCATCAATCTCCTGGAGGGCCTTTTGGGCTTCGGCCTTGGCACTCTTTGCACTCTCAAGGGCCGTGGCAAGCTCGGACTGTCGCGTCTTCAAGTCAAGCTCCAACGCCTCGTGCTTCGTCACGAGAGCGTGGAGCTCTTGCTGCACCTCGCCCACCCGTGCCTCATGCCTTTCCCGCTCGGTGCGCTCCTTGGCCGCTTTGTTTTCGGCCTCGGATAGCGCATGCTTCAGGGTCGCCACCTTGGTCGTGGCCCCTGGCAAATTTACGATAATCCTGTCATTTTGCAACCGCATTCTTTTTATATATATCCATAGACTAGGTACTACTTACCTTTGTTCTCCTCGAGCTGCCTCTTGGCAAGGCCGAGCTCTTCCTTGGACCCTTGGAGGTCCTGCTTCAGTGCAGCGACCTCCGCAGTCAGTGTGGCAGAGGCCAGTAGCGAAGCCTGCATACGCATATAGACATACTTATATTAGACTCCTGCGATATTGTTTCATCCTCTGTTCGGCTTTTCTTTGTGAACACCGAACAGAGCATCAGGGGCTACTGTCTATGCGGTAATATTTTTCCTATATTTCAAAAACTTACCTCAAAGCCTGTTAGAAGGCTGGCACAGGCTTTAGTCAGTCCGCTCTTGGCGGACTAAACCTTCTGGACCACCGCACTCATAATAGTGCGGTGCTCTTCGTCGATGGAAGCGCTGTGAAGCGCTCCCAGCAGATTGTCCGGTGCCTCTGGATGGACAGAGGTCACCAGAACAGGCGTCTTGCCCCTTTTGGAAGGAGGCTGTCTGCCCGAGTCTGGAACCACCGGAGGTTCCGGCGCGGTGTTCAGCTGAGTGCCGAACTCAGAGTCCTCGGGAGCCTTGCTCCCGGAGTTCGGAAGGTCGCCTTGAGGCGCCTCCGGGACTGACTCCCCTCGACCCGGTGCCTCTTGAGACAACACCTCGGCATTGTCCGTAGGGCAAGGGGAGGTGGCGGTCGGAAGTGGATCGCTATCCATAGCTGACGAGTCCAGGGAGCCGTCTGACGAGGATACGTCGATACGGGCTCAGGGCGGTCTGCATAATCATAATTCGGCGTTAGGAGAAGCAGTGCGACAAAGGTATGCTATGAGTTACTCTGGTATCCGAATACTTATGACTCCGCCTGGGGCTTGGCCCTGAGTAGCCACTCGTCCTCGCCTTCGGCGGCGGTGGTGGAGTAGTCCGGAAGGAGAGTCCTTCCCTTCTTGGACCCTCCGCCCCCCCCCCAGTGGGGGC
Organism: Triticum urartu; assembly: GCF_056163025.1. Taxonomy (NCBI): domain Eukaryota; kingdom Viridiplantae; phylum Streptophyta; class Magnoliopsida; order Poales; family Poaceae; genus Triticum; species Triticum urartu. The sequence goes on from NC_141874.1 coordinate 705,803,515, forward strand.
GGCCTTCCTTTTCTTGTCTCCCCCGACTAAAGGGGGAGCATCTTCATCTTCCTCCTCGTCTACGGGGGAGGAGTGCGTCGCGGAGTTGTCGGACGATGAGTCTGATAACACCTGGCGCCGGGAACTCTTTCGGGTTCCCTTGGCCTTCTTGGTCTTCTCCGACACCTTGTAAGGAGCCGGAGTCAGCATCTCCGTCAGGAGAGCATCCGCAGTGCCTTCGGGCAGAGGGGCCGGACAGTTAATCTGCCCCGACGTCTCCACCCAGTCCTGTCAAAGGCATGGAGCTCAGACCCCGCATATGATTAATCTAGGGGAAATAAATATCCTGCCGGATGTATAGAACTCACCGAATGCGCTCGGCGCTTCGCGCTTAGCCCGCGGTCCTCGGTGAGAGAGGGAGGGACCTCGGTGCCCTTGAACAGCACCCTCCAGACGTCCTTGTGTGTCGTGTCGAAGAGCTCGCTCAGGGTTTCACTACAAAAAAATACACTTCTGTGATGATACGTGTTTGTCACAGTAGGTCGCTTTTTTTGTCATGCATGTACATCCATGACAAATTTATGACAGAATCAAGATAGTCATACCTGTGCTATTGTAGAAGTGTTCCATGACATTACCAAAATTATCATCACGGAAGTGTCCACTTCCATGACGATAAATCGCGCGTCACAGAAGTGCTTTGTCAAGGGTGACCGACACGTGGAATCCACTGTAATGGAACATCGTTAAGCTATTGGGTCGGGTTTTGGACCCAATAACCCGTTAATAGCCCCGACCAATGGGGATTCTCCACGTGTAAAATCATCATTGGCTAGAGGAAACATGTGTCGGCTCATCGTCGGGACAGATGTCATCCACTCACTAGACAGAAGGCACCTATGATACGTCGACACATGGAACGGCCTGAGGAAGCTCCGCGTCGTTCGCCCCGCGAGGCTTGGCCCCTCGCGAGGGTCTTGGGTTTGTGTTGGTGAAGATGGGCCACGCTGGGCCCCCCTTTGAGCCACGCCGCAGGCCGTAGGCAGGCAAGTCTGGGGACCTCCGTTCCCAGAACACCGACAGTAGCCCCCGGGCCCAAGGCGCGCCCGGACTTGGCCGTGCAGGGAGGCGGAAGGGCAAGGGCGAAGTGCTGCGGGCCCTAACAGCCTACGGCCTTGGACGCCGTGTGGCGGTTGATTGGACATGGGCGGCACTGTTCCCCCACGCCCTCCTTATCTTGCACCGTGCTAGGCGGACCCGTAGTCGTACACAGCCGTTCCCCTGTTTGGTTGCTCGAGCGCCCTCTGTCCTTCCTTCGCTCGAACTCTGGTTTCTGTTTCCAACTCAATCTTGAACCTTCCCCCCCTTCCCATCGCCATGGCTCCGACGAAGAAGGGAAGAGGGGAGAAACCCGTGTCTCCGCCTTGCCCGCCGTCGTTGGCGGCCCCCGCCGAGGGCTTGGGCAAATTCAGCTTGGCTCTGGCCACCATCTTCAATGAATGCGGGAGGACGATGGCTTGGCCCGCGTCCCACTTCTCCATCGGCAGGATAGCCACCGAGGTCCTGTATTTTGCCGACGCCCTGTGGGTGGGTCTGGTTCCTCCCTTTTCTGATTTCCTCAATGCCGTGCTCTCCCATTATCAGATCCACATGATGCATCTAGGTCCTGAATCCATCGCTCTCCTTTCGGTCTTCGCCTTTGTTTGCGAGGCTATGATGGGCATCCTTCCTTCGGTTGCCTTGCTACGCCACTTCTTCTCGCTGTGTTTTGTTGACCCTACCCAACGCTGGGCGTGTGTGAGCTTTGTTGCCGCGCCTGAGACGGCGGCCTCTGGGATTGACTTCAAGCTCCCTCCGCCCGCGGCCGGGTTCCGCGAGCGGTGGCTGTATGTGGATGCCGGGGTGCCCACCCCCTGCTGTCGGAGCCAACTTCGCCTGCTGTCCCCAATTCGGGCTGGGGCCAGGAGATGCTTGAGAGTCCCCGGCTCGTCTTCGTCTGGCACCGCTTCATGTTCTTGAGGTCGCTTGGCGTGACAGCGCCCAAGGTGGTGAAGGAGTTCCTGCTACGCCACGTCGCTCCTCTCCAGCGCCACTCCCGCCGGGTGTGGGCCTTCAGCGGGCGTGATGATCGTATGAGGCTCCAGGAAGAGGACCTGGCACCGGAAGTGCTGAGGACGGCGCTCTTGACCCTGACGGGGGACCCCAACCCTGGCAGTATCTAGCAGGGAGGGACCTTGTTGTACCTCTGCCAGAGCGGGGGCGAACTTGTGAGGTAGATGCCTATCTTCGATGAGTGGGGGCCGTGCCCCTTCGGCCTTGAAGGGCCTCGTGAGAACCCAGTGGTGGTGACTGCCCTTCCAGTCAGCCTAGGCGACTCTTCCTCAAGTGGCGGAGCAGGGAGGCTCGAGGCGCCAGGGGCCGAGGGGGCTCCCGGCGGGGTGACAGCGCCGGGTGAGGCTCGTGAGGAAGCAGTTATCGGGGCCGGCGCCGCCGAGGCTGAGGGTGACAAGCAGCTACCTTCTGCGCCTTCGACCAAGGCCACCGAGGCTTCGGCAGCTTCTCTTGGCGAGGCGATTGGCGGCGCACGCCAGGCAGGCGCCCCTGACACAGATCGCCTTGACGCTCCATCTTCGTCGCAGGTTGATCCCTGCGCCCTACTCTTAGGCCGCTTCCGCGTGGACTTTCAGGCCCTCCGGAAGAGAAGGGAGGCCTTGGGCGATGATTACCCTTGTCGCCTGCTGAAGCGTAGGAAGTACTTCGCCACTGATGAGTAAGCCTTCTCCTTTCCCAGCTCCCGATCCTCCTGTTGCTCTTACTGACTCTTGCTCCACAGGCCCCTTCCAGCCGAGCTTGCGGAGACGGCTGAGGAGCCGTCCCCCTTGGCTTCGCCCCCTCCATCGTCCTCAAGAGCTCCAAGCAGTGGAGCCCTTGTGGTGAGGGCGACTGACGAGGCGAACCGTCCCGAGGCGTATCGTGGCCCTGCGCACCTCGCGATCCTTCGCGGGCCTTCTCGTGGCATAGCCAGCCTGCCGTGGGCTTCTCGGCTGGTCGTGGACTGCGATTGGCTGAGGCGATTCCTGCGCTCTTCACCTGGGGACGGGCTGGCCCCCGGCCGGGCTTCTGACGCGGCGTGCCCGGCCGTCGCGAGGGTGCCAGCCCCCAGCCCCCAGCCCGGCGGGGGAGTGCTGGCTCACGGCCCCCGGCGCTTGCTTGGGGCAGATGATGGTGTGGAGGATGTGCTCGAGCGTGCTCGGGAGCGTCACGCTCTCCGCCAAGGATTCCTTCGAAGGGCGGCTGACGCGGTAAGCCTGCTTGGAGAGGAGCTTGCTGATGAAGACTCGAGCCTTGAGGCCGAGGGCCTGCGCCTGGCTGCAGAGAGGCACGAGCTGGAGGGCGCCATCGCCCTTGCGCGCCGTCAGCGCGATCTTGACAGCGCAGAGGCCAAGGCGTCGCTGGTGGCCTCTCAGGAGGCCCGATCTTGGGCCGCTGAGGAGGCTCGGGAAGCTGACCGGCGGTGAACGACGGCGGAGGAGCGGGCTCGGGAGCTCCTGGCCTGGTGCCACTCACTGGAGGAGCAGGTGGAGCTGCGCGAGGCAGCTCTCGCATCGATGAAGGTGGCCTCCGGCGACTCAGCAGAGCTCCAGAAGCGTGACGAGGCGCTGACGCTGGAAGCCGCCGAACGCACCCGTGAGTACGAGCGTCTGGAGACGAGGGAGCGCTTGGTGACGCAGCGGAGGATGATGTCGCTGCACGGGAAGCCCGCGTCCTGGAGAAGGTCGGATGCCGAGTGGCGATGGCGCATTTGAACCTCGAGCACAAGTTCGACGAGAAGCTGGGGTTGATCCGGGCCGAAGCTGAAGGCAGGACTGCTGCCTTGAGGGCCAAGCTGGAGGAGGCGACGCGGCGGGCCGACGCTTTCCGGGCCGCTCTTGAGGTGGCGCAAGGCGAGTTAACCACTTCCCAGGCCAAGGTGCTCCTTCTTCGCCAGCTGATGTCATCGTGGGCCAGAACGCGGACGAGATCCGTCAGCGGCGGATCCTAGAGCATGAGCACGGCCCCATGCTTGCCACGCTCCGGGAGAGAGCCAACGCAGCCTTGGGCAACATTTGCGAGGCGGCTGTTGGCGAGCCGCACACAGTCAACTATGCTGGCAATCTTCAGTTCTTCACTAACGTGGTGACGCAGCTGGAGGCGCGGTCGGTCAGGGATGACAGGTTGGTGGAGGAGAGGAGCCGTGGCCTGCTTGGGCGCGCCTTTTCTCACATCTTCAGCCACCTCCAAGACATGGATCCCCACTTTGATTTTGACGCCGCCATCGCCCCAGTCCCACAGGCCGTCCGAGGCGACCTGGCACGCTGGGTGGAGGACAATGTGGACGCTCTTATCAGGGCCTTCGCTTCAGACAACGACGACGTGATCGTGGCGGCCGACGAGGGCGGCATGGTGAACGGCCCTGACGCCGCTGGCGGCGATGCGGACAGCGATGGCGAGTTCAGCGACGCCAACAATGGCTCGGGTGGTGCTCTTGAGAACGCATTGGGAGATTCATCCACTGATTGTGCATCGCTCCTACTTCCTTACCCCGCATGAATAGAGCTCTGGTTTTGGCTGATTGCAGTGAGGGCATTATGGAGGGGGGGGCCCTTATGTAAAACTTGTGCTCATCGTATTAGTAGACGCTACATTACCCATGCGCCCGCGCCAAGTGGTTGGCCCAAGCGACGCGCTGGTCGGCTAGTTTACCTTTGTTCCGTGCTGGCCCTGAGGCAGCCCGCGGGGGGTTGTGGTGTTTCGGGTGTTCCCTGATTGGGTTCATAGGATCTGCAGTAAAACATCCTCCTTAGAGGTCACATCAGCAGCAGTCTGGGCTGCGCGCTAGCTAGGCCTGACCCGGCTCGCGAGGGGCTCGCGAGGGGAGGAAGCTGAGGCGATGCGGTAGCCGAAACGCGAGAAATTGCTCGAACGAGACTAAGCACCCCTTCCCTGAACACATGCAAATCTCAAATTCGAATCCAACTTGAATCCAGCGGGGGAAAACGGCAACCAAAGGGAAAAGCGACGAAAGCAAACAAAAGGCCGCGTCCGGCACCTAGTCTAGTCTTGGACGTCTTCTCACCAGCGCGGAGCTAAGTGCTTCCACTGAGCGTGGGAGGGAGCCCCAGGGCCTGAGGCCGGCACCCCTGAGACTCCGGGGCGTGTACAGCCCCACTCATTATTACGTGAGAGTGTCATGGGGTGGCGAGCTTCACAGGCACTGGGCCTTCTTCACAGGTACCGACCTTGCTTCATATCGCCAGATGAGGGCCCCGCCTTGCGCCACACTCTAGTGCCATCGACGATGACCGAAAACCAGGATGCCGCCGATGGGGTAGAGTGATCGCCAGCGGTTCCCCTGACGACCATGGGTCCTCCGCCGGGGGCAGGCCCTGAGGCACCTCCCCGGCGGAGGGCCTACCTCCTGAGAGCACCTTGCTCCGAACGCCGCGGTGGTGATGTCGGATCCCGGCCCCTCTCCTGCAGCCCCCTGCGCCCTCCTCCCGAGGGGCAGGAGACTGTGGGAGCAGGGCAGCTGCTAGCTGTGGCGACCTGCACCTCCTGCGATCCATGGTCAGCGTATGCCTGCTCCTGAAAAACTAGTGGTACCCGATAATCATTGGCGCCATCGTGGCCAGTGGGACCGTCCCGGGGCTCCCGGAAAGGCTCAGCTTCTAGCGCCTCGTCCCCCCAGCTTGGGCTGAGGAGCGAGCCTTGTTCGCTCTCGTGTGGGTGTCCTCGGTCCATCATGAGGGGCACGTATTCCTCCGGCACCGTCGTCCCGAATGCCATGCCGTAATGCCCCGCACGCCACGTGGTCCTGCCTGACGCGCCCACCGTGGGGTGGTAGCGCGGCTGTCCACTAGGGTCGTGGGTCGCGTCGAGTCCTTCTTCTTCGCGGACCGGGAGCGGGGGCAGCGCCGCCGCCGGTCCGGCGCTGACAGCTTCGCCGCCGCCGCCGGAGCGGGGGCACGCGTAGAGCCCTCGCGCGGGCCGCCCTGGGCCTGAGATGGGAGCTGGGTGGAGAAGGGGTGAGCCCCCGAGGCGGCGAAGCCCAAGAGCTCCGCCACTCGCTCCAGCAGCACGTCATGGCTGCCCTCCAACAGCCTGCACTGCAGCAGCTCTCGGGCCACTGTGAGCGCGGCCTTCGAGTTCGCCTGCTCCTTGCGGGTGTACGGTGTCGTGGTCGCGGCGTGATTGGAGGCCCTTGCTGCCGACCGCGCCTGCCGCGGTGTGAGAGTTGTCGGAGCCTGTCCGCATCGCTCGCGGGCCGCAGCGCCCTGCGGACTGCGAGCTGCCTGGGGCACGGGGTCGCCCGAGGCAAGCGGCTCTGCGCAGGCGGGCCATGCCGCCCACGGATCTGGGTTGCCCGCCTGGTCGCCGGACATGGTGATGATGACGCGACGGGGCGCGAAGCGGTAGAAGGTGGATTCCGGCGCACCCCTACCTGGCGCGCCAAATGTCGGATTTCGGGTTCCGGCAGACCCTTGAGGTTCGAACACTGGGGTGCGCGCGGAGATTTCGCCTCCTATCTACCTGCACCCCTCCGCCTTGCTAGGATCTAAACTAAGGAAAGAACAACGCAAGAGACACAGGGTTTATACTGGTTCGGGCCACCGTTGTGGTGTAATACCCTACTCCAGTGTGTTGTGTGGTGGATTGCCTCTTGGGCTGATGATGATGAACAATACAAGGAAGAACAGCCTCGCGAGGGTCTGTTCTTGGCTGGGGTGATGAACTACTTGGAGGAGCTCAGCCACCTTTCTCTCTCTCTCTCTCTCTCTCTCTCTCTCTCTCTCTTTCTGATCTTCTCTCTCTCTCTCTCTCTCTCTTTCTCTGCCTCTGCCTACTCTCTGCCTTGTCCGTCCCCCTTGCTCTGTGGGTGGCTGGTCCTATTTATAGAGGCCCTGGTCCTCTTCCCAAATATCGAGCGGGAAGGGAGCCAACAATGGCGGGCTAATTTGAAGGGGGACAACTAGTATCAACTATCCTGACAAAAGTAGTCTTCGCCTGCGCAAAGCTCTGGTGATGACGCCGTCTTGGGCTCCACGGTGAACTCCATCTTGTAGTCCTCCTGGTCTTGGTCTCGTTGCACCGAAATGGCAACCTTTGCCTAATGCCTCGGTACTCCGCGGCTGAGCTTGCCCCCTTTGCACCAAAGGGGAAGGGAGGACGCTGCGCGGGCTGGCACCCGCCTGGCACCCCCGGTCGTCATGGCTTGCATCAGGGGCACCTCGTGAGGTACCCTACCTTGATCACTCCGCCTCCTCGTGAGCCAGCCTGACGAGGCCGCGCCTGAGGAAGCTCCGCGTCGTTCGCCCCGCGAGGCTTGGCCCCTCGCGAGGGTCTTGGGTTTGTGTTGGTGAAGATGGGCCGTGCTGGGCCCCCCTTTGAGCCACGCCGCAGGCCGCAGGCAGGCAAGTCTGGGGACCCCCGTTCCCAGAACGCCGACACCAACCCCCACCCGCGTCGAGTTTTCTTCGTTCGGCGAGGCCCCACAACCACCCGAGCCCCTTCGATCGCACCGGCGAACTCCGGCGAGCTCTGAAAAATCGACTGACCCAATTTTGAAATTTAGTCTACTGTGATTTAACTAGTGTGGAATATAAAAGGGGAAAACCATAAGCATTGTGAGTATGGTGTTGAGCGTGCCATGGCGGATCTGAAGGTGCAAACCGGACAAAGGCAACTTCGCAACCAAGACAAGAAATCAGAGTAAAGCAGTGGCGATCTATTTTCTTGCTGCGATAAATAAGTTGAGCAGATACGAAAGAGTACCGCCTCTGGTGCGGCGCCATGTAGGCATCTGCTGAGAATTTGACGGTGCTGCGGTAGCGATGGCTGTCGGCAGCGTGGAAGCAGATCTAGGAGGGTAGATGGTGGCGGCGGGGCGTGGTGGACGAGACAGTCGTAGGAGCGGCGCCGGCAAGGTGGACGACGGCGGGGATGAAGCGAGAGAACGGGATGCAAGCATCCCGGTCCGAAGCCGTGGATGAGAGAGGTCGATCTCTTGTAATGGACGGCGGCGTCGGGGTATCATCTCCGGCATGGTGGAGGAGGACGGCGGTGGATGGGGTGGTGGACGGCGGCGGACGGAGGAGGGTGGGGTCGAGAGGGTGTTTTGGCGCCCACGGAGTACGAATGTGGAAAAGGGAGGTAGAGAGGAAGGGGGGAACCATGTATTTAGGGCGCGCTTGTCTCAAATGCAAGGAAATTTACAAACTTAGCCCCTGTTTCAAATTTCTACTACATCACAGCAACACTAGTCGGTCGGGGATAGGACGGTAATCTCGCATACACCGAATATTTGCCGACGAGAGTTTGTTTTTGGCGCCCACTGTGTATGAATATGAATCGGGGAGGGAGTCGATTTCGGCCAAGGACACACTATGTTTTGGCGCCCACTGTGTATGAATCCGGGTGAGAGGGAGTTACGTCACGTTTGGGTGAAATTACAAACCTACCCCTATCGAAACCTATAGAAATCCAGCATATAGGCTTTGCATGGCAGGGATAGGCAGTAGTGATTTCCATCTCGCAGATTTTGGTTTCGGGCGGTTACTGCGACTTTCCCCGCTTCGTTCAAATTTTGCAGAGTGCACGTTTACCGTGCCAACTCAATTCGAATCCCGTTTGTATTCTATTTTTTCGGGCGGGATCCATTTTCAATTGGAATTACATTCTATATACATCATTATATATATATATATATATACTTTCAAAAGCACAACAAAGAATTCTGCTCCTTTATATGTATAATATGATCTACAAATACAACGATCTCGAAATCTTAAGGTTGAATTCGAATTTTTTTAACCAAATTATGTTCTACTAAAATGTATGGATCAGTAATATCTACATATTAAATAACATAGATGTGCGTGAATTCATATGAGTATGCATGTTTGATAGATCAATTTTGGTTCGAGTATGGATTACATGTATCATCATCTCGAATTCAAATATTTGAATCCCTTTTTTGTTCACTCCTTTCACGCCCATCTCTCTCGCATGCATGCTCCTTCAGGTAGCTATCACTCTCTTTTCTCCAGCTCACCAGCACGCTCACTTCATGTTGCTCCTATCCTCGCAAACATGGTCTCTCGGTGTCTCCCTTGAGAAGTGTCACACTCTCCCTATCATTATAAATTCCACGGTTTTCATTATCTCTCACGTCTCTACTGTTCTCTGGTATCACTCAGTACCTAAGCTTTCTTTTTCACCGCCAAACACACAGTCTCCACTCGTCTTTCACTTTGTCTTTCTCTCTATGGGATTCTCTCACACACCCTATATGTCTCTACATATGACTCATACCACTAAAATTACTCTCTCTATCTCTCCTGTAGACACAACATTTTTTGCGGTCTCCTTTTCATCTCCATCCAGACTGGCATTATTCATTTGTTTACTGATCAGACAACCTCGACTACCGTCTCCTCTCTCTCTCACAGACACACACGCACAACTCCTACCACTAAAATGTGAATGGAAAACGAGATTTTGTTATACCCAAACAAAAAAGGACTAGAGGGAGTGATTGCTCTGACACGGATGAGACCTCTCATAGCGCAGGCATTGAACTGGCGCGCCGGCCAATAGGGCCGCACTCGCTGCAGGCCCGGCTGAGCACGCCTCCTCGCCGCGTGCAACCAGCTTAAGACTGCCCCGCCTTCCTTCATTGAATCCGCGCGTGTGCCGGCAACACGTCCTTCCGCGAGCCGGCAGGCATTTTAGAACACAAAAAATGACTACAATATAATTAATTTACGCATGGTCTTGACTTGTTGTGCTCGCACTGGTAGCAGGAACTAGTAGAGGATTTTCTTTATTTATAACTCTCCTCACATTTTTTTGGCTTTGAAGTGAATCATGGTTGTGGACATTATGTATGAATGTGCAGATATCTGTGAACATGAGTTTGATGTGGAAGTTGAACTTGGAATGTCGGGCTTGCGCGTGAACTATACCATGTCCAATGCTTCGTCTGTTATTGTTTGGAAAGTAATTGCTATTATTACATGACCCAAAAAACATTTTGTGCCACATCAGTAGATGCACGGACATCACAACAGGCATGCTGACTGGATAAACATTTGAACCTAGCTATTATGAAGGAAATTTTGTATTAACAACAGTTTTAGATAGCAGGAGACGCCTAGCCTGCTCTGCCTCTGCTAGCTTATTTCTAGCTTCTTCCATCTCTTCTTTGGCTTGGGTGAAGAGAGCATCTGATTGCTCTTTTCGCTTCTTCAGGAACTCAGCTACATTCTCAAGGGCTTCTGCACGCTTTCTTTCAGCCTTTACTAATGCCACGAGGACACGAACAACTGACGACTCCACCTGGCTTGTGTGTAATCCAGCATCATCTGGGAATTTGCACCTTGTGTCTAATCCAGCATCATTAGGGAATTGGCACCTTGTGTGTAATCCAGCCTCATTTTGGAAACATGATCTCGAGGTTGACCATACTTCCCTCCTCGCAGGAACTGCATCCTGACATGAAGTTACTTCTTTTTTAGATTAATACTCAGAGCAACCTAGATCCATTTAGTAGAAGCCAGAAAAACAAAACTCGGAGAAGTGAATTCAAAAGGAATAAATAAATAAAAACATACTACAAGGTGAGAACACCACTTCCTACATCAAGCTAAAAACGAAAGCATTAGGACGATTAAGACTCTTCTTATTACACATCGAAGACCACCACGCTTAAGAGAAACAGAAACTACAACATATACACATCGAAGAACACGAGGCTACACAGAAGTAATTGAAAGGGTGTTACTTACCAAAGCTCGTTTTACAGGTTCGGTGCAGCTCCTCTTTAACTTGCCACACTCCTTGAAGATGTCCCGAATATCCCGTGTTTGATCTTCATTGCTCCTCTGCATGTTCGCACTCGTGGTTTTAAAATCTCAACATGGCAAGAAAAATATACTACTAGTAATACTCGCGCATCTTGTGGGCAACATTAAAGCACTCGTCTGTCATGTTAGAGCATCTCCAACAAGATAAACTACTCATGCAAATGCATCTTGATGCATGCAACGCATGGGCATTTTGCTAGTTCTAAAAACCTTTCCATCATTTACCACACTACTGGTTGCAGATGAAAAACCTACCCAAGCACAACGCGATACAGGAGTGACGCACAATTACAAGCTGATATTCTGTTGGACAATGGAGGCTATAACCAATTACTTTTACGGGAACAATAGCACCCAGGAAATTTGAAGGGTAGGTATGAACAAAATTGGAACTGCACATGTACTGCTAAGTGATTCAATACACACATTACCAATCGAGGAGGAGAACGATGGTCGCGGCGGCCTCTGTGAGTCATGGTCGGCAACGGGAGTCAGTTCATTCTCCACGACGGTGGTACTTCTGCGCTTGGCGTCAGCTTCCGGGAAGCAGATATAAGACCGTGGAAGACGATGTCGGGGAAGAGGCTCCGTGTACGACGACGACGGTGGAACGGCTCCAGTGCGGTGTACGAGGTCGTCGATTAGGCAGATGCGCTGCGGTGGACGAGTGCACCGATGTAAAGGGGAGGAGCACGAAGGCTGCGGTGCCATGGAGAAGTCTATTTTGCGGTGGGTATAGAAATTGGGGAGTATTCAGGTGTACTACTCTGGGTGCCGGGGTGGGGTTGGTTGGGTAGGGTGAACATGAAGTTACAAAAACAGCCCCCTACCAAGCGTCATCCGTAGGCCTGTTCCGAAGGCTATGATGGTAACTTCCCACTGCTCGAATCAGGGTCGCGGGAGATTTTCCTGCCGACCTCAAAATTTTGTGACACTGGACTCCCTGTGTGGCGTGTTGAGTGATTCGGCTAAGCAACTAGCGAGTAGTAGTAGTAAACTCTGCATATTAGGTTTGACCGAAGTCTAAAGTTTGACCAAGTTTATAGAAAAATATAAACATTTACCATAACAAATATGTATGATGTGAAAGTACATTCAATAATGAATCTAATGGTATTTATTTGTTATTGTATATGTTAATATTTTTTGTTATAAGCTTACTGAGAGTTTACAAAACTTGACTTTGACCAATGCTAATACGCAGACTTAAATAAAAACGGAGGGAGTACACATTTGTTTTCTAAGTTTGTAGTGAACTAATGATTTGTTGAAATTGTGAAATAAATACATTAGGCTATTGACTTCGAATGTAATGGTCTATACAATTCAATAGTTACAATCATTGTCGAATCCCAAGATGTATAAAAGGTCTATAGTACTTCACAACATGCTCAAACTCACATAATCCCAGTCAAATGAGAATCTAAATGCATTTCATAGTTTTACTTTGTAGGATGCAACAAGAACAACCATAACTCTACATCAGCCATTATAGAAGCAACATTTTGACATATCCCAATGTGTGAATGAAACGTGCAGAGAGAGCTTTTGAAGATGGAGCAGATAAGGAGGGAAAGATTGTATGTATGTGGATGAGAGAGTAGGAGACAAACCTAACGAGACAGATAGAGAGAGAGATAGAGAGAGAGAAAGAGAGAGGAAGAAGTTAGGTCTGTGAGAAAGATGCATACATGTAATATACATGAGATGCGTGTGCATCTGGATTCTATATACGTGGAAGGATAAGAGACAACATGTTTGATGAGAGAGCAGAAAAAACATGGACGAGAGGGGAAGGATCTCATGGGTTGAGGGATTGACAATTTTGTGCGAGGGAGAGAGGGACTGGTAATTTTGTGCAAGAGAGAGAGAGAGAGAGGGTGGGGGGAGGAGTCAGTCAGCCATCGTCACATCACCCTGCTTCCAAATGACCCCACATTCTATAGCGCGGTGTGGTCGCCGTCTTCGATATGCTTGTTGCCCTCTTTGAAGATTGAGGTGTTGTACATGTTGGGGTGCAAAGAAGCACAAGCGAGAGTGGTCGCTGTATAACCTTGGATGGGGATGAATTGTGTGCTCGGGGGAGTGTGTGTGTGTCAGATATTGAGAGAAAACAAACCTAAGGAGAGAAATAGGTAGTCACGAAGAGATTGTGCGGGCCTTGAGGTGGGCAGGGGCCGGGTGAGGGTGTCAAAATGTGCGCGTTGATGCATGTGGTGCATGCAACCGTGCGAGGGACGGACGAATCGAGAGAGATGGTTGTTGTGTTACGGATGCTCCTCTCTCTGTCTCTCTCTCCCTCTCTGTCTCTCTCTCTCACACACACACACAAGTAAACTAGAAGACCGTTCTCTCATGTATACACAACATATCGGCATCTGTCTATGTCTCACTCATGCACGATCATTTGCACATTCACATCTCTCTATGTCTGTATCACACGCACACCATCTCCACATTGCCCTTCCGCCACAACACACATATGGACACATACAAACATTCTCTCTCAGTCACACACACAAAATCGGTATTAAAAAAACTAGGGCGCACCTAAAACGTCCAAATCCAAATAAACATGAACTGGAGCTAAATTCAAATATATGGAAATATTGTAGCGTCAAGAACTTTCACAGGAAAAAAAAAGTTGAGTAATATTCGAGGATTGTTCTCACACACACAAAAAGGTTCGGTGGATGTCCTTCGAGCGCGACACGGTGACGCACCGTTCGATCGACCGCGCGGCCGCGGTTCACGCGCTTGCACAGGATTCCGTATCGTGGTCGTGGTACTAAGGCTAGTCACAATGGGCAAAAACATAAGCTAGTAACTAATAAAAGCGCTACCTATGTCTAATTTTTACGTGTACTAGTACGATTTTCTTTTAAGTTTGACCAACCTTATATATAAAACTAAAGTAAGCTCCCACACGCGCACTCGTCAATATGTCGCCGCCGCCGTTGCGCATGCCGGCGCCCGCCTGCTCCGGCCAACAATTTCTCGCTCATCACCGCCGTGTCGGCGCCATCCCTGTGCCATGAAGCCGAAGGCTCGCCCGCTCACGTTGTCTTCAGTCCCTCCTCGCGATGCCGCCGCGCTGCCAAGCACGTGAGCAGCTGGTGGAGCCACATCTATGCACGCAGCGTACGAAGAGGAGGACGAGTGTCGGAGTAATAGGCCACGGGTAGGACAACCCGAGTCCCATAACCTTTCAAGACATCGGGGCAGGCTGCTCCCCTCAAGACCCCAGGGCGAAGAGCCGTCTCCTGAGGAGTCGACGGCAGGGCGGCCGACTGCCCGCTCATGGCCGAGTTCCAGGGACGACTTCTAGAGAAGCCGGCTTTGGGGAGTCGGCCGGCGACTCCAGCAAACCCATGACCTCATCAAAGGGGACGGGGCAGAGGCGTGGCTATAGTGAAGCCCACTCCCGCCCCTTACCAAGGGCAGGCATGGCCACAGCACGCCGTACCCGGGAAGATCTCCATGTAGCGTGGCACTGTTGCCCGGCCGGCCCTGACATCAGCACCACAGTACCAAGTCCTGCGCCCACGACGGCTTGTCTGTACGCCCTGGAGTCAGTGGGGCCCACCAGTCAGCGAGACCCTAGGAGACGGCGGGAGAACCGCCAGTCGGACCCGTCGGGAGTCGGCCCAGGGGAGTCGGCCGAGCCCTCCACCTGGGCCCACGCGCCATTAATCAAGATGAGATGGGGAGTGGCCACAGTGATCGCCCGCCAGGCGGCGGGGCTGTTGCCATGACCCCATGACCAAGCATGCGTCATCAGAAGCACGGCTACAGAAATCAGCAGCCGGCAAGACCCACCCGCGGCGGACGCGGCCTGTCGGCTCCGTTCCAGACCAGTCGGCGGGGCCCACCAATCGGCGGGCCCCACCAGTCGGTGGAGAAGTCGGAGGTTGGAGGCACTGACGGCTGGGCCCGCGCCCAGTCGAATTACCATTGTACCCCTGGGGGTAGGCCTATATAAACCCCCAGGGCACCCATGCTAGGGGTTGGATCCCAGTAGTTCTAGACCATACCAGATAGAAGGAGAGAGCTAGCCTTGCCCTCTTCTACCACCAGAAACAGCTCAAGGAGCAACCGTGTAAACACTTGGCCATAGTGATCATGCGGAGACCCCGCAGAGCAGCAGTAGGGGTATAATCTCCCCAGAGAGCCCCGAAGCTGGGTAAGATTCGCCGGCGTGCATGTCTTCGCCTCATCCCGTTTCCAGGCACC
Source organism: Triticum urartu (assembly GCF_056163025.1). NCBI lineage: Eukaryota > Viridiplantae > Streptophyta > Magnoliopsida > Poales > Poaceae > Triticum > Triticum urartu. The sequence goes on from NC_141874.1 coordinate 705,818,631, forward strand.
GACGACGTTCTACTCGCCCCCACCATGATAAGCCATCTGTTGGCATATGTCGCACCAAGCCCCCGACATTTGGCACCCACCATGGGGCATGGTGCACCGCCGTCCGGAGATCTGTTCTGGACGGGAACCCTTTTCCTCCCTGGCGAGTGCAGCCAGCCAGGCACGCTAGGCGAGGTCTGCATTGACGCGCTACGCGGCGTTGAGATCGCCTGTGCAGCCAGCTCCTTGGCTGAACTTGTCGATGAGGTCCGCCTCTCCGACGAACCTGCGTCCGACGCAGGCGCGGGCGGCCCCGAAAACCTCCTCGCGGGCCTCCTCGATCAACTCCATGTTTCCGGCGAGCCTGCCGTAGACTTGGAGTCCGTAGGCTCCACCGACCCGATGCTGGTCGACTCCGACACCGCGTCGATCGATGCGTTCCCCACCAACATGGTGGTCTACGATGAACCTCTCCCCCACGCAGAGAGCGACGGAAGCACCGTCACTGAGGTGCTAGTCATCAGTCATGACGAGTTCCCTGGCGGAGGAGCGCCCGACTCACTCGGCGCAGCGCTGCAAGACCTGACTACGCCCATTCCGGAAGATGCTGACACGGAGACGTTAGAAGCGCGCCGCCTTCAGCTCGTTGAAGGCGCGAAGAAGCTGGCCAGCATGAGACGCTTATTGGAAGCTTACCATTGGGAGATGGATCGCGCCGTTGGCGGCTCGCCGGCCCCGGCAGGGCCCAGCCGCCTTGGCACGGTCCAGCGGCGCGGCGTAGCCATCGCCAGCCTGTTTGGGGCTAGCCGCCCTGAGGGAGTCCTGGATTAGGGGGTGTTCGGGTAGCCGGACTGTACCTTCAGCCGGACTCCAAGACTGTGAAGATACAAGATTGAAGACTTCGTCCCGTGTCTGGATGGGACTTTCCTTGGCATGGAAGGCAAGCTTGGCGATGCGGATATTCAAGATCTCCTACCATTGTAACCGACTTTGTGTAACCCTAACCCTCTTTGGTGTCTATATAAACCAGAGGGTTTTAGTCCATAGGACAACTTCATCATACAACAATCATACCATATCCTAGCTTTTAGGGTTTACCCTCCTTGATCTCGTGGTAGATCTACTCTTGTACTACCCATATCATCAATATTAATCAAGCAGGACGTAGGGTTTTACCTCCATCAAGAGGGCCCGAACCTGGGTAAAACATCGTGTTCCTTGCCTCCTGTTACCATCCGGCCTAGACGCACAGTTCGGGACCCCCTACCCGAGATCCGCCGGTTTTGACACCGACATTGGTGCTTTCATTGAGAGTTCCTCTGTGTCGTCGCTTTTAGGCCCGATGGCTCCTTCAATCATCAACAACGATGCAGTCCAGGGTGAGACTTTTCTCCCCGGACAGATCTTCGTCTTCGGCGGCTTCGCACTGCGGGCCAATTCGCTTGGCCACCTTGAGCAGATCGAAAGCTACGCCCCTGGCCATCAGGTCAGATTTGGAAGCCTAAACTACACGGCTGACATCCACGGGGACTTGATCTTCGACGGATTCGAGCCACAGCCAAGCGCGCCGCACTGTCTCGATGGGCATGACATAGCTCTGCCGCCGAATAGCGCCTTGGAGGCCGCACATGCATCGGTTCCGACCATTGATTCGGAGCCTACTGCGCCGATCGAGGATCAGCGGTTGGACGCTGCCTCAGGGGCTGCGATCTCAGAGGCGATCGAGCCGAACTCCAGCCCCGCGCTCCGCATGGCCCGTGACTCTGAGGAGCCAGATTCCTCTCCGAACTCCGAGCCCCCCGCGCCCCTGCCGATCGAATCCGATTGGGCGCCGATAATGGAGTTCACCGCCGAAGACATCTTTCAGCACTCGCCCTTCGGCGACATCCTGAATTCTCTAAAGTCTCTCTCTTTATCAGGAGAGCCCTGACCGGACTATGGTCAGCAAGGTTGGGATACGGACGATGAAGAAATTCAAAACCCACCCACCACCCACTTCGTAGCCACTATCGACGACTTAACCGACATGCTTGACTTCGACTACGAAGACATCGACGGCATAGACAACGATGCAGGAGACGAACAAGAACCAGCACCTGTAGGGCGCTGGAAGGCCACCTCGTCATATGACATATATATGGTGGACACTCCAAAGGACGGAGATGGCGATGGAACAACGGGGGACGATACCTCTAAGAAACAGCCCAAGCGCCGGTGTCAGCGGCACCGCTCTAAATCCCGCCAAAGCAAAAACGGTGATTCTGGCACGGGAGATAATACTACTCCGGATAGCGCCGAAGAACACCCCCTCCAGCAAGGTTCAGCACAGGAGGACAGAGAAGCCAGCCCTCACGTGAGGGCGGCGGACCAAGAGGTTGAGGACGATAATTATACACCTCCCTCCGAAGACGAGGCAAGCCTCGACGACGAAGAATTCGTCGTGCCAGAGGATCTCGCCGAACAAGAGCGTTTTAAATGCAGGCTTACGGCCGCGGCAAGCAGCCTCAAGAAAAAGCAGCAACAGCTTAGAGCTGATTAGGATTTGCTAGCTGACAGATGGACTGAAGTCCTTGCGGCCGAAGAGTATGAACTCGAACGCCCCTCCAAGAGTTACCCAAAGCGCAGGCTGCTACCCCGACTAGAGGAGGAAGCACCTACATCACCAACGCATGACATGGCCGACCGGCCACCTCGTGGCCGCGACAGAGAAGCCTCTAGGCCCTCCACTCAAGCCATGCCCCGACGCCGCGTCAAGCATACTAACGCACGGGAAAATGCGCCCGACCTGCGCGACATACTGGAGGACAAGGCAAGGCAAACAAGATCGATCTACGGATCGCGCAGGCACCCCACGGCACGTGACGGTGATCGTCACTCCGGATGCAATAAATCCGGCCGGGCCGAACTCAACAGACAAAGCTCCTTCGAGCTGCGTCGTGATATAACCCAATACAGAGGCGCCGCACACCCACTATGCTTCACAGATGAAGTAATGGATCATAAAATCCCTGAGGGCTTCAAACCCGTAAACATCGAATCGTACGATGGCACAACAGATCCTGCGGTATGGATCGAGGATTATCTCCTTCATATCCACATGGCCCGCGGAGATGATCTGCACACCATCAAATACCTCCCACTCAAACTTAAGGGACCGGCCCGGCATTAGCTTAATAGCTTGCCAGCAGACTCAATTGGTTCTTGGGAGGATCCTGGAAGCCGCATTCCTTGACAACTTCCAGGGCACTTATGTGCGACCACTGGATGCCGATGACCTAAGCCACATAATTCAGTAGCCAGAGGAATCGGCCAGGCAATTCTAGACACGGTTCCTAACAAAGAAAAACCAAATAGTCGACTGTCCGGACGCAGAGGCCTTAGCGGCCTTCAAGCATAATATCCGTGACGAGTGGCTTGCCCGGAACCTAGGACAGGAAAAGCCGAAATCTATGGTAGCCCTCACAACACTCATGACCCGCTTTTGCGCGGGAGAAGACAGCTGGCTAGCTCGCAGCAACAATTTAACCAAGAACCCTGGTAATTTGAATACCAAGGACAAAAGCGACAGGTCGCGTCGGAACAAACAAAAGCGCCGCGTTAACAACGACAACAACGAGGATACGGCAGTTAATGCCGGATTCCGAGGCTACAAATCCGGTCAACGGAAAAAGCCATTCAAAAGAAATACTCAGGGCCCGTCCAGTTTGGACTGAATACTCGACCGCTTGTGCCAGAGACATGGCACCCCCGAAAAGCCAACCAATCACACCAACAGGGACTGTTGGGTGTTTAAGTAGGCAGGCAAGTTAAGAGCTGAAAACAAAGACAAGGGGCTGCATAACGATGACGAGGAGGAGCCCAGGCCGCCGAACAACAGTGGACAGAAGGGATTTCCCCCGCAAGTGCGGACGGTGAACATGATATACGCAACCCACATCCCCAAGAGGGAGCAGAAGCGTGCGTTACGGGACATATATGCAATAGAGCCAGTCGCCCCAAAGTTCAACCCATGGTCCTCCTGCCCGATCACCTTTGATCGAAGGGACCACCCCACTAGCATCCGCCACGGCGGCTTCGCCACATTGGTTCTAGACCCAATCATTGACGGATTTCATCTCACAAGAGTCCTCATGGACGGCGGCAGCAGCCTGAACCTGCTTTACCAGGATACAGTGTGAAAAATGGGCATAGATCCCTCGAGGATCAAGCCCACCAAAACGACCTTTAAAGGCGTCATACCAGGTGTAGAAGCCAACTGTACAGGCTCAGTCACACTGGAAGTGGTCTTCGGATCTTCGGATAACTTCCCAAGCAAGGAGTTAATCTTCGACATAGTCTCGTTCCGCAGTGGCTATCACGCACTGCTCGGGCGAACCACATTCACAAAATTCAACGCGGTACCGCACTATGCATACCTCAAGCTCAAGATGCCAAGCCCTAGAGGAGTAATCACGGTCAATGGGAACACTGAACGCTACCTCCGAACGGAGGAGCACACGGCAGCGCTCGCAGCAGAAGTACAAAGCAGCCTCTCTAGGCAGTTCTCCAGTTCGGCCTTCAAAAAGCCGGACACTATCAAGCGCGCCTGGAGTACCCTACAACAAGACTGCCTGGCACATTCTGAGCTAGCATAGCAATGTGGCCCCAACCCTAGCCCTCGCGATATAGCGAAACCAGTGCTTCGCATACATAACTACGCTCTTGAAATACCATGGGCACAGGGGAAGGGGCACTATCACGGCACGCCCGAAATATGGCTTAAACCGCACCAGGGGCTGCCGGATTCCTTTTTTTTCTTACTCTCAAGACTCCATACTTCGGACGACCCGTTCGGCAATTCAAATGCCGCACAAACGATGCAAGATCCAGGAACGCAGACAAGCCACGCCACATTATGGAACTTCCAGGTGGTCTCTATTGCGAGCAGTATACCTGTTTTTTAATACAATTCCGCGGCCTGCCCCTGGCCAGGACATGTTAAATAGTCCAATTTCTTTTGCTTATCGCACTATTTGTATCGTTCCGCTTTCATAGCAGCCTTTCTATAAACAATGCATAGCTTTTTGTCTATTTTTTGCATTATCCTCTTTTTATATATATGTTTATTAATAACATGTTGCATCCGTACACTGTGGTACGGCAAAGTACGCCAGGGGCTTCAGTACCCATCAATATGGCGTGAGAAGTCCGTACACTTTCACAAGTGCGGCACCCCGAACTTATAGCACTATATGCATTGGCTCCGAATCATGGTTTGGGTCAATAGTTGGGTTTGCCCGGCTCCTATGTTTTGGTGCCTTACGTTCCGCTATATCGGCTAAGGTAGCACTAGGAGAACTACTGCGATTGTGCCCCAGTTGAGCTGGGCTGAGCACCTCAGTAGAGAAAGCTAAAACTGACTGTCATGATGAGGCGAGAGACCGGTCGCTGTTCGAGAGGTTTTTCGAGTCCTTAAAGACTTATGCCGCTTCGAGCGAGGAACCGGCTTTGTCCGGCCAAGGCGTGGATAGCGCCCCGAACTCGGTCTTCTGAATACTAGGGGCTTCGCTGAAATTTAAAATTATAGAGTTCTATAGCTAAGTGAGAGTGTTCAAGCATTATAGTCCGATTGCCGTGTTCGTTGTGCTGAGCGCCTCCCTCGACGGACCCAATCATGGGAAAAAGAGCGCTCAGGTTTATCCCGAACACCCCAGCACTAGTGGCATGGGGGCAGAAGCCGACGACTGGCCATCTCTCAATTTTTTGATAAACGGCCGCACAGAAAGTAATATTTTAAATTCAAGCATTGCTTACCGCATATGAACAAGTTTTCAGCGCACAGGATAACACGAGCGAGTTCATTCAAAAATTACATCCTTGGTACATTCATCCGCCATAAGGCGGGCACCAGCCAGAACATCCTTGTAATAGTTCTCCGGATTGCGATGCTCCTTCCCCGGCGGCGCCCCGTCCCTCACAAGCTTCTCACCGTCCAGCTTACCCCAGTGCACCTTTGCACGGGCAAGGGCCCTACGGGCACCTTCGATGCAGACGGAGCGCTTGATGACCTCGAGCCTTGGACAAGCCTCCACCAGCCGCCGCACCAGTCCGAAGTAGCTCCTAGGCAGGGCCTCTCCAGGCCACAGCCGAACTATGAAGCCCTTCAGGGCCTGTTCGGCCGCCTTGTGGAGCTCGACCAGCTGCTTCAGCTGGTCGCTCAAGGGCATAGGGTGTCCGGCCTCAGCGTACTAAGACCAGAACACCTTCTCCGTCGAGCTGCCTTCCTCGGCTCGGTAGAATGCGGCAGCATCGGATACGCTGCGGGGAAGATCTGCGAATGCCCCTGGAGAGCTCCGGATTCGGGTAAGTAACAAGTAGTTTACTTTTATATGTCTGCTTTGCATAGGGAATGCCTTACCCGCCGGTATCTTTTTCACCGCATCCAATTCCTGGAGGGCCTTCTGGGCTTCGGCCTTGGCAGATTTGGCAGTTTTAAGGGCCACAGCAAGCTCGGACGCTCGCGTCTTCAAGTCGTGCTCCAAACTCTCATGTTTTTTCATGAGAGCCTGAAGCTCTTGCTGCACCTTGCCGACCTGCACCTCAAATGTCTCCCGCTCGGTGCGCTCTGTGGCCGCTTTCTTCTCGGCCTTGGACAGCGCCTGCTTGAGAGTCGCCACCTCAGTTGTGGCCCTACAATAAGCAGTATACTCCTGTCATTTTTTGCAATTGCGTCTTCTTATAGGCATTTTTTCTATAAGGTATCTCTTACCTTCTTTCTCCTCGAGCTGCCGTTTGGCAAGGCCGAGCTCTTGCTCAGTCCGCTTGAGGCCCTGCTTCAGGGCACCCACCTCCGCAGTCAGTGCGGCGGTGGCCAGTAGCGAAGCCTGCATACGTATTTTGACTCCTTTTTAGTTAGACTCCTGCGATATTTAATAGATCCTCTATTCGGCTTTTCTTTCCGAATGCCAAACATAGCATCAGGGCCTACTGTCTATGCTGTAATATTTTTACATATTTTTACTTACCTCGAAGCCTGTTAGAAGGCTAGCACAAGCTTCAGTAAGTTCGCTTTTGGCGGACCGAACCTTCTGGACCACCATACTCATGATGGTACGGTGCTCCTCGTCGATGGAGGCGCCCTTAAGCGCCTCCAGCAGATCGTCCGGCGCCTCCAGTTGGACGGAGGACGCCGGCTCAATAGGCTTGCTCCTCTTGGTAGGAGTTCGCCTGCCGCGGTCCGGAACCGTTAATGATTCCGGCGAGGTGTCTGGCTTAAAGCCGGACTTGGAGCCCTGGGGTGTCTTGTCCCCTTTACTCCTGGAGTCCGGGAGGTCGCCTCGCGGCTCCTCCTGGACCACCTCCTCTTGCCCCGGAGCTTGTCGCGACGCCACTTCGGCGTCATCCACAGCACAGGGGGAGGCAGCGGGCGGAACTGAATTCATGTCCGATGAATCCAGGGAGCCGCTCAATGACTCGTCGAGCCCGTCCTTGGGCGGGCTGCATGATTATATTTGACATTAGGGAAAGCTGTGCAACAAAAGGAATATCATGAGTTACTCTGGTATCCGAACACTTACGATTTCGCCGGACGCTTGGCCCTGTCCGGCCACTCCTCTTCGTCCTCGTCGGCGTCGGGGGCGTAGTTCGGTGGAGGGGTTTTCCTCTTCTTGGACCCCTCGGCCTCCCCTACTGGGGTGGCCTTCCTCTTCTTTTCTCCCCCTGCTGGAGGGGGAGAGGTTTCTTCTTCCTCCTCCTCATCTTCATGGGAGAAGTGCGTCTCGGACTTGTTAGACGACGAGTCCGACGGGAATTCTTTCGAGTCCCCGTGGCCTTCTTCTTCTTGGCCTTCTTCTCCGGCACCACATAAGGTGCCGGAACCAGCAACTTCACTAGGAGAGCAGGGGTTGGGTCTTCGGTCAAGGGAGCCGGACAGTTAATAAATCCGGACTTCGCCTGCCAATCCTGTCAATGGTAAGGGAGTTTAGATCCCACATAGAGTCAAACTATGAAAAAACTCAACATCCTATGAAAGATGAAAATATCTTACCTCGCTAGCAGGACGCTGCGAGCTGAATCCGCGGTCTTCAAAGGCGGATGTGGGAGCCTCGGCGCCTTTGGTTAGCCCCTTCCAGGCATCTTCATACGTCATGTCGAAGAGCCTGCTCAGAGTTCGGTGCTGCGCTGGGTTGAACTCCCACAAAGTGAAGTCCCGTTCTTGACACAGAAGGATCCGGCGGACGAGCATGACCTGGACTACGCTGACAAGCTTGAACTGCTTGTTCACCAGGGACTGGATGCATTTTTGCAGTCCGGTCACCTCTTCTTCGTCGCCCCACGACAAGCCCGTCTCCTTCCAGGACGTGAGCCGCGTAGGGGGTCCAGATCGGAATTCAGGGGCTGCGATCCACTTCGGATCACGTGGCTCGGTGATGTAAAACCACCCTGACTGCCACCCCTTCAAGGTCTCCACAAAGGAGCCCCCGAGCCATAGGACGTTGGCTATTTTGCCCGCCATGGCACCTCCTCACTCCGCCTGGTTGCCGCGCACCACCTTTGGCTTGATGTTGAAGGTCTTGAGCCAGAGGCCGAAATGGGGGCGGATGCAGAGGAAAGCCTCGCACATGATGATAAACGCTGAGATATTGAGGATGAAGTTCGGGGCCAGATCGTGGAAATCTAGGCCATAATAGCACATGAGCCCGCGGATAAATGGGTGGAGAGGAAAACCCAGTCTGCGGAGGCAGTGGGGAAGAAATACTACCCTCTCATGGGGCCTTGGGGTGGGGAGAAGCTGCCCCTCCTCAGGAAGCCGGTGCGCGATGTCTTTGGACAAGTATCTGGCCTTCCTTAGCTTTTTGACATGGCCCGCCGTGACGGAGGAGACCATCCACTTGCCTCCCGCTCCGGACATTGTTGGAGAAGGTTGAGGTAGGAAGTGCGGGCTTGGGCGCTGGAGCTCGGGTGCGCAGAAGATGGATAGGAAAAGGAGGAAGAAGGCATAGGTAAAAAGGTGGATCCTTATCCTCTTCTATGGGCGGATGCGACTATGCGTCTCCACCAGCCTAGTAAAACTCGCTTGCCTCCCAAGCGCCGTGATAAATGGCGCGGTTGGGTTACCCACATCCGTATTGATGAGAATCCCGTAAATGGGACACGATCTCTGCTTTAACAAGACGTGCCAAGGAAACCGCCTCGCAAAACACGCTGAGGTGGAAAAGTGAAAATGATTCGAATAAAGGCATGGCCGTAGTGTGATGTCATGCTGCGGAATACGTCAGCAGATTAGATTTGTGTTAATATTATTCTCTCTATGGAAATACGTGGAAACTTATTTTGCAGAGCCGGACACTACTCTTGGTGTTTACAAACTTTTATGAAGAATTTGGAGGAGGAACCCGCCTTGCAATGCCGAAGACAATCTGCGCGCCGGACTCGTCGTCATTGAAGCCTGGTTCAGGGGCTACTGAGGGAGTCCTGGATTAGGGGGTGTTCGGGTAGCCGGACTCCAAGACTATGAAGATACAAGATTGAAGACTTTGTCCCGTGTCCGGATGGGACTTTCCTTGGCGTGGAAGGCAAGCTTGGCGATGCGGATATTCAAGATCTCCTACCATTGTAACCGACTTTGTGTAACCCTAACCCTCTCCGGTGTCTATATAAACCGGAGGGTTTAGGTCCGTAGGACAACTTCATCATACAACAACCATACCATAGGCTAGCGTTTAGGGTTTAGCCTCCTTGATCTCGTGGTAGATCTACTCTTGTACTACCCATATCATCAATATTAATCAAGCAGGACATAGGGTTTTACCTCCATCAAGAGGGCCCAAACCTAGGTAAAACATCGTGTCCCTTGCCTCCTGTTATCATCCGGTCTAGACGCACAGTTCGGGACTCCCTACCCGAGATCCGCCGGTTTTGACACCGACAGCGGGCCCAGCCGTCAGTGCCTCCGACCTCTGACTTCTCCGCCGACTGCTGCGGCCCGCCGACTGGTCTGGTAGGGAGCCGACAGGCCGCGTCCGCCGCGGGCGGGTCTTGCCGGCCGCTGATTACTGTAGCCGTGCTTCTGACGACACATGCTTGGTCATGGGGTCGTGGCAACAGCCCCGCCGCCTGGCGGGCGATCACTGTGGCCACTCCCCATCTCATCTTGATTAATGGCGCGTGGGCCCCGGGGGAGGGCTCGGCCGACTCCCCCGAGCCGACTCCCGATGGGTCCGACTGGCGGTTCTCCCGCCGTCTCCTGGGGTCTCGCTGACTGGTGGGCCCCGCTGACGCCAGGCCGTACAGACAAGCCGTCGTGGGCGCAGGACTTGGTACTGTGGTGCTGATGTCAGGGCCGGCCGGGCAACAGTGCCACGCCGCACGGAGATCTTCCCGGGTACGACGTGCTGTGGCCATGCCTGCCCTTGGTAAGGGGCGGGAGTGGGCTTCACTATAGCCACGCCTCTGCCCCGTCCCCTTTGATGAGGTCATGGGTTTGCTGGAGTCGCCGGCCGACTCCCCAAAGCCGGCTTCTCTGGAAGTCGTCCCTGGAACTCGGCCGTGAGCGGGCAGTCGGCCGCCCTGCCGTCGACTCCTCAGAAGACGGCTCTTCGCCCTGGGGTCTTGAGGGGAGCAGCCTGCCCCGATGTCTTGAAAGGTTATGGGACTCGGGTTGGCCTACCCGTGGCCCATTACTCCGACAGTAGTCCCCGAAGCTGGTGAGGCGCCATGGACGATCGGCCGAGAAGCCTCAGCAGTTTCTCTTTCCGGGTGCTCAACACATGGTCTTGATTGACTTCTGCCCGGCCGTCTAGAAGGAGTCGGACTTGCTCAACTCGGACTTCACTCAATTTCGACTTGCTCGGTATTTCGAATGTCGCGGCGGGATTTTAAGTGGCGTGCTAGCTAAGCCTCCAGGCCGCCGCCCGTTCTTGGCCTGTCACGCGAGGGCACGTGGCTAGGCCGTCCTGCCAGCCCACGCGTGCGACGGGACAGGCCCACAGGCGGGGCCCGCCACTACCGTGCCTTGGCGCTCGAGCGGATCCGCTACGGCCCAGGTGGACGGTTGGTATTCCCGCGGAGTTACTACGCACAGTAACTTTACGTGGATCGTGGTGGTCGTGGGGTTGTGGGCGCAGTAAACCCCCATGTCCGCCCCCTCGGCTTCGCAGCCCACAGGGCTATAAGTTGGGGGAAGAGGGTGGCACGCACACCCCTCCTTCCCACTACCCCTCGCTCTCTTCCTCCTTGCTGCTCCTCTCTCTCCTCCTTCCTCTTCTCTTCTTTGCTCCGCCACACACCCAAGCTCCGGCGAACGCCGCGATGACAGCTCGCGATGAGTTCTTCCTCCGCTGCCGCGCCTCCCCCAGTGCGCTCCGGCACCTGGGACGGTTCCGAAGTTCATGAAGACCACATCGAGTTCCTCTGCCGGACCCGTCGGCTTCCCGGCGAGGATCGCGTGCAGGTGCGTCTTGCGCCGGAGGGGGAGATTTCCCCCGCCCCGCAGGAGGGCGAGCGGGTCATCTTCCGCTGACACTGCCTGCGCGGGCTGGGGCTGCCGGCGAGCAGCTTTTTCCGGTCTTTCTTGGAGTTCTACGGCCTCCAGCCGCACCACCTTACCCCCAACAAAGTGGTGCTGCTGTCCGCCTTCGTGGCCTTGTGCGAAGGCTTCCTAGGGGTCCTCCCCTCCCTCGAGCTTTGGGGGGAGTTCTTCTTCTCCAAGCTCGGCACCCAGGCCGCGGGCGTGCCGGCTCAATGCGGCGCCTTCATCGTCGTGCGAAGGTTAGGAGCTGACAACCCCTTCCCCTCCATCTCCCTGATAAAGTCGGTGAAGATGTGGTAGAGATCCTACTTCTACGTCAGGAACGTCGCCACGAGGGGCGACTGGGTCAATCTGCAGGCTTTCGAAGCCGGCCCGCCGGCTGGGAGACTGCCCAACTGGTCGTACCAGGCCAGGTCGCTGACGTCTGCGGGAGCCGGCGCCCTCACGCGACTCCGAGTGCTGACATAGTCGGAGTGTCTGACTGGTCTGGACCTGCTGGCCGCCTTCGTCTCGCGCCGAGTTCTCCCACTCCAAGGCCGCCCTCACATGATATGCCAGATGAGTGGGCGCCGTGACCCGAGTCGGATGTGTACCAAGGACATGCCTCACAAAGAGGTGGCCCTCATGGTGAGCTACCTCTCGGACAGCAGGCTCCCGGAGGACTGGCGATTCGGCAAGGAGCCGTACTCCCGCGCCAACCCCCCGCCCGTGGTGAGTCGCCTTTCTTTTCTTTCTTTAGATTGTCTTCTTCTTGCCGAGTTTTGTTTTGACCAGTCGGCTTTGGTTAGAATCCCCTTCTTCACCCACCAGCCGACACCTCGGGGCCGGCCCGTGAGTTTGTCGCCGACCGGGCGGAGAGCGATGTTGACGACCCCGAGCTGGGGGCGGCGGCTCTGGAAGACGACGCCGAGGGAGGAGGAGGGACAGCAGGCGACTTCAGGCCTTCGGCTACCTTCGCCGACTGGCCTGAAGACAGCGCCGAGGGAGAAGTCACCCCTCGCCATTGGCCAGGAGCCAGCCAGCCTGGCGCGGGCTCTTCTGCCACGCCGGGCGCTCCAGGCGGCGGGAAGAAGCGCAGGGCCGTGCCGACCTTGTTCGGCAGTCGGCCGAAGAAGCCCAAGGGCTCGGCTGCGGCGACCCGGCGGGACGAGGCAGCCGCGAAGGCCATCCGCTTCTGTAAGGAAGTGAAGAAGCCGGCGTTGGTCTCCGCGTAAGTATTCTTTCTTCAAAGTTTTATTCTTTCTTCATGATTTGTCTGAGCCTCTGCTTGCCCCTCTTTCTTCAGGGCTCCCCCCTCTCTTGAGCGGGTCGCCGCCGCCTCCGTCATTGGGTCAGCGGAGACGTCCGCCACCACTCGGCGGATTGACCCCGCTGCTGACCTCTGGGAGGCGATAGAGCGGAATGCGCAGGAGAGGCGCAACAAAGAAGAGGCCCTCCGCCTGGAGAAGGCGGAGGCCGACAGGGCGGAGGCCTCCGCTAAGAAAAAACTAGCGGAGGCCGAAGCCGCCGCCGCGGCGAAGCAGCAGGCTAAGGAAGCCGCACGCCGCCAGTCGGCCTTGCTTGTCACCCCGCTGAACTCTGCGCCGCCGCCTCCGGAGTTCACGGGGCCAACTGGAGAAGCCGGCGGGGAGAACCTCGTCGAGGAGAGGGAAGGCGGCAACCCCTCTACTCCAGACACGCACGTTCCGCCACCGCCTCCGCCCCGTCTGAAGGCGCGCAAGGTGAGCAGCCAGCGGACCCTCCGGTGCCGCCGACCGAAGACGAGGCCGTGGTGAGGCTACTCCTCCAAGTCGGCTCGCCAACGCGCCGTCGTCTGGAGAAAGCGACTTCGGTACCCCGCCCCCTGGAAGCCGGCACCGCCAGCTCGGCGGCCTCAGACGCCAAAACGATGAGCGCCGCACCTGTTGGGTGGGTGCGAGGAGGCGGCACAGGCCCGTTGAACCGGGCGCTCCTGGACATCCAGGCAAAGCTCCATGCCGAGGGCGACGCTCTCCAGAGTTGCACCAAGGCGTTCCTAGCGTCGCGGACAGCCGTCCGGGTATGTTTTTTCCTTTGGTCTTTGTTTTCTTGCTCCTCTCTGGAGGGGCATGCCAGCGCACCCACTGGGTGTAGTCCCCGAGTTTCGGGCCGGCTGCTGAGCAGGCGGCCCGGAGCTCCAATTGATGAACTTCTGGGTACTAACTTTTTCTGAAATGCTTGTCGCGGGATTACCACAACCTCCGCATCACTACCTTCAACCGTAACGTTGAAGAGCTGGGCAAGCGGACCGCAGACTTGGCGGAGAGCCGGAGTAAGTCCCCCCTTTTTTTCTCTGCGGGGGCGCGCTAGCGCACCCGCGGGCTGTAGTCCCCGAGATTCGGGCCGACTGCTGAGCAGTCGGGCCGGATCTCCCCGGCGACCTACTTTATTAACGACTGTTATCTTTCTTCCTTTCCTTCAGGAGCCAACGCTGCTCTTCAACACCAGCTGAGCGAAGCCAACTCCGCCCTGCGCGCCAAAGGGGAGGAGTGCAGCAAGCTCGCCACAGAGCGCGATCTGCTGGCCACTCAGTTGGCAGAGCAGAAGGAGCTGCTTGTGAAGTCGCAGAGGGGGGCGGAGGAGACGGAAACCGCCCTCTTGGCCGAGTTCGCGAGCGAGCGCTCCTCCTGGTCTGACAAGGAGGCGCTGCTGTCCTCCGGCTTCCACGAGATTGAAGACATCGTTGATGGTGAGTCTCTTTATTTTCTTTCTTCGAGTTGCCGACTTAGATCGTGCCGACTCCTGGTTTTTGACTAGCTTCTTCGTTTCTTCGTGTTTGTGTAGACTTCTTCCCTAGGTAGTCGCAGGCCGCCATCCAAGCCATCGAGGCTGACCGTGAAGGTCGGAGGGCGGAGGGCGCAGAGATCGCCGTCGATGCCCCCCGAACTCTTGACGAGCACATCCTAAGCATCGAGGCTCGCCTCCGGCCGGCTCACCGGATGTTGTGCCGGCTCCAGCGCGTCGGTGCCCAGGCAATTGCCGCCCTTTGGCCGGATATGCAGGCTCCGCGCACCCCTAGCCTGACGGCCAACTGGCTGGAGGTCGCGGCTGGTCGTCTTGAGGCCTGGAAGGGCTCTTCGGCCCGGGCTGGAGCGCGCCGGGCCTTGGAGTTCGTCAAGGCATGGTACCCGGGGCTGGATCTAGACCGGTTGGCCACGCTTCGGTCAGAGGCCCAGCCGGAGCTGCCGGTTGCGGAAGACGCCCTCGTCAAACATGCTGTGGCGATCGCCGAGTACACCGACACCAGCATCTTCGTCCCTGAGCGGTCTGAAGACGGCGAGGAGGTACCGCCGGAGTGGTTTGGGATGAACCCAGACTACGGCGAAGACTTGGCGGAGGTGATTGGCTCCAGCGTCGAGGAGGAGGACGAAGTGGAGCCACCAGAAGAGGGAGCAGACGGCCAGCCTCAGCCCGACCGCGCCTCCAGCAACGAGCCGCGTGCGACTAAGTCGACTGCCGCCGGAGGTGATCAAGCCGAGACTAGCCAGCCGGCTGCCTCGACGCCTGACGCTGGCGCCTCCTCCGACCCTCCGAATCCGTCTGCTGCCTCCTAAGCTGTCGCTGTATCTTTTATTTTATCTACTTCAGTAGTCTTTGAAGAACTTGTTAATTTGCACAATTCCACCCGCGGGGTGAATTTTGAACCTCTACTCGACAATTCGGCCAAAGGCCTATGTTATGTAAATATATATATATATATCTTTTCTTGCTCATTGTTCTTTTGGCTTTTTTCCTTTGCCGCTTTCTCTTAGTTGCCTGCCTTGCCAACCGGACAGCCGCTCTGCGGACTGTTGCTGGATCAAGTGCTAGGCTACTTTGGGAAAGCAAGTACTTAGCCGATCCCAAGATTGTTTGAGCAAGTTGGATATAAGACGACTATCCGAGAGTCGGTTTGCGAGAAAGGCTGGAAGCCGTCTTGAGCTATGTTTTATGCTTTGAGCCCTTAACCCTTTTTCATGCGAACACCCATTCTACCTTACCTCTGCCCACCGTACAGTCGCTCTGCGAGCTGCGGCTTCTGACAGAAGACGGTTTAGGTGTTTACACACTACTTGTCCGGCTGCAGGAAGCATTTCATAATGCAAGGCGGCAAGTCCCCGGGTCGACTTGTCGAGCCCGGTGCCAAGCGGCATGACAAAGAGTAACATACTTGTAGGCATAATTTTTATCATACAGACAAAAGAGGGCAGTCCCCGAGCTAGTCTCGGGGGGCCTGAAGTCTTGGTACTTTAATACAAAAGGTAGCGTGGTACATACTGCATCAACTGTAAAATCTTCGGAGCAGATTTGCATTCCATGGCCGCTCTGTCTCCTTGCCGGAGTCGTCCCTCTTGTGTGCTCGGGGCTTCTGAGCGTCGATCAGGTAGTAGGAATCGTTGCCCAGTACTTTGCTGATGATGAAAGGGCCTTCCCAAGGCGTCGACAGCTTGTGCTGGCCGGCTGTTCACTGGATCAGCCGGAGCACAAGGTCGCCTTCTTGGAAAGATCTTGGCCTGACCTTCCTATTGTGGTATTGGTGCAGGCTCTGCTGGTATATGCTGGACCGGCTGAGTGCCAATAGCCGGCCCTCTTCCAGTAGATCGACACCGTCTTGTCGTGTGTAGGATCGAAAGTATGTCTAGAGGGGGGGTGATTAGACTACTTGACCAAATAAAAACCTAACCTTTTCCCAATTTTAGTTCTTGGCAGATTTTAGCTATTTTAGGACAAGTCAAGCAATCATCACACAATTCAAGCAAGCATGCAAAGAGTATATTGGCAGCGGAAAGTAAAGCATGCAACTTGCAAGAATGTAAAGGGAAGGGTTTGGAGAATTCAAACGCTATTGGAGACACGGATGTTTTTCCCGTGGTTCGGATAGGTGGTGCTATCCTACATCCACGTTGATGGAGACTTCAACCCATGAAGGGTAACGGTTGCGCGAGTCCACACAGGGCTCCACCCAAGGGCAACGGTTGCGCGAGTCCACGAAGGGCTCCACCCACGAAGGGTCCACGAAGAAGCAACCACCCACAAAGGGTCCACGAAGAAGCAACCTTGTCTATCCCACCATGGCCATCGCCCACGAAGGACTTGCCTCACTAGCGGTAGATCTTCACGAAGTAGGCGATCTCCTTGCCCTTACAAACTCCTTGGTTCAACTCCACAATCTTGTTGGAGGCTCCCAAGTGACACCTAGCCAATCTAGGAGACACCACTCTCCAAGAAGTAACAAATGGTGTGTAGGTACTGAACTCCTTGCTCTTGTGCTTCAAATGATAGTCTCCTCAACACTCAACTCTCTCTCATAGGATTTGGATTTGGTGGAAGGAAGATTTGAGTGGAAAGCAACTTGGGAAGGCTAGAGATCAAGATTCATATGGTAGGAATGGAATGTCTTGGTCTCAACACATGAGTAGGTGGTTCTCTCTCAGAACAAATGAGTTGGAATGATGTGTGTGTTCTGATAGCTCTCTCTTCGAATGAGAAGGAGGTGGAGGGGTATATATAGCCTCCACACAAAATCCAACCGTTACACACAATTTACCAATCTCGGTGGGACCGAATCAGAAAACTCGGTCTGACCGAAATAGTAAACCTAGTGACCGTTAGAGATTTTCGGTGGGACTGACATGCAACTCGGTAGGACCGATATGGTTAGGGTTTGGGCATAACGTAATCTCGGTGAGACCGATTACACAGACTCGGTGAGACCGAATTTGGTAATTAGCTAACCAGAGAGTTGGTCAGGCAAACTCGGTGGGACCGATTTGCTCTTTCGGTGAGACCGAGTGGAACTCGGTGAGACCGAAAAGTTACAAAGGGGAAACACTGAGTTTACATTGCAATCTCGGTGGGACCGATTCGCTCTTTCGGTGGGACCGAAAAGTTACGAAAGGGAAACAGAGAGTTTGCAACCCCATCTCGGTGGGACCGAGATCCTTATCGGTAGAACCGAATTTCTAGGGTTTGGTAGTGGCTAATGACAAGTGAAACTCGATGGCGCCGGATAGGAAGAATCGGTAGGACCGAGTTTGGCTTAGAGTTTAGGTCATATGTGGATATGGGAAAGTAGTTGAGGGTTTTGGAGCATATCACTAAGCACATGAAGCAAGAGGCTCATTAAGCAACACCTCATCCCTCCTTAATAGTATTGGCTTTTCCTATGGACTCAATGTGATCTTAGATCACTAAAATATAAAATGAAGAGTCTTGAGCTTTTGAGCTTGAGCCAATCCATTGTCCTTAGCATTTTGAGGGTTCCACTTTCACATCCATGCCATGCCAATCATTGAGCTTTCCTGAAATAATTATCTTGGAATAGTATTAGCTCAATGAGCTATATGTTGTTATGAATTACCAAAACCACCTAGGGATAGTTGCACTTTCAATCTCCCCCTTTTTGGTAATTGATGACAACATATAGATCAAAGCTTCAACAAATGATGATAAGCATGAAATATATCGTCGCTTTGAGAAGTATGTGATAAGTAAGAGCTCCCCCTAAATTTGTGCATATTTAAAATTTGCTTTGGACTACAAATGCACAAAGAATTAGAATCATGGGTTACTCTTACATGTCACATACATCTTGGTGGAGCGCTCAAAAATGATAAGATTGAAATACATGCACTCATCACCAAGAATAGTGAATGATCACAAACGATAGATAGAATGATAATATTTAAGCAAGCATTAAGCAAACATTAAGTGTAGCTTATGATCAAACACATGATCATCGATGTCTCACAAACATAAGGACGTAGTATCTCACACACAAGCAAACAAAGTTCGAAAAACCACCAAATAAAGCAAGAGAGAAAAGCAACACTCTCTCTCTCGAAGCCTATGATCTATACATCTTCTCCCCCTTTGGCAACAAGTTACCAAAAAGTTCCTAGAAAATGCATAGCACTAGATCGACGCTCAGGCTTGATCTTCAGGTGTGGTGGAGTCCGGAGCACTCCAAGGACGAAGCCGTCGGTAGACGTGGTCGGAGTCGAGGCTGAAGTGGATGCCGGAGCTGGTGGAACTGAGGCTGTGGCTGGTGCAGACGTTGTAGCTCTAGTGTCAGCAACTGGTAGTGCAGACGACCTCGGACCTCGTGGCACCCTCGCAAAAGCATGAGTCGTGGTCCTGCCTCTCCTCTCATTCATGTCCTCCTGGAGCTGCTCCACGGCAGTCTGTATCTCTGTCACCTTGATGTCCGAGTCATAGAATCTCTGTTCCATGATCCTCTCTAAGCTCGCCTGGTTCTGAGTCAGGGTGGCTATACTCTGCTCAATCCGCAGGGTGGACGCAATCAAGTAACTGAGCTGCTCTTGCTTGGTCTTCAAGAAATAATCAGATGCCTCCGCTTGAGTAGGCATCCTGGCAGCTTTCTCCTTCTTGGCCTTCTCCTTCTGAGCTTGTGCATGGGCAGATGATGGTTCATTCTCTGTCATCACAACTTCATTGTTCTCAAAATCTGGACGGATGGGCAGGTGTTCCTTATCCAACAAATATACGCCCGTGCCCATCTTGGAGTTGATGAGCTCCTGAATCTGAGGGGCATATCCACAGCTCCTCTTCTGATCTGCCGCAGTCCTTTTGATTGTTTCCACTATAAGGCTCATGACTTTGAATTTTTGAGGCACGTCAAAAACATGAAGCAAGTTGATCGCGTGACCTCTGATCATCTTGTGATCTACAGACTTGGGCAGAAGGGTGTGCCTAAGGATCCAGTTGATCATAGGCAATCCTGAGAGCAGATAATGCACTGAGCCAAACTTGAACGTGTCAAGTGCTTCATTCGGAATCTCCTTGTACATGTTGGACATGGAGTTGTGGTCCATCTTTTTCTTGGCATAAATGTCCAAGTCATCTGCTTGCTCCTCTGGGGCATTGATCAGCTTCGCCCATTCCTCAACAGTAGAGTGGTACCTCGTACCTTCTGACATCCATGTGATCCTCCCATCTGGATAAAAGTGAGCTGTGGAGTAGAACTGCATGATGAGTTCCTCGTTCCACTTTGTGAGCTTCTGCCCAACAAAGTCCTCTACTCCACACGCCTTGAAGCTGTCCTGAACTCCTGGGTAGTACTCTTCATTGTCCTTGATATAGGTCCAGTCTACCCATCTCATGTCACACACAATTGGCTTCTTGTCAAGTAGCACTGTCTCATAGAAATCCTGCTGCTCCTTGGTATGAAACCTGTAGTCCACTGCAGTCCTTCTCCTAGAGGCATATGGATCTGCTTCTCTCCACTTCCTGAGCCCTGAGTCTCTCCTGAGCTTCATATCCTCAGCCACAGGATGAGCATCGTTGTGGTCTGGGATCTTGGGCTTGAGCTTCCGAAGGACACTCTCTTCCTCATCCTCAGCAACAGTCTCAGGCACTGGGGCCTTGTTCTTCTCAATGGCTGGAATGCTTCTTGTGTTTCTCTTTGGTGCACTCTTAGGCTTAGATGCAGCCTTAGGTGCTTCCTTGGGCTTGGATGCAGCTCCCCCTGACCTTATGGCATCTCCCATAAGTTTGGCTGCCTTGGGCGCTAGTGCAGCTGCCTCTTCTTCCTCCTCCTCTTCTACCATGATGGAGGCTTTGCCAAGTACCCTAGCCACAGTCTTTTTCACTCTCTCCTTCCTTTTCTTGCCCTCAGCTGCAACGGGCTCAATGGGAGCAGGCTTCTCAGTTGAGGCTCTAGCCTTTGACATGGGCTGCCTGCCTGCTGGCCTTTTGATCTTCAGGCCTGGCTTTGAGCCTTGAGCTGGCTCAACTCTCTTGGAAGTGGCCTCTTCCTCTGCCACATAGTCCTCATCTTCAGAATCTGAGGTTCTCTTCTTCCTTTGCCTAGTGGCAGCTTTAGGCAGGTTGCTGGGTGTGCTCCTGCTGCCATCATCTGATGAACTTGAGGGGCTAGTGCCCTCACTCAGCTGCACTTGCTGCTCTGACAAGTTTTGGCTGTCACTCTGGTCTGACATGTTGCAAACTGACTGCTGACCCTGTGAATAGATTATAGAGGAGATAGAGTGGATGAGCATCACAAAATGCAGAGATTTTTGCAAAAAGAATGATCCAAAAACTTAGTTTTAGTTTCCCACTGAAATCATCTCGGATCTACCAATTTTCAAACTCAGTGATACCGAAGCAGTTTTGGAACCCAAACTAGTGAACTCGGTAGGACCGAGTCATAGTTCGGTGGCACCGAGACTGCTAGGGTTTCACTGGGTTCAAAAATCGGTCACACCGATAGTAATTCTCGGTCAGACCGAGTCTCACTTGTGCAATGGCATAAGCCAAATCGGTGGGCCCAAGTTTTTCAACTCGGTGGGTCCGAGATGGTTTCGGCGGAAACCTAAACCTAGAATTTTCGAATCAAACCTAATCTATGAGCGTTTTCATTGGATAGAAGTTTCTCAATCGTGGCAAGAATCAATGCGATCACAATGTGCTAGGAATCAGATTGAGGAATAGCACAAAGATCAAGTCCATACCCTAGTTCGGCGGGGACTTGCTACGGCGGCAACGGCGGGGCAGAATTCCCGTTGACGGCGACGGAGACCAGCGACTGGAGGCTGCTGGCGGCGAGAAGACGATCCGGAGACCTCGAGGGCAGAGCAGGCTATCGCGCGGGTGAAGGGATTCGGAGAAATTTCCAAATTTTGCCTGTGACTATATATAGCCCGACCCTGTCGGTGTGACCGAGTGGAACAACTCGGTGGCACCGAGATTCATAACTGCGTGCAGTTACTGAAACTCGATGAGACCGAAAGGTTCAAATCGGTTGCACCGAGATCGAAAACCTAGATCAACTTAATGATCTCGGTAGGACGGAAAGTGGAGTATCGGTCAGACCGAGAATCATAAAGAGGTTTTGGAAGTTTAATTCTATGACGAATCGGGGACTCCGAGCGCTCCTCACACAGAGTGGTTCAAATCTGACTTGATCAAATTTTGTGATGCAGCATGAATAGAGTTTGAGACGAGAAAAGCATAGATAGCTAGAGGAGGTTCTTAGGCATTCTTGTCCATCCACTTGGCAAAAGAAGATAAAGCCAAACAATCAAAACAACAAGTGGATGTCCTCGAATGAGTAAAATATGCAATCAGCATGCTCACACAATAAGATAGCAAATGAAATATGTGGCAAGGCATGCACAACCAATTCTAGCATCTATCAAGAAATTTGCGATGACTAGGTCATCTATATATGAGTATATTGACTTAGGAGTCAAGTGAGAACACTTGATCGTAGGTCATACTCATCGTTTAAGCTCAAGTGGGGTTACCACTTTTACATAAAGCATTGTTGTGTTCACATCTTTAGAGTTGCTTTAGCTCAAGTCTTAGAGTAAAGCTCCCCCTAGATGTGATATCCCCCCTAAGAGGGATGAACTAACCTTGGGTTTTGTCGATGATGACTTCATGTAGATATTGAAGATGTGGATGCTCAATGTTGATGTAGATCTCTTGGAGCTATCCATTTGAGTGAATTGCACTTTCAATACCTACATGGGTTAGTCCCACAAGGAACAAACAAGGATATCCATAGACATAGAGTGATGCACACAAAGATGATGTCCATGAAAACTTTTAGGTTACCTTGTCCCTTGTCTTACCAACAAGAGGGTTTGTGACTCCTTGAACTAGTGCAAGATGTGGAAGTTGATTGCACTTGTTCTTGCCAAAATGATAAGAGTGAAGTATGTTGGCGGAGTCACCGTCAAGAACTCTCTAGTTCTTCTTCTTTTGGATCCACATCATCTTGATGGGAATCCTTGGAGTTGTAGTCGTACTTGATGAAGTGGAACTTCAAGTAGTCTTGGGAATCCACTTGACTAAGGTCTTAGGAGCTTCTTCAAACGCATCAATATCCTCTTGAAGCTTGTCCTTGCCTTTTTGCTCGTAGTCTTGTGGTGGAAGATCATCTTGAGCTTGTGTCCCATTGAAAGAAGTATACTTCTCTTGTTGAGGGACAAACTTCGTCTTGGGGTATTGATCTTCTTCCCATTCAACTCCATTGGCATTGAACTTTCGTTCAAAACCAACACCTTGATTCTTCCGGTGCATTCCTTGCTTGCGCACAATTTCATCGAATTGCTTACTCCCGGCAAGGCTTTTGTACACTCCTTTCTCTATAATTCCCTTCAATAAGCTATTTTCTTGCTCAAGTGTAACTTGGCTAAGAGAATCATTAGTGGAATCAAGAGAACTACTAGAAGCAACAATATTGGATTTAGCATGATCATTGTTACTACTAGAGGAAGAATCTTTCTTGTCAGACTTGACTTGAGGCATGTAAGTGGACAAGAGTAAACGCTTGGCAATGTAAGAAGAACTTTTCTTGCGGAGATCATCATTGATTGCCTTTAAGAACTCATGCTCTTGCTCAAGATTGAGCTTTTCAAAGCGTAGTTTCTCATGAGCTCTTAAAAGTTCTCGATGATCTTCGAAGATAGTGTCATGAGCTAACTTAAGAGTTTTTAGTTCTTTAGTTAGAGCCTCAATCTTTTCCTTATCATTGTCATTCGTTTTATCTTGATTAGCATGATTAATTGGTCTTTCATCATAGTATTCATCACTAGAGTTGTCACCAAGAAAATCATCACCTAACAAGTCATCTTCATCACTATTGAAATCAACATACTCGGGGTGTGTTACCTTAGGACCTTTGGCCATGAAGCATCTCCCAATTCCTTCATTTGGTGAGTCAAATATGTCGTAGGAGTTGGTTGACACAAGTGCTAGACCGGCAACACCTTCATCTTGAGTATCTTCGGAGTCGGAGTGATAACTTCTCTCGGAGTGGCTGTCGAAGTCGGAGCCGGATACCCATTCACCAACATGAGCTTGATGTCTTCGTCTTGTGTAGCTCCTTGATGATTTTTCCTTCCTTTCCGAATCCTTGCTTCTCCGTGAGTATCCTCGTTCATAACGATCATCTCTACTCCTTCTCTCTCTTGGTGGTGATCCTTTGCTTCTTCTTTTGGGAGAATCTTCTCTTCTCTTGTAGGGAGCCGTACACTCATTGGAATAGTGTCCGGGTCTTCCACAGTTGTAACAGTTTCGCTCTCGACTAGAAGATCTTTTGTCATTGTAGGACCTTGACTTGGAGCTTCTATCTTTGCTTCTACTCTTGTAGAACTTGTTGAAGTTCTTCACCATTAAGCTCAATTCTTCATTGAAGTCTTGTTTCTCACTTGATGATGTAGGGGCTTCACATGAGGCTTTATAGGCACCACTTGATTTGTTGTGAAGTTCCTCTTTATCCTTAAGTGACATCTCATGAGCAACAATTCTTCCAATCACCTCCGTTGGCTTGAGATCTTTATAATTGGGCATCATTTGGATCAATGTGCACACGGTATCATATTTTCCATCCAAGGCTCTTAGGATCTTCTTGATGATGAATTTATCGGTCATCTCTTCACTTCCTAAGCCGGCAATCTCATTTGTGATGAGAGCAAGCCTAGAGTACATTTCAGCGACACCTTCACCATCCTTCATCTTGAACTTGTCAAGTTGGCTTTGAAGCACATCCAACTTGGATTCCTTGACGGAGTCGGTACCTTCGTGCATATCAATCAAGATGTCCCAAATTTCCTTTGCATTCTCAAGGCGGCTGATTTTGTTGAATTCTTCGGGGCACAATCTGTTGCAGAGAATATCACAAGCTTGAGCATTGTATTGCAACATCTTCAACTCATCCGCGGTAGCTTCACGGTTTGGTTCTCTCCCATCAAAGAAGTCACCTTGCAAACCAACACACACAATAGCCCAAACAGCGGGGTTATGTCCAAGAATATGCATTTTCATTTTATGCTTCCAACTAGCAAAATTAGTACCATCAAAGTAAGGACCTCTACGGTGATAGTTTCCCTCGCTAGACGCCATACTCTCCTAGGTTGTGAAACCAAGGCTATGACCACCAAAAGCTATGGAGATCAAGCAAATGGAGACCAAGGCTCTGATACCACTTGTAGGATCGAAAGTATGTCTAGAGGGGGGGTGATTAGACTACTTGACCAAATAAAAACCTAACCTTTTCCCAATTTTAGTTCTTGGCAGATTTTAGCTATTTTAGGACAAGTCAAGCAATCATCACACAATTCAAGCAAGCATGCAAAGAGTATATTGGCAGCGGAAAGTAAAGCATGCAACTTGCAAGAATGTAAAGGGAAGGGTTTGGAGAATTCAAACGCTATTGGAGACACGGATGTTTTTCCCGTGGTTCGGATAGGTGGTGCTATCCTACATCCACGTTGATGGAGAGACTTCAACCCATGAAGGGTAACGGTTGCGCGAGTCCACACAGGGCTCCACCCAAGGGCAACGGTTGCGCGAGTCCACGAAGGGCTCCACCCACGAAGGGTCCACGAAGAAGCAACCACCCACAAAGGGTCCACGAAGAAGCAACCTTGTCTATCCCACCATGGCCATCGCCCACGAAGGACTTGCCTCACTAGCGGTAGATCTTCACGAAGTAGGCGATCTCCTTGCCCTTACAAACTCCTTGGTTCAACTCCACAATCTTGTTGGAGGCTCCCAAGTGACACCTAGCCAATATAGGAGACACCACTCTCCAAGAAGTAACAAATGGTGTGTAGGTACTGAACTCCTTGCTCTTGTGCTTCAAATGATAGTCTCCTCAACACTCAACTCTCTCTCATAGGATTTGGATTTGGTGGAAGGAAGATTTGAGTGGAAAGCAACTTGGGAAGGCTAGAGATCAAGATTCATATGGTAGGAATGGAATGTCTTGGTCTCAACACATGAGTAGGTGGTTCTCTCTCAGAACAAATGAGTTGGAATGATGTGTGTGTTCTGGTAGCTCTCTCTTCGAATGAGAAGGAGGTGGAGGGGTATATATAGCCTCCACACAAAATCCAACCGTTACACACAATTTACCAATCTCGGTGGGACCGAATCAGAAAACTCGGTCTGACCGAAATAGTAAACCTAGTGACCGTTAGAGATTTTCGGTGGGACTGACATGCAACTCGGTAGGACCAATATGGTTAGGTTTTGGGCATAACGTAATCTCGGTGAGACCAATTACACAAACTCGGTGAGACCGAATTTGGTAATTAGCTAACCAGAGAGTTGGTCAGGCAAACTCGGTGGGACCGATTTGCTCTTTCGGTGAGACCGAGTGGAACTCGGTGAGACCGAAAAGTTACAAAGGGGAAACACTGAGTTTACATTGCAATCTCGGTGGGACCGATTCGCTCTTTCGGTGGGACCGAAAAGTTACGAAAGGGAAACAGAGAGTTTGCAACCCCATCTCGGTGGGACCGAGATCCTTATCGGTAGAACCGAATTTCTAGGGTTTGGTAGTGGCTAATGACAAGTGAAACTCGGTGGCGCCGGATAGGAAGAATCGGTAGGACCGAGTTTGGCTTAGAGTTTAGGTCATATGTGGATATGGGAAAGTAGTTGAGGGTTTTGGCGCATATCACTAAGCACATGAAGCAAGAGGCTCATTAAGCAACACCTCATCCCTCCTTAATAGTATTGGCTTTTCCTATGGACTCAATGTGATCTTAGATCACTAAAATATAAAATGAAGAGTCTTGAGCTTTTGAGCTTGAGCCAATCCATTGTCCTTAGCATTTTGAGGGTTCCACTTTCACATCCATGCCATGCCAATCATTGAGCTTTCCTGAAATAATTATCTTGGAATAGTATTAGCTCAATGAGCTATATGTTGTTATGAATTACCAAAACCACCTAGGGATAGTTGCACTTTCATCGTGCTTCTTCTGCTTCCTCCTTGGTGTACATGGTGACTCGTGGGGAGTCAAACTCTATGTCCGTTGGGACGACGGCTTCGGCACCGTAGACGAGGAAGAAGGGCGTGAAGCCGGTTGACTTGTTTGGAGTCGTGCGCAGACTCCAGAGGACGGCTGGCATCTCGTCGAGCCAGCAGCCAGCCGAGCGCTCTAGAGGCTCGATCAACCGAGGTTTCATGCCGGACAGGATGAGGCCGTTTATTCGCTCCACTTGGCCATTTGACTGCGGATGGGCGACGGACGCTAGGTCCAGTCGGAAGCCCTGTGTTGCGTAGAAACGGGCCAAGGCGCCTTTGGCAAAATTTGTGCCGTTGTCAGTGATGATGCTATGTGGTATGCCGTACCGAATTGTGATATCGGTGATGAAGGTCACGGTAGTCGGACCATTCAGTTTCTTAATTGGCTTTGCTTCCACCCACTTGGTGAACTTGTCCACTGCGACAAGTAGGTTAGATAAACCACCTCGTGCTGTCTTGAATGGTCCCACCATGTCTAGACCCCAAACTGTGAAAGGCCAGGCAATGGGGATGGTCTTGAGCGCAGAAGCCGGCTGGTGCGGCTTGGAGCTGAACTTCTGGCACCTTTTGTATTTTTGGACCAACTCCTTGGCCTCTTCCAAGGCAGTCGTCCAGAAGAAACCATGCCGAAAGGCTTTGGCGACGAGTGCTCTTGAAGCCGCATGGTGGCCGCATTCGCCTTGATGGATGTCTTTGAGAATCGCCTGGCCTTGCTCTGGCTCTACGCAGCGCTGGTAGACACCAGTGACGCTGCGCCTGACTAGCTCTCTGTTGATAATGGTATAGGCTGCCGCCCGACGTTGTACTTGC
Source organism: Triticum urartu (assembly GCF_056163025.1). Taxonomy (NCBI): domain Eukaryota; kingdom Viridiplantae; phylum Streptophyta; class Magnoliopsida; order Poales; family Poaceae; genus Triticum; species Triticum urartu. Next base: position 705,845,714 of record NC_141874.1, read on the forward strand.
CGAGCTGAGGTCTCATCAGTTAGTAGCTCTTTGTTCACCAGGAATTTGAGGATGGGCTGGGCCCATCAGGGTGCTGCTATTTCTTCGACTACCAGAACTGTGACTTGGACAAGGGCGGCTGGGCTGGGAGGCGGCGGGTTGGAGTCAACAGCCGCTTGCTGGGTTGATGAAGTCCCCAGGCCGACTGGAGCGGTCCTTAGGCCGAGTTCTGGAATCTTCGAGTCCGCCACCGCAGTCCCAGGGTCGGGCTCGACTGTGGCAGCTTTGGAGTCATCCGCCAAAGTCCCTGTTCCGTCTGCCGGAGCTCTGGAGTCGGATCCGTCGTCTTCGGGAGGAGCCGGCACAAAAATGGAGTCTGATTCTGGTGAAGGCTTGACAAACGGCTTGAGGAGGCGTTGAAGGGCGATGCAAGATGGTATTGCTTGGCGGGTAGAGACGATTCGTGCAAAGGCGTCTGCTTGGTCGTTGTCGTTTCTTGGCACATGGAGGAACTCGCACCCTTTGAAATACCCGCTGAGTTGCTGCACGAGGAAACGGTAGCTCGCCATGTTTGCGTCTTTCGTGTTCCAGTCGCCAGATGACTGCTGGACCACTAAGTCCGAGTCGCCATAACACAAGATCTGGCGGATGCCAAGTTCTTTGGCAAGCCGGAGCCCGTGAATGAGCGCCTCGTACTCGGCAACATTGTTGGAGGCGGAAAAATGGATTTGCAGTGCGTACTTGAGCTTGTTGCCTTTGGGAGAGGTGAGGACGACGCTGGCTCCCAAGCCGGTGCGCATCTTGGAGCCGTCGAAGTGCATCCGCCAATGGGTGGAGTCAGGCGCTGGAGGCAGGTACCGGGTCTCGGCCCAGTCGACGAGGAAGTCGGCCAGTGCTTGTGATTTGATAGCGGTGCGGGGCTAGTAGTAGATGGTGTAAGGAGCCAACTCTAAGGCCCAATTGGCCACTCGACCAGAAGCATCTCGGCTACCAATGATCTCGGCAAGTGGAGCCGTGCAGACCACCGTGATTGGATGCTCTTGAAAGTAAGGCTTCAATTTCTTGGTAGCAAAGTGTACGCCATAGCACATCTTCTGGTAGTGGGGGTAGTTCTGCTTGGAGGTCGACAGTACCTCGCTCAGGTAATATACTGGTCTCTGGACAGGCAGCGCCTTGCCTTCCTCCTTGCGCTCCACTACCATGACTGTGCTGACTACCCGTCTGGTGGCAGCGATGTACAGGAGCATAGGTTCCTTAGGAGTCGGAGCCGCCAGGACGGGTGGAGTAGTCAGCATCTTCTTCAACTGGTGAAAAGCTTCGTCCGCCTTATGGTTCCACTCGAAAAAAGTGGTCTTCTTCATGAGTTGGTATAAGGGGAGAGCTTTCTCGCCCAGCCGACTGATGAATCGGCTGATGGATGCTAAGCAGCCGGTGAACTTCTGCACATCTAGCAGTCGGCTGGGTACCTCCATTCTCTCGATGGCCTTGATTTTTACTGGGTTGCATTCTATGCCGCATTCACAGACCAGGAAACCTAGCAGCTAGACGGCTGGTACTCCGAAGACACACTTCTCGGGGTTGAGCTTGATCTGGAACCGGCATAGGTTCTCAAAGGTCTCCTTGAGGTCTTCCAACAGTGTTCCACGCTTTTCCGTCTTCACCACCACGTCATCTACGTAGACGTGGGCGTTCCTGCCGAGCTGCTTGAGGAGGCACTTCTGCATGCAACGCTGAAAGGTGGTGCCGGCATTCCTTAAGCCGAACGTCATGGTGAAGTAGCAGAATGCTCCAAGCGGTGTGATGAAGGCGGTCTTCAATCTGTCAGCCGGGTTCATCTTGATCTGGTGATATCCTGAGTATGCATCCAAGAAACTCAACAACTCGCATCCGGCTGTGGAGTCTATCACCTGGTCAATTCTTGGTAGAGCAAATGGGTCCTTGGGGCAGGCCTTGTTGAGGCTCGTGTAGTCAATACACATTCGCCATTGCTTGTTCTTCTTTAGCACCAGGACCAGATTTGCCAGCCACTCCGGGAAGAAAACTTCCATAATGAAGCCGGCTGCTAGGAGTCGGGCTATCTCTTCTCCGACAACTCTTCTCTTTTCTTCTGATAAGCGGCGCAGGGGCTGCCTGACCGGCTTTGCATCAGATCGGACGTGTAACTTGTGCTCGGCAAAATCCGTCGGTACACCTGGCATGTCTTTGGGAGACCATGCGAAGATGTCCCGATTCTCACGGAGGAAATCGACGAGCTCGCCTTCCTATTTGCTGTCAAGGTTTGCACCTACGACGGTGTACCTCTTTGGGTGCTCCGGATCCAAGGGTATCTTCTTTGTCTCTTTGGCCGGCTTGAACGAACCTTTGGCTTCCGACTCCTTTGGGTCGGGCGATATCTCCGGCTGCTTGCCGTCCATCGCCACAACTCGTTCAAGGAGTCGCTTCTCGGCTACGACCACCAGGGACTCGACCAGCCGACTGCTCTCGGCCGTGCAAGCGGACGACTTCCGGTAGTCGCCGGCCATAGTCAGAATTCCCCTGGAACCGGGCATCTTCATCTTGAGGTAGGCGTAGTGGGGGACCGCCATGAACTTGGCCAAGGCGGGTCGGCCAAGTAGTGCATGGTATGGGCTCTCAAGGTCCACCACCTCAAACCAAACAGACTCTCTTCGGAAGTGATCTTTGTCCCCAAAGAGGACGTCAATCAGGATCTTGTCGATTGGTGAGTAGGAAAGCCCAGGAACAATGCCATGGAACACAGTCCGGCTGTTCTGAAGCTGTCTTTGCTTGATTCCTAACTTCTCCATGGTGTCCTTGTACAGGATATTGATGCTGCTGCCCCCGTCTATTAGAACTCGCGAGAAACGCGCGGCCCATTTGTCTATCGCAAAGGTGGCGTCCAGGACCAAGGCGTAGGAGCCCGGACTCGGCCTCACTTCTGGATGGTCTGCCCTGCTCCAGCTGATGGGCTTCTCAGACCAGTGCATGAACTCTGGTGTCTCTGAGGCTACTGCGTTCACCTCTTGTCGCTGCAGCCGCCTACTGCGTCGATCATCAGCCACACTGGTGAACACCACATAGGCTCCATGCTCTTCAGGGTATTCGTCTTGTACTGCGCCGACTAGCCTGACTGCCGGCTGCTGGGGCGGAGGCAGAGGCGGCTGCCCAGCAGGCAGGGGTGGTAGGAGGCCGTCTCCCTTGGCGATCCTGGTGAGCCAGTGGCACTTACGGGTGGTGTGATTCGACGGCTTCGTGCCGCTGTGGAACTTGCAAGGTCCATCCAAGGTCTGCTCATAGGAGAAGGCCGGCAAACAGTTCGGCCTGCTGCCTTTCTATCGCTTGAGCGGAGGCTGCTCTTCTGGCTGCTGGGCTTCAACGGTCGCGACCTGCCGGCTGCCGGAAGCCGGCTGCGGGGCCTTGCGCTTGTTGTCGCCCTGCTATTGTCGCCGGCCGGCGTCTGTCGCCGGAGTACTTGGAGCCTGAGGAGCTACTTTGCCAATCGTGCTGATTTGAATTTCCGCCTTCATGGAAGAGTCGGCCGTGGCGTACTTGTCCGCTATGATCAGCAGCTCGTCGAGGGTTTCGGGCTCGTCGCAGAGGAGCTTGTGCTTGAGGAGGGTGCCTTCTCGGCACCCGGCTGTGAAGTACTCGATGGCCTGCACCTCGTGCACGCCCTCGCAGGAGTTCCGGAGCTCAGCCCAACGTGTGAGGTAGTCGCGAGTCGACTCGTCAGGACCTTGCACGCACAAGGAGAGCTGACGAGGCTTGGGAGGACGCTTGTACGTGCTGGTGAAGTTGCGGACGAATGCTTCAGTGAAGTCGGCCCAGCTGTTGATGCTGCGGGGCTTCAGGCTGTTCAGCCATGTCCGAGCCGTGCCCTGGAGCATCAGCGGAACATACTTTAGGCGACACGCTTGTTGCCATTTGCTATGCTGACAGACGTGGAGTAGTCGACTAGCCAGTCTTCCGGCTTCATGGAGCCGGTATACTTGGGCGTGTCTCTTGGGAGCATGAACTCTCTCGGAAAGGGCTCGTCCCGAATGCGGGGCCCGAAACAAGGCGGACCCAGCTCGTCTTCTTCTTCCAGCGCCAGGGACCAGTGAAGTCGGTCGATCCGGTGGCGGGCGTCATTCTCTCCAACTCCCTCTCGGCGGCCAAGGCGGTCACCGAGAGTCGGATGGTCAACAGGCGGCGGGGAGACTCGCCTCTCCTTGCGGGGAGGGGGAGGCGGATAGTCGTCCTGTCGTTCCACTGCTCTCGGGCGGCCATGTCTGTCGCGCTCTATGGTAATGCAGTCTGACTGTGGCTGACAGCCGGCTCCTTGTCCTTTCTTCCTCGGGCGCCGCCAGTCGGCATCCGAGACGTCGCGCCTTGATCTTGGTGCGGGTCGTCGTTTGGCCGCTGCGGCGCCTCCGTGCGGCAGCCGGCCTCGTTCTGTGCAGCGGCCGCGTCGAGGAGCCGCTGGACTCGCTCCATCATGAGGCGGCGTTCTTCGCCCTCGAAATTGTCTAGCTCATCCGCCGCTGCCTGGGCGGCTCGGATGTTCTCCGTCGGTGTAGCGTACACGGGGCGTGTCGGTGTCAAAACTGGCAGATCTCGGGTAGGGGGTCCCGAACTATGCGTCTAGGCCGGATGGTAACAGGAGGCAAGGAACACGATGTTTTACCCAGGTTCGGGCCCTCTTGATGGAGGTAAAACCCTACGTCCTGCTTGATTAATATTGATGATATGGGTAGTACAAGAGCAGATCTACCACGAGATCAAGGAGGCTAAACCCTAAAAGCTAGCCTATGGTATGATTGTAGTATGATGAAGTTGTCCTACGGACTAAAACCCTCCGGTTTATATAGACACCGGAGAGGGTTAGGGTTACACAAAGTCGGTTACAATGGTAGGAGATCTGGAATATTCGCATCGCCAAGCTTGCCTTCCACGCCAAGGAAAGTCCCATTCGGACACGGGACGAAGTCTTCAATCTTGTATCGTCATAGTCTTGGAGTCCGGCTGAAGGTATAGTCCGGCTACCCGAACACCCCCTAATCCAGGACTCCCTCAGTAGCCCCTGAACCAGGCTTCAATGACGACGAGTCCGGCACGTAGATTGTCTTCGGCATTGCAAGGAGGGTTACCCCTCCAAATTCTTCATAAAAGTTTGTAAACACCAAGAGTAGTGTCCGGCTCTACAAAATAAGTTTCCACGTATTGCCACAGAGAGAATAATATTAACACAAATCTAATCTGCTAACGTATTCCGCAGCGTGACATCACACTACGACCAAGCCTTTATTCGAATCGTTTTCACTTTTCCACCTCAGCGTGTTTTGCGAGGCGGTTTCCTTGGCACGTCTTGTCAAAGCAGAGATCGTGTCCCCCATTTACGGGATTCTCATCAATACGGATGTGGGTAACCCAACTGCGCCATTTATCACGACGCTTGGGAGGCAAGCGAGTTTTACTAGGCTGGTGGGGACGCATAGTCGCATCCGCTCATATAAGGGGATAAGGATCCACTTTTTTACCTACGCCTTCTTCCTCCTTTGCCTATCCATCTTCTGCGCACCCGAGCTCCAGCGCCCAAGCCCGCACTTCCTACCTCAACCTTCTCCAACAATGTCCGGAGCAGGAGGCAAGTGGATGGTCTCCTCCGTCACGGAGGGCCATGTCAAAAAGCTAAGGAAGGCCGGATACCTGTCCAAAGACATCGCGCACCGGCTTCCTAAGGAGGGGCAGTTCTCCCCACCCCAAGGCCCCATGAGAGGGTAGTATTTCTTCCCCACTTCCTCCATGGATTGGGTTTTCCTCTCCACCCATTTGTTCGCGGGCTCATGTTCTACTATGGCCTAGATTTCCATGATCTGGCCCCGAACTTCATCCTTAATATCTTGGCGTTTATCATCGTGTGCGAGGCTTTCCTCTGCATCCGCCCCCATTTCGGCCTCTGGCTCAAGACCTTCAACATCAAGCCAAAGGTGGTGCACGGCAACCAGGCGGAGTGTGGAGGTGCCATGGCGGGCAAAATAACCAATGTCCTATGGCTCGAGGGCTCCTTTGTGGAGACCTTGAAGGGGTGGCAGTCAGGGTGGTTTGACATCACCGAGCCACGCGATCCGAAGTGGATCGCAGCCCCTGAATTCCGATCCGGACCCCCAACGCGGCTCACGTCCTGGAAGGAGACGGGCTTGTCGTGGGGCGACGAAGAAGAGGTGACCGGACTACAAAAATGCATCCAGTCCCTGGTGAACAAGCAGCTCAAGCTTGTCAACGTAGTCCAGGTCATGCTCGTCCATCGGATCCTTTCATGTCAAGAACGGGACTTCAATTTGTGGGAGTTCAACCCGGTGCAGCACCGAACTCTGAGCTGGCTCTTCGACACGACGTACGAAGATGTCTGCAAGGGGCTAACCAAAGGCGTCGAGGCTCCCACATCCGCCTCCGAAGACCGCGGATTCAGCTCACAGCGTCCTGCTGGCAAGGTAAAATATTTTCATCTTTTACAGGATGTTAAGTTTTCTTCATAGTTTGACTCTATGTGGGATCTAAACTCCCTCACCTTTGACAGGATTGGCAGGCGAAGTCCGGACTGATTAACTGTCCGGCTCCCTTGCCCGAAGACCCAGCCCCTGCTCTCCTAGCGAAGCTGCTGGTTCCGGCACCTTATGTGGTGCCGGAGAAGAAGGCCAAGAAGAAGAAGGCCACGGGGACTCGAAAGAGTTCCCGGCATATGGTGGTGTCGGACTCATCGTCCGACGAGTCCGAGACGCACTCCTCCCGTGAAGACGAGGAGGAGGAAGAAGAAACCTCTCCCACTCCAGCGGGGGGAGGAAAGAAGAGGAAGGCCACCCCAGTAGGGGAGGCCGAGGGGTCCAAGAAGAGGAAAACCCCTCCGCTGGACTACGCCCCCGACGCCGACGAAGATGAAGAGGAGTGGCCGGACAGGGCCAAGCGTTCGGCGAAATCGTAAGTGTTCGGATACCATAGTAACTCATGATATTCCTTTTGTTGCACAGCTTTCCCTAATGTCGAATATAATCATGCAGCCCGCCCAAGGACGGGCTCGACGAGTGGTCGAGTGGCTCCCTGGATTCTTCGGACGTGAATTCAGTTCCGCCCGCTGCCTCCCCCTGTGCTGCGGATGACGCCGAAGTGGCGTCGCGACAAGCTCTGGGGCAAGAGGAGGTGGTCCAGGAGGAGCCGCGAGGCGACCTCCCGGACTCCAGGAGTAAAGGGGACAAGACCCCCCAGGGCTCCAAGTCCGGCTTTAAGCCAGACACCGCGCCGGAATCATCAACGGTTCCGGACCGCGGCAGGCGAACTCCTGCCAAGAGGAGCAAGCCTATTGAGCCGGCGTCCTCCATCCAACCGGAGGCACCGGACGATCTGCTGGAGGCGCTTAAGAGCGCCTCCATCGACGAGGAGCACCGTACCATCATGAGTACGGTGCTCCAGAAGGTTTGGTCCGCCAAAAGCGGACTTACTGAAGCTTGTGCTAGCCTTCTAACAGGCTTCGAGGTAAGTAAAAATATGTAAAAATATTACCGCATAGACAGTAGCCCCTGATGGTCTGTTTGGCGTTCAGAAAGAAAAGCCAAATAGAGGATCTATTAAATATCGCAGGAATCTAACTAATAAGGAGTCAATATACGTATGCAGGCTTCGCTGCTGGCCACCGCCGCACTGACTGCGGAGGTGGGTGCCCTGAAGCAGGGCCTCGAGCGGACCGAGCAAGAGCTCGGCCTTGCCAAACGGCAGCTCGAGGAGAAAGAAGGTAAGAGATACCTTATAGAAAAAATGCCTATAAGAAGACGCGATTGCAAAAAATGACAGGAGTATACTGCTTATTGTAGGGGCCACAACTGAGGTGGCGACCCTCAAGCAGGCGTTGTCCGAGGCCGAGAAGAAAGCGGCCACGGAGCGCACCGAGCGGGAGACATTTGAGGCGCAGGTCGGCGAGGTGCAGTAAGAGCTTCAGGCTCTCATGAAAAAACATGAGAGTTTGGAGCTCGAATCGAAGACGCGAGCGTCCGAGCTTGCTGCGGCCCTTAAAACTGCCAAATCTGCCAAGGCCGAAGCCCAGAAGGCCCTCCAGGAATTGGATGCGGTGAAAAAGATAGCGGCGGGTAAGGCATTCTCTATGCAAAGCAGACATATAAAAGTAAACTACTTGTCACTTACCCGAATCCGGAGCTCTCCAAGGGCATTCGCAGATCTTCCCCACTGCGTATCTGATGCTGCCGCATTCTACCGAGCCGAGGAAGGCAGCTCGACGGAGAAGGTGTTCTGGTCGTAGTATGCTGAGGCCGGACACCCTGTGCCCTTGAGCGACCAGCTGAAGCAGCTGGTCGAGCTCCACAAGGCGGCCGAACAGGCCCTGAAGGGCTTCATAGTTCGGCTGTGGCCTGGAGAGGCCCTGCCTGGGAGCTACTTCGGACTGGTGCGGCGGCTGGTGGAGGCTTGTCCAAGGCTCGAGGTCGTCAAGCGCTCTGTCTGCATCGAAGGTGCCTGTAGGGCCCTTGCCCGTGCAAAGGTGCACTGGGGTAAGATGGACGGTGAGAAGCTTGTGAGGGACGGGCCGCCGCCGGGGAAGGAGCATCGCAAGCCCGAGAACTATTACAAGGATGTTCTGGCTGGTGCCCGCCTTATGGCGGATGAATGTACCAAGGATGTAATTTTTGAATGAACTCGCTCGTGTTAACCTGTGCGCTGAAAACTTGTTCATATGCGCTAAGCAATGCTTGAATTTAAAATATTACTTTATGTGCAGCCGTTTATCAAAAAATTGAGAGATGGCCAGTCGTCGGCTTCTGCCCCCATGCCACTAGTGCTGGGGTGTTCGGGATAAACCTGAGCGCTCTTTTTCCCATGATTGGGTCCGCCGAGGGAGGCGCTCAGCACAACGAACAAGGCAATCGGACTATAATGCTTGAACACTCTCACTTAGCCATAGAACTCTATAATTTTAAATTTCGGTGAAGCCCCTAGTATTCGGAAGACCGAGTTCAGGGCGCTATCCACGCCTTGGCCGGACAAAGCCGGTTCCTCGCTCAAAGCGGCATAAGTCTTTAAGGACTCGAAAAACCTCTCGAACAGCGACCGGTCTCTCGCCTCATCATGACAGTCAGTTTTAGCTTTCTCTACTGAGGTGCTCAGCCCAGCTCAACTGGGGCACAATCGCAGTAGTTCTCCTAGTGCTACCTTAGCCGATATAGCGGAACGTAAGGCACCAAAACATAGGAGCCGGGCAAACCCAACTATTGACCCAAATCATGATTCGGAGCCGATGCATATAGTGCTATAAGTTCGGGGTGCCGCACTTGTGAAAGTGTACGGACTTCTCACGCCATATTGATGGGTACTGAAGCCCCTGGCGTATTTTTGCCGTACCACGGTGTACGGATGCAACATGTTATTAATAAACATATATATAAAAAGAGGATAATGCAAAAAATAGACAAAAAGATATGCATTGTTTATAGAAAGGCTGCTATGAAAGCGGAACGATACAAATAGTGGGATAAGCAAAAGAAATTGGACTATTTAACATGTCCTGGCCAGGGGCAGGCCGCGGAATTGTATTAAAAAACAGGTATACTGCTCGCAATAGAGACCACCTGGAAGTTCCATAATGCGGTGTGGCTTGTCTGCGTTCCTGGATCTTGCATCGTTTGTGCGGCAGTTGAATTGCCGAACGGGTCGTCCGAAGTATGGAGTCCTGAGAGTAAGAAAAAAAAGGAATCCGGAAGCCCCTGGTGCGGTTTAAGCCGTATTTCGGGCGTGCCGTGATAGTGCCCCTTCCCCTCTGCCCATGGTATTTCAAGAGCGTAGTTATGTACGCGAAGCACTGGTTTCGCTATATCGCGAGGGCTAGGGTTGGGGCCGCATTGGCTATGCTAGCTGAGAACGTGTCAGGCGGTCTTGTTGTAGGGTACCCCGGGTGCGCTTGACAGTGTCCGGCTTTTTGAAGGCCGAACTGGAGAACTGCCTAGAGAGGCTGCTTTGTACTTCTGCTGTGAGCGCTGCCGTGCGCTCCTCCGTTTGGAGGGAGCGTTCAGTGTTCCCATTGACCGTGATTACTCCTCTAGGGCCTGGCATCTTGAGCTTGAGGTATGCATAGTGCGGTACCGCGTTGAATTTTGCGAATGCGGTTCGCCCGAGCAGTGCGTGATAGCCACTGCGGAACGGGACTATGTCGAAGATTAACTCCTCGCTTCGGAAGTTATCCGGAGATCCGAAGACCACTTCCAGTGTGACTGAGCCTGTACAGTTGGCTTCTACACCTGGTATGACGCCTTTAAAGGTCGTTTTGGTGGGCTTGATCCTCGAGGGATCTATGCCCATTTTTCGCACTGTATCCTGGTAAAGCAGGTTCAGGCTGCTGCCGCCGTCCATGAGGACTCTTGTGAGATGCAATGATTGGGTCTAGAACCAATGCGGCGAAGCTGCCGTGGCGGATGCTAGTGAGGTGGTCCCTTCGATCAAAGGTGATCGGGCAGGAGGACCATGGGTTGAACTTTGGGGCGACTGGCTCTATCGCATATACGTCCCGTAACGCACGCTTCCGCTCCCTCTTGGGGATGTGGGTTGTGTATATCATGTTCACCGTCCGCACTTGAGGGGGAAATCCCTTCTGTCCACTGTTGTTCAGCGGCCTGGGCTCCTCCTCGTCATTGCTATGCAGCCCCTTGTCTTTGTTTTCGGCTCTTAACTTGCCTGCCTGCTTGAACACCCAACAGTCCATGTTGGTGTGATTGGCTGGCTTTTCGAGGGTGCAATGTATTTGGCACAAGCGGTCGAGTATTCGGTCCAAACTGGACAGGCCCTGAGTATTTCTTTTGAATGGCTTTTTCCGTTGACCGGATTTGTAGCCTTGGAATCCGGCATTAACTGCCGTATCCTCGTTGCTGTCGCTGGTAACGCGGCGCTTTTGTTTGTTCCGACGCGACCTGTCACTTTTGTCCTTGGTATTCGAATTACCAGGGTTCTTGGTTAAGTTGTTGCTGCGAGCTAGCCAGATGTCTTCTCCCACGCAAAAGCGGGTCATGAGTGTCATGAGGGCTGCCATAGATTTCGGCTTTTCCTGTCCCAGGTGCCGGGCAAGCCACTCATCATGGATATTATGCTTGAAGGCCGCTAAGGCCTCTGCGTCCGGACAGTCGACTATCTGGTTTTTCTTTGTTAGGAACCGTGTCCAAAATTGCCTGGCCGATTCCTCTGGCTGCTGAATTATGTGGCTTAGGTCATCGGCGTCCGGTGGTCGCACATAAGTGCCCTGGAAGTTGTCAAGGAATGTGGCTTCCAGGTCCTCCCAAGAACCGATTGAGTCTGCTAGCAAGCTGTTGAGCCAATGCCGGGCCGGTCCCTTAAGTTTGAGTGGGAGGTATTTGATGGCGTGTAGATCATCACCGCGGGCCATGTGGATATGAGGGAGATAATCCTCGATCCATACCGCAGGATCTGTTGTGCCATCGTACGATTCGATGTTTACGGGTTTGAAGCCCTCAGGGATTTTATGATCTATTACTTCATCTGTGAAGCATAGTGGGTGTGCGGCGCCTCTGTATTGGGCTATATCACGACGCATCTTGAAGGAGCTTTGTCTGTTGAGTTCGGCCTGGCCGGATTCATTGCATCCGGAGTGACGATCACTATCATGTGCCGTGGGGCGCCTGCCCGATCCGTAGATCGATCTTGTTTGCCTTGCCTTGTCCTCCAGTATGTCGTGCAGGTCGGGCGCATTTTCCCGTGCCTTAGTATGCTTGATGCGGCGCCGGGGCATGGCTTGAGTGGAGGGCCGAGAGGCCTCTCTGTCGCGGCCACGAGGTGGCCGGTCGGCCATGTCATGCGCTGGTGATGTAGGTGCTTCCTCCTCTAGTCGGGGTAGCAGCCTGCGCTTTGGGTAACTCTTGGAGGGGCGTTCGAGTTCATACTCTTCGGCCGCAAGGACTTCAGTCCATCTGTCAGCTAGCAAATCCTGATCAGCTCTAAGCTGTTGCCGTGGCCGTAAGCCTGCGTTTAAAACGCTCTTGTTCGACGGGATCCTCTGGCACGACGAACTCGTCATCGTCGAGGCTTGCCTCGTCTTCGGAGGGAGGCGTATAATTATCGTCCTCAACCTCTTGGTCCGCCGCCCTCTCGTGAGGGCTGGCTTCTCTGTCCTCCTGTGCTGAATCTTGCTGGAGGGGGTGTTCTTCGGCGCTATCCGGAGTAGTATTATCTCCCGTGCCGGAATCACCATTTTTGCTTTGGCGGGATTTAGAGCGGCGCCGCTGACGCCGGTGCTTGGGCTGTTTCTTAGAGGTATCGTCCCCCGCTGTTCCATCGCCATCTCCGTCCTTTGGAGTGTCCACCATATATATGTCATATGACGAGGTGGCCTTCCAGCACCCTACAGGTGCTGGTTCTTGTTCGTCTCCTGCATGGTCGTCCATGCCGTCGATGTCTTCGGAGTCGAAGTCAAGCATGTCGGTTAAGTCGTCGATAGTGGCTACGAAGTGGGTGGTGGCTGGGTTTTGAATTTCTTCACCGTCCATATCCCAACCTTGCTGACCGTAGTCCGGCCAGGGCTCTCCTGATAAAGAGAGAGACTTTAGAGAATTCAGGATGTCGCCGAAGGGCGAGTGCTGAAAGATGTCCGCGGCGGTGAACTCCATTATTGGCGCCCAATCGGATTCGATCGGCAGGGGCGCGGGGGGCTCGGAGTTCCAAGAGGAATCCGGCTCCTCGGAGTCACGGGCCATGCGGAGTGCGGGGCTGGAGTTCAGCTCGATCGCCTCTGAGATCGCAGCCCCTGAGGCAGTGTCCAACCGCTGATCCTCGATCGGTGCAGTAGGCTCCGAATCAATGGTCGGAACCGGTGCGTGTGCGGCCTCCAAAGCGCTGTTCGGCGGTAGAGCTATATCATGCCCATCGAGACAGTGCGGCGCGCTTGGCTGTGGCTCGAATCCGTCGAAGATCAAGTCCCCGCGGATGTCAGTCGTGTAGTTTATGCTTCCAAACCTGACCTGATGGCCAGGGGCGTTGCTTTCGATCTGCTCAAGGTGGCCAAGCGAATTGGCCCGCAGTGCGAAGCCGCCGAAGACGAAGATCTGTCCGGGGAGAAAAGTCGCACCCTGGACTGCATCGCTGTTGATGATCGAAGGAGCCATCGGGCCTAAAAGCGACGACACTGAGGAACTCTCAATGAAAGCACCAATGTCGGTGTCAAAACCGGCGGATCTCAGGTAGGGGGTCCCAAACTATGCGTCTAGACCGGATGGTAACAGGAGGCAAGGAACACGATGTTTTACCCAGGTTCGGGCCCTCTTGATGGAGGTAAAACCCTACGTCATGCTTGATTAATATTGATGATATGGGTAGTACAAGAGTAGATCTACCACGAGATCAAGGAGGCTAAACCCTAAAAGCTAGCCTATGGTATGGTTGTTGTATGATGAAGTTGTCCTACGGACCTAAACCCTCCAGTTTATATAGACACCGGAGAGGGTTAGGGTTACACAAAGTCGGTTACAATGGTAGGAGATCTTGAATATCCGCATCGCCAAGCTTGCCTTCCACGCCAAGGAAAGTCCCATCTGGACACGGGACGAAGTCTTCAATCTTGTCTCTTCATATTCCTGGAGTCCGGCTACCCGAACACCCCCTAATCCAGGACTCCCTCACCCGCGCCCAGTCGAATTACCATTGTACCCCTGGGGGGTAGGCCTATATAAACCCCCCAGGGCACCCATGCAAGGGGTTGGATCCCAGTAGTTCTAGACCATGCCAGATAGAAGGAGAGAGCTAGCCTTGCCCTCTTCTACCACCAGAAACAGCTCAAGGAGCAACCGTGTAAACACTTGGCCATAGTGATCATGCGGAGACCCCGCAGAGCAGTAGTAGGGGTATTATCTCCCCGAAGAGCCCCGAAGCTGGGTAAGATTCGCCGGCGTGCATGTCTTCGCCTCATCCCGTTTCCAGGCACCGACGACGTTCTACTCACCCCCACCATGATAAGCCATCCGTTGGCATATGTCGCACCAAACCCCCGACAACGAGCGCGTGCTCCAGCACGCCCGCGAGGAGGAACTAGTGTGTCATTGTCGTCTCCGCCCGCGTGTAAGAGGCACGCATGGTGGCTGTCACGGCGGAAGCCGGTCGCGCGCGCGTCGAGCCCGCAAACCGGGTGCGGACGCGGAATCTACCTTCAAGACCTTGAATGCCACGTGGTTCCTGCAATCTGAAGGAGCAATTTGGGTCAGTCGACTCATGTGAGCCGTTTGATGCAACATGGATGGCTAGAAGGGCTTCTTCCACCTCTTCTACCGTCTTCTTCCTTCGCTCCATCGAACTTCTTTCACAAATCGACTGACCCAAATTATACTACTAGTACGAACGTATTAAGTACAGTAGGAACACGAAGATACGAGCAGTGGTACCAACTGCAAGAAGAACAATAATAAGACATACTACTAGTACTACTGTACGTACTAAAGAGTTCAAATAACGAGAAAGAACATAAACATAGGGGCTGTTTGGTTCCTAGCCACACATTGCCACACTTTGCCACACCTAACCTTAGGCAAGTTTGAAAAAGTTAGGTAGGTGTTTGGTTCTAGCCACACTTGAGACAAGGAAATTTTTTTGAGCAGTGAACCCCACATGTCATAGACACAAAAAGTGTGGCAAGATTCCCTTAGGCAAGCCAAAGTATGGCTAACAATTTGAGCAACTCAAGTAAGGCAAGTGTGACAAATGTGGCAAAAATCATGTGGCAACATATGACTAATGTGAAAGGACGGGACGACTAGGAGCGAACTGTTGTAAGGTAGAAGACGGGGACGAGTAGGGCGTGCGAACGGCGTGGGGTTGATGGCTTGCCCGGTGGATAAACGGCTGCAAGCCCCCAAAGAGTTCTTGAGAACTATGCGGGGCCCACGAGATGTCATGTCTACTAGACCCATATCGTAGGCCTGACGGTATAGCTTCTGCCTGTTCGCACGCCATGCCGGCGCGTGGATGTAACTTCACTTAATTCCGTCAAACGTCGCGCCTCCCACGACCTTCGCCTCCCTCGCGCGGTTGCGCCCTTTGAGACTTCGACCGGCTATAAATGAGCAATTTTTTTGCCTTTTTTAGAGAAGCAATTTTTTTGCCTACTCCGCATGCATGATACTCCCTCTGGTCCTTTTTACTCCCGTCAACCGTTTGCAAAGTGTTTGACCAAATTTATACTTTTTTTGAACACCACCTTATATTAATTAACCAGTCACACCAGTACACTCATTCGATACAATATTCACCACACAGGGCGGTATGTTATTTCCAAGAATACCATCTAATCTATTGTCAAAGCTATACTTAGCGATTAAGTGTGCCACCTTATTGGCCGAACGGCTAATCTTTGACAATTGAAGATTGTTGATCAACTTCGAGATGCTCAACGCTTTCATCTTCAGGTCACGCATAGCAGACCTGTCAACGCTTTGACAGGCATCAATGAAATCCCACGACCAAATTTATACTAAAAATATCAATATCTACAATACTCCCAAAACACTTAGACTAGAGTCCAACTCAGCAGATTTGCTTATTTGGCAATGAGTTAATGAAGAGAGAGGTAATTGTAGTAACTTAGCTAGTTACTGTAACATCACATGTACCAATGCAATATGAGTCTATAACCTAATAAATGAATCTTTGCATGTTACCATGCTTAAGGTACTACCCACTATGAAGGTAGTAACATAGCCTAGGGATATGTGTATGTTACTATCCATTATGGCTAGTCTTAGGCGCGGTGCATTAACTTCTACCTCGTTCCTTGTTTCTTGACATATCAACCAATAGGAGATGTGGGTGTGCATGCTTTTAATGACTTGAGACTACCAAACACGACATGCAGTGGTTAGTTCGTTGCATGCAATGCTATTAATTAGCAAATAAACATTCAGATCTCTCGTTTTCCCCTCCTCCTTGGTCACAGTGCACAATCTAAGATGACTTGCTCACCTAGACGGAGGGAGTACTGATTATAAACATTAAGATCTCTCGTTTTCCCCTCCTCCTTGGTCACAGTGCACAATCTAAGATGACTTGCTCACCTAGACGGAGGGAGTACTGATTATAATGAGTACTCAACTAGTACTACCTCTCCTCAGTTTACAGGGCATGCGCGTGCCCCTAGATCGTCAATTTAACCAACCTATACAAGTCATATATTACAAAAAATATACCAATATAAACTTCAGATGTTCTATTTTCAAACCGTATAGTTTTTGTGTTATATAGTTTATATTAAGATGATAAAATTGACAACCTAGTTATACGTGTAGGAATTGTAAACTGAAATGGAGGTAGTACTAGTATAAGAACTACGTTTTATAATGAGTGTAAAAATATTGATTTGACATTGTGAATGTTGACACATTGTGGAATAGTTTTTGAAGTCTGCAAAAGTACTCAACTAGTGCTGTCGTTCTCCACAAAAAAATGTGTTTACCAATGCATGCATGAACTCTAGTTACTCTAACCCCCCTCTCTTCTTTAATTCTTTGCCACATCAGCATGTTTGCTATTCCCGTGTGCATGATACCAGCTAAGATACCACCATTATGGCCAGCCTTAATCATCGCATGCAATAATTTAGTGCACCTTGAAATATGAACATGTGTGGGGCGTGTTTGTTTTTAATGACTTGAGACTATACCTAGCCCGGCATGCAAGATGACTTATTATGCACTGTTCCCCATACCTGCAGGAAGCCCATTCGTCTCCAAATTTTTTCCTCTCCATGTGTGAAACAATATGCCTGCCAAACTCTCCTTCTCCCTCCGGCGGTCCCACCACTCCACCCCGTGTGAAAAAATCTACATGCATGACTCTCCTCCCCCCACGCTCGTCCAATCCGTTGTGACCAGCAATATTTTCACCCCTTCGCTCCCCCGTAATTTACTCCAACAAATATGTCCACGTAGCTGTTACTTAATTGTAGGTGCATTCGGTCACTGACATATGGGCCCAACAGGGGTCTGGCCCACATGTCAGTGACGCAACTGGACCGGCAGTTAAGTCAGTGCAGCTCAGTCCATATCTTATGTAGGTGTGCCATTGCTCGCTATAAATACTGTGCCTCCCATGACATCGCTATCTCCTCCCCCTCACGTTCACGTTCATCGCTATCTCCTCCCCCTCCCTCTCACGTCGACCACCACGGCATCGCCCCTCCCAAGCCCTAGGAGCCCCTCGCTGCACCGCGCGGACGGTCACGCGTCGCCGTTCCGTTCCTCGCCGCCACTAGTCGAGGAGGACGCGTCGGTGTTCCGCTCCTCGCCGCTACGCGACGCGTAGCCGTTCCGTTCCTCGCCGCCACTGGTCGAGGAGGATGCGTCGGTGTTCCGCTCCTCGCCGCAACGCGTCGGCGTTCCCAATCTCTCCAGCACGCGTGCTGGAGGACGCGTCGGCTCCCCGCTACGAGGAGAATGTCGCGCCGCCCACCGAGCCCCCCAGCCTTGAGGAGCTTTGGAAAGAAATGGATGTCGCCTTGTGGGAGGCTTTGCCTCCAGCAGAGCACACCAAAATAGAGGCGGAGAAGAAGGCCGAGGAAGGGAAGCGCACTGCGGAACAAGCTGCCTGGGAGGCCTATGTCGCGTCTGAGAGAGTCAGGAAATTGGCACTTTGGCAGAAGGCTTGTGCGAGGGCTGTGAGGGTGGCGGAGGACTCCCGTGCCGACACCCTATGTAACACCCCGGATATAACTTTCCCAATTTGTACTCCAACTCTTGCCATTTTCGGCGTTAAGTTATATTTATTTCTCAGGTTCGGGTCTTTGTCTCCGTGTGTTGTTTCGTTTTCATGCATCTCATATCATGTCATCATGTGCATTGCATTCACATACGTGTTCATCTCATGCATTCGAGCATTTTCCCCGTTGTCCGTTTTGCATTCCGGCGCTTCGTTCTCCTCCGGTGGTCATTTCTAGCTTTCTTTCGTGTGTGGGGATTAAACATTTCCGGATTGGACCGAGACTTGCCAAGCGGCCTTGGTTTACTACCGGTAGACCGCCTGTCAAGTTTCGTGCCATTTGGACTTCGTTTGATACTCCAGCGGTTAACCGAGGGACCGAAAAGGCCTCGTGTGTGTTGCAGCCCAACACCCCTCCAATTTGGCCCAAAACCCACCAAACTCTGCTCCATGTCCTAGAGCGTTCGATCACGATCGCGTGGCCGAAAACCGCACCTCATTTGGACACTCCTAGCTCCCCCTATGCCTATAAATAGACCCCCCGTTTTTTCGGATCTCTCCCTCTCCTCCGAAACCCTAAAATTCATCTCCGCGCGGCCGGACGTGTCCACTCCACCGCCGGACGTGTCCACCCCGCCGCCACATCGCTCCGACCAATTAGAGCGCGCCACCTCAGCCCCGCCGCCGCGCCCGGCCAACCGCACGCCGCCACCTCAATCGCGCCGCCGTTCCTCTCTCTCCGCGGCCCGCCCGGGCCCAGATCTGGCCCGCGGAGCCCGGTCGCCGCCGCCAGCCGCCCGGCTCTTCTCCCGCCCGAGCCGCGGCGCCCTCCCCGCCGATCCGCCGCGCCGCCGCCCTCCGCCGCTCGCGCTGCCGTCCTCCGCTACCACCGCCGCCGCGAAGCTCCGCCACCACGCCGCCCGCGCCCGGCCGCCCCTCGCCGCCGGCGCCGCCCCGTTCAAGCCCGCCGCCGTCCTCGGGAGCCGTGCCAAGGCCGGCTTCTTCCTCTTCTTCCCCGGCAACGACGAACTCCTGCGACCAAGTTCCGGCCAGCTACAGTGTTCCGGCGTTCCTTGGATTGCGTGCCAGATACAGATCTGACAAAACTATCTCCTCACGGTTAACTTTTTTGTCCCCGAACCCTAATTTTTATGCGATCTTTGACCTGCTGTAACTTCGCATCCGTAGCTCAGTTTTGGACATATAGTATATCAAAATGTTCGTATCGACGAGTACATCATTTCATTCCATTGCATCATTTTCATTTGAGTTCATCTTGATTCCCAAAATGCTGTTAGATGGAGGCTTCGTGAGTTAATTGTCAGATCTGCTAGTTCATCTTAGACTTTTTTCATTTTTGCCATGATTATTGTGTGCATGCTATGCCTGTGAGTCCTTCATATGTTTTGTTAAGCATCTTGTTATCTTTCCAGAGGTGCAACCCATGCATTTTTAGGATGTGTTTGGTGACTTGTGCAAGCTTGCAAAGTGAGGCACCCGGTAATTCTGTTTTCAGAGACTTAGTAGTTTTCACTAAGTCTGGGATTATTTAGTTCATGATGCCATATGTTCAGCTTGTTTCCTAGTGATCCGTGCCTCTTTTGAGGATGATCAGTAAAGGGGTTTTGTTAATCATGTTATGCTCTATCCATCCATGTCTTTTTTTGCAATTATGGAGCACCCTAGCTTGAGACAATCGAGCTCTACTTTTGCTTCGTTGTGAATCTGGGAAGATCGTCAACTTGTTTGCGATTTTGCCGATGTTATTGTAGTTGATCCGTGCATGCTATGCCATTGTTCTTGCCATGTCTAGCTAGAATTTTGTGCCTTCTTAATGGATGTATGCTTGTATTGCCATGACTTGCACCGTGGTGAGTGCATCGAGCTCGTAAACGTGCCTTCGTGAGTTATATTTCAGCATGTCTCAGTTTTCACTAAGTCTGAAAACTGATTGTGTTTTAGCTATGTTCGTGTGCCCATTAGTATATTTTGTGAACCCTTTTGGCCCCAGGTCACTTTGCGTATTTTGTTAATCTTGTTGAGTAGCTCCATGCCAGGTTCTTACTTGTCTTAATCAGGTCATGTATCATGTTGTTTTGCTGCTCCGAAGAGGGCTTCGTGATCTGAATTTCAGACAAGTGTTAATTTCACCAAGTCTGGAATCTGTTTTGCATTTGCGTTTTTGCCATGCTTGTTTGAACCTCATAATTGATGAATTGGCTGTAGCTCAGTGCTAGACTTTTGTTAAGCATCTTGTGTGCATCCCTTCCATGCATTTTGTTGTCATGTTTGGGTGCTGTAGCATGTTCATCTCATTGCATTTAGATGCCTACTTGCTGTAAAACGCAGACCGGTGTCATTTTTGAAACGCTTGCCATTTCCAAACCGTAACTCCGATTCCGATGATCTCTATATCGTTTTCAAGAGATTTCATCCCATCTTTCCAGTGGCACACTTGGTTTTCCAAGTTGAGGCCAGGTTCATGCATTTCCTGTCATATCTTGCATTTTGCATCCCGCATCGCATCCCGCATAGCATACCATCATTGCATCTTATTGTTTGAGCTTGCACGTGGTTGATTGTATCCTTGTTGCTTGTTTGTCTTGTTTGGGTAGAGCCGGGAGACGAGTTCGCTAACGAGGAGCCCGTTGAGTTTGCTCTTGAGGATCCTGTCACCTCTGACAACTGTGCAGGCAAGATGATCATACCCTCGAAATCACTACTATCTTTGCTATGCTAGTTTGCTCGCTCTTTTGCTTTGCCAATGCTACAATGCCTACCTTTTGCTTGTCAGCCTCCCAAATTGCCATGTCAAATCTCTAACCCACCATTGTCCTAGCAAACCGTTGATTGGCTATGTTACCGCTTTGCTAAGCCCCTCTTATAGCGTTGCTAGTTGCAGGTGAAGATTGGAGGCCGTTCCTTGTTGGAACATCTTTTATTTACTTGTTGGGATATCATTATATTGCTATGTTATCTTAATGCATCTATATACTTGGTAAAGGGTGGAAGGCTCGGCCTCTCGCCTAGTGTTTTGTTCCACTCTTGCCGCCCTAGTTTCCGTCATATCGGTGTTATGTTCCCGGATTTTGCGTTCCTTACGCGGTTGGATTATAATGGGAACCCCTTGATAGTTCGCCTTGATTAAAGCTTTTCCAGCAATGCCCAACCTTGGTTTTACCATTTGCCACCTAGCCTCTTTTTCCCTCGGGTTTCCGGAGCCCGCGGGTCATCTTTTTTTAAACCCCCCCCCCCCCGGGCCAGTGCTCCTCTGAGTGTTGGTCCAAACTAGAGTCCTATGCAGCGCCCCCTGGGGGAAACTCGAGGTTTGGTTTTAGTTGTATGGAGCGCTCATCTGAGTGTGCCCTGAGAAAGAGATATGTGCAGCTCCTATCAGGATTTGTCAGCACATTCGGGCGGTGTTGCTGGTCTTGTTTTAACCTGTCGAATTGTCTTGAGTTACCGAGATACCGAGTCTGATCGGAACGTCTTGGGAGGAGGTCTATTCCTTCGTTGACCGTGAGAGCTTGTCATGGGCTAAGTTGGGACTCCCCTGCAGGGATTGAACTTTCGAAAGCCGTGCCCGCGGTTATGGGCAGATGGGAATTTGTTAATGTCCGATTGTAGATAACTTGAACTAAACTTAATTAAAATGAATCAACCGTGTGTGTTACCGTGATGGCCCCTTCTCGCCGGAGTCCGGGAGGTGGCCACGGGCTTGGAGTAATGCTTGCGCAGGTTGTTCCTCTAGTTTTTCTCGCTCGCGCTTTGCCTCCTCTTCTCGCTCTCTTTTGCGTATAAGTTAGCCACCATATATGCTAGTCGCTTGCTGCAGCTCCACATATATTTGCCTTACCCTTCCTATAAGCTTAAATAGTCTTGATCGCGAGGGTGCGAGATTGCTGAGTCCCTGTGGCTCACAGATTCCTATTACCCCAGATGTAGGTCCAGGTGATTCCGCTCCAGGTGACGAGTACGAGCTCAAGTGGGAGTTCGACGAGGACTCTCAGCGTTATTATGTTTCCTTTCCCGATGATCAGTAGTGGTGCCCAGTTGGGGGGGATTGGGACCGTGTCGCATGTTGGGTTCTCTTTTATTTTGGCGCCGTAGTCGGGCCATGAGTGTTTGGATGATGTAATGTTATTTATGTTCTTGATTGACGTGGCGAGTGTAAGCCAACTATGTTCTCCCCTATATTATTCATATTATATGGGATGTTGTGAAGATTGCCTAACTTGCGACATATGCCTTCAATGCGATTATGTCTCTAAGTCGTGCCTCGACACGTGGGAGCTATAGTCGCATCGAGGGTGTTACAAGTTGGTATCAGAGCCTTCCCCGACCTTAGGAGCCCCATTGCTTGATCGTTTTTAGCGGCCGAGTTGTGTCTAGAAAAAAATGTTTTGAGTCTTTAGGAATTATATATCGGAGAGTTTAGGAATTCTTTTTACTTCCCAGTCTCCTCATCGCTCTGGTAAGGCATCCTGACGTAGAGTTTTGACTCTTCTCTTCTCAAATTTCACAAAAAAAAATTAGGATCACGCGGGTATCTTGGAATCGTTCCGATGGGTTTATGATGAGAACATTGACTTGGTGCCTCCTGTCAGGGGTTTAGTGGGAGTGTCCCGGGGAGTTGAGCTCTGAGGTGTTGCCATCATAATTTTATCGTTGCAATTCTGGAATACTTGAGATATTTTCGCCGACATCGAAAATCTCTTTTATGCAGTTCGTTGGTGAGATAACCTCGACGCCACCCAGTACTGGGGCGGGAGTTCGGGAGTATCGCCATAACTTGTATAATGGATGCTTTTCGAAGGTTGAGGTAGATGGTTTCCGAAGGTTTCTTGGTTATGTGTTGAAGGATGGATACAGCTGGATGTAGGAATTGCTAGTTTGGGTGAGATATTATGCTTCCCCTGTATCCCCAACACCTGATTGCATAACCGGAAAGTTTTGGGAGTTTCATAGGTGGGAATTCTCGTAGCTCTAGTTCTTCTTCCACGGATATTGGTTTGAGATTGGGATTTCTTACCGATTATTCGTTCTCGAGCCGTATCTTGTTGTTTTACTTCTTCTACCTTAATTCTATGTGGCTTCGCAATTTAGGGATATGTGACCACTTCAAGAGGAATGCATTCGTTCATTTTGTTCGGATGTGAAGACTATATGTTGCAATTTTCATTCCGTTGGATTCAGCTTCAATATTTGTCTGTCAATGTGCTAATGGTGGTCAACCTCTTCAGGATGGCTCCTCCAACGCGCACGACTCCGAATCCTGATCCGCCACCACCTCCACCTCCTCCAGAGGCATGGCAAGCTGTGATGGCCGCAACCAATGCAAAAACACAGCTGATCATGCAAATTCTCCAAGAGCGCAATCAAGGCAGTCAAGGGAATCAAGGCAGCAATCAGAGTCACTTTGCTACACTCAACCAGTTCCTTGCTAACGGGCCAAGGACTTTCAGCAATTGTGTTGAGGCAACCGATGCTGACGATTGGCTTGTGGATCTGTGTAAGCATTTCAAGTGCAGTAACGTCAGGCCTGAGGACTTTGTCAAGTTTGCTTCCTTCCAACTCAAAGATCAAGCTGCAGAATGGTTCCAGCAGTACAAGGACTCCAGAGGTAGACGTGTTATCACTTGGGATGATTTCGTCGAGATTTCCGAGCTCATCATATTCCGCAGAGCGTGGTTGAAAGCAAGCATGAGGAATTCCGCAATCTGAAGCAAGGCTCTTTGTCTGTCTATGACTACAACAAGTTGTTCCATAAGCTTGCCCGCTTTGCCAAGCAGGACGTGCCTGATGAGAAGAGCATGATATATCAGTTCAGGGGTGGTCTCAGAGAAGATATTCAGCTCGCTCTTGTTCTCTTTGAGCCCTTGAGATACGATGAGTTCTACAACATGGCACTGAAGCAAGAGGCTGCTCAATTGAGGTGTGATGCTTACAGGAAGCGAGTCAGAGATGTTACTCCTTCTTCCTCTACTCAAGTGGCCAAGCAACAGAAGTTTTGGCTTCCTCCTCCTCCGTTCCGTCAGCCGTTTCAGCAGAAGAGCAAAGGTGGCAGTGGTTCTTCCCACCCACCCAACCCTGGCTTTCAGAACAAGACTTTGTCTCAAGCTCTAAGATCGAGTGCTCCATATCACCGTCCGCTTTCAGAGGTCACGTGCAACAAGTGCCAACAGAAGGGTCACTATGCCAACAAGTGTCTCAACCAGAGGCGTCTTCCTCCTCCTCCTGTGAGATTGGCAAGTACAGCTGTGGTCAAGCATAACCCCAAGTTCGCCAAGGTCAATATGGTGAATGCAGCTCAGGCAGAGGACTCACCAGATGTGATCATGGGTAACCTTCCTGTTAATGATATTCCTGCAAAAGTTCTTTTTGACACGGGTGCATCGCATTGCTTCATTTCCAAACCTTTTGCATCAAAGTATGAGTGTGATTATCAGTATCTGCAAAGTTCCTTGCAAATTGTGTCACCGGGCAAGCAGATGACAGCTAACACCTGCGTCCCTGAGGTTACTATCACATTGGGTGACTACAAGTTCCTTTCTTCCCCAATTGTTCTTGGTAACTCGGATATTGATCTTATTCTCGGAATGGATTGGCTTTCTAAGCACAAGGCACATCTTGATTGTGCTGCCAGGCAGATTCAATTGACTCATTCATCTGAGGATGTAATTGTCTTTGCTGCTCGGGATAATACCATTCGTATGTTTTCTCTCAATGAGAAGGGTGAATTGGATGCCATCTCTCAAATTCCAGTCGTTTGCGAATATCAAGACGTCTTTCCAAAAGAGCTCCCAGGAATGCCTCCGCAACGGCCAGTTGAATTCGTTATTGATCTTGACCCTGGTACGGAACCTGTGTGCAAACGTCCTTACAAGCTCGGACCTGAAGAGTTGAAGGAGCTGAAGAAGCAACTCGATGAGCAAGAAAGAATGGGTCTTATCCGGCCTAGTTCTTCTCCGTGGGGTTGTGGTGTTCTTTTTGTGAAGAAGAAGGATGGAACGGACCGACTTTGTGTTGATTACCGTCCAGTGAACAAGAAGACCATCAAGAACAAATACCCACTTCCCAACATCAATGAGCTGTTCGAACAACTCAAAGGTGCCCAAGTATTCTCCAAGCTTGATCTCCGTATGGGTTATCACCAGATTCGCATTCGTGAAGAAGATATTCCCAAGACAGCATTCAGAACAAGCTTTGGTTCATATGAATACACCGTCATGTCTTTCGGCCTCGCCAACGCTCCTCCGACGTTCTCTCGCATGATGAATTTCATCTTCAACGCCTACACCAATGACTTCATTTTGGTCTATCTCGATGACATTCTGGTTTTCTCGAAGAACAAGGAAGATCATGCCAAGCACTTGCGTTTGGTTCTTGATAAGCTCAGAGAACATCAGTTCTACGCCAAGTTCTCCAAGTGCGAATTTTGGCTCGATGAGGTTCTTTATCTTGGTCATATCATCTCTGCCAAGGGCATTGCCGTGAATCCTGAGAAGGTGTCTGCAATTGTGAATTGGGAACCTCCTCAGAACGTGAAGCAACTCCGCAGTTTTCTCGGTCTCGCAAGTTATTGCCGAAGATTTGTTGAGAACTTTTCCAAGCTTGCGAAGCCTCTCTCTAACCTTCTCCAGAAGCACGTCAAGTACGTTTGGTCTCCGGAGTGTGATATTGCTTTCAACACTTTGAAAGAGAAATTGATCACTGCTCCAATTCTGACTCCGCCTGATGAATCCAAGCCGTACGAGGTCTTTTGTGATGCCTCTCTCCAAGGTCTCGGTGCAGTTTTAATGCAAGAGAAGAAAGTTGTTGCTTATACCTCTCGCCAGTTGAAGCCTAATGAGAAGAACTAACCCACTCATGATCTCGAGTTGGCGGCAGTTGTGCATGCTCTTTTGACTTGGAGACATCTTCTTTTGGGAAGAAAAGTGGATATTTTCACTAATCACAAGAGTCTCAAGTACATCTTCACTCAGCCTAATCTCAACCTCAGGCAAACTCGATGGGTCGAAATGATTCAAGAGTATAATCCGAGTATTGAGTACACTCCAGGCAAGGCTAACATGATTGCTGACGCTTTGAGCAGGAAAGCGTATTGCAACAGTCTGATTCTTAAGCCTTATCAACCCGAGCTTTGTGAAGCTTTCCGCAAACTTAATCTGCAAGTTGTTCCTCAAGGTTTCCTCGCCAACCTTCAAGTCTCTCCTACCTTAGAAGACCAGATTTGCCAAGCCCAGCTTCTTGATGCTATGGTGAAAAAGGTGAAGATTGGGATTGCCAAGAGTCAGTCCAAGTACAAGTGCTACCGCCTTGATGACAAGGACACTCTCTTCTTCGAGGATCGTATTGTTGTGCCCAAAGGTGACCTCCGTAAAGTGATCATGAACGAGGCTCACAATTCTCTCCTCTCCATCCACCCTGGGAGTACGAAGATGTATCAGGACCTTAAGCAAGCTTATTGGTGGACTCGAATGAAGCGCGAGATCGCTCAATTCGTGAATGAATGTGATGTCTACAGAAGAGTGAAGGTAGAACACCAAAGGCCAGCTGGTCTCCTCCAACCTCTTGCCATTCCAGAATGGAAGTTTGACCACATTGAAATGGACTTCATGACTGGGTTTCCAAAGTCCAAGCGTGGCAATGATGCTATATTCGTTGTCATCGACAAACTCACCAAAGTGGCTCACTTTCTGCCTATCAAAGAGTCGATCACTGCAGCTCAATTGGCGGAACTCTATACCTCTCGTATTGTCTCTCTGTACGGTATTCCTCAAGTGATCTCTTCAGACCGTGGCAGCATCTTTACCTCCAAGTTTTGGGATTCTTTTCAGAAGGCCATGGGCACTAACATCCGCTTCAGCACTGCTTTCCATCCTCAAACAAGCGGTCAAGTCGAGCGTGTCAACCAGATTCTTGAAGATATGCTCAGGGCTTGTGTGATCTCCTTCGGCATGAAGTGGGAGGATTGTCTTCCTTATGCTGAATTCTCCTACAACAATAGTTTTCAAGCAAGTTCGGGCAAGGCCCCATTTGAAATTCTATATGGCAGGAAGTGCCGTACCCCTCTCAACTGGTCTGAAACCGGTGAACGTCAGTTGCTGGGTAATGACTTAATCCCAGAAGCAGAAGAAATGTGCAAAGTCATTCGTGATAACCTCAAAGCAGTCCAATCCCGCCAGAAGAGCTACTATGATAGTAAGCACCGTGATTTGGCTTTCGAGATCGGAGATCATGTTTACCTCCGTGTCTCTCCTATGAAAGGTACTCGTCTCTTCGGTATCAAAGGGAAGCTTGCCCCTAGATACGTGGGACCTTTCAAGATTGTCAGCAAGAGAGGCGACCTCGCCTATCAACTCGAGCTTCCTTCAAACTTTGCAAATGTTCATGATGTGTTCCATGTCTCTCAGCTTCGAAAGTGCTTCAAGACTCCTGACCACACAGTCAACTTCGAGGACATTGAGCTCCAAGAAGATCTCTCTTATCGTGAGCACCCAGTTGCTATTCTTGAAGAGACTGAACGCAAGACTCGCAACAAGTCAATCAAATTTCTCAAAGTCAAATGGTCACACCATTCCGACCGTGAAGCTACATGGGAACGCGAGGATCACCTCCGTTCTGAGTACCCGGCGTTCTTTCAGTCCTAGATCTTGGGACGAGATCTTTTCGTAGTGGTGGAGTGTTGTAACACCCCGGATATAACTTTCCCAATTTGTACTCCAACTCTTGCCATTTTCGGCGTTAAGTTATATTTATTTCTCAGGTTCGGGTCTTTGTCTCCGTGTGTTGTTTCGTTTTCATGCATCTCATATCATGTCATCATGTGCATTGCATTCACATACGTGTTCATCTCATGCATTCGAGCATTTTCCCCGTTGTCCGTTTTGCATTCCGGCGCTTCGTTCTCCTCCGGTGGTCATTTCTAGCTTTCTTTCGTGTGTGGGGATTAAACATTTCCGGATTGGACCGAGACTTGCCAAACGGCCTTGGTTTACTACCGGTAGACCGCCTGTCAAGTTTCGTGCCATTTGGACTTCGTTTGATACTCCAGCGGTTAACCGAGGGACCGAAAAGGCCTCGTGTGTGTTGCAGCCCAACACCCCTCCAATTTGGCCCAAAACCCACCAAACTCTGCTCCATGTCCTAGAGCGTTCGATCACGATCGCGTGGCCGAAAACCGCACCTCATTTGGACACTCCTAGCTCCCCCTATGCCTATAAATAGACCCCCCGTTTTTTCGGATCTCTCCCTCTCCTCCGAAACCCTAAAATTCATCTCCGCGCGGCCGGACGTGTCCACTCCACCGCCGGACGTGTCCACCCCGCCGCCACATCGCTCCGACCAATTAGAGCGCGCCACCTCAGCCCCGCCGCCGCGCCCGGCCAACCGCACGCCGCCACCTCAATCGCGCCGCCGTTCCTCTCTCTCCGCGGCCCGCCCGGGCCCAGATCTGGCCCGCGGAGCCCGGTCGCCGCCGCCAGCCGCCCGGCTCTTCTCCCGCCCGAGCCGCGGCGCCCTCCCCGCCGATCCGCCGCGCCGCCGCCCTCCGCCGCTCGCGCTGCCGTCCTCCGCTACCACCGCCGCCGCGAAGCTCCGCCACCACGCCGCCCGCGCCCGGCCGCCCCTCGCCGCCGGCGCCGCCCCGTTCAAGCCCGCCGCCGTCCTCGGGAGCCGTGCCAAGGCCGGCTTCTTCCTCTTCTTCCCCGGCAACGACGAACTCCTGCGACCAAGTTCCGGCCAGCTACAGTGTTCCGGCGTTCCTTGGATTGCGTGCCAGATACAGATCTGACAAAACTATCTCCTCACGGTTAACTTTTTTGTCCCCGAACCCTAATTTTTATGCGATCTTTGACCTGCTGTAACTTCGCATCCGTAGCTCAGTTTTGGACATATAGTATATCAAAATGTTCGTATCGACGAGTACATCATTTCATTCCATTGCATCATTTTCATTTGAGTTCATCTTGATGCCCAAAATGCTGTTAGATGGAGGCTTCGTGAGTTAATTGTCAGATCTGCTAGTTCATCTTAGACTTTTTTCATTTTTGCCATGATTATTGTGTGCATGCTATGCCTGTGAGTCCTTCATATGTTTTGTTAAGCATCTTGTTATCTTTCCAGAGGTGCAACCCATGCATTTTTAGGATGTGTTTGGTGACTTGTGCAAGCTTGCAAAGTGAGGCACCCGGTAATTCTGTTTTCAGGGACTTAGTAGTTTTCACTAAGTCTGGGATTATTTAGTTCATGATGCCATATGTTCAGCTTGTTTCCTAGTGATCCGTGCCTCTTTTGAGGATGATCAGTAAAGGGGTTTTGTTAATCATGTTATGCTCTATCCATCCATGTCTTTTTTGCAATTATGGAGCACCCTAGCTTGAGACAATCGAGCTCTACTTTTGCTTCGTTGTGAATCTGGGCAGATCGTCAACTTGTTTGCGATTTTGCCGATGTTATTGTAGTTGATCCGTGCATGCTATGCTATTGTTCTTGCCATGTCTAGCTAGCATTTTGTGCCTTCTTAATGGATGTATGCTTGTCTTGCCATGACTTGCACCTTGGTGAGTGCATCGAGCTCGTAAACATGCCTTTGTGAGTTATATTTCAGCATGTCTCAGTTTTCACTAAGTCTGAAAAGTGTTAATTTCACCAAGTCTGGAATCTGTTTTGCATTTGCGTTTTTGCCATGCTTGTTTGAACCTCATAATGGATGAATTGGCCGTAGCTCAGTGCTAGAATTTTGTTAAGCATCTTGTGTGCATCCCTGCCATGCATTTTGTTGTCTTGTTTGGGTGCTGTAGCATGTTCATCTCATTGCATTTAGATGCCTACTTGCTGTAAAACGCAGACCGGTGTCATTTTTGAAACGCTTGCCATTTCCAAACCGTAACTCCGATTACGATGATCTCTATATCGTTTTCAAGCGATTTCATCCCATATTTCCAGTGGCACACTTTTTTTCCAAGTTGAGGCCAGATTCATGCATTTCCTGTCATATCTTGCATTTTGCATCCCGCATCGCATCCCGCATAGCATACCATCATTGCATCTTATTGTTTGAGCTTGCACGTGGTTGATTGTATCCTTGTTGCTTGTTTGTCTTGTTTGGGTAGAGCCGGGAGACGAGTTCGCTAACGAGGAGCCCGTTGAGTTTGCTCTTGAGGATCCAGTCACCTCTGACAACTGTGCAGGTAAGATGATCATACCCTCGAAATCACTACTATCTTTGCTATGCTAGTTTGCTCGCTCTTTTGCTTTGCCAATGCTACAATGCCTACCTTTTGCTTGTCAGCCTCCCAAATTGCCATGTCAAATCTCTAACCCACCATTGTCCTAGCAAACCGTTGATTGGCTATGTTACCGCTTTGCTCAGCCCCTCTTATAGCGTTGCTAGTTGCAGGTGAAGATTGGAGGCCGTTCCTTGTTGGAACATCTTTTATTTACTTGTTGGGATATCATTATATTGCTATGTTATCTTAACGCATCTATATACTTGGTAAAGGGTGGAAGGCTCGGCCTCTCGCCTAGTGTTTTGTTCCACTCTTGCCGCCCTAGTTTCCGTCATATCGGTGTTATGTTCCCGGATTTTGCGTTCCTTACGCGGTTGGGTTATAATGGGAACCCCTTGATAGTTCGCCTTGATTAAAGCTTTTCCAGCAATGCCCAACCTTGGTTTTACCATTTGCCACCTAGCCTCTTTTTCCCTCGGGTTTCCGGAGCCCGCGGGTCATCTTATTTTAACCCCCCCCCCCCGGGGCCAGTGCTCCTCTGAGTGTTGGTCCAAACTAGAGTCCTGTGCAGCGCCCCCTCGGGGAAACTCGAGGTTTGGTTTTAGTTGTATGGAGCGCTCATCTGAGTGTGCCCTGAGAAAGAGATATGTGCAGCTCCTATCGGGATTTGTCGGCACATTCAGGCGGTGTTGCTGGTCTTGTTTTAACCTGTCGAAGTGTCTTGAGTTACCGAGATACCGAGTCTGATCGGAACGTCTTGGGAGGAGGTCTATTCCTTCGTTGACCGTGAGAGCTTGTCATGGGCTAAGTTGGGGCTCCCCTGCAGGGATTGAACTTTCGAAAGCCGTGCCCGCGGTTATGGGCAGATGGGAATTTGTTAATGTCCGGTTGTAGATAACTTGAACTAAACTTAATTAAAATGAATCAACCGTGTGTGTTACCGTGATGGCCCCTTCTCGGCGGAGTCCGGGAGGTGGACACGATGTTGGAGTAATGCTTGCGCAGGTTGTTCCTCTAGTTTTTCTTGCTCGCGCTTTGCCTCCTCTTCTCACTCTCTTTTGCGTATAAGTTAGCCACCACATATGCTAGTCGCTTGCTGCAGCTCCACATATATTTGTCTTACCCTTCCTATAAGCTTAAATAGTCTTGATCGCGAGGGTGCGAGATTGCTGAGTCCCTGTGGCTCACAGATTCCTATTACCCCAGATGCAGGTCCAGGTGATTCCTCTCCAGGTGACGAGTACGAGCTCAAGTGGGAGTTCGACGAGGACTCTCAGCGTCATTATGTTTCCTTTCCCGATGATCAGTAGTGGTGCCCAGTTGGGGGTGATTGGGACCGTGTCGCATGTTGAGTATCTCACTGGTTGGACAGGCATGCAAATTCCCAAACCGCTTCCTACACCCTGTATCTCACTGGTTGCCGGCGTTGACGTTGTCGCCCATGTCGTTGAGGATGAGGTTGCCGAGGTCGGGGAAGAAGTCGTCGTTCGCAACTAATCATGTGGACTAGCATAGTAGTAGGATACATAGTAGAAACATGAATTTTACCTTGATTTCGAACAGGAAGGACAGAAACACATACGGTGCAACGGGAGCTGCACCGTTGGCGTTGAGGTTGTCGCCAATGTCCAAACACCACGTAGACACGGTCTTTGAGCACGGTTCGTAGTCGTTCCATGCTCGGGCATTGAAGTTTGTAACTATTTTAGATTAGAATATACTAATCCTCCGGTGCTAGTAGTAGAGCAGAGTCCTACTCTACTACTCTACTCAAGCAAGTTAGGGCATAGCATTGTAGGGAGTACCAGTACTGTGATCACTCAAGCAAGTTGTCTGGCATCGACATGACCCTACGCTACTGGTATGTGTCTCGTAAGTCAAGCGGCGTGATGTAGTCATCATCACCTGTCCACTTCCCGCAGCACATATTCGCTTCTCCATCTTTGTCCGCACATAATCTCGTCCAATCTTCCATCCCTGCTAAGGCGCCTCCCCCCTCGTCCGAAACCCAAGCACTAACAATGGCAGAACCGAGCAGCGTCCGCCGAAAGAGTGGCTGGAATTCGCTCCCCACAGAGGTAATCAAGCTCATTGTTTCGTGTGTGGACAATCACAGTACCATGCCGCTCGCCGCGTGCTCGTCGGGGCTGTACCGTTTACTCAAAGCCCTCAGGCTGGAGCTTTTTAAGCCAGCTCCTTGCTTGCTGATGCCGCCTGATCTTCAGAAACGGCGTGTCACGCAGCATAACGATCGTAGGGTGGCGAGCATCAACCCCCTTGACTATGATCCGATCCCCATCAGCCTCAACTACATTAATGGTATGTACTGGGTCGTCGTGAACACGTCTTGGATGGTGCTCGTCGACGGTCGCGGCAGCTGGATGCTCGTGGAGGTCTACACCCGGCGCTTGATCCCCCTTCCTTCGATTAACACTGCACTGCTTTGGCACCGTGGCCCAGAATACTCAGAATCTTACAGTAGCCAACATGATACCAAGTTTGATTTGCTCAAGGTTGTAATCTGCCAAGTGCCCACAAGATCTGCGAATTATAAAGACTTCAGGGTAATTGTGTTCTTCAACCGCGGTCTCGCCTATCTGATAGGTCACTGTGGTAAGTGGATAAATCTGCACGTCCATCGCAGGATCATACATCCTCCATGGTTCTCTGATGCCATTGAACACAAGGGCTTCATTTATGTTGTCGACTCCTTCTATGGCTGGACGTATTGCTGGCCTACTCCAGTCATCGCTACAAACGGCTGTTACAGCAGTATGTTACTTTCCTATGATATCACGATGGCTTGCTTATATTACTGTCAACATTTGCTGAAAAATTATTCATACTCATAACATGCTATTCTTAAGATTGACTAAACCAAGAGCCCTTTTTTATTTGACTCCAACTTGATATGATGTTGTAGGCCGCCTGGTGTCCCTACCCTTCCTAATCCTAGAACCTTTCAAAAAAAAGCGGCATGGCAGTTGCAGGTGGTTCCTGGCTCGATCAGACGATGCCGAAAGATTGATGATCATTCGCACGTACCAGACGTGTTGTTTCGCGGAATACAATCACAGTCACTACAAGGTCTTTGAGCAGGATCCCGGCTTCTCTGGGCCTTCAGGAATTTTTGACTGGAGGCTGGTAAGTAGCCTTGGTACACGCTCTTTGTTTGTCGGACTGAATTATCCGATTAACCAGGCGATAACCGACGGCAAGGATCATGATGGCAGCGTGGTTTCGTTCATCAGGCAAAATTGTGTGTACACAGCGTACCATGCGTCTCTGCATGCACCATACCCTGATATGTGCCGCCACGCTCTACAGCCCAAAGTAGGAGAGAGGGCCGCAAGTATCAGACTTCGACCTGCTGGCTGGAGTTTCCCCCGTCAGGCACCCATCTGGTTCAAGCCGTCAGCCAATCTCCACAGCTTAATAAATAGTAACGTCTAACTGAGCCAGTTAGTTAGATGCGTACACTTGGTGTAAGGATCTTTATTTAGTTTGATGCATACACTTGTTCTTTTTTGGTAGCCCTTTTGTAATGATGGCTGATGTTTGGTTTGGAAGAGAGAGCTGCGTCTTCACTCTTCTGGCCAGCTAACTGCTTCTGTTGCACCCCCAGCCCTGGTTGGTGCTGCTGCTGTTTTCAATGTACAATCAATAGTATATTTTGTCTGTTGGTTGAATAAATGTGTTGTTAGAACGACAAACACAATGTTTTGGAAGTCGTTGCTCGGTTCAATCCTTTAGTGCCCCGTACCGTACGTAGCACATACTATTTATCGTACGGAACACTTTTTTTTGAAACTCGGAACACATTTTCCACTTGTTGATAACATGCAGCCCACTGATGAAGGCCCAATAGAGAAGCCCATAATTAACTGGAAGGGAGGCTCTCACATGAATCTGGCCCAGCTACATGCTCATGGTCCCCTAAACATAAATAAGTAAATAAATAAATAAAGCTAAATGCTCATGCACCAGTTCTTTGGGAAAATAGGTAGCCCAGTATTTCTTTTTGAAGAATACCCAAGCTAGGCCTATTTGTTTTCTCCGAATTACTGGGCTGCAAATCTTTCAAGACGAGGAGGGATGCATTCCGGCCTGGCTTAGGAGTATGGTCAATGTCTGTTAAAAGTAATATCAAAAGGGGTTGAAAATTCCAAAAAAAATTATAGCAAATGGGATATAAGTTTCTTCTTTTGTTTTTGTTCTTCACTGATATCTTATACGTATTTCATTGGATTTAACATGACATAGTACTAATTTATTTTTAAATTTGTTTTAGTATGGCTATTAATTTTTGGATGGTTGAAGGGCAGCACATAGTGTGCGGAGGCGCATTAATAAGCAAGATCGCTGGAGCTCCATGGCCAAAGGGTTCCTTTCCAGAGGTGTCCGGATTATGGCAACGGGAGTGGTTTTACATCACAGCTCCCAGAAGTGCCAAGTGGGTGGCTACCCATGCTTTCCGCTCGGCCCCCCCACCACAACTGATGTCATGGATTAGCAGAGGGCTGAGCTGGGGTCCAGCCAAGGACGTGCCTATACTGCAAAGCCGCATTCAAGATCTCCTCGAAGGAGATTTCAGTCTGGTTATGGTGGTGCAAGTCATGCTGATGCGTCGAGTCCAGCCTTGCAAACGGCGACCCCTCCGCATGTGGGAGTTCAACCCAGAAGGACCGTGCTCTATTCAGAATTTCCTCGGCCTGACGCATGAGGAGTTTTATAAATCATTCTTCGGACTGTCCAAGAAACTTGATGATGCATTATGGGCCTATAGAACTGCATATAAAAATCCTATGGGTATGTCTCCGTATAAAATGGTCTATGGAAAAGCATGTCACTTACCTCTTGAATTAGAGCACAAGGCTTATTGGGCTATTAAAGAACTTAATTATGATTTTAAACTTGCCGGTGAGAAGAGGTTATTTGATATTAGCTCACTTGATGAATGGAGAACCCAAGCCTACGAAAATGCCAAGTTGTTTAAAGAAAAAGTTAAAAGATGGCATGATAAAAGGATACAAAAGCGTGAGTTTAACGTAGGTGATTATGTATTGCTATACAACTCTCGTTTAAGATTTTTTGCAGGAAAGCTTCTCTCTAAATGGGAAGGTCCTTACGTTATCGAGGAGGTCTATCGTTCCGGTGCCATAAAAATCAACAACTTCGAAGGCACAAATCCGAAAGTGGTGAATGGTCAAAGAATCAAACATTATATCTCAGGTAATCCCATAAATGTTGAAACCAATGTTATTGAAACCGTAACCCCGGAGGAATACATAAGGGACACTTTCCGAAACGTTTCAGACTCCGAAAAGGAATAGGTATGTGGTACGGTAAGTAAACCGACTCCAAAACAGTTTTTAAGGCAATATTTCTCCGTTTTGGAATATTTAGAAAAATAGAAAAATAAGCAGCAGTCCGGGATGGACATGAGGCCTCCATGAGGGTGGAGGGCGCAGCCTACCCTACTGGGCGCGCCCCCTACCTCGTGGGCACCTCGTGTGCTCTCCGGACTCCGTTTTCGTTCACGACACGTATTTTGGTCGGTAAAAATTCATTATATAATCTCCTGGGGGTTTTGAGTCCCGTATCACGCAAAAATCTCTTGTCTTTGCTTTGAGCTGTCCTGCTACAGACAGAGCAACATGTCGTCCCAGGATTCGGAAGGAGAAAGCTACGTGGCTGATTACCTTGCAGATCCTAAGATCTATGGGGATGTGGAGCATTGCGGTTGGACTACGGAAGATGAAGAGGACTATGAACCCAAGGGAAAGGAGGAGACGAGCTCATATGAAGATGAAGTCCCACTACCTCAACCTGGGGACATGCATGTGGAGTTCAAAAAGTCATGTCTCCCGGATAGAGTAAAGAAACCTAAGATCGAGTTTATTCCTTTTCGCCTCATGTAGGAAAACAAGCATGAACTATGCAAAAAGATATTGAGCCTGGAACAGCAGATCGAGGACCTAAGGGACCAAAATTCTGTCCTCAAACGCAAATTAAGGAAGAAGCCTACGCCATCAACAAAATCTCCACCGTCTCCACCAACAAAGAAGAATTGAGTATCTGGTATGGGAACTCCACTTGGCAATTGCCAAGCTTGGGGGAGTGCCACGGTATCGTATCACCATCACTTTTATCTTTACCATTTTTCTTAGTTCGATCCTTTTGGTAATATCTTGATCTAGTAGAATAAAAGTTCTTAGTATGATCTAGTTGTGAGTTTTGCTTTATTATTCTTCTATGTAATCGAGTCCGTGAGCTATATAATAAAGATTAGTGTTGAGTCAAGGGCTTGATTATTTTGCCATGATCCTACGTGAATAAAAGAAAAGAGAAAGAAATAAAAATAAATAAAGAGATCATGTAAGTCTTATGGAGAGTAATGAGCTCACATAGAAAGAGTAT
Organism: Triticum urartu; assembly: GCF_056163025.1. Classification (NCBI taxonomy): domain Eukaryota; kingdom Viridiplantae; phylum Streptophyta; class Magnoliopsida; order Poales; family Poaceae; genus Triticum; species Triticum urartu. The sequence goes on from NC_141874.1 coordinate 705,882,058, forward strand.
GATGAATAAAAGTTATTGAGGGTTAACAAACACAATTTAGGTCATCATTGCAATTAATAGGAAGTAATAAAGAAAGAGAGGTCTTCACATATAAATATACTATCTTGGACATCTTTTATGATTGTGAGCACTCATTAAAATATGACATGCTAAAGAGTTGACATTGGACAAGAAAGACAACATAATGGGTTATGTTTTCTTACATCTGAGATAAATTATATTGTCTTGGATCTTCCAACATGATGAGCTTGCCTTCCCCCCTCATGCTAGCCAAATTCATTGCACCAAGTAGAGATACTACTTGTGTTTCCAAATACCCTTAAACCAGTCTTGCCATAAGAGTCGACCATATCTACCTATGGATTGAGTAAGATCCATCAAGTAAGTTGTCATCGGTGCAAGCAATAAAAATTGTTCTCTAAATATGTATGAATGATTGGTGTGGAGGAAATAAGCTTTATACGATCGTGTGATATGGAAGTAATAAAAGCGACAGACTGCATAATAAAGGTCCATATCACAAGTGGCAATATAAAGTGACGTTCTTTCGCATTAAGATTTTGTGCATCCAACCATAAAAGTGCATGACAACCTCTGCTTCCCTCTGCGAAGGGCCTATCTTTTACTTTTATCTCCTACATTGCATAAGAGTCATGGTGATCTTCACCCTTCCTTTTTACATTTTATCCTTTGGCAAGCACAGTATGTTGGAAAGATCCTGGTATATATGGCTAATTGGATGTGAGTTTTCATGAACTATTACTGTTGACATTACCCTTGAGGTAAAACGTTGGGAGGCAAAACTATAAGCCCCTATCTTTCTCTGTGTCTGATTAAAACTCCATACCCATAAGTATTGCGTGAGTTTCAGCAATTGTGAAAGATTATATGATAGTTGAGTATGTGGACTTGCTGAAAAGCTCTTATACATTGACTCTTTCCTATGTTATGATAAATTGCAATTGCTTCAATGACTGAGATTGTAGTTTGTTATTTTTCAATGAAGTTTACGATTCATACTTGATATGAGATTGAATTAATACTCTAGCATTAGATATTACATGACAAAGAATTATATGAGTTGTTGTTCTAAGAATGATCATGATGCCCTCATGTCCGTATTTTATTTTTATCGACATCTCTATCTCTAAACATGTGGACATATTTTTCGATTTCGGCTTTTCGCTTGAGGACAAGTGAGGTCTAAGCTTGGGGGAGTTGATACATCCATTTTGCATCATGCTTTTATATCAATATTTATTGCATTATGGGCTGTTATTACACATTATGTCACAATACTTATGCCTATTCTCTCTTATTTTACAAGGTTTACATAAAGAGGGAGAATGCCGGCAGCTGGGATTCTGGGCTGGAAAAGGAGCAAATATTAGAGACCTATTCTGCAGAGCTCCAAAAGTCCTGAAACTTCACGGAAGATGTTTTCCAAATATATAAAAAATACTGAGAGTAAGAACTTCACCAGGGGGCCACACCCTGCCCACGAGGGTGGGGGCGCGCCCTACCCCCCTGGGCGCGCCCCCCTACCTCGTGGGCCCCCTGGTGGCCCTTCGGTGGCCATCTTCTGCTATATGGAGTCTTTCGATGGGGAAAAATCATAAGCCATCTTCTCGGACGAAACTCTGCCGCCACGAGGCGGAACCTTGGCGGAACCAATCTAGGGTTGTGGCGGAGCTGTTCTGCCGGGAAAACTTCCCTCCCGGAGGGGGAAATCATCACCAACGCTCCTCTCATCGGGAGAGGGCAATCTCCATCAACATCTTCATCAGCACCATCTCATCTCAAAACCCTAGATCATCTCTTGTATCCAATTCTTGTCTCCAAGTCCGGGATTGGTGCTAGTAGGTTGCTAGTAGTGTTAATTACTCCTTGTAGTTGATGCTAGTTGGTTTAATTGGTGGAAGATCATATGTTTAGATCCTATATGCATATTAATACCCCTCTGATTTTGAACATGTTTATGCTTTGTGAGTAGTTACTTTTGTTCCTGAGGACATGGGAGAAGTCTTGCTATTAGTAGTCATGTGAATTTGGTATTCGTTCGATATTTTGATGAGATGTATGTTGTCTCTCCTCTAGTGGTGTTATGTGAACGTCGACTACATGACACTTCACCATTATTTGGGCCTAGAGGAAGGCATTGGGAAGTAATAAGTAGATGATGGGTTGCTAGAGTGACAGAAGCTTAAACCCTAGTTTATGCGTTGCTTCGTAAGGGGCTGATTTGGATCCATATGTTTCATGCTGTAGTTAGGTTTACTTTAATAATTTTGTTGTAGTTGCGGATGCTTGCAATAGAGGTTAATCATAAGTGGGATTCTTGTCCAAGTAAGGACAGTACCCAAGCACCGGTCCACCCACATACCAAATTATCAAAGTACCGAACACGAATCATATGAACGTGATGAAAACTAGCTTGACGATGTTCTCATGTGTCCTCGGGAGCGCTTTACATCATATAAGAGTTTGTCTAGGCTTGTCCTTTGCTACAAAAGGATTGGGCCACCTTGCTGCACTTTATTTACTTTTGTTACTTGTTGCTCGTTACAAATTATCTTATCACAAAACTATCTATTACCACTTATTTCAGTACTTGCAGAGAATACCTTGCTGGAAACCGCTTATCATTTCCTTCTGCTCCTCGTTGGGTTCGACACTCTTACTTATCAAAAGGACTATGATAGATCCCTATACTTGTGGGTCATCAGTCTTCTTCCGAATAAGGCGAATCCTAATTGGTTGCACGCAGTGCATATCTCAGCCGCTGCTCCAACATGGGATCCGAGCCCTTTGCATGTGCATGCCCCTCTTTCTCTCTTTTCCATCTCATAGTCTGACACATGAGGTGAAAGCACTAGAGGTCCTACAGCTTGTCTAACATGTGATGATTTAGTCCTAGAACTTGTAAAAGTGAGCTATGTAGTCCTAAAACTTGCACACAATGTGCAAATTTAGGCCATGTTTGGTTCATAAGTCCTAAGACTTTTTTTAGTCCCAACTAAAAAGTCGCTAGTCCCTAAAAAGTCCCTACCTATCTGTAGGGGCGGCGCTAGGGGTATTATTGGGTCTTCATGTGAATACCCATGACTTTTACAAAACAGTGTTGATTTTGGCAAAACAGTGACAATTTTCGAAAAACAACAATGATTTTGGCAAAATTAATACACATGAATACCCGGTTGCAAATTCATGGAGCCGCCGCTGCCTGTTTGGTTCCTTGAGACTAAACATGGACTAAAAGAACATGTTACAACTAAAAGTCCAAAAAGACTCTCCCTGACGGTCTTCTTTCATAAGTCCCAAATGCCCATTTAAGTCCCTATAAGTCCCTCATGTTTGGTTTAGATGAGACTAAAAGGACTTTTTAAAGTCCCTACACCAATAAGTTCCTGTAAACAAACACCCCCTTAGTCCTAAGCCAATCACAGACGGCCAAATGGTGCTAGCTGGCCCGGTCTAGACATTTGCAGATACCCCCTGCTGTTTTGTGATTTTAACCCGCAGTAATTTTTAGACGATTGTGGGCGGCGCGCATGCTACTGCATAGCCGGGGCAGAAGATGACCCTGCCATCGCTGACGCCGGCTGTGTCACACCAGGGCGAGCGGCAAGCGATCAGCCACAACAAGAGGAGAGGGCGACAACGCCAACACCGGCTGCATCACACCCAAGGCAAGCGACTCCATGGCCATGCTACCCATTGAGCCGCTGCAGCAAGATGACAACGCCGAGGTCGGTTTCGCTACGCCGCTGGCCACGGTTGGGGAAATTGTGATGCGAGATGGCCCCGCTGCCAGTGACGAGGGCAGCTTCACCATGTTGACCACGGCCGACAGCACGCTGATGCCGGCAACCGTGTGCCCGCCTGCGCCAAGGAAGTCGGTGCCAGCGTGTACGAGGAAGTAGGCGCCACTGTAGCAATGGCTGCGAGCGACCTGGTGTCTTCCTAGTGCCCGCCACCCACCAAGAAGATGCAGGCGCACGTGGTGGAGTCATCTGCGCCCCTAGGCACGTGAGTGGAACACACACACATGCTCAAGTCTAGACATCGATGACATTCTACAACATTTCCCGGCATGCAGATCATCCTTCCCAATTTTCTACTTAGGCCTCTCGCTTGCAATTCGACGACTCAAGAGGACCCATTTGCAGCACCTCGAAGACAAGGCGGCTGGGAAACTTGCATCGTGGAGAGGAAGGCATGTGGCTATTGTGGGCCGTATGACCTTGGTCAAAGAGGTTCTCACGACGGTGGCCATCCACCATATCACTCCGCTGGACCTCCCGGCAGAGGTGCTACAGAAGTTGGATAGCCTGCGAAGGGCCTACCTTTGGGCTCGAACGGACTCTGGGACCAGTGGCAAATGCAAAATTAACTGGGAGCAAGTTTGCAGAACCAAACAATTTGGGGGCCTGGGAATCCTCAATCTAAAAAACTTCGCCACCACGCTCCGTCTTAGATGGCTTTGGTTGGAGTGGGATGACCCGCCAAGGGCTTGGTGCGGTACTGAGATCCCTTGTGGCAAGGAAGATCGCGACATTTTTGCAGCAGCCACTAAGGTCATTCTTGGTGATGGCACAAAGGCCAAATTCTGGGAATCATCTTGGTTAGACGGCATCCGCCCCAAAGACATCGCCCCAAAAAATTTCGAGCCATCTAGGAAGAAGTGCGACACTGTTGCATCAGCCCTCATAGATGCTAACTGGGTCAATTTGATTGATATAAGCGCAGGATTATCTCTAGATAATCTCGAACAATTTACTGCTCTGTGCAACAAGCTTTTGCCTGTCCACCTCCAGCCTGGTGTCTCGGACACCATTCTATGGAAGCTCTCCAATGCTGGGTTCTACTCTGCCAAGACGGCCTACTTAGCGCAATTTGCTGGCCTTGTGCAATCCAATTTACAAACTATTCTCTGGAAGGCTCCCCCTAATGCAATTTTTTTGCATGGTTGGACACGCAAAATAGGATCTGGACGGCGGACCGACTCCAACGTCGTGGGTGGCCAAACTCTGACTGTTGCCCTCTTTGCAACCAAGTGCAAGAGTCCGCGGTGCACCTCCTATTCAAGTGTTGCTTCTCCATTCGGGTTTGGAAGGAGGTTCTTGCATGGCTGCACCTTGATGTTGACACCGCTCTTTGGATGAACTACGCCACGGTGCGGTCTTGGTGGGAGGCGGTCCTCGCCAGCAACGCACAACCGCGGAAAGCCTTAGCCTCCTTTATTCATCTTGTTAGCTGGGAGGTATGGAAGGAGCGAAATGCACAAGCGTTCAGGACGAAGGCTGCACCAGTGGCGGTGATCGTGCAGATTATTAAAGAGGAGGCATCTATCCGGGCTCTAGCGGGAGCTAGACATTTGTGTAATTTGATGCCGCAAGAGTAGACCTTCCCCCTTTTTCGCTTTTGCGGGGCTGTTATGTACGAAAACAAACTCTTCTCTTTATTCAATGAAAATGGCAGATCTTTTGCCTCGCTTCAAAAAAAACACTCTCTCTCTCGTTCCAGCAATTCAGCACCGCGCGCAGGTCATATGCATGCCACTGCATGCCATGGCCGCGACCCGAGTGGACGAAGGAATTCTCCAGAGAAGCGGAAGTAAAGTGGATTTCTCTTTCTCCTCCTCCGCATGAAGAATTGCAGATCAAGCCTGAATAATTGAATTGTACATACACCGCCGCCCGCTTGCGCATGCGTGCTCATCAACTGTCATGGCGCAAATTAAGCAAATGATCATGGAATCATAAATTTGGTAATAATTAAGTATGCATGCCAATTGCTCTGTACTCCTCTCGCGGGGAATTGTGTAAACTCTACTGTAATACTCCCTTCGTTCCTTTATATAAGGTGTATTTGTTTTTTGATAAAATTTCAGAATGTAAGGTGCATTTTTTTCTAATTCCTCATAACTCCCTTGTTAGCCCTACTAAAAAATGAAAGTATCTCTCTCCTGATTATTTGTATCTCTCCTTGTAGAAAAAGAAGGAAAGTATCTCTCTGTCGATTGCATGCATCTCTTACTTTTCTAGACTAATTGATTTACTTAGAGACAAGTGCATATTTCAACCCCGAACTCTTGCCCTAGTCTAATTTACAACCCTGAACTTCAACACCATCTAAATTACAACCCCCAACTCTCAAAACCGGTCAGGATTCAACCCTCCTCTACCTCTTGACCGGTTCTGACCAAGTTGACCGGTTTTGACCTCTTGACTGGGTGACTAGTAAATTTTAAAAAATATTTTTGTTTCTTCACCTGGTTGATGTCTACTATGCAACTTTATTCTTGTAGACACGTGTTGGGCCTCCAAGCGCGGAGTTTTGTAGGACAGTAGCAATTTTCCCTCAAGTGGATGACCTAAGGTTTATCAATCTATGAGAGGTGTAGGATGAAGATGGTCTCTCTCAAACGAGCCTGCAACCAAATACAAGAAATCTCTTGTGTCCCCAACACGCCCAATACAATGGCAAATTGTATAGGTGCACTAGTTCGGCGAAGAGATGGTGATAAAAGTGTAGTATGGATAGTAGATATGAGTTTTTGTAGTGCGAACAATAAAAAAACAGCAAGGTAGTAAATAGTAAATAGAGCACAAGCGGTATTGCAATGATGGAAAATGAGGCCTAGGGTGCATACTTTCACTAGTGCAATCTCTCAACAATGCTAACATAGTTGGATCATATAACCATCCCTCAAAGTGCAATAAAGCATCATTCCAAAGTTCCTATCTAGCGGAAAACATAAGACGGAATTGTTTGTAGGGTACGAAACCACCTCAAAGCTATTCTTTCCGTTCGATCTATTCAAGAGTTCGTACTAAAATAACACAAACCTGTTCTTTCCGTTCGATCTATCCTAGAGTTCGTACTAAAATAACACCAAAGCAAATTCATATTCATGATACTCAATCTGACACAAAGAACTTCAAAGAGTGCCCCAAGATTTCTACTAGAGAAACGAAAGACGAGAACGTGCATCAACCGCTATGCATAGATTACCCCAATGTAACCGCGGGAATCCGCGAGTTGGATGCCAAAACATATATCAAGTGAATCAATACGACACCCCATTGTCACCACGAGTATTCAATTGGAAGAAATGTATCAAGTGTTCTCAAATCCATAAAAGTATTCAATCTGATAACAACGAAATCTCAAAGGGAAAAAACTCAATTCATCACAGCAAGATAGAGAGGGGAAAACACCATATGATCCGACTATATTAACAAAGCACGCGATACATCAAGATCATGACATCTCAAGAACACGAGAGAGAGAGAGAAAGAGATTAAACACATAGCTACTGGTACAAACCCTCAGCCCCGAGGGTGGACTACTCCCTCCTCATCTTGGTGGCCGCCGGGATGATGAAGATGGCCACCGGTGATGATTTTCCCCTCCGGCAGGGTGCCGGAACGGGGTCTAGATTGGTTTTCGTGGATACAGAGACCTTGCGGCGGCGGAACTTCTGATCTAGGGCTACCCCCAAGGGTTTCGGAATATTTGGGAATTTATAGTGCAAAGAAGGGGTACGGGAGACCACCGAGGTGGGCACAACCCACCTGGGCGTGCCTGGGGGCCCAGGCGCGCCCTGGTGGGTTGTGCCCCCCTCGGGGCACCCCCAGGTGCTTCTTTGGCCCATTGCTGGTCTTCCGGTCCATAAAAAATCTCCAAAAAGTTACGTGGTGTTTGGACTCCGTTTGATATTGATTTCCTGCGATGTAAAAAACAAGCAAAAAACAGCAACTGGCACTGGGCACTGGGTCAATAGGTTAGTCCCAAAAAATGATATAAAGTTGCTATAAAATGATTGTAAAACATCCAAGAATGATAATATATTAGCATGAATACTTCATAAATTATAGATACGTTGGAGACGTATCAGCATCCCCAAGTTTAATTCCTACTCGTCCTCGAGTAGGTAAATGATAAAAGAAATAATTTGTGAAATGTGAATGCTAGCAAAGTGTGCAAGTTTGATCAATGATAATTTCAGTCACTTTTCCTAGCATCATAACAACAATTTTTTTTCTTGTAAAACTTCTCATGTTATAGTAGCAACCAATTCACATGTTAAGGTTCAAACAATGAATTCTCTTGAAACTCAACAATCTATGTTCTCAGTCACTGTCACGGGTTAGGTGCGACATATGCCAACGGATGGCTTATCATGGTGGGGGTGAGTAGAACGTCGCCAGTGCCTGGAAACGGGATGAGGCGAAGACATGCACGCCGGCGAATCTTACCCAGCTTCAGGGCTCTCCGAGGAGATAACACCCCTACTGCTGCTCTGCGGGGTCTCCGCATGATCACTATGGCAAAGTGTTTACACGGTTGCTCCTTGAGCTGTTTCTAGGAGGTAGGAGAGGGCAAGGCTAGCTCTCTCCCTTCTATATGATCTGGTCTAGAGCTAATGGGTTCCAACCCTTTGTATGGGTGCCCTGGGGGGTTTATATAGGCCTACCCCCTAGGGGTACAATGGTAATCCGGCTGGACGCGGGCCCAGCCGTCAGCGCCTCTGGCCTCCGTCTTCTCCGCCGACTGGTGGGGCCCGCCGACTGGTGGGCCCCGCCGACCGGTCTGGTACGGAGCCGACAGGCCGCGTCCGCCCCAGGCGGGTCTTGCCGGCTGCTGATTACTGTAGCCGTGCTTCTGATGACGCGGGCTTGATCATGAGGTCGTGGCAACAGCCCTGCCGCCTGGCGGGCGATCACTATTGCCGCTCCCCATCACGTCTTGATTAATGGTGAATGGGCCCCCGGGGGGGCTCGGCCGACTTTCCGGGGCCGGCTCTCAATGAATCCGACTGGTGGTTCTCCTGCCGTCTCCTGGGGTCTCACTGACTGGTGGGACCCGCTGCCTCTGGGCCGTACAGACAAGTTGTTGTGGCCATAGGATTCGGTCCTGTGGTGCTGATGTCAGGGCCGGCAGGGCAACAGTGCCACGACGCACGGAGATCTTCCCGGGTACGGCGTGCTGTGGCCATGCCTGCCCTCGGTAAGGGGCGAGGGTGGGCTTCACTGTAGCCACGCCCCTGCCCCGTCCCCTTGGATGAGGCCATGGGGTTTGTTGGAGTCACAGGCCGACTCCCCAAAGCCGGCTTCTCTGGAAGTCGCCAGTCGGGAGTCGGCTTTCCCTGAAGTCGTCCCTGAGACTCGGCCGCGAGTGGTCAGCTAGCCATCCCGCCGTCGGCTTCTTGAAGGCGGCTCTTCGTCCTGGGGTCTTGAGGGGCGCAGCCTGCCCCGATGTCTTGAAAGGTTCTGGGGCTCGGGTTGGCCTACCCGTGGCCCATTACTCCGACAGTAGTCCCCGAAGCTGGTGAGGCGCCGCGGTCGATCGGCCGAGAAGCCTCAGCAGTTTCTCTTTCCGGGTGCTTGACACATGTTCTTTGACTGACTTTTGCAGGGCCGACTAGAAAGAGTCGGACTCGCTCAATTCGGACTCACTCGATATTTCGAACGTCGCGGCAGGATCCAAGTAGCGTGCTAGCTAAGCCTCAAGGCGGCCGCCCGTTCTAGGCCTGTTAGGCAATGGCACGTGGCTGGGCCGTCCTGCCAGCCTACGTGTGTGACGAGACAGGCCCATAGGCGGGGCCCGCCACTACCGCGCCTCAGCGCCCGCGCGGATCCGCTGCGGCCCCGGCGGACGGTTGGGATTCCCGTGGAGTTACTGCGCGCAGTAACTTTATCGTGGAGCGTGGGGGTCGTGGGGCCGTGGGCGCAGTAAATCCCCACGACCGCCCCTTCGGCTTCGCAGCCCACGAGGCTATAAGTAGGGGGAAGAGGGGGGCACGCGCGCCCCTCCTTCCCACTACTCCTCGCTCTCTTCCTTCTTACTGCTCCTCGCTCTCCTCCCTCTTCTTCTTCTTTGCTCCGCCGCGTGCCCAAGCTCCGGCGAACGCTGCGGCAATTAGCTCGCGATGAGTTCTTCCTCCGCCGCCACGCCTCCCCCGGTGCGCTCCGGCACCTGGGACGGCTCCGAAGTTCATGAAGACCACATCGAGTTCCTCCACCGGACTCGTCGGCTCCCCGGCGAGGATCGCGTGCAGGTGTGTCTTGCGCTGAAGGGGGAGATTTCCCCCGCGCTGCAGGAGGGCGAGCGGGTTATCTTCCGCTCGCACTGCCTGCGTGGGTTGGGGCTGCCGGCGAGCAATTTCTTCCGATCCTTCCTCGAGTTCTGTGGCCTCCAGCCGCACCACCTCACCCCCAACGCAGTGGTGCTGCTGTCCGCCTTCGTGGCCTTGTGCGAAGGCTTCCTTGGAGTCCTCCCCACCCTCGAGCTCTAGGGGGGTTCTTCTTCTCCAAGCTCGGCACCCAAGCCGCGGGCGTGCCGGCTCAATGCGGCGCTTTTATCGTCGTGCGAAGGTCGGGGGCCGACAATCCCTTCCCCTCCATCTCGCTGATAAAGTCGATGAAGATGTGGCAGAGATCCTACTTCTACGTCAGGAATGCCTCCGCGAGGGGGGACTGGGTCAACCTGCCGGCTTTCGAAGCCGGCCCGCCGGCTGGGCGACTGCCCAACTGGTCGTACCGGGCCAAGTCGCTGACGCCTGCAGGAGCCGGCGCCATCACGCGACTCCGAGTGCTGACGCACTCGAAGGGTCTGACTGGTCCAGACCTACTGGCCGCCTTCATGGCGCGCCGAGTTCTCCCACTCCAAGGCCGCCCCCACATGATATGCCAGATGAGCGGGCACCGTGACCCGAGTCGGATGTGCACCAAGGACATGCCTCATGAAGAGGTGGCATTCATGGTGAACTACCTCTCAGACAGCAAGCTCCTGGAGGATTGGCGGTTCGGCAAGGAGCCGTACTCCCGTGCCAACCCTCCGCCCGTGGTGAGTTGCCTTTCCTTTCTTTCTTTGGACTGTCTTATTTCTTGCCGAGTTTGTTTTGACCAGTCAGCTTTGGTCAGAATCCCCTCCTCCACCCGCCAGCCGGCACCTCGGGGCCGGCCCGCGAGTTCCTCGCCGACCGGGCGGAGAGCGACGTCGATGACCCCGATCTGGGGGCAGCGGCTTTGGAAGACGACGCCGAGGGAGGAGGAGGAACAGCAGGCGACTTCAAGCCTTCAGCCACTTTCGCCGACTGGCCTGACGACGACGCCGAGGGAGAAGTCGCCCCTCGCCATCGGCCAGGAGCCAGTCAGCCTGGCGCAGGCTCTTCTGCGGCGCCAGGCGCTCCAGGCGGCGGGAAGAAGCGCAGGGACGTGCCGACCTTTTTTGGCAGTCGGCCAAAGAAGCCCAAGGGCTCGGCTGCGGCGACCCGGTGGGACGAGGCGGCCGCCAAGGCCATCCGCTTCCGTAAGGAAGTGAAGAAGCCGGAATTGGTCTCCGCGTAAGTATTCTGTCTTAATGCTTTGTTCTTCCTTTGTGACTTTGTCTGAGTCTTTGCTTGCCCCCCCCCCTTGCTTCAGGGCTCCCCTCTCTCTTGAGAGGGTCACCGCCGCCTCCGTATGGGGTGAGCGGAGACATCCGCCACCACTCGGCGGATTGACCCCGCTGCTGACCTCTGGGAGGCGACGGAGCAGAATGCGCAGGAGAAGCGCAACGAAGAAGAGGCCCTCCGCCTGGAGAAGGCGCAGGCCGACAGGGCGGAGGCCTCCGCCAAGAAAAAACTGGCGGAGGCAGAAGCCGCCGCCGCAACGAAACGGCAGGCTGAGGAAGCCGCACGCCACCAATCGGCGGTGTTCGTCACCCCGTTGAACTCTGTGCCGCCGCCTCCGGAGTTCATGGGGTACACTGGGGAAACCGGCAGGGAGAACCCCGTCGTGGAGAGGGAAGGCGGCGACCCCTCTACGCCGGACGTGAACGTTCCGCCGCCGCCGTCTGAAGGTGCGCAAGGCAAGCAGCCAGCGGACCCTCCGGTGCCGCCGACCGAAGACGAGGCCGTGGCGAGGCTACTCCTCCAAGTCGTCTCGCCAACGCGCCGCCGTCTGGAGAAGGCGACTTCGGCACCCCGCCCCCTGGAAGCCGGCACCGCCAACTCGGCGATCCCAGACGCCGAAGCAACGAGCGCTGCACCCATTGGGTGGGTGCGAGGAGGCGGCACAGGGCCGCTGAACCAGGCGCTTCTGAACGTCCAGGCGAAGCTTCGTGCCGAGGGCGACGCTCTCCAGAATTGCACCAAGGCGTACCTGGCGTCACGGGCAGCCGTCCGGGTATGTTTTTCCTTTGGTCTTTGTTTTCTTGTTCCTCTCTGTGGGGGCGCGCCAGCGCACCCACTGGGTGTAGTCCCCGAGTTTCAGGCCGGCTGCTGAGCAGGCAGCCCGGAACTCCAATCGATGAACTCTGGGTATTAACTTTTTGTCTAAAATGCTTGACACAGGATTACCACAACCTCCGCGTCACTGCCTTCAACTATAACGTTGAAGAGCTGGGCAAGCGGACCGCTGATCTGTCGGAGAGCCGGAGTAAGTCCTTTTCCTTCTTCGCGGGGGCGCGCTGGCGCACCCGCGGGCTGTAGTCCCCGAGATTCGGGCCGACTGCTGAGCAGTCGGGCCGGATCTCCCTGGCGACCTTCTTTCCCTGATGACTTAATGCCTTCTTTCTTTCTTCTTCCCAGGGGCCAACGCTGCTCTTCAACAGCAGCTGAGCGACGCCAACTCCGCTTTGCGCGCCAAAGAGGAGGAGTGCAACAAGCTCGCCACGGAGCGCGATCTGCTGGCCACTCAATTGGCAGAGCAGAAGGAGCTGCTTGTGAAGACGCAGAGGGAGGCGGAGGAGACGGAAACCGCCCTCCTGGCTGAGTTCGCGAGCGAGCGCTCCTCCTGGTCTGACAAGGAGGCGCTGCTGTCCTCCGGCTTCCACGAGATTGAAGACATCGTTGATGGTGAGTTTCTTTATTTTCTTTCTTCGAGCTGCCGATTTAAGTCGTGCCGACTCCTGGTTTTTGACTTGCTTCTTCATTTCTTCCTATCTTTGCAGACTTCTTCCCTGGGAAGTCGCAGGCCGCCATCCAAGCCATCGAGGCTGACCGTGAAGGTCGGAGGGTGCAGAGATTGCCGCTGATGCCCCCCGAACTCTTGACGAGCACATGTTGAGCATCGAGGCTCGCCTTCGGCCGGCTCACCGGATGCTGCGTCGGCTTCAGCGTGTTGGTGCCCAGGCGATTGCCGCCCTGTGGCCGGATATGCAGGCTCCGCGCACCCCCATCCTGACGGCCGACTGGGTAGAGGTCGTGGCTGGTCGTCTTGAGGCCTGGAAGGGCTCTTCGGCCCGAGCTGGAGCGCGCCGGGCCTTGGAGTTCGTCAAGGCATGGTATCCGGGGCTGGATCTAGACCGGCTGGCCACGCTTCGGTCGGAGGCCCAGCCGGAGCTGGCGGCTGCGGAAGACGCCCTCGTCAAGAGTGCTGCGGCGATCGCCGAGTAAACCGACACCAGCATCTTCGTCCCCGAGCGGTCTGAAGACGGCGAGGAGGTACCGCCAGAGTGGTTTGGGATGAACCCAGACTACAGCGAGGACTCGGCGGAGGTGATTGGCTCCAGCGTCGAGGAAGAGGGCGAGGCGGAGGACGGAGGCGAGGCAGAGGCACCAGAAGACGGAGCAGACGGCCAGCCTCAGCTCGACCGTGCCTCCAGCAACGAGTCGCGTGTGATCGACCCGACTGCCGCCGGAGGCGATCAAGCCGAGACTAGCCAGCCGGCCGCCCCGACGCCTGATGCTAGCGCCTCCTCCGACCCTCCAAATCCGTCTACTGCTTCCTAAGCTGTCGTTGTATCTTTGTTTTATCTGCTTCAGTAGTCTTTGAAGAACTTGTTAATTCGCACAATTCCACCCGCGGGGTGTATTTTGAACTTCTGCTCGAAGAATCGGCCAAGGGCCTATGTTATGTAAATATATTTATCCGAATTCTATCTTTTCTTGCTCATTGCTCTTTTGGCTTTTTTCCTTTGCCGCTTTCTCTTAGTTGCCTGCCTTGCCAATTGGAGAACCGCTCCGCGGACTGCCGATGGGTCAAAATGCTTGGCTACTTTGGGAAGGCAAGTACTTAGCCGTTTTTAAGAGTTTTTGAGCAAGTTGGATAGAAGGCGGCAATCCGACCTCTCGAGGGTCGGTTTGCAAGAAAGGCTGGAAGCCGTCTTGAGCTATGTTTTATGCTTTGAGTCCTTAGCCATTTTTCATGCGAATGCCCATTCTACCTTACTTCTGCCCACCGTGCAGTCGCTCTACGAGCTGTGGCTTCTGACAGGAGACGGTTTAGGCGTTTACACACTACTTGTCCGACTGCAGGAAGCATTTCATAGTGCAAGGCGGCAAGTCCCCGGGCCGACTTGTCGAGCCCGGTGCCAAACGGCATAAGAAAGAGTAACATACTTGTAGGCATAATTTTTTTCATACAGACAAAAGAGGGCAGTCCCCGAGCTCATCTCGGGGGGCCCGAAGTCTTGGTAGTTTAATACAAAAGGTAGCGTGGCACATACTGCATCAACTATAAAATCTTCGAAGGAGATTTGCATTCCATGGCCGCTCTGTCTCCTTGCTGGAGTCGTCCCTCTTGCGTGCTCGGGGCTTCTGACCATCAATCAGGTAGTAGGAATCGTTGCCCAATACTTTGCTGATGATGAAAGGGCCTTCCCAAGGCACCGACAGCTTGTGCTGGCCGGCTGTTCGCTGGATCAGCCGGAGCACAAGGTCGCCTTCTTGGAAAGATCTTGGCCTAACCTTCCTGTTGTGGTATCGGCGAAGGCTTTGCTGGTAGATGCTGGACCGGCTGAGTGCTAACAGCCGGCCCTCTTCCAGCAGATCGACGCCGTCTTGTCGTGCTTCTTCTGCTTCCTCCTCGGTGTACATGGTCACTCGTGGGGAGTCGAACTCTATGTCCGTTGGGATGATGGCTTCGGCACCGTAGACGAGGAAGAAGGGCGTGAAGCCGGTTGACTTGTTTGGAGTCATGCGCAGACTGCAGAGGACGGCTGGCAGCTCGTCGAGCCAGCAGCCAACCGAGCGCTCCAGAGGCTCGATCAGCCGAGGCTTGATGCCGGACAGGATGAGGCCGTTTGCTCGCTCCACTTGGCCGTTTGACTATGGATGGGCGACGGACGCTAGGTCCAGCCGTATGCCCTGCGTTGCGCAGAAACGGGCCAAGGCGCCTTTGGCAAAATTTGTGCCGTTGTCGGTGATGATGTTGTGTGGTATGCCGTACCGAATTGTGATATCGGAGATGAAAGTTACGGCAGTCAGACCGTTCAATTTCTTGATTGGCTTCGCTTCTATCCACTTGGTGAACTTGTCCACTGCGACAAGTAGGTGAGTTAAACCACCTCGTGCTGTCTTGAATGGTCCCACCATGTCTAGACCCCAAACTGCGAAAGGCTAGGCAATGGGGATGGTCTTGAGCGCAGAAGCCGGCTGGTGCGGCTTGGAGCTGAACTTCTGGCACCCTTTGCATTTTTGGACCAATTCCTTGGCCTCTTCTAAGGCAGTCGGCCAGAAGAAACCGTGTCGAAAGGCTTTGGCGACGAGTGCTCTTGAAGCCGCATGGTGGCCGCACTCGCCTTGGTGGATGTCTTTGAGAATTGCTTGGCCTTCCTCTAGCTCTACGCAGCGCTGGTAAACACCAGTGATGCTGCGTCTGACCAGCTCTTTGTTGACTATGGTATAGGTTGCTGCCCGGCGTTGTACTTGCCGGGCTGAGGTCTCATCAGTTGGCAGCTCTTTGCTCACCAGGAATTTGAGGATGGGCTGGGCCCATGAGGGTGCTGCTATTTCTTCAACTGCCAGAACTGTGACTTGGACGAGGGCGGCTGAGCTGGGAGGCGGCGGGTTGGAGTCAACAACTACTTGCTGGGTTAATGAAGTCCCCAGGCCGACTGGGGCGGCCCTTGGGTCGAGTTCTGGAGTCTTCGAGTCCACCACCGCAGTCCCCGGGCCGGGTTCCGCAGTCCCTGGGCCGGCCTCGACTGTGGTGGCTCTGGAGCCATCTGCCAAAACCCTCGTGCCGCCTGCCGGGGCTCTGGAGTCGGATCCGACGTCTTCGGGAGGAGCCGGCACAAAAATGGAGTCTGATTCTGGTGAAGGCTTGACAGATGGCTTGAGGAGGCGTTGAAGGGCGACGCCAGATGGTATTGCTTGGCAGGTAGAGCCGATTCGTGCCAAGGCGTCTGCTTGGTCGTTGTCATTTCTTGGCACATGGAGGAACTCGCACCCTTCGAAATACCCGCTGAGTTGTTGTACGAGGAACCGGTAACTCGCCATGTTTGCGTCTTTCGCGTCCCAATCGCCAGATGACTGCTGGACCACTAAGTCCGAGTTGCCATAACACAAGATCCGGGCGGATGTCAAGTTCTTTGGCAAGCTAGAGCCCGTGAATGAGCGCTTCGTACTCGGCGACGTTGTTGGAGGCGGCAAAATGGATTTGCAGTGCATATTTGAGCTTGTCGCCTTTAGGAGAGGTGAGGACGACGCCGGCTCCCAAGCCAGTGCGCATCTTGGAGCCGTCGAAATGCATCCACCAATGGGTGGAGTCAGGCACTTGAGGTAGGTACTGGGTCTCGGCCCAGTCGATGAGGAAGTCGGCCAGTGCTTGTGACTTAATAGCGGTGTGGGGCTGGTAGTGGATGGTGTAGGGAGCCAGCTCTATGGCCCAGTTGGCCACTCGGCCAGAAGCATCTCGGCTACCAATGATCTCGGCAATTGGGGCCGTGCAGACCACCGTGATTGGATGCTCTTGAAAGTAAGGCTTCAATTTCATGGCAGTAAAGTGCATGCCGTAGCACATCTTCTGGTAGTGGGGGTAGTTCTGCTTGGAGGTCGACAGTACCTCGCTCAGGTAATACACCGGTCTCTGGATAGGTAGCGCCTTGCCTTCCTCCTTGCGTTCCACTACAATGACCGTGCTGACTACTCGGCTGGTGGCGGCGATGTACAGGAGCATAGGTTCCTTTGGAGTCGGAGCCGCCAGGACCGGTGGAGTAGTCAGCATCTTCTTCAACTGGAGAAAAGCTTCGTCCGCCTTATGGTTCCACTCGAAAAAAGTGGTCTTCTTCATGAGTTGGTATAAGGGGAGAGCTTTCTCGCCCAGCCGACTGATGAATCGGCTGATGGACGCCAAGCAGCCGGTGAACTTCTACACATCCAGCAGTCGGCTGGGTACCTCCATCCTCTCAATGGCCTTGATCTTTACTGGGTTGCATTCTATGCCGCGTTCAGAGACCAGGAAGCCAAGGAGCTAGCCGGCTGGTACTCTGAAGACACACTTCTCGGGGTTGAGCTTGATCTGGAACCGGCGCAGGTTCTCAAAAGTCTCCTTGAGGTCTTCCAGCAGTGTTCCACGCTTCTCCGTCTTCACCACCACGTCATCCACGTAGACGTGGGCGTTCCTGCCGAGCTGCTTGAGGAGGCACTTCTGCATGCAACGCTGAAAGGTGGCGTCGGCATTCCTTAAGCCGAACGTCATGGTGAGGTAGCAGAAGGCTCCAAACGGCATGATGAAGGCGGTCTTCAATCTGTCAGCCGGGTTCATCTTGATCTGGTGATATCCTGAGTATGCATCCAAGAAACTCAACAGCTCGCATCCGGCTGTGGAGTCTATCACCTGATCGATTCTTGGTAGAGCAAATGGGTCCTTGGGGCAGGCCTTGTTGAGGCTCGTGTAGTCGATACACATTCGCCACTGCTTGTTCTTCTTCAGTACCAGGACCGGATTTGCTAGCCATTCTAGAAAGAACACTTCCATAATAAAGCCGGTTGCTAGGAGTCAGGCTATCTCTTCTCCGACAACTATTCTCTTCTCTTCTGATAGGCGGCGCAGGGGCTGCCTGATCGGCTTTGCATCAGATCGGACATGTAACTTGTGCTCGACGAATTCCGTCGGTACACCTGGCATGTCTTTGGGGGACCATACGAAGATGTCCCGATTCTCACGGAGGAAATCGACGAGCTCGCCTTCCTATTTGCTGTCGAGGTTCGCACCCACAACAGCGTACCTCTCTGGGTGCTCCGGATCCAAGGGTATCTTCTTTGTCTCTTTGGCCGGCTTGAACGAACCCTCAGCCTCCGACTCTTTTGGGTTGGGCGATACCTCTGCCTGCTTGCCGGCCATCGCCACAACTCGCTCCAGGAGCCGCTTCTCGGCCGCGATCACCAGGGACTCGGCTAGCCGGCTGCTCTCAGCTGCACAGGCAGACGACTTCCGGTAGTCGCCGGCTACAGTCAGAATTCCCCTGGAATTGGGCATCTTCATCTTGAGGTAGGCGTAGTGGGGGACCGCCATGAACTTGGCCAAGTTGGGTTGGCCGAGTAGCGCGTGGTATGGGCTCTCGAGGTCCACCACCTCAAATGAAACAGACTCTCGGCGGAAGTGATCTTTGTCTCCAAAGAGGACATCCATCAGGATCTTGCCAATCGGTGAGCAGGAAAGCCCAGGAACAATGCCGTGGAACACTGTCTGGCTGTTCTGAAGCTGTCTTTGCTTGATTCCTAACTTCTCCATGGTGTCCTTGTACAGGATATTGATGCTGGTGCCTCCGTCTATCAGAACTCGCGAGAAACGCGCAGCTCGTCTATCCGTAACAAAGGTGGCATCCAAGACCAAGGCATAGGAGCCCGGACTCGGCATCACCTCTGGGTGGTCAGCCCGGCTCCAGCTGATAGGCTTCTCGGACCAGTGCATGAACTCTAGCGTCTCCGATGCTACGGCATTCACCTCTTGTCGCTGCAGCCGCCTGCTGCATCGATCATCAGCCACACTGGTGAACACCATGTAGGCTCCGTGCTCTTCACGGTATTCGTCTTGTACTGCGCCGACTGGCCTGACAGCCAGCTGCTGGGGCGGAGGCGGAGGCGGCTGCCCAGCAGGCAGTGGGGGCAGGAGGCCGTCTCCCTTGGCGATCCTGGTGAGCTAGTGGCACTTCCGGGTGGTGTGGTTTGACGGCTTCGCGCCGCTATGGAACTTGCAAGGTCCATCCAGGGTCTGCTCGTAGGAGAAGGCCGGCAACCAGTTTGGCTTGCCGCCTTTCTATCGCTTGGGCGGAGGCTGCTCATCTGGCTCCTGGGCTTCAACGGTCGCGACCTGCCGGCTGCTGGAAGCCAGCTGCGGGGCCTTGCGCTTGTGGTCACCCTGCTGTTGCCGCCGGCTGGCGTCTCCCGCTGGAGTTCTTGGAGCTTGCGGGGGCACTTTGCCAGTTGTGCTGATTTGAATCTCCGCCTTCATGGAGGAGTCGGCCGTGGCGTACTTGTCCGCTATGATCAGCAGCTCATTGAGGGTTTCTGGCTCGTCGCAGAGGAGCTTGTGCTTGAGGAGGGTGCCTTCTCTGCACCCGGCTGTGAAGTACTCGATGGCCTGTACCTCGTGCACGCCCTCACAGGAGTTCCGAAGCTCGGCCCAATGCGTGAGGTAATTGCGCGTCGACTCGTCGGGGCCTTGCACGCACAAGGAGAGCTGACGAGGCTTGGGAGGACGCTTGTACGTGCTGGTGAAGTTGCGGACGAACGCTTCGGTGAAGTCGACCCAGCTGTTGATGCTGCGGGGCTTTAGGCTGTTCAGCCACGTCCGGGCCATGCCCTGGAGCATAAGCGGAACGTACTTTACGGCGACACGCTTGTTGCCGTTTGCTATGCTGACAGCCGTGGAGTAGTCGACTAGCCAGTCTTCCGGCTTCACGGAGCCGGTATACTTGGGCGTGTCTCTTGGGAGCGTGAATCCTCTGGGAAAAGGCTTGTCTCGAATGCGGGGCCCGAAACAAGGCGGACCTAGCTCGTCTTCTTCTTCCAGCGCCAGGGATCGGTGAAGTCGGTCAATCCGGTGGCGGGCGTCATTCTCTCCAACTCCCTCTTGGCGGCCAAGGCGGTCGCCGACAGTTGGATGATCAACAGGAGGCAGGGAGACTCGCCTCTCCTTGCGAGGAGGGGGAGGCGGACAGTCGTCCCGTCGTTCTACTACCCTCGGGCGGCCGTCTCGGTCGCGCTCTATGGTAATGCGAGTCCGACTGCAGCTGACAGCCGGCTCCTTGTCTCTTCTTCCTCGGGCGCCGCCAGTCGGCGTTCGAGACGTCGCGCCTTGATCTCGGTGAAGGTCGTCGTTTGGCCGCTGTGGCGCCTCCGTGCGGCAGCCGGCCTCGTTCTGCGCGGCGGCCGCGTCGAGGAGCCGCTGGACTCGCTCCATCATGAGGCGGCGCTCTTCGCCCTCAAAATTGTCCAGCTCATCCGCCGCTGCCTAGGCGGCTCGGATGTTCTCCGCCGGTGTAGCGTACACGGGGCGGCTTGCCCCCAAACAGGTTGGCGATGGCTATGCCGCGCTGCTGGACCGTGCCAAGGCGGCTGGGCCCCGCCGGGGCCGGCGAGCCGCCGACAGCGCGATCCATCTCCTGCTGGTAGGCTTCTGACAAGCGTCTCATGCTGGCCAGCTTCTTCACGCCTTCAACGAGCTGAAGGCGGCGCGCCTCCAACGTCTCTGCGTCAGCGTCTTCCGGAATGGGCGCGGTTAGGTCTTGCAGCGCCGCGCTGAGTGAGTCGTGCGCTCCTCCGCCGGAGAGCTCGTCATGACTGATGACTAGCACCTCGGTGACGGTGCTTCCATCGCTCTCCACGCGAGGGAGGGGTTCGTCGTAGACCACCACATTGGTGGGGAAGGCGTCGAGCGACGCGGTGTCGGAGTCGACCAGCATCGGGTCGGTGGAGCCCACAGACTCCAAGTCTACGGCAGGCTCGCCGGAAACATGGAGTCGGTCGAGGAGGCCCGCGAGGAGGCTCTCGAGGCCGCCCATGCCTGCGTTGGATGCAGGTTCGTCGGAGAGGCAGACCTCGCCGACAAGTTCGGCCAGGCAGCTGGCTACGCAGGCGATCTCAACGCCGCTTAGCGTGTTGGCACAAACTCCATCTGGCGTGCCTGGCTGGCTGCGCTCGCCAGGGAGAAAAAGGGTTCCCGTCCAGAACAGGTCTCCGGACGGCGGTGCACCAGGCCCCACGGTGGGCGCCAAATGTTGGGGGTTAGGTGCGACATATGCCAAAGGATGGCTTATCATGGTGGGGGCGAGTAGAACGTCGCCGGTGCCTGGAAACGGGATGAGGCGAAGACATGCACGCTGGCGAATCTTACCCAGCTTCAGGGCTCTCCGAGGAGATAACACCCCTACTGCTGCTCTGCGGGGTCTCCGCATGATCACTATGGCAAAGTGTTTACACGGTTGCTCCTTGAGCTGTTTCTAGGAGGTAGGAGAGGGCAAGGCTAGCTCTCTCCCTTCTATATGATCTGGTCTAGAGATAATGGGTTCCAACCCTTTGTATGGGTGCCCTGGGGGGTTTATATAGGCCTACCCCCCAGGGGTACAATGGTAATCTGGCTGGACGCGGGCCCAGCCATCAGCGCCTCTGGCCTCCGTCTTCTCCGCCGACTGCTGGGGCCCGCCAACTGGTGGGCCCCACCGACCGGTCTGGTACGGAGCCGACAGACCGCGTCCACCGCAGGTGGGTCTTGCCGGCTGCTGATTACTGTAGCCGTGCTTCTGATGACGCGGGCTTGATCATGTGGTCGTGGCAACAGCCCCGTCGCCTGGCGGGCGATCACTATTTCCGCTCCCCATCACGTCTTGATTAATGGTGCATGGGCCCCGGGGGGGCTCGGCCGACTTCCCGGGGCCGGCTCTCAATGAATCCGACTGGTGGTTCTCCTGCCATCTCCTGGGGTCTCACTGACTGGTGGGACCCGCTGCCTCTGGGCCGTACAGACAAGTCGTCGTGGCCACAGGATTCGGTCCTGTGGTGCTGATGTCAGGGCCGGCAGGGCAACAGTGCCACGCCGCACGGAGATCTTCCCGGGTACGGCGTGTTGTGGCCATGCCTGCCCTCGGTAAGGGGCGAGAGTGGGCTTCACTGTAGACACGCCCCTGCCCCGTCCCCTTGGATGAGGCCATGGGGTTTGTTTGAGTCGCAGGCCGACTCCCCAAAGCCGGCTTCTCTGGAAGTCGCTAGTCGGGAGTCGGCTTTCCCTGAAGTCGTCCCTGGGACTCGGCCGTGAGTGGTCATCTGGCCATCCCGCCGTCGGCTTCTTGAAGGCGGCTCTTCGTCCTAGGGTCTTGAGGGGCGCAGCCTGCCCCGATGTCTTGAAAGGTTCTAGGGCTCGGGTTGGCCTACCCGTGGCCCATTACTCCGACAGTCACCAAGCAATTGCAATTCAACTTATTCACAGAGTCTAAGTAAGAGCTCCACATACTCAACCATCATATAGTCTTCTATGCATGATTACTAACACTCACCACATACACATGAGCAAAATGTTTCAACGGGACACATAGAAAGATAGGGGCTTATAATTTTGCCTCCCAACGTATTCACCTTTGGGTGATGTCAACAATAATAACTCATGCTACCCATATCCAACTGGATATATGTGCCTAGATCTTTCCTCACCACATGATGCTTGCCAAAAGAGAAAATAAAAAGGAATAGAGAGAAAAACTTTGACTCTTGCATGAAAGTAAATACATAAAAGTAAAAGATAGGCCCTTCGCAGAGGGGAGCAGAGGTTGCCATGTGCTTATTTGTTTGTATGCTCAACCCCTTACAGCAAAAGAACATCACGTTATATTGCCCCTTGTGATAGCAACCTTTATTATGCAGTCTGTTGCTTTTATTGCTTTGCCATCACAAGTTCGTAAAATGCTCAATTTTCTCTTACACTAAATGATCTAACACTTTTATAAGCATTTTTTATTGCCGTATTGCATCGATGACAACTTACTTGAAGGATCTTGCTCAATCCATAGGTAGGTATGGTGGACACTCAAAACAAGATTTGGGTTTAAGGGTTTTTGGATGCACAAGTAGTATCTCTACTTGGTGCGGAATTTTTGGCTAGCAAAGATAGGGGGCAAGCACCACATGTTGAAGGATCTATGACAATATAACTTCTATGTGAATATGAACAAACATAAATCATTACATTGTCTTCCTTGTCCAACGTCAACAATTTTGGCATATAATATTTTGATGGGGGCTCACAAT
Source organism: Triticum urartu (assembly GCF_056163025.1). NCBI lineage: Eukaryota > Viridiplantae > Streptophyta > Magnoliopsida > Poales > Poaceae > Triticum > Triticum urartu. The sequence goes on from NC_141874.1 coordinate 705,905,015, forward strand.
CACACAAAAAATTCCAAGATAGTGTATTTGCATGTGAAAGTTCTCTTCCTTATACTAATTATTCGTGAATTGCTTGTATGACCAATATTTTGATTGTCAAGCCTCAAAAGATTTCACTTTCTAAACCCACTGTGAAGCTGCCACTAGGCATGACATGATTTCAACTTCATGACATTCAATTTATTCAACAAATTACTGATAACCCACAAGTATAGGGGATCGCAACAGTTTTCAATAAGTAAGAGTGTCAAACCCAACGAGGAGCTAAAGGTAGAACAAATATTCCCTCAAGTTCTATCGACCACCGATACAACTCTACGCACGCTTGACGTTCGCTTTACCTAGAACAAGTATGAAACTAGAAGTACTTTGTAGGTGTTGTTGGATAGGTTTGCAAGATAATAAAGATTACGTAAATAAAAAGTAGGGGTTGTTTAGATAAAGGAATAACTAAGTTAATTTTAGTAAAGAACTTTTTGTTACGAGAAAGTTATTTGTCCCTAGGCAATCGATAACTAGACCGGTAATCATTATTGCAATTTTATTTGAGGGAGAGGCATAAGCTAACATACTTTCCCTACTTGGATCATATGCACTTATCATAGCATTCATCCTTTGGTAAGCATGAAGGGAAATTATAAAATGTATGAGTTGAAAAGTTACTCTCATTAGAAGGTGGGCACGGGTGATCAATCCACTCTTCCTCCTTTTGTTCTTCGCTCTCCTCCTCATCTTCTTCATCCAATGAGCTCACAGTTTCATCAATTTCTTCTTCCATAGATTCCTACAAAATATTAGTCTCTTCTTGGACAGCGGAGACTTTCTCAATAAATGCATCAATGTCGGAATTGTATTCATAATTATCATAACAATATTTAAGGATAGCTAAATTTTCAGGTCTGTAAACAACATCATAAAGATTTTCATATTCTTTGAACATAGATTCAATTTCATAAGCACCCATAAAAGCAACAAATTCTTCTATTTGTTCCACATCATATATACCTCTATCATAAGAAGCCAAGGTTTCATTATCATTAAATTTGCATGAAAAGGGAAGGTGTGGAGACTTCATCCTAGAGCAACAAGTATAATCATATCTCAAGCATAGTTGCCTAGCATACCAATATAACATATAAATTTGATCCCATAATAGTTTCCCCTTTTGAGTCAAGCGATAATCCCTAAAGTATTCACGTTGATCCAACGTGTCTCCCATTACCAAATTGAATGGGGTTTTCTCTGGATTATCAAAGTAGTACATAATATCTGTCACATAACGAGCATCGAGGGTTTTAGGAGGTTCCTCATCTCCATGAGCAGCAAGTACACCTAATTTTTTTGGTATTTCGTGTTCCATATCCATAACTAAAGATAAAGAAACACTAAGAACAGCAAATAAAAATTACTTAGTGATAAAGCAAACAAGCACACACGAGAATATTCACCCCATGCTATTGCTCCCCGGCAACGGCGCCAGAAAAAGGTCTTGATAACCCACAAGTATAGGGGATAACAATATTTTCGATAAGTAAGAGTGTCGAACCAAACGAGGAGCTAAAGGTAGAATAAATATTCCCTCAAGTTCTATCGACCACCGATACAACTCTACGCACGCTTGACGTTCGCTTTACCTAGAACAGGTATGAAACTAGAAGTACTTTGTAGGTGTTGTTGGATAGGTTTGCAAGATAATAAAGATTACGTAAATAAAAAGTAGGGGCAGCTTAGATAAAGGAATAACTAAGTTAATTTTAGTAAAGAACTTTTTGTTACGAGAAAGTTATTTGTCCCTAGGCAATCGATAACTAGACCGATAATCATTATTGCAATTTTATTTGAGGGAGAGGCATAAGCTAACATACTTTCTCTACTTGGATCATATGCACTTATGATTGGAACTCTAGCAAGCATCCGCAACTACTAAAGATCATTAAGGTAAAACCCAACCATAGCATTAAAGCATCAAGTCCTCTTTATCCCATACGCAACAACCCCCTTACTCGGGTTTGTGTTTCAGTCACTCACGCAACCCACTATAAGAGAAACATGAACGTATTGCAACACCCTACAGCTGGGATCCCTCATGCTTGTGCGACACAGAGAGCACCATAGGACAGCACCAATAATAAAACATGCAACTCAAACCAATCACGATCATCAAATAACCCATAGGACAGAACAGATCTACTCATACATCATAGGATAGCCATACATCATTGGGAAATAATATATAGCGTTGAGCACCATGTTTAAGTAGAGATTATAGCGGGTAAGAGAGAGGTTACACCACTGCATAGAGGGGGAAGAGTTGGTGATGATGGCGGTGAAATTGTTGGTGAAGATTGCGGTGATGATGATGGCCCTAGCATAGCATAATCTTGTTCATGTATCTAATCATGATAAATGATAAAAAAGATAATTTTTGATGTGGAATGCTACCTAGCATAATCTTGATCATGTATCTAATCATGGCATGAATATTAGGACACGAGTGATTCAAAGCAATAGTCTATCATTTGACATTAAGACAATAATACTTCAAGCATACTAATAAAGCAATCATGTCTTTTCAAAATAACATGGCCAAAGAAAGTTATCCCTACAAAATCATATGGTCTGGCTATGCTCCATCTTCACCACACAAAATATTCAAATCATGCACAACCCCGATGACAAGCCAAGCAATTGTTTCATACTTTTGATGTTCTCAAACCTTTTCAACTTTCATGCAATACATGAGCGTGAGCCATGGACATAGCACTATAGGTGGAATAGAATGGTGGTTGTGGAGAAGACAAAAAGGAGATGATAGTCTCACATCAACTAGGCATATCAACGGGCTATGGAGATGCCCATCAATAGATATAAATGTGAGTGAGTAGGGATTGCCATGCAACGGATGCACTAGAGCTATAAGTGTATGAAAGCTCAAACTGAAACTAGGTGGGTGTGCATCCAACTTGCTTGCTCATGAAGACCTCGGGCGTTTGAGGAAGCCCATCATTGGAATATACAAGCCAAGTTCTATAATGAAAATTCCCACTAGTATATGAAAGTGATAACTCAAGAGACTCTCTATATGAAGAACATGGTGCTACTCTGAAGCACAAGTGTGGTAAAAGGATAGTAACATTGCCTCTTCTCTCTTTTTATCTCATTTTTTGGGGCCTTCTCTTTTTTTGGCCTTTCTCTTTTTTATTTTATTTTTATTTTTTTGTCCGGAGTCTCATCCCGACTCGTGGGGGAATCATAGTCTCCATCATCCTTTCCTCACTGGGGCAATGCTCTAATAATGATGATCATCACACTTTTATTTACTTACAACTCGATGTCTAGAACAAAGATATGACTCTATATGAATGCCTCCGGTGGTGTACCGGGATGTGCAATGATCTAGCGTAGCAATGACATCAAAAAACGGACAAGCCATGAAAACATCATGCCAACTATCTTACGATCAACAATGAATGCTTAAGTCATGTATATGATGATGATGGAAGTTGCATGGCAATATATCTCGGAATGGCTATGGAAATTCCATGATAGGTAGGTATGGTGGCTGTTTTGAGGAAGGTATATGGTGGGTATAAGGTACCGGCAAAAGTTGCGCGATACTAGAGAGGCTAGCAATGGTGGAAGGGTGAGAGTGCGTACAATCCATGGACTCAACATTAGTCATAAAGAACTCACATACTTATTGCAAAAGTCTATTAGCTATCAAAACAAAGTACTACGCTCATGCTCCTAGGGGGATAGATTGGTAGGAAAAAGACCATCGCTCGTCCCCGACCGCCACTCATAAGGCAGACAATCAATAAATAAATCATGATCCGACTTCATCACATAACGATTCACCATACGTGCATGCTACGGGAATCACAAACCTCAACACAAATATTTATACTAATCCACAACTACCCACTAGCAAGACTCTAATATCACCATCTTTATATCGCAAAACTATTGCGAGGAATCAAACATATCATATTCGGTGATCTACAAGTTTTATGTAGGATGTTATGTCTAACCATGTGAATGACCAGTTCCTGTCAACCCTCTAAATAGATATAAGTGAAGCAAGAGAGTTTCATTCTTTCTACAACAGATATGCCCATGATCTAACAAATATAAGTGAAGCAAAAGAGCATTCTACAAATGGCGGTTGTCTAAGTGAAGAGAAACAGGCAATCCAAACTTCAAATGATATAAGTGAAGCACATGAAGCATTCTATAAAGCCATACTCAAAAGATATAAGTGAAGTGCAATGAGCATTCTATAAATCAACCAAGGACTATCTCATGACAGCATGGTGCATAAAATAAAAGTGAAAACTAAATGCAAAAGACGCTCCAAGATTGCACATATCGCATGAACAAAACGAATCCAAAAACATACCGATACTTGTTGAAGAAAGAGGGGATGCCTTCTGGGGCATCCCCAAGCTTAGATGCTTGAGTCTCCTTGAATATTTACTTGGTGTGCCTCGGGCATCCCCAAGCTTGAGCTCTTTCCTCTCTTCCTTCTTCTCACATCGAGACCTTCTCGATCATCGAACACTTCATCCACACAAAACTTCAACAGAAAACTCGGTAAGATCCATTAGTATGATAAAGCAAATCACTACTCTAAGTACTGTTGCAAACCAATTCATATTTTGTTTTGGCATTGTGTCTACTATAGTATAACTTTTTCATGGATTAATCCACTGATATCAATCGATAGTTTCATCAAAACAAGCAAACTATGCATCAAAAACAGAATCTGTCTAAAACAGAACAGTCTGTAATAATCTGAACATTCACCATACTTATGATACTTGAACAATTCTACAAAAATTAGGAAAAATAAACAATTGTTATAGAAAGATAGTGCAAAAAGAATCATAACCATTTGACGTTCCAGTAAAAAAATGAAAAACACGCACTACATCCAAAGTTTCTGTCCTGCACCGTACAAACCAACAAGCATTGTAAACATCCTAAAGGCAAACCTTGGCACATTATTTTTATCATACAATGGAATTGTACAAGGGGATAATTATTTTTGTTGAAAAGTTTCTATAATCAAGATTCACAAAGTTTCTGTGAGCATGAACAAAGTTCAAGGCTAGCTCCCACTTCAACAATGCTCGTCTTTCTCACTTTCGCTTTTCTTTTTGAAAAGTTTCGGGTTCCCCTCTTTATTTTTGTTGTTTTTAAAATATATGAAAGCACTCAATAGAAATAAATGACTCTCTGGGGTGCAAGGGAGAGAGCCGTCGACATAGCCAAGCAGGTAATGGCTCTCAAGGAGAAGAAGAACCTGCGCCCGCCAGAAGATGTAGTTGTCAGATGACAACTTGATGGTGATAAGATGGCCAAGGTGAAACGGCGGTGGTAGCGACGATCCCGTTGAGGAGACGGCCTGGGGTGAGGGCACCATAGAGGCCGTCAGCGTGACCGGGGACGCGGCCGGAGGAATAAAGGTCACGGGGGCAAAAAAATTGATGTGGAATGCTACCTAGCATAATCTTGATCATGTATCTAATCATGGCATGAATATTAAGACACGAGTGATTCAAAGCAATAGTCTATCATTTGACATTAAGACAATAATACTTCAAGCATACTAATAAAGCAATCATGTCTTTTCAAAATAACATGGCCAAAGAAAGTTATCCCTACAAAATCATATGGTCTGGCTATGCTCCATCTTCACCACACAAAATATTCAAATCATGCACAACCCCGAGGACAAGCCAAGCAATTGTTTCATACTTTTGATGTTCACAAACCTTTTCAACTTTCACGCAATACATGAGCGTGAGCCATGGACATAGCACTATAGGTGGAATAGAATGGTGGTTGTGGAGAAGACAAAAAGGAGATGATAGTCTCACATCAACTAGGCGTATCAACGGGCTATGGAGATGCCCATCAATAGATATAAATGTGAGTGAGTAGGGATTGCCATGCAACGGATGCACTAGAGCTATAAGTGTATGAAAGCTCAAACTGAAACTAGGTGGGTGTGCATCCAACTTGCTTGCTCATGAAGACCTCGGGCGTTTGAGGAAGCCCATCATCGGAATATACAAGCCAAGTTCTATAATGAAAATTCCCACTAGTATATGAAAGTGATAACTCAAGAGACTCTCTATATGAAGAACATGGTGCTACTCTGAAGCACAAGTGTGGTAAAAGGATAGTAACATTGCCTCTTCTCTCTTTTTCTCTCATTTTTTTGGGCCTTCTCTTTTTTTGGCCTTTCTCTTTTTTATTTTATTTTTATTTTTTTGTCCGGAGTCTCATCCCGACTCATGGGGGAATCATAGTCTCCATCATCCTTTCCTCACTGGGTCAATGCTCTAATAATGATGATCATCACACTTTTATTTACTTACAACTCGATGTCTAGAACAAAGATATGACTCTATATGAATGCCTCCGGCGGTGTACCGGGATGTGCAATGATCTAGCGTAGCAATGACATCAAAAAACGGACAAGCCATGAAAACATCATGCCAACTATCTTACGATCATGCAAAGCAATATGACAATGAATGCTCAAGTCATGTATATGATGATGATGGAAGTTGCATGGCAATATATCTCAGAATGGCTATGGAAATGCCATGATAGGTAGGTATGGTGGCTGTTTTGAGGAAGGTATATGGTGGGTTTAAGGTATCGGCAAAAGTTGTGCGATACTAGAGAGGCTAGCAATGGTGGAAGGGTGAGAGTGCGTACAATCCATGGACTCAACATTAGTCATAAAGAACTCACATACTTATTGCAAAAGTCTATTAGCTATCAAAACAAAGTACTACGCTCATGCTCCTAGGGGGATAGATTGGTAGGAAAAAGACCATCGCTCGTCCCCGACCGCCACTCATAAGGCAGACAATCAATAAATAAATCATGATCCGACTTCATCACATAACGATTCACCATACGTGCATGCTACGGGAATCACAAACCTCAACACAAATATTTATACTAATCCACAACTACCCACTAGCAAGACTCTAATATCACCATCTTTATATCGCAAAACTATTGCGAGGAATCAAACATATCATATTCAGTGATCTACAAGTTTTATGTAGGATGTTATGACTAACCATGTGAATGACCAGTTCCTGTCAACCCTCTAAATAGATATAAGTGAAGCAAGAGAGTTTCATTCTTTCTACAAAAGATATGCCCATGATCTAACAAATATAAGTGAAGCAAAAGAGCATTCTACAAATGGCGGTTGTCTAAGTGAAGAGAAACAGGCAATCCAAACTTCAAATGATATAAGTGAAGCACATGAAGCATTCTATAAAGCCATACTCAAAAGATATAAGTGAAGTGCAATGAGCATTCTATAAATCAACCAAGGACTATCTCATGACAGCATGGTGCATAAAAGAAAAGTGAAAACTAAATGCAAAAAACGCTCCAAGATTGCACATATCGCATGAACGAAACGAATCCAAAAACATACCGATACTTGTTGAAGAAAGAGGGGATGCCTTCTGGGGCATCCCCAAGCTTAGATTCTTGAGTCTCCTTGAATATTTACTTGGGGTGCCTCGGGCATCCCCAAGCTTGAGCTCTTTCTTCTCTTCCTTCTTCTCACATCGAGACCTTCTCGATCATCGAACACTTCATCCACACAAAACATCAACAGAAAACTCGGTAAGATCCGTTAGTATGATAAAGCAAATCACTACTCTAAGTACTGTTGCAAACCAATTAATATTTTGTTTTGGCATTTTGTCTACTATAGTATAACTTTTTCATGGATTAATCCACTGATATCAATCGATAGTTTCATCAAAACAAGCAAACTATGCATCAAAAACAGAATCTGTCTAAAACAGAACAGTCTGTAATAATCTGAACATTCACCATACTTATGATACTTGAACAATTCTACAAAAATTAGGAAAAATAAACAATTTTTATAGAAAGATAGTGCAAAAGTAATCAGAACCATTTGACGTTCCAGTAAAAAAATGAAAAACGCGCACTACATCCAAAGTTTCTGTCCTGCACCGTACAAACCAACAAGCATTGTAAACATCCTAAAGGCAAACCTTGGCACATTATTTTTATAATACAATGGAATTGTACAAGGGGATAATTATTTTTGTTGAAAAGTTTCTGTAATCAAGATTCACAAAGTTTCTGTGAGCATGAACAAAGTTCAAGGCTAGCTCCCACTTCAACAATGCTCGTCTTTCTCACTTTCGCTTTTCTTTTTGAAAAGTTTCGGGTTCCCCTCTTTATTTTTGTTGTTTTTAAAATATATGAAAGCACTCAACAGAAATAAATGACTCTCTGGGGGGGCAAGGGAGAGAGCCATCGACATAGCCAAGCAGGTAATGGCTCTCAAGGAGCGGAAGAACCTGCGCCCGCCAGAAGATGTAGTTGTCAGATGACAACTTGATGGTGATAAGATGGCCAAAGTGAAACGGCGGTGGCAGCGATGATCGCGTCGAGGAGACGGCCTGGGGTGAGGGCACCATAGAGGCCGTCAGCGTGACCGGGGACGCGGCCGGAGGAATAAAGGTCACGGGGGCAAATGGCGCCGCAGCCGGGCCCGACGCCGATAACCCCGCCATCTGAAGGAAATATGCCCTAGAGGCAATAATAAAGTTATTATTTATTTCCTCATATCATCATAAATTTTTATTATTCATGCTAGAATTGTATTAACCGGAAACTTAGTACATGTGTGAATACATAGACAAACAGAGTTTCACTAGTATGCCTCTACTTGACTAGCTCATTAACCAAAGATGGTTAAGTTTCCTAACCATAGACATGAGTTGTCATTTGATTAATGGGGTCACATCATTAGGAGAATGATGTGATTGACTTGACCCATTCCGTTAGCTTAGCACTTGATCGTTTAGTTTTCTGCTATTGCTTTCTTCATGACTTATACATGTTCCTATGACTATGAGATTTTGCAACTCCCGATTACCGGAGGAACACTTTGTGTGCTACCAAACATCACAATGTAACTGGGTGATTATAAAGGTGCTCTACAGGTGTCTCCTATGGTACTTGTTGAGTTGGCATAAATCAAGATTAGGATTTGTCACTCCGATTGTCGGAGAGGTATCTCTGGGCCCACTCAGTAATGCACATCACTATAAGCCTTGCAAGCATTGTAACTAATGAGTTAGTTGCGGGATGATGTATTACGAAACGAGTAAAGAGACTTGCCAATAACGAGATTGAACTAGGTATTGAGATACCGACGATCGAATCTCGGGCAAGTAACATACCGATGACAAAGGGAACAACGTATGTTGTTATGCGGTTTGACCGATAAAGATCTTCGTAGAATATGTGGGAGCCAATATGAACATCCAGGTTCCACTGTTGGTTATTGACCGGAAATGTGTCTCGGTCATGTCTACATAGTTCTCGAACTCGTAGGGTCCGCACGCTTAAAGTTTGGTGACGATCGGTATTATGAGTTTTTTGTGTTTTGATGTACCGAAGGTAGTTCAGAGTCCCGGATATGACCACGGACATGACGAGGAGTCTCGAAATGGTCGAGACGTAAGGATCGATATATTGGACGACTATATTCGGACACCGGAAGTGTTCCGGATGGTTTCGGAGAAAACCGGAGTGCCGGAGGGTTACCGGACCCCCCCCCCCGGGAGAAATAGTGGGCCTTATGGGCCTTAGTGGAGAGAGAGGGCTGGCCTTGGACAGGCCGCGCGCCCCTCACCCTTTGGTCCGAATTGGACTAGGAGAGGGGGGTGGCGCCCCCCTTTCCTTCTCCCTCTCCCCCGGAAGGCATCCCCTCTTTTAGTTGTAAATGTTATGTAACAAATTTGAAACATGATCATCACACTTCTATTGATTTACAACTCGATACTAGAACAATGTATGAATCTATATGAGTGCCTGCGGCGGTGTACCGAGATGGGCGATGAATCAAGAGTGACATGTATGAAAAATTATGAACGGTGGCTTTGCCACAAATACTATGTCAACTACATGATCATGCAAAGCAATATGACAATGATGAACGTGTCATGATAAACGGAACGGTGGAAAGTTGCATGGCAATATATCTCGAAATGGCTATGGAAATGCCATAATAAGTAGGTATGGTGGCTGTTTTGAGGAAGATATAAGGAGGTTTATGTGTGAAAGAGCGTATCATATCACAGGGTTTGGATGCACTGGCGAAATTTGCACCAACTCTCAATGTGAGAAAGGGCAATGCACGGTACCAAAGAGGCTAGCAATAATGGAAAGGTGAGAGTGCGTATAATCCATGGACTCAACATTAGTCATAAAGAACTCACATACTTATTGCAAAAATCTACAAGTCATCAAAAACCAAGCACTATGCGCATGCTCCTAGGGGGATAGATTGGTAGGAAAAGACCATCGCTCATCCCCGACCGCCACTCATAAGGAGGACAATCAAAGAACACCCCATGTTTCAAATTTGTTACATAACGTTTACCATACGTGCATGCTACGAGGCTTGCAAACTTCAACACAAGTATTTCTCAACTTCACAACTACTCAACTAGCACAACTTTAATATCACTACCTCCATGTCTCAAAACAATCATCAAGCATCAAACTTCTCTTAGTATTCAACACACTCATAAGAAAGTTTTTACTAACCTTGAATATCGAGAATATTAGGATTATTTAAGCAAATTACCATGCTATTTAAGACTCTCAAAATAATCTAAGTGAAGCATGAGATATCAATAGTTTCTATAAAACAAATCCACCATCGTGCTCTAAAAGATATAAGTGAAGTACTAGAGCAAAACTATATAACTCAAAAGATATAAGTGAAGCACTAGAGTATTCTAATAATTTCTGAATCATGTGTGTCTCTCTCAAAAGGTGTGTACAGAAAGGATGATTGTGGTAAACTAAAAAGCAAAGACTCAAATCATACAAGACGCTCCAAGCAAAACACATATCATGTGGTGAATAAAAATATAGCTCCAAGTAAAGTTACCGATGGAAGTAGACGCAAGAGGGGATGCCTTCCGGGGCATCCCCGAGCTTTGGCTTTTTGGTGTCCTTAGATTATATTGGGGGTGCCATGGGAATCTCCAAGCTTAGGCGCTTGCCACTCCTTGTTCCATAATCCATCAAATCTTTACCCAAAACTTCACAACACAAAACTTAAAGTAGAAAATCTCGTGAGCTCCGTTAGCGAAAGAAAACAAAACACCACTTCAAGGTACTGTAATAAACTCATTCTTTATTTATATTGGTGTTAAACCTACTGTATTCCAACTTCTCTATGGTTTATAAACTATTTTACTAGCCATAGATTCATCAAAATAAGCAAACAACACACGAAAAACAGAATCTGTCAAAAACAGAACAGTCTGTAGTAATCTGTAGCTAACGCAATATCTGGAACCCCAAAAAATCTACAATAAATTGCTGGACGTGAGTAATTTATCTATTAATCATCTTAAAAAAGGATTAACAAAATATCACTTTCCAAATAAAAATGGCAGCAATTCTCGTGAGCGCTAAAGTTTCTGTTTTTTACAGCAAGATTAAAAAGACTTTCCCCAAGTCTTCCCAACGGTTCTACTTGGCACAAACTCTAATTAAACACAAAAAACACAAATAAAACAGAGGCTAGATAATTTATTTATTACTAAACAGGAGCAAAAAGCAAGGAAAAAATAAAATTGGGTTGCCTCCCAACAAGCGCTATCGTTTAACGCCCCTAGCTAGGCATAAAAGCAAGGATAGATTTAGGTATTGCCATCTTTGGTAGGCAATTCTTCAATGAAGCATTTGTTGGGGAACGTAGTAATTTCAAAATTTTGCCTATGCACACACAAGATCATGGTGATGCATAGCAACGAGAGGGGAGAGTGTTGTCTACATACCCTCGTAGACCGACAGCGGAAGCGTTATGACAACGCGGTTGATGTAGTCGTACGTCTTCACGGCCCGACCGATCAAGCACCGAAACTATGGCACCTCCGAGTTCTAGCACACGTTCAGCTCGATGACGATCCCCGGACTCCGATCCAGCAAAGTGTCGGGGAAGAGTTCCGTCAGCACGACGGCGTGGTGACGATCTTGATGTTCTATCGTCGCAGGGCTTCGCCTAAGCACCGCTACAATATTATCGAGGAGTATGGTGGAGGGGGGCACCGCACACGGCTAAGAGAACGAACACGAAGATCAACTTGTGTGTCTATGGGGTGCACCGTGCCCCCGTATATAAAGGAGTGGAGGAGGGGAGGGCCGGCCCTCTCTATGGCGCGCCTTAGGGGAGTCCTACTCCCACCGGGAGTAGGATTCCCCTTTTCCTAGTCCAACTAGGAGTCCTTCCAAGTAGTAGGAGTAGGAGACAAGGAAGGGGAAGAGGGAAGAGAAGGAAGGAGGGGGTGCCGCCCCTCCCCCTAGTCCAATTCGGACTAGTCAATGGGGGGCGCGCGGCCTGCCTCTTCCTCTCCCCTAAAGCCCAATAAGGACCATATACTTCTTCCCCCGTATTCCCGTAACTCCCTGGTACTCCGAAAAATACCCGAATCACTCGGAACCTTTCCGATGTCTGAATATAGTCATCCAATATATCGATCTTTACATCTCGACCATTTCGAGACTCCTCGTCATGTCCCCGATCTCATCCGGGACTCCAAACTCCTTTGGTACATCAAAACTCATAATATAATTGTCATCGAAACCTTAAGCGTGCGGACCCTACGGGTTCGAGAACAATGTAGACATGACCGAGACACGTCTCCGGTCAATAACCAATAGCGGAACCTGGATGCTCATATTGGCTCCTACATATTCTACGAAGATCTTTATCGGTCAGACCGCATAACAACATACGTTGTTCCCTTTGTCATCGGTATGTTACTTGCCCGAGATTCGATCGTCGGTATCTCAATACCTAGTTCAATCTCGTTACCGGCAAGTCTCTTTACTCGTTCTGTGATACATCATCTTGCAACTAACTCATTAGTTGCAATGCTTGCAAGGCTTATGTGATGTGCATTACCGAGAGGGCCTAGAGATACCTCTCCGACAATCGGAGTGACAAATCCTAATCTCGAAATACGCCAACCCAACATGTACCTTTGGCGACACCTGTAGAGCTCCTTTATAATCACCGTTACGTTGTGATGTTTGGTAGCACACAAAGTGTTCCTCTGGTAAACGGGAGTTGCATAATCTCATAGTCATAGGAACATGTATAAGTCATGAAGAAAGCAATAGCAACATACTAAACGATCGAGTGCTAAGCTAACAGAATGGGTCAAGTCAATCACATCATTCTCCTAATGATGTGATCCCGTTAATCAAATAGCAACTCTTTGTCTATGGTTAGGAAACATAACCATCTTTGATTAACGAGCTAGTCAAGTAGAGGCATACTAGTGACACTCTGTTTGTCTATGTATTCACACATGTATTATGTTTCCGGTTAATACAATTCTAGCATGAATAATAAACATTTATCATGAAATAAGGAAATAAATAATAACTTTATTATTGCCTCTAGGGCATATTTCCTTCAGTCTCCCACTTGCACTAGAGTCAATAATCTAGTTCACATTGCCATGTGATTTAACACCAATAGTTCACATCATCATGTGATTAACACCCATAGTTCACATCGTTATGTGACCAACACTCAAAAGGGTTTACTAGAGTCAATAATCTAGTTCACATCGCTATGTGGTTAACACCCAAAGAGTACTAAGGTGTGATCATGTTTTGCCTGTGAGAGAAGTTTAGTCAACGGGTCTGCCATATTCAAATCCGTATGTATTTTGCAAATTTCTATGTCAACAATGGTCTGCATGGAGCTACTATAGCTAATTGCTCCCACTTTCAATATGTATCCAGATTGAGACTTAGAGTCATCTAGATCAGTGTCAAAATTTGCATCGACGTAACCCTTTACGACGAACCTTTTTGTCATGTCCATAATCGAGAAACATATCCTTATTCCACTAAGGATAATTTTGACCGCTGTCTAGTGATCTACTCCTAGATCACTATTGTACTCCCTTGCCAAAATCAGTGTAGGGTATACAATAGATCTGGTACACAGCATGGCATACTTTATAGAACCTATGGCTGAGGCATAGGGAATGACTTTCATTCTTTTTCTATCTTCTGCCTGGTCGGGCTTTGAGTCTTACTCAATTTCACACCTTGTAACACAGTCAAGAACTCTTTCTTTGACTGTTCCATTTTGAACTACTTCAAAATCTTGTCAAGGTATGTACTCATTGAAAAAAAACTTATCAAGCGTCTTGATCTATCTCTTTAGATCTTGATGCTCAATATGTAAGCAGCTTCTTCGAGGTCTTTCTTTAAAAAACTCCTTTCAAACACGCCTTTATGCTTTGCAGAATAATTCTACATTATTTCCGATCAACAATATGTCATTCACATATGTTTATCAGAAATGTTGTAGTGCTCCCACTCACTTTCTTGTAAATACAGGCTTCACCGCAAGTCTGTATAAAACTATATGCTTTGATCAACTTATCAAAGCATATATTCCAACTCCGAGATGCTTGCACCAGTCCATAGATGGATCGCTGGAGCTTGCATATTTTGGTAGCACCTTTAGGATTGACAAAACCTTCTGGTTGCATCATATACAACTCTTCTTTAATAAATCCATTAAGGATTGTAGTTTTGTTATCCATTTGCCAGATTTCTTAAAATGCAGCAATTGCTAACATGATTTGGACAGACTTAAGCATAGATACGAGTGAGAAACTCTCATCGTAGTCAACACCTTGAACTTGTCGAAAACCTTTTGCGACAATTCTAGCTTTGTAGATAGTAACACTACTATTAGCGTTTGTCTTCCTCTTGAAGATCCATTTATTTTCTATGGCTTGCCGATCAACGGGCAAGTCAACCAAAGTCCACACTTTGTTCTCATACATGGATCCCATCTCAGATTTCATGGCCTCAAGCCATTTCGCGGAATCTGGGCTCATCATCGCTTCCTCATAGTTCGCAAGTTTGTCATGGTCTAGTAACATGACTTCCAGAACAGGATTACCGTACCACTCTGGTGCGGATCTCACTCTAGTTTACCTACGAGATTCGGTAGTAACTTGATCTGAAGTTATATGATCATCATCATTAGCTTCCTCACTAATTGGTGTAGTAGTCACAGGAACAGATTTCTGTGATGAACTACTTTCCAATAAGGGAGAAGGTACAATTACCTTATCAAGTTGTACTTTCCTCCCACTCACTTCTTTCGAGAGAAACTCCTTCTCTGGAAAGGATCCATTCTTAGCAACGAATGTCTTGCCTTTCGGATCTGTGATAGAAGGTGTACCCAACTGTCTCCTTTGGGTATCCTATGAAGACACATTTCTCCGATTTGGGTTTGAGCTTATCAGGATGAAACTTTTTCACATAAGCATTGCAACCTCAAACTTTAAGAAACGACAACTTTGGTTTCTTGCCAAACCACAGTTCATATTGTGTCGTCTCAATGGACTTAGATGGTGCCCCTTTTTAACGTGAATGCAGCTGTCTTTAATGCATGACCCCAAAACGATAGTGGTAAATCGGTAAGAAACATCATAGATTGCACCATATCTAATAAAGTACGGTTACGATGTTTGGACACACCATTACACTGTGGTGTTCCAGGTGGCGTGAGTAGTGAAACTATTTCACATTGTTTTAACTGAAGGCCAAACTCGTAACTCAAATATTTTACTTCTGTGATCATATCGTAGAAACCTTATTTTCTTGTTACGATGATTTTCCACTTCACTCTGAAATTCTTTGAACTTTTCAAATGTTTCAGACTTATGTTTCATCAAGTAGATATACCCATATCTGCTCAAATCATCTGTGAAGGTCAGAAAATAATGATACCGGCCGCGAGCCTCAACACTCATCGGATCGCATACATTAGTATGTATTATTTCCAATAAGTCAATTGCTCACTCCATTGTTCCGGAGAACGGAGTTTTAGTCATCTTGCCCAAGAGACATGGTTCGCAAACATCAAGTGATTCATAATCAAGTGATTCCAAAATCCCATCAGCATGGAGTTTCTTCCTGCTCTTTACACCAATATGACCTAAACGGCAGTGCCACAAATAAGTTGCACTATCATTATTAACTTCGCATCTTTTGGTTTCAATATTATGAATATGTGTATCACTACGATCGAGATCCAATGAACTATTTTCATTGGGTGTGTAACCATATAAGGTTTTATTCATGTAAACAGAACAACAATTTATTCTCTTACTTAAATGAATAACCATATTACAATAAACATGATCAAATCATATTCATGCTCAATGCAAACACCAAATAACACTTATTTAGGTTCAACACTAATCCCGAAAGTATAGGGAGTGTGCGATGATGATCATATCAATCTTGGAACCACTTCCAATACACATCGTCACTTCACCCTTAACTAGTCTCTGTTTATTCTGCAACTCCCGTTTCGAGTTACTAATCTTAGCAACTGAACTAGTATCAAATACTGAGGGGTTGCTATAAACACTAGTAAAGTACACATCAATAACATGTATATCAAATATACTTATGTTCACTTTGCCATCCTTCTTATCCGCCAATCACTTGGGGTAGTTCCGCTTCCAGTGACCAGTCCCTTTGCAGTAGAAGCACTTAGTCTCATGCTTAGGACCAGACTTGGGCTTCTTCACTTGAGCAGCAACTTGCTTGCTGTTCTTCTTGAAGTTCCCCTTTTTCCCTTTGCCCTTTTCTTGAAACTAGTGGTCTTGTCTACCATCAACACTTGATGTTTTTTTCGATTTCTACCTTCGTCAATTTCAGCATTACGAAGAGCTTGGGAATCGTTTCCGTTATCCCTTGCATATCATAGTTCATCACGAAGTTCTACTAACTTGGTGATGGTGACTAGAGAATTCTGTCAATCACTATTTTATCTGGATGATTAACTCCCACTTGATCCAAGCGATTGTAGTACCCAGACAATCTGAGCACATGCTCACTGCTTGAGCGATTCTCCTCCATCTTTTAGCTATAGAACTTGTTAGAGACTTCATATCTCTCAACTCGGGTATTTGCTTGAAATATTAACTTCAACTCCTAGAACATCTCATATGGTCCATGACGTTCAAAACGTCTTTGAAGTCCCGATTCTAAGCCATTAAGCATGGTGCACTAAACTATCAAGTAGTCATCATATTGAGCTAGCCAAACGTTCATAACGTATGCATTTGCTCCTGCAATAGGTCTGTCACCTACCGGTGCATCAAAGACATAATTCTTCTGTGTAGCAATGAGGATAAACCTCAGATCACGGATCCAATCTGCATCATTGATACTAACATCTTTCAACTTAGTTTTCTCTAGGAACATATCAAAATAAACACATGGAAGCAACAATGCGAGCTATTGATCTACAACATAATTTGCAAAATACTATCAGGACTAAGTTCATGATAAATTTAAGTTCAATTTAATCATATTACTTAAGAACTCCCACTTAGACAGACATCCCTCTAATCCTCTAAGTGATCACGTGATCCATATCAACTAAACCATGTCCGATCATCACGTGAGATGGAGTAGTTTCAACGGTGAACATCACTATGTTGATCATATCTACTATATGATTCACGCTCGACCTTTCGGTCTCCGTGTCCCGAGGCCATATCTGTTATATGCTAGGCTCGTCAAGTTTAACCTGAGTATTCCGCATGTGCAACTGTTTTGCACCCGTTGTATTTGAACGTAGAGCCTATCACACCCGATCATCACGTGGTGTCTCAGCACGAAGAACTTTCGCAACGGTGCATACTTAGGGAGAACACTTCTTGATAATTAGTGAGAGATCATCTTAAAATGCTACCATCAAACTAAGCAAAATAAGATGTATAAAAGATAAACATCATATGCAATCAAAATATGTGACATGATATGGCCATCATCATCTTGCGCCTTTGATCTCCATCTCCAAAGTACTGTCATGATCTCTATCATCACCGGCATGACACCATGATCTCCATCATCTTGATCTATATCAATGTGTCATCACATGGTCGTCTCGCCAACAATTGCTCTTGCAACTATTGCTATCGCATAGCGATAAAGTAAAGCAATTATTGGGCACTTGCATCTTATGCAATAGAGAGACAACCATAAGGATTTTGCCAGTTGCCGATAACTTCAACAAAACATGATCATCTCATACAACAACTTATATCTCATCACGTCTTGACCATATCACATCACAACATGCCCTGCAAAAACAAGTTAGACGTCCTCTACTTTGTTGTTGCAAGTTTTACGTGGCTGCTACTGGGCTTAGCAAGAACCGTTCTTACCTACGCATCAAAAACCACAATGATAGTTTGTCAAGTTGGTGCTGTTTTAACCTTCGCAAGGACCGGACGTAGCCACACTCGGTTCAACTAAAGTTGGAGAAACTGACACCCGCTAGTCACCTGTGTGCATAGCACGGCGGTAAAGCCAGTCTCGCGTAAGCGTACGCGTAATGTCGGTCCGGGCCGCTTCATCCAACAATACCGCCGAACCAAAGTATGACATGCTGGTAAGTAGTATGACTTATATCGCCCACAACTCACTTGTGTTCTACTCGTGCATATTACATCAACGCATAAAACCTAGATCTCGGACGCCACTGTTGGGGAACGTAGTAATTTCAAAAAAATTCCTACGCACACACAAGATCATGGTGATGCATAGCAACAAGAGGGGAGAGTGTTGTCTATGTACCCTCGTAGACCGACAGCGGAAGCGTTATGACAACGCGGTTGATGTAGTCGTACGTCTTCACGGCCCGACCGATCAAGCACTGAAACTACGGCACCTCCGAGTTCTAGCACACGTTCAGCTCGATGATGATCCTCGGACTCCGATCCAGCAAAGTGTCGGGAAGAGTTCCGTCAGCACGACGGCGTGGTGACGATCTTGATGTTCTACCGTCGCAGGGCTTCGCCTAAGCACCGCTACAATATTATCGAGGAGTATGGTGGAGGGGGGCACCGCACACGGCTAAGAGAACGATCACGAAGATCAACTTGTGTGTCTATGGGGTGCCCCCTGCCCCCGTATATAAAGGAGTGGAGGAGGGGAGGGCCGGCCCTCTCTATGGCGCGCCCTAGGGGAGTCCTACTCCCACTGGGAGTAGGATTCCCCTTTTCCTGGTCCAACTAGGAGTCCTTCCAAGTAGTAGGAGTAGGAGACAAGGAAGGGGAAGAGGGAAGAGAAGGAAGGAGGGGGCGCCGCCCCTCCCCCTAGTCCAATTCGGACTAGTCAATGGGGGGTGCGTCCTGCCTCTTCCTCTCCCCTAAAGCCCAATAAGGCCCATATACTTCTTCCCCCTTATTCCCGTAACTCCCTGGTACTCCGAAAAATACCCGATGTGGAAGGACTGCATGATCATGAAGGCGTTTAAAAATTCAAACATGTTTGATGGGGGACACGGCCCAGGCGGTGGTTCAGGTGGCGGCGGCTTTCATGGCCCGGGTTCTGGTTCAAGTGGAGGAGGTTTTCATGGTCAAGGTCATCCTGGTCACCAAGGCGGATATAATCAGCAACCTGGCTAAGGGAATCAGCAGCAGCAATCCGGGTATCAGAGCAACCCGAAGCAGTTGAGTGGTGGACAGTATCATGTATTTACTACTAGTTTATGTAAGAGGGACCAGAAGCTTCACAAGAGGGCCGTCAATGTCGTTGAGCCGGCAATTCCACGTTATCTACGTTGGTCAGAGCAGCCTATTGTGTGGACCAGAGAGGATCACCCTCCCCGGGTTGATAATCCGGGTCACTTGGCTTTGGTAGTGGCACCTCAGGTTGGTGGATACAAGTTTACTAAGGTGCTCATGGATGGGGGCAGCAGCACCAACATCCTCTATTATGAGACATTCCGCCGGATGGGATTAGCGGATAAGAATCTTAAACAATCTAACACTGTTTTTCACAGAGTGGTACCTGGTAAGTCGGCATACCCAGTTGGTAAGATTGAGCTGGAAGTAGCCTTTGGGGATGAGTATGATTCCAGAGTGGAGAAATTAACCTTTGAGGTGGTTAAGATCAAGAGCCCATATCATGCTCTGTTTGGGCGACCGGCTTATGCCAAGTTCATGGCTCGGCCGTGTTACATATATTTGCAGCTCAAGATGCCGGGTCATAAGGGCACCATTACAGTACATGGGAGCCAGAAGATAGCCTTGGAATGTGAAGAAGGTGATGTTGCCTATGCTGAATCTGTTTGTGCAACAGAGGAGTTAAAATTTTACATGGACCATGTTGACCCGGCAGACATGACATCATTAAAGAAACCAACAACAGAGCATGAGCCGGAGTTGAAATTCAAATCAGCCGATGACACCAAGATGATTGACTTTGTACCTGGCGACTCATCCAAGCAGTTCATCATCAGCGCAAACTTGGATCCAAAATAGGAAAGTGCGCTCATCGAGTTCATCCGTGAGAACCGGGACATATTTGCATGGAAACCTTCAGACATGCTGGGTGTCCCGAGGGAACTCGCTGAGCACACTCTTAACATCGATCCAAAGTTCAAACCAGTCAGACAGTTTCTTCGACGGTTCAATGAAGAAAGGCACAAGGCTATTGGGGAGGAGGTGGCCTGGCTCTTGGCAGCCAGGTTCATTGTGGAGGTCTTTCACCCCGAGTGGTTGGCTAATCCGGTGCTTGTACTCAAGAAGAACGGCATCTGGCGTATGTGCGTGGATTACACAGATCTGAACAAGGCTTGTCCGGCTGATCCTTTTGCCCTCCCCCGTATTGATCAGATCATTGATGCTACGGCGGGTTGCGCACGGTTGAGTTTCTTATATGCTTATTCCGGTTATCATCAGATTAAGATGGCAGTCAAGGATCAGGAGAAGACAGCTTTTATAACTCCTTTTGGAGCTTTCTGCTATGTGTCTATGCCTTTTGGGCTTAAGAGTGCCCATGCGACTTACCAGCGGTGTGTGCAGAATTGTCTTCACAATCAAATTGGGCGCAATGTTCATGCTTATGTGGATGATATAGTGGTGAAATCCAGAGAAGAGGAAACTTTGGTCACGGACCTGAAGGAGACTTTTGATAATCTCCGGGTTTACAAAATGATGCTTAACCCGGCCAAGTGTGTTTTTGGAGTACCAGCCGGCAAGCTCTTGGGTTTTTTGGTGTCTAACCGAGGTATTGAAGCTAACCAGGAGAAAATCAAGGCAATTACATCCCTAGCCAAACCAACCTGCGTCAATGATGTTCAGCGGCTAGCGGGTCGTGTGGCTGCTTTGAGCGGTTCATAAGCCGGTTAGGGAAAAGGCTATGCCTTTGTATCAGTTGATGAAGAAAACGGATGCTTTTGTTTGGAGCAATGCTGCGAACACTGCTTTCGAAGATCTAAAGGCACAGCTGGCTGAGCCGCCGGTCCTGGCTGCTCCAATTGAGAAAGAGCCGCTATTGTTATATGTGGCTGCCAACTCACGGGCTGTTAGTGTGGCTATTGTGGTAGAGCGCAAGGAGGCTAGCAAAGAGCATCCGGTTCAATGGCCGGTTTATTATGTCAGTGAAGTGCTAATTGAGTCTAAGCAACGATATCCACATTGGCAGAAGCTTGTTTACGGGGTGTTCATGGCAAGCCGGAAGCTTTAACATTACTTTCAGGGACATCCCATTAATGTGGTTAGCTCTGCTCCTTTAGGAGACATTATTCAAAACAGAAAAGCCACTGGGCGAGTCACCAAGTGGGCAATTGAGCTTGGGTCTCATGGGTTGAAGTATGTTCCATGTACTACAATTAAGTCTCAAGCCCTGGTTGACTTCATCAATGACTGGACAGATATGCAGATGCTAGAATAGAAGCCAGACAACACATATTGGACTATTCATTTTAATGGGTCCAGGCAATTGGAAGGCTCGGGGGCTGGAGTCGTGCTAACTTCCCCACGAGGTGACAAATTTTGTTATGTGTTACGGTTGATGTTTCCTTGCACTAACAATGCAGCGGAGTATGAAGCCTTGCTCCATGGTCTTCGAGTGGCAAAAGAGATGAGCTTGAGCCGGGTCAGATGTCTTGGTGACTTGGATCTAGTGGCTCAACAGGTATCTGGCAAGTGGGATTCCAAAGACCCTCTCATGGCGGCTTATCGTCGAGAAGTTGATGTTGTTGCAGGATATTTTAAAGGATATCAGGTGGAACACATTGACCGTCGAAAGAACGAAGCAGCTGATGCTTTAAGCCGGCTGGGGTCTCAGCGGAAGTCGGCGCCACCCAACACCTTTTTGGATGTTTTGCATAACCCCTCTGTCAAGTTGCCCACAGAAGAAGATTTAGTTGTTCCTGACCCGGAGGCGCAGTTGGTAGCGG
Organism: Triticum urartu; assembly: GCF_056163025.1. NCBI lineage: Eukaryota > Viridiplantae > Streptophyta > Magnoliopsida > Poales > Poaceae > Triticum > Triticum urartu. Next base: position 705,927,378 of record NC_141874.1, read on the forward strand.
CTCTTCATGTCATCCCAGATTGGACGGTGCCGTTCTTGGCTTACATGACCCGGGGAGAGTTGCCAGCGGATGAGACCCTGGCTCGACAGATAACCCGGCGGTCTAAGTCCATGACGATTTCAGAGAATTGTTTCATCGCAGTGTTTCCGGAGCATTTCAACGATGTGTTTCCCTCGAAGAAGGTCAAGAAATTCTTCGTGAGATCCATGAAGGCGATTGTGGTCATCACGCCGGGTCAAAATCTTTAGTGGCCAAGGCGTTTCATCACGGTTTTTACTAGTTGACGGCTCACACTGATGCAGAAGATCTGGTCAGTAGATGTGATGGATGTCAAAAATTTGCACGATGAGCGCATGTGCCGGCTCAGGAACTTCGGATGATTCCAATCACTTGGCCGTTTGCAGTCTGGGGGCTTGACATGATGGGACCTTTCAAAAGGTTTAAGGATAAAAAGACACATCTTCTGGTGGCGGTTGATAAGTTCACCAAGTGGGTTGAGGCGGAGCCTGTGAGTAAGTGTGATGCAGCCACGGCGGTTCAGTTCATGAAAAAAGTAGTCTTCTGTTTCGGTTTTCCACACAGTATTATCATAGACAATGGCACTAATCTGTCCCAAGGGGCTATGGAAGAGTTTTGTCAGTGCGAGCACATCCGGCTTGATGTTTCTTCTGTAGCTCATCCTCAATCCAATGGTCAAGCTCAGAGAGCCAATCAGGAAATTCTGAAAGGGCTAAAACCCCGGCTTATGGTTCCTTTACAGCGAACGCCGGGTTGTTGGGCAGAGGAGTTACCCTCAGTGTTATGGAGCATCAATGCTACGCCCAATAGGTCTACGGGTTACACACCCTTCTTCATGGTTTATGGAGCAGAAGCAGTGTTGCCTAGTGACATCCGTCATGACTCGCCCCGTGTGGCGGCTTATGTTGAAGCTAACAATGAAAAAGCCAGACAGGATGCGCTTGACTTGTTGGATGAAGAAAGAGACTTAGCAGCGGCGCGGTCAGCAATTTATCAAAAGGACCTGCGTCATTATCACAACCGCCGGGTTAAGTCCAGGACTTTTCAGGAAGGCGACTTGGTGCTCCGGCTCATCCAAGATCTATCAGATGCACACAAGTTATCCCCACCTTGGGAAGGACCCTTTGTGGTCAGTAAGAATTTAAACAACGGGTCATATTACCTCATTGACGTTCGAGAGCACAAAGAATCACGTAAGTCGGAGGAAGAGATCCGCCGGCCGTGGAACATTGCTCAACTTCGGCCATACTACACCTAAGCCACCGGCTCTCATCATGTACATACGTTCACGTTGTATATACTATGATAAGTAATAAAGTAAGACCATCGGTCTCTTTTCTTTTCAAAAACTATGCATCTTCATTATTTTTTATTCACAAATGACTATTAAGGAGCTGATCATATTTGAATCAAGTTTAACCTTTTTGGTCCAGCTCATGATCGTATCTGAATCTAGCTGCAAATCTCATGGTCACTTGGGGGCTTCCTGTTCAAACATAGGTCGTATTCGAACCAAAGAGAACATAGCTATCGTAACCCTCTTGATCGGCTCAAGGCCAAACTCACTTGGGGGCTTCTTGATCTGTCGGGACCCCGATCCTAAGTCACACCGATCTAGCATGTAACACTTCATATCACTTTGCGGCTTCATGCACGGTATTCCCACGGGTGCCACCTTACCTGGCCCGGGACAGTTTGCGCCTTTTGGCTCACGTATATGATAGTGTCGCTAGCATCCATATGACAGAGAACCCAGCCGACATGACTAGTCGTGAACCCAAAGTGGCACTAACTTACAGGGACAGGCATACATGAATCAACCACGAGCATGTCGGTCAACAGCGTATGAATCCGGGCTGTAGCACTGGGCTAACAGGACTCCTGATGTCACCGCGTGACATTTCCCGAAGGGACAGACACAGGAACGAAGTGATTCACATGCCGGCCAGTCAAGTGTTCCGGAGCAGTAGTGCTGGGCTAGCAGGACTCCGGTGAACCGGGCTGTAGTGGACTACTATGGCTCCTGGAAGCACAAGACTACATTTCCCCATAAGAGAGACTACCAGAGGTAAACAACTAGGTTGTCGGATCCCACACATAGCAATACACGTTACACGTACGCATGACATGCAGGTATGTGCGGTACAACATGGCATCACAACATAACTCAAACTCATATAGATAAAGGCCCAGAAGAGCCACATAGCATTCAATACAAACAGGGGTCTCATGACCCATCATTCAGAGCATACAAGCAACGGAAGCATTACATGTCTGAGTACAGACAACTACAAAAGGAAAAGACTAGGAAGCCTGACTATACACGACCCTCCCAAGGGTACAAGATCGTAGCTGGGATACAAGCTACTCGTCGAAGTCACTAGCATAACCAACTGCAAAACATAAATAAGCAAACGTGAGTACAAAGGTACTCAGCAAGTCTTACATCAGAACTATCTACATATGCAACATTATCAACAAAAGGGGGGTGGTGGAGTTTTAACAGCAGCAAGCCAACTTTGACTCAGTGGCTAACCTATACTACGAGTATCAGAAACTTCTTTGAGGTAAGAAGACGCACACGAGTCCACATGTTCACCATATCAATACTCCACTATGGATCCGTTCCCGTCTTCCTACGAGAAGGCCATCCATAGCACTCACGCTTATCTTGCGTATTTTAGAGTATCCACTTCAAATTGTCTATGTACTACATAAGTCCTCCAAGTTTCCATATCCGAGGAAAACGGCTATTCGAATAGATAATGTTGACCCTGCAGGGGTGTACTTCGTCACACATGCTCTCGCCACTTATAGCCCTGTACACGTCATGTACCTCGGCAACCTTCAAGCGGAAGCCGGGCGAGGGTGTCGGCCACGACCTGACTAACCACACAAGTCTCTCGTCCAGGTTTATCGCCTATTCGGGTTCCATCCGCAAGGAGATCCGGCCGGGGTGTCGCTCACGGCCCCAAACGATGTGTGCAGGGTTCCCAAGCCCACCATCCGGGTGCCACTTGGTACGCCATGCCACGGTGCCTAGTCTGTCCCAAGCCCATCCCGTCGGACACCACCTGGTAGACAAGTAGCACTACCTACAAACGCCAGAAACTAGTTGCAACTCCTGGATAGAGATCGAGTGGATTAATAAGCCGAGAGGGGCCGGATGACCGGAACCCAATGTGTGGTAGTAACTGGACTTGGATAACATACACAGAACTCAGTGCTTAAGGACGGTTCCAATGAGACAACCCACCATGTACTCCTACATGGCCTCTCATCGCTACCTTTACCAAAACGTGTTCACACACTTAGCCTTTACCGGTAGGACATGTTCACCACTCCGATTCATTCCTGATGAATCAGACCTGACACAACTCTAAGCATAGCTGGCATAAAGAAAAAAAAGCATGGATGAGCAGGCACATCAAGGCTCAAGCAACTCCTACTCATGCTAGTGGGTTTCAACTATTTACTGTGGCAATGACAGGTCATGCAGAGGAATGGGTTCAGCTACCGCAGCAGAAAGTAGCAGTTTGAATCGTTGTTGTCCTAATGCAATAAAAGGAGCAGGAGCGAGAGAGTGGTATTTATCGAGATGCTCAAGGGGGTTTGCTTGTCTGATAGATCCACGAAGAAGCACTGCTCCTCAGACAGGTACTCGGGACACCTTCCAGAGTAGAACCTATCGAGAGGGGACGGTACCGGCAATCAATAAACAACCATATGCAACAATATGATGCATGAAGATGACATTTCAAAGATGCTATGATTTGCCCTAATGCATCTAGCATCAATTTGGTTGAAGTCCATATGTACCAAGGGTGCATATGCAAACCCCAAGTTAAATATATAACATGCCATTATTACGTTTTCACTTATACAGCAAGTATAAGTTGGTTTTTCATGCATGAAACTAGCATAAATGGATTCCTTGCATTTTTCTGATGATTTTTCATATATAATTTATTTCATTCTGAGCTACGGTTGAATTATTATGATTTTTTGAAGTTTAGGCAATATTCTGGAATTTCCTGAGTTAAAATAAATCCAGAAATCAATTATTGCGTTAGCTCTACATCAGCATGACGTAAGCGGGTCAACGAGGCTGACCAGGTCAAACCTGACCCGTGGGCCCCACATGTCATTGGCTCAGTTAGGTAACATGTTTTAGAATGAACCTAATCTAACGATTAACAGGGTCGGGCCCACTATCAGTGACTAAGAGGTTAACTAAGCAGTGATTAGGCCCTAATCTAACCACTGCCACATCAGCATCACCGGATCAAGTCGCCGGCGACCTTACAGGACGGCTGAGGCTTGTCGGAAACTCTATTCCGGCGACCATTCGCGCGGCGGTGGGCATCTACGCGTTGCGGGCGCTCGGCCGCATCCATCTACGCAAGCGGGAGGGGATGAGGTGGTCGGAAACAGCAACGGCGACGAGCGAGGTGGCGGCCGGAGCACGGCTATGCTCGGGCGCGGGCTACGCTTGGCTAGCAAGCTCGCTGAGAGGATGGGCGGGCTCCTGGAGCTGCGTTGAGCACAGTGGTGTGCTTGGCTTCGAGCAATAATGGCTCTAGCCACGACGGCGACGAGGCACGGCGGCGGCGAGCTTCGACTGCGGTGGCCAAGGGGGCTAGAGGAGGGATTCGACGACGGGGAGAGGGGTTGGGAGCAGGAGCTCACAGGGAGGCGGCGGAGTAGGTCAGTGGGCTCGGGGACGTCCTTGCCGGCGCAAATCGACGGCGAGGGGCTCAGGTACCCGATGTTGAAGATGACCATGATGACGATTAAGCAGGGCCTCCTGCGAGGCGTGAGTCGGTGGAGGGGACGTGGGCGGTGTTGCGGTTCTTCCGGACGCGTCAGCGAGGCGAGTGGTGGACGGTGGCCGCGGTGACAGCGGGCGGCGACGACGAGCGCGCTCGGGTGTGCTGCGGGGAGAGGAACAGAGGAGGGCAGAGAGAGCAGTGAGGGAGGGAGAGGAGAGAGGGGCTTCGAGGCATCTCCAGGCGCGGGATTGGGTTGACGGGGAGCGCGACACTGCGAAGCAGGAGGTGGCGCGGTCGGCTGCGTGCGCTGGCTGCCAGTGGGCACAAGGTTGAAGACAACCTTGCCCCTGGTGGGCTGGGCCAACAGTGCCAGGCCGGATGGGCTACCAGGTAAGGCCAGGTAAGCCTTTTCCTTTTCTTGTTTTCTTTTTCTATTTCTAACATTTGTTTTGTATCTAAAAGAAATGTTAAAACATTTCCATAAATGCTGAAAATATTTGTGGCATCTAGATATAATATTCCAGAGGCCCTCACCAATTCCCAACATTTTTGGAGCCATTAAAATATTTATATAATTTAAACAGCTCCAAATCAAATATTTATGCATTGATTCAAAAATCCAAAATGTGTAGTAAAAATGTGCATCACCTCTGGTTGTTGTTCCCAACATTATCCAAAGAGCATGAACATTTTTTAATAGCATTTTGGGTTCATTGAAAATCCATTTTAAAGTTGAACCTATTTGAATTTGCTTTGGTGCTAGGGTTTGAAACATCCCCATTTCAATTTCATTTGAAATTAAAACATGATGCACCAAGCAAGCCTAGGACCATACCAGAACTAGGGATATGACAACTCGCGCCCACTCGAAAAAAATCTCGTCCCGAGATTCAGGAGTTGGCGGAAAGAAAGCGGGGTACTCAAGTCGAAGACGATCTTCTCGCTCCCAAGTAGCTTCTCTCTCGGAATGATGAGACCATTGTACCTTGAGAAACTTGATGTTATGACGTCGAGTGACACGCTCTGCTTGATCCAGAATGCGAACGGGGTACTCTCGATAAGTAAGGTTATCTTGGAGATCAAGCGTTTCATGGTCCACTCCGCGGATGGGATCCGAGAAGCAACGCCTGAGTTGAGAGACGTGGAAGACATCATGAACTCGAGAAAGATGTGGGGGTAGTTCCAACTGGTAGGCAACCTCTCCTCGTTTAGCGAGAATGCGAAAAGGACCAATGTAGCGAGGATCCAACTTGCCCTTGATACCGAAACGATGGGTACCCTTCAAAGGAGTAACCCGAAGGTAAGCCTTGTCGTCAACTTCATAAGCCACTTCCTTATGACGACGGTCATACTGCTCTTTTGACGAGATTGGGCTGTTTTCAAATTTTCACGAATGATGCGAACTTGCTCTTCTGCCTCCTGGATCATATCCGGTCCAAAGAATTGTCTTTCACCAGTTTCTGACCAGTTCAAAGGTGTTCGACATCTTGGTCCATACAGAATTTCGAAGGGTGCTTTCTTAAGACTGGATTGATAGCTATTGTTATAAGCAAACTCGGCGAAAGGAAGACATTTCTCCCAATCCATACCGAATGAGATAACGCAATCTCTAAGCATGTCTTCGAGAATTTGGTTGACCCTTTCCACCTGACCACTTGACTGAGGGTGGAAAGCGGTACTGAAAGAAAGATGGGTGCCCATGGCATTCTGGAAACTTTCCCAAAAATGAGAGGTGAAAAGACTGCCACGGTCTGAATTGATCTCTAGTGGAACACCATGGAGTGACACTATTCGGGAGATATATAAGTCAGCGAGCTGACTAGTAGTGATACTCTCTCGAACAGGTAGGAAGTGAGCCACTTTGGAGAGACGATCAATGACTACGAAGATAGCATTATTTCCTTTCTTGGTCCTGGGAAAGCCGGTGATGAAGTCCATACCAACTTTGTCCCATTTCCACTCGAGAATAGCTAAAGGTTGAAGGGTGCTAGCAGGTCTCTGATGCTCTGCCTTAATGCGACGACAAACGTCACAGTTGGCAATAAACTGAGCGATTTATCTCTTCATCCTAGTCCACCAGAACCTCTGGCGTAGGTCCTGATACATCTTTGTACTACCGGGATGAATCGTGAGAGGGGATTCATGGGCCTCCTGAAGGATTAGTTGCTGCATCTGTTGACATTTGGGAACCACCAAACGGTTACCAAAGTACACAACACCTCATTCATCCATAGAGAAACAGCCAGCAACTCCCTTGGAAATATTCTTCTTGATTCGGGAGATTCCCGTATCATGCTTCTGAGCCTCTATGATCTGATCCATAAGGGTAGGTTTCGCCACCAAGGTAGAAAGGGAACCATGAGGAGCTATGTGAAGGTTAAGCTTACAGAATTCCTCATGGAGGGGTGGTTGACATTGTTGCAACATGAGGTTGTTGCAATAGGATTTACGACTTAAAGCATCAGCCATGACATTGGCTTTGCCTAGGGTGTAGGTGATTCCTAAGTCGTAATCCGAGATCAACTCCAACCAACGTCTCTGTCTGAGATTCAGATCCGGTTGGGTGAAGATATATTTGAGACTCTGATGGTCACTGTAGATTTCGCAACGGTTACCAAGAAGGTAATGTCGCCAAGTCTTAAGTGCATAGACTACGGCTGCAAGCTCTAGATCATGTGTAGGATAATTCTCCTCATGTGGATGCAACTGTCGAGATGCATAGGCAATCACATGACGATCCTGCATAAGAATGCAACCTACTCCTTGACGCGAAGCGTCGCAATAGATAACAAAGTCTTTAGTGAAATCCGGCGGCACGAGTATGGGCGCAGAAGTCAGGCGTCTTTTCAGTTCCTGAAAACTATGCTCACACTGTGGGGTCCACTCAAACCTTTTATCTTTCTTGAGAAGCTCCGTGAGGGGTTTGGCCACTTTGGAGAAGTTTTCAACGAAGCGGTGACAATAACTGGCTAGACCAAGGAAACTCCTAACTTGTTTGACCGTTTTAGGTGGAGTCCAATCGAGAACGGCTTTGACTCTCTCGGGATTGACAGCAATGCCCTTACCAGAGATCACGTGGCCCAGATAGGTCACTTCTGGCAACCAAAATTCACACTTGGAGAACTTGGCATAAAGGCGATGCTCTCTGAGTTTTTCTAACACAAGCCTAAGATGTTCGGCATGCTCTTCCTCGTTCTTCGAGTAAATAAGAATATCATCGAGGTAAACCACGATGAACTTATCTAAGTACTCCATAAAGATCGAGTTCATCAGGCGGGAGAAAGTAGCTGCAGCATTGGTTAGGCCGAAAGACATCATGGTGTACTCGTATTGACCATAACGAGTGATAAAGGCCGTTTTGGGGATGTCCCCATTTCTGGTCTTGATTTGGTGGTAGCCTAACCTCAAATCCATCTTGGAAAAGACTGAGGATCCAACGAGCTGATCATACAGGTCGTTGATCCTAGGGAGCGGATACTTGTTCTTTATCGTGACCAAGTTAACGGGACGATAATCTACAACCATCCGATCCGTACCATCCTTCTTCTTGACGAAGAGGACAGGACAAGCCCAAGGAGAAGAACTGGGATGGATGAAACCCTTTTGCAAGGACTCATCAAGTTGTTTCTTAAGCTCGGCTAACTCCAAAGGTGCCATCTTGTATGGTCTCCTAGAGATTGGAACAGTTCCTGGGATAAGTTCTATGACAAACTCTACATCTCTGTCAGGTGGGACACCTGGCAGTTCTTCTGGAAAAACATCCGGGAAGTCACGGACTATCGGAATATCTTCAAGGTCTGGAAGAGGGCTGGCATTAAGAGAATAGAGTTGACGCCTTGCAACTCTAGTGGAGACAGTGACTATTTTGCCAGATGGATGTGTAAGTTGAACAGATCTAGTGTAACAATCGATCTTGGCATGATGAGCTGTCATCCAGTCCATACCCAAGATGATGTTAATATCTGAGGACTTGAGAGATATCAAAGAAGCAAGGAATACCAGTCTGTCAACAAGGATTTCATTACCATGGCTTACCTTGGAGGTTTGCCATTTGGAACCAGGAGTCTGGATTATTAGTGGAGTCGGCATATCACAAAATGACATGTCGTGCAACCGAGCGTATCCTTCGTATATGAAGGAGTGGGATGCTCCAGTATCAAACAGAACTGAAGCTGGGTGACAATTGACAAGAAGCGTACCCAGTACGACGTCGGGATCATCTTGAGCTTCTGTAGCTGAGACATGGTGCACACATGCTCATTCAATGGAGGCTGGCTTGGTACTGATCATCTTGACTGATGTCTTTTCACGGCCAACAGACCTCTCAGACTGGGGTGGGGTATAACTGGACTGAGGGCAGTCACGTGCATAGTGCCCTGGTTCTCTGCAGGTGAAGCAAGTTCCTGAGGTAGGACGTGGACCTACATTGGCAAGTGGTCCACTAATAGGCCTGGGTGGAGCACGTTGCTGAGTTGGGTGAGGCGCCACATAGGATGGCCTCGGTGCATATCGAGGTGGAAGAGCTGAGTTCGGAATCCAAATCCGTCGCTTCTAAGAGCCAGAGCGGGAGGAAGAACCCAGATCACGGTTGTGCTTACGAGACTCCTCGTAAGTGAGATGAGCGGTCTCTGCATTAATGGCCTTGTTCACAAGAGCCTGGAAAGTATCACAATGATGCAGGTGGAGATCACGATGCAACTTAGGGTTGAGACCCTTCCGGAACCTAGCCTGCTTCTTAGCGTCCGTGGACACTTCTTCTGTAGCATAGCGGGCGAGGCTTCCAAACTCCCTACTGTAAGCATCAACAGGCAGCTTGCCCTGGGTAAAACTACAGAACTCTTCCCTCTTGCAGTCAATGAGAGCCTGAGGAATGTGGTGATCACGAAAAGCCTCGGTGAAATCCTTCCAGGTAGGAGTCTGACCAGCTGGAAGCATAGCCTCATAGCTCTGCCACCAAATACTAGCAGGACCTTCCAGGTGATAGGTAGCATAGGTGACCTTGTCACCTTCAGCTACACTCGCAGAATGCAACTTGTGAGTGATGCTCCGGAGCCAGTAATCTGCATCGAGTGGCTCAATGGAATGATGTAAGGTGGGTGGTTTCAGACCAATGAAGTTGGTGATAGAAACCAACTTCTTACGCTGATGTGCGGTGTTCTGCTCAATCTATGCCAGCAAGTGGTTAGTCTCACGCTTGTTCCTCTCGGATGCTAACAAGAACTCTGCCATCAAAGGCTGGTCAGGAGGATCCTCATCCCTACCATCTCCGTGATTCTTGCTATGAGCAACTGAACCTCGGTTAGCAGACGACATCCTGGCATAGAAACCAAGGAAACAAGGATGGAATTAGCATCGACATAGGGATGCGGAATGTAATGCAAAAGCATTGGAAATTCTTGAAATCCTGGGACAATTTCGGCAGCATAACGGCTGTAAATGCTCAAAAGGATTTTTGAGACATTCATCAAAGGAATAGCATAATCAATCAGCATCATAACATCAAGGTTCTGGGTCAAACTGAGGACACACGGAAGTAGTAGAACTGTAAGGAGACACAACCCAACAATCCTAAGACTTTACGGTTTAGTAACACGTCATCTTGAGAGATAGAGGAGAAGCCAAGGCCTTAACCCTCGTAGAAAAGAAGAGGCTAACTCAGAAAGAATGACATGAGGTAAAGGAGTAAAAAGAGCCTTACGTTCCCTTCCACAATCAATTCCCTTATATAACTAAAGCATTTCTAGACTCAACTTCGACCAGTTTGGCTTGGTAATCCTACAGTCAATCAGGCTCTGATACCAACGCTGTCGGGACCCCGATCCTAAGTCACACCGATCTAGCATGTAACACTTCATATCACTTTGCGGCTTCATGCACGGTATTCCCACGGGTGCCACCTTACCTCGCCCGGGACCGTTTGCGCCTTTTGGCTCACATATATGATAGTGTCGCTAGCATCCATATGACAGAGAACCCAGGCCGACATGACTAGTCGTGAACCCAAAGTGGCACTAACTTACAGGGACAGGCATACATGAATCAACCACGAGCATGTCGGTCAACAGCGTATGAATCCGGGATGTAGCACTGGGCTAATAGGACTCCGGATGTCACCGCGTGACATTTCCCGAAGGGACAGACACAGGAACGAAGTGATTCACATGCCGGCCAGTCAAGTGTTCCGGAGCAGTAGTGCTGGGCTAGCAGGACTCCGGTGAACCGGGCTGTAGTGGACTACTATGGCTCCTGGAAGCAAAAGACTACATTTCCCCATAAGAGAGACTACCAGAGGTAAACAACTAGGTTGTCGGATCCCACACATAGCAATACACGTTACACGTACGCATGACATGCAGGTATGTGCGGTACAACATGGCATCACAACATAACTCAAACTCATATAGATAAAGGCCCAGAAGAGCCACATAGCATTCAATACAAACAGGGGTCTCATGACCCATCATTCAGAGCATACAAGCAACGGAAGCATTACATGTCTGAGTACAGACAACTACAAAAGGAAAAGACTAGGAAGCCTGACTATACACGACCCTCCCAAGGGTACAAGATCGTAGCTGGGATACAAGCTACTCGTCGAAGTCACTAGCGTAACCAACTGCAAAACATAAATAAGCAAACGTGAGTACAAAGGTACTCAGCAAGTCTTACGTTAGAACTATCTAAATTTGCAACATTATCAACAAAAGGGGGGTGGTGGAGTTTTAATAGCAGCAAGCCAGCTTTGACTCAGTGGCTAACCTATACTACGAGTATCAGAAACTTCTTTGAGGTAAGAAGACGCACACGAGTCCACATGTTCACCATATCAAATACTCCACTATTGATCCGTTCCCGTCTTCCTACGAGAAGGCCATCCATAGCACTCACGCTTATCTTGCGTATTTTAGAGTATCCACTTCAAATTGTCTATGTACTACATAAGTCCTCCAAGTTTCCATATCCGAGGAAAACGGTTATTCGAATAGATAATGTTGACCCTGCAGGGGTGTACTTCATCACACACGCTCTTGCCACTTATAGCCCTATACACGTCATGTACCTCGGCAACCTTCAAGCGGAAGCCGGGCGAGGGTGTCGGCCATGACCTGACTAACCACACAAGTCTCTCGTCCAGGTTTATCGCCTATTCGGGTTCCATCCGCAAGGAGATCCGGCCGGGGTGTCGCTCACGGCCCCAAATGATGTGTGCAGGGTTCCCAAGCCCACCATCCGGGTGCCACTTGGTACACCGTGCCATGGTGTCTAGTCTGTCCCAAGCCCGTCCCGTCGGACACCACCTGGTAGACAAGTAGCACTACCAACAAATGCCAGAAACTAGTTGCAACTCCTGGACAGAGATCGAGTGGATTACTAAGCCGAGAGGGGCCGGATGACCGGAACCCAATGTGTGGTAGTAACTGGACTTGGATAACATACACAGAACTCAGTGCTTAAGGACGGTTCCAATGAGACAACCCACCATGTACTCCTACATGGCCTCTCATCGCTACCTTTACCAAAACGTGTTCACACACTTAGCCTTTACCGGTAGGACATGTTCACCACTCCGATTCATTCCCGATGACTCAGACCTGACACAACTCTAAGCATAGCTGGCATAAAGAAAAACAAGCATGGATGAGCAGGCACATCAAGGCTCAAGCAACTCCTACTCATGCTAGTGGGTTTCAACTATTTACTGTGGCAATGACAGGTCATGCAGAGGAATGGGTTCAGCTACCACAGCAGAAAGTAGCAGTTTGAATCGTTGTTGTCCTAATGCAGTAAAAGGAGAAGGAGCGAGAGAGTGGGATTTATCGAGATGCTCAAGGGGGTTTGCTTGCCTGATAGATCCACGAAGAAGCACTGCTCCTTAGACAGGTACTTAGGACACCTTCCAGAGTAGAACCTATCGAGAGGCGACAGTGCCGTTAATCAATAAACAACCATATGCAACAATATGATGCATGAAGATGACATTTCAAAGATGCTATGATTTGCCCTAATGCATCTAGCATCAATTTGGTTGAAGTCCATATGTACCAAGGGTGCATATGCAAACCCCAAGTTAAATATATAACATGCCATTATTACGTTTTCACTTATACAGCAAGTATAAGTTGGTTTTTCATGCATGAAACTAGCATAAATGGATTCCTTGCATTTTTCTGATGATTTTTCATATATAATTTATTTCATTCTGAGCTACGGTTGAATTATTATGATTTTTTGAAGTTTAGGCAATATTCTGGAATTTCCTGAGTTAAAATAATTCCAGAAATCAATTATTGCGTCAGCTCTACGTCAGCATGACGTAAGCGGGTCAACGGGGCTGACCAGGTCAAACCTGACCCGTGGGCCCCACATGTCATTGGCTCAGTTAGGTAACATGTTTTAGAATAAACCTAATCTAACAATTAACAGGGTCGGGCCCACTGTCAGTGACTAAGAGGTTAACTAAGCAGTGATTAGGCCCTAATCTAACCAATGCCACATCAGCATCACCGGATCAAGTCGCCGGCGACCTTACAGGACGGCGGAGGCTTGTCGGAAACTCTATTCCGGCGACCATTCGCGCGGCGGTGGGCATCTACGCGTTGCGAGCGCGCGGCCGCATCCATCTACGCAAGCGGGAGGGGATGAGGTGGTCGAAAACAGCAACGGCGGCGAGCGAGGCGGTGGCCGGAGCATGGCTATGCGCGGGCGCGGGCTATGCTTGGCTAGCAAGCTCGCTGAGAGGATGGGCGGGCTCCTGGAGCTGCATTGAGCACAGTGGTGTGCTTGGCTTTGAGCAATAATGGCTCAAGCCACGACGGCGACAAGGCACGGCGGCGGCGAGCTTCGGCTGCGGTGGCCAGGGGGGCTAGAGGAGGGATTCGACGGTGGGGAGAGAGGGGTTGGGAGCAGGAGCTCACAGGGAGGCGGCGGAGTAGGTCAGTGGGCTCGGGGACGTCCTTGCCAGCGCGAATCGACGGCGAGGGGCTCGGGTGCCCGATGTTGAAGATGACCGCGATGATGATTAAGCAGGGCCTCCTGCGAGGCGTGAGTCGGTGGAGGGGATGTGGGCGGTGTTGCGGTTCTTCCGGACGCGTCAGCGAGGCGAGTGGTGGACGGTGGCCGCGGTGACAGCGGGCGGTGACGACGAGCGCGCTCGGGTGTGCTGCGGGGAGAGGAACAGAGGAGGGGAGAGAGAGCAGTGAGTGAGGGAGAGGAGAGAGGAGCTTCGAGGCGTCTCCAGGCGCGGGATTGGGTTGACGGGGAGCGCGACACGGCGAAGCAGGAGGTGGCGCGGTCGGCTGCGTGCGCTGGCTGCCAGTGGGCACAAGGTTGAAGACAACCTTTCCCCTGGTGGGCTGGGCCAACAGTGCCAGGCTGGCTGGGCTGCCAGGTAAGGCCAGGTAAGCCTTTTCCTTTTCCTGTTTTCTTTTTCTATTTCTGACATTTGTTTTATATCTAAAAGAAATGTTAAAACATTTCCATAAATGCTGAAAATATTTGTGGCATCTAGATATAATATTCCAGAGGCCCTCACCAATTCCCAACATTTTTGGAGCCATTAAAATATTTATATAATTTAAACAGCTCCAAATCAAATATTTATGCATTGATTCAAAAATCCAAAATGTGTAGTAAAAATGTGCATCACCTCTGGTTGTTGTTCCCAACATTATCCAAAGAGCATGAACATTTTTGAATAGCATTTTGGGTTCATTGAAAATCCATTTTAAAGTTGAACCTATTTGAATTTGCTTTGGTGCTAGGGTTTGAAACATCCCCATTTCAATTTCATTTGAAATTAAAACATGATGCACCAAGCAAGCCTAGGACCATACCAGAACTAGGGATGTGACATGATCGTATCCGAATCATAGCTTAACCCCTTTTGAGTCCGACTTGGATCGTATTCGAATCAGGGTCGTTAAAAACCTCTCAAGGTCATTTGGGGGCTTCCTGTTCAAACATAGGTCGTATTCGAACCAAAGAGAACATAGCTGTCGGTACCCGCTTGATCGGCGCAACGCCAAAACCACTGGGGGCTATATGGTCGTATTCGAACCTTAGCTTAACCCCTTTGGTCCGGTTTACTGATCGTATTCGAATCAGAAACCCCCAACCTTTTGAATACAGAGTTAAAATTATATTGCTTGCCCTTTAGCTTTTGTTGTTTCAATATTACAATAAGATAGCCCGGTTTTCTTCACCGGCTCAATTATTGGATAACACAGCCGCCCGGGTTA
The DNA here is from genome assembly GCF_056163025.1 of Triticum urartu. Lineage (NCBI taxonomy): Eukaryota > Viridiplantae > Streptophyta > Magnoliopsida > Poales > Poaceae > Triticum > Triticum urartu. The sequence goes on from NC_141874.1 coordinate 705,942,406, forward strand.
TTCAAGCCAGTGGTTCAAGGATCCAAAGGTACGAGCTACTAAGATATGATGATCATTGGGTATTCGAGAAGTATTAACTTTTCATACATGTTGAATTATCAAGTTCATCACCCGGATTATTTAAACCGGCAATCTAAGGATCAACAAGGACAAGGAACAGAGTCCAAACATTGCAGAGACAAACATTAAACAATGCATACATTGACATCTGAAACACAGATTCACATATAAGTATTTTATGCACGATGGCACAAGAAAACAGGTGGTGTTTTAACAGCTAAGCTATTACAAGGCTTTATAAGCCCATGAAGATGATCATTGTCCCTCCCTCTCCGGTTCACCATCTTGAGTCTGCTGGAAGTTGGGTTTTGACCAATCAAAGCCGTTCATGGCGACAAATTCGGCTTCGTCGTCAATCAGGCCGACCGGGTCAACCTACGGGGCAAATGTATCTTCTCTCACTGGTGGGATCAAGTCTGTTACTTTATATGAGGGAGGGGCCATCTTCTTATTCTCACTATCAAAACCCGGCTGATACTTGTCCACATTGGTGTCATCTCCAAGACTAGTCGCCTGAGGCCGGACTTCACGGACGCAGGCTATAAAGTCATCCTGATCAAAAGGAGACCCATCCTCCTTCACGGTAGGATAGCCCCTTGCCACGTCCGCCGGGTCTAGGTCTGGCACCCAAGCCTTTGAGCGGCTTAGGGCAGTCAAAGCTCCGGCTCACGCGCAGGAGCGTTTTACTTCTTGGAACCTGGTAGGAAGGATGGACAGCTTCTTCAGTACATCACTGATTCAGTTAGATCCTTGATTAGCAGGAGAGATGGCAGCCAGAGCCCGTTGTGCGCTGATATACAATTGTCCAACTAAAGTGTATATTGCCTTCAGCTTAATCAACGGGTCTTGGTTCAGATTCTTACTTCGTGGACCTGCATATATTTTTAACAGAGTCAATTGGCAGATTATACTCCGGTTTGGCAAAAAATATACAAAAGGTCAAATCAGGAAGCTTACCAAAGATAGCAGTGACCATCTAGGACACCCGACCCTTTAAACCGTTCAGCTTTGTTGAAATTTCTTTCAGAGCTGTCTCGGCTGTCTCAGCTCGTCGGGTCAGAAGTGTTTTCTCATTTTCCCAAGTCTTCTCTTTGGCAGCAAAGCTGGTCTTCAAATTTTCCATTGCAGAAAGGCTTATTTGCAGTTTGGAGGTGGAAGATTTGATTTCTGACTCCTGACTCGCTAGCCGGTTCTTTGCGTTAGTCAATTGAGAGTTCAATTCAGACAATGCATTCTGTGAAACGTTCAGATAAGTCAAGACTTGGTTTCAAATTTCAGTATCCAAATTCAAGATTCAAGTCCCAAGTACTTTACGAATAAACCACTTGACACTTGGGGGCTAATGTATGCCAAATCAAATTTTTACGACTCTACCAACATATTTAAAGTCCCAAGTCCTTTACAAAGTAACAACACTTGGCACTTGGGGGCTAATATACGCAGATCAGCAAGTTTATCAAGGTTAAACCGGAGTGTTAAGTACTTTGAAGACGGTTTTAACTTCTAAAGTACTGATTCATTAATGATCAAAATAAACCGGTGCTTGGGGACTATGGGTGAAGTTTTGTTCTATTAATATCAGGCAAAGATTCAGAGGTAAAAGTCTCGGCCTATATTTTAAGTCTACAGGTTATTCCGTTACTCTCATAATCTGAAGACTTGGGGGCTGAAGGAATATTGGTAAACCAGAAACAACGTACCTCATACTTCAACTGAAGCTGCTTGACCATCTCGATCTCAGACTCACGACTGGAGTGTACATGACTGAGATAGCCGGATAAGATATCACTGGCATTGAGACTGTCATAGTTGGCAACATCAAAGCGAACCTTCTGCCTCTCCAATGCTTCTTGCTTTGCTGTACACCGAGCCAGCACCGTTGGGTTCCCCGGCTCAACAAAGCGGCTCCCAGTAATCTGAACATCTTGAGCAGGTGGAGATGGCGGGTTGGTTGAGCTTGACGGTCCAGCTATAGAAGGATTCATAATGGCTTCGTCAAAAGTCGGCTCAGGAGGGTTTGCCTCATTGTCAATAAGCGGGTGTTCTGGAGCGTTAGCCAATGGAGAAGGCGGCCTAGCCGGTTCAGATGCTAGCACTAGCGGGTCTTCCGCCGGTTTAGCCACCTTCATCTTCTTGGATTTAGTCTGGCCACTAAGGAATAATATTGCAGAATTGTCAGCATAAAGATACAATTGAGCAACCTGGAAGAAAGGAGGATTTCTGATTACCCAGGAGCAGTCTTGAAAGCCGGAAATTGTGTTTGTGATGAGTCACCTGAAGAACGAGACACCTCCTGAAAAGATAAAGAAAAGAGTTAAAAGAAATACAAGGAGCAGGATTCATTAAAATGAGTTAAAGACAGTAATAAATAAACCTCGTTCGGGCGTTTTCGAGGGGTCTATTGAAGGACAACAGCCGGTTCATCTTCAATCCCAACTTCACGGTGGCTTTCATGTTGCTATTTTTTCAAATGGAAGTTGGGATCCAAGTGAGCTAAGGGGTTAGAAAACCTTACTTTACGGATCACTCATCGAACTTTGTGTCTTGGTAAGGGCTCTGAGTCGGAGGAAATGATAGTTACCTCTACTTCCTCGGCCTGACTGGCCCCAGTGTCATCCTGGTAAGGATCAGTGTCAATAAGATTGTTAAAAAATGGCCAAGGGAGTCAAGGGCTACCTCCGAGTCAGACGTATCATCAAGTTTCATTAAATCTTCCACAATGGTCTTCTTCTTCTTCTTCGATCTCCGGGCCGATTTCTTGGCGTTCATGGCGGCGAGTTTCGCCTTCTTGGCAGCTTCGTGATCATATTTCACTTTCCAAAAGTCAGAGTTGGCCTACAAAGACAAGAGGAAGGATCAATGATAAACAATGCGGCTGGACAAAATACAAAGGAAAAAAAGATCAGAATATCTTTACTTCTGGTACCGGGTTAAGCTTACAAAAGGGACTTAACCCAACAACACTGCAGTCTTCATATTGCGCATTTACCAGAAGGTTTGACAGTGAGACAATGTCCTCCTCGGTTAGCTGATCCGGGGTATGACGGAGAGAATCATCCGGTTCTCCACCATATTCATACATCAATTTTGAACGACGGCTCAATGGAATAATCCGCCACGAAATCCAGCAGCGGGTTAGATCGACTCCGGTTAAACCATTCCCCAACAAACTGTGATTCTTCTGATAGAGGGAAGCAGCTTCTTGCGTTCAGCAATGGTAAGTTTGTCTGGCAGTGCGAACTTGGAGTCAAGACGATCGGGGCGGTAACCCGGTAGTGGCTTCTTGTTGGCGGGTGAGATGTCCTGAGAGTAAAACCAAGTTTGATTCCAATCCTTTGGGTGACTTGGCAAAACTATGAGAGGGAAGACAGCACCCTATCGGCGCTGAATTGAGATGCCTCCAAGCTCTAAACTAAGGCCGTTGGTGCACTCATTTTTGCCGGTTCAAATAGAAGTATTCTCTAAATAGTTCCACAGTCGGCTCTTGCTGAAGATATACCTCACAGAGCACTTGGAAGTTACAAATATTGGATATGGAATTGGGACCAATGTCCTGAGGATGGAGTTTGAAAAAATGAACAACTTCTCTGAAAAACTTTGAACCGGGCGGTGAGAAGCCACGGTTCATGTGGTTAGTAAAGACGATCACTTCGTCGTCTTTTGGATTGGGTCGTTCTTCTTCCGGGTTAGGAGCATGATAAGACATGATGTTTTTTGAGGGCAGAAACCCAATGAGGAAGAACTCTTTCAAACGCTCCTCGGTTATGGTTGAGGGGACCCAATTGCAGATGGTGGGTGTCTTTGACGGCATGACGTGCAAGGGACTGAAAGAGGAAAAACAACATGACGGTTCAATTTACGGCAAAATTAACAGTTAAAGGTTGAAGTTGTAAAACAAGTAACGGCGGCTTAACTAAGGACTAATGACATATAAGAAAGCCGGAGTGATAAGCCGCCATGACTACAGACTTTCTCAGAGAGCAAATTCAGCTAAGTGTTGGCATAAACAAGTTTCACCAAGCTATCATTATTATTTTGGATCAAATGGCTGTCCCAAAAAGAAAAAGTTCCAGACCTAAAAGTCCAGTACAAATGAGTTCATCAGCTAACAACGCATCTATACAGGAAAAGGGGATCTACTGCTATCAAAAAAGAAGGCAAAACAGCTACCGCGGCAGTTCTACACTATCTGACGATCAGGAAAGGGCATCGGAGGAGAAATCTACCAACAGTCTATAACGGGCGGCGACGAACACCGACGAACACCGATGAACTCGAGAAGCCATAATGCAGATTTAAGGCAGAGAAGGAAAGGGACTTACAGATGCAGAGCTACTGCGGGGGTTCGTCGTGTTTCTTTAGACAAGTCAGGTCGATGCAGTGGCCTGAGGTGGAGAAGACGAGGAGATCTGCGGCGGCGGTGGCAGAGCTCGAGCGGCAGCGAAACAGTGAGAGGAGGAAGACGACCGAAGGGAGAGAATGAAAAAGACCTAGGTCGTGCCTATTTATAAGGGAGTAAGCGAACAGGCGGGCGCGAAAATCAAGGAGACCCAAATAATGATTATCCAACTAAACGGACGCCTTGATTCTCTGAAGGCATTAAAAAATAAAAGACCCGTTGGAAGATGATGTCATTAAAGTTTTTTGTATTTTCAAAAGATGACGTCATGGAGGGTTACAGAAGTTTTCAGACAGAGGATGGATCCCATCTAAGTATTGAAGATTGACAAAGAACAAAGTTCAAAGTCAACCTGGGGCCTAATGTTGGGGGTATTACTACCAGTATGACCCGCCCAGGAGGGGCCGGGTCAGCCCTAATGGCGGGTTACATAAGAAGACCAATAAACATTCGAGATGATAGTTTACTAAATGTATAGAAGGCTCAAAGGCTTGGGGGCGGCTTAAGGCCAGATATTGTAAACCGTCGTATGTAAGGAAAGACTTGTAAAGAAAGGCATGTAAAGGAAGTCACCGAGCCAGGCACAATTATGAGCCGGCCAGGACTCTGTAGGCCACCAGGCGTCAACCCGTGTATATAAGGGGACGACCCGATGGCGGTTTAGGACAAGAAACAACATATCGATAACCAAGCCGGCGAATTGAGCCTCTTGGAGATCGAAACCTCAGCAATACCAATCCCAACTAGACGTAGGCTTTTACCTTCATCGTAAGGGGCCGAACTAGTATAAAAACCTTCTCGGGTCCTTTGTCCCGATTAACCCCTTTAAGCTTCCTAGTGCGATGGCCCTACGACTAAGTCCTTGCTCTAGGACATCTGCCGTGACAATTCCACGACAGAGTCCAAACGGAATAAAACCTTCGGGAGCGATCTTTTTGGAACAAACGCATTCCAGGAGACTTGGAGTGGACGTCAAGAAGTAACCGAGGCGGCCACGAGGGTGCCCGGTGCGCCCCCCACCCTCGTGGGCCCCTCGTGGCTCCCCTGACGTACCTCCTTCGCCTATATATATCCACGTACCCCAAAAACATCTAGGAGCACCACGAAAAACTATTTCCACCGCTGCAACCTTCTGTATCCGCGAGATCCCATCTTAGAGCCTCCGCCGGCGCTCCACCGAAGGGGAAATCGACCACGGAGGGCCTCTACATCATCTCCAAGGCCTCTCCGATGAGTTGTGAGTAGTTTACCACAGACCTTCGGGTCCATAGTTATTAGCTAGATGGCTTCTTCTCTCTCTTTGAATCTCAATACAAAGTTCTCCTCGATCTTCTTGGAGATCTATTCGATGTAACTCTTTTTGCGGTGTGTTTGTCGAGATCCGATGAATTGTGGGTTTATGATCAAGTTTATCTATAAGAAATATTTGAATCTCCTCTGAATTCTTTTATGTGTGATTGGTTATCTTTGCAAGTCTCTTCGAATTATCAGTTTGGTTTGGCCTACTAGATTGATCTTTCTTGCAATGGGAGAAGTGCTTAGCTTTGGGTTCAATCTTGCGGTGTCCTTTCCCAGTGACAGCATGGGTAGCAAGGCACGTATTGTATTGTTGCCATCGAGGATAAAAAGATGGGGTTTATATCATATTGCATGAGTTTATCCCTCTACATCATGTCATCTTTCTTAATGTGTTACTCTGTTTTTCATGAACTTAATACTCTAGATGCAGGCAGTAGTCGGTCGATGTGTGGAGTAATAGTAGTAGATGCAGGCAGGAGTCGGTCTACTTGTCACGGACGTGATGCCTATATACATGATCATGCCTAGATAATCTCATAACTATGCACTTTTCTATCAATTGCTCGACAGTAATTTGTTCACCCACCGTAATACTTATGCTATCTTGAGAGAAGCCACTAGTTAAACCTATGGCCCCCGGGTCTATCTTTTATCATATAAGTTTATCTACTTTTATTTGCATCTTTTACTTTCCAATCTATATCATAAAAATACCAAAAATATTTATCTTATCTTATTATCTCTATCAGATCTCACTTTTGCAAGTTACCGTGAAGGGATTGACAACCCCTTTATCATGTTGGTTGCGGGGTTCTTGTTTGTTTGTGTAGGTGCGTGGGACTTTTGAGGAGCCTCCTACTGGATTGATACCTTGATTCTCAAAAACTGAGAGAAATACTTACGCTACTTTGCTGCATCACCCTTTCCTCTTCAAGGGAAAACCAACGCAGTGCTCAAGAGGTAGCAGGCACAACCCACCCAGGCGCGCCCTGGTGGGTTGTGCCCCCCTCGGGGCACCCCTAGGTGCAGCTCAGGCCCATTGGGTTCCTTCTCGTCTAGAAAAAAAATCTCCAAAAAGTTATGTGGTGTTTGGACTCCGTTTGATATTGATTTCATGCAATGTAAAAAACAAGCAAAAAACTGCAACTGGCACTGGGTCAATAGGTTAGTCCCAAAATGATATAAAGTTGTTATAAAATGATTGTAGAACATCCAAGAATGATAATATATTAGCATGAATACTTCATAAATTATAGATATGTTGGAGACGTATCACTAGTGACCAGTAATTTCAAAAAAGTTACAAATTTTTTAGCTTGTTTGGATATTTAAGTAGCACACTTAGCAAAAAAGACAAATGTGGGGTCTGTGAAGCATTTAACTGTTCATGCACTGTTCGGGCTGATTTTGTTAAATTGGCACGGACCTCACGCATTGATACATCTTCCATGCAAAAAATATTCGGATTTTTTGAATTTTGCTATTTTTTGAATTTACGGTTTAGCAAGTGAAAAAGCAAAATTATTTTTTGAAAATTTACTTTTGTTCCACTTTTTTTTTAAATTTATTTTCACCTTGTGGAAAAAACGAAATTATTTTTTATTTTTAATTTACTGTTCACTAGTCAACGGGTCAAAACCGGTCAACAGAGAGAGAAGGGTTAAATCCTGACCGGTTTTGAGACTTGAGGATTGTAATTTAGACGGTATTGAAGTTTGGGGTTGTAAATTAGACTAGGGCAAAAGTTCAGGGTTGAAATATGCACTTCTCTCATTTACTTACCACTAATCAACAAATTTGCCAAGGGTAATTTAGTCCTACGATGTCTATAATTCCGTGCCTTGGTCACCATGCCAAAAATAATACACCTTACATAACGGAACGGATGGAGTATTTTATAAGAGTTAAATATACTAGAGGTGCTTCAACTCGTTCTTCACGGTCAGTTTAGTGCCTGAAGTTGTAAAATATGTGAAATTGATGCTCGAACTTGTTCGACCGTGCAAATACGGTGCCTCCATCCATATCCGTACGTACATCCAGCTCGCGTGGCGTGCCAGCATGACGGTGTCCCACTTGTTATAGGCAGAGAGGGGGCAAGGTGCTGGGTGATCAACGAGTGAGGATTTTTTTTAGAAAGTTTAACGTGTACTAAAATTTATTTTTTAAAATTATCCATACATTCCCGCAAACAAGATTGACATGTTTTTGATACATTTGTAGAATTTAATATTATTGCACAATAATTTTCTATACTTGTTGTACAAAATATAAAATTGTCAATTTCTTAATAATTTGGTATTTTAGAAATACAATGAAGATAAACAATAATTGTGTGTACTTGAGGTCCGGATGAAGATGCCTCTTCAAAGTAGACAATAATGAAAATATAACAAAGTTTTAAAATACAAAAATAATTTCATATTGATAATTATTTTATTTTTACCCACAAAAAAGATAATTATTGTATTTTTTTATATGGGAAAAAATTTGGTGGGTTGAGGATACCGGGGTCCACCTAACCATCTCAATCAAAGGTTGGTTCGCGAACATCGCCATGATGTTTTTTTAATATATTTGTTGTCGCTAAAATACACAGATACGAGGGCTTTCCTACATGATTAAATAAACAAAATATGTATGTGGCAAATGGAATCGTTTTTGTAAAAATGCCACACCTTCCATCCAAATCGCTCGAGCTCGCCATCTTTCCCAGCGCACTATCCAACCACCGGCACCCACGCGGTGCCCCTGCCCCTTACCCGCCCCCGTATCCGGCCACCGCGCCGCCTCCTTCCCCTGGATCCGACCGATGCGCCGCCTCCTTCCCCTGCTGCCACCAAGTGTCGACGCGTGACCCCGCCGCCTACCTTTGGTACGCCGCCACGCCTCCCCTGCCACCTAGGCTACCCCCGACATCGCCCAGCTCCTCTTCCGGCGACGACCCCCTGCCACACGCGCCACCCCCGTCCCGACAACAACACCGTGAAATCCAGCCAACCACCGCTTCCTGAACTGCCCCGCGCTCCATCCGGGCAACCGCCGCCTCCCCACCACGTCCCACTCGCCTCCCGACCAACCACTGTGTGATGTCCCTAGCAGCAGGTAGAGAATCACAGGAGAACTCACGAGCGAGTACGGGGTTGACCGAAGGATGACGAAGGAGCTGAGCTCAGTTCATCTCTTTTCCATTCGATGGATTAGTACAGACCAGAGGGTTGGGTAGATAAGCACCACACACACACGCACACACCTACTACTCAGTCCACATGGCAACAGGGTGGACCTGGCCTGTCATACACCACCCTGTATTAGGTGGGGGTGTGACAATTGCCCCTCCTTGAGCGGCAGGCGAGCCCCAAAATACTTGCATCTCTACAACGAGCTGGAAGACAAGGTGAACTTCAGCAACATTTGACCCTGCTCCCACCAAAATTGATGCTCCATCAGGTCATGGCATGAGCTCAACCAGCTAGTGTTGGTTCATCCAGCAACTCCAAAGCATGAACTGTATCCTCAGAGAGAATTTCGCCACAGTTACTCACTTGTATGGTCAATAGTTGGGCAGGTGGTTTGCACTTGTGCTCGCGGCTATACTTGTCTCCACACCGGAAACAAAGGCCATTAGCTTGTCTGAAGTCTCGCAAGGCACGCTCCCGAGCAAAGTCATCCTTGTCTCGATGAGGTTCCACTGGCCCTTGAGGTGTATGGGTCATATGGTGTTTGATTGCTGCAGTAGGGCCTGCTCGTGGACGGTGGCAATTGTCATTTTCTTCCTCCTGAATTTTTGCTAGATGAGCTGACTTAGTCACACTAGCTAGATGCTGCAATCTGACTGCTGCTCTAAATTCATCACGCAAGCCATGGATGAAATGAGAAACAAACCATTTGGAGTTCAGAGCAGCATCAACAGATAAGAGGTGGTACATGCAGGACTCGAATTTGTGCTTGTATTCGGCTACTGCTCCAATCTGCTTGAGCTGCAACAGACTTGACATCTGGCTGTCGTAGTCATCGCTACCAAACTCCACAACCAAGGCCGTGATCAAGGCATCCCAATTCATCTGCCGGTGAGTACGCTTGTATGCTTGCAGCCATAGAGCAGCGTGATCTTCGAAGTACAAGGTGGCAGTGCTAACCCAATGGCGATCCGGCACATTGTACATTTCAAAATAATTGTAGCAATTGTCGATCCAGAGTAATGGAAACTGCCCTTTGAAGACCGGAAAGGAATGCTTGGGTGGCTTGAGGTGAAAGCTGTCGCGGCAGTCGTAGCAGCCGGCGTCGTCGCGGCGGACGGGGCGCTCGTGGTAGGCGTCGTCGTCGTGGGGATGGACTAGATGGTGCGGCAACCAGTAGCCGCGAGGCGGGTACGCCAGGTCGAAGTTGTCGCCATGGTCGCGGCGGTCGCGGTAGTGGTCACCGTCACAACGGAAGCGGCGCCCGTGAGCGCCCTCGAGGTCGCGGTGGATCTCGTGGTGTCCACGCGGGACCCCGTTGCCCCGAGGGGCGAACTGCAGGTCGAGCTCCTTCACATCGCCACGGTCGCGGCGGCGCTCGTAGCAGCCGGCATCGTCGCGGCGATCCTCGCGTAGCCCGCGTGGAAGCTCCTCACCGCGAGGTGCGTACTGCTGGTTGCGCGCCTCATCGGCGTGACCCTGGAGGTGATCCTCGGGGTCGTCGGCATCGGGTAGCGACGCGTGCAGATGGGGGGCGCTGTTGCCTGTGCCGCCGATTTGATTTTGTGCGGGGTCGCGCGGACGAGCAGCCGGAGAGCGCGCTCGCTTGACCTCTTCCAGATCGGCGCGCAACTCGCGGAGCTCGGCCGTCACCGGAGCAAGCTTCTCGTCGAGCGCTTTGGTGAAGAATTCCTGCAGGGATTTCTGCATCTCGTCCATCTCAAGCAGGATGAATCGGGTCTGAGCATTTGTGGTTGGTGATGGACGCGGCGCCGTTGTGGGTAGCGAAACGAGCAGAGTCTGATACCAATTGTGATGTCGCTAGCAGCAGCTAGAGAATCACAGGAGAACTCACGAGCGAGTACGGGGTTGACCGAAGGAGGACGAAGGAGCTGAGCTCAGTTCATCTCTTTTCCATTCGATGGATTAGTACAGACCAGAGGGTTGGGTAGATAAGCACCACACACACGCACACACCTACTACTCAGTCCACATGGCAAGTGGACCTGACCTGTCATACACCACTCTGTATTAGGTGGGGGTGTGACACACTGCCTCCTCATCCCTTCGGCTTACATGCAGCTTGGGGAGGTCTTGACCTGGAGCTGGAGGAGGTCTCGACCTGCACCTAGTCGCGCGCGCCGCTGCCGCGAGGTCCACCACCTACAGTCGGCGCTACGACAACCAACCACCCCCCGCGCCAGCCAGCCCACACCAGTACCGTCTGCATCCCGCCGACCCTCCGGCCCCCAGCGAGCCGCTGCCCCTCCCTCTCCCCGGTCCGCCAGCCCCGGCAACGCGCACCGCCGCCCACCAACCAGGATCCCGCCGCTTCAACTTGTTCTGAACGGGAGGTACCTACTCTTGGGCTAATCGATCGATTGGTTTGCATCCGTTGGTTCAACTGATTCCTAGATCGATCCATCTGCTCTCTGTCTCCCAGACTAATTGGTGTTCTTGCAGCTGCAGTGCTGGCCGGCTCTGCTCCCGCGGGACTGCACTCAATCATGGCAGCTCCAGCTGAACTTCAGGTAGCAACTAAAAACAGAGGAAACCGTAGTATTTTGGTTCACATGCCCTTTCTTTTTTAGTACAACAAATGCCTGAATTTTGTTTCCAACGAATGCTAGTATTTTGGCTAGCTAGCTAGCGCGCTGCTAGTTAGCAAATTCCACGTCCGTGCTCCTTCATGGTACTGCTATCTGCTGCTATAATTCTCGTGGAATTTGCTCCCAACCTTTCTTTTTTGGTAAGAAATAAAAGTAGTTTCGAAAAGAATGATATATTGTCGGGCAGGTATCCCTCTCACTCGCAGTAAACTGCTCCTTGAAAATGTTCCCTATACTAATTTTGATAACTTAGGTACCATCACCGCAGTAATTTTGACTCTAAAAAAATTTGCTGAAAAATATAACCCCGGTAATTTTCTCTAAATAATTGGTAATATACGCACCATGGACTAGATAACTTACACACAAACACCACAATAATTTTGAGTCATGAGTAAAAAACATTGAAAACATACCTTCGATAAATTTTGTGTAAATAGCACGATAATATACGCACCATAGATTTGATAACTTACGTCGAAAATACCACAATAATTTTTTGTTCGATGAAAAAAAATTGTTGTAAACATATAATGGTAAATTTTGTGTACATAGCATGGTATTTTAAGCACCGTGGACCTGTTAAACTGCCTACCAAAACCATGATAAGTTTTGGACCCCAGAATTTTTTTTGTTCAAACATACCCCCACTAACTAAAAAAAACATGGTAGTATAAGCGGCTCATAATCGATAACTTACATACAAACACCATGATAACTTTTGCCCTAGGAAAAAATTGTTGAAAAATATACTCTTGCTAACTTATTTGTACATAACATGGTAATATATGCCTCACAGACCTGATAAGTTACGTCCAAACACCTCGGTAATTTTAACTAGGATAATAATCATTGCAAAATACCCTCGACAGCTTCTGTGCAAATAACACGGTAATGTACGTCCAAACACCGTGGTAATTTTGGATAGGGAAAAGTTTTAGAGAATACTCGCGGTAATTTCTATGTAAATACCATGGTAATTTAGGTCTCTAGCCACCGCCCTCGCCTCACTCCTCCCCGGTCGTCGTTGCTGCCAAGGAAGTAGCTGGCGGAATGCGGCGAGCCCCGATCTCCTCCACAACAGCCGACGCCTCTTCCTGTAGCGAGCTCACCCTGTACGCGCCTTCTGCAGGAGCAGGACGAGGCTCCCAAACGCAGCGAGCTGCTTGCGTAGGTCAGGTTGCTCCCTCCTGCTTCTCTGGCCCACCCATTCCTAGCAGTTTTATTAAAAAAATACTGATACGAAAATGTGTGTAGGCTGATCATTGTAGCTTATACATGGATTAGGCAATTGTTTTTCCCTGTGTTTAATAAGTTAGTAGCTCCAGTTATTTTTTATGGATGTTATTTACTTTTGGATACATTCCCATCTGAACAATCGAAGCTTGGGTAATACTGGATGTTATTATAGTCATGCCATCCCAGTGTAATTTACTATCTACTTGCATGGACCCCTACACATAATGTATGTAATTTCTAACCAGTTCTAGATACTGTGTTGACTTTCTTTTTTAAAGATTGCCCCTAAGCACTGGTGGTTGGAGATAAAGTTTAGCCAAGATGTTATTCTGATGCTTCTTCAATGAATTTTCCTGATGGAATCCGGGATGTTCTTCACCTTTATCATGTAACGCCCCAGATTTGTGGGATGTGGGCAGCTGAACACAGGGTTATCCGTGAAATACAATCTGTAAAATAAAGTACTCCCTCCGTTCACTTTTATAAGTCGTTTCAGACAACTCAAAATAAGTTATTTTGCACATTGTCTGAAATGTTTTCAAGGTCTTATAAAAGTGAACAGAGGGAGTAATACAATCTGGAAGATAGGTACAGGGATGAACACTCAGCAAAGGATTGTGCCCCCATGCCTAGGGCCTGGCTACGCCACTGCCTGTAGCTGTTATTAAACAAGATCTCAACTGAATGTAAAACACAATGCTGCCTACACGCTATGTAAGGCTAAATGTATATTGCACCTATAATTTATAACTACAGGTTCTCCAAGTTAGACAAAGGCTTCCTTCATACTTGAAGCAAAGCTTTTTTTATATCTTCATGTCATATGAGTTGTAGTTTTTCGGATCATCTACACACTTCAGAGAAGTTACTTTAGGTTGCTAAAGGGAAGATAAAGTAATACATGCTGTGCATGTTTGACACAGTTCTCCCCGATTCTGAATTTAGCTATTTGTATTTTTCATTTTAGTGGAACTTCGGTACACATGACCACAGTAACATTATTTTCACAATGTCACTAGAGACGAGGGCGACCTTATTTGTGACAATTATTAGAGTTGGATAGAAGAAGTGGTGTGTAGTGGCATCTAACGAATTGTGAAATGAGCGACATCTAACAATTCTCACTAAATTTGAGTACTCGCCTTTTTTGTCCCGTTGCAACGCACGGGCAATTTACCTTTCCGTTCTTATGAAATGAAGATTTGGAAAGGAGGAACAAGGTACTGAACTTTTATATATCTGCATAATCTACATCCGAAGTTAAGCAGTACACAAATTACTAAATGGAGGAACATGGCAATTTTAAGCTTACTACATGTAGAATTATGTCGCTGCAGCTCTTTTAGTACTCATGTGTAGATTTTCCTACAGCAATATTACTTGCATTCAGTTTCGTGCCGTCATGGAAATTCATATGTGCGTTCTGCAGCATGTTCAGAATAATACTTTGCAAGGGACAGCAGCTTGACGTCGAGCAGTAGCAGCAACATGTTCTGCAGCTTCGATGACCCTGATGAATCTGCTATCGTGATCAACTCCTGCTAGGAGGGCATGGAGGAGTTTCCCCTTGAACTCCACGACCTGATTCTCAGGTTCGTAATTTAGCCTATTTTTTGGCTGTTGCTTGCTCCTTTGTTTCTTTGTAGATGTTCTGATTATTGGTGCTTTGGAACTCTTGTGGTCTGTAGATCATTGTTCTACTGACGCTCACTTCACCTGAACGGCTGGACCAGATGATAGTGGATATACCCAGTGTAGTATATTGTTATAAGGTTGTGTATTAGCTTCCAGTGATTTTGCTCTCACTGGTATCTCGATAAAGCTTGAAGTATATGCGGATGTCTTGCTCAGTTCAATTAGTAATAGTATTAGCTTGAAGCGCCATCCATACTCAGTTTCAACTAGACACCTCCATGGATAGCTCCCTTGCCATTATATTGAAGGTTAGTGTTGTTACCTGTTGCTCAACGTTGCACTTTTAGTACTCCAGCTGCTTTGTAGGCGAAACCGCCACCACCTGCAACCGTGCCCTCAGGCTTCCCTCAGACCGTCCTTATCAATTGTAGTCTCTGCTCGCCCATGTTAAGTCCCTCCTTTTAGAAAGGGCCTCCCTCGACGGTGGCCTCCCCTGGAAGCTCGTGAACCTACAATGGAGTCGGTTCCCTGTCAGTAGGAAATTCTTGCGTTTGGCCGTCAGACTATTAGTTGTAACCATGTTATTCTGTCAAGCTTTTCCATCGAGTTGCCGAAACAATATCAAAGTAGAAGATGTTAAATATGAAAGTACCAAGTTATGTACTCTGCTATTGTGGTTGTGAAGCTTGTGCAGTCTGCTTGATGTTCGCACCAAATTTCCTTCAGGCAACAGGATGATGAGTTCAGTGCAAGTCTTCAGATTGCAGGGCTAATCATAGGCAAAGAATTCTGGACTTCTGTGGGTTTTCATGAACGATTTTGAAATGAAGAATAGTTGTTAAGTTATTATTTTTGCTAGAAGAGTAGCGTCACAAAAAAGAGTATTGCTAGGGAAGTAGCTAGAGCACATGCTACTATTTTTTATAGGGAAGAGCCTAAACGACCCAACTTATGCAGTCTACAGATGTTGCTTACGAAATTGGGTATAGAGCCATGCATCTGCAACTATCTATTAGCAACATCAGGTTTGTGTTTGTATCTCCTTTGCCTGCATCATTTCTTGATCATTATGTTATTATTTTGTCATCTTGAATCCTTTTTGTTATAGCCATACATTCTCTTTTGGTTTAAGAAGATAATAATCAAGTTTCACTAAACGAGAAAGCTAAGTACCTGCCGACTGGTGGTTAGCGACAGGCACGTACGCTTGCGTCATCCTCAATTGTCGGCTCATTTTTTTCAAAAAAGTAGCAGCAATAGGAATCGAACCCCGCACCTACACAGACTCACTACAAACTTTGACTATACCCAGTGACCATCTCAACTAGCCGGATGCTTTTGTTCAGAGGTGGGCTAATCCCCTTGTTAGGGACCGAACCAAAATGGAGCCTCCTCAGTGCTTTGGATTTTCAGCTGTCCGATCGAAAGTCCCTCGTGATACCGACCGTCCGATCTCGTGACTGATCGCCGTGAGCCATCCGATTTTGACCCGATCGACCTGGGCCGTCGGATAAAATTTCAGTTGCAACAAAATGTAAATACGATGCCCCATCAGGGCATTTTGGTCATTTCTCTTAGGAGGGGTATAAAGGGGGCCGCTGCCGTGGGAGACCTAGCCGCCTCCTCCTCCCCCACTCTCCTCTCTTAGGGCATCTCCAGCCGTTGGCCCCCCAGGAGGGGCAAAAAATCGCCCCCTGGGGGCGCACCGGCGCTAAACCGCGCACTGGGGCGTGATGCCCCCCCGGTCGCGGCCCCCCACGGGATTTTAAAAAAGTCAAATACGGCGCAAACACGACTCAAATTTAACGCAAAACATCGGCGAGTTCGTTCAAATTTAAACATACTTTATAAAAAAGGGAAAAACTACTGCGGGCTACCCCCGCCGTCTCCCTCGCCGCCCGCCTCGCCGCCCGCCCACGCGGTTCTACATGCCGAGGAGGCGGTAGAACCGCGTGTAGTCACCGCCGCCGTCGTCGTCGTCGCCCCCGCCGACGCCTCTGCCGTCCCTGCTGCATCCCTCCCCCGGTTGGCGCGGCGGGTTGGACGGTCCGGGGGCGTCGTCGTCGTCGTCGCTGAGGACCACGACGCCGTGCTCGTCCTCGCGCCCACGCTTGTGGGCGGCGATCTCCTCCAGGGCCCGGCGCTGCCGGACTATCTCGTCGTGGAGGTAGTCGTCTCGCGCCCACCGCAGGGCGTCCTCGTCGGAGAAGCCACGCCAGGCTATCTCCTCGTACTCCACGGGGAGGCCGGGCTCCGGCTTGGGCTCGACGAGGACGAAGCGGCCGGTGGGGGAGGCGTTGTCGCCGATGCGGACGCTGGAGCTGCGAGTGCGCGCGCTGACAGGCGCGCCTGGGGCTCCGGCTTGACGGGGCGGAGGTGGAGGCAGGGGGAGCCGCCGGACGAGGAGGAGGACCCCCCGGTCTCCATGCGCCTCGGGGTCCAGGAGCTTCCCCGGCGGCGTGTGAAGGACGGGGGAGCGGGGTACTCGAGGCGCGGCGTGTTGTCGCCCTCGATGTACTCGAGGACGGCCTCCAACGTGCGCCTGGGCACACTCCACCACCGACGCCGG
This sequence comes from Triticum urartu, assembly GCF_056163025.1. Lineage (NCBI taxonomy): Eukaryota > Viridiplantae > Streptophyta > Magnoliopsida > Poales > Poaceae > Triticum > Triticum urartu. Next base: position 705,959,395 of record NC_141874.1, read on the forward strand.
CCGACGGCGTTGAGCCTGCCGGAGGGCTCGACGCCGTTGGTGGCCTCGAGCTGCTCGGCGTGACGGCGGCGAAAGTAGGGCTCCCAGAGCGGGCTGTCGGGGACGTACCGTGGCCCCTCCCTCGCCGCACGCGGCAAGGACGAGCAGATGCGTGCGATCTCCGCACGCCGCGCCGCGCCGGTGGGTATCGGGGGCACCGGCACGCCGCCGACGCTGATCCTCCACGCCCCGGGTACCCGCATGTCCGGCGGGACCGGGTACTCGGCCTCGAAAAGGAGGCGAGCCTCGCTCTCGTGAAGATGGCGGCGGCCGAAGCCGTTCGCCGCCGCGCCGTCGCCTGGGAAGCGCTCGGCCATGGGTGCTGGAGACGGCGAGAGAGAGGAGAAGGAGGAATGACGACGGCGAGAGAGAGGCGAGGGAGGAACGACGACGACGAGAGAGTACGAGTCGCCGAGTGCTCTGGGGCGCGTCTTATATAGGCCGAGGCGCCGCCCGTGCGCGAGCCGCCGTGAGTACGCGTGGCGGGCGAGGGAGGGCGAGGGACGCGCGTCATCCGGTCTTCACTGCGCCGCCCGTGAGGCATCAATGGCGCAGGCTGACCGGCGCGGCAGCTTTGGCATTGATTCGCCGCGGGAAACGAGGCGATGAGGACGACGAAGGGCCGAGAAGAGGGTAGAGTCGCTGACGCGGCGGGCCCGCGGCTGTTTCGCGCCAAAACAATTCGCCCCGGCGCCCCCGGGCGTCCCCAGCGCGCCGGGTTCGGCCTCGATCCGTCGGCGCTGTTTTCGGCCCAAGCCGGCGAAAAATCGGCCTCCTAAAGACGTGACTGGGTCGATTTTTCGGCGTCGGCGCAAAAGAAACGCCTGGTAGGCCTTCCTGTGGGCGCGCGGCTGGAGATGCCCTTACCCGATCCCCTCCCAACCCTAGCAGCCGCCGCCGCGCTCTCGTCCTCCTCTCCTCCCGTCCCTCCCCCAGAACCCAACCCATGGCGCCGCCGCCGTCGCCCCCGCCGTCCTACCCCGCGGCGCCCTCCGCCCTACCCCGCGGCGTCTTCCGCCCCCTCCGCCGAGGACGACGACGATCTCTACGGCCGCCTCAAGTCCCTCCAGCGCCACATGGAGTTCGTCGAGATCCAGGAGGAGTACGTCAAGGACGAGCAGAAGAACCTGAAGCGCGAGCTGCTGCGCGCGCAGGAGGAGGTCAAGCGGATCCAGTCCGTGCCGCTCGTCATCGGCCAGTTCATGGATATGGTCGACGGCAGCAACTACTACGTGCGCATCCTCAGCACCATCAACCGCGAGCTGCTCAAGCCCTCCGCCTCCGTCGCCCTGCACCGCCACTCCAACGCCCTCGTCGACGTGCTGCCCCCCGAGGCCAACTCCAGCATCTCGCTCCTCACCTCGTCCGAGAAGCCCAACGTCCTCTATTCGGTATGGGTTTCTCAGATCAGACCGCGCCCTAGCTCAATTTTATGTTTATTAGGAAATTGCTGTCTTCGATTTTGCCAACCCTAGATACATTTGGGATCCCTGAATTTGTTGACCACGTTAGGATTCACACTAGCTGGTGTTTGTAACATGTATGTTATCTGGTTCTGTTCTCGGTTATTTGCCCATGATAATAATAGCAGTAGTATGGTCACCAGAACTATGATGTGATCACAACAAGCACAAGAAACATTTGTTCATTCGTTTAACCTTCTATTCATTCGTCCCTACTGACATGTTCTTGCAGTAAATATTGTTACATTGAAATAGCAAGCCGCATGAATTTCTGCTTATCATGTAGGACCGGGACGACAATTGTAAAACTCTACCCAATTTGCACTTTTGAGTTATGGTTCGTGCCAGTGGATTTTGGCTGCACTTTTATACAGTAGATTCTTCATAGCAATACTCTGCCATAGAACATTTGAATACATCACCACAGTTCAAGTATATTTCTAAGATGGCACTGCTTAACCAGCGTGAGTTGCTGATCTGTTGTTGCACTCCATCGGGGTGTCTTGATTATCTGTTGCATTGTGACACTGACGGAAAGTATTTGGGATATTATGAAATGAAAGAGGGAACATATTCAGCATACTTCACAAATCAGTACTTTTAGGAGAGCATGATTCCGCTTCCATTCTGTGAGATGCAAGAAGAAGGTGGTGTGGATAAGGATGGGTGGGTTTGGTTAGCTAGGAGTGCTATGATGCTTACATGATTGTATAAATAGATTTTTCGCTGACCTCAAGTGCGGGTGGGTTATTGCATATCTGGCGCCCTCTTAATTTTATACGCCTTGGTGGCATTCAGTTGTTTATCTAACTCTTTATATGTTTATTTGGTTAATACTTGCTTCATTGGAGCCATTTTGTTTTTGTTCTGTATAGTGCCTGAGTCTAAATTATTATGCATTTGCTCACAAGAAAAGCAGTCAGGACTAGAAAGCTGCATTGTTATTCCTTTTCCCTGGTTTAGACTGTAGTGTCAGGTTCAGAGATGGTTGCAGCAAGGTCAAGTTCCTTTTTTACTGCACATGGATGTTTTGAATATGTTCTACCAAAATATTTTCTAACTAACATATTGATTACATATTGTTGTTTCTGTGACCTTTGATAGAAGGATCTACTCATGTATTTTTCCTGTGTATATCTTTGTGCTAAAAAAATGCATTTCTGTTGAATAGTAATTCCTAACTAATTGTTTCTGATAAACAACGATGCCTTCCTTACACAGGTTGTTTGATGCGTTCATGCTCGTCGGCGGGACGGTGCAAGGCGCAACTCCGACGCGGTTCCTCGCCGGTTGGACGGCGTTCAAGCGCAACCCCGGCGCGCACTGAGTACTGCCTCGGCTACAGCCTCCCTTGGTGAGGTCCATCTTCCTCCCGCTCCTCTACTTCGGCTACTGTATGGGACATGGCCATGGCTATATTGATGTGGTGCTCGTCTGGTTGATGCTCTATGCCCTACTCATGCATTGGTTCCTACTTGAGCTCTGTAGTTGTGGATCCATGCCATTTTAGGGTTTTCAGGCTGTTGTTCATGTTTAGTTGCTATCATAGGAGCTAATGTGATGCTCTTGTTTACATGTGGATGCCCTGGTCCTATAGCTATGCTCCTGGATTTGCTAGATTGATCAGTGGCGTTCATGCTAGGGCGATGATGATTAACCGTGGCTGAAATAAGTGTGCCGTTGAGCAATCGTGGCACCTGTGCGTATCAGGTTGGATCCTCCCTCTTGTCTCTAGAATCCTTTTTGATCATGTGATACTTGTTGTTGTCCTTGGATGGTCATTCTTGTTGAGTGATAACCAGGGCAGCTCCACTGTATGAACAGATTGATCTGGTGATAAGAGATGACGGGGTAGGTTATATGATCAAGGAATGGTGAATCTGAGACCGCTATGCAATGAACCCTGAATCGAGAATCCCATTGTTAGAGTCTGAACCGAAATGGAGTTTTCTCAGCTGTTTGGATTTTCAAACGTCCGATCGAAAGTCTGTCGCGATACCGACCGTTTGATCTCGAGCCCGATTGCCGTGAGCCATCCGATTTTGACCTTGATCGACTTGGGCCATCGGATAAAATTCCAGTCGCAACAAAATGTAAATATCGTGCCCCCACCAGGGCATCTGGGTCATTTCGCTTTGGGGGGGGGGGGGGTATAAAATGACTGCGGCTTCTGAGCCCTGCATATGAGCCTTCATCTCAGGAATTTCTTGGATCTATTCAGGTTGTGGTGGCTGACGATGATTTCCAGGTTCATGGCTCACCAGGTTCCGCTGGCTCCACCAACAGCTGTTCGCGCACACTTGCACAGGTCAGCTGAGATGCATTACATCCCCTCTCTGATTTATATAGACGGCTGCAAAACTATGGTCAGAAATTAGAGAGGGGAGCTAATTGAATGCATGGCTTAGAAATATTCAGGGTAGTCCAAGAAGGTCAGATAATATGCACATTCAATTAATATAATGAGCCATCTTCCCGTGCCACACACACACTCGAGGGCTGGACAAGAGTACATGAGCTAATCAATTACGAGTCCCTTGTGTTGTGTATTATCAGATAGTTACCGGATAGGATACAGACTGTACCCGGCACGAGAAGATGGCTCATTATATTAATTGAGGCATCTTCCCGTGCCACGCACACAATGCCTCTGGGCTGGTCCCCCTTCGAGCTCGCGCATCTGATCCACCCAAAGGCGTCGCCATTGAACGCAGGAGGGCCGTGTTGCAGCCAAATTCAAGGACAGCCGCTGCTGTGGCCTGTGGAGTTGCAAGTGGAAGCTACTTTCTCAGGCCTTCTATATCTGATTTTGAGCATTTTTCTCCATAGACATTAGGTCGAATTTGTGATCAATCGAGTGGACAGCTGTTCGTTTGTTAGCTATTGAAATATCGTTTGTGGGTGAATGAATCTTTTTTCCGTGCATATTTTTTCTTTTGGAGATGTTGCCTTTTCTTGACTGGTTTGTTGTCATGCGTGCCAGGTTGGAGTGGCGATGGCAGCTGCAGCGGGACGGGCGGTGCCTGCAACAAGCAGTTCCTCATCTTGGCATCTGAAAAAAATGATCATCTGGTGACGAACACCTCATCCTTCTCTTCTCTGTATGTGCTGCTCCCATCGCTCGATTCAGTTTCCTCTGACGACGACAAGGGTCTACGTTGAGGGATTTTTCACGGGGTGCTCAATATTTCACTGAAAAAATATTCGGTTTCATACCGGCACAAAATGTTGGTGCCTAATGCTAAATTCTGCCTGGGATACATAGATATATGATACTGGAAGTTATTTCAGGATATGGTATCTTGCTGGGGAAACGTACTTTGTAGTGTGTACTGTCTGCCAGTCAAACTGTTTATTGTTAGTGTTACAGGCTCTGTATAAAAGAGATTTGGGTTGTTTAAAGTTCCATTGAAAAGAATGTTTATTCACTCCAGGTCTAGATACAATATGTTGTGTCATACTAAAGTCTACCTGCAAAATACATGACCTATAGATGATATAGTTGTTTTGGTACAAAACTAAGAGTTGAATTGTACTATACGTTCGCTGATCCGTTGGGCTTCAAAATGAACAAGTGGATCTGATTGTTAGATTTTAATTCAATTTTGGAAATTGTTGTAGGTATATATAGTACAGTTTACTTTCTTTGTTCTCCTGCTGCCACTAACTAAATCTTTTTGTTTCTTTTTTTTCCTTTTGCTCAGGGCCCTCGCTTGACTGAGAGTAGTGCCAGTGATTCCCAAGGTAATTCACCTCTGAAAATCAGCTATCTACTATTGGTGTCAACATATTGCTCCAAATTCCCATAATCTAATTAGTGTTCTATGCAGACCAACATTTTGGGTTTTGGCTAATCTCCCAATGGTTCCTAAATAGTAATCTTGTCTGACCAGTGAAATTTTGAGTTCTGCCTTAAAAGAGCATCTCCATGCAAATATATAACATGACGGTCTTGGATTCTTATGGGTTTGATAATTTAGTTTTTATATGATCGTATGAGGTCATATTTTGTTCGAGCAAGTATGGCATATATTTGTAGCATTAGGACGTTGCAGGTACAAAAAGGGAAAATGTTAGAACTCTTAGAATTAGCATGTAAATTTTGGATGAGCAAGGAAATTTCGAACTGGAGATTTCTGGTACTTAACTTTACACCATAACGAATCTGCCTCCCTAACTGCAAGGCATTTTTTTATTTTTATAGCGAAGAACAGAATCTATGATGTTCCACTGAGAGAATACAGTTAAAGGTAAAAAAGGAAATAGGAAATAGGAAATCCATGCAAGTAATTAGTCTAATATCATGTCGATCTGCCACGACTTTCCTGATTGCTTGATCTGTAGGTTCTCGAGGGCGGGTGCTGATCTGGCGGGGATCAAGGAGCTGGCCAGAACTACACCTACTATTGCATCAGCATCCTTGCGTGCCCACCTCGAAGAGGAGCACCCCTCCGATCCCCACCCTGCTGTTTGTACCCATAGGTAACCTGATGCTTCTTGGTTATTAGTATGCTTTGAGTTTGAGTGGCCTGAAGATAAAGTTTGCACAATGTTCTGTTCTGTCATATGGCATTTTGATATGGATAAAATGTTAGCTTTTGATATGAGCCAGAATTATATTGCCCACCAGCCTGAAAATGTGATAAATAAAAGCCTACAGTGCTTGCTTATTTGTGTTTACAGGCTTTGTTGTGCAGATAATTTACTCTTTGTTCCATAAGATCACAATTTGGTAGTGTTGTGACCTGAACCTTGACGTTTTCTTGCTGCTGCTGCTGCTGCTGTTGTGACCAACTGTTGTGAAGTCTCAAAAATGAGAAATGGTTGCCCATCAGTTGGGCTCTTGATTTTCTTCTTGGTTTTGTGAAATACATTTTGATTAGGGTTAAGGTTGGCCCTTGGTCTCAGGTTGCTGCGTCGTCCTCGTCTTCGGCTTGCAAGGGATTGGATCCGGTGTGATTGATTCTTCCACTCGCAAGGTGGGTACATCCTCTGTTTCGATTTCTTCCACGAGTTTTGGTTTGCCTTGCCGGATTGCTTCGCGTCTATACACAATTATACCCAAAGCTCACTTTCCTTTCTTAACTCATATGGGGTGGCTCTTGGACCCGTCTGTCATGTTTAGGTTATGATGGCTGACGAACAACTCCAAGTTCACGGGTCACCGGGCTCGCCGGGTGACGCTGGCTCCAACAGTTGTCTGCGAGGATTTGCCCAGGTCAATTGACATTTGTCGTGGCCCTTCTCTGTTTTTACTTGGAAAAATATAGTCTGTATGTGCCTCAGCGATTTTTAAAATCAAAGGAAATGCTCTATGCAGAAAAATACATATCTAATCTAGGGGTATATGTAATAGCGGTAGATAAATAATAATGTTTAGATTCAGGCAGTATACTACAGTCTGCCTTCTGGAGAGGGGGCCTATGCTTGCTGAGTTCTTTTTATGGTGCCTTCAGGGAGGCTGTGCGGTGCCGAGCGGATGTACGGCGAGGTCTTCATAATGGCGTCAAGTCACCCTGCGAGCGGTGGTGGTCACTTCTGTGGCAGCTGCGCAAGTGGGCGGCGGTGCTGGTGACTCGAGGAGGACGACAAGGAGGTTCTGCCCGTCAGCCATGGAGCCGCCGTCCGTCGAGGTGTCACCGCAGAGGAGCAGGTGGGCGGGGGGAAGCTCGCCTCCGTGTGCGCAGGTAAGCAGGGGTGCAAGTTGGCAGCTGTGGTGCAAGCTGAGCCCTACGACGGCTGGGGCGCGCGGTGCCCCTCGGCGATGGGGGAGACGGTGGCTGGGGCGCGCGGTGCCTGCAGGCGACGGGGTGGAAGACGGGTTGATTAGCATGAGAACTAAAAGGATAAGGGTTTATTTGCAAAATTATAAATGAACTAAGCTGAGGACAAGTTTTCCCGGACGGATAGAGTATTTGATATATATAAGTATTGTGCTCAAGAAAACTTATTTACCTGCTGTTGCATACTTCGATATTACCTATGGATATGCCTTTGAATGTCAACATATAACTGCTTTATCATCCCCAACATCCAGGATACATAGACGGGGATGACGTTGCTCAAAGGCGAGCACACATTACCATGTTGAAGGAGTTTTGCCTCTGTCTATGCCTCAAATATCGATGCTGCCTCTTTGTGCTATCATTACTAGGCCCTCTTTATTTTGTTTATCAAGCAAATGTTGGATCTGATGAGGATTTACTCACGCTGGATCTGTACAACTATGGACTATCCATCCAGTCATTTATTTAAGCTTTGAAATGAGTGAATTGGATGCTGGGTTTGAACGATTGTGTTCCGTGACTTTTCTTGATGTTATATTATCTATTTCAAACTCTTCTCTAAAGGAGTACCACTATATTTACTTTATTGTATTTGCCATTTTTTATACTTGGGTGATTCGGCGGTTGTGTAAATAGATTGAACATAAATATACCCGGCAGCTATGGCAAGCCGCATTTCCTATCTAGTTCTGTAGATACTTGATTACCGTGAGTAGGCCACTGCTATAGTGCAGCCATCCATCTATAGTGCAGATCTGGTGAACATAATTTATCATTTTTTTTCCTTTCCAGATCCTTTTGTTTGCCAGATCCGATTTTCTTGCTCTCCTTCCGATTCATTTTTTTCCTCTCCAGATCTTTTTTTGTTTGAGATTTTTTTACGCAAAAATTGGTGTGAACAAGAGAGGATTCGATCCTTGCATCACTAGTGAGCCAACTCAACTAGCCTACCACCTGACCTACTATCCCTTTCTTGAACAAAAGAAAATAAATGGGCTATTTAACATGTCTCCTCCTATGTATGCATAAAACGAGTTAATTTAGTGTTCGATTTTTTCCCCGCTTAGGTACCCCGTTCCTGCTAACTTTACCGACCGGGGGGAGGGGGTGTGATGAAATATCCTCCGTTAATTTTCGTGTAAATAACATGGTAACTCAAAATTCATAGACCTGATAACTTATGTACTCCGGTCTTAAAAACTTTGTGGGCAAGGGTGGGGGTGGGGGAGTTGTTGAAACATACCACTGTAACTTCTGTGCAAATAACATGATAACTCAAACATGGCGGACCTGATAACTTATGTACCCCGGTTTTGATAACTTGGTCGACGAGGATGGGGGTGGGGCAAGTCGCTGAAACATGCCATGGTCGCTTCTGTGCAAATAACATGATAACTCAAACATGGCGGACCTGATAACTTATGTACCCCGGTCCTGATAACTTGGTCGGTGAGGATGGGGTGGGGCAAGTCGCTGAAACATGCCACGGTAACTTCTGTGCAAATAATATGATAACTCATGCATGGTAGACCTGATAACTTTGTCGCAGGGGTCGGGGTGGGGTGTCGTTGAAACGTATGACGGTAACTTCTATGCAAATAACATGATAACTCACACATCATAAACATAATAAATTATGTACCAGTCCTGGTAACTTTGCCGGAGGGGCCGGAGTGGGGGAGTCGTTGAAACAAACATACCACGATAACTTCTATGCAAATAATAAGATAACTCACACATCATAGACATTAAATTATGTACCCGGTTCTGGTAACTTTGTCGGTGGGGTTGGGGTTGGAGGGGAGTCATTGGAACATACCACGGTAACTTTTATGCAAATAACATGATAAGTCACACATCGTAGAAATGATAAATTATGTGCCCAATCCTGATAACTTTATCGGCGGGGATAGGGTGGGAGTTGTTGAATCATACCACGATAACTCTTATGCAAATAACATGATAACTCACACATCGCAAACTTGATAATTTATGTACCCGCCCCTGGTAAATGTGGCGAGGGTGGGGGGGGGGGGGGCAAACCCGGTAATTTATATGTAAATAGCTTGTTAATAGACACATACTAAGCTGATAACTCACATACAAACGTCATTATAATTTTTTGACTTGAATTGTTTTTGTTGAAAAATATACACACGCTAATTTCTATGTAAAAAGCATGATAATGTATACATCACAGATTTGATAACTAATATCTTACATTTTAAATACCATGGTATCTTTCATCCAAGAGAAAAAAGTTTTTTAAACATTTTTCATCGGTAATTTATGTGTTAAATTACCATACTTCCTCATGCCTTAACTTTCTCGTACTGTAGTTATCAGCCTTATCATGGTATAGTTATCATGTTGCTCATACCATAGTTATCACGTTGGTCATGCCAAAGTTACCAAGCCAATTTTTTTTTCCTGATATGGCAGAAATAAGAAAGGTACAAATAACATTGTTTATCTACAATAGACAACAACAAAAGGTGGCTTAGTTGGTTATTAGGCTCAATAGGTATTGCATAGACCTATGTTCGAATCTTTATTTTCATATTATGCGGTGAAAAACCAGAAAAAACCGCTAGCGATTTACCACGGTTTTTGAGAGAAGGAAAAAAATCAATGGAAAGCGAGCGTGGGAAGATAGCGATCACCTAGGAACTAGTCGTGCGGATCTGTCGCTAACGACCAGTCGACTGGTCGTTAGCACAGTCCTTCACTAAATGCATTTTCTATAGCAGTCAGATTCTCTAATAATTCAATCATACTGCGTACTGGTCTGTAATTTCATTTCTTTGGTCATCAATCTACCTTTTCCCTGAGATTGTTTCTCATAATGAACATCTGATAAAAAGGATTTGTAGGAAATAGACAAGAATGATAAGGTACATACTGATGTTTTCTGTAATTTTCCTGTGTGGTTCAAGAGAAGCGTATTGCAGCAGAAGATTCAAGGGTGATAACACAACGAAGAAAAATTTTGAGTTGTGGGAGAAGAAATTCTTGCCCCATAGGCTTTTAGTTTAAAAGTTTCCATTACATACAGTTTCACTCTGTTCATATGATACATTTGTTATCACTCGGTATTCTGCTCAAGGGGAACTGATACTTCATCATATGAGAATTTTTATCCTTCTGACTATGTCATGCCTTTTGGTCTGCCCTGGCTTAGGTAGTTTGTGTTGACTCCTTGATTATTCAGTGATTTGCCAGCTATTCATAGATTCAGCAACAGATTGGGTTTGCTTTGTCCCAAGATCATGGATACTTGAATGCCCTTTATTGACCATGTATTTGAGAGGCCACTTCTGATTGCTTTTGTATTTTTATGCATATTTTAAGCTTGTGGAATCCATTTATTTTCTCAAAAATCTCACTTGTGCATGCTAATCTCGGGAACTATATTCAGACATCCCTTGTCCCTCTTATGCGGGTCATTTTGCATTTTGCTTTTGTGTTAGAATAAGTAATTAATATTATGTAATCAGAACCACTTTTTGTTCGTATGGGATTGTCCTGTATGATAACTTGGTAAGGCATGAGAACATTTTTTATATGTCAAAAGTGGTCAATCCGTAGAACAATGCATGCTCCTAAGCCATGGGAGAAATTAGCAAACAGACAAAAGTTATCATTTGATTTTAGTGCTTTGAATAGGTTCATGTAAAAAGATAAAACTTTCAGATGTACATGGTATCACCCTCACCTCTGATGGCACAAGCGCTCTATTTGATTTTCTTCAGGAGAGGTTCAAGATTACATTGAAGGAGAGAACACAGCCATGGTGACACTCGATAAAGTGAAGCAATGGCCAACCTTGCAAGAGAGGGAGTAGTCTGGGCCTATCATACAATGTAAATATGTCAACTGCTCTTTGCAGAGTCGCTACAAAATTCATGTTATTTTTAAAAAAATGAATAAGCTTTGATTTTTTTGTATGAATTTCTATTTCACGTTGTCTAGGCTTAGCAAGGTGGACATGACTAATATTATTGTAGAAAGCACTGCAACTTTTGCCTCGAATGAAACAAGGTCTTTGGGTGTATTGTTGTGTGACATTCTCCCGTTGCAACGCACGGACATTTTTGCTAGTTAAGTACAAATAGAGAAAAAACTATTGAGAAACATACCCCAAAAACTTGAGTGAGAAAAGCATGGCAACATTAGAACTTCGTACCTGATAACTTACGTGCAAGCATCATAATATTTTACATCTTAAAAGGAGTGAAGAGGACACCCGGGTTTGTGAACCATGTGAGATGTGCAGAAAAAATGATAGAACTAAGGTGTATTGTTCTAAAACCCGTACAAATGAGGCTGCCAGTTTGGATTTTTAGTTACTAATCACTGCCTTTTTGTTTATTCTTGTTTCAGGAAGATATAACTAGTGTGTAAGTTGCATGTAGTTAGATAAGTAGGCCAGCTTAGTTTCGTATAAGAGGGTCTGGGTTCGACTCCCTTTCACTGCCTTCTTTTTTTTTGCCTATTTTAAACTACAGGCCCGGAAAAAACTGGAGAAGATGGGATCCAAGGAGGGTGGTTGCTCGGGAGGAGGTGGGATCAAAGGAAGAAGACTCGTGTAGTACTTTTAGCAATTTGGCACACGTGTGCCGAATATCACATTCCTTAAATAAAGTATGGAGTGTTTTCTAAAAAAATCCTCACTCGTCGGTGCCCAGCTCCTTCCCCGCTCCCAGCCACTAACAAGTGGGACACCGTTATGATGGCACGCCATACGGGCTGGATGTACATACGGGTACGGATAGAGGCACCGTACTTGCATGGTCGGACAAGTTCGAGCATCAATTTCATGTATTTTATAACTTTAGGCATTAAACTGATCGTGAAGGACAAGTTGAGGCACTCTAGTTCTTTTTTGTCTTGTGTACTCTCTCTCTCTCTCTTAAATCAGTGAATTTTAGAACAGTGGGTGAACGCCAATTGTGATCAAATTCTTTTCTTTCTTTTTTTGCGTGCGAGAGACAGAGGGAGCTGGGCAAGCGAGGAGGATGGGGAGGAAAGTGGCAGATCGTGGAATGGAATCATAAACTTATCGCTCGTGACTGCCCAATTGCTCTGTCGACGCGTTTGGTTCGCCAATTTCGCACCGCCTCCCGATTACATCGCTTCCCGAAAACGTTACGGGCGTTTGGTTCGGCTGGGCCGGTTTCCGTTACCGTGTAATCGGATACGTCGCTTCGGAAAACCGAAAACAGGGCACACCGAGTGAAAACAGAAAACGCTCGTCTCCGTAATCAGATCCACTTTCCCTTCCTCCGCTCGTCCCGACCTTGCCTCCACCGTGAGCTCTCCCCGTCGCCGCCACGACCTCCCCTCGCCATCGGAGTAGGAACGCCGGCCTCTCACTCCTCCGCCGCAAGATCCAAAGCCGGACCTCTCCAAACTCCGCCCCAAACAGCTGGTCCCCTTTCTTTCCTCGACGCGAACCTTCCCTGGATCGGCATCTTCGACAAGAACCACGGTGCGCCACCTCCCCTCTTCCCTCCCTCCTCTTCTTCTCGTGCTCTAGTGCCCGAATCTATCGTTTCCTTTCTCCGAACTGGAAGATCCAAGCGTTTTGGCTGAACTGTACTCTGGTTAGGGCTTCAGACTTACTAAACCAGTTGAGATTTGGGTACTGTTCATGAATGTGCGCATGACTGGAATATTTTGAGGGATTCTTTGGTGGAATTAGTAATTTTTGCTTCCTCGTCATACTGTGATTTGTTGTCCCCAACAAATGAGGTGGTCAGATCCTTTTCTCTGTTGGATATAGATAAATAAAGTAGTTGTATTGGATCACACTGCATTGTTCTGTGCTTATATAGGCTGCTTGTTGTTCAATCAGAATTTGATGCTTGAGAATTGCATGGATTGCTCACATTGTATTGTACTGTACTACCTCACTGTAAATCTGATGCTTACTGCATTACCTAGATTTTCTTGTGCCCTTTTGTTTTGCGAGGGTGATACTATAAGAGAATAGCTATGGAGGAGATAATATGAATAATATGAGTCATGCATGCCCTTGATAGGGAAGAGGCTGCTTGTTATTTAAAGAATAATTTGATTCTACAGTTTCTTGTGGATCACATATGCTGTACTGCACCGCTGTTGTGGCCTCAGTGAGAGTGTGTGATGTATCCTGTTTTAGTTTGTTAGGTTGCAAAAGAAACATGTTTGGAGCTGTCTTTCCTTTTCATCTCTATAGCTTTGCACTTGCCCTGTGGTGAGGCTGGTTGTTAAAACTCTGGTACTCGTTTGGTTTTCTTCTTAATTGATTGGAGCCGGGGGTTTGACCCCTTATTATCGAAAAAAATATATGATGTACTGTACTGTACTCATATAGGTTGCTTGCTATTTAAGCAGAATTTGACGCTTCAGAATTCTTGTGCCCTTTGTTTTGCTGAGAGTAATTTCATGAGCTAAGGAATATATTGTACTATACTCATATATATATATATTTATATATACTCATATGACTTCAAGATACACAATATTTATAATTTTGTGCTGCATTTTTATTTTCAGCATTATGGCTCGTCTTCCTTTGGCCACCACGAGATCTCGACGAAGGAATTTAGCATTTAGGAATATTTCGATTAGCATCATGCTTATGTACTATTATATATGGTTATTATTTGCACTAGTCTATAAAAGGAGGTTGTGGAAGATAGAAAAGAGGATTAGAAATAGAGAACTTAGAGCCGCACATTTGTACCAACTCATTGGCGAGAGTGATGTAGCTTGCATACAGGAGCTTCGCATGGACAGGAGGACATTCCACAAATTGTGTGAGATGGTTAGAGTTACTGGTGGTCTAGAGGGCACAAGGAACACATCGCTGGGAGAGATAGTGGCTACATTTCTCTACATAATATCACACCATCTAAAAAATAGAACAATCAAGAAGTTCTTTTATCGAAGTGGTGAGACGATAAGCAGAAATTTCAATAAATGTTTGCTGGCTGTTTTGAAGCTGCACAACCTACTACTTAAGAAACCAGAGCCTATACCCGAAGATTGCACAGATAATAATTGGAAGTATTTCAAGGTAAATTATCTCTGCATGAAAATTTTAGTGTTGGTCAGATGATATAATCTGATTAGTAGTATAACACACTAATATCACTCATGATGTTCATATTGTAGAATTGTTTGGGCGCATTAGATGGTACACACGTCAAGATTACCGTCCCAACTAATCTAAGAGGGAGGTATAGGTCAAGGCTGGCTGATATTGATACAAATGTTTTGGATGTATGTGCACCCGACATGCAGTTTATTTATATATTACCTGGCTGGGAGGGTTCGGCACATGATGGTCGTGTTCTTAGAGATGCTATTTTGAGGTTGGATGGGTTTCGAGTCCCTCAAGGACAATACTACCTTGTTGATGCTGGCTACACAAATGCAAATGGATTTTTAGCTCCTTATCGAGGTCAAAGGTACCACTTAGGTGGTTGGACTGCACAAAACCCACCACGCAGCGCAGAGGAATATTATAATATGCTGCACGCTAGAGCTAGAAATATTATTGAGAGATGCTTTGGAAGACTCAAGGGCCGGTGGGCGATTTTGAGGTCTCCATCATATTTTCCTATCAAAACTCATTGCCGGATTATAATGGCATGCGCTCTATTACACAATCTGATTTTACAAAATATGGCTGAGGATCCACTCGCTGGTGAGGATGGGATGATGCAAGATAACATGGAAATCTTGGAGGGAGAGAACGATGAACCTGAATTTATCACTCATATATCAACATCTAATGAGTGGACTAATTTCCGGAATACTCTTTCTCAAGGGATGTATAATAGCTATAGAGCTAGAGGCCACTAAGGTTTGTGTTTCGGTGGATGATTGCAGATGTACATATATGCTTGTTTTAATTATAGAAATCTGAATATCTCATGAACTAATTTAACTTGTGCATTTTGTAGGTATGGACAACATGGATAGCTCAAGTGTTGCACGTGGCAGGGGGGGAAAACAAAAGAAAGTGGACAACAATGGAGGACGATGAGCTAGTCAATGCTCTCTATGATCTGTCATTGGATCCACGGTGGAAAGGTGATAATGGTTTCAAGAATGGGTATTCCTCAGTGCTGGAAAGTAGGTTGGCTGAAAAGGTACCTGGTTGTGGTCTTAGTGCTGCCCCACACATTGAGTCAAGGGTGAGATACTTTAGGACCAAGTATGGAGCAATTGAAGTTATGCTTAAAAGAAGTGGGTTTTCTTGGGATGAGAATAGGAAAATGATCCAGTGTGAAAAGCAATCATACGAGGAACATTGTAAGGTATATAACTCCAGATGCCTATTACTTTTGCATTACATTTTCTACTTGTGGCCATATGGATTATCCAGCTGACATCTCTTGTATTACTACTTCTACTAGAAGTGAGATCCTATTGGATACCTCCTTTCCCTTCCAGTCACATTATTTCATAGATATAGATTGGAGAAAGTGCTTTTTCTGGTTCACTGCATGATTTTTCTTTACCTTGTAAGTTGTCGCACCGCATGACCTAGAAAACTGAGAACGTATGGAACTTCTTGAACAATATTTTATCTATTGATTATGGTTGTAGTAGAGTTAACCAAAAATATGATTTCCGTGCTTATTGTATTTTGCAACTTCACAATGAGGCCAAGGGCTTGTATGGTGTGCCGTTCCCTTATTTTGATAAGTTGGCTGCAATTTATAGCAAAGATATAGCTACTGGGGAGGGTGCGGAAGGTTTTGGCGAAGCTATAACAAATTTGCAGAATGAGATTGTCATCGAGGATGAGATGAATGATGAAGAGGAAGATGACAGAACGTCAAGAGAGACACCTAGACAGTCTGTTGACAGCCATGTCACCGCTGATTCTACAAACTCTAAGAAGAGAAAGAAAGGTAACGGGTCTCGTAGGTCAGAATCAACGGATCCTTTTCTCACCATGTTTGGAGATGTAAACAGCCAGCTGAAGAGTGTCACTCAGAATGTTGGCAAAATGGCAGCAACAATGGAACGCGAAGCTATTGCCCAAGAGAAAGCAATGGAGGAAGATCCTAGACAGAAGTTTAAAGAGAAAGCTATCAATGAATTATCAAGGCTTGGATTCACCGGGACTGAAATCGTGAATGCTGCCAGCATATTTGCCAAAGCTCCAGAAGAAATGCATATGATGCTTGCACTCCCGCAGAATCTGAGGAGGGAGTATGTTAAGAAAACGCTTGGTAAGTTAAATTCATGCACTATTATCTTGTTCTGATGTTAAGTGATAGTTATGTGCTGTTATCTTGTTCTTTCTCTCTTAAAAAGAATAGTCTGAGCAATACTAAACTGTTATATGTCATACCTTTGTTGAACAAATCCCATGTGATGCGACTGAACTTGCTTGTATATATTCCAATAACTAGGCCATGCACATTGATTTATGTCAGAAATGTCCAACACTGCCATTTCAGTTTTTATTGTTTATTGTTAGGCAAATTTCATGTGTGTTGTCATGAACAGATGAAATCCAACTTGCTATTACAATATCCTTCTTAGATCTGGGGCATTCAAGATTTGTTTTTCATGGCAAATCATATATGCAAAGCTTCTACATTTGCAATTCTTCAGAACTACAACATGTCTTGTTTAGAGAAATGACAAATTTTTGTTGGTCCAATGATGTGCTAGATGATGCAATTAGAAGATAAGGATCTGCTGCTACTGGTGGTGATGAGGAGCTGATGATGTGGATAATGCAATTAGAAGATGAGGGACTGCTGGTACTTGTGGTGATGATGAGCTGATGTGGTACCAGATGGATATCACATGAAAAATGTTATTGCTACTTTTCAACAATGAGAAAATGATCTGTTTTGTTGGCTATTAATTATGCATGTGTTAATACATTTTTTGCTGATGACCCCATTTATGGAGTTAGCTTGAATTTGTTCAAATATTTATCTATTAAGATCCATCAGAAAAAATCTGTTACCTATGATATATGACATGGACATGTCAGCCATGTACTAATGCTATATTATGTAATCCCAATACATGGGTCAACCAAACGCTGCACTGTATTCAGAATGCATACCTTTGTTCAACCAAACAAAAGACGTGTTCACTCAATACACCATCTAATACAGTGCAGTCTGAATACAAAGCTGAATACGTTACCATAGGCGAACCAAACGCGTCGTATGTTTCGTGTCATGCATATGGGAGTGCTTAATGGCCTCATGCCGGCGGCAATGACAAGCAAAGGAGAAGCAAGCAATCGCAATGTATCTCAACCCAACCAAGCGTGGTTCACTGTATCAACTTCCCAAGCAGACATATGCAGTCAGGAAACGACACAAAGTTGATATGATCAGTGCACGTGGCCGGCCTCAACATGTTTAAAAATTAAAACACAGGAGCACGCTGGTGCATGTCGAGCGTAGAGTAAATTACCGTGACATGTTTTCTTTTTTTTTTGATGTTCTGTGAAGTTGTGCCAAATGTATCCACGTATATGGTATTACCGATTTCACTCTTAGTGGTTATTCATTTGTTTCTTTTACATTTGTTCCGATGTATTTTGCACAAGAACAAATCAATAATTCTGAATTACAATTATAGTTGCTGGATTAAGTCTTTTGGTAGATGATGCTACCGATCATATAACTAATCCTATTTTCTTTGCTTCATAGGACAACACCAATTAGATGAACTAACTTGAACCATTTTAGAAATCACTCTTTGGTTCGGAACAATTTCATAGTATTTTTCAAAAACCACACTTTGATTCAAAAGAATTTCATAGTATTATTTTAGGATTATATTCCTTTGAATTTTTTTCCTAGACAGTTCCGTACTATAAGGTTACGATATAGAAGTAAATACGACCGATCCATATTATAGTGGTTAACATATAAGATATTTTTTTGAGTGGTACATATAAGATGTGTAGATAGGCATTTGCTTGAGCTCAAGCAAACAATTACGTGCTCTGTCCACGGGTATGAGTAGCCCGCAAATCAAACTGCCATGCGGGCCGTCCTCACATGAAAAATAATCAGTAACATTCCCATACTTAAAAATCATGACAATTATATTTTTGTTAGTCACAACACAGTACAACTTTTCAAGGAAAACAAAGAAGTATGCAAATGTGCAGGCGTCTCACAAACAATAATGCAAAGGTACATAACACTTTGAGTTCTAACAGAGAACAGATTGTGCAAGCTGAACATCACAACATATAAAAAGTGTCGCAAAATGGGAAGCATGCAATGTATTTGATTTATAGGTAGGCCAAATTAACATTGTGATCCAGCACCGAGTGTAGCCAAGTCCGCCAACGTAGTCAAGCTATAAAGGCCCACCCGATCTCATATGCGACATAATTCCTCTTCATAGGAGTTTTTTTTTTTGAAAGAAAGTTCGAGCTTTATTCATTAGAAATAATCATTACATCGTTTATGAGGATTGATACAATTGCATTATGTGGTTCCTCAAACCAATCAGAAATGAATGAAAATCTAGCCAACTTGGCAAGTTCATCAGCAACTTTATTTGTTTCTCTATTACAATGCTCGAATCTAGAAATAGGAAAATCGCAAGCTAAGTGAAAACAGTCATCAAAAATTGCAGCAGCTGCCCCGACGATCGTCCTCCTTCGTTCATGGTCTCGATCACCTCCATATTATCCGAGTTAATAATTATACGATTACAACCCGTCCTTTGCGCAAGCGATAGGCCAAATTTTAACGCCAAAGCTTCAGCCATCAACACATCTGCACACCAGTCAATCTTACCATTTCCCCCACCGATGAACCTACCTTTGTCATCTCTTAAGACAGCCCTGATCGTACCCCTGAGAAGGTCGTGGTCAAAAGAAGCATCAACGTTAAGTTTAACAAATCCCGTCGGGGGGTTAGACCATCCTCCTCTTTTCATGGAAGCCTTCGGCGAGGAGGCATTAACAAAATTGGCAGCGAGAGCGCGTATCCCCATGGATATCTGTTGTGCATTCTAAGTAGTCTCATTGTGTACCAATTTGCGCCTTTCCCACCACAAGTACCAGGCTAATATGGCAATCATGTCACGCACATTACGAGTGCCCATAATACATAGTTCGTGATCTGATAATGAAAGTAATATGACAATCATGTCACGCACATTACGAGTGCCCATAATACATAGTTCGTGATCTGGTAATATATTACCAACCAAAATATAATTTACATGTATGTGAAATAGTGGAGGCAATAATAAATCTAGCCGCGCAAATGCGCAGGTGAACCTGCTAGTTTATTATCACTAGGGCAACAAGTATCAGCTGTGTTTTGGGTTGCCCCGTCTAGGCTTTCTTTTTAACATGCGCAGCCCACGACCTCGGATGGGAGGTCCATAGGCATGTTTTTATTTTCTTGAGGGCCATCATGTATCGACCGGCCTATGTACCTTCCATTCGAGGTTTTATTTTTCCTGAAACATCGGCAGCCCAATTTATGTATTTTTTTGAAGAAAACGCAGAGGTCTATTCTATTTTTCTATATAAGAATAGGAACGCCTGGTCCAACTTATGTTTCCCTTCTAACTATATTATATATATTTAAATTATTTTATATGTTATTATATATTATTTTTATTATCATCATATATTTAACAGATACTTACATATATAAGAAAACAATATCCCACATCTTATTAACTTATAAAAATAATTTCTTAACAATAAAACCCTGGGTTTTTTTGGCACAAAAATCCTAGTGATTGTGTACAAAAGTTTGGTAAGATTTAAGGACGGATGTAATAATAAATCAATTATTATTTAAATATATTTATAACAAAATGCTCAGCCTTGTTTATTTTTTGATAACATTGCTGGCCCAACCCAACATTATAATTAGAATCAGTCCAGCAAAATCGTGTATTTCGAGAAAGTGCAAATGGCATGTAATTTTCTAGGAAAAAAATAAATGGGCCGCATGGACGCTACATTATTTGTTCACCCAGCCCAGCTAATGGACTGTAATTCAAAAAAAAGATCAAATTGACTGTAAATTCTTGTAAGTGCATCTAGTGCCACCCCTAGTTGGTTTTGGAGTATTGACAACAAACCTGGTTGAGGGACTAATGTGTTTGTGAGAATTGCAGGATAACACATATAGTAGTCCCTCATTGATTCGGTTTACCTACCGGAGATGACCCCTAAAAATATATGAAGACATTGAAGACAATGGTGATATGTGAAGATATTCACATTGAAGACTATGACAAGAGAGGACATCGCGTGAAGACTATGGAGCGCGAAGACTTAGTTGTTTTGTTGGTTTCTTTTATTCTTTGTTGAGTCATAGGAACCACCGTACTATTAAATGGGGTCCCAGTGAACAAAGTCAGAGTGACTGAAGTGATGCTCAACCAAAACCTATGTCTTCGAGCAAAGACAATGAGAGCAAATCTTATTCAGAGTTGGATGAGTCAGCTTTACTTGTAGCCCAAGTCAAGCTGCCGCGTGTGTTTGAAATCTGACCATTGGAACATGTGTCAGTTCCTTAGCGACCCAGAGTCATTTCAGACAAATCAGGTCGAGTTGCCTAGTGGCTATAAATAGCCCACCCCTACACCATAAATTGGTGGCTGCTCAGAGTTAGTACACGGCTTTTGTCGTTTGAGAGCAACCCACCTCCGAAGCTTTTGAGAGAGAGAAATCCTTGCGAGGACAAAGCCCAAACACCCAGAGCCAAAGAGTGTTAGGCATCACTGAAGTCTTTCTGTCCCCATGACCTGAAGACTTGTTACACTTGAGGACTGTGAATCCTCCAGCGGGTTAGGCGTCGCATTCTGAGCATCCAAGAGTCATTGTGGATCGCCGATGAACGAAGTCTGTGAAGGTTCGGAAGTCTACCTTGAAGACTTACCAGAGTGATTGGGCGAGGACTGTGTGTCCTTAACTCAAGGGGAATAAGGTGAAGACACGGTCTTCTGAGTTGAATCTCAGCCTCCCTAACCAGACGTACAGTTGTCACAACAACTGGAACTGGTCCAACAAATCCTTGTCCTCTTCAAGAGACTGGTTCTATCTTCTCCCTCTCTTTACCTACAGTTTGTCTTCGTGAAGTCATTGCCTGATTGCATTACCTGTTTGACTTCACTGTGTGACTACTATCATTGTTTGGCTTCATACTATCTTCCATCATGATCTTTACTACCTAGCTGCTATTAGTCTTCGTGCTTTCACTTCATTGAATACTTGGCTATGGCTTGCTTAGTGAAGTCTACCTTCCGCTGCATGTTTATAGGTTCATTTCTATCGTTTGTCTTCGAAACTCCCATGTTTTGAAGACTTTCATAAAAAACGCCTATTCACCCCCCTCTAGTCAATAACTAGCACTTTCAATTGGTATCAGAGCAAGGTACTCCCTTGTTCTGTGTGATTCGGTTTAACCACCTGGAGTTTTAGCTATGTCGACTGCAAGGATAATCAAAGTCTCCGATGCGTGCCCCGTCTTCGATGGAACTGAGTATCCCTACTGGAAGAATAAGATGCGCATGCATCTTGAAGCCATTGATGTCGACCTCTGGTATGTCGTCAAGAATGGCGTTCCCAAGACTGGTGAAGGTGGCACCCCTGCTGATGTCAAGAAGTTCATTCAACTAGATTCTACTATCAAGAACATCATCTGTGGTCATCTGACCAAAGGACAATATGGCCGTGTGAGTGCTCTAGAAACGTCGAAGCTAGTCTGGGACTGGCTCTTCAAGGTCAACGAAGGAGTCTCAACCCAGAGAGATCAAAGGATCAGTGTTCTTCGCAACCTCTTCAACCGCTTCAAGAGAAATGACAATGAGAATGTCCAGCTCATGTTTGATCGCCTCACTGACATCACCAATGAGCTTCGTGCTCTCGGCGCCACTGAGATCACCAAGCATGCAATCGTCAAGACACTCCTGAGATCACTTGACAGCTCGTTCGACACCCTTGCCCTGATGATACAAGAATGCCCTGACTTTAAGACTCTCGATCCGTCTGACATACTTGAGAGGCTCAACACACATGAGTTCCAGCTATCTGAGAAAAGAGATATCTATGGTCCAAACTATGGCCGAACTCGCGCTTTGAAGGCAAAAGCTGTTTCCTCGTCTGAAGAAGAATCTGACTGCAGTTCTGGTGATCCTGAAGACATTGGAAAGGAGCTTGCTATGCTTGTGAAGAAGTTCCAGAAATTCACAAAGAAGAAAGGCTTCAGAAAGTCTTCACGGTCCAGCTCAAGAAATGATGAAGCTTCTACCCAGGACGACAAGAAGAGAACATGCCACAAGTGCAAGAAACCTGGTCACTACATCTCTGAGTGTCCACAATGGGACGATGAGAACAAGAAGAAGAAGAAGAAGAAGAAGAAGAAGAAGAGCAAAGAATATGATTCCGATGACAAGAAGAAGAAGAAATCCTCAAAGACTTCTTCCAAGTGTTCTTCCAAGTCTTCATCACATAAGAAGAGCTCGTCTGGCAAGGCTCGTGTGTTTGTTGGCAAGGAGATGGATTCAGAGGAGGAGTCTGCTTCTGAGGAGGCAGAGGTGGAGTCTGAGGAGGAGTCCGATTCTGGCGTTGCAAGTCTAGCTCTAGCCACAGCCTACGTTGCCAAGTCCATCTTCAACACTGAAGACAATGGCTCTGTCCCCAACGCTGATGCTAATGACAAGGACGACTCTACCCCCACCTACTGCTTCATGGCACGTGGTGCCAAGGTAAACTCACGCGATGCTTACTTTCAAACATCAAGTGAAGATGACTCTGATTGTGAATCCAAACCCAGCTACAAAACACTTGCTAAAATTGCAACTGAACAACGGAAAGCTATGGAACGTATTCAAAAACCGTTAGACAAAAGCGATGACCTACTGTACGCTGAAATTACCCGATCTCAGTCCTTAATTGAAGACATAAAAAATCTTCATGTTAAGTACGAGGAACTTGAAAGTCGTCATGAAACGCTCTCAACAACTCATGAAAAGCTTTCCTGCGATTATCTTCAAAGGAAGCAAGAACTTGAGAAGTTGAGATCGATTCATGAAGATCTTCAAAAGGAGAACGAGTCACTTCGCGCTCAACAGATCAGTTCCGCTCAGGGAGGATTTGAACCACCATGTCTAAAATGCCTTGAGCATGATAACTCTAATTCTGTTGCTGAATGTTCTACTGCTGCTACTGTTGCAATATCTTCAACTGTTGATGTGGCAACTAACCCCTCTGCCGAGGGTACCACTGCTATTGCTGATGAAAATGCTAGGTTGAAGATATTGCTTGAGACAGGAATGTATAAAAGTCTCAAAGGGCATCAGACACTGTGATGTCCTCAAAAAGCATATCCTGAACCAAAACCCTAGAAAAGAGGGTGTTGGGTTCGAGAGGAAAATGAATGTTGATGGTTCTTACTGGAAGCCTGAGCAGTACCCAAAAACTACATGGGTTGCTGCAAAGGAACCTTCAGTGGACCCATCCACCTTATCTGGCTTCACTTGTGCTAACCCTATCATCATTGATGAATCCTTTGATGCAAACTATAAACTGTTTAAAAATCAGAATGGTGAAGTGTTTGCTAGGTATATTGGTACTAATTGCAGGAATGGACCACCTATGAAGAAGATCGTGGTTCCCAAATGATGTCTTGAGAATCTTCTTGTGAATGTCATCATGACACCACAAGGGAATAAGACAAACTCCAGACCAAAGGCTTCATATGGTCCAAAGGCTTCATACAAACAGAGGACTCACCTGAGTCACCCTAACGCCAATGTTTTGCAGGGAAATCATACTCAAACTTATGAATATGAGCGTGTTTCATCAAACCGCTATGCTCATAAAACCAAGAACTATTCTGCTTATTCATATGAGTACTATTCACCTCCTGCAAGGCTATTTGCTAGGGCTTCAAAGCCGAAGTTCTCAGATGCTGCACTTAGACTCATTGCTTCTAAGCCACCCCTAAAGATGTGGGTGGTTAAGAAGAATTAACTTTCTTTTGCAGGGAAAGGTCTCCAGCCAGAAATCAAAGGCGTCTGATGCTATTGCTAGGGACCTAAAACATCTTGTAGGGCGCAAGATCAAATGCCCAAATGGTCTCACTATGTATTTTGTTCCTGAATCACTTGCCATTCATCCTATCAGTCCTAATCTTGATCTGAGCTTTGATAATCCTCTTGTGCGTCAAATGTTTATGCTTCACAATACTCTTGGTGAAGCCTATCCCCCTAACTGTACTGTAGGGTATGACACCTCATGCTTCAGAACGGATTATGGACAGCGGATGCACTAATCATATGATTGGTGATCAAAGTCTTCTCATGGGCTCAACTTTACGTCCATCTGACAAGAGTCACATCACATTTGCTGACACTGGTAAAAGCAAGGTATTGGGTCTAGGTAGAGTTGCAATCTCAAAGGATCAGCACATGGATAAAGTGACGCTTGTTGAATCCCTTGGCTTCAACTTAATTTCCGTCTCAATGCTTTGTGATTTAAAGATGATTGTGATATTTGGAAAATGTCATTGCCTTGTACTAATGGAATCTGACAAGTCCCTAGTCTTTGAAGGGTATCGGAAAGATGATATGTACATGGTAGATTTCTTAGCAGGACCATAGCTTGCCGTATGTCTTCTTGCAAAAGCTTCAGAGTGCTGGCTCTGGCATCGGAGGCTAGGGCATGCTGGCATGAGGAACTTGCATACGCTCGCAAAGAAGAAGCACGTCATAGGCATCGAGGGCGTCAAGTTCAAGAAAGATCATCTATGCGGTGCCTGCGAAGCTAGAAAGATGACAAGGGCTAAGCATCCCTCGAAGACAATAATGACGACATCTCAACCCTTCGAGTTGCTACACATGGACCTATTCGGCCCTACTCACTACTCTACTATTACTACCACTGCTTGTCTCTATGGCTTTGTCATTGTTGATGATTATTCAAGATATACGTGGGTGCATATAATTCTCTACAAGAATGAAGTGCAGGATGTCTTCAGACGCGTCGCCAACCGTGCTATGAACAACTATGGCGTCAAGATAAAGCACATCAGAAGTGACAACGGCACAGAGTTCAAGAATATCGGCCTCGACCTTTACCTGGATAAATTGGGTATCACTCATGAGTTCTCAGCTCCGTACACACCTCAGCAAAATGGCATCGTGGAGCGCAAGAACAGAACACTCATTGAAATGGCACGAACGATGCTCGATGAATACAAGACTCCAAGAAAGTTCTGGCCTGAAGCCATTGATACTGCATGCAATGTCATCAAGCGTGTTTATCTTCACAAGCTTCTGAAGAAGACATCCTATGAACTCCTAACTGGTAAGAAGCCAAATGTCAGTTACTTCAGAGTATTTGGTGCTAGGTGCTGGATCAAGGATCCACATCACACTTCAAAATTTGCACCGAAAGCACATGAAGGTTTTATGCTTGGTTACGGAAAGGACTCGCACTCCTACAGAGTCTTCAGCCTCTTTCACTACAAAGTGGTTGAAACTGTGGATGTGCGGTTCGATGAAACTAACGGCTCGCAAAAAGAGCACCTGCCAAATGTGCTAGATGAAGTCCCTCCTAGTGAATCTATCAAGCTTATGGGTACTAGAGAGATCATACCCTCTGAGGCACAGGCTGAATAGGAACTCATCATTTCTGCACCTAATCAACCTGAAGACAATACTCAGCCTGAAGACAATGCACATAGTGAAGACAATGCTCAAAAAGAGCAAAATCTTCGTCCAGCTCATCCTCGTGTTGCAAATGAAGTACAAATTGAGAAGATAATTGATAGCATCAATGCGCCTGGTCCACTCACTCATTCAAGAGCAACACAGCTAGCAAATTTCTGTGGGCACTTTGCATTTGTCTCAATATCTGAACCCAAGAAAGTTGCTTAAGCCTTCATGGAACCTGAATGGATTTAAGCGATGCAAGAAGAGCTTCAACAGTTCGAGTTGAACAATGTGTGGGAATTAGTCAAGCGTCCTGGCCCTCACAAGCATAACATAATAGGCACAAAATGGATATATCGCAACAAACAAGATGAGCATGGCCAAGTTGTCAGAAACAAGGCTCGTCTCATTGCTCAAGGATACACTTAAGTTGAAGGGATTGACTTCGATGAAACATTTGCTCCTATGGCTAGGCTTGAAGCCATTCGCATACTGCTAGCCTACGCAAATCATCATAACATACTGCTGTATCAAATGGATGTGAAGAGTGCTTTTCTCAACGGCAAGATTGATGAAGAAGTGTATGTTGCACAACCTCCTGGCTTTGAAGATCCAAAACATCCTGATATGGTATACAAGCTTAACAAGGCACTATATGGCCTCAAACAAGCCCCTCGCGCTTGGTATGATACACTCAAAGACTTCCTGGAGAGCAAAGGCTTCAAACCTGGTTCCCTGAATCCTACACTCTTCACGAAGACATATGATGGTGAACTATTTGTGTGCCAAATATATGTGGATGACATAATCTTCGGCTGCACCAACTAGAAATACAGTGATGAGTTTGGACACATGATGCAAGAGCAATATTAGATGTCCATGATGGGTGAGATGAAGTTCTTCCTTGGTCTTCAAATTCGTCAGGAAAGCAATGGCATCTTCATATCTCAAGAGAAATACCCCAAAGATTGCCTGAAGAAGTTTGGAATGCAAGACTGTAAAGGTTACACGACGCCAATGCCAACCAAGAGTCATCTGGGTCCCGATGCCAATGGTAAAGAGTTCGATCAAAAGGTATACCACCCCATGATTGGTTATTTACATTATTTATGTGCATCTAGGCCAGATATTATGCTTAGTGTTTGCATGTGTGCTCGATTCCAAGTGGCACCAAAGGAATCACATCACTTAGCTGTGAAGCGAATTCTTTGATATTTGGCTTACACCCTGACACTAGGATTATGGTATCCAAAGGGCTCAGAATTTGATCTAGTTGGATTCTCGGATGCTGATTATGCTAGTGACAAGGTGGATCGCAAGTCTACATCAGGCACATGTCACTTTCTGGGACGATCACTTGTCTGTTGGTCTTCAAAGAAGCAGAACTGTGTGTCACTCTCCACTGCTGAATCTGAATACATTGCTGCTGGATCTTGCTGCGCTCAGCTTCTATGGATGAAGCAAACTCTCAAGGACTATGGCATCCATCTGAAACAAGTTCCACTCTACTGTGATAATGAAAGCGCCATCAAGATTGCCAACAACCCAGTTCAGCACTCGAGATAAAGCACATTGAAATTTGTCATCACTTTCTCAGAGATCATGTCATGAAGGAAGATATTGATATCATACACGTAAACACTGAAGAGCAATTGGCAGATATCTTCACAAAGCCCTTGGATGAGAAAAGGTTTTGCAAGTTGCGGTGTGAGCTAAATATCTTGGAATCCTCAAATGTCCTGTGATCAGGCACACATCCTAACACTTATGCATGTTGATGACTTAGATGTGCAACACACGAAGAAATGTATTTCCTCAATCAATGAAGACTTACACTCTGAGTGTGAATACATTAATGCGAAATTTGACTTCGGAGCGCCACGATAATTGTGCGCCGTGTCTGGGTCTAATACTTCCTATACGGTGGGTAACGCCACCACCAAACCTTTATTTGAAGCGTTTCTCCTGGCGTTATATTTGCAAAGTCTTCGCATTTGGTTTGTCTTCAATATTAACATGCTTCATGTTTATCTTCACAAAGTTGATTTGGTCTTATTCTGATATATACATATATTAGTGTTCTGTCCCCAACAACATTCACTTATAGCTATGTCTTCTCATTTGAATCTTTTGAACTAAGTTAATGTGATCAGACCCTAACCTCTCTATGCTTCCTACTCAAATCTATCTATCCAAATCATATGCATTCTATTGAAACCATCGAATGTCTTCTCTGCACCCTTGTCAGCAGAAGATATAGAGACAAACATTAAATCTGTTTTAAATGATCAATCCTTATTGCCTGAAAACCGGAGAAGCCGGAACGACCACCCGACAGTCCAAGCGTGCGGGGGAACATGGAACAACTTCCAATGTGTTGCATGTTTGCCAGGTGTCCCTCGGATGTGAACCGCCAGGGGCACCTGTGTAATTGCGATGTGCCGTCCCTCTCCTTATAAATGCACATCACATCACGGTCAAAAATTCTTCCACCTCTCCACCTCGTCAAAACCCTAGCTCCACCGCTAGCTCTCAATGACGCCGGCGACGAAGCGCTTAGCTGTCATGACCTCTCCAACGTCGTCCTCAGGCCGGCCGCAGACATCATCTTCTCCGCCGCCACCGTAGGTGTCCTCCGTCGCCAAGTTAGGGCATGGAAGATCGAACTGCTCGGCCTCATCTTCTACTCCGTCTAGCAGTTCATCGTGTGGTAAATTAAAACTATTTTTACTATCTTTTTGATCCTATAGATTCATCCTTTCTACCCAAAGTGGTTTCTGCCTGCACAAATTTGGATCTATCATGTTCTGCATCTCATATGATGCCTAGTATATTCACTTATGCTTCACACGTAGTTAGATTCCTCACTTGTACCTATTCTTGGATTCTTACAAATCTAGAACCAACTTTCAACATATAAGTGAATGTCTTCGCGCTATGAGGTCAATGTCTTCTAAACTGATTTATCTTCAAAATCTTCTGAGAATGCATATGACCTCTTCCCCTTTCCTCGCATATCTAATGCTGGCACAGGTACATGTTCGTGGGAGAATCCCTTGGTTCTCATAGTATGCATTTATTTGTAGAATTCTTACAGCATCACATCAACTCTCCCGAAGTCAGTTCATGTCTGACCAGCAGATAGAAGCCTTTGACAGTGTTGAAGCCA
This sequence comes from Triticum urartu, assembly GCF_056163025.1. NCBI lineage: Eukaryota > Viridiplantae > Streptophyta > Magnoliopsida > Poales > Poaceae > Triticum > Triticum urartu. Next base: position 705,988,536 of record NC_141874.1, read on the forward strand.
TTCAGACTAACCTTCATGGCAACAGAGAAATCAGTCAGGAAGGGCGGCACACAGCACCGTGGAAACACAGATAAGGACCTGCCTCCGGATCTATATGAACTGTACAAGTCAGATCCTGAAGAGACCTTGGGGAATGCAAGAATCGGGTCCAATGGATTCGAAGACATTGGGCAGAGGAAAATGGTTCAAGTACAAGTTTTTCATTGATGAATATGCTGAAAAGAATGCCATCAAGGGCCCATGGGGAGATATCGTATACAAAGGTCTTCAGCCCAAGACCAAGTCCGAAGCCATTGCTCAAGGCTTATTCCCTTGCATGGTCCGTGGACCTCAGCCTGCTAATGCCGATCCATCTAGTCTGCTATGGTGTCGTGAAGACAATCTCTTCAAGCGCAACTTTCAGTTTGCCACAAAGTCTGCAAAGAAGAACAAGAAGGACCTTGGTCTAGACTTCAACCCGTGTCCATATGCTCCTCGAGCTGATGGCACTCGTGATGCGAACCCAATATTGCTGGGCCCTTCTACAATCTAGAAGGTCTCATTACTCACATTAAGGTTCAAGGGAAAGTCGTGGATCACTCTGCAGATGACGCTGATTCTGACGAAGCGCCTGCACCATCGAAGCCTAAGAAGCTAAAGAAAACCAAGGCTTCGAAGCCAGCCACTGCACCAAGAGCTTCGCAACCAAAGCCTCTGGCTACTGCTCCTCCTGCACCTAGTGTGCATTCTGAGGATTCTCACGCATCTCCAAGTCTGAGAAGAAGAAGAAAAAGCCCGTGCAAACTACTGGTCAAGCACCGACCCTTGCTGATGTTCTAAGAAATGAGAACGACGCCATTGATCTGTCGAGTGACGATGATCTTGCTGATGATGCTCTTGAACTACTGATAAAGAGCAAACAAGAGGCGGATATCTTCAATGATCTTCCCCTCTTTGACGTGGAAGTTCTAAACAAATTCATTGACGAGTGGTTTGACAGCCCAAACCTCAGTTTTGATGATCTTCAGCTTCCCATTGGCCTCAGCGTCTCCTTCCACAGAGCCATTGCTCCTGAGCTGGCTCTAGCTCAAAGAATTGTTGAACCGAAGCACAAGATCGACTATGAAAAGGCTCAGTTCAAGAAGCACATCGCCCAGCTCAGTGTGACATGTCTAGAACTTCAAGACAATGATGCATGAGCTCAAGGAAGCGTTTCATAAGAAACGCGATGAAGCCAAAGGTTCTCGAGAGCGCATGAAGAACATGGCTGCCAAATGTGTTCAAGCCTACAATGAAGCTAAAAAGCACAAGGCACTTGGGTGTCCAGGCATTGATCCCAGGATGGCTGCCAAGAAGAAGAAGCCTGCTGCAACCCCTGCTCCTGCACCAAGGCAAGAAGTGCCCCGCATTGTCTTCCCAAGCAACATGACAGGCTCAAGGCCAAAGGTCAAATCAACCGCTTCTGATCTAAAGAAGACCTGGGTTGCTGAAGCTAAATCCAGGAAGAGGAAAAACAAGGATGTCTCTGATGATGCTCCTTCAAAGAACAAGAGAAAAACAAATAAGAACCGGGTTGCTCCCACAGAGCCCCTTGTCGTCGAGCCAATTTCTGTTGCTCGTCCTGTGTCTGCAAAACAAGAGCGTCATATGATAGTTCATGAGCCTGCTTCCACAGAGGCTCCTGAAGCTGAAGACATTCCAGTTGTTAACCCCACCGCAGCTGAAGACATTGGTCCCCAAGACAATGTAGAAGATGATGAAGTCCTTCCTCAGATCGAGCACAATATGGTATCATCGCCTGTTCTCACGAATAGCGAACTCATCAGCATTGGTCGTCCATTGACGCCAATTGCTCAGGATGATTCATGGGTTGATCGCCCTCAAGACTCCCCCCGCCAAGAAGAAACACCAACTACTCCCCCAACTCAAGTCACCACTCCGGTGCTTGAAGATGATGACTTTGAGGCCCAACCTACTCCATCTCCACAAGCGTCGCCAGTGTTTCGCAAGCTTCGTAAAGGTCCCAGGCCACAAGTCACACTTTCGAGTGTTCCAGAAGGAGAAGAGCACCATTATGTATCACGCTAGGTGTTTCCTGAAGCCTCTCCAACTGCGAACATCTCCGAGTCTGAAGCCAAAGCGGTTGAAGACATTCCGGCTGCATCAGCCGATGAACAAGAAGAGCCAAGAGATGATGAAGAACGTGTTGCTACACCCCCAACCAACCATGAAGTTGTTATCAAGGAGAATGTGTCCGACCCTCCAGCTACTTAAGTGGAGGCTGAAAACATTGAGGCGTCCACCAGCACGAATACTGAAGCCAATGATGTTGTCATGGCTGAAGCTAATGTGGTGCCTGAAGTCAATGTGGTGCCAAAAATTCATGCACCTGAAGCTCCTGCTGCACCTGAAGTCGTTATCCCGCCTACAACTATTGTGCAGCTTGAACCTCATGTCAATGAGAATGCCGATGCCAATGTGCCCCCTCCAAGACCTCATACTGTTGCACTGGCATTTGACCGTGGTCAGCCTCTCATGGTTCGATGGCCCATTCTGGTTCCTCCACCTGCTGCTGGTCCGCAATTTGACTATCATGTCGAGCACAGGCCTCAGGTCCAGAAGCCAAAGCCAAGGTTACCAAGGTTTCCAGGCACTGCAGCTTCTCTAGGATCGTTCAATGCAAATGGCTTCAAGGCACACAATACTTTCTTTGACAGCGCCAAGAACCCCTACTCAAGGCCAAGAATTTCATCTGATCGGTTCTGGAGCTATCAGCAGCGCAGTTACTATTCTTGTGTTCTCTATGATCAAGGGCACATCTTACCTCATATGTGTCTTGATTGTGAAGCCATTGCTGGGCTGCCCTGCCTTGAAGAAGCCCTTGACTGCTTCCGTGATGCTGGACTGCTGAACTTTGTGACTGATAAGGAGCATTGGAATGAAGAGCTTCTGCTACAATTTTATGCTACCCTCCACATTCGCGGCTACAACAGGGATCCGAAGACTTGGGTCCTTGAGTGGATGACAGGAAATGTCCATCATGAAGCTAAAGCTCTTGATATCATTGAGCTAACTGGCCTACCCACTCCAGGTGAACTCTTTGATCCTGGTTGTCAGCTTCACTGCAATGCCTTGGAGAGCATATTTCAGAAGCCGGAACCCAACATGAGCCAAATGCTGAGCATGATGAAGCCTCTGCCTCGCGACGCTGAATATCCAAAAGAGTTCTTTGTTGAAGACCTGGAGTATCTACCCCGCACTATTTATCATATCATCAGGCGAACTCTATGGCCTATCAAGGGACATTCTTCTGCACCGAAGCTTCAAGGAGCAATGAAGACATTGGTCTTTTATATCTTCAATGGCATCAGCTTCAATACTCAAGACTTCTTTATCAGGCAATTGGCTGCATCTGGCTCTAACCTCTTTGGTTTGAAGTTCTACGCTCCATGGGTCATGCGCCTTATCAAGCTTCCTTCAGCTGTCAACTATCAGCCCTCTGCTCGCAACCATCTGATATTCCTTCCAGAGGTTGATATGTCAGTTGAAGCCATATACCCAGAGCCTGCCAAGGAGCCTGTTTGTCTTCACAATGCTGATCACCAAAGCTTCACACAGCCCATTGAAGGAGTTCAGGCTATCACTCGTGTTTATCCTTTGGCTGGCAATACACGTGCACCTCACCATGCCCAAACTAAAGCCACTGAAAGCACTATTGCTCAAAGGCCTCGAAAGTGATCTTGTGTTCTCAGTGACCGAGAGCTTCTCGTCGCCCTGTATCAGAAACAGGATAAGCATCACTATTGGCTGAAGCGACATATGCAAAGCCTCTTGGTGGATGTCAACCGCATTCGCGATCTTGCAACCAAGAATGCTTTTGTCACACATGAAACCTGTCGGAGGTCATGGAAGAGTTTGACTTTGCTGAGTGCTGAAGCAGATCTTCAAGATGATGGCTTCATTGAAAGATTCAAGTTTGACTCCACTCCTCCAAGGAATGTTGTTCTGCGTCGAACTCCCTCTCTTGAAGACTCTGACTATTCCTCCTCAGCTACAACTGTTAGTGCCAGAGTCATGGATGACCAAGAAGATGCTACTTCACCACCTCCAACTTCGGCACGTCTCGACACTGCACCAAGTTCTTATGCACCGCCAAACACCAACGACGACCCTGCAACTTCTCCTACTCCTTCTGGGAATGAGTAGAGGCTCTATGTCTTCAAACCTTTTTAGTCCTTACTGACAAAAGGGGAGAAGCATATGAGTTTATAATCTTCAAGCGGGTCCATATCGGCGGTTGCTTTATATTTTGCCAAGTGTTTACAACTCTCGCTTTTGATACTTTTGGTTCTCTGAGTTGTAACACTTAAACTTGATGGTCGTCTGCTACTTGTTTGCTATTCTGTGATGCGATGATAAATTCCGCATGTGCGATGCTAAATCCCGGACGAAGTCATATTGCAGATGTCCATTTTTCATTATGCATGTCATTATCTTTGTTATATCAATTCATGCATGATGAATTGTCTTCATAAGTCGAAGAGGATCTCCACAAGTACAACCTGCCATGTGCATTTGCATTCCAAAAGCAAATTACTTATATGCACATCTTCAGGGGGAGCCTTTCGCCACTTATGAAGACAATACATTAAACCCTTACAATTTCACATACTTTTATCCCCGTTGAAAACTTCAACCAGTTTGCCATCAATCTCCAAAAAGGGGGAGATTGTAAGTGCATCTAGTGCCACCCCTAGTTGGTTTTGGAGTATTGACGACAAACCTGGTTGAGGGACTAATGTGTTTGTGAGAATTGCAGGATAACACAGGTAGTAGTCCCTCATTGATTCGGTTTACCTACCGGAGATGACCCCTAAAAATGTATGAAGACATTGAAGACAATGGTGGTATGTGAAGATATTCACATTGAAGACTATGACAAGAGAAGACATCGTGTGAAGACTATGGAGCGCGAACACTTATTTGTTTCGTTGTTTCCTTTTCTGCTTTGTTGAGTCATAGGAACCACCGTACTGTTAAGTGGGGTCCCAGTGAACAAAGTCAGAGTGACTGAAGTGATGCTCAACCAAATCCTATGTCTTCGAGCGAAGACAATGAGAGCAAATCTTATCCAGAGTTGGATGAGTCAGCTTTACTTGTAGCCCAAGTCAAGCTGTCGCGTGTGTTTGAAATCTGACCGTTGGAATACGTTTCAGTTCCTTAGTGACCCAGGGTCATTTCGGACAAATCAGGTCGGGTTGCCTAGTGGCTATAAATAGCCCACCCCCTATACCATAAATTGGTGGCTGCTTAGAGTTAGTACACGGCTTTTGTCGTTTGAGAGCAACCCACCTCAGAAGCTTTTGAGAGAGAGAGAAATCCTTGCAAGGACAAAGCCCAAACACCCAGAGCCAAAGAGTGTTAGGCATCACTGAAGTCTTTCTGTCCGCGTGACCTGAAGACTTGTTACACTTGAGGACTGTGAATCCTCCAGCCGGCTAGGCGTCACGTTCTGAGCATCCAAGAGTCATTGTGGATCGCCGGTGAAGGAAGTCTCTGAAGGTTCGGAAGTCTATCTTGAAGACTTACCAGAGTAATTGGGCGAGGACTGTGTGTCCTTAGCTCAAGGGGAATAAGGTGAAGACACGGTCTTCTGAGTTGAATCTCAGCCTCCCTAACCAGACATACAGTTGTCACAGCAACTGGAACTAGTCCAACAAATCCTTGTCCTCTTCAAGAGACTGGTTCTATCTTCTCCCTCTCTTTACCTACAATTTGTCTTTGTGAAGTCATTGCCTGATTGCAACCTGTTTGACTTCACTTTGTGACTACTATCATTGTTTGGCTTCATACTATCTTCCATCTTGATCTTTACTACCTAGCTGCTATTAGTCTTCGTGCTTTCACTTCATTGAATACTTGGCTATGGCTTGCTTAGTGTAGTCTACCTTCCGCTGCATGTTTATAGGTTCATTTCTATCGTTTGTCTTCGAAACTCCCATGTTTTGAAGACTTTCATAAAAATCGCCTATTCACCCCCCCTCTAGTCGATAACTAGCACTTTTAATTCTACCCCGCAAAAAAAGACTGTAAATTCTAAAAAAATGGGTTGAATACGTGCCACATTTTTTGAGGCTGAAATATGGGCCAATTGGTCGAAGCCAACGCAAGTCGTTGTCAACTTAGTCAACAAATGATTCTGACATCGTTAGCCGTTGGATTTACATCCAATGACTGGCATCCATCTTCAATTTCTCGTCTTCTTCCTCCAGCGCCGCCGGGACCACCTCCCGCCTCCTGCTGCTAGCAGTTCTGCTCAGCATGCTTCGCTGTGAAGCGCTACTCCACCGTTGGCCAGGCCATCGCTCCACCCCTCCACACCTCCTGTTCTTCTCCACCGACTGCCGAACAACACCGCACCAGAACCAGTTATCCCTTGTACACCTCTTCGTCTGCGACTCTACTCCCGCGTCTTCCCATCTCCGGATCGTTGTTGTCCGGGGCCTTGCCGTCGTCCACCACCTTGGATGCGCTTGGCATGGCGTGGTCAACATGGTCAATGAACGACACCATTGGAAGTAGACTGTGTGTGGAGAGGCTGACAGCTGGGTCCACGGCCTCATGCAAAGAAATGCCTCCTTATTACGCGCAAAATAATGATTCCTCCACCGGACAGCTGGGACCCACCGGAAGGGCCTCTGTATTTCGTGAAAAAAACGTTCCCGCCGCTGACAGGTCGGACCCACCAGCTATATCTTCGCACGCAAGGAAGTGCCTCCTTATTATGCACAAAAATCCTCCACGGTCTACTGTTCATCCACCGTCGACCTCCTGCAGCCTCCACCTATGACTGTTCATCCACGGGCTCCTGTTCATCCAGCCTCCACCGTGCGCTACTCCACTGGCTATTGTTCAACCACCTCTATCCACGGGCTCCTGTTCAACCACCCCTCCATGGGCTACTATTCATCCAGCCGTATACTGTTCAGCCAGCCCTCCACGGGGTCGTCTTGTTCATCCAGCCCTCCACGGGGTCCTGTTCATCCAGCCCCAACCGGCTCAATCGATCGGGGTCTTGTTCATCCAGAGGCAACACCACGGAGTCCTGTTCATCCGCCCCCACCGAGAACTGTTCATCCAAATCCCCCAGCAGCGCTCACTGTTCATCAAGGGAAGGAGGCAGCAGGGTTTGATCGGCTTCAGTTAGTAGCAGTAGCGAAGGAATCACTCGGGTTCAGTAACTTCGCTAGTGCAATCGCTCGGGTTCAGTTAGAGCCCAACGCCTCGCACATATGCGCGTACGTGTACGAGAGAAACGCACATCGCTCAGCCCCCGACCACCCTCCGTAACCGTGAACTCGCCGAAATTTTCCTTGCCCTCGCTTCTAACATGGTTTTTTCCGTCATGGACGGCCCAAAGAATGTCATGCAGCTGCGTCTTCGGCCCGCCCAGGATGAAAAGCCCATTTTCTGTCATGATTTTTTCTCATAGAAGTAGGAGCCCACCACATCTATGATGATATCGGGTTTTGTCACAATTATAGTCATAGAAGTGTCGTAAGTATGACAGAAAAACAAAATCGTTCGGCCCAAAATGTCATGGATGTGTCTTTTTTTGTAGTGTTTCTCAGAGATCATGTCAACAAGGAAGACATTGATATCATTCACGTCAACACTGAAGAGCAACTGGCTGATATCTTCACTAAGCCCTTGGATGAGAAGAGGTTTTGCAAGCTACGGTGTGAGCTAAATATCTTAGAATCCTCAAATGTCCAGTGAATGGACACACATCCTAATGCTTATGCATGTTGATGACTTAGATGTGCAACACACGAAGTAACGTATTTCTTCAATCAATGAAGACTTACCCTCTAAGTGTGAATACATTAACATGAAATTTGACTCCGGAGCGCCACGATAATTGTGCGCTGTGTCTGGGTCTAATACTTCCTATATGGTGGGTAACATCACCACCAAAACTTTTCGAAGATTTTCATTTGGCGTCATAACTGCATTATCTTCGCATTTTGATTATCTTCAACATTGGTTTATCTTCAAATCTATATCTTCGCAATGTTGATTTGTCTTCGGTAATAATTATATCTTCATATGTGTTCTGTCTTCTACAGCATTCACTTATATTTATGTCTTCATGTTGCTATTTTTCTGACCTAAGTGAATGTGATCGGACCGTAATCCCTTCTATACTACTCCCTAAAATTCTTTCTGTCCAAGTCATGTGCATTTTGTTGACACCTGTCGGATATCTTCTCTGCGTCCTTGTCAGTAGAAGATACAGAGACACACATTTAAAACTGTTTTTAATGTTCTATCCTTTTGCCTGAAAACCGGAGAAGCCAGAATGACCACCCGACAATCCTGGTGTGCGTGGGAACATAGATCAACTCCTAATAAGTTGCATGCATGCCACGTGTTCCTCAGATGTGAACCGGGAGAGGCACCTGTGTAATTGCGCTGTGCTGCCCCCCTCCTTATAAATACACTCCCCTCGCAGTCAAAATCCTTCTTCCACCTCGCCACCTTGCTAAAACCCTAGCACCTCCGCTAGCTCGAGTCGACGCTAGAGACGAAGCGCTTAGCTGTCGCGACTTCTTCGACGCCATCCTCACACCGGCCGCAGACCTCTTCCTCTCCACCGCAGCCATAGGTGTCTTCCGCCGCCAAGTTAGGGCGCGGGAGATTGGACTGATCGGCCTCCCGTCTACTTCGTCTACCAGTTCATTTGTGGTAATTAAAACCTACTTTTTACAGTATTTTCGATCTATCAAATCCATCCACTTCAACCAAAAGTGGTTTATACACTTCCAAATCTGGATCTGTCTCTTTCTGAATCTCATATTTTGCATCAAAACTAGTTAGATTCCTCACTTGTACATATTCGCGGATTCGTACTAATCTGGAACCAACTTCCTTCAATAAGTGAATGTCTTCCTACTGTGAGGTCAATGTCTTCTAAACTGATTTATCTTCAAAATCTTCTGAGAATGCATATGACCTCTTCCCCTTACCTTGCATCTCTAATGATGTCACAGGTACATGTCCATGGGAGAATCCCTTGGTTCTCATAGTCTGCATTCATTTGCAGAATTCTTACAGCGTCACACCGAATCTCCTGAAGCTAGTTCTTGCCTGACCAGCAGATGGAAGCCTTTCATTGTTTTGAGGCCAATCAATCTGAACGTTATGGCTTCAGAGAAGTCTGCACGGAAAGGTGGCAGGCAACACCGTGGCAACACTGCACTTGATTTGCCTGAAGATCTGTATGAACTCTACAAGTCTGACCTAGAGGAGAGCTACACCCAGAGCAAGAGCCGGATCCAGTGGATCCGAAGATATTGGGCAGAGCAATGGTTCAAATATAGGTTTGTGGCACCTGAATATGCTGAAAAGAATGCCATGAAGCACCCATGGGGTGATTGTCTGTACCGCGGTTTGGTACCGAAGAACAAGGCTGAAGTTATTGATCAGGGGTTCTATCCCTGTATGGTCAAAGGACCGCAACCTGAGAATGCTGACCCATCTTCTCTCCCATGGTGTCGTGAAGACATTCTTTTCAAGCGCAACTTCCAGTTTGCAAAAGATTCGGCAGCTAAGAACCAAAAGGAGTTTGGCCTCAACTTTAACCCTGGCCCCTCTGCTCCAAGACCAGATGGAACTTGTGAAGCCAATGAGAACAGGATTGGCCCCTTCACCAACTTCGATGGGCTTCTGTCTCATATTGCTTCCCAGAGAGCTGTTGTGGAGAAATCTGCTGAAGAAGTTGATTCTGATGATGCTCCATCACCACCAAAGCAGTAGAAGAAGAAGGCAAAAGCTTCAAAGCCATCTGCCTCTGCTACTCCAAAAGCTTCAACCAAGAAGTCATTGAATACTACACCGCCTAAATCCAGTGTGCAGTCCGAAGATTTATCTCGCGTGTCCAAGAGGACCAAGAAGCCATTGCCCAAGAAAGCTAATGGGCAACCCCTCACTCATACTGCCGTTCTGTGCAACGAGGAAGACACCATTGATCTGTCGAGCGATGAAGATCTTGGTGATGAATCCCCTGAGATGCTAATCAAGAGTAAGCAAGAGGCGGAGATCTTCAATGATCTGCCCCTCTTTGATGTTGACATCTTGAACAATTTCATTGATGAGTGGTTCGATGACCAGAACATCAGCATTAACAGTCTATAGCTGCCAGTGGGCATTAGTGTCACATTTCACTCTGCTATTGCTAATGAGCTAGCCCTGGCACAGAAACTCGTCGAGCTCAAGAATCAGATTGACTATGAGAAGGCCCATTTCAAGAAGAACATGCACAAGCTTAGTGTGGCAGATGTGCAAATCTTCAAGAAGATGTTGAATGACCTCAAAACTGAATTTCATAAAAAGCATGAAGAAGCCAAAGGCTCTCGAGAACGCATGAAGTCATATACCCAGAAATGTGTGCAAGCGCACAATGAAGTTGAAAACAGGAAAGCTCTTGGGCGTCCTGGCATTGATCCCCGAATGGCTGCTAAGAAAAGGAAAAGGCATGCTAAAGCTAATCCTGACACTGCAAGGCAGGGACAACCCGGCATTGTCTTCCCTTCCTGCATGACTGGCTCGAAGCCAAAGGTCCCTTCAGCTCCTTCTGAGCTCAAGAAGACTAGGCAAGCTAAAGCAGAAGCCAAGAAGAGGAAGCACAGGGATACATCTGATGATGCCCCTTCCAAGAAAAAGTTTAAGACTAAGGGCTCTAAGTCTTCAAGGAAAGATCGTGCTTCTGCCCCTGAGCCCCTTGTTGTTGATCCCATCTCTGTTGCATATCCGGCCTTTGCTAATCGCAAGCGTCGTCTCGTTGTTCATGAGTCTGCTCCAACAGAGGCACCAGAATCTGATGAAGTTCCAGCTGTTGACCCCAATGCAGCAGAAGACATTGGTCATGAAGACAATGTAGTTGATGATGAGTCCTTCCTCAGCTCGAGCGCCAGTTGGTATCATCTCCTGCTCCTACGAGTAGTGAATACATTAGCATTGGTCGTCCATTGATGCTAATGGCTCAAGATGACTCCTGGGCTGAGCACCAACAAGAAGATGCCCCTTTTCAAGATGAGACACCCCATACTCCACTAGCTCAAGTTACCTATCCGGTAATTGATGATGACAATTACATGGAGACCACTCCATCTCCAAAGGCATCGCTGCTACCTCTTGAGCACTGTGTTGGTTTCCCCGAAGAGGAAGGATGATGCTGCAAAGTAGCGTAAGTATTTCCCTCAGTTTTTGAGAACCAAGGTATCGATCCAGTAGGAGGCTACACGCGAGTCCCTCGCACCTGCACAAAACAGATAAATTCTCGCAACCAACGCGATAAGGGGTTGTCAATCCTACATGGCCACTTATGAGAGTGAGATCTGATAGATATGATCAGATAATATTTTTGGTATTTTTGTGATAAAGATGCAAAGTAAAATAAAAGCAAAGTAAAGTAAAAAAGCAAAGGAAATAACTAAGTATTAGGAGATTAATATGATGAAGATAGACCCGGGGGCCATAGGTTTCACTAGTGGCTTCTCTCGAGAGCATAAGTATTCTACGGTGGGTGAACAAATTACTGTTGAGCAATTGACAGAATTGAGCATAGTTATGAGAATATCTAGGTATGATCATGTATATAGGCATCACGTCCGAGACAAGTAGACCGACTCCTACCTGCAACTACTACTATTACTCCACTCATCGACCGCTATCCAGCATGCATCTAGAGTATTAAGTTAATGAAAACAGAGTAACGCCTTAAGCAAGATGACATGATGTAGAGGGATAAACTCATGCAATATGATGAAAACCCTATCTTGTTATCCTCGATGGCAACAATACAATATGTGCCTTGCTGCCCCTACTGTCACTGGGAAAGGACACCGCAAGATTGAACCCAAAGCTAAGCACTTCTCCCATTGCAAGAAAGATCAATGTAGTAGGCCAAACCAAAATGATAATTCGAAGAGACTTGCAAAGATAACCAATCATACATGAAAGAATTCAAAGAAGATTCAAATGTTGTTCATAGATAGACTTGATCATAAACCCACAATTCATCGGTCTCAACAAACACACCGCAAAAAGAAGATTACATCGAGCAGATCTCCACAAGAGAGGGGGAGAACATTGTACTGAGATCCAAAAAGAGAGAAGAAACCATCTAGCTACTAACTATGGACCCGTAGGTCTGAGGTGAACTACTCACACTTCATCGGAGGGGCTATGGTGTTGATGTAGGAGCCCTCCGTGATCGATGGCCCCTCCGGTGGAGCTCCGGAACAGGCCCCAAGATGGGATCTCATGGATACAGAAAGTTGCGGCGGTGGAATTAGGGTTTTGGCTCCGTATCTGATCGTTTAGGGGTATGTAGGTATATATAGGAGGAACGAGTACGTCGGTGGAGCAACAAGGGGCCACGAGGGTGGAGCGTGCGCCTGGGGGGGGGGGGGTAGGCGCGCCCCCTACCTCGTGGCCTCCTCTTTTGTGTCTTGACATAGGGTCCAAGTCTCCTGGGTATTGTTCGTTGAGAAAATCACGTTCCCGAAGGTTTCATTCCGTTTGGACTTCGTTTGATATTCCTTTTCTTCGAAACCCTAAAACAGGCAAAAAACGACAATTCTGGGCTGGGCCTTCGGTTAATAGGTTAGTCCCAAAAATAATATAAAAGTGGATAATAAAGCCCAATAATGTCCAAAACAGTAGATAATATAGCATGGAGCAATCAAAAATTATAGATATGTTGGAGACGTATCAAGCATCCCCAAGCTTAATTCCTGCTCGTCCTCGAGTAGGTAAATGATAAAAACAGAATTTTTGATGTGGAGTGCTACTTGGCATAATTTTAATGTAATTCTTCTTAATTGTGGTATGAATATTCAGATCCGAAAGATTCAAGACAAAAGTTCATATTGACATAAAAATAATAATACTTCAAGCATACTAACAAAGCAATTATGTCTTCTCAAATAACATGGCTAAAGAAAGTTCATCCCTATAAAATCATATAGTTTAGTCATGCTCCATTTTCATCACACAAGAATGCTCTCATCATGCACAACCCCGATGACAAGCCAAGCTATTTGTTTCGTACTTTAGTAATCTCAAACCTATAAACTTTAGTAATCTCAAGCGAGCCATGGACATAGCACCATGGGTGGAATAGAATATAATGAAGGGGGTTATGTGGAGAAGACAAAAAGGAGAAAGTCTCACATCAACGAGGCTAATCAATGGGCTATGGAGATGCCCACCGATTGATGTTAATGCAAGGAGTAGGGATTGCCATGCAACGGATGCACTAGAGCTATAAATGTACGAAAGCTCAACAAAAGAAACTAAGTGGCTGTGCATCCAACTTGCTTGCTCACGAAGACCTAGGGCACTTGAGGAGGCCCATTGTTGGAATATACAAGCCAAGTTCTATAATGAAAATTCCCACTAGTATATGAAAGTGACAAAACAAGAGACTCTCTATCATGAAGATTATGGTGCTACTTTGAAGCACAAGTGTGGAAAAGGATAGTAGCATTGTCCCTTCTCTCTTTTTCTCTCATTTTTTCTTTTCTCTTTTTTTTCTTTTTTTTGGGCCTTCTCTTTTTTTAATGGCCTTTATCTTTTTTTGGCCTTCTCTTTTTTATGGCGTTTCTCTTTTTTTAATTTATTCCTCACTTGGGATAATGCTCTAGAAAATTATGATCATCACACTTCTATTTATTTATAACTCAATGATTACAACTCGATACTAGAACAAAAGATGACTCTATATGAATGCCTCCGGCGGTGTACCGGGATATGCAATGGACCAAGACTGACATGTATGAAAGAATTATGAATGGTGGCTTTGCCAGAAATACTATGTCAACTACATGATCATGCTAAGCAATATGACAATAATGAATGTGTCATGATAAACGGAATGGTGGAAAATTGCATGGCAATATATCTCGGAATGGCTATGGAAATGCCATAATAGGTAGGTATGGTGGCTGTTTTGAGGAAGATATAAGGAGGTTTATGTGTGAAAGAGTGTATTATATCACAGGGTTTGGATTCACCGGCGAAGTTTGCGCCAACTCTCAATGTGAGAAAGGGCAATGCACGGTACCGAAGAGGCTAGCAAGGATGGAAGGGTAAGAGTGCGTATAATCCATGGACTCAACATTAGTCACAGAGAACTCACATACTTATTGCAAAAATCTACAGGTCATCAAAAACCTCGGCACTATGCGCATGCTCCTAGGGGGATAGATTGGTAGGAAAAGACCATCGCTCGTCCCCGACTGCCACTCATAAGGAGGACAATCAAATAACACCTCATGTTTCAAATTTGTTACATAATGTTTACCATACATGGATGCTACGGACTTGCAAACTTCAGCACAAGCATTTCTCAATTTCACAACTACTCAACTAGCACGACTTTGATATTATTACCTCCATATCTCAAAACAATCATCAAGCATCAAACTTCTCTTAGTATTCAAAACACTCATAAGAAAATTTTACTAATCTTGAATACCTAGCATATTAGGATTTTAAGCAAATTACCATGCTATTTAAGACTCTCAAAATAATCTAAGTGAAGCATGAGAAATCAATAGTTTCTATAAAACAAATCCACCACCGTGCTCTAAAAGATATAAGTGAAGTACTAGAGCAAAACTATATAACTCAAAAGATATAAGCGAAGCACATAGAGTATTCTAACAAATTCCAAATAATTTGTGGCTCTCTTAAAAGGTGTGTACAGAAAGGATGATTGTGGTAAACTAAAAAGTAAAGACTCAAATCATACAAGACGCTCCAAGCAAAACACATATCATGTGGCGAATAAAAATATAGCTCCAAGTAAAGTTACCGATAGAAGTAGACGAAAGAGGGGATGCCTTCCGGGGCATCCCCAAGCTTTGGCTTTTAGGTGTCCTTATATTATCTTGGTGGATCCATGGGAATCCCCAAGCTTAGGCTCTTGCCACTCCTTGTTCCATAATCCATCAAATCTTCACCCAAAACTTGAAAACTTCACAACACAAAACTCAAAGTAGAAAATCTCGTGAGCTCCGTTAGCGAAAGAAAACAAAAGACCACTTAAAGGTACTGTAATGAACTCATTCTTTATTTATATTGGTGTTAAACCTACTGTATTCCAACTTCTCTATGGTTTATAAACTATTTTACTAGCCATAGATTCATCAAAATAAGCAAACAACACAAGGAAAACAGAATCTGTCAAAAGCAGAACAGTCTGTAGTAATCTGTAGCTAGCGCAAGATCTGGAACCCCAAAAATTCTAAAATAAATTTCTGGACGTGAGGAATTTATCTATTAATAATCTTAAAAAATAATTAACTAAATATCACTTTCCAAATAAAAATGGCATCAGTTCTCGTGAGCGCTAAAGTTTCTGTTTTTTACAGCAAGTGTAACAAGACTTTCCCCATGTCTTCCCGACGGTTCTACTTGGCACACACACTAATTAAACACAAAAAACACAACCTAAACAGAGGCTATATAAATTATTTATTACTAAACACGAGCAAAAAGCAAGGAATAAAAATAAAATTGGGTTGCCTCCCAACAAGCGCTATCATTTAACGCCCCTAGCTAGGCATAACAAGCAAGGATAGATCTAGGTATTGCCATCTTTGGTAGGAAATCCATAAGTGGCTCCAATAATAGATTCATAAAGTAATTTAATTTTATTTCTAGGAAAGTGTTCCATGCCTTTCCTTAATGGAAATTGGAATCTGATATTTCCTTCCTTCATATCAATAATTGCACCAATCGTTCTAAGGAAAGGTCTACCAAGAATAATAGGGCATGAAGGATTGCAATCTATGTCAAGAACAATAAAATCTACGGGCAAATAATTCCTATTTGAAACAATAAGAACATCATTAATTCTTCCCATAGGTTTCTTAATAGTGGAATCCACAAGGTGCAAGTTTAGAGAGCAATTATCAAAATCACGGAAACCTAACAAATCACATAAAGTCTTTGGAGTCGTGGAAACACTAGCACCCAAATCACATAAAGCATAGCATTCATGATCTTTAATTTTAATTTTAATAGTTGGTTCCCACTCATCATAGAGTTTTCTAGGGATTGAAACTTCCAATTCAAGTTTTTCTTCATAAGATTGCATCAAGGCATCAACGACATGTTTAGTAAACGCTTTATTTTGACTATAAGCGTGAGGAGAATTTAGCACGGATTGCAACAAGAAAATACAATCAATCAAAGAGCAATTTTCATAGTTAAATTCCTTGAAATCCATAATAGTGGGTTTAGAAACATCTAGGGTTTTAATTTCTTCAATCCCACTTTTATCAATTTTAGCATCAAGATCAAAAAATTTTGAATTCTTGAAACGCCTTCTAGGTAAAGGTGGATCATATTCAGTCCCATCATTATCAAGATTCATATTGCAAAACAAATATTTAATAGGGGAAACATCAATAAATTTTAGATCTTCATCTTTATTTTCATAGCAGTCCGGTTTAGCAGCCATCCTATTAACTAAGGTAGCATGCCTATCCGAAATTTCAGCAGTCAATTTCTCAAGATGAGCAATCTGGGATCTTAAACCATCGAATTCTTTAGACATATCATCAAGCTCTTCATTCATAAAACTCATAAAACTTTTCTGCTCCTTAAGCTCGTTTCAAAAGAAACTATTATGTTCAAATTGCAAAACCATAAAACTACTGACATTGTTTTCGATCTCTTCTATCCTTTTAAGGTGAAGATCACCAAATTTAGGTAGAGCCATAGTAGCAAGCAAGAAAACTAACACACAAGAAAACAAAAAGCAAGCATGCAAAAAGAGGCAAATAGAGAAAGAGAGGGAGGATAGAGAGAGGGCGAATAAAACGGCAAGGGTGAAGTGTGGGAGAGGAAAATGAGAGGCAAATGGAAAATAATGTAATGCGGGAGATAAGGGTATGTGATGGGTACTTGGTATATTGACTTTTGCATAGACCTCCCCGGCAACGGCGCCAGAAATCCTTCTTGCTACCTCTTGACCTGCGTTGATTTTCCCCGAAGAGGAAGGGATGATGCAGCAAAGTAGCGTAAGTATTTCCCTCAGTTTTTGAGAACCATGGTATCAATCCAGTAGGAGGCTATGCGCGAGTCCCTCGCACCTTCACAAAACAAATAAATCCTCGCAACCAACGCGATAAGGGGTTGTCAATACCTACAAGGCCACTTACAAGAGTGAGATCTGATAGATATGATAAGATAATATTTTTGGTATTTTTGTGATAAAGATGCAAAGTAAAATAAAAACAAAGTAAAAAAGCAAAGGAAATAACTAAGTATTAGGAGATTAATATGATGAAGATAGACCCGGGGGCCATAGGTTTCACTAGTGGCTTCTCTCGAGAGCATAAGTATTCTATGGTGGGTGAACAAATTATTGTTGAGCAATTGACAGAACTGATCATAATTATGAGAATATCTAGGTATGATCGTGTATATAGGCATCACGTCCGGGACAAGTAGACTGACTCCTGCCTGCATCTACTACTATTACTCCACTCATCGACCGCTATCCAGCATGCATCTAGAGTATTAAGTTAATGAAAACAAAGTAACGCCTTAAGCAAGATGACATGATGTAGAGGGATAAACTCATGCAATATGATGAAAACCCCATCTTGTTATCCTCGATGGCAACAATACAATACGTGCCTTGCTGCCCCTACTGTCACTGGGAAAGGACACCGCAAGATTGAACCCAAAGCTAAGCACTTCTCCCATTGCAAGAAAGATCAATGTAGTAGGCCAAACCAAACTCATAATTCGAAGAGACTTGCAAAGATAACCAATCAAACATAAAAGAATTCAGAGAAGATTCAAATATTGTTCATAGATAGACTTGATCATAAACCCACAATTCATCGGTCTCAACAAACACACCACAAAAAGAAGATTACATCGAATAGATCTCCACAAGAGAGGGGGAGAACATTGTATTGAGATCCAAAAAGAGAGAAGAAGCCATATAGCTACTAACTATGGACCCGTAGGTCTGAGGTGAACTACTCACACTTCATCGGAGGGGCTATGGTGTTGATGTAGAAGCCCTCCGTGATAGATGCCCCCTCCGGCGGAGCTCCGGAACAGGCCCCAAGATGGGATCTCGTGCATACAGAAAGTTGCGGCAGTGGAATTAGGGTTTTGGCTCCGTATCTGATCGTTTGGGGGTACGTAGGTATATATAGGAGGAAGCAGTACGTCTGTGGAGCAACAGGGGGCCCATGAGGGTGGATGGCGCGCCTGGGGGGTAGGCGCGCCCCCCTACCTCGTTGCTTCCTCTTTTGTTTCTTGACGTAGGGTCCAAGTCTCCTGGGTCTTGTTCGTTGAGAAAATCATGTTCCCGAAGGTTTCATTCCGTTTGGACTCTATTTGATATTCCTTTTCTTCGAAACCCTAAAACAGGAAAAAAACCAGCAATTCTAGGTTGGGCCTCCGGTTAATAGGTTAGTCCCAAAAATAATATAAAAGTGGATAATAAAGCCCAATAATGTCCAAAACAGTAGATGATATAGCATGGAGCAATCAAAAATTATAGATACGTTGGAGACGTATCAAGCATCCCCAAGCTTAATTCCTGCTCGTCCTCGAGTAGGTAAATGATAAAAATAGAATTTTTGATGCGGAGTGCTACTTGGCATAATTTTAATGTAATTCTTCTTAATTGTGGCATTTTGCAGGCTTCACAAAGGTCTCAAGCCATCTGTCTCCATCTCCACCATTCCAGAAGAAGATTCACAACAATCCAGCTCAGTGGCATGTCAAGTGTTCCCTGAAGAGAATCCTTCTGCGACTGATCAAGCATCTGAAGCTAATGTTGCTGAAGACATTCCGGCTGCATCAACCGATGAAGAAAGAAGAGAAGAAGAAAGAGAAGCCACACCCCCTGTTGTTGATCAAGTCATTCTTGAAGAGAATGTGATCGTGCCTGACCCTCTGGTTGTTGACCAAATGGAGGTTGAAAACAATGAGGCTGCCACCAACACTGCTACTGAAGCCAATGACCCTGTCATGGCTGAAGACAATGTGGCGCATGAAGCAAATTTGAATGCTGAAGCTACTATGACGCCGGTCCTCACTAACGGCGTTGTTCCTCCACCACGACCTCACACCATGGAAAGGGCCTTCAATCGTGAAGGGCAGCTTGTCACTGTTCGTTGGCCAATTATGATTCCTCCGACTACTCTAGGACCACAATATGACTATCATGTGGAGCGAAGGCCTCAAGTTCAGAAGCCAAAGCCGCGTCTGCCAAGGCTTCCTAGAGCTGTAACTACACAAGGCTCATTTAGTGTGCTCAGTTTTAGAGAAGACAATACATTCTTTGAAAGTGCCAAGAACCCTTACAAGAAGCCAAGGATCTCATCTAACAGATTTTGAGCCACCAACAGTGAAGCTATTACTCTTGCATTCTGTACAATCAAGACAGGATTTTTTTCGCACAGGCGTCTGGATTGTGATGCTATGGCTGGGCTGCCATGTCTGGAAGAAGCCCTTGACTGCTTCAGGGATGTCGGTCTTCTGGCATTTGTCACTGATAAAGAGCACTGGAATGAAGAGCTCCTCATGCAGTTATATGCCACCTTACACATTCGAGGCTACAACAGGGATCCGAAGACTTGGATCCTCGAGTGGATGACAGGTGATGTACATCACGAAGCCAAAGCTCAGGATATCATCGAGCTGACTTCCCTACCCACTCCATCATGATTGGCTAAAGCGTCGGATGAAGACTATCTTGGTGGATGTCAATCGCATTCGCAACTTAGCCACCAAGAACTCGTTTGTTGCTCATGAAGCTTGTCACCGTTCCTGGAAGAGTCTCACCTTGCTCTGCGCTGAAGATGAACTTCGCGCCAATGGCTTCATTGAAAATTTCAAGTTTGACTCCAGGCCTCCTCAAAATGCAAGTTGGCGTCGCACACCCTCCATTGAAGATTCTGAGTACTCATCCTCAGCTGCAACTGTTGTTGCGAGAGTTGTCGATGAAGAAGACGACACCACTTCGCCTGCTCTCACTGCTCAGCATAATGATGCTGCACCAAGCCCGTCTGCACCACCTAACTCCACCGTCGACCCTGCTGCTCCAACATCATCTCCAACTGGGAACGAGTAGATACTCTATGTATTCAAACCTTTTTGGTCATTACTGACAAAAGGGGGAGAGGCATATGAGTTGATAGTCTTCAAGCGGGTCCATTTGAGTGGTTGCTTAATTTTTGATAAGTTCTTACAACTCTCGTTCTGAAACATTTGGCTTTTGAGTTGTAACACTTAAACTTGATGGTCATCTGCTATTTTTGCTGCCACTTTGTGATGCGATGATAAATTCCACATGAAGTCATTCTGTAAACGTCCATTTCCATTATGCATATCACTATCTTCAGTATCCCCTTATATGCATGATGTATTGTCTTCACACATTGAAGATGGCCTCCACAAAGCAAAGACTGCCATGTGCATTTGCTTTCAAAAGCAAACTATTTATATGCGCATCTTCAGGGGAGCCTCGTCATATGTATGAAGACAATACTCACAACACTGAACTTTCACATACTTTTATCCCTGTTGAAAACTTCAACCAGTTTGTCAACAATCACCAGAAAGGGTGAGATTGTAAGTGCATCTAGTGCCACCCCTAGTTGGTTTTGGAGTATTGACGACAAACGTGGTTGAGGGACTAATGTGTTTGTGAGAATTGCAGGATAACACAAGTAGTGTCCCTCATTGATTCGGTTTACCTACCAGAGATGACCCCTAAAAATGTGTGAAGACATTGAAGACAATGGTGGTTCGTGAAGACTATGGAGTACGAGGACATAGTTGTTTCGTAGTTTCCTTTTCTTCTTATTGAGTCATAGCAACAACCGTACTGTTAAGTGGGGTCCAAGTGAACAAAGTCAGAGTGACTGAAGTGATGATCAACCAAATCTTATGTCTTCGAGCGAAGACAATGAGAGCAAATCTTATCCAAAGGTGGATGAGTCAGCTTTGCTTGTAGCCCAAGCCAAGATGTCGTGTGTGTTTGAAATCTGACCGTTGGACACGTGTTAGTTCCTAAGTGACCTAGGGTCATTTTGGACAAACCAGGTCGGGTTGCCTCCTGGCTATAAATAGCCCACCCCTACACCATAAATTGGTGGCTGCTCAGAGTTAGTGCACAGCTTTTGTCGTTTGAGAGCAACCCACCTCCGAAGCATTTGAGAGAGAAATCATTGCAGGACAAAGCCTAAAACACCCAGAGCCAAAGAGTGTTAGGCATCACTGAAGTCTTTCTGTCTGCGTGATCTGAAGACTTATTACACTTGAGGACTGTGAATCCTCCAGCCAATTAGGCGTCGCGTTCTGAGCATCCAAGGGTCATTGTGGATTGCTGGTGAACAAAGTCTATGAAGGTTTGGAAGTCTACCTCGAAGACTTACCAGGGCGATTGGGCGAGGACTGGGTGTCCTTAGCTCAAGGGGAATAAGGTGAATACACGATCTTCTGAGTTAAATCTTAGGCTCCCTAACCAGACGTACAGTTGTCACACCAACTGGAATTGGTCTACCAAATACTTGTCTTCGTCAAGCTACTAGTTCTATCCTCTACTATCCTTACTTTACAGTTGTCTTCGTGAAGTTATTTCTTACTTGTCTAATCTGTTTGACTTCACACAGTGAAGACTATTGTCTGTTTAGCTTCATACTATCTACCTTTCCGATCCTGTCTACCTAGTTGCAATTAGTCTTCGTGCTTTCATCATATTGTATGTTAGTCTAATGCTTGTCTAGTGTAGCTTTCATTTCGCTGCTTACTATATAGGCTCAGTTTACCTGTTTGTCTTCTAAGCCACCGTGTTTTGAAGACTTTCATAAAAATCGCCTATTCACCCCCCTCTAGTCGATAACTAGCACTTTCATGGTGACGTCCCCTTGCACGTGGTGGTGAAGATCGTGATCTCATCCTTGGCAACCCCTCCCCTAGATGACTCCCGAGGCTAGGGTTCTACCTTCTGGGTGTGTATCTGGTGTGTATGTTTGTTTGTCCCTTGATCCGACTTCACAGGGTGGAAATAACGGATGAGGCAACGGCGTTGATGCTTCATAAGACTGCGCATATGAGAGGGCGCGCTCATATGCTAGGCAGTATTTTTCTCAGGAGTCGCTATGTGAACTTGTCCTTTATCCCTTTGCTTCGTTCTTTTCATGGTAGTTGATTATCACATTGAATAATGCCATGTCACCATGATATTTGAGATTCCTTCCATAGAACTTCATTTACTCCAAGAGACATTACCTTACCTGGGGAATACCGACAAAAATTAGTGTGTGGACGCGGTAAAATTTCATAAAGGCATAAAATTGTTGGAAATATGCCCTAGAGGCAATAATAAAGCGGTTATTATTATATTTCCTTGTTCATGATAATTGTCTATTGTTCATGCTATAATTGTGTTATTCGGAAATCGTAATACATGTGTGAATACATAGACCACAACGTGTCCCTAGTGAGCCTCTAGTTGACTAGCTCGTTGATCAATAGATGGTTACGGTTTCCTTACCATGGACATTGGATGTCGTTGATAATGGGATCACATCATTAGGATAATGATATGATGGACAAGACCCAATCCTAAGCATAGCACAAGATCGTGTAGTTCGTCTGCTAAAGCTTTTCTAATGTTAAGTATCATTTCCTTAGACCATGAGATTGTGCAACTCCCGAATATCGTAGGAATGCTTTGGGTGTGCCAAACGTCACAACGTAACTGGGTGACTATAAAGATGCACTACGGGTATCTCCGAAAGTGTCTGTTGGGTTGGCACGTATCGAGACTGGGATTTGTCACTCCGTATGACGGAGAGGTATCTCTGGGCCCACTCGGTAATGCATCATCATAATGAGCTCAATGTGTCTAAGCAGTTAGTCACGGGATCATGCATTACGGAACGAGTAAAGTGACTTGTCGGTAACAAGATTGAACGATGTATTAGGATACTGACGATCGAATCTCGGGCAAGTAACGTACCGATTGACAAAGGGAATTGTATACGAGATTGATTGAATCCCCGACATCGTGGTTCATCCGATGAGATCATCGTGGAACATGTGGGAGCCAACATGGTTATCCAGATCCCGCTGTTGGTTATTGGCCGGAGAGATGTCTCGGTCATGTCTGCATGATTCTCGAACCCGTAGGGTCTACACACTTATGGTTCGATGACGCAAGGGTTATAGGGAAAGATTGTACTTGGTTACCGAATGTTGTTCGGAGTCCCAGATGAGATCCCGGACGTCACGAGGAGTTCCGGAATTGTCCGGAGGTGAAGATTTATATATGGGAAGTCATCATACGGTCACCAGAAGTGTTCGGGGGTGTGCCAGTATTGTACCGGGACCACCGAAGGGGTTCCGGGGGTCCACCAGGAGGGTCCACCTGCCCCAGAGGGCCCTATGGGCTGTATGTGTGTAACACCCACGATGCGGCTATATCTCCCACGTGTCGGAGCACGACTTAGAGCCATAACCGCATAGTAGGCATGTCGCAAGAGGGGTAACCTTTACACATCCCATGTACTGAATAAGATAGAGATAAAGAGTTGGCTTACAATCGCCACTTCACACAATACATAATTATAGCATTACATCATCCAGAATACAATCAAGGTCCGACCAAGAAACCAAAATAAAGACAACCCGAAATGCATAGGATCCCCAATCGCCTCAACTGGACTCCACTACTGATCGTCTGGAAAGGAAACATAGTAACGTCTTGAGTCCTCGTCGAACTCCCACTTGAGTTCGGTCGCATCCCCTGGAATGGCATCATCGGCACCTGCATCAGGTTTTGGAAGTAATCTGTGAGTCACGGGGACTCAGCAATCTCACACCCTCGCGATCAAGACTATTTAAGCTTATGGGTAGGAAAAGGTAGTGAGGTGGAGCTGCAGCAAGCACTAGCATGTATGGTGGCTAACATACGCAAATGAGAGCGAGAAGAGAAGGTGTAACATCCCAAATTTTCAATTTGGAATGTTATACAATAGATCATCACTGCATATCATATTTTATTTGCCTTTGGTTAGATCCTAGAGATTCTACGCAACTCAAGGACCCTCGAGAGAGTTGGGGATTTCATTATTTTCATATTTGAGTTTTCTCAAATTTTGAAAAAATAGGATCATTTGATTTTATTTATTTTATCTTCAATTATTTCTATTATCAAAATATGAGACAGGGAATAAAATGACTTTCCCAAAATAAAGAAATATTGAGGATTTAATAATAAAATCAAATAAGATTTTATTTTGGAGTTATTGCTATTTTATTTGAATTTAGGAAAAATGCGCGTTTTTCAAATTTGCATTTAGGCCCCAAATAAATGTTCTTCCTGTTCGACTTGATTTTAGAAGTCGGAGAAAATTTATTTCGGGATTTTTGGAGTCCGTTTAGTATTTCTTTTATTTTTTTCTGCGCGTAATTATTTGAAAAAACGCAAACTGACTTTGGGCCGTGTTCGGCAGGACTCTGTCCGGCCAGCCTTTATAAGGAGCCGCCCCGAGCCCGTCAGCCCACCCCGCGCCGCCTAACCCTAACCCTAGCCCAGCCCGCCGCCGCCGCACGTCGCCCCTCCGCCGGACCCCGCCGCCGCCTCGCCGGAGGTTGACCCCGCCCCGCCTCCGGCGGTTTTCCCTCAGAAAATCGTTCGGTTTTCCGTTTGGTTTTTCGTTCCGTTTTTTTAGATCGGTTTTTTTCCGGTTTAGTTTATTTAGCAAGCGTTCGCTCGTTCTTTCGTTTTAATGGACACGTTCACCGTTTAGTTCCAGATAACGAACGTTCGTTCGTTAATCTGTTCGTCGTTTTTCTTTTTGTCAGATTTTCTGCGATTATTTCTGATCGCGATTTCTGATCCGATTTTCGTTCTAGTATAACTTTTCGCTCGTTTATCGGAATCAGGCGATTAAAGCGCCTGGAGTTTCTTTTCGAAACCCTCGTTCCGTTTAATCAACTCAAACAAGTTTTTGCTTCTGTAAAATTTGACCTAGATCCAGAATAGTAAACGAAGTTTGTTTCTTTCGCCGTTTGACTTTCGTTGCTTCGTTCGATTTGATCCTTTTTGCAAACCGGAGTTCTTAAGTTGAACTTTCTGGTTAGATCTCTTATTTGAGTTTTACCTGTGCATTAGACGAGTACTTATTGTATGCTTGTTTGTTTGCGATAGAGTTCCACTTTGAATCGCTAGGTTTCGTGGATCATCAGCAAAGCAAGTAACACTTTGACCATACCTCTTTACTACCCAGTTTTTATTGCATTAGATCAATCCTCAAACATTGCATGATTAGGATCTAACTAAATTGTGGGTTTGGGAAGTAGATGAGGTAGTACCTATTACCTGTTTTATTATCAAACCTTGGGAGCTACTTCTACGTTTGCTTATTATGCCATGCTATGCTAATAGACGTGGATTGGGTGAGTGTATCCATGACAGATGTGAGATTGTTATATTAATGGTTTATTTAAGGTGGAAACTTAAACACACATCTGGATGGATTGAGGCACCAGGGTATTCCAGCGATTGCCTGTTTTTCTTTATGGACCGCCACCCAGGCTCAAAGGGATCATGAGATTATTCATGCTAGAAACTTCCGTGTGCAGCCACAAGCTACTATGGGCTCTATCATAGTTGATTCAGTCGGGCGAACTCTTATAGTGGTAGACTATCAGATGTAGGGGAAAGTAGGTGTAACGGTCTACCCGATCGTAAGGTGCTAGCGCTTCTGAAAGACTATGTCTCGGTCATCCGTTTCTCAAACACCATGTAGTGCGAGAATCCCAACGGAGGAGATCGAGTCTTGTGGGGAAAAGTGCGCAAACCTCTGCAGAGTGTATAAACTAATCATGGTTAGCCGTGTCCCCGGTTATGGACAACTTGAGTATCTAGTACTTGGATTATCATGTGAATCTCATCATGTTACTCTAATTAATTTTGCTGGGTTTTAATGATGATGTTTAATTGGGATTGAGAGGGTGTCTACACTCTCAATGTTTAACAACTACCATGATAGTTAAATAAAATTTATTCCTTTGCAGTAGGGAAAAATTGGCTTTACGCAAAACTGTAACCATAGAGCTTTCCACCAGCCAAATATGCATGTAGTATAGTCTTAATATTTCATTACTCTCTATGTGTTACATTGCCAGCATATTCCATGTGCTGACCCGTTTTCGGGCTGCAACGTTCATGTTGCAGACTTTTCAGACGACGAGTAAGGTGCTTTTAGGTCGTGGTTCTATACTCAGTGATGCCGTTGGAGTTGATGGACTCACTTATCTTCCAAGCCTTCCGCTGTTATCGTTATTAGATGGCCTTAAGCCATATTTATTGTAATAAGTGTGTGATTGCTACTCTGCTATAAATCCTTCGAGTACTGTGCGTGTCAGCATTACTGATCCAGGGATGACACTGATGCACAGAGATCAGACTGGTTGAGGTCTGGTCGCTACAGAAGGCAAAGCACGGTCGAGAAGCTACAAAGATCAAGAAGTGATCCTAGAACTACTTACATTCAAGCATAACACGAGACTGTGTTCTCTTCCCGGACTCCACCGAAAAGAGACCATCACGGCTACACACGCGGTTGATGCATTTTAATTAAGTTTAGTGTCATGTTCTCTACAACCGAACATTAACAAATTCCCATCTGCCCATAACTGCGGGCAAAGCTTTCAAAAGTTCAAAACCCTGCAGGGGTGTCCCAATTTAGCCCATCACAAGCTCTCACGGTCAACGAAGGATGTTCCTTCTCCCAGGACGACCCGATCAGACTCGAAATCCCGGTTATAAGACATTTCGACAATGGTAAAACAAGACCAGCAAAGCCGCCCGATGTGCCGACAAATCCCGATAGGAGTCGCACGTATCTTATTCTCAAGGCACACCGGATAGGTCAAGCTACGAGTAAAACCAACCCTCGAGTTGCCCCGAGGTGGCCCCGCGGGCTGCCCGTTTCGGACCAACACTCAAAGGAGCACTGCCCGGGGGGGGGTTTAAAAATAAAGATGACCCTCGGGCTCGCGAAAACCCAAGGGAAGGTTATAGGTTGTTAGGCAAATGTAAAATCAAGGTTGGGCCTTGCTGGAGGAGTTTTATTCAAGGCGAACTGTCAAGGGGTTCCCATTATAACCCAACTGCGTAAGGAACGCAAAATCAAGTAACATAACACCGGTATGATGGAAACTAGGGCGGCAAGAGTGGAACAGAACACCAGGCAAAAGGCCGAGCCTTCCACCCTTTACCAAGTATATATGTGCATTAAAGTAAACAAGATAGAATAATGATATCCCAACAATAAACATGTTCCAACAAGGAACAAACTCCAATCTTCACCTGCAACTAGCAACGCTATAAGAGGGGCTGAGCAAAGCGGTAACATAGCCAAACAACGGTTTGCTAGGACAAGGTGGGTTAGAGGTTTGACATGGCAATATGGGAGGCATGATAAAGCATGTACTAGGTATCGCGGCATAGGCATAGCAATAGAGCGAGCAACTAGCAAGCAAAGATAGAAGTGATTTCGAGGGTATGGTCATCTTGCCTGCTAAGTTCTCCGAGTTGACGTAAGCTTGATCCTCGTAAGCGTACTCAACGGGTTCCTCGATCACGAACTCGTCTCTCGGCTCTACCTAAGGCAAGAACACAATCAAGGGAAACACAATCAACCACGGTGCAATGCGCAAGCATCATGATGCAAAACATGGCATGATATGCGGGATGTGATATGCAATGCATATGCGTGCTTCGGAAGGGAAAGATTGAACCAGGCCTCAACTTGGCAAACCAAGAGTGCCGCTGGAAAGATGAGTTGATTTCGGTCGAAATCGATATAAAGATCACCGGAATCGGATGCACGGTTTGCAAATGGCAAGCAAAACAATAATGACCCAAAAATGCGATTAACAACACGATGCCATCTAGAATGCAACAAGAAACTAAGCTACTGCACTCCAACATATCCACAAAGCACATGGCAGTGATCCACTCAAGATGCTTGACAAAACATGTACACTGAGCTACGGCTAAATCACACAAGAGCAGGTTCAAACAAGCATGGCAAAAGTGCAAAAGATAACAGCATCACAGACTTGGTGAAAATAACATGATGTTAGGAATTAACATCAGGAAGCAATGTTTAGAGAAACATAACAACAAGCTACAGGATCAGATCATAGCAACACAAGGCATGGCATGAAACTACTCAAAGCATATAACAAAAGTCCCTTACTGACCATAAGCCAAAAGGGCATAGAAAACATGATGGCACCCATGTAAACATAGAAAGTTTCGTTAACAGATTCAGACTTAGCAGAAAACTAGACATGGCAAAAACAGAGTTACGTAGGCATGTTTGCAAGCTCGATGCACTCACCACAAGGCATTGCATGACAAACTAAGCATACACCCAGCAAGAAGACATGATCATGAAGCCAAGCAAAGCAAGAACAAGTTCATAGCATGCATGGATCAACTACAATAACCTTGGCAAAATTGATTAACACGTAAACAATCTGCCAGGAACATTTTATAACAAAAATAGAGCAAGATTGAGTCATGCTAGGGTACTCCATAAATGCAAACAAAGACATGGATGGATAGAGCACAACCATACGCCCAAAACATCCTCACTGAACAAACCCAAAAGAAGCATGGATCACTCTGTATCAACATGAATACATGGCATCAAAAATAACATCAGGGAAAAGACTTAGTGAAATTCTAAGTCTCTGAAATCAGCAACATCACGAGAGCTACTTTGCATGCTTGTTTCACTCATTAGAGTGCACAAAGAGACATGGCATAAATATTAGCATGTAGTAGGCATGAAAATGAAGCTAACCATGTGGCAAACACCTACATAGCATGATTGACATGAATCACACACAAATGACAAAACAGCATCATGATGCAAAATGCCATGTTCATAAACTTGCTCAAATGCAAAAACCAATGTTGCCACTGGATTGGTGGGATTTTTCTAGCCCAAAAACATATATAATATGCTGGGGTTCTTATAGAAAAATCTTCACAAATGCTCTAAGTCGAAACCTGCCTAAAAGAAATCTGGCATATTCCGAATCTGGAATAACACATGACACAAGGAAAAAGGCTAGGGGTACCCAGGCTGTACCCAGCCGTTAGACTGACTGTTGGGCCCCTGGGCCATGTGGCTGGGTGCGCTGGGGTGTGAGAATGACCCGTGGGGTAAAAAAAAGGCTTATGCGCCCGAGGGGAATCGAACCCTGGTCACACAAAAATGACAAAACAGCATCATGATGCAAAATGCCATGTTCATGAACTTGCTCAAATGCAAAAACCAATGTTGCCACTGGATTGGTGGGATTTTTCTAGCCCAAAAACATATATAATATGCTGGGGTTCTTATAGAAAAATCTTCACAAATGCTCTAAGTCGAAACCTGCCTAAAAAGGAATCCTCAGCACATGCCAAATCTGGCATATTCCGAATCTGGAATAACACATGACACGAGGAAAAAGGCTAGGGGTACCCAGGCTGTACCCAGCCGTTAGACTGACTGTTGGGCCCCTGGGCCATGTGGCTGGGTGCGCTGGGGTGTGAGAATGACCCGTGGGGTAAAAAAAGGCTTATGCGCCCGAGGGGAATCGAACCCTGGTCACACAAAAATGACAAAACAGCATCATGATGCAAAATGCCATGTTCATGAACTTGCTCAAATGCAAAAACCAATGTTGCCACTGGATTGGTGGGATTTTTCTAGCCCAAAAACATATATAATATGCTGGGGTTCTTATAGAAAAATCTTCACAAATGCTCTAAGTCGAAACCTGCCTAAAAAGGAATCCTCAGCACATGCCAAATCTGGCATATTCCGAATCTGGAATAACACATGACACGAGGAAAAAGGCTAGGGGTACCCAGGCTGTACCCAGCCGTTAGACTGACTGTTGGGCCCCTGGGCCATGTGGCTGGGTGCGCTGGGGTGTGAGAATGACCCGTGGGGTAAAAAAAAGGCTTATGCGCCCGAGGGGAATCGAACCCTGGTCACACAAAAATGACAAAACAGCATCATGATGCAAAATGCCATGTTCATGAACTTGCTCAAATGCAAAAACCAATGTTGCCACTGGATTGGTGGGATTTTTCTAGCCCAAAAACATATATAATATGCTGGGGTTCTTATAGAAAAATCTTCACAAATGCTCTAAGTCGAAACCTGCCTAAAAAGGAATCCTCAGCACATGCCAAATCTGGCATATTCCGAATCTGGAATAACACATGACACGAGGAAAAAGGCTAGGGGTACCCAGGCTGTACCCAGCCGTTAGACTGACTGTTGGGCCCCTGGGCCATGTGGCTGGGTGCGCTGGGGTGTGAGAATGACCCGTGGGGTAAAAAAAAGGCTTATGCGCCCGAGGGGAATCGAACCCTGGTCACACAAAAATGACAAAACAGCATCATGATGCAAAATGCCATGTTCATGAACTTGCTCAAATGCAAAAACCAATATTGCCACTGGATTGGTGGGATTTTTCTAGCCCAAAAACATATATAATATGCTGGGGTTCTTATAGAAAAATCTTCACAAATGCTCTAAGTCGAAACCTGCCTAAAAAGGAATCCTCAGCACATGCCAAATCTGGCATATTCCGAATCTGGAATAACACATGACACGAGGAAAAAGGCTAGGGGTACCCAGGCTGTACCCAGCCGTTAGACTGACTGTTGGGCCCCTGGGCCATGTGGCTGGGTGCGCTGGGGTGTGAGAATGACCCGTGGGGTAAAAAAAAGGCTTATGCGCCCGAGGGAAATCGAACCCTGGTCACACAAAAATGACAAAACAGCATCATGATGCAAAATGCCATGTTCATGAACTTGCTCAAATGCAAAAACCAATGTTGCCACTGGATTGGTGGGATTTTTCTAGCCCAAAAACATATATAATATGCTGGGGTTCTTATAGAAAAATCTTCACAAATGCTCTAAGTCGTAACCTGCCTAAAAAGGAATCCTCAGCACATGCCAAATCTGGCATATTCCGAATCTGGAATAACACATGACACGAGGAAAAAGGCTAGGGGTACCCAGGCTGTACCCAGCCGTTAGACTGACTGTTGGGCCCCTGGGCCATGTGGCTGGGTGCGCTGGGGTGTGAGAATGACCCGTGGGGTAAAAAAAAGGCTTATGCGCCCGAGGGGAATCGAACCCTGGTCACACAAAAATGACAAAACAACATCATGATGCAAAATGCCATGTTCATGAACTTGCTCAAATGCAAAAACCAATGTTGCCACTGGATTGGTGGGATTTTTCTAGCCCAAAAACATATATAATATGCTGGGGTTCTTATAGAAAAATCTTCACAAATGCTCTAAGTCGAAACCTGCCTAAAAAGGAATCCTCAGCACATGCCAAATCTTCTGGAATAACACATGACACGAGGAAAAAGGCTAGGGGTACCCAGGCTGTACCCAGCCGTTAGACTGACTGTTGGGCCCCTGGGCCATGTGGCTGGGTGCGCTGGGGTGTGAGAATGACCCGAATCTGGAATAACACATGACACGAGGAAAAAGGCTAGGGGTACCCAGGCTGTACCCAGCCGTTAGACTGACTGTTGGGCCCCTGGGCCATGTGGCTGGGTGCGCTGGGGTGTGAGAATGACCCGTGGGGTAAAAAAAAGGCTTATGCGCCCGAGGGGAATCGAACCCCTGTTCGCCCGCGTGGAGCGAAGTGGCTCGTGCCACTGGGTTAGGCTCGGTATACTCCTTAGCAAGGGGCTCGACCTCACTTGATGTGGGTTTAGGCTGGTACGGGCCTCCTTCTACCCTGCACCAGAGACGAAACAGACGACACCGGCGAGTAACGACGGCGACGGCGGGAGCCTAGAGGCGGCGGCGGGCGTGCGGGATGTGCAGGGGAGTGCGCATGCAAGCGGAGCAGCAAGGGAAAGCGCGCGTGCGGGCCTTCCCGAGGACGAGCTCGTGCTCGCCTCGGTGGCTATGGCGGTGGCTAGGCGAGGCCTGGGGCTCGCGCGGGGCTGCTGCGCTGCGGGAGCACGTGCGTGTGCTAACTGGAGCGCTGAGGCGAGTGTGGCAAGGCGGAGCGGGGAACGCACGGGCAAGCCGCGGCCATGATAGGAACTACCCAAAAAAATACAACCTCGCCGGAGCACCGAGAGCACGGGAAAGATTGAATCGAAGCGGCGCCTGCGGTGATCTATTGACGACAGGAAGGAGCAGGGAGGAATATGGGTATACCTCCTTACCCTAGGACAAAACGACGGCGACGGAGACGAGCTTGCGGCGACGCAGACGAGCTCTGAACCTGGCGGGGCTGCTGTCCGGGAAGAAGAGGAACAAGACAGGTCGGAGAAGTCGATCTAGAGGCCATAGAGGCCGCGTTCGTCGTGCAAGGAGACTTAGGGGAACTTGGAGGACTCCCCCACGGCGACAGGAGGGATCGGAACGCGGTCGGAGAGGCTACCCCGAGCTTGAGCTCGAGCTCGGCGGGGCCATGGCGGGCAGGGCGAGGGCGCGGCGTGTGGCGCTATCCTAGGCGGCTGTGAGGCAGGTAGAGGAGGGGGGTCGGTCGAGGAGGAACCCTAGGACGCGGGGGACAAGTTGTATAGGGCTAGGGAAGCTTCTCCGGCCGTCAAATCGACCGGACGTCGACGTGGCGCGTCTGGATGAGCTGCTGTACAGGGGAGACGACGCTCCTGTCGCTAGCAGGCTGGATGGGCTGCTGCTGCGGGAGTTTTTTTTTTTTTGAATGTTAGTAGGAGATCTACCAAATTCATTGATTAGCAAGGGAATAATACAAGCAAAAAACCCAGGAGGGAAAGCACGAGAAAAGGCGTGGCACTAAAAAGGAAGAAGAGAAAAAACAATCAGCCCGGATCAAATGGGATTTTGGCACCTGCCAAATTCCACAAATTAATCTCCTCTCTAACTATCCTAATCAGCTGGGTGGTCGTCATTTCTCGCTGCTGAAAAACACGTCTATTACGTTCTTTCCATATCTCCCAGGCGATCAGGTGGATCATCGAAATAGTGCCTTTTTCTTTTCCTTTGGTGCATTGTGCCAGCAAATGGACATCCATTCCTTCAGGTTGCCAATCGCCGGCCAGTTTGCCGGTTGTAGATGTTGCATGCCTGCCTGAGTAGCAATCTGATCCCAAATGCACCGAGCCCATGGGCACTTAACCAGTAAGTGCGTTGGGGTCTCCAGATTTCTAAAGCAGAGAGCACAGAAGTAATTGTTGGCCCAGCCTCTTCGTTGTAGATGATCTGCCGTTGGTGTTTTCCCAAGAGCCGCGGTCCAAAGGAAGAACCTGCACTTGTCGGGAGCCCAGCCGGACCAAATAATATGTGACACTTCCATTTTGGTTGATCCGATGAACTGCAGCTCATAGGCCGATTTGGCTGTGTAATCGCCAGCGAATTTTATCAGATCGTTCTGCCTCGAGGACAATGTTGTCAAGGTGGCCGCTGAGATCGATCAACTCTGGCAGCATGTCCTCGGTCAGCCCTGTAGCTAGATCCTTAAACCATCTATCTTCCTGCAGGGCCTCCCGCACCGTGCGGTTTTTTCGGGCGGCGATGGAGAATAGCCGCGGCGCGATCCTCTTTGGTGTTAAACCATTGAGCCACTTGTCGTGCCAAAAGCGCGCTAGATTCCCACATCCTATCGTAATATCAGTTGCCATTGCAAACAACTCATGGTCAATTTCGTCGCGGGGCAATTGTGAGCCAACCCAGGGCCTTTCAGGTGTCGTCCAGGCGTGCCACAACCATCTCAGCCTTAGAGCTCGACCAAATTTGGCGAGGTCAAGTACCCCCAGCCCACCAAGCTCCTTTGGCCTACTAAGGAGTGCCCAGCTCACATGGCATTTGCCTGCATTACAGTCTTGCTCGCCGGCCCAAAGCCACGCCCGACAAATTTTGACCAAACGCTTCATAACCCAGACAGGGAGTCGGTGCACTGAGAGCATGTAAGTCGCTAATGTGGATAGTGCCGATTTGAGAAGGACTAGTCGTCCACTTTTGGCCATAAGGCCGCCTTTCCACGATGTTGTTTTGCCTCCGAACTTATCAATGAGTGGGTATAGATCAATCCTCCGCAGAATGCGCAGTGAGAGTGGCATCCCTAGGTAGGTTGCCGGGAATACGCCTAATGGAATCCCAAGTGGCCGCAAGATGTGCTGCAGATCATATCCTTGGCATCGAATTGGGAGTGCAACACTCTTTGACAGGTTTGCAACCAGTCCAGTGACCTTGCCAAAAAGTGTCAGGATCAACTTGATCATATGGGCGTCCCTAGCCAAGGGGTTAATGAAGAGGACGACATCATCGGCATAAAAGGAGCAGCGGAGCACAGCGCGTCTTCCCGGTAGCTTGGAAAGCACTCCCCCGTTCATGGCCATGTTCATCATTCTTTGGAGTGGATCCATAGCAAGGATGAAAAGGAAGGGAGAGAGAGAGAGTCCCCCTGCCTCAACCCCTTCTTGTGATTCATCGGCTCTGACATGTGCCCATTGATTCGGACGCGCGAGGAAGCCGTTCGTAGCAACATCGCGATCCATTCGCGCCATCTTGCGCCAAAGCCTCTAGCACGAAGCATGTCAAGGATGTATGCCCAGGACATGGAATCAAAAGCCTTGGCAATGTCAAGTTTGAGCTGGATTGAGGACTTCTTAGTCTTGTGGAAGAACCTCGCAGTGTTCTGGACATGCAGTAAGTTTTCTTGGATGCATCTTTTCTTGATGAATGCACTTTGGCATTGGTCCACTAGCTCATTGAGCTTAGGTGCAAGTCGGCTGGCCAGCAACTTTGAAAAGATCTTTATAATGCTGTGAATAAGTGATATCGGTCGAAAATCTGCAAGCGCGTCAGCCCCTTGCTTCTTTGGAATGAGTACGATGAGGGCCTTGTTAATTCTTGCTAAGCCACGGATGTCCATTTTGTGTAACTGATTGAGTGATGCGTGTATGTCAAACTTGATGATGTTCCAACAGGCTTTGAAAAAGCCACCGGAGAAACCATCCGGGCCGGGGGCTTTGTCAGAGGGCATGTCGTCAATTACCCTCTTGATCTCATCCAGCGAGAACTCATCTTCCATGTCATGTAGATCGGCGTGATCTAGCTCTAGCTCATCCCAGTTAAACGTTGTCGTGGATTGTTGTAGCTGACCAAAGATATTTGTGAAGTGGTCATGTGCAAGCTACATCATGCCGTCGTCCGCAGAGGAGACTGCCCCAGCCGGTCCATGCAAAACGTGGATAGTGTTGCGTCGGTGGCGCGCATTTGCTTTTCGGTGAAAGAATTTGGAGTTTGCGTCTCCAGCCTTGAGCCAAGTCACACGACTTCTCTGTCGACGCTTGATTTTGGGCAAAACCGCCAGCCCCATCGTGCGGCTATTTAGCCTCACACGTAGCACCCGCTCATTAGTTGTGAGCAGGCGTAGCTCCTGTGACGTGTCCAGTTGCAAGATTAGTTCATTGACGATGTGGAGTTGCCTTTGTATGTCGCCCACACACTGTCTGCTCCATCTTTGCAGCGCCTTGCTCACTCGAAATAGCTTTAAATCTAAAGTTGCTAGCGGGCTCCGATTTCCAGCGCTGGCATTCCAAGCCTGTTGTACGATCTCTATGAAGCCAGAGAGGTGCTGCCAGTAGCTCTCATACCGGAAGCGGCGATTCGTTCGGACGATTCCCTCATTCATGAGTAACAAAGGACAGTGGTCAGAGATTGCTGTGGATTTTGGTACTAATTTTGCGGCAGGAAATAGCATCTCCCAATCAACATTACAGAACGCCCGATCAAGCCGAACGAGTGTGGGGTTGGCCTGCTTGTTACTCCAAGTGTAGTGGCGCCCCATGAGGGGGATTTCGTGCAGGCTAGACGAGTTTAGAGTTTGACGAAATCTACGCATCCAGGTTCTGTTGATACGGTCATTGTTCTTGTCATGCAGATCTTTGATGAGGTTAAAATCACCTATGGTGATCCACGGGCCAACCATCATGTTGTGTAGATCAACAAGCTCATTCAGGAAAGCCCTCTTGCGATCCGAATCGTGTGGCCCATAGACAGTGGTGAGCGACCATGCCTCAGCAGCCCCTACAGGCTTGCATCGAACAGTGATCGAGAAAGTGCGCACATCGATTCTATCAACCATGTAGCGGTCCGAGTGCCAGCAGAGAAGCACTCCACCTCTCGTGCCATCAGCGTCCAGAGCCACATGGTTGTCAAATCTGGATCCTACAATTTCACAGCGATCCTGCGGCGAGCACACCGCAAGCATAGATTCCTGAAGGCAAACAATTGCAGGTGCAGATCTTTCGATTAGCTCTCTAACAGTGGCTCGACGTGCAGCGTCGTTGAGCCCTCTTACATTCCAGTTAAATAGGGATAGTTGTTCATCCATGGGAAACAAGCAGACCATCTAACATACTAGACCCGGCGGTAGGCGCCCAGGCATAGGGGATACAAGTCGTTTCGAAAACAGACATGGCTGCCAACAGGCAAACTAGCAAACATCTACGATAGTAGCATCTAGTTGTACTGATCATAGGAACTAGGTGACCGCAGGGCGTCGCAGACAGAGGGGTTCAAACGGCACCAGCCGAGAGCTCCTCAAGGATCGCCTGTAGCTCGGTGTCAGGCAGCTGAAGCTGGGACGATGATGATACCCCTGAAAGACGAGCTAGCTTGGCCACGTTCTCTGAAGACATGGGCCTGCGGAAGAACTGAAGATATGCTCAATGATGCCTAGCTCCACGCAGATTGCTGCCTGGGAGCGAGCACCCGACGAGAGGGATGAGTGCTGCTTCATCAGGCGAGCGCTGTGTCGTGAGGCACTTCCTCTGCCAAGGATCCTCCTCATGAGAGGCAAATTTGCAGATTTGGCCGCCGGGGTACCTAGGACGGAGGGAGAGAACATGGCTGCAATCTTTGCCACAAAAGCTCTCTGTTCGTCGATGTGTAGCTCAGAGACTTTGGTCGTGATCGCCTCCAGCAGCCCCGGACCGGTGAGACCCGCGTCCTTCAGGGCTCGCCTAGCACGCCTTTCTTCTATGGACTGGATTTGAGGCTCAGAAGCCACCTCGTTCACGGTCTGGGCCAATTCCACTAGCTGCGGCCCAATATGGATGGGCGCACCCGGTCCAAAGAGTGCCTCCGGGCCCATAGTAGGCTGGTAGCCCAGCGTCTGGTAAGTCTCATGCCAAGGAGTGCAAGTCTGAAGGGGTCCTCCCTCCCCAAGATGCATGTCAAGGTACCACTGAATTTCAGACTGCATGCCCCAGCTGGGCAGACTCGGCATGCAGAGTGTTGGAGGAAGAGGGGCCAGTTCTGTGGTGCTTGCTGTATGGCCGGACAGAGATGCCAAGCCCGTGGCAGGACCGAACAGTGGACTGTTGCTTGGCTCTGTGTCCCATCCCTAGCTCGTCCCAAAGGGGAAGAGAGCGTCATGACGGGGTGGTGAGTAAAGCTGCATGAACCCAAACATAGCAGGGGACAGCAGCTTCTTCGTATCCTGAGAGCAAGCAGTCTGGCCATTGAGCAGAGCACGCTCAGCTAGCGCGGGCGTTGGCAGACATGTTGTTAGCAGGTTCGGGCTTTTTGCGTGCTGGTCAGCCCGGTCAACAGCGAAACTGCGTGCATCACTCATATCATCATCCGAGGCTGAGATGTCGGCTGGTTCCCTTGGCTGTCCAGCGTTGTCCCCATGCACCTCCTCCAGCGACGGAGAGATGAAAACTGGCTCCCTTGTCGCTGCCGGCGCTGCGTCTGCCTCAATCGCCGGGCCAGCACCAGCGGTAGGCCCGACATCCTGATGGCGATGCCTTCTGGGCTCGGGCTCACGGCATGAAGTGTCTCTGCACTGGCCTTGCCCCCCAAAACCTCTCCAGAAGCGCTTGCGCCCGCCTCCCCGATTGTGGGAACGGTGGCCGCCACCATAGCCGTCGTCGTGGTCTCGGTCTTCGTCACTGCGTCGTCCAGCAGGTGCCACCGCAGCCGCGGCGATCACACGAGTCCGCTCGGTGCCATCCAGCACATCCATCTTCCATTCACGGAACCGGTGAATCATGGGCCACTCTGGGTTGTCGTCGACGATCGGCGTTGCCGAGGGCGAGGTGGGGGTGTAGTCTTTGACCACGTCCAGGTGAATGAGCACTGGAAAACACAACCCTTCCATCCCTTCCTCCAAAGGCGTACCCTCCGGCACGGAGTCGCGCGCCCTCGCGACATCTGGGCGGTTCAGGACATTGAACTCGCACGCCCGGGGGATCTTGTCTGGGTTCCAGGTCCAGAGCCAAGCGAAGAGCGCGGAGCAGTTGGCACGCGTCCTGGATTGCCTCTCGATGTGATCGAGGACACAATCGTCGCCCAGGATTCGCACCACCTTCTCCCGCTCCCAGGCAGTCAGCGGCAGCCTATCGAGCGCGACACGGCAGTAGAACCGCCAGATGCGGTGTCTGCCAGTGGAAGGTGGGAACCATGGCATGATCTTGAACCGGACGCCCCCGACCCTGATGGTGCGTTGTTCCAGCACCAGGTCGCGCTGCTGCGGCTCGAACATGGTGAGCAGAAAGTCCTCCGGGAAGAACGGCGCAACGCTGATGTCCTGCCAGGGGAAGTGCAGCTTGCCCTCGACTGCCCTGGCCACCAAGTCCGACGTGATGCCCGGACAGGGGTCTAGCGCCTTCAGGGTGAGGGCGGTGGTACGCAGCCGATACGCCTCTGCCTCCATGGCTGGCGTGCTGATCACCGTGCAGCTCGAAGACGCCGGCCGTTGTGCGGCGGCACCAGGGACGTACGCCATGGCAACAGGCGAGGGGAGTGGTGGCCAGTCGGCCCTAGAGGTAGCCGGAGGTGGTGGCGTCGCCGACGATGGGGCGGGCAGCGTGCGGCTGGGCGGGGCCTGGGGTGGCGTGGTGGATGCACTGGTCTGTTTAATCTTGAGCAGATGGGTTGGGCATCTGCGTTCAGTGTGCCCGTTCTCCTTGCAAGTGTAGCACTTTATGGGATCTCTGCACTCAGAGAATTTGTGCTTGGTTGCTAGGCATTTGTAGCAAAGATTCCCAAATCTTCTCCTGAAAGCTTCAGCAGCGGCGGACAGGGGGCGATTGCCATGCCTGGGGCGCGAATCTTTTGGCCGCTGCCTCTCAACCTGCCGCCGCGCCAGACTGCGAGCACGCCGAGAGCGCGCCATCTCCCATCCCGGCTCAAGCCCAGGAGCAATAATGGCTTGGGCGGAGGGAGAGACCGGGCGAAACGCTTGTCCAGCAGCAGATGGTTGCACGCGGCCCGGCGCCACGATGATGGACTGGAGCCTAGGCCTGGCGGTGGCAGCAGCCACCGTTGCCCAGGACGGAGGAGGGGGTGCTGCACCGGGCGGATGGGCGGTGGCCAGAGCACCGGGAATGGAGGTGGGAGAATCACTTACCCGGATCTCGTCGCCGCTTGCATCCAGCGCCTCACCCAAGGCCACACATGGAAAGATTCTTCCCGAGACCTGGTCAACGAAGCGATGGGGAGTCGCAGGAAGGGCCTCCCGCAGGGCGACGCATGGAAGGACGCGGCCAGAGACGCCATCAATGAACCCCAACGTGGCCGGAGAGGCAGTCCAAAGCGCGGTGGTTGGGGTAGATGTGTTGGCTGGGAGCTCCGCTTGGAGGAGAGGCGAAGCCATCCTGTGCTGCTGCGGGAGTTGGGCTGCAGGCGCTGGTGCGTTGGGAGGCCGGCCCAGGTAAGTTTCCTTACTTTATCTTTCTGTTTAATAAATAAACAGTCCCCAAAGGAAAAGTCCAGGAGGTTTGGGGAAGAATATGGAAGAAGTAGAGATATACTTGGACTCCTGGAATTATGGGTCATTTGATTAAATTGCTTTGGGGATTTTTAAAGGAAGAAAATTAAATCAAGTTTGAATTAAATTCAAACTTGAGTCAATTTTTAACCCAACCAAAACATATTCAAGAGAGCTGAAAATTGGTATAGAGGATGTAGGCAAGGTCTAATATTTGTAGGAAAAAGTTGAACACTAAAGGAGTAGTGCAATATGGGACTTGCAAAAGAATGGAAGAAAGGGGTAGGAAGGAGAAGTGATGGTGCAATGGTTGAGTGGGGACAAGGGGGAATGCACATGATGCTCATGATAACAACATGAATGACCAAATGCAAATATGGCAAGCATAAAACTATACTTGATATGACCAAGGGGAAAACATAAGATGGCATAGAGAAATAAGAAGAGTAAAGGCAAGACAAAGCAACGGGAAACAAAGCAAACCCAAAATGAAACCCACAAAGAGGAAAACCACTTGGTATTGAACATGACAAGGTTGGATACATCTCCAAATATGGAAGTTTTACATCTGTAGTGTTACAATGTGGAAGGGAACCAGCCCCTAAGTGGGCTGGGCGCCATCCCCCCTAGGGCCCATGCGCCTAGGGTTTGGGGGGAACCCTAAAGGGGGCGCCCCCCTTGGCTTGGGGGGCAAGCCACCTCCCCTTGGTCGCCCCCCCCTCTAGATCTCATCTAGAGAGGCCGTCCCCCTTTCCCCTTCACCCTATAAATAGAGGGGTTGAGGGAGGGCAGCCACACCACATCCAAGGCACAGCCCTCCCCCTCTCCAACACCTCCTCCTTCCGCGACGCTTGGAGAAGCCCTGCCAAAGTACCACGCTGCTCCAACACCACCACGTCGTCGTGCTGTTGCTGGAGTTGTCTTCCCCAACCTCTCCCTTTCTCCTTGACGGATCAAGGCGTGGGAGACGTCACCGGGCTGCACGTGTGTTGAACACGGAGGCGCCGTTGTTCGGCGCTTAGATCGAAATCAACCGTGATCTGAATAGCTACGAGTACGACTCCTTCATCCGCGTTCTTGTAACGCTTCCGCATCGCGATCTTCAAGGGTATGAAGATGCACTCCCCTCTCTCTTGTTGCTAGTCTCTCCATAGATTGATCTTGGTGATGCGTAGAAATTTTTTAATTTCTGCAACGATCCCCAACAGTGGCATCATGAGCTAGGTCTATGCGTAGTTACTATGCACAATTAGAAACAAGTTGTTGTGGGCGTCGATTTTGTCAATTTACTTGTCGTTACTAGTCTTATCTCAATTCGGCGGCATCATGGGATGAAGCTGTTGGGGAACGTAGTAATTTCAAAAAACTTCCTACGCACACACAGGATCATGGTGATGCATAGCAACGAGAGGGGAAAGTGTGTCCACGTACCCTTGTAGACCGAAAGCGGAAGCGTTAGCACAACGCGGTTGATGTAGTCGTACGTCTTCACGATCCGACCGATCCAAGTACCGAACGTACGGCACCTCCAAGTTCAGCACACGTTCAGCTTGATGACGTCCCTCGAACTCCGATCCAGCCGAGCTTTGAGGGAGAGTTCCGTCAGCACGACGGCGTGATGACGGTGATGATGTTGCTACCGACGCAGGGCTTCGCCTAAGCACCGCTACGATATGATCGAGGTGGATTATGGTGGAGGGGGGCACCGCACACGGCTAAGAGATCGAGAGATCAATTGTTGTGTCTAGAGGTGCCCCCTTGCCCCCGTATATAAAGGAGGGAGGGAGAGGTCGGCCCTAGAGGGGGCGCGCCAAGTGTGGGGAGTCCTACTAGGACTCCCAAGTCCTAGTAGGATTCCCCTTTCCTTTCCGTTGTAGGAGAGAAGGAAAGAGGGGGAGAGGGAGAAGGAAAAGGGGGCTGCACCCCTTGTCCAATTCGGGCCAGAGGGGGCGCCTCCTTTCTTTTGGCCTCTCTCCTCTATTCCCGTATGGCCCAATAAGGCCCAATACTTCTCTCGGTGAATTCCCGTAACTCCCCGGTACTCCGAAAATACCCGAATCACTCGGAACCTTTCCGATGTCCGAATATAGTAGTCCAATATATCGATCTTTACATCTCGACCATTTCGAGACTCCTCGTCATGTCCCCTATCTCATCCGGGACTCCGAACTACCTTCGGTACATCAAAGCACATAAACTCATAATACAAATCGTCACAAAACTTTAAGTGTGCGGACCCTACGGGTTCAAGAACTATGTAGACATGACTGAGACACGTCTCCGGTCAATAACCAATAGCGGAACCTCGATGCTCATATTGGTTCCTCCATATTCTACGAAGATCTTTATCGGTCAAACCGCATAACAACATACGTTGTTCCCTTTGTCATCGGTATGTTACTTGCCCGAGATTCGGTCGTCGGTATCTCAATACCTAGTTCAATCTCGTTACCGGCAAGTCTCTTTACTTGTTCCGTAATGCATCATCCCGCAACTAACTCATTAGTCACAATGCTTGCAAGGCTTATAGTGATGTGCATTACCGAGTGGGCTCAGAGATACCTCTCCGACAATCGGAGTGACAAATCCTAATCTCGAAATACGCCAACTCAACAAGTACCTTCAGAGACACCCGTAGAGCACCTTTATAATCACCCAGTTACGTTGTGACGTTTGGTAGCACACAAAGTGTTCCTCCGGTAAACGGGAGTTGCATAATCTCATAGTCATAGGAACATGTATAAGTCATGAAGAAAGCAATAACAACATACTAAACGATCAAGTGCTAAGCTAACGGAATGGGTCAAGTCAATCACATCATTCACTAATGATGTGATCCTGTTTATCAAATGACAACTCATGTCTATGGCTAGGAAACATAACCATCTTTGATCAAAAAGCTAGTCAAGTAGAGGCATACTAGTGACACTCTGTTTGTCTATGTATTCTCACATGTATTATGTTTCCGGTTAATACAATTCTAGCATGAATAGTAAACATTTATCATAAAATAAGGAAATAAATAATAACTTTATTATTGCCTCTAGGGCATATTTCCTTCAGAAGCGTCCCGGGCCGACCTTACACGTACGCTTATGTGAGACAGGTTCCACCTACTGACATGCAAAGGGTCCTTATGAAGGTGGCTAGCAGGTGTCTGTCTCTCCCACTTTAGTCGGATCAGATTCGATGAAAAGGGTCCTTATGAAGGGTAAATAGAAATTGGCATATCACGTTGTGGTTTTGGCGTAGTTAAGAAACGTTCTTGCTAGAAATCTATAGCAGCCACGTAAAAAATTTGCAACAACAATTAGAGGACGTCTAACTTGTTCTTGCAGCATATGTCGTGTGATGTGATATGGCCAAAAGGATGTGATGAATGATATATGTGATGTATGAGATTGATCATGTTCTTGTAATATGAATCACGACTTGCATGTCGATGAATATGACAACTGGCAGGAGCCATAGGAGTTGTCTTAATTTATTGTATGACCTGCGTGTCAATGAAAACGCCATGTAATTACTTTACTTTATTGCTAAACGTTAGCCATAGTAGTAAAAGTAACAGTTGGCGAGACAACTTCATGAAGACATGATGATGGAGATCATGATGATGGAGATCATGGTGTCATGCCGGTGACAATGATGATCATGGCGCCCCGAAGATGGAGATCAAAAGGAGAAAATGATATTGGCCATATGATGTCACTATTTGATTGCATGTGATGTTTATCATGTTTTACATCTTATTTGCTTAGAACGATGGTAGCTTAAATAAGATGATCCCTCTCAATAATTTCAAGGAAGTGTTCCCCCTAACTATGCACCATTGTGAAGGTTCGTTGTTTTGAAGCACCATGTGATGATCGGGTGTGATAGATTCTAACGTTCGAATACAATGGGCGTAAGCCAGATTTACACAAGCAAAACACTTAGGTTGATTGACGAGCCTAGCATGTACAAACATGGCCTCGGAACATAAGAGACCGAAAGGTCGAACATGAGTCGTATAGTAGATACGATCAACATGGATATTCACCGTTGATGACTAGTCCGTCTCATGTGATGATCGGACATGGCCTAGTCGATTCGGATCATGTAGCACTTAGATGACTAGAGGGATGTCTATCTGAGTGGGAGTTCATTAAATAATTTGATTAGATGAACTTAATTGTCATGAACTTAGTCTAAATATCTTTACAATATGTCTTGTAGATCAAATGGCCCATGCTAATTTTGCCCTCAACTTCAACGCGTTCCTAGAGAAAACCAAGCTGAAAGATGATGATAGCA
Organism: Triticum urartu; assembly: GCF_056163025.1. Classification (NCBI taxonomy): domain Eukaryota; kingdom Viridiplantae; phylum Streptophyta; class Magnoliopsida; order Poales; family Poaceae; genus Triticum; species Triticum urartu. The sequence goes on from NC_141874.1 coordinate 706,032,700, forward strand.
ACTATACGGGCTGGGTCCGTAACTTGAGGATCATCCTCATAGCTGCCAAGAAAGCATATGTCCTTGAAGCACCGCTAGGTGAAGTGCCCATTTTCCCAGCAACTCAAGATGTTGTGAACGCCTGGCAGTCGCGTAGAGATGATTACTCCCTGGTTCAGTGCGACATGCTTTAAAGCTTAGAACCGGGGCTCCAAAAGTGTTTTGAGCAACACAGAGCATATGAGATGTTCCAAGAGTTGAAAATGGTTTTCCAAGCTCATGCCCGGGTCGAGAGATATGAAGTCTCCGACAAGTTCTACAGCTGTAAGATGGAGGAGAATAGTTCTGTCAGCGAGCACATACTCAAAATGTTTGCGTTGCACAACCGCTTGTCTCAGCTGGGAGTTAATCTCCCGGATGATGTGGTCGTTGACAGAATCCTTCAGTCGCTCCCACCTAGCTACAAGAGCTTCGTGATGAATTTCAATATGCAGGGGATGGAGAAAACCATTCCTGAGGTATATTCAATGCTGAAATCAGCGGAGGTGGAGATCAAAAAGGAACATCAAGTGTTGATGGTCAATAAAACCACTAATTTCAAGAAAGGCAAGGGTAAGAAGAACTTCAAGAAGGACGGCAAGGGAGTTGCCACGCCCGGTAAGCCAGTTGTCGGGAAGAAGCCAAAGCATGGACCCAAGCCTGAGACTGAGTGCTTTTATTGCAAGGGAAACGGTCATTGGAAGCGGAACTGCCCCAAGTACTTAGCGGATAAGAAGGCCGGCAATACCAAAGGTATATATGATATACATGTTATTGATGTGTACCTTACCAGCACTCGTAGTAGCTCCTGGGTATTTGATACCGGTGCGGTTGCTCATATTTGTAACTCAAAACAAGAGGTACGGAATAAGCGGAGACTGGCAAAGGACGAGGTGACGATGCGCGTTGGGAATGGTTCCAAGGTCGATGTGATCGCCGTCGGCACACTACCTCTACATTTACCTACGAGATTAGTTTTAAACCTCAATAATTGTTATTTAGTGCCAGCTTTGAGCATGAACATTGTATCTGGATCTCGCTTAATGCGAGATGGCTACTCATTTAAATCTGAGAATAATGGTTGTTCTATTTACATGAGAGATATGTTTTATGGTCATGCCCCGCTGGTCAATGGTTTATTCTTGTTGAATCTCGAATGTGATGTTACACATATTCATAGTGTGAATGCCAAAAGATAATGATAGTCCCACATACTTGTGGCACTGCCGCCTTGGTCACATTGGTGTCAAACGCATGAAGAAACTCCATGTAGATGGACTTTTGGAGTCTCTTGATTATGAATCATTTGACACGTGCGAACCATGCCTCATGGGCAAAATGACCAAGACTCCGTTCTCCAGAACAATGGAGCGAGCAACCAACTTATTGGAAATCATACATACTGATGTGTGTGGTCCAATGAGCGTTGAGGCTCGCGGTGGTTATCGTTATGTTCTCACCCTCACTGATGACTTAAGTAGATATGGGATGTCTACTTAATGAAACACAAGTCTGAGACCTTTGAAAAGTTCAAGGAATTCCAGAGTGGGGTTGAGAATCAACATGACAGGAAAATAAAGTTCTTACGATCAGATCGTGGAGGGGAATATTTGAGTCACGAATTTGGCACGCACTTAAGGAAATGTGGAATTGTTTCACAACTCACACCTCCTGGAACACCTCAGTGTAATGGTGTGTCCGAACATCGTAATCGCATTCTATTAGATATGGTGCGATCTATGATGTCTCTTACCGACCTACCGCTATCATTTTGGGGTTATGCTTTAGAGACTGCCGCATTCACTTTAAATAGGGCTCCGTCGAAATCCGTTGAGACGACACCGTATGAAATATGGTTTGGGAAGAAACCTAAGCTGTCGTTTCTGAAAGTTTGGGGATGCCATGCTTATGTCAAGAAACTTCAACTTGAAAAGCTCGAACCCAAATCGGAAAAATGCGTCTTCATAGGATACCCTAAGGAAACTATAGGGTGTACCTTCTACCTCAGATCCGAAGGCAAGATCTTTGTTGCCAAGAATGGATCCTTTCTAGAGAAAGAGTTTCTCTTGAAAGAAGTAAGTGGGAGGAAAGTAGAACTTGATGAAGTACTGCCTCTTGAACCGGAAAGTAGTGCAGCTCAAGAAAATGTTTCTGTAGTGCCTGCACCGACTAGAGAGGAAGTTAATGATGATGATCAAGGAACTTCGGATCAAGTTACTACTGAACTTCGTAGGTCCACAAGGACACGTTCCGCACCAGAGTGGTACGGCAACCCTGTCCTGGAAATCATGTTGTTAGACAATGGTGAACCTTCGAACTATGAAGAAGCGATGGCGGGCCCGGATTCCAACAAATGGCTTGAAGCCATGAAATCCGAGATAGGATCCATGTATGAAAACGAAGTATGGACTTTGACTGACTTGCCCGATGATCGGCGAGCCATAGAAAATAAATGGATCTTTAAGAAGAAGACGGACGCGGATGGCAATGTGACCATCTATAAAGCTCGGCTTGTCGCTAAGGGTTATCGACAAGTTCAAGGGGTTGACTGCGATGAGACCTTCTCACCCGTAGCCAAGCTAAAGTCCGTCTGAATCATGTTAGCAGTTGCCGCATTCTATGATTATGAGATATGGCAAATGGATGTCAAAACGGCATTCCTTAATGGTTTCCTTAATGAAGAATTGTATATGATGCAGCCGGAAGGTTTTGTCGATCCTCAGAATGCTGACAAGGTATGCAAGCTCCAGCGTTCAATCTATGGGCTGGTGCAAGCATCTCGGAGTTGGAACATTCGCTTTGATGAGATGATCAAAGTGTTTGGGTTTACACAGACTTATGGAGAAGCCCGTGTTTACAAGAAAGTGAGTGGGAGCTCTGTAGCATTTCTCATATTATATGTGGATGACATACTATTGATGGGAAATGATATAGAATTCTTGGAAAGCATAAAGGCCTACTTGAATAAGTGTTTTTCAATGAAGGACCTTGGAGAAGCTACTTACATATTAGGCATCAAGATCTATAGAGATAGATCGAGACGCCTCATTGGTCTTTCGCAAAGCACATACCTTGACAAGATATTGAAGAAGTTCAATATGGATCAGTCCAAGAAGGGGTTCTTGCCTGTATTGCAAGATGTGAGATTGAGCACGGCTCAATGCCCGACCACGGCAGAAGATAGAGAAAAGATGAGTGTCATCCCCTATGCCTCGGCCATAGGGTCTATTATGTATGCCATGTTGTGTACCAGACTTGATGTGAACCTTGCCGTAAGTTTGGTAGGAAGGTACCAAAGTAATCCCAGCATGGAACACTGGTCATCGGTCAAGAATATCCTGAAGTACCTGAAAAGGACTAAGGATAAGGATAAGTTTCTCGTTTATGGAGGTGACGAAGAGCTCGTCGTAAAGGGTTACGTCGATGCTAGCTTCGACACAGATCTGGATGACTCCAAGTCGCAAACCGGATATGTGTATATTTTGAATGGTGGGGCAGTCAACTGGTGCAGTTGCAAGCAAAGCGTCATGGCGGGATCTACATGTGAAGCGGAGTACATGGCAGCCTCGGAGGAAGCACATGAAGCAATCTGGATGAAGGAGTTCATTACCGACCTAGGAGTTATTCCCAATGCGTCGGGCCCGATGACTCTCTTCTTTGACAACACTGGAGCTATTGCCCTTGCCAAGGAGCCCAGGTTTCACAAGAAGACCAGGCATATCAAGCGTCGTTTCAACTCCATTCGTGAAAATGTTCAAGATGGAGACATAGATATTTGTAAAGTGCATACGGACCTGAATGTCGCAGATCCGTTAACTAAACCTCTTCCATGAGCAAAACATGATCAACACTAGAACTCTATGGGTGTTCGATTCACCACAATGTAACTAGATTATTGACTCTAGTGCAAGTGGGAGACTGTTGGAAATATGCCCTAGAGGTAATAATAAAGTGGTTATTATTATATTTGCTTGTTCATGATAATTGTCTATTGTTCATGCTATAATTGTGTTATCCGGAAATCGTAATACATGTGTGAATACATAGACCACAACGTGTCCCTAGTGAGCCTCTAGTTGACTAGCTCGTTGATCAATAGATGGTTACGGTTTCCTGACCATGGACATTGGATGTCGTTGATAACGGGATCACATCATTAGGAGAATGATGTGATGGACAAGACCCAATCCTAAGCATAGCACAAGATCATGTAGTTCGTCTGCTAAAACTTTTCTAATGTCAAGTATCATTTCCTTAGACCGTGAGATTGTGCAACTCCCGGATACCGTAGGAATGCTTTGGGTGTGCCAAACATCACAACGTAACTGGGTGGCTATAAAGGTGCACTACGGGTATCTCCGAAAGTGTCTGTTGGGTTGGCATGAATCAAGACTGGGATTTGTCACTCCGTATGACGGAGAGGTATCTCTGGGCCCACTCGGTAATGCATCATCATAATGAGCTCAATGTGTCTAAGCAGTTAGTCATGGGATCATGCATTACAGAACGAGTAAAGTGACTTCCCGGTAACGAGATTGAACGAGGTATTGGGATACCGACGATTGAATCTCGGGCAAGTAACGTACCGATTGACAAAGGGAATTGTATACGAGATTGATTGAATCCCCGACATTGTGGTTCATCCGATGAGATCATCGTGGAACATGTGGGAGCCAACATGGGTATCCAGATCCCGCTCTTGGTTATTGGTCGGAGAGATGTCTCGGTCATGTCTGCATGATTCTCGAACCCGTAGGGTCTACACACTTAAGGTTCGATGATGCCAGGGTTATAGGGAAAGATTGTACATGGTTACCGAATGTTGTTCGGAGTCCCGGATGAGATCCCGGACGTCACGAGGAGTTCCGGAATTGTCCGGAGGTGAAGATTTATATATGGGAAGTCATCATACGGTCACCGGAAGTGTTCGGGGGTGTGTCGGTATTGTACCGGGACCACCGAAGGGGTTCCGGGGGTCCACCGGGAGGGTCCACCTGCCCCGGAGGGCCCTATGGGCTGTATGTGGAAGGGAACCAGCCCCTAAGTGGGCTCGGCGCCATTCCCCCTAGGGCCCATGCACCTAGGGTTTGGGGGAACCCTAAAGGGGGCGCCCCCCTTGGCTTGGGGGGGGGGGGGAAGCCCCCTCCCCTTGCCCCCCCCTCTAGATCTCATCTAGAGGGGCCGGCCCCCTTTCCCCTTCACCCTATAAATAGAGGGGTTGAGGGAGGGTAGCCACACCACATCCAAGGCGCAGTCCTCCCCCTCTCCAACACCTCCTCCTCCTACCACGGCGCTTGGCGAAGCCCTGCCGGAGTACCACGCTGCTCCAACACCACCACGCCATCGTGCTGCTGCTGGAGTTGTCTTCCCCAACCTCTCCCTCTCTCATTGCTGGATCAAGGCGTGGGAGACGTCACCGGGCTGCACGTGTGTTGGACGCGGAGGCGCTGTTTTTCGGCGCTTAGATCGGAATCAACCGCGATCTGAATCACTACGAGTACGACTCCTTCATCTACGTTCTTGTAACGCTTCCGCATCGCGATCTTCAAGGGTATGAAGATGCACTCCCCTCTCTCTCGTTGCTAGTCTCTCCATAGATTGATCTTGGTGATGCGTAGAATTTTTTTAATTTCTGCAACGATCACCAACAAAAATAACTATCAAAATCATCACATAATTTGGAATCATCGGCAAGGGGTGTGGAGTTGCTAAGATATGGCGAACCGTAGGAGCCAGAAGTAGACGCGGCTCTTCGGGAGCGTCGGATCTGGAGTAGCTCCGGCCAGCCATGGACACGTGAGGGGTGAGGCCATTGCCCTCGGGGTCGGCACCGCGGGCACTGCACCTGCAGGGGGCGAAGGGAGCTCGAGCGCCTGCCATGTTCCTGGTCGATGCACTGTAGAAGGCAGTCGCCACCGAGCAACCACTAAACTGCGGGGGAACACGGTAATTTCAAAAAAAATCTATGATCACGCAAGATCTATCTAGGTGATGCATAGCAACGAGAGGGGAGAGTGTGTCCACGTACCCTCATAGACCGAAAGCGGAAGCATTATGTAACGCGGTTGATGTAGTCGAACATCTTCGTGATTCAACCGATCAAGTACCGAATGCATGGCACCTCCGCGAGCTGCACACGTTCAGCTCAGTGACGTCCCTCGAATTCTAGATCTAGCTGAGGCCGAGGGAGAGTTCCGTCAGCACGACGGCGTGGTGATGGTGATGATGAAGTTACCGGCGCAAGGCTTCGCCTAAGCACTACGACGATATGACCGAGGTGGAAAACTGTGGAGGGGGGCACCGCACACGGCTAACAGATCAACTTATGTGTCTATGGGGTGCCCCCGGCCACGTATATAAAGGAGGGGAGGGAAGAGGTGGCCGACCCAAGGGGGCGCCAGGTGTGGGGAATCCTACTAGGACTCTCCAGTCCAAGTAGGATTCCCCTCCTCTTTCCTATTCCTAGTAGGAGAAGGAGGGAAGGAGGAAGAGGGGAGAAGGAAGGAGGGGGGCGCTGCCCCCTCCTAGTCCATGGGGGGCACGCAGCCACCCCTTGAGGCCCTTCTCTCCTTTACCGTATGGCCCATTAAGGCCCACTACTTCCCCCGACGAATTCCCGTAACTCTCCGGTACTCCGAAAAATACCCGAATCATTCGGAACCTTTCCAATGTCCGAATATAGCCTTCCAATATCTCGATCTTTACGTATCGACAATTTCGAGACACCTCGTCATGTCCGTGATCTCATCCTGGACTCCGAACAAACTTCAGCCATCAAATCACATAACTCATAATACAAATCATCATCGAACGTTAAGCGTGCGGGCCCTACGGGTTCGAGAACTATGTAGACATGACCGAGACACATCTTCGGTCAATAACCAATAGCGGAACCGGGATGCTCATATTGGCTCCTACATATTGGTCAAACCGCATAACAACATACGTTGTTCCCTTTGTCATCGGTATGTTACTTGCGCGAGATTCGATCGTCGGTATCATCATACCTAGTTCAATATCGTTACCGGCAAGTCTCTTTACTCGTTTCGTAATACTTCATCCCACAACTAACTCATTAGTCACAATGCTTTCATGGCTTATAGTGATGAGTATTACCAAGAGGGCCTAGAGATACCTCTCCGAAACACGGAGTGACAAATCCTAATCTCGATCTATGCCAACCCAACAAACACCTTTGGAGACACCTGTAGAGCACCTTTATAATCACCCATTTACGTTGTGATGTTTGGTAGCACACAAAGTGTTCCTCCGGTATTCGGGAGTTGCATAATCTCATAGTCTGAGGAACATGTATAAGTCATGAAGAGAGCAGTAGCAATGAAACTGCCACGATCATAATGCTAAGCTAACGGATGGGTCATGTCCATCACATTATTCTCCTTATGATGTGATCCGTTCATAAAATGACAACACATGTCTATGGTTAGGAAACATAACCATCTTTGATTAACGAGCTAGTCAAGTAGAGGCATACTAGGGACACTATGTTTTGTCTATCTATTCACACATGTACTAAGTTTCCGGTTAATACAATTCTAGCATGAAAAATAAACATTTATCATGAAATAAGGAAATAAATAATAACTTTATTATTGCCTCTATGGCATATTTCCTTCAGTCTCCCACTTGCACTAGAGTCAATAATCCAGTTCACATCGCCATGTGATTTAACATCAATAGTTCACATCTGTATGTGATTAACACCCATAGTTCACATCGCCATGTGACCAACAACCAAAGGGTTTACTAGAGTCAATAATCTAGTTCACATTAATATGTGATTAACACCCAAAGAGTACTAAGGTGTGATCATGTTTTGCTTGTGAGAGAAATTTAGTCAACGGGTCTGTCACATTCAGAGCTGTATGTATTTTGCAAATATTCTATGTCTACAATGCTCTGCATAGAGCTACTCTAGCTAATTGCTCCCACTTTCAATATGTATCCCGATTGAGACTTAGAGTCATCTGGATCGGTGTAAAAGCTTGCATCGACGTAACTATTTACGAAGAACTATTTATCACCCCCATCACTGAGAAACATTTCCTTAGTCCTTACTAAGGATAATTTTGACCACTATACAGTGATCTACTCTTAGATCACTATTGTACCCCCTTGCCAAACTCGTGGCAAGGTACACAATAGGTCTGGTACACAACACATCATACTTTATAGAACCTTGCTACCTCTTGAGCACTACGTTGGTTTTCCCTTGAAGAGGAAAGGGTGATGCAGCAAAGTAGCGTAAGTATTTCCCTCAGTTTTTGAGAACCAAGGTATCAATCCAGTAGGAGGCTACGCGCGAGTCCCTCGCACCTACACAAACAAATAAATCCTCGCAACCAACGCGATAAGGGGTTGTCAATCCCTACACGGTCACTTACGAGTGTGAGATCTGATAGGTAAGATAGGATAATATTTTTGGTATTTTTATGATAAAGATGCAAAGTAAAATAAAAGAAATGGAAATAACTAGGTGTTGGAAGATTAATATGATGGAAAATAGACCCGGGGGCCATAGGTTTCACTAGTGGCTTCTCTCAAGAGCATAAGTATTTTACGGTGGGTGAACAAATTACTGTTGAGAAATTGACAGAATTGAGCATAGTTACGAGGATATCTAGGTATGATCATGTATATAGGCATCACGTCCGAGACAAGTAGACCGACTCCTGCCTGCATCTACTACTATTACTCCACACATCGACCGTTATCCAGCATGCATCTAGAGTATTAAGTTCATAAGAATAGAGTAATGCTTTAAGCAAGATGACATGATGTAGAGGGATAAATTCATGCAATATGATTAAAAAAACCATCTTGTTATCCTCGATGGCAACAATACAATACGTGCCTTGCTGCCCCTACTGTCACTGGGAAAGCACACCGCAAGATTGAACCCAAAGCTAAGCACTTCTCCCATTGCAAGAAAGATAAATCTAGTAGGCCAAACCAAACTGATAATTTGAAGAGACTTGCAAACATAACCAATCATACATAAAAGAATTAAGAGAAGATTCAAATATTGTTCATAGATAAACTTGATCATAAACCCACAATTCATCGATCTCAACAAACACACCGCAAAAAGAAGATTACATCGAATAGATCTCCACGAGAGAGGGGGCGAACATTGTATTGAGATCCAAAAAGAGAGAGAAAGCCATCTAGCTAATAACTATGGACCCGAAGGTCTGAGGTAAACTACTCACACTTCATCGGAGAGGCTATGGTGTTGATGTATAAGCCCTCCGTGATCGATGCCCCCTCCGGCGGAGCTCCGGAACAGGCCCTAAGGTGGGATCTCGTGGATACAGAAGGTTGCGGCGGTGGAATTAGGTTTTTGGCTCCGTATCTGATCGTTTGGGGGTATGTAGGTATATATAGGAGGAAGGAGTATGTTGGTGGAGCAACATGTGGGGCCCACGAGGGTGGAGGGCACGCCTGGGGGGTAGGCGCGCCCCCTACCTCGTGGCTTCCTGGTGGCTTTCTTGACGTAGGGTCCAAGTCCTCTGGATCATGTTCGTTCCGAAAATCACGTTCCGGAAGGTCTCATTCCGTTTGGACTCCGTTTGATATTATTTTTCTGCGAAACTCTGAAATAGGCAAAAAAACTGCAATTCTAGGCTGGGCCTCCGGTTAATTGGTTAGTCCCAAAAATAATATAAAAGTGAATAATAAAGCCCAATATTTTCCAAACAGAAGATAATATAGCATGGAGCAATCAAAAATTATAGATACGTTGGAGACGTTGGAGACGTATCAAGCATCCCCAAGCTTAATTCCTGCTCGTCCTCAAGTAGGTAAATGATAAAAACAGATTTTTTGATGTGGGATGCTACTTGGCATAATTTCAATGTAATTCTTCTTAATTGTGGTATGAATATTCAGATCCGAAAGATTCAAGATAAAAGTTCAATATTGACATAAAAATAATAATACTTCAAGCATACTAACTAAGCAATTATGTCCTCTCAAAATAACATGGCCAAAGAAAGTTCATCCCTACAAAATCATATAGTTTAGTCATGCTCCATTTTCGTCACACAAGAATGCTCCCATCATGCACAACCCCGATGACAAGCCAAGAAATTGTTTCATACTTTAGTGATCTCAAACTTTTTCAACCTTCACGCAATACATGAGCGTGAGCCATGGATATAGCACTATGGATGGAATAGAATATGATGATGGGGTTTATGTGGAGAAGACAAAAAAGGAGAAAGTCTCACATCAACGAGGCTAATCAATGAGCTATGGAGATGCCCATCGATTGATGTTAATGCAAGGAGTAGGGATTGCCATGCAACGGATGCACTAGAGCTATAAATATACAAAAGCTCAACAAAATAAAATAAGTGGATGTGCATCCAACTTGCTTGCTCATGAAGACCTAGGGCACTTGAGGAGGCCCATTGTTGGAATATACAAGCCAAGTTCTATAATGAAAAATTCCCACTAGTATATGAAAGTGACAAAACAACAGACTCTCTATCATGAAGATTATGGTGCTACTTTGAAGCACAAGTGTGGTAAAAGGATAGTTACATTGTCCCTTCTCTCTTTTTCTCTCATTTTTTTGTTATCCCTCACTTGGGACAATGCTCTAGAAAATTATGATCACCACACTTCTATTTATTTACAACTCAATGATTACAACTCGATACTAGAACAATGTATGACTCTATATGAATGCCTCCGACGGTGTACCGGGATATGCAATGAACCAAGAGTGACATGTATGAAAGAATTATGAACGGTGGCTTTGCCACAAATACTATGTCAACTACATGATCATGCAAAGCAATATGACAATGATGAACGTGTCATGATAAACGGAATGGTGGAAAGTTGCATGGCAATATATCTCGGAATGGCTATGGGAATGCCATAATAGGTAGGTATCGTGGCTATTTTGAGGAAGATATAAGGAGGTTTATGTGTGAAAGAGCGTATCATATCACAGGGTTTGCATGCACCAACGAAGTTTGCACCAACTCTCAATGTGAGAAAGGGCAATGCACGGTACCGAAGAGGCTAGCAATGATGGAAAGGTGACAGTGCGTATAATCCATGGACTCAACATTAGTCATAAAGAACTCACATACTTATTGCAAAAATCCACAAGTCATCAAAAATCAAGCACTACGCGCATGCTCCTAGGGGGATAGATTGGTAGGAAAAGACCATCGCTCGTCCCCGACCGCCACTCATAAGGAAGACAATCAAAGAACACCTCATGTTTCAAATTTGTTACATAACATTTACCATACTTGCATGCTACAGGACTTGCAAACTTCAACACAAGTACTTCTAAAATTCACAGCTACTCAACTAGCACAACTTTAATATCACTACCTCCATGCCTCAAAACAATCATTAAGCATCAAACTTCTCTTAGTATTCAACACACTCATAAGAAAGTTTTTACTAATCTTGAATACCTAGCATATTAGGATTATTTAAGCAAATTACCATGATATTTAAGACTCTCAAAATAATCTAAGTTAAGCATGAGAGATCAATAGTTTCTATAAAACAAATCCACCATTGTGCTCTAAAAGATATAAGTGAAGTACTAGAGCAAAACTATATAACTCAAAAGATATAAGTGAAGCACATAGAGTATTCTAATAATTTCCGAATCATGTGTGTCTCTCTCAAATGGTGTGTACAGCAAGGATGATTGTGGTAAACTAAAAAGCAAAGACTCAAATCATACAAGACGCTCCAAGCAAAACACATATCATGTGGTGAATAAAAATATAGCTCCAAGTAAAGTTACCGATGGAAGTAGACGAAAGAGGGGATGCCTTCCTAGGCATCCCCAATCTTTGGCTTTTTGGTGTCCTTAGATTATCTTGGGGGTTCCATGGGCATCCCCAAGCTTAGGCTCTTGCCACTCCTTGTTCCATAATCCATCAAATCTTTCACCCAAAACTTAAAAACTTCACAACACAAAACTTAAAGTAGAAAATCTCGTGAGCTCCGTTAGCGAAAGAAAACAAAACACCACTTCAAGGTAATGTAATGAACTCATTATTTATTTATATTGGTGTTGAACCTACTGTATTACAACTTCTATATGGTTTATAAACTATTTTACTAGCCATAGATTCATCAAAATAAGCAAACAACACACGAAAAACAGAATCTGTCAAAAACAGAACAGTCTGTAGTAATCTGTAGCTAACGCAAGATCTGGAACCCCAAAAATTCTAAAATAAATTGCTGGACGTGAGGAATTTATCTATTAATCTTATTCAAAAATAATTTACTAAATATCACTTTACAAATAAAAATGGCAGCAGTTCTCGTGAGCACTAAAGTTTCTGTTTTTTACAGCAAGATTAAAAAGACTTTCCCCAAGTCTTCCCAACGGTTCTACTTGGCACAAACACTAGTTAAACACAAAAAACACAACCAAAACAGAGGCTAGATAAATTATTTGTTACTAAACAGGAGCAAAAAGCAAGGAATAAAAATAAAATTGGGTTGCCTCCCAACAAGCGCTATTGTTTAACGCCCCTAGCTAGGCATAAAAGCAAAGATAGATCTAGGTATAGCCATATTTGGTAGGCAATTCTTCAATGAGGCATCTATCATCCTTAAAAGGTTCTTTCTTTTTATTAATTATCAAACTTTTAGGAACAAGATCTAAAAATTCATTTGTAACAATTGGTTCCTTAGTGATAGCAAAAAGATTGGGATGAATACTTATAGATTTGAGATCCGCAGTTTCCTTACTAGAGGATTCACCCTTATTTTTAGGAACATACATAAGCTTGGCAATTTTAGTTGGAGGACTTGGAGTATTCTTTACGGAAGAAAAAGTGGTTCCCAAGTTGGTAATGATACCCTCAAGTTTATCGATTGTAGTGGAATCTTGATTTATTCTTTCATTAACTATGGGTTCCTTCTCCTTAATATTTTTCAAAGTGACTCCTACTTTAGATCCATATTGGGTAATTTGGTTGTGGATCTTTTTATCCAAATTTTCAATTAACTCTACGGTAGCTACTTTATTTTCAATAATTTCAAGTCTTTGCATTACGTGCTCCAAAGTTAACATAGTTCCATTAACCAAAAGAGGTGGTGAGCCAAACAAATCTATCATAGCATTATAAGAATCAAAAGTATGGCTACCCAAGAAATTCCCTCCGGTAATGGTATCAAGGATACATCTATACCAAGGATTAGCGCCTACATAAAAATTGTGGAGAAGAACAGAACTAGATTGCTTCCTGGTAGATCTATTTTGAGCATTGCAAATTCTATACCAAGCATCTTTTAGATTTTCTCCCTCCCTTTGTTTAAAATTGAGAACTTCATTTTCGGGAGACAACGGAGAAGATAAAGGACTAGCCATGACGACAGGGCAAGCAAACGGAAAAGAGAGGGCGGATAGAGAGAGAGGGCGAATAAAACGGCAAGGGTGAAGTGGGGGAGAGGAAAACGAGAGGCAAATGGCAAATAATGTAATGCGAAAGATAAGGGTTTGTGATGGGTACTTGGTATATTGACTTTTGCGTAGACCTCCCCGGCAGCGCCGCCAGAAATCCTTCTTGCTACCTCTTGAGCACTGCGTTGGTTTTCCCTTGAAGAGGAAAGGGTGATGCAGTAAAGTAGCGTAAGTATTTCCCTCAGTTTTTGAGAACCAAGGTATCAATCCAGTAGGAGGCTACGCGCGAGTCCCTCGCACCTACACAAACAAATAAATCCTCGCAACCAATGCGATAAGGGGTTGTCAATCCCTACAGAGTCACTTACGAGTGTGAGATCTGATAGATAAGATAGGATAATATTTTTGGTATTATTATGATAAAGATGCAAAGTAAAATAAAAGCAATGGAAATAACTAAGTGTTGGAAGATTAATATGATGGAAAATAGACCCGGGGGCATAGGTTTCACTTGTGGCTTCTCTCAAGAGCATAAGTATTTTATGGTGGGTGAACAAATTACTGTTGAACAATTGACAGAATTGAGCATATTTATGAGAATATCTAGGTATGATCATGTATATAGGCATCACGTCCGAGACAAGTAGACCGACTCCTGCCTGCATCTACTACTATTACTCCACACATCGACCGCTATCCAGCATGCATCTAGAGTATTAAGTTCATAAGAACAGAGTAACGCTTTAAGCAAGATGACATGGTGTAGAGGGATAAATTCATGCAATATGATTAAAAAAACCCATCATGTTATCCTCTATGGCAACAATACAATACGTGCCTTGCTGCCCCTACTGCCACTGGGAAAGGACACCGCAAGATTGAACCCAAAGCTAAGCACTTCTCCCATTGCAAGAAAGATCAATCTAGTAGGCCAAACCAAACTGATAATTCGAAGAGACTTGCAAAGATAACCAATCATACATAAAAGAATTCAGAGAAGATTCAAATATTGCTCATAGATAAACTTGATCATAAACCCACAATTCATGGGTCTCAACAAACACACCGCAAAAAGAAGATTACATTGAATAGATCTCCACGAGAGACGGGGAGAACATTGTATTGAGATCCAAAAAGAGAGAGAAAGCATCTAGCTAATAACTATGGACCTGAAGGTCTGAGGTAAACTACTCACACTTCATCGGAGAGGCTATGGTGTTGATGTAGAAGCCCTCCGTGATCGATGCCCCCTCCGGCGGAGCTCCGGAACAGGCCCCAAGATGGGATCTCGTGGATACAAAAGGTTGCGGCGGTGGAATTAGGTTTTTGGCTCTGTATCTGATCGTTTGGGGGTACGTAGGTATATATAGGAGGAAGGAGTACGTCGGTGGAGCAACGTGGGGCCCACAAGGGTGGAGGGTGCGCCTGGGGGGTAGGCGCTCCCCCCTACCTCGTGGTTCCTGGTGGCTTTCTTGACGTAGGGTCCAAGTCCTCTGGATCATGTTCGTTCCGAAAATCACGTTCCCGAAGGTCTCATTCCGTTTGGACTCCGTTTGATATTCTTTTTCTGTGAAACTCTGAAATAGGCAAAAACAACAATTCTGGGCTGGGCCTCCGGTTAATAGGTTGGTCCCAAAAATAATATAAATGTGAATAATAAAGCCCAATATTGTCCAAAACAGAAGATAATATAGCATGGAGCAATCAAAAATTATAGGTATGTTGGAGACGTATCAAACCTATGATTGTGGCATAGGGAATGACTTCCATTCTCTTTCTATCTTCTGCTATGATCGGGCTTTGAGTCTTACTCAACTTTACACCTTGTAATACAAACAGGAACTCCTTCTTTGACTGATCCACTTTGAACTCTTTCAATAACTTGTCGAGGTATTTACTCATTGAAGAATCTTATCAAGCGTCTTGATCTATCTCTATAGATCTTGATGCCCAATATGTAAGCAGCTTCACCGAGGTCTTTCATTGAAAAACTCTTATTCAAGTAGGTCTCTATGCTATCCAGAAATTATATATCATTTCCAATCAACAATATGTCATCCACATAAAATATTAGAAATGCTACAGAGCTCCCACTCACTTTCTTGTAAATACAGACTTCGCCGCAAGTCTGTATAAAACCATATGCTTTGATCACACTATTAAAGCATTTATTCCAACTCCGAGAGGCTTGCACCAGTCCATAAATGGATCGCTGGAGCTTGCACACTTTGTTAGCACGCTTTGGATCGACAAAACCTTCTGGTTGCATCATATACAACTCTTCTTCCAGAAATCCATTCAGGAATGCAGTTTTGACATCCATCTGCCTGATTTCATAAAATATGGCAACTGCTAACATGATTCGGACGAATTTAAGCATCGCTACAGTTGACAAAGTCGCATTGTAGTCAACACCTTGAACTTGTCGAAAACCTTTTGTGACAAGTCGATCTTTGTAGATAGTAACACTACTATCAGTGGCCATCTTCCTCTTGAAGATCCATTTATTTTCTATGGCTTGCTGATCATCGAGCAAGTCCACCAAAGTCCACACTTTGTTCTCATACATGGATCCCATCTCAGATTTCATGGCCTCAAGCCATTTCGCGGAATCTGGGCTCATCATCGCTTCCTCATAGTTCGTAGGTTCATCATGGTCAAGTAACATGACCTCTAGAATAGGATTACCGTACCACTCTGGTGCGAATCTCACTCTGGTTTACCTACGAGGTTTCGGTAGTAACTTGATCTGAAGTTACATGATCATCATTAGCTTCCTCACTAATTGGCGTAGGAATCACTGGAACTGATTTCTGTGATGAACTACTTTTCAATTCGGGAGAAGGTACAATTACCTCATCAAGCTATACTTTCCTCCCACTCACTTCTTTCGAGAGAAACTCCTTCTCTAGAAAGGATCCATTCTTTGCCTTCGGATCTGTGATAGAAGGTGTACCCAACAGTTTCCTTTGGGTATCCTATGAAGATGCACTTCTCTGATTTGGGTTCGAGCTTATCAGGTTGAAGCTTTTTCACATAAGCATCGCAGCCCCAAACTTTAAGAAACGACAACTTTGGTTTCTTGCCAAACCATAGTTCATACGGCGTCATCTCAATGGATTTCGATGGTGCCCTGTTTAATGTGAATGTAGCTATCTCTAATACATAATCCCAAAACAATAGTGGTAAATCGGTAAGAGACATCATAGATCGCACCATATCCAATAAAGTGTGGTTACGATGTTCGGACACACCATTACACTGTGGTGTTCCAGGTGGCGTGAGCTGTGAAACTATTCCACATTGTTTTAAATGAAGGCCAAACTCGTAACTCAAATATTCTCTTCCATGATCAGATCATAGAAACTTTATTTTCTTGTTACGATGATTCTGCACTTCACTCTGAAATTCTTTGAACTTTTCAAATGTTTCAGACTTGTGTTTCATCAAGTAGATATACTCATATCTGCTCAAATCATTTGTGAAGGTTAGAAAATAACGATACCCGCCATGAGCATCAACACTCATTAGACCGCATACATCGGCATGTATTATTTCCAATAAGTCACTACCTCGTTCCATTGTTCCAGAGAACGTAGTTTTAGTCATCTTTCCCATAAGGCACGGTTCGCAAGCATCAAATGATTCATGATCAAGTGATTCCAAAAGTCCATCAGCATGGAGTTTCTTCATGCGCTTTACACCAATATGACCCAAATGATAGTGCCACAAATAAGTTGCACTATCATTATCAACTTCGCATCTTTTGGCATCAATACTATGAATATGTGTATTACCATGATCGAGATTCAATAAACCATCAACATTGGGTGTATGACCATAGAAGGTTTTATTCATGTAAACAAAATAACAAATATTCTTTGTCCTAAATGAATAACCGTATTGCAATTAACATGATCTAATCATATCCATGCTCAACGCAAACACCAAATAACATTTATTTAGGTTCAACACTAATCCCGAAAGTATAGGGAGTGCTCGATGATGATCATATCAATCTTGGAACCACTTCCAACACACACCGTCACTTTATCCTCAACTAGTCTCTATTTATTCTGTAACTCCTGTTTCGAGTTACTAATCTTAACAACCGAACAAGTATCAAATACCCAGGGATTACTACGAGCACTAGTAAGGTATACATCAATAATATGTATATCAAATATACCTTTGTTCACTTTGCCATCCTTCTTATCCGCCAAATATTTGGGGTAACTCCACTTCCAGTGACCATTTCCTTTGTAGTAGAAGCACT
Organism: Triticum urartu; assembly: GCF_056163025.1. Classification (NCBI taxonomy): domain Eukaryota; kingdom Viridiplantae; phylum Streptophyta; class Magnoliopsida; order Poales; family Poaceae; genus Triticum; species Triticum urartu. The sequence goes on from NC_141874.1 coordinate 706,050,417, forward strand.
TAGTTTCAGGCTTAGGTCCAGCTTTGGGCTTCTTCACGGGAGTGACAACTTGCTTGCCATTCTTCTTGAAGTTCCCTTTCTTTCCCTTTGCCCTTTACTTGAAACTAGTGGTCTTGTTTAATCATCAACACTTGATACTTTTCCTTGATTTCTACCTTAGTCGATTTCAGCATCATGAAGAGCTTGGGAATTTCTTTCGTCATCCCTTGCATATTATAGTTCATCATGAAGTTCCAGTAACTTGGTGATGGTGACTAGAGAACTCTGTCAATCACTATCTTATCTGGAAGATTAACTCCCACTTGATTCAAGCGATTGTAGTACCCAGACAATCTGAGCACATGCTCACTGCTTGAGCTATTCTCCTCCATCTTTTAGCTACAGAACATGTTGGAGACTTCATATCTCTCAATTCGGGTATTTGCTTGAAATATCAACTTCAACTCGTGGAACATCTCATATGGTCCATGACATTCAAAACATCTTTGAAGTCCTGATTCTAAGTCGTAAAGCATGGTGTACTAAACTATCAAGTAGTCATCATATTAAGCTAGCCAAACGTTCATAACGTTTGCATCTGCTCCTGTAATAGTTTTGTCACCTAGCGGTGCATCAAGAACATAATTTTTCTGTGCAGCAATGAGGATAAACCTCAGATCACGGACTCAGTCCGCACCATTGCTACTATCATCTTTCAACTTAGTTTTCTCTAGGAACATATAAAAAACATAGGGAAGCTACAACGCGAGCTATTGATCTACAACATAATTTGCAAAACACTATCAGGACTAAGTTCATGATAAATTAAAGTTCAATTAATCATATTACTTAAGAACTCCCACTTAGATAGACATCCCTCTAGTCATCTAAATGATCACGTGATCCAAATCAACTAAACCATGTCTGATCATCACGTGAGATGGAGTAGTTTTCAATGGTGAACATCACTATGTTGATCATATCTACTATATGATTCACGCTCGACCTTTCGGTCTCCAGTGTTCCGAGGCCATATCTGCATATGCTAGGCTCGTCAAGTTTAACCCGAGTATTCTGCACCCGTTGTATGTGAACGTAGAGCTTATCACACCCGATCATCACGTGGTGTCTCGTCACGAAGAACTGTAGCAACGGTGCATACTCACGGAGAACACTTATACCTTGAAATTTAGTAAGGCATCATCTTATAATGCTACTGTCGTACTAAGCAAAATAAGATGCATAAAAGATAAACATCACATGCAATCAAAATATGTGACATGATATGGCCATCATCATCTTGTGCTCATGATCTCCATCACCGAAGCATTGTCATGATCTCCATCGTCACCGGCGCGACACCTTGATCTCCATCGTAGCATCGTTCTCCTCTCGCCAACTATTGTTACTACGACTATCTCTCCCGCTTAGTGATAAAGTAAAACAATTACATGGCGATTGCATTGTATACAATAAAGCGACAATCATATGGCTCCTGCCAGTTGCCGATAACTCTGTTACAAAACATGATCATCTCACACAAAAATTTATATCACATCACAGCAATCCCTGCAAAAACAAGTTAGACGTCCTCTACTTTGTTGTTACAAGCTTTACGTGGCTGCTGCGGGCTTCTAGCAAGAACCGTTCTTACCTACGCACCAAAACCACAACGATTTTTCATCAAGTGTGCTGTTTTAACCTTCAACAAGGACCGGGCGTAGCCACACTCGATTCAACTAAAGTTGGAGAAATAGACACCCGCCAGCCACCTATGTGCATAAGCACGTCGGTAGAACCAGTCTCATGAACGCGGTCATGTAATGTCAGTCCAGCCCGCTTCATCCAACAATACCGCCGAATCAAAGTATGACATGCTGGTAAGCAGTATGACTATTATCGCCCACAACTCTTTGTGTTCTACTCATGCATATAACATCTACGCATAGACCTGGCTCGGATGCCACTGTTGAGGAACACGGTAATTTCAAAATAATTCCTATGATCATGCAAGATCTATATAGGTGATGCATAGCAACGAGAGGGGAGAGTGTGTCCATGTACCCTCGTAGACCGAAAGCGGAAGCGTTATGTACCGCAGTTGATGTAGTCGAACGTCTTCGCGATTCAACCGATCAAGTATCGAACGCACGGCACCTCCGTGATCTGCACACGTTCAGCTCGGTGACGTCCCTCGAACTCTAGATCCAGCTGAGGCCGAGGGGAAGTTCCGTCAGCATGACGGCGTGGTGACGGTGATGATGAAGTTACTGGCGCAGGGCTTCGTCTAAGCACTACGCCGATATGACCGAGGTGGAAAACTGTGGAGGGGGACACCGCACACGGCTAACAGATCAACTTGTGTGTCTATGGGGTGCCCCTGGCCACGTATATAAAGGAGGGGAGGGAAGAGGTGGCCGGCCCAAGGGGGGCACGCCAGGTGTGGGGAATCCTACTAGGACTCTCCAGTCCAAGTAGGATTCCCCTCCTCTTTCCTATTCCTAGTAGGAGAAGGAGGGAAGGAGGAAGAGGGAGAAGGAAGGAGGGGGGCGTCGCCCCCTCCTAGTCCAATTCGGACCAGCCCATGGGGGGGGGCACACAGCCACCCCTTGAGGCCCTTCTCTCCTTTCCTGTATGGCCCATTAAGGCCCACTACTTCCCCCGTCGAATTCCCGTAATTCTCCGGTACTCCAAAAAATACCCGAATCACTCGGAACCTTTCCGATGTCCAAATATAGCCTTCCAATATATCGATCTTTACGTCTCGACCATTTCGAGACTCCTCGTCACGTCCGTGATCTCATCCGAGACTCCGAACAAACTTCAGTCATCAAATCACATAACTCATAATACAAATCGTCATTGAACGTTAAGCGTGCGGACCCTACAGGTTCGAGAACTATGTAGACATGACCGAGACACATCTGCGGTCAATAACCAATAGCGGAACCTGGATGCTCATATTGGCTCCTACATATTCTACGAAGATCTTTATCGGTCAATCCGCATAACAACATACATTGTTCCATTTGTCATTGGTATGTTACTTGTCCGAGATTCGATCGTCGGTATCATCATACCTAGTTCAATCTCGTTGCCGGCAAGTCTCTTTACTCGTTCTGTAATACTTCATCCCGCAACTAACTCATTAGTCACAATGCTTGCAAGGCTTATAGTGATGAGTATTACCGAGAGGGCCCAGAGATACCTCTCCGAAACACGGAGTGACAAATCCTAATCTCGATCTATGCCAACCCAACAAACACCTTTGGAGACACATGTAGAGCACATTTATAATCACTCATTTACGTTGTGACGTTTGGTAGCACACAAAGTGTTCCTCCGATATTCGGGAGTTGCATAATCTCATAGTATGAGGGGCTAATTTTTTAAATAATACATTTTTATATTAAATTTCAGAAATATTACGCCATAATTATATTTTAAAAAAATATTACCCAGTCGGCCTACTGCTGACCGATTGGATCTTGTCGGCATACTGCTGGCCGATTGGCCCCCAGTCGGCCCACTGCTGGCCGATTGGCTCCAGTCGGCCCACTGCTGGTCGATTGGCACCCAGTTTGCTTCCTCTAGACCGACAGGTGCATGTACCCATTTATCTGTTGAATATGTATTTAAAAAACGTTGAAGAAGTATTTTAAAAAATGTTGATCATGCATATAAAAATGTTAATCAAGCATTTGAAAAAAATGTTGAACAAGTATTTGAAAAATGTTGAAAAAGTATTTGAAAAATGTTGAACAAACATTTGAAAACTGTTGAATAGGTATTTGAAAAATGTTGAAGAAGTATTTAAAAAAATTATCATGTATATAAAAATGTTAATCAAGCATTTGCAAAAAATGTTGAACAAGTATTTGAAAAAAATGTTGAACAAGTATTTAAAAAATATTGATCATGTATAAAAAAATGTTGAACAAGTATTTGTAAAAATGTTGATCATGTATATAAAAATGCTTAACAAGTATTTGAAAAAATTTGAACAAGTATTTAATTTTTTTTGAACAAGTATTTTAAAAAATAATATAGAAAGAAAAGAAAAAAGAAAGAAATAATGGAGAAGACTGGCTGAGTCACCTCTAGTTGGTCGTGATCCCTTTTATAACCAGTAACTGGAAGCTGATGGGGTGGTTAGCTATGCCGGTGATTGCCATGGCAGCTTCCAGATGTTAATCATTTTTTCAAATACTAGTTCAAAATTTTTAAATACTTGTTTAATATTTTTTAAATACTTGTTCAACATATTTTCAAATATTTGTTCAACATTTTTATATACATGATCAACATTTTAACAACTACTTGTTCAACATTTTTATATACATGATTAATATTTTTTCAAATACTTGTTCAACATTTTTTGCAAATGCTTGATTAACATTTTTATATACATGATCAACATTTTTTAAAATACTTCTTCAATATTTTTCAAATACCTATTCAACAGTTTTCAAATATTTGTTCAACATTTTTTCAAATACTTGTTCAACATTTTTTCAAATACTTGTTCAATATTTTTTTCAAATGCTTGATTAACATTTTTATATGCATGGTCAACATTTTTCCAAATACTTTTCAACATTTTTCAAATACCTATTCAACAGATAAATGGGTGCATGCACCTGTCGGCCTAGAGGAAGCAGACTGGGTGCCAATCGGCCAACGGTGGGCCGACTGTGGCCAATCGGCCGGCAGTGGGCCGACTGGGGCCAATCAGCCAGCAGTAGGTCGACTGGATCCAATCGGTCAGTAGTAGGACGTCTGGGGTAATATTTTAAAAAAAATAATTACGGCGTAATATTTCTGAAATTTAATAAAAAATGGTATTGTTTTTAAAAAATTAGCCAGTATGAGGAACATGTATAAGTCATGAAGAGAGCAGTAGCAATGAAACTACAACGATCATAATGCTAAGCTAACGGATAGGTCATGTCCATCACATCATTCTCCTAATGATGTGATCCCATTCATCAAATGACAACACATGTCTATGGTTAGGAAACATAATCATCTTTGATTAACGAGCTAGTCAAGTAGAGGCATACTAGGGACACTATGTTTTGTCCATGTATTCACACATATACTAAGTTTTCGGTTAATACAATTCTAGCATGAATAATAAACATTTATCATGAAATAAGGAAATAAATAATAATTTTATTATTGCCTTTAGGGCATATTTCCTTCATAAACGCCACCAAAGACATAGCCCTGAAGCTCTGGGGGTGGGCGGACGGAGCACGGACAACAGCCACGCTCCCGACGTAGCCCCGATGTCCTGTAGCTTAAGGGGGAGGGGGCGCCGCAACGCCAAGGGAGCCCAAGTCAGAGAGATGCCCCGCTGCAACCTTCCTAGGAGCCGGCGCGGGATTGGCCGGCCGCTCCTCCGGCGGCAGGGAGATGAGGAGGGGTGGGGTAGGCGGAAAGTCTAGGGTTGGCCCCCAAAGCCGCTAGGGACGGCTGCGCGGGATCAAGTCAAAATTTCTAACCATCAGAAAGAGAGTTATAAAGCCCGCCATGTCAAGGTTCCTTCCCTCCATTCTTGTTACGATGTGCATTCATCATGGCCTTCTTTATTTTATCTACTCTAGGCATCCACCTTAGATTTGCTCCCCATTCTTTTAATTCAAAGCTAAGTGGCCAATTCAGATCAGTTTGTATATTCGAATCTGGCTTTGGTTGGTGGATCGATAAAGAAAGGAATTTGTATTTTTGAACCGAGAAAGAAAGGATTTTGAATAACAAAATGTACAAATAGAATCATCTATAACACTAAGCTCCCTAGTTTTAAAGAGCTCAATTGAGGTCTCCAATTAGAATCGGGTCACCCGATTTTGAACGGGTCAATAATTTCTCAAAGCTCTCTTATTCAATTCTTTTATACTATACATTATGCTTCCTAATTTTGAAGGCCTCACAATTAATTGAGGTATTCAATTTAAAAATGGGTCATGCGATTTTGATCGAGTCAACAGTTTCTTAAGTTTTCCCATTTAATTCTTTTAATTCACTATGTTTCCTAATTCTGAACCTCTTTCTGTCAGTTGAGGTATCCAATTTAATTTGGTTTACGATTTTGACCAAGCCAACAATTTTTCAAATCAACCAGCAGCAACCGGTCTATAAAAACATACCAATCTAACACACCCTCCTACCATCTAGAAAAAAAAGAAGCTTTGGCATGTAATATTGTAGTACCAATATAGTACTATCTCTGTTTCTAAATATAAGCCTTTTAGAGATTTCCATAGGGACTACATACAGATGTTTATAGGCATATTTTAGAGTGTAGATTCACTCATTTTGCTTTGTATGTAATCAATATTGGAATCTCTAAAAGGGCTTATATTTAGGAACGGACCAAATCAAGAGAAATCAAGGACCCTTGATATTTCATGTAGTAGCACCTAAATCTGTATGCTAATTGCTGCACCTAAATCAAGGACCCTTTTAGAGATTTCCATAGGGACTACATACAGATTTAGGTGCAGCAATTAGCATCAAATCAAGGGTCCTTGATTTCTCTTGATTTGATGCGTATGTACAGCCTCGCGCCGTGTAGCGTAGTATTGCCATCCTAAAATTAACAGATATATATGTCTACAACATGGAAATAACTTTATATATTGGCTTACATATAGTCAGACCGACCATTGTCAACTTAAATCAACAAACCACCATTTGAAGAAGATAGCCCCTAGTTGAGAAAAGAGGGTTTCATAGGTGGACACGGTGCAAAAGGATCCACACATCCATTCATCAAGATATGCTCTTCATCTTCAACAAGGAGGGACCAAGCAATGGTAAACTCCACCTTGAAGCCGCCAAGCTCACATACATGTTGACTTGTGTTGTATGTTTTGGGTACGACAAATACAAGTCCTTGTGCAGCGATGTCTCCAGTCGGTGTGTATGCTTGAATAAGAACTTTTAGCTTTCCACAGAATTCTACGGATAGAACTTGCCTTGACAGATTCAGATAACCACCTTTAACTGCACACTTTCTTCCAGCTTTTGAATCAAGCAATACAATTTTCCTTGACTTGGACACATTGACTTCTTCAATCTCACATTCAGAAAATGTGTAGCAAACAACTCGGACTCCATATTGAAAAGGCGTTAACTTCTCATCAACAACATGAACACCAAAGATAGTGGCTTGAACCGAACGTTTAAGTTGCTGAGAACATAACTCTAGTGTGCAAAAGGTTTTTTCAATGATGCTAGTTCGGAAACCATCACGAGAATAGCCGACATCACCATCGTATAAAAAGGCATCCCTCACCAATGCTCTGTCTTCAGACGCCGTTTTGCCCTTTATTATTAACTGGATTTCAATGTCAACGGGTTCCTCAGACACAATTGCACGAATTGGGCCAGTCAAATGCAAAAAAGGATCCTGCAAGCATATGATCAATCATAATTTCCATTGACTAATAAACAAAGGTCGTCCCGCAAGAAATGAATGCAAGAAGAATAGTTTACATACCGCTTCATTGAGGATTTGGCAGTCATCCCTTGGACAAAGGAAGATGGGATTGCGACGCCCATCCACAGCATCTCGGGCGGCAACCACACCATATACTTTCAGTGGCCATTTGAAGTATTTCAAGTCAGTAACTTTGATAGAACAGATCTGCATAGTCCTTGGGAGGACAGCGTCTACTGGCTTGAATCCCGGTGTACAGTGTGTAAAGAGCATGGGACTCAACAAAGCTGCATGCAGCAACACCCAGTTAAGTATATGGAAGTAAGAAAATGAAGATCCAATGCGACTACTCTTTGCTTGCAATCATTGTGCAAACAAAAAAAACGAGTATCAATGTTTCAGGGTGGTTTACGCACGCGTTTAATCCTCTAGACTGATTGCAGAGTGTTATTTGGAAGGATCTGCTGAAAGATACAACATACATAGTGCATATAATAATTGTCACTGGTGAGCAAGGAACTTATAATAGTCACACAAACTCAAACATTAATAACTAACAGGGTTTTGATATCTAACTATTTTTCCCTTTTAAACAATGAATGGCATAGCAATTTTGACGTTGAGCACTGGACAGATTAATTATGGAGGAAGAAGAAAAGCATGCATGTTTACTCACTCAGGTCTTCGAAGCTGTTGGCACCTTGGCGACACTCCCAGTCCCTACGGAAGCGAGCAAAAGCCTCCTCTTCGTACTCCGCGGCTGCGGCTGCGGCCTCGCTGATCACCGCTTCACCCTCGATATCTTTGGCCTCCAAGCCTCTGTCCGTTGCCATAGTGACTAATCTGCCTCCGGCGACCACCGCTTGTCCGTTGATTTTCCTCTCCTCCAAGGTCCTCTCCTGCTCCTGTTTCTTGTCCGAGCTCCTCACCTCCTGGCCCTGTTGGAGGAATCTCTTCTGTTCCTCTTTCTCTTTGCGTGCTCTCTCTATCATTTGTTCCCTCGACACCCTCACCGCAATTTCTGAGACGAAATTGTTGATGCTGTCTGTGATCCACTGCAATCTATTTAGCCTTGTGACCAACGACAGCATTTGATTTTCCAGCTCTTCGTCTGGAACCATCTTCAGAAGTTCTAGTACCAGGTCGCTGATCTGGTCGCACAAGAAGGATACCTGAACAGTCATGCGTAATTCCTCGTCGTCCTCCTCTTCCTCCTCCAATTTCTCTTCATCCTCCTCCTCCCCCTCCTCTTGTTCTTCTACCTCCTCATCCTGCTCCTCCAGCTCCAGCTCATCTTCCTCTTCCTCTTCCTCTTCCATGGGCGATTGGTGTAACATATGAAAAAATTCTTGGAAGATGTTGCGCGCCGAATCAGCGATCATCTCCTCCATCGACCTCATCTTGTCTTGGGAGAGCAGAGTGGCAAGGAACCTCTCCTTGTCATCCGGCCCAAGCTCCTTCTCGGCCAACTCGTCCACCTTCCTCTGTATCTCCTGCCTCGCGATCAGATAGGCCGTTAAGCCGCTGCTTGCTCTTTTCCGCATCACTGCGTAAGCCGGCGAACTTGGTGGTCGGGGCCCCATCTCCGTATCAACTTCCCCGGCCTCTTCTCTCAGTCTAACTCGCCGCCGCCGCCGCCGCCGCTCTGTTCTTTAGGGGAAGGAAGGGGAAAATAAAGCAGGTAGGGTTTCTAAGATCGGGGCGGACGGTGGGGGTGTTTTGTTCCCTCGGGCTATCTCCTCACTGCTTGGTTGGGCCGGATAAAAGTGCGGCCCGTTAAATAGTCCAAGTTTGCACACGACACACGCTCACGGGTAATAACCTCGATTTCCACTTCCCTCAACAACAACAAAAACTCGATTTCCACTGAAAATGAAACGCCTGTCTAAAGAAACCTAGAAATAAAAGGGAATCGCCGCGATTGATCGCCAAAGCCATAGGAGGTATCGATCTGTCTTATATATTTGGGTGCTGTACCAGAGCAACTCAGACTACAAATCGGTGTGCTACTACTCAATCCGAACTTGGACGTAATTAAAAAAGGTCCTCCGTATCGGCAATGGAGCTGTACGTCGTCCCGAACTGCAACTGCTCGCGCTTGATCCGAACTCGCCACTCCTTTCCTTCACCAATCGCCTCCCCTTCCGACTTCCGTCCCAGTCCTCGCCTCTTTTCTACCGCAACCACGGTTTGAACAAGACGTATCAGAGTCTAGCATCCTAGTTTATACTCCCTATGTCCCATAATATAAAAAACATTTTACCCCGCAAAAAGAATATAAAAACATTTTTCAAGCTTGAAAAAGTCAACTTCAAAAACCCTAATCAAAAGGTTTTTAGGACGTTCCAAAAAATTGTCCCTCCAACGGTCCAACCCCATCTTTTTTAGGATTATATACGTAGCAACCCCAAAAATCCCTAAAAAGTAGCCACTCCAAAAAAATCCATCCCACCACTCCTGCGTGTGGGGAATTATTTGATTGAACTCGTGAATGAGTTTTTTTTTGTGCGAAAAGATCAGATCTATAATAAAGTTTTATTGGAAGTACAAAAACACCTCGTGAGCAGTGGCGGAGCTACGCAAACAAAGTTGGGCGGGCCAATATAAGGAGAAGGCAACTTTTTTTACCAATACTAGCAAGCTTGCACGTGCAATGCACGTCTTGACCAATACAAAAAATATATAATGAGTAAATGAAATGATGAGATAATCAATATTATTTTCTGAGAAGCATCTACTCCCAATCATGCACACATAAGTAAACTATGAAAAACATGCATTCAAGATCACTAATATGTAATACTAGTTGAAGATTAACACTGTCCCATCTCCGTTGAGATGCCTTCACCACGATTATGTTCTCTGCTTCTCATCTTTATCCAAAGTCATTACCTAAAAGTTATTAAGTTGTTCAATGATCAACACACAATATCAAAGATAAATAGTACGTACTTTCATGGGGAAATAGTTAAAAGCAAAGATACTTTTCTAGCAGTCTCAGAGTAGCTTATACATAGTCATACCGCTAGGGTAAGAAAATAACAACATACAAAATTTAATATTACATGAGTACATAGATACCTCATCGGCACACATGAATGCATCCAGAAATGACCCTGGATTGCCATCACAAGCCATTAAAACAGCATCGCAGTGTTGCAAAAAGGATTGCTTGACAACCATTCTATTATTGGATCTACAAACCATTTCAAAACACTGAGCAAATCATGTCCTTCTAGAGATAAAAATAGAAATATAAGAGCCTCGATATGTCTGTTACCCGATTATCTTACAGCAAAGAAAGCAATATATCTGACTACGAGGGTAAGTGAAATCTGTATGATTGCATCATCAAAAATATAGCCCATCCATAGTAGAGATGCAATTCCAAATGCAAGGCCCAGAGCAACACTGGTCAAAGAAGATAGAGATTAGCATTGGTAGCATGGTTTTGTATCATCTAGTTTGGACCTATAAAATATTTACATACGCTCCAAGTGAAACTTCTCACAAAACTTTATTATGGGCCCTCCATCAAAAGCTTTTTTGAGCACCATTCAATAAAATGACTCAATAGCAGCCCAGTAGAATGCAAGGTTATTTTAGTAAGAATACAGTCCAAAATAATCTTATAATTGTACATGGCGCAATTTGGTAACTATGCAATAACCCAGTGGTGGGTGCGTTGGCTATGTTTCAAAGTTCAGTCGTGGGCAGAATTATCATTGTCGGTTACTTTTTCCCGGATAAAATTAAAATGAGTTGCCCATTGCTTCTTCTTAAGAATATGCAAAGTAGGTTCATCCACACACATCCCACCCTGCTCCATCCCCAAACCCCTCTGGCCTTTTTTCCTACATGGTGTGATTTTTTTAAATGAAGTGAAAATACACTTGTGTTAAATTTCACATACAACTGTACCAATATAATGTATACTTTTACATTTTAGTATGAAGCATACATTCTAAAGCCCAAATAGACTTGTCATCTGTATACTGAGTCAATCATTCCATTTTGATTCTCATGAATGGAACTGCTCCCAATAAAACACAGGAATGGGCATGCATGCAGGGGGAAAACACGCATTCTAAAAAATCAAAAGATGACAAATTTGGGAGTCAAAATAGCATACCCATCGTTCATTAATGATTCTCCTTTGATTATTGTACTGAAATTGTTGCTTGTGCCTAGGTCTTTCAGAAGAGCAATGATAGTAACATGACCGGTTGCACTAAGCGTCCATTGAACAAGAATGATGTTTTCCAGTTCCAGGCATACGGAAAAGTAAGCTACGACAAATTAAGCATCAGAACATTAAATTGAATGGCCTATGTCCGTTATCAATCCAGGCATATACATACCTTATAGCAGCGCCAAGCAAAAATGTTGAGATCACCACACCTAGAACAACAAGTAACACCATCTGTGCCATGCATTTCTTCTGCAAAGTAAACACTTTAGTATACACTGAATAATAATATATGCATCTGCGGTGCTACATATAACAGTTCAACACTGGAAGCTGACCATGTAAATAAATCTGATGGCAACAAGCCAACAATTAATCACAGCACCATCCCAACTTAGAGAACCATTTCTTTCCTACTGGCTGTTGAGTGCCATGCTGCGCCCAACCCACCGAATAATTAGTGTCATATGCCCCCGAATTGCAAAGCTTAGCAACCTGCTCGATGACCTAGCTTGGTGAGAGCCAGAGCAACTTACTTAGTGCTATCTCTCATTCTCTTTTCAACTTTCAGAAAAGTAATCTTGCAATAATGACATTGGTTTGCAGACCTTGTTGCACCTCGCTTACTTCTTCATTCTTCTACCGTTTTTTTGCTTGAGTTGCACCTCGCTTTTCTTTTTCCTATTCAATTACCTAGCAGTGAACCAAATCACTATTTAGGTAAGCCAGACATACAAAAATTAACTCTAAAACCAAGTATTCCTTTGACGCTGCGGGGTACGTGTGGTCATAAGCTACCATGTCAAACGGAGATCTGACCGATTAGCACCAAAAAATGGAAACGTGAGGATCCCTCCAACATTACTACTTCCCATGGAAGCTGATTGAACACACCAAAAAAATCACCAGATTGATTTGATTTAAAGGTCCACCTTATTGATTTGTGACAGACGATCGGTGTCCGCACGGAGAACTGTAGGAGATCTTCGATGGCCCAGCCAGATGACGACATGGACGGCGACGACGGCACCTCCTACATCGCGGAACGGGAACAGAGAGAGGAAGAGAGATTTGTGAGGAGAGGGAGAGAGAAGGGAGGAGGAGGGCTCTGGCATGGCTAGCTGGCGGAGGAGGGCTCTGGCACGACTAACCGGAGGAGGAACATCTGTGGATCCAAGCCAGCTGTCCCGACCCGGCATCAAAGGAGCGAGGCGGTGGTTCCTCTCACCCAGATCGGGCGTCCAGTGGCATGCCAACAACGCCTATCACGGATGGCATGGTGGTCTCCGGGACGCTCTCCTGTTCGCCCTCCTTGGCACTGGCAAGAACCGCCGCCCTACTTCGTCTACCCCCTCGAGCGGACACAGCTTCGGTGCCTTAAAGGCACCTGCCTTTGGATCACTGACATGTAGGCCAGTCACCTGTTGGGTCCACATGTCATAGACACAAAGGTAGGTGACTTAAGGCACCGAAGCATTGTCCTCCTCGAGCGGATCCACAACAGATCGCATGATGGTGCTGGTTTCCTGAGGCGGGCCAGGCAGCGGCCATGAGGAGCAAGTGGGAGGTGCGGGCAGGGCAAAAGCACGCAAGCAGGGAAGGGGCTGGTGGGGGTGGGGGACGAAATGACCTGGTGGTTTGCGAGAGGAACGGGGGATCGTGGGCGAGCGTATTGTGCGAAGGGTATCGGGGTGTAACACCCACGATGCGGCTATATCTCCCACGTGTCGGAGCATGACTTAGAGGCATAACCGCATGGTAGGCATGTCGCAAGAGGGGTAATATTTACACATCCCATGTACTGAATAAGAAAGGGGTAAAGAGTCGCTTACAATCGCCACTTCACACAATACATAAATATATCATACATCATCCAGAATACAATGAAGGTCCGACTACAGAACCAAAATAAAGAAAGACAACCCCAAATGCTAGATCCCCGATCGCCCCAACTGGGCTCCACTACTGATCGACCGGAAAAGAAACAAAACAACGAACAAGATCTTCATCGAGCTCCCACTTGAGCTCGGTTCCGTCATCTGCACTGGTATCATCGGCACCTGCAACTGTTTGGAAGTATCTGTGAGCCACGAGGACTCAGCAATCTCACACCCACGAGATCAAGACTATTTAAGCTTACGGGTAGGAAAGGGTAGTATGGTGGTGTTGGGGAACGTAGTAATTTCAAAAATTTCCTACGCACACGCAAGATCATGGTGATGCATAGCAACGAGAGGGAGAGTGTTGTCCACGTACCCTCGTAGACCGAAAGCGGAAGCGTTAGCACAACGCGGTTGATGTAGTCGTACGTCTTCATGATCCGACCGATCAAGTACCGAACGCACGGCACCTCCGAGTTCAGCACACGTTCAGCCCGATGACGTCCCTCGAACTTCGATCCAGCCGAGTGTTGAGGGGGAGTTTCGTCAGCACGACGGTGTGGTGACGATGTTGATGTTCTACGGACGCAGGGCTTCGCCTAAGCACCGCTACAGTATTATTGAGGTGGACTATGATGGAGGGGGGCACCGCACACGGCTAAGAGACGATCAACTTGATCAAATTGTGTGTCTAGAGGTGCCCCCTGCCCCTGTATATAAAGGAGCAAGGGGGGAGGCGGCCGGCCTAGGAGGAGGGCGCGCCAAGGAGGGAGTCCTACTCCTACCGGGAGTAGGACTCCTCCTTTCCTTGTTGGAGTAGGAGAGAAGGAAAGAGGAGGAGAGGGACAAGGAAAAGGGGGCTGCACCCCTTGTCCAATTCGGACCAGAGGGGGGGGGGGCGCAGGCCTCCTTCCTTTTGGCCTCTCTTCTCTATTCCCGTATGGCCCAATAAGGCCCATATACTCCCCGGCGAATTCCCGTAACTCTCCGGTACTCCGAAAAATATCCGAATCACCCGGAACCTTTCCGATGTCCGAATATATTCGTCCAATAAGGCCCATAAACTCCCAGTGAATAAGGCCCATAAACTCTCTTCTCTATTCCCGTATGGCCCAATAAGGCCCATATACTCCCCGGCGAATTCCCGTAACTCTTCGGTACTCCGAAAAATACCCGAATCACCCGGAACCTTTCCGATGTCCGAATATATTCGTCCAATATATCGATCTTTACGTCTCGACCATTTTGAGACTCCTCGTCATGCCCCCGATCTCATCCGGGACTCCGAACTCCTTCGGTACATCAAAACTCATAAACTCATAATATAACTGTCATCGAAACCTTAAGCGTGCGGACCCTACGGGTTCGAGAACAATGTAGACATGACCGAGACACGTCTCCGGTCAATAACAAATAGCGGAACCTGGATGCTCATATTGGCTCCCACATATTCTACGAAGATCTTTATCGGTCAAACCGCATAACAACATACGTTGTTCCCTTTATCATCGGTATGTTACTTGTCCGAGATTCGATCGTCGGTATCTTAATACCTAGTTCAATCTCGTTACCGGCAAGTCTCTTTACTCGTTTCGTAATACATCATCCCGCAACTAACTTATTAGTTGCAATGCTTGCAAGGCTTGAGTGATGTGCATTACCGAGAGGGCCCAGAGATACCTCTCCGACAATCGGAGTGACAAATCCTAATCTCGAAATACGCCAACCCAACAAGTACCTTCGGAGACACCTGTAGAGCATCCTTATATTCACCCAGTTGCGTTGTGATGTTTGGTAGCACACAAAGTGTTCCTCCGGTAAACGGGAGTTGCATAATCTCATAGTCATAGGAACATGTATAAGTTACGAAGAAAGCAATAGCAACAAACTAAACGATCAAGTGCTAAGCTAACGGAATGGGTCAAGTCAATCACATCATTCTCCTAATGATGTGATCCCGTTAATCAAATGACAACTCATGTCTATGGTTAGGAAACATAACCATCTTCGATCAACGAGCTAGTCAAGTAGAGGCATACTAGTGACACTCTGTTTGTCTATGTATTCACACATGTATTATGTTTCCGGTTAATACAATTCTAGCATGAATAATAAATATTTATCATGATATATGGAAATAAATAGTAACTTTATTATTGCCTCTAGGTCATATTTCCTTCAGGTGGAGTTGCGGCACTAAGCATATATGGTGGCTAACATACGCAAATAAGAGCGAGAAGGGAAGCAAATCAACGGTCGTGAACTAGAAGTGATCAAGGAGTGATCCTGAAAGCTACTTATGTTCAAGCATAACACGAGACCGTGTTCACTTCCCGGACTCCGCCGGAAAGAGACCATCATGGCTAAACATGCGGTTGATGCATTTTAATTAAGTCAAGTGTAAAGTTCTCTACAACCGGACATTAACAAATTCCCATCTGCCCATAACCGCGGGCACGGCTTTCGAAAGTTCAAAACCCTGCAGGGGTGTCCCAACTTAGCCCATCACAAGCTCTCACGGTCAACGAAGGATATTCCTTCTCCCAGGAAGACCCGATCAGACTCGGAATCCCGGTTACAAGACATTTCGACAATGGTAAAACAAGACCAACAAAGCCACCCGAATGTGCCGACAAATCCCGATAGGAGCTGCACATATCTCGTTCTCAGGGCACACCGAATTGTCCAAACTTCCAGTAGGCCAACCCAGAGTTGCCCCTAGTGGTCACCGGCGGCTGACAGGTTGGACCAACACTCAGAGGAGCACTGGCCCGGGGGTTTAAAATAAAGATGACCCTTGAGTCTGCAGAACCCAAGGGAAAAGGCTTAGGTGGCAAATGTTAAAACCAAGGTTGGGCCTTGCTGGAGAAGTTTTATTCAAGGCGAACTTGTTGGAAATATGCCCTAGAGGCAATAATAAAAGCATTATTATTATATTTCTTTGTTCATGATAATTGTCTTTATTCATGCTATAACTGTATTATCCGGAAATCGTAATACACGTGTGAATACATAGACCATAATATGTCCCTGGTAAGCCTCTAGTTGACTAGCTCGTTGATCAATAGATAGTCATGATTTCCTGGCTATGGACATTGGATGTCATTGATAACGGGATCACATCATTAGGAAATGATGTGATGGACAAGACCCAATCCTAAGCATAGCACAAAGATCGTGTAGTTCGTTTGCTAGAGCTTTTCCAATGTCAAGTATCTTTTCCTTTGACCATGAGATCGTGTAACTCCCGGATACCGTAGGAGTGCTTTGGGTGTATCAAACGTCACAACGTAACTGGGTGACTATAAAGGTGCATTACAGGTATCTCCGAAAGTGTCTGTTGGGTTGACACGGATCGAGACTGGGATTTGTCACTCCATATAACGGAGAGGTATCACTGGGCCCACTCGGTAATGCATCATCATTATGAGCTCAAGGTGACCAAGTGGTTGATCACGGGATCATGCATTACGGTACGAGTAAAGTGACTTGCCGGTAACGAGATCGAACAAGGTATTGGGATACCAATGATCGAGTCTCGGGCAAGTAACATACCGATTGACAAAGGGAATTGTATACGGGGTTGATTAATCCTCGACATCGTGGTTCATCCGATGAGATCATCGTGGAGCATGTGGGAGCCAACATGGGTATCCAGATCCCGCTGTTGGTTATTGACTGGAGAGTCGTCTCGGTCATGTCTGCTTGTCTCCCGAACCCGTAGGGTCTACACACTTAAGGTTCGGTGACGCTAGGGTTGTGAAGATATGTATATGCAGTAACCCGAATGTTGTTCGGAGTCCCGGATGAGATCCCGGACGTCACGAGGAGTTCCGGAATGGTCCGGAGGTAAAGAATTATATATAGGAAGTGCTGTTTCAGCCATCGGGACAAGTTTCAGGGTTATCGGTATTGTACCGGGACCACCGGAGGGGTCCCGGGGGCCCACCGGGTGGGGCCACCTATCCCGGGGGGCCACATGGGCTGTAGGGGGTGCGCCTTGGCCTGTATGGGCCAAGGGCACCAGCCCCTATAGGCCCATGCGCCTAGGGTTTCCATATGGGAGGAGTCCCACTAGTGGAAGGCACCCCTAAGTGCCTTGGGGGGGGAGGGAAACCTCCCCTGGCCGCCGCACCTAGGAGATTGGATCTCCTAGGCTGCGCACCACCCCCCTTGGCCCTCCTATATATAGTGGGGGAGAGGAGGGATTTTATACCTCAGCCTTTGGTGCTTCCTCTCTCCCCGTTACGTCCCTCTCTCGTAGTATAGGCGAAGCCCTGCTACTGTGACGCCCTGCATCCACCACCACGCCGTCGTGCTGCTGGATCTTCATCAACCTCTCTTCCCCCCTTGCTGGATCAAGAAAGGAGGAGACGTCATCCGTTCCGTACGTGTGTTGAACGCGGAGGCATCGTCCGTTCGGTGCTAAGATCATCGGTGATTTGAATCACGTCGTGTTCGACTACATCATCCCCGTTCTTTGAACGCTTCCGCTCGCGATCTACAAGGTACGTAGATGCATCTAATCACTCGTTGCTAGATGAACTCCTAGATGGATCTTGGTGAAACCGTAGGAAAATTTTTGTTTTCTGCAACGTTCCCCAACAGTGGCATCATGAGCTAGGTCTATGCGTAGTTCTCTTGCACGAGTAGAACACAAAGTAGTTGTGGGCGTTGATTTTGTTCAATATGCTTGCCGTTACTAGTCTTATCTTGATTCGGCGGCATCGTGGGATGAAGCAGCCCGGACCGACCTTACACGTACTCTTACATGAGACAGGTTCCACCGACTGACATGCACTAGTTGCATAAGGTGGCTAGCGGGTGTCTCTCTCTCCTACTTTAGTCGGATCGGATTTGATGAAAAGGGTCCTTATGAAGGGTAAATAGCAATTGGCATATCACGTTGTGGTCTTTGCGTAGGTAAGAAACGTTCTTGCTAGAAACCCATAGCAGCCACGTAAAACATGCAAACAACAATTAGAGAACGTCTAACTTGTTTTTGCAAGGGTATGCTATGTGATGTGATATGGCCAAAGTTGTGATGAATGATGAATGATCTATATGTGATGTATGAGATGTTCATGCTATTGTAATAGGAATCACAACTTACATGTCGATGAGTATGACGGTGCAAGGATGATCATGGAGCCCCAAGATGGAGATCAAAGGAGCTATGTGATATTGGCCATATCATGTCACTATTATTATTTGATTGCATGTGATGTTTATCATGTTTTGCATCTTGTTTGCTTAGAACGACGGTAGTAAATAAGATGATCCCTCATAATAATTTCAAGAAAGTGTTCCCCCTAACTGTGCACCGTTGCTACAGTTCGTCGTTTCGAAGCACCACGTGATGATCGGGTGTGATAGATCCTTACGTTCACATACAACGGGTGTAAGACAGATTTACACACGCAATACACTTAGGTTGACTTGACGAGCCTAGCATGTGCATAGACATGGCCTCGGAACACAGAAGACCGAAAGGTCGAGCATGAGTCGTATAGAAGATACGATCAACATGAAGATGTTCACCGACGTTGACTAGTCCGTGTCACGTGATGATCGGACACGGCCTAGCCAACTCGGATCATGTTATACTTAGATGACTAGAAGAGGGATGTCTATCTAAGTGGGAGTTCATTAATAATTTGATTAGATGAACTTAATTATCATGAACTTAGTCTAAAATCTTTACAATATGTCTTGTAGATCAAATGGCCAACGTTGTATTCAATTTCAACGCGTTCCTAGAGAAAACCAAGCTGAAAGACGATGGCAGCAACTATACGGACTGGGTCCGGAACCTGAGGATCATCCTCATAGCTGCCAAGAAAGATTATGTCCTACAAGCACCGCTAGGTGATCCTCCCGTCCCACAGAACCAAGACGTTATGAACGCTTGGCAGACACGTGTTGACGACTACTCCCTTGTTCAGTGCGGCATGCTTTACAGCTTAGAGCCGGGGCTCCAAAAGCATTTTGAGAGACATGGAGCATATGAGATGTTCGAAGAGCTGAAAATGGTTTTTCAAGCTCATGCCCGGATCGAGAGATATGAAGTCTCCGATAAGTTCTTCAGCTGTAAGATGGAGGAAAATAGTTCTGTCAGTGAGCACATACTCACTATGTCTGGGTTACATAACCGCTTGACTCAGCTGGGAGTTAATCTCCCGGATGATGCGGTCATTGACAGAATCCTCCAGTCGCTTCCACCAAGCTACAAGAGCTTTGTGATGAACTTCAATATGCAGGGGATGGAAAAGACCATTCCTGAAGTATTTGCAATGCTGAAATCAGCAGAGGTAGAAGTCAAGAAGGAACATCAAGTGTTGATGGTCAATAAAACCACCAAGTTCAAGAAGGGCAAGGGTAAAAAGAACTTTGAGAAGGACGGCAAGGAAGTTGTCGCGCCCGGCAAGCAAGCTGCTGGGAAGAAGAAGTCAAAGTATGGACCCAAGCCTGAGACGGAGTGCTTTTATTGCAAAGGGAAGGGTCACTGGAAGCGTAACTGCCCCAAATATTTAGCGACAAGAAGGCCGGCAAAACAAAAGGTATATGTGATATACATGTAATTGATGTGTACCTTACCAGTACTCGAAGTAACTCCTGGGTATTTGATACCGGTGCCGTTGCTCATATTTGTAACTCACAGCAGGAGCTGCAGAATAAACAGAGACTGGGGAGGGACGAGGTGACGATGCGCGTCGGGAATGGTTCCAAGGTCAATGTGATCGCCGTCGGCACGCTACCTCTACATTTACCTACGGGATTAGTTATAAACCTCAATAATTGTTATTTCGTGCCAAGTTTGAGCATGAACATTGTATCAGGATCTCGTTTAATACGAGATGGCTACTCATTTAAATCTGAGAACAATGGTTGTTCTATTTGTATGAGAGATATGTTTTATGGTCATGCTCCGATGGTCAATGGTTTATTCTTAATGAATCTCGAACGTAATATTACACATATTCATAGTGTGGATACCAAAAAATGTAAGGTTGATAATGATAGTCCCACATACTTGTGGCACTGCCGCCTTGGTCACATAGGTGTCAAACGCATGAAGAAGCTCCATGTAGATGGACTTTTGGAGTCTCTTGATTATGAATCATTTGACACGTGCGAACCATGCCTCATGGGTAAAATGACCAAGACTCCGTTCTCAGGAACAATGGAGCGAGCAACCAACTTATTGGAAATCATACATACTGATGTGTGCGGTCCAATGAGTGTTGAGGCTCGCGGTAGCTATCGTTATGTTCTCACCCTCACTGATGACTTAAGTAGATATGGGTATGTCTACTTAATGAAACACAAGTCTGAAACCTTTGAAAAGTTCAAGGAATTTCAGAGTGAAGTTGAGAATCAACGTGACAGGAAAATCAAGTTTCTACGATCAGATCGTGGAGGAGAATACTTGAGTCACGAATTTGGCACACACTTAAGAAAATGTTGAATAGTTTCACAACTCACGCTGCCTGGAACACCTCAGCGTAATGGTGTGTCCGAACGTCGTAATCGCACTCTATTAGATATGGTGTGATCTATGATGTCTCTTACCGACTTACCGCTATCTTTTTGGGGCTATGCTTTAGAGACTGCCGCATTCACTTTAAATAGGGCTCCGTCGAAATCCGTTGAGACGACACCGTTTGAATTATGGTTTGGGAAGAAACCTAAGCTGTCGTTTCTAAAAGTTTGGGGATGCGATGCTTATGTCAGGAAACTTCAACCTGAAAAGCTCGAACCCAAATCGGAAAAATGCGTCTTCATAGGATACCCTAAAGAAACCATTGGGTATATATTCGACCTCAGATCCGAAGGCAAGATCTTTGTTGCCAAGAATGGATCCTTTCTGGAGAAAGAGTTTCTCTCGAAAGAGGTAAGTGGGAGGAAAGTAGAACTTGATGAAGTATTGCCTCTTGAACCGGAAAATGGCGCAACTCAAGAAAATGTTCCTGAGGCGCCTGCACCGACTAGAGAGGAAGTTATTGATGATGATCAAGATACTTCTGATCAAGCTCCTACTGAAATTCGAAGGTCCACAAGGACACGTTCCGCACCAGAGTGGTACGGCAACCATGTCTTGGAAATCATGTTGTTAGACAACAGTGAACCTTCGAACTATGAAGAAGCGATGGCAGGCCCGGATTCCGACAAATGGCTAGAAGCCATGAAATCCGAGATAAGATCCATGTATGAAAACGAAGTATGGACTTTGACTGACTTGCCCGTTGGACGGCGAGCCATAGAAAATAAATGGATCTTCAAGAAGAAGACAGACGCGGATGGTAATGTGACCATCTATAAAGCTCGGCTTGTCGCTAAGGGTTATCGACAAGTTCAAGGAATTGACTACGATGAGACTTTCTCACCGGTAGCGAAGCTAAAGTCCGTCCGAATCATGTTAGCAATTGCCGCATTCTACGATTATGAGATATGGCAAATGGACGTCAAAACGGCATTCCTTAATGGTTTCCTTAAGGAAGAGTTGTATATGATGCAGCCGGAAGGTTTTGTCGATCCTAAGAATGCTGACAAGGTGTGCAAGCTCCAACGCTCGATTTATGGGCTGGTGCAAGCATCTCGGAGTTGGAACATTCGCTTTGATGAGATGATCAAAGCGTTTGGGTTTACGCAGACTTATGGAGAAGCCTGCGTTTACAAGAAAGTGAGTGGGAGCTCTGTAGCATTTCTCATATTATATGTAGATGACATACTTTTGATGGGAAATGATATAGAACTCTTGGACAGCATCAAGGCCTACTTGAATAAGAGTTTTTCAAATGAAGGACCTTGGAGAAGCTGCTTATATATCAGGCATCAAGATCTATAGGGATAGATCAAGACGCCTCATAGGTCTTTCACAAAGCACATACCTTGATAAGATTTTGAAGAAGTTCAAAATGGATCAGTCCAAGAAAGGGTTCTTGCCTGTTTTGCAAGGTGTGAGATTGAGCTCAGCTCAATGCCCGACCACGGCAGAAGAGATAGAAGAGATGAGTATCATCCCCTATGCCTCAGCCATAGGTTCTATTATGTATGCCATGCTGTGTACCAGACCTGATGTAAACCTTGCCGTAAGTTTGGTAGGAAGGTACCAAAGTAATCCCGGCAAGGAACACTGGACAGCGGTCAAGAATATCCTGAAGTACCTGAAAAGGACAAAGGACATGTTTCTCGTTTATGGAGGTGACGAAGAGCTCGTCGTAAAGGGTTACGTCGACGCTAGCTTCGACACAGATCTGGATGACTCTAAGTCACAAACCGGATACGTGTATATGTTGAATGGTGGAGCAGTGAGCTGGTGCAGCTGCAAACAGAGCGTCGTGGCGGGATCTACATGTGAAGCAGAGTACATGGCAGCCTCGGAGGCAGCACATGAAGCAATATGGGTGAAGGAGTTCATCACCGACCTAGGAGTCATACCCAATGCGTCGGGTCCAATCAAACTCTTTTGTGACAACACTGGAGCTATTGCACTTGCCAAGGAGCCCAGGTTTCACAAGAAGACAAGGCACATCAAGCGTCGCTTCAACTCCATTCGTGAAAATGTTCAAAATGGAGACATAGAGATTTGTAAAGTACATACGGACCTGAATGTAGCAGATCCGTTGACTAAACCTCTCCCTAGGGCAAAACATGATCAACACCAGAATTCCATGGGTGTTCGACTCATCACAATGTAACTAGATTATTGACTCTAGTGCAAGTGGGAGACTGTTGGAAATATGCCCTAGAGGCAATAATAAAAGCATTATTATTATATTTCTTTGTTCATGATAATTGTCTTTATTCATGCTATAACTGTATTATCCGGAAATCGTAATACACGTGTGAATACATAGACCATAATATGTCCCTGGTAAGCCTCTAGTTGACTAGCTCGTTGATCAACAGATAGTCATGATTTCCTGGCTATGGACATTGGATGTCATTGATAACGGGATCACATCATTAGGAGAATGATGTGATGGACAAGACCCAATCCTAAGCATAGCACAAAGATCGTGTAGTTCGTTTGCTAGAGCTTTTCCAATGTCAAGTATCTTTTCCTTTGACCATGAGATCGTGTAACTCCCGGATACCGTAGGAGTGCTTTGGGTGTATCAAACGTCACAACGTAACTGGGTGACTATAAAGGTGCATTACAGGTATCTCCGAAAGTGTCTGTTGGGTTGACACGGATCGAGACTGGGATTTGTCACTCCATATAACGGAGAGGTATCACTGGGCCCACTCGGTAATGCATCATCATTATGAGCTCAAGGTGACCAAGTGGTTGATCACGGGATCATGCATTACGGTACGAGTAAAGTGACTTGCCGGTAACGAGATCGAACAAGGTATTGGGATACCAACGATCGAGTCTCGGGCAAGTAACATACCGATTGACAAAGGGAATTGTATACGGGGTTGATTAATCCTCGACATCGTGGTTCATCCGATGAGATCATCGTGGAGCATGTGGGAGCCAACATGGGTATCCAGATCCCGCTGTTGGTTATTGACTGGAGAGTCGTCTCGGTCATGTCTGCTTGTCTCCCGAACCCGTAGGGTCTACACACTTAAGGTTCGGTGACGCTAGGGTTGTGAAGATATGTATATGCAGTAACCCGAATGTTGTTCGGAGTCCCGGATGAGATCCCGGACGTCATGAGGAGTTCCGGAATGGTCCGGAGGTAAAGAATTATATATAGGAAGTGCTGTTTCAGCCATCGGGACAAGTTTCGGGGTTATCGGTATTGTACCGGGACCACCGGAGGGGTCCCGGGGGCCCACCGGGTGGGGCCACCTATCCCGGGGGGCCACATGGGCTGTAGGGGGTGCGCCTTGGCCTGTATGGGCCAAGGGCACCAGCTCCTATAGGCCCATGCGCCTAGGGTTTCCATATGGGAGGAGTCCCACTAGTGGAAGGCACCCCTGAGTGCCTTGGGGGGGAGGGAAACCTCCCCTGGCCGCCGCACCTAGGAGATTGGATCTCCTAGGCTGCGCACCACCCCCCCTTGGCCCTCCTATATATAGTGGGGGAGAGGAGGGATTTTATACCTCAGCCTTTGGTGCTTCCTCTCTCCCCGTTACGTCCCTCTCTCGTAGTATAGGCGAAGCCCTACTACTGTGACGCCCTGCATCCACCACCACGCCGTCGTGCTGCTGGATCTTCATCAACCTCTCTTCCCCCCTTGCTGGATCAAGAAAGGAGGAGACGTCATCCGTTCCGTACGTGTGTTGAACGCGGAGGCATCGTCCGTTCGGTGCTAAGATCATCGGTGATTTGAATCACGTCGTGTTCGACTACATCATCCCCGTTCTTTGAACGCTTCCGCTCGCGATCTACAAGGTACGTAGATGCATCTAATCACTCGTTGCTAGATGAACTCCTAGATGGATCTTGGTGAAACCGTAGGAAAATTTTTGTTTTCTGCAACGTTCCCCAACAGAACTGTCAAGGGGGTCCCATTCCCCCAACCGCGTAAGGAACACAAAATCAAGGAACATAACACCGGTATGACGGAAACTAGGGCGGCAAGAGTGGAACAAAACACCAGGCATAAGGCCGAGCCTTCCACCCTTTACCAAGTATATAGATGCATTAAATAATTAAATAAGAGATATTGTGATATCCCAACATATCCACGTTCCAACAAGGAACAAACTTCATCTCCACCTGCAACTATCAACGCTATAAGAGGGGCTGAGCAAAGCGGTAACATAGCCAAACAACGGTTTGCTAGGAAAGATGGGTTAGAGGCTTCACATGACAATATGGGAGGCATGATATAGCAAGTGGTAGGTATCGCGGCATAGCAATAGAGCGAACAACTAACAAGCAAAGATAGAAGTGATTTCGAGGGTATGGTCATCTTGCCTGCAAAGTTCTCAGAGTTGACGAAAGCTTGATCCTCGTTAGCGTACTCAACTGGTTCCTCGATCAAGTACTCGTCTCCCGGCTCTACCCAAGGCAAGAACACAAGCAAAGGACCACAATCAATCACGGTGCAATGCGCAAGCAACATGATGCAAAACATGACATGATATGCGAGATGTGATATGCAATGCATATGCGTGCTTCGGAAGGGAAAGATTGAACCAGGCATCAACTTGGCAAACCAAGTGTGCCGCTGGAAAGATGAGATGATTTCGGTCGAAAACGATATAAAGATCACTGGAATTGTATGCACGATTTGCAAATGGAAAGCAAAATAAGAATGGCACAATTCTGCGATTAACATCACGATGCCATTTAAAATACAACAAGAAACTAAGCTACTGCACTCCAACATAGAAACAAAGCACATGGAAGTGATCTACTCAAGATGCTTGACAAAACATGAACACTGAGCTACGGCTAAAACACACAAGAACAGGTTCAAACAAGCATGGCAAAAGTGCAAAAGATATCAGCATCACAGACTTAGTGAAAATAACAACATGCCAGGAATTAACATCAGGAGGACAAGTTTAGAGCAAGCTAACAACCTGCTATAGGAACATATCATAGCAAAACAAGGCATGGCATGAATCTACTCAAAGTATAGAATAAAAGTCTCTTACTGACCATGAGTCAAGAAGGATCAGAAGATATGATGGCACCCATGGAAACATAGCAAGTTTCATTAACAGATTCAGACTTAGCAGAAAACTGGGCATGGCAAAAAACGAAATTATGAAGGCATCTTTGCGAGCTCAAATCACTCACCACAAGGAATTGCATGACAAGATAAGCATATCATCAGCAAGAAGACATGATCATAAAGCTATCCATGGCAATAACAAGCTCATATCATGCATGGTTCAACTACAACAACCTTGGCAAAATTGATTAACATGTAAACAATCTGCCAGGAACATTTTATAGCAAAAGTAGAGCAAGATTAAGACATGCTAGGCACTCCATAGTTGCAAACAGGGGCATGGATGGATAGAGCACAACCATATGTCCAAAACATCCTTACTGAAGATACTCAAAAGAAGTATGGATCTCACTGTAGCAACATGAATACATGACATAAAAATAACAGCAGAGCAAAGACTTAGTGAAATTTTAAGTCCCTGAAATCAACAATATCACAAGAGCTACTTTGCATGCTTGTGCTAGTCACCACAAAGATCACAAAAATATATGGCAAGCACCCCTGTAAATATGCATGGCATATATCAAAATACATGTAGAGCTCATGCCCATATGCAGCACACAATAAATGTAGAAAAAATGATAAAAGCTCATAATCTAATAAGAATCAGCACCTAACATTTAGCACTCTTGCATCAATGATTTGGGCATAAAGATGGACTCAAACAAGCATAGCACAATGGAACAAAATGAAGAGCACATCATGATGAATATTTTGATATATCATGCATGCAAAATGGATCTACGGATGAGGAGTTATGGCATGATGAACAGAGGGATAAAATTTCGCAGATCTGGGACTTAGTGAAAAAATATACCCCTGCGAAAGTCAACGGGATGGAGCGGTGCGGGACGAAGGGATCCGGGTCGGGGCGACGTTTGGCTCGGGGGACGGGTGGATCTCATCCAACCCGGCCGAGATCTAGCCGGACTTGAACTCCGGCGAGGCGTCGCGGGCTCTGGTGACGAGGGGCGGCGGTGGAGGCGATGTCCGGTGACGCGGGGCGCGGCGCAGCCGGCGCGGGCGGCGGCACGACGAGCTAGCGCGGTGGCGACGCGGAGGAGATGGAGCTGTGGGCGACGAGGTGCAGCGGAGGCGGCGAGGTGAGGTGACGGCCGGAGCGCTGCGGCGGCGGCGGGTGGCTGCGCCGGCGAGGCCGAGCCGAGGAGGCGGCGGTGCGAGATCCAGCGCGGCACGGGCACGCTCGGGCGGAGGCGGCGGGGCGGTTCGGGCTCGGGCGGGCCTGCCCTGGGCCCGGCGGGCCGCGACGGCGGGGAGGCGTGCGGGATAGGTGGCGGCGCGCCACTGGCTCGGGGCGGCGGCGACGTGGGACGTCCGGCAGAAGGCGGACATGTCCGGCGGCGGCGTGGAATCTTAGCTAGGGTTTTGTACTACGCGAAAAATTCGGAGGGAGCACCTATTTATAGGTAGGAGGAGGTAGGAGTGTCCAAATGGAGTGTAGTTTTCGCCCACGCGATCGTGATCCGACGGCGGAGGACATGGAAGAGGTTTGGATGGGTTATTGGGCCGTTTTGAAGGGATGTTGGGCTGCAACACATAAGAGGCCTTTACGGTTCCCTGGTTAACCGTTGGAGTATCAAACAGACTCAAATGGCACGAAACTTGACAGGTGGACTACCGGTGGTGTACCAAGGCCGCTTGGCAAATCTCGGTCCATTCTGAGAAAGTTTAACACCCGCACATGAAAAGAGGAAAAAGGGGCCGCCGGAGGACGTAGGAGTGTCGGATTGCAAAACTGACAATGGGGAAAAAACTCGGATGCATGAGACGAACATGTATGCAAATGCGATGCACAAGATGACATGATATGGAATGCATGACATGGACAAAATGCAAAATGAAGACAAAACCCAACCACGAGGGAATCTCGTATCGCATCTCCGGAAAAGGCAAGAGTTGGAGTTACAAATATGAAAAGTTGTATCCGGGGCGTTACACGGGTGGTCTGCCTAGGCACGACCTTTTTAGGTATAAGCTAATCGTGGTTATAACCAATGGCAGTGATGGGTAATTAGAGTGTCAAATATGTTTGATGCTATGAGATGATTTGGACCATCGGATCAACATGTTTCGATGGTTGAGATGATTTGGTTCTCCGTCCTTTTGTGCTTTTATAATGGTAGTAGATGACCTGATTTACTCTCAATACTACATTGTATTTGCTATGTGCAGGGCGGGCCATGGCCTATTTTCCCAACACATAGCTCCGCCAGTGCTCGTGAGTGAGGATTTCTTCCATTAACCAAACAACTCTACAATATCGCTAGCTACAAAAAACTTGTAATGAATTTATTAGTAATGGATCCGACTGTTGATCTTCAGAATTGAGTAAGTGCTACCTGTAATGAATTTTATTAGTAATTTGATGGCTGAGGATAAACCGGTCTCCTGTAAGTTTTAATATATGTGGCTAGAATTCCTGGTACATGGCCTGTGGAATTATAGTGTTTAGCAATGGATTTTTTTTAGAAAAGAAGAATGTACCCCCGGCTTCTGCATCTGGACGATGCATGCAGCCATTTTATTAATTATTCACAAAGACCATATAAGGTGATACATCAATAAGCCTGAAGCCACCATCTTGACAACGTCTGTTGCTACTCCTATCCCCTCGATGAAGGTGTGCCGAATGTCCAAGCCTAATACCAAACAGACATCGCACCAAAATCTAACATCTAAAACCGGATGCCCCATCCAAGCCACTACCTGGACTGGGTGGCACACCGGTCCGGCACACTCCCAGTGAGCACCGCACGCTGCAAGGGCCGTCATCTCCATCTTCCATCTATCCATCCTCAGAGCAGAATTGATGCACCGACCTTGCCAGGCCTATCTGCCGTCGACGCCACCATGACGCCAGACAGTGTCGTCCTCCTGCGCGAGTCCGCCAACCCGCATCGGACGCCGGAACTCCACTGCGCCACGCTGCCGAGATCCATCGGTGTCGATGCGTATGATGAAACACCGCTCCACCTCCTAATCCAGATCGCCGCCAACGCCCTCCCAAAGGTGTCCATAGTCACACAGCTCCCAAGGCGGCGCCTTCAAGAAGGGAACGACGCCGAAGGCGCCGTCGCCACCCACCGCAGTTAGGGCTTTCACCCGGGAGACAAATGACGCGGTGGAAGTAGAAGCAGATCTGACGAGCGTCTCCATGGAGAAGAAAGCGGTGCCCTCGGGCGTCGCCGCGGCCGCGGCCGAAAGGTCGACTAGGGATTTCTCCCGATCTGAATCCTCACCTCCAGCTCCGTCCACATCGAGGATCGGCAAATTTTGCGACCCAGATCCGTATGGAGAAGCACACCTAGTAGGGGACGAAGGCTACAAGGCGTCCCGATCCAGATCAGGCATCGCCGGGCAAGCCCAACCGCCGTTGTCCCGAACGGCCGGAAGGATCAGACGGAACAACCAGGTCCGATCCATGGGCTTCCTCCGGATCGCCGCACCGGCTGACCGTGCAAAGGCAAGCTCCTCCGAACGGCCGGACGGATCTGGCGGATCCGATCCATGCGCCTGCCCGAGCGCGAGAAGCTCCCCCCCCCCCCGCCACCTTCCTTGGCTGCGCCCAAGGCCTGCCCGGCGCCAGCCTCTGGCAGCGGCGAGGAAAGGAGGAGACGTGGTGAAGTCTAGCGGCGGCGGCTCGAGATCGCCCCCGTGTCGCCCTAGCGGGGCGACGCGGGGGTACGGGCGTTCGTTGGTTCCGTGAATCCCGTAGCAATGGATTGTCAGATGTAAATCCCGTAGTCTAAACTGGTATGGATGCAGCGTTTAAATTTTGAGAGACAAGTTAACCATGATCATGGACACGTGTAGTGAATAGTGCATTGTATTTTGTATATGTTGAACCTGATGCAGCTTTCGGTTAATACTTCCGAACTGAGGAAATGTTACCAGTAATGAAATTTTATAGTAATTTGATGGCTGAAGATAAAACGGTCTCCTGTAAGAATTAATATATGTGGCAAGAATTCCTGATACATGGCATGCGAATTATAGGGCGAGGATAGGTGCAGCAGCCCCTAGCAGGACACCATGCCCTTCATGTATGGTGCAGAGAACCCTTCAGAAATTGTGAGTGTGCCAATTTTATTTTATTTTTGATAATCAGGGACTCTCATCCGGTTCCATTTCGTATCAGAAAAGAAACCATATCCGAGTCTTACATCTCTCTAGGCAGGAACTGCTCAGAACAAGAAAACTTCGCACAAAACTACAAAACCAAACTAGTCTCAAACCCTGGTTACAAAGCCCCCAAAACAAGCACTCGCGGGGGGGGGGGGGGGGGGGGGGGGGGGGGGGGGGGGCAAGCAACTAACTAGCAGCTGGAGAACACCACATGAAATGGATCCTCCTCCTCAGGATGTAGCTTCTGCTACTCCGCCGAGGTTCTGCCCCATGCGCCGCGCCCCCTGTTGCCTCCTTGCATGAAACAGGACCAAAACCTGTTTTGGATTGCATCCGTCTGGCCTCCAGTGCAAATGGTGGTTTTAGGACCTCCCATGGCGCTTTTTGAAAGATCACCAGCACTCCCCTGCAGCTCCTTAAACCTTTTGTGCCAACTTTATGTCAGCGTCCTGCCCTATCCCCTACATCTAGACTGGGTCATCGGCTGCCAATATTCGGCCTTGGCCTACTCAGAAGCCAGCACAAGGTGCCACTAGAAGTAAATGGGAGAGAACCATGTGAGGGTGGCTTGGACCGGACGGCGGCTTCAGCCGAGGCTTAGGCTCCATCTTCTTCCTCCTGTAACTCGAGCTTGTAAACCAAATTCATGGCGATTGGTTGGAATTAGTAGAATGAACCTCACACTTTAGGTAGGTACAAGCTTTGACTCGCTGGGAGAAGCTTTTGATTTCTACAACTTATATTCCTGGGAGAAATGTTTTGTAATAAGATTTGGAAGAGCAGATTGAATGTGGAGGGTTCCAGCAAAAAAAAAATGAATGTGAAGAGAATGAAATGCATGCAGGAAAATTGTATGTGGGTGCTCGGTAAGTACAGTCAGGAATGTTGTTAGCAGTCGTTGTCATTTTGTTACCCCTGACAAATAGGAATGTTGAACAACATATGATGTTTCACAGGGGAAAGCTAGTGTGGAGAACACTAGGTCATGCCGCGGCGAATGTCCAGTGTGGAGCAGTCCTGAGAGGTAATGACCTGAAGATTTGTGTGTTTGGGTGCATTAGGAATTTTCGACAGTCTGTAGCACTAGTGTTATGTCCGAGGTGCTGCCGCGTGGTCACTAATGGTTCTGAATAATGTTGTGCCGGGTTGCACTTTGCAGTTAAGCTCTTACCGGTGCAGCTCTGCGATGGTTTCGATTGCTGTAGCATGCCTCCATGACTGAATGTAGGTTATCAGTGTTGTTATTTCCTCGTGATTAAGGTTCCTATTTGCCTGCGATGCAAGTAGTTAGACATGCATTCTTCGTGATGCTGAGAGTTGATTAATGTTCTGAATGTTAAGTTGTGTGGGCTATTGTTATGTACTCCCTCCGTTTTTATTTAGTCCGTGTATTAGCTTTGGTCAAAGTCAAGCTTTATAAACTTTGACAAAGTTTATAAACAAAAATATTAACATATACAATAACAAATCAATACAATTAGATTCATTATTAAACTTTCACATCATATAGATTTGTTATGGTAAATCTTTATATTTTTTCTACGAACTTGGTCAAATTTTATGAAGTTTCAATCCAGTATCCCAAGTAAATAAAACCGGGGGTACTCTGTATATGGCAGTGGGCAAATACGGACGCACTGTTTACAGACAAATCCAGTCGGTGTGGTCTAGACCTGTGCATCACGAGAACTTCCATGTGTCACACGGGTTCAGTGCAAACGTGTGAGAATGCACACTGAGAAGTAATCAAATGGACACTGTAGGAGTCATCAATACTGCACCTGATTGAATAAATGGGCTGATAATTAAACAATGATATGCATGGTAGAAATAGGTGATATGCAGCTGGGGGAGTGAGGTGTGGGTTATGGCCAGAGTGAATGCGCAGATGCAGGGGCGGGTGGAGAAGTTATATGCATGAGAGGCTGGTTCAGGTCTCCGTTGAAAAACAAATAGAATGAGTTCACTGAGGGGAATAGTTATTTTATTGCTAACCGGCAGTGGATAATTACAACAAAATGCAAACACAGGAGCACGTCTCAGTTCAGTGAACTAAATCTGACACAAAAGATGGTTGCAACACTAACATGATCCACACGTGGACGGGGGAATACTCCTTCCCTTTCACGAAAACAGCGGGAGTATTCAGCATTTGCAAAGTCAAGAGCAAGCTCTCTGCATTCCAGAATCGTGGCTATATTTTTTGAAAAGAAGGTAGATAGCTTTCTACCTTATATTTCAAAACAGGCCAGGCCTGGGGACGAAAGGTCAATTACATGAAGCTTAAATTTGACACACAAGGTGCCTTGGCCATAAGCTGCCAGTTAAAGAAAAAAAGGGGGGAGAAGCTAAGCTAGAAAAAGACACCAAGCGTCAATAGCCATCTGATCATCCTGGTTGCGGCACCTATGCTTCCATAACCGGAGTAACTGCGCAACATATTGTTTTATGTATGATGAAGACCATTGTTTTTGGTTGAAAATCCTGTCATTCCGAGCGTGCCAAGCGGTAACAGCAGCGGCAGCGAAGAGGATATTGAACTTGCTGGATGCTGGCCATCGTTGCTGGGCCTGCTGCATGAAGCTGATGATGTCCGAAGAGCTGGAGGCAAGGTTATCGATAGCAAGCAGCTGCCAGATGACCGTAGCTGGAGAGCAGCGTAACGCTAAATGCATAGCAGATTCAGCTGCGGGGCAGATATCGCAGTCTTGGTGAGCAACGATGGACGCCCAGTGTTTCTTCATCATATTGTCCCGGGTATTGAGCCGCCCCCAGAACAAAAGTCACAGGAAGACGCGATGCTTGAGGGGAATGATCCTGTCCCAGATCCATGTGCCGTAGTCGCAAGAAATGCCTCTGAAAGTGAGCAGCTCGTAGATGTGTGCAGCACGGATAGGTTTGGTATGTATGGCAGAGATCCTTACATCCGGGCTCCGAGTGACAGGCGTAACCGTAGGCAAGAGAGAAAGAAGCAGGTGCAGTTCTTGGCTGGCCGCGTAGGTCAGGTTCTGGTGCAGTTGGATACGCCAAGTTGCGAGAGAGAACTGAGAGGCCACAGAGCAGGCTCGGTCGGTGGCAAACGTGTACAGAGAGGGCAAGGCAAAGCAGAGCCGCCCTACCGGCAGCCAGGTATCATGCCAGAACGAGATTAGCTCCCCTGAGCCAAGGGAGCACCTGGAAGAGTTGATGATCATACCAGCAAACTGCTTGAAACCTTTCCAGATAGCCGTGTCCCGATAGCATGGCCGCAAAGGCAGTTGATTGTGGCAGTATTGCTGAGCGAACCATTGGTAACAAGGAGCATCGGAGTGTTGCAGAACTCGAGCAGTGAACTTGGCAAGCAGAGCTTGATTGTGCTCAGGCAACGCACGTATGCCTAAACCTCCTGCACAGCACGGCATGGTGACGAAGTGCCAAGCAACTAGGCATTGGCCACCTTTGACGGTGCTCGTGCCTTGCCAGAAAAAAGATCTCAACAGCCCTTCTAATTTCTGTAGGGATTCCTTAGGCCAGCAGAAACATGACATAGAGTAGCTGGAGATGCTGGCCAAGACTGAGTTGATGAGAGTGAGCCGTCCCCCCCCCCCCCAAGATAAGAGAGTAGCCAACCAACCGGATAACCTTTTGTCCACTTTGTGTAACACAGGTAGCAGCATGTCGTGTCTGATCTTGTGCAAGGAAAGAGGCAGGCCAAGGTACGCACATGGAAAGCTAGAGGCTGGGCACCCAAACAAACTGACGATCTCCTCCGTGACATTGCTATCCAAGCAGACAGGAATGAGGGTGCTCTTGTGGTAATTAATCTTTAGCCCAGAGAAATTAGAGAAATCAGACAAAATCTGTTTGATGATACGTGCTTGCTCAATGCTGCCGTGGAACATGATCAAGGTGTCATCGGCGTACTGTAGCACAGGGAACATTCTGTCAGATCCAAGCGGATGAACTAGGTGGCCATCCTGAAAAGTTGAGCAGCATAAACGTTGCAGCACATTAGCCACAAGAATGAAGAGGTATGGTGAAATGGAATCGCCTTGCCGAAAACCCCTCCTAGTAGCGAAGGAGTCTCCCAACTCCCCATTCAGCAGAACTTTTGAAGTTGCAGTAGTAAGTAGTGATTCTATCCAACAGATCCAGCGTTGGGGAAAGCCTCTAGCAGAGAGGATGCTGAAGAGGCAGGGCCAGCTAACCGTGTCAAAGGCTTTTTGAAAGTCCAACTTAAGGGCCACCATAGGTAGCTTTCTCTTATGAGCCGTTTGTATCATATCAGCAGCCATGGAAAAGTTCTCCACAATGGCACGTCCTTTGATGAAACCGGATTGCAAGCTGTGAACTAGGTTAGGGATGTGAACTTGAAGCCTTCTAGTTAACACTTTGCTGGCAAGCTTTGGCAGACTGTGAATGATAGAGATTGGCCAGAAATCCTTTAGCTCAAGCGGTGTATCCTTTTTAGGCAGGAGAGAAATGTGAGCCACGTTTATACCCTTGAGATTTAACTGCTTATGATAAAGCTGAGAGAAGAAAAGCTGGAGATCCACCTTGATGGCACCAAGGAAAGCCTTATAGAACTCGTTGGTAAAGCCGTCTAGGCCAGGACTGCGGTTGTTCGGTGAGTGGTTGATAGCATCAACAACTTCCTCCCAGGTGAACTCCCTTTCCAAACATGAAAGATCTTCTGGTGCATATAGCCGGCTAAGCTGAACTATGGGCATAGAGGGAGAAGGCTGACCCGGAAGATCAGAGAAATAGTCAGTTGCCAACTTGAGCTTCTGCTGGTCGTCAAAAAATTCGATACCATCCCTGATGAGCACCCTGACCTTGTTCCGTTGAGCATGACCATTGGCTGCAGTGTGAAAAAATTGCAATTCTCGTCTCTGGAGACACACCAACGTAGTTTTACCCTCCGTCGCCAGTATTCCGTTTGCCATAGAACAATCTGTTCTGCCTTCTGTTGTGCAAACTTCCTCAGGGTCTGCTCAAGCTGAGATAGGGGTCGCCGCTCCTCGACTGCATTGAGGTAGGCTACCACTACCTTGTTGTTTGAGGATAGCAGGTCCAAGCTTGCATGGTTCCTCTTCCACTGTCTGAGGGCAGCACGGAGCCGTCTGAATTTGAGGTTGATGAGAGAGGCAGCTGAGTGGATTGGTCTGGTTCGTTGATGCCAACTGTTAAGAATGATGGACCTCGTGTCCTCCATCAGCAGCCATTGGTTCTCCATTCTAAAGAAACTGCTCTTGGCTTGAACGATACCAAACTGAACCAGAATAGGCACATGATGGAGGTGACAGAAGGCACGACAGAAGCAGACGTGTGGGGGAAGGAGAGCAGCCATCCAGTATTAATGAGCACACGATCCAGTCGAACCAAGGTTGGGTCCGCACACTTGTTCGACCAGGTGTATCTGCGGTTGCAAATTTCGACATCGTCAACCCCAAGAGATCTGATCCAGCCATTAAAAGTTTCCATCATCGCCCAGTTGACTCTACCACGTGATTTTTCCTCGGCGAACCGGTACATGTTGAAGTCGCCAAGGATAGCCCATGGTTCAGATAGCAGACCAGAGATGCTGACCAACTCATCAAAGAAAAGCTGTGTCTCGTGTTGAGTGCAAGGAGCATACACTGTAGTGATCACGAAGGCTGAAGCAGATGACGTTGATGAGAACTTGATGGTGACATGGTATCTGTGGGTGGCAACAATCTGTCCTGAGAGAGCAGAGGCGTCCCAGGCGACCAAGAGGCCTCCCGAGGAGCCGGCAGAAGGCATGAGCGTGTGGTTATTGAGGTGGGGAGGAAGAAAACTCCGCAACTTCAAGACTGGGGCAGTTTCCAGCTTTGTTTCCTGAAAACAGACAATGCTAGGTCGACAAGAGGTTAGAACATCACGAACCAGTGGACATTTGTTCTCATCACCTAGGCCTCGTACATTCCAGTTAAGAAGTTTCATGGATCAAGGTAATAAAACTGCCTGTGCATAACTGGAAGAAAAGCAAAACTAGATGCATGAAGTAGCAGGTAGGTAACACAGGGTGACAGAAGGAACCATGAAGATTCAGATAACATCTTGACAGCTTAACATCCGGGGTACAGACCAAATGCATATAACGCTTAAACCTAAGCAGACCAAGAGACTGAGCAACAAAAGCCATGACAGGATGGCGGCTACGACTAAACATGAAACTAAAGCAGGAGTACACAAGACTAGAATTAAAGCCGACAGCTACTGGAGTGGCATCGGGCATAGACATAACAAGGAGAACCTCAAACATCTGAAACAGAACGTGCACCCATGGAAGCAGAGGCGCTGCCCGAAGAGCCAGAGCAGCCCGCACCACTGTTCGAGGAGGAAGAAGCTTGAGCGAAGATGGCATCCACGTTGAGGTCGCAGCACTTGGCTATCTGCTTGAGCTTGCCGCGGGTCAAGGGTTTGGGGGTGTCGCCGAACTGAAGATCTAGCAGTTCAGCAACAGGCTTCACCTTGGTCTTCTTACGGCGGGAGGCGCTGGAGGGGGGCGACGGCTAGCGCCACCGGAGCTAGCGCCGGAGCCCGCGGCCTTGCGCTTGGAAGCACGCTCGACGGAGCCGACGCGCTCCCCGTCGTACATATTCCTGATGCGGGGGCTGTGGCGAGCAGCCGAGGGGGACGCTGACAGATCTTGAGCAGAGGAGCCAGCAGCTAGCGCCTGCTGGTCCGGCGCAACTACAGCCAGAGCCTGGACTGTAGAGCCGGTGCCAGGGTTAACATTGAAATAAAAACATGATACCAAGTGGCGACATCCCAAATCAAGAAATTTTTTAATTAGTTCTTGATTCTGCACTGAGTCCACCATGAAACTGCTATCCGATTCAACTTGAACTTTGTTGCATCCAATCCTTCCGGCTAAATACAAACCATTACGAATTGCCAGAGTTTCAGCTGCATCAACACTCGAGACCTGAGGAAGATACCAAGTGGCTGCTGCTATAACGGTCCCTCGTTGGTCGCGTGCAATAGCTCCTGTTGCTCCTGAAAGAGAATCGGCCTGGAAAGCAGCATCAACATTAACTTTTATCACATCATTTGCCGGCCGCTTCCATATATGATCCTGCTTCCCCTCTGAATACTTGCTAGAGTATGCTCGAGTAAAATTGGTCGCTAGCACTCGAATTGATATTGCTGCTTTTTCTGCTGTTTGGATCGATTCTCTCTTCACATGTTGACGCCTCTGCCACCAGAGATACCATGCCGCCACCAGAATGAGTTCAGGCATTGGTACTCCGTCAGAACTGCCTTGATCCCGACTGAGAATCTCTATTGTAACTGATCCCGACCTGTCCTGCATAACCGCGTCCTCAATCACGTTCTGTACTCCCAATTCTTTCCAGGCTTCCTGTACTCTATTGCATGTAAATAGGCAATGTTGGATATCTTCCAGCCCAACCGCACAGAAAGGGCACTGTGGTGTAAGAGGGATGTGCCTATTAGCTAGTATTCCATAGCAAGGCAGTGAGCCATTCAAAGCTTTCCATGCAAAGTGTTTGATCTTCCCAGGCAATTTAAGGTTCCATACTTCCTTCCATATTGTGTTAGCTTGTGCATTCCCTTGGCCATCAGATCTAGCAAGCCGGTGTCCATATGTGTGTTCAAATTCCCTATGATAAGCTGACCGGACCGAGAGTGTCCCCGACCTTATGTAATTCCATGCTATAAAATCCTCCATCACCTGAACATTTAAGGGTATTTGGAGGATCCTGTGAGCATCAACTGGAGAAAACACGTCTTGGATTAGTGCCTCGTCCCACTGTCCTTGATGAGGATCAATCAACTCTTCCACATATCTCATCATCACAGATCCTCGTGGAGTGATAACTTTCCGTGAAGGGCTCGATGGAATCCATGGGTCTTGCCATATATCTATATGTGCTCCTGTACCCACTCGCCATATACACCCCCTTTTGAATGTTTGGAGACCCACCACAATACTTTGCCACGTAAACGACGCTCCTTTTTTCGGACCTGCCTTCAACAAGTTCCCCTCAGGGTAATATTTTGCGCTCAAAACACATGCACAAAGAGAGTCAGGGTTCTGGATTAGACGCCAACACTGTTTTGCTAGTAAAGCAAGATTGAAACTATGAAGGTCTCTAAATCCTAATCCCCCTTTATTCTTCGGTACACACATCTTCCACCACGAGAACCAATGCATCTTCTTCTTCTCCTCTCCATCCCCCCACCAAAATCCAGCGATCTCATCGGTGATTGATTTACAAATTCCTTTCGGCAGTTTAAACACTGACATAGCATACGATGGAATTGCCTGAGCCACTGATTTCAATAAGATTTCATTGCCCTGAATCAATAAGAATTTTTCCTTCCACCCTTTGAGCCTCTAACAAATCCTATCTATTAGATGTTGAAAACAATCACTCCTATCCACGCCCACCAATGTGGGCAACCCCAAATACTTGTCCGAGAGAGCTTCAGTGGCAATCTGTAGCTATTCACAAATATCCTCTCTAACTCCAACCGGTGTATTGGGACTGAAAAAGATGCTCGACTTAGCATTACTCACTTCTTGACCTGAGCTACCACAATATATATCAAGTACTCTTTTCAGAGTGTTTGCACTCTGCATGTCAGCCTTCATTAGGATCAAAGAGTCGTCCGCAAAAAGGAGATGAGATATTACTGGAGCATTCCTACTCACCTTGATCCCTTCCAAATTTCCTAGCTCCTCCTCATGGGTCAACAAGCTCGATAGTCCTTCTGAGCACAACAAAAACAGATAAGGGGAGAGAGGATCCCCTTGGCGTAACCCCCTTCCTGGAACAATTTCTTCAGTTTCTGTGTCATTAAAACGAATCCTATATTTGACAGATGAGACACACTCCATAATCAATTGTACCCATTGTTCTTGGAATCCTAATTTCAGCATCATTCTCTCCAAAAAAACCACTCCACTCTATCATAAGCTTTGTTCATGTCCAACTTCACTACACAAAGGCTGGAATTACCATGAGTCTTCTTCTTTATTTTGTGGAAACATTCATAAGCCACCAGGACATTGTCTGTAATCTACCTTCCTGGCATAAACGCACTTTGGGTAGGGGAAATAATTTCTGGTAATATGCTCTTCAATCTATTAGCAATCATTTTTGAAATGATTTTATAGACTACATTGCATAGGCTAATAGGCCTAAATTGGGTGATCACCTCCGGGCAGTTTACCTTTGGCAAAAGAACAACATTAGTTTCATTCCACCCATCCGGGATCTTCCTGTTATTTATCACATGCAGCACCTCATTGGTCAACTCTTCCCCCATGATGTGCCAAAATCTCTTGAAGAAAATTGCATGAAGCCCGTCCAGGCCCGGTGCCTTTGTGTCTCCGATCTGAAACAAAGCTTTGCGCACATCGTCCCGGGTATACGGAGCAGACAAAAATTCATTCATGTTTTGCGTTACATGGGGTTTTACAGAAGCTAAGAGCTCATTATTCATCTCTCCACCTATAGAGGTAAATAAACTATCAAAGTAGTCACGAACCAGTGGCCTTAAGTTATCATCACCTTCCACCCAGTTCTGACTCTCGTTCTTCAACCTCTTTATTAGATTCCTTCTTCTCCTTGCCGAAGCACATTGCTGGAAATAGGATGAGTTTCCGTCACCTTTCTTGAGCCATCGAACCCGGCCTCTCTGTGCCCAGTACATTTCATCCTGCTCCAGCAGATTTTCAATCAACACCGACAAATCTTTGTGTCTCATCCTTGCTTCACTCGAGTAGGCCCCCCGCATCACCTTCTCGAGCTCTCGGCGTGCAGTTTTCAGCCTAGCGTGCGGTTTTCTCAAAATCTTGCGGTCCCAATCATGCAAATCCCTATGAACTGAGTTGATTTTCTCTGTGATCATAGGGCACAAACCACGGTGAACAGCCTTCTGCCAAGTTGTGTTTACAATTTCGTTCACTGATTCCTCTGCCAACCATCTCATTTCAAACTTCTTGTCTCTTCTTGGGTTACTGTCCGCCACCCCAGCCAGGTACTCGGTGTCTAACAGAATGGGCCGGTGGTCCGATTTGCCCATATCAAGATTACTGAGACCAGCAAGAAAATGTAGTAAAAGTCAAGACGCGTTTGAGACCGCTCTGTCTAATCTTTCTCGTAACCCTCCTCAGAACCAAGTGTATATATCCCCATTATAACCGATATCCTCCAACATACAATCAGACAAGGCGTCTTGGAACGCCTGTAACCTCGACTGTTGGCGGGGCGGGCCACCATCCTTCTCAGTCGAGTATAATATTTCATTAAAGTCCCCTATCACCATCCATGGCAAACTTGATTGGGCATGCAGATCCCTCAAGTTCCGGAAGGTCCTTTCCTTGTGATCCCAACTTGGCTCACCGTAAATTCCTGTCATCCTCCACATTTGCCCGTCCGGTTCCTCCACCGACACATCAATGAACTCTAGAGTGGTAGTCCGGGAGTAGATCCTAACCTCCTTCTTCCAGACCATCAAGAGCCCACCTTTCCTCCCATCCGGGCTTGGAGCCACCAAAACATGATCAAACTTCAATCTCCTCTTCAAGTTTTCTGCCTTTTCATTATCCAAATGTGTTTCAGACAAGAAAAACACATCTGGGTTAAACCGCTTCTGGTAATCCAGAAGCGAACGAACTGTCGGAGCACCAAGAAGGCCCCGACAGTTCCAACTAAAGATTTTCATTGCGCCCGGCGATCCTCCGGAACGGAGGTCGCCGATTCCATGCTGATAGCATTGCTTGACTCTGTCTGATTTGCCTGATCGCCATCTTTTGTTCTCTGCCTCTTCGACTCCTGCACCTTCTGCGGAGTACTCATCGAACTTCTGTCTGCAGGAATGACTGGGCTTCCTTCGATCATCAGCACTCTATCTGCCACCACTCCCGAAGATGAGGATGGTATGGTAGCATCTTTTAGAAAAGTTCCATCCGGACCAACAAGTCTCTTACGTGCTGGAGGCCCTCCGCTCTGGCCTAGGCCCCCCGAACCACTAAGATCCATATTATGATTTTCTTCATCATTTGCATCCCCAGGGTTGCCTCTACCTCGGCCATTATTGCCTCCCCGGCCTGAACCCAGTCCTCCTCTACCACCTCCTCTGCCCCTCCTCTTCCATGGCCAAAGGAGTTGGGGGCATCAAAGTTTACAAGCAGCCATTCACCCCATTCACAATCCTCACCCTTATGCATGCCATCTCCACACTCAGTTACTAGATGGCCAATAAGTCCACAAAAATAGCAGAAGTCCGGCAATTTCCCATATTCAACAGGATACTTTATGCTCTCCTTCAAAGTTATTGGTACAAATCTCACAAGCGGCGTATCCAGATCCAGGAACACACGGGCACGGAGATACTTGGTCTGGACTATTCTTCCGTCTTCTACCGATACACGGATTGGAGGTTTTCCAACCTTCCTTGCTATCTTCTCTGCGATCTCTTTCTTCTTCATCAGCCCGTCAGGAACACCAATGATCCGTGCCCACACTGGGATTCTGTCAAGCTTGTAATCCTTCACGTTGGTGAACCCATCGTATTCTTCCATCACCACCGCAAACCCTCTGAATTGCCATGCGCCCCCACCCATGACTCTGTTCCAATCTCCCACGCACATGAACTGCGCGAGGAAAAGGTTCTCCCGCACAGCTTTGAAGGTAACCCCCTGTGCTGTCATCCATGCGTTGCGCATTGATTTATATAGGGCTACATAACTGAAGGGCTTTGTCGTATGAACCCTAAAAATTGCCAACCAACGAACCTCTTGAATCAATTCATCAATTTCACCTGACAGATCCAGATCTTCTCCTTCCTCGCCATGCAGATTCAATCCTGCGAACTTGCTCTCCAGATTTGGTCCTGGTTCGCTTCTGCCATTGCCAGCACTAGATCCGCTTGCCGCCGGCGGCGGCATCGTCTCTTTCCCAGCCATGCAACGAGATCACACAGGTCGCAGCCGTATCGGAAGCAGGCCCGGACAGCAACCGTGGATAGTTTGATGGCTAGATCGGTGTCACCCGGGGGGTAGATGGGGAACTCTCGCGGTCGCCGCGAGAGGAAGGTGGAACCCTAGAAAACCCTAGGGGAAAAATATTCCCAATTTTTTCTTTGAATAGTGAGTTTTCTTATTCCTGCAATACAGATACAACTGCAACCACTCAGGGATGCTCCCGGCGGGATCTCTGATGGAGCGATGCATCTTAGGGCCTATTCTGATCTCCTTCAACTTTCAAAACTTCTTAAAATCTGCTTCAGAAGCTGGCTTTGTACTCCACGTAGCGATTAGCGAAGCGTTCTGCATGTGGTAATTTCTCCCAGCGATTTGGCCGTTGGAGGCAGCCCAGTTTTCTCAGATCTGCACGCCCCTGATGATTGGAGGTAGGGTAATCACTCTTCTCTTTAAAACTATATCGTTTTCTTCTTTGATCTGGAAAACATAAAGCCTTAAACACCCAACTGTATGTTTCAACACGTTTTTAGCCTTGATTTGATGTAAAAAGGATCTAATTTCTCTTCCCGCTTATGTTCTGGACTTCATCTTTTCTCCTTTTTCTGATTTACTCATACACGACTCCTGACTTGCTGCATGTGGCTGCTGAATCTTCCTATTGCAGGTGTGGCTTTCACATGTTCGTTGAGTTGCTTAATGAC
The DNA here is from genome assembly GCF_056163025.1 of Triticum urartu. Lineage (NCBI taxonomy): Eukaryota > Viridiplantae > Streptophyta > Magnoliopsida > Poales > Poaceae > Triticum > Triticum urartu. Next base: position 706,093,368 of record NC_141874.1, read on the forward strand.
ATAAAAAAATTGAAATCTGGAGTTATGCAACTGCAGCAACAAGGACGGGTGGCCATCTTCACAGGTTATGCCCCTTACTATAATTTGCATTCAGTTATGTGCAGTAATAATGCCATATTTGTTAGCCTGCTAGCTGTTTCCAGATTTTTTAGACATGATTGACTGCTTCTACACAAAAGGAGTTTGTCAAAAATAAGAGCAATCCCATTGTTGCTACAGAGCCTGAAGATTCTTTGCATTTCTTTGAACTGTTTCAGTTTTTTCTTTCATATGGCTACAATTATTTGATTGGTCCATGTAGATTTAGACAACATGAGATGAGCGATGATACATATTGTAATATACGATGTCTATTGCTACAAGTGTTGATGTCTTGGTGATGTCAGGTTTTGCAAGTAATTGAAACGCTTTTGAGTAGAGGATAATTAGAGATATAGAGTTCTACCTCAAATCTTGGGGTATGTGAAAGTGAACTCGGTGATTTCAAGTAATTCTAAAAGTATAAATCTCATCTATCAGGTATCCTTTTTTGAGTAATGCTAAGAGGATACATCTCATCTATCAGGAATTAATCCATCTCGTTTTCTCTGTGTTTACCTTGTTCTATAAATGGCTAACTAGGTAATGATTATTGATAGCTAATGACATGAGGGAGAAGGGGACAAGCCCCTTTAGCTACTGCAATACGGTTGTGCATACAAATGTGCTACTATTAGACGAGCTAGCCGCGAGAAGCAGGTTCAGAATTCAGCTCCATTTGATTTACATTTAGATCATCTTGCTGCAACACCATCACTTTTCTTGATAGCAAGCAACAATTTTTAGTAATCATATATAGCTTTTCTTTGGGTTTTTTATTCTATTATACCATAGATATCATGTGAAACTGTTAATCGCTTAAGAAAGGTGTTCTGTTCACTCAAAATCAACTGCCTAATGGTCCGATTAGTTTTTGTACATGCAAATTTATTTTAATAATTATAGTTGCAATTCCCAGTCAAGGCATATGTTCTTTTATACTTTTATAGTGAGTTTACAATAAGTTGAATAGATTCGATTTCTATTTCCTTTCCTCATCGTCGTCCGCTTAGGTTGTAAGGGGAGCCAGAGAGGTGAGGGAGGTGACCAAAGCGGCAGCGGCCTTGGGGTGCTGAAGAAGAGTGCGCATGAGGATGGAAAGGGGCTCGTATATGACGGCTAGAAGTGGTAACCTAGGATTTCCTGGTGCTCTACTCTATAGCTCATGCTCGGATGATTGTACTTTTCATTTTGACTGATCAATTGGCTTTAATTCTGTATGAGTTGGGTAGCAACTTGAGCTCAAAAGGTTCTCTACTCTATCCAAATATTCTGCTAGATTTGATTAGAGTTTGTGTTTATTAAAACATGCAGCGAGAGGATCTAGGCCAAACAATGGCATTATTTCCGTAGGGTGTGAACAAATTATGCAGCTGCACCTAAACATCTTAATACCACAAGATGGTCACTATGGAACTACATAGCTTCGACCCTCTTGTCACTGGTTACCATAATTTGTAATGTGGCGATTGTTGGATGTGCGTAGATAGATTATATACCTACATGGTACTTTCTGGGTATGTGTATAGAGGAATCCCTCATGTATTTAGATTGTTTGCTTAACTATTACTCTTCTCTATTTTCCGACTTTGTGATAACTTAATATAGATTACATTCTGTTTTGAAATAAAAAGATATGTCAAAAATTTATGATGGTAATTGTGTTGTGTTCTATCAACAGAACTATGCTCTCCTAAACCTGAGTGAGCCAGAAGTGGCAAGACAGATCTGACAGTCAATTATTCTTTAGTTTCGGTTGTGATGTTTCAACATGAGTTCAGAGCGTTAATGCTTTGCTGATGCGAGGAGGTGAAGTTGTATGCTACCAGAGTGCAGATATTTCTTGGTATGTTTGCTTTCAAGAAAAGATGGATGTGTGTTGTGACTGTGACAGATGGTTCTACTGGATATGTTGTTGGGCATATAACAAGAAGCATTGGTAAGGATATCAAAATACAAGAGAATGCTGCAACGACCAAGGTGCCATATATATTGAAGGTGCTCGCAAACTTCTGTAGGATCGAAAGTATGTCTAGAGGGGGGTGATTAGACTACTTGACCAAATAAAAACTTAACCTTTTCCCAATTTTAGTTCTTGGCAGATTTTAGCTATTGTAGGACAAGTCAAGCAATCATCACACAATTCAAGCAAGCATGCAAAGAGTATATTGGCAGCGGAAAGTAAAGCATGCAACTTGCAAGAATGTAAAGGGAAGGGTTTGGAGAATTCAAACGCAATTGGAGACACGGATGTTTTTCCCGTGGTTCGGATAGGTGGTGCTATCCTACATCCACGTTGATGGAGACTTCAACCCACAAAGGGTAACGGTTGCGCGAGTCCACGGAGGGCTCCACCCACAAAGGGTAACGGTTGCACGAGTCCACGAAGGGCTCCACCCACAAAGGGTCCACGAAGAAGCAACCACCCACAAAGGGTCCACGAAGAAGCAACCTTGTCTATCCCACCATGGCCATCGCCCACACAGGACTTGCCTCACTAGCGGTAGATCTTCACGAAGTAGGAGATCTCCTTGCCCTTACAAACTCCTTGGTTCAAGTCCACAATCTTGTCGGAGGCTCCCAATTGACACCTAGCCAATCTAGGAGACACCACTCTCCAAGAAGTAAAAAATGGTGTGTAGGTAATGAACTCCTTGCTCTTGTGCTTCAAATGATAGTCTCCCCAACACTCAACTCTCTCTCATAGGATTTGGATTTGGTGGAAAGAAGATTTGAGTGGAAAGCAACTTGGGAAGGCTAGAGATCAAGATTCATATGGTAGGAATGGAATATCTTGGTCTCAACACATGAGTAGGTGGTTCTCTCTCAGAACATATGAGTTGGAATTGTGTATGTGTTCTGATGGCTCTCTTCACGAATGAAGAGGAGGTGGAGGGGTATATATAGCCTCCACACAAAATCCAACCGTTACACATAGTTTTCCAATCTCGGTGGGACCGAATCAACAAACTCGGTCGGACCGAAAAGGTAAACCTAGTGACCGTTAGAGATTTTCGGTGGGACTGACATGCAACTCGGTAGGACCGATATGGTTAGGGTTTGGGCATAACGTAATCTCGGTGAGACCGATTACACAAACTCGGTGAGACCGAATTTGGCAATTAGCTAACCAGAGAGTTGGTCAGGCAAACTCGGTGGGACCGATTTGCTCTTTCGGTGAGACCGAAAAGTTACAAAAAGGAAACACTGAATTTACATTGCAATCTCGGTGGGACCGATTTGCTCTTTCGGTGAGACCGAAAAGTTACGAAAGGGAAACAGTGAGTTTGCAATCCCATCTCGGTGAGACCGAGATCCCTATCGGTAGAACCGAGTTGCTAGGGTTTGGCAGTGGCTTATGACAAGTGAAACTCGGTGGCGCCGGATAGGAATAATCGGTAGGACCGAGTTTGGCTTTAGGGTTTAGGTCATATGTGGATATGGGAAAGTAGTTGAGGGTTTTGGAGCATATCACTAAGCACATGAAGCAAGAGGCTCATTAAGCAACACCTCATCCCTCCTTGATAGTATTGGCTTTTCCTAAAGACTCAATGTGATCTTGGATCACTAAAATATAAAATGAAGAGTCTTGAGCCTTTGAGCTTGAGCCAATCCTTTGTCCTTAGCATTTTGAGGGTTCCACTTTCACATCCATGCCATGCCAATCATTGAGCTTTCCTAAATAGTCATCTTGGAATAGCATTAGCTCAATGAGCTATATGTTGTTATGAATTACCAAAACCACCTAGGGATAGTTGCACTTTCAATCTCCCCCTTTTTGGTAATTGATGACAACATATAGATCAAAGCTTCGACAAATAATAATAAGCATGAAATATATCGTCGCTTTGAGAAGTATGTGACAAGTAAGAGCTCCCCCTAAATTTGTGCATATTTAAAATTTGCTTTGGACTGCAAATGCACAAGGAGTTAGAGTCATGGGTTACTCTTCCATGTCACATACATCTTGGTGGAGCGCTTAAAATGATAAGAATGAAATACATGCACTCATCACCAAGAAAAGTGAATGATCACATAAGATAGATAAGATAATAGCATTAAGCAAGCATTAAGTGTAGCTTATGATCAAACACATGATCATCAAAGTCTCACAGATAATGACATAGTATCTCAAGCACTCAAAAGCAAACAAAGTTTGAAAAACCACCAAATAAAGCAAGAGAGAAAAAAGCAACTCTCTCTCTCTCTCTCAGCCTATGATATATACATTTTTCTCCCCCTTTGGCAACAAGTTACCAAAAAGTTCCTAGAAAATGCATAGTGCTAGATCGACGCTCAGGCTTGATCTTCAGGTGGTGGTGGAGTCCGGATCACTCCAAGGACGAAGGCTTCCGTAGACGCTGAAGTAGACGCTGGAGTTGGAGCTGAAGTAGATGCTGGAGCTGGTGGAACTGAGGCTGTAGCTGGTGCAGAAGTGGTGGCTCTGGTGTCAGCAACTGGCACTGCAGACGACCTCGGACCTCGTGGCACTCTGGCAAAGGCATCAGTGGTTGTCTTCCCTTTCCTCTCCTGCATATCATCTTGGAGCTGCTCCACTGCAGTCTGAATCTCTGTCACCTTGACATCCAAGTCATAGAACTTGTGTTCCATAATTCTATCTAGGCTTGCCTGGTTCTGAGTTAGGGTGGCTAGTCCTTTCTCAATCCGCAGGGTGGATGCAATTAGGTAACCAAGCTGCTCTTGTTTGGTTTTCAAGAAGTACTCAGATGCCTCCTCTTGAGTTGGCATCTTGGCAGCTTTCTCCTTCCTTGCCTTCTCCTTCTTTGCTTGTGCTTGTGCAGACGATGGTTCATTCTCAGTCATGACCACTTGATTATCCTCAAAATCTGGACGGATGGGCAGGTGTTCCTTGTCCAATAAGTATATGCCCGTGCCCATCTTGGAGTTGATTAATTCCTGAATTTGTGGGGCATATCCACAGCTCCTCTTCTGGTCAGCTGCTGTCCTCTTAATGGTCTCTACCATGAGGCTCATCACCTTGAACTTCTGTGGCACATCAAATACATGTATCAAGTTGATTGCATGGCCTCTGATCATCTTGTGATCACCTGACTTGGGCAAGAGAGTGTGCCTCAATATCCAATTTATAGTTGGCAGCCCTGACAGAAGATAATGCACTGAGCCAAATTTGAAAGTGTCAAGTGCTTCATTTGGAATTTCTTTGTACATATTGGACATTGAGTTATGATCCATCTTCTTCTTGGCATAGATATCCAAGTCCTCCTCATGCTCCTCTGGGGCATTGATGAGCTGTGCCCACTCAGCAACAGTAGATTGGTACCTCGTACCTTCAGACACCCATGTAATCCTTCCATCTGGGTAGAAGTGTGCTGTGGAGTAGAATTGCATGATAAGCTCCTCGTTCCACTTTGTGAGCTTCTGCCCAACAAAGTCTGCAACTCCACAAGCACTAAATCTGTCATACACTCCAGGGTAGTGTTCCTCATTTTCCTTCATGTAGGTCCAGTCGACCCATCTCATGTCACAAACAATGGGCTTCTTGTCAAGCAGTACTGTCTCATAGAAATCTTGCTGTTCCTTGGTGTGAAATCTGTAATCCACAGCAGTCCTTCTCCTTGAAGCATACGTATCTGCTTCTCTCCACTTCCTCAGCCTTGAGTCTCTCCTGAGCTTCATATCCTCAGCCACGGGATGAGCATCATTGTGGTCTGGGATCTTGGGCTTGAGTTTTCTGAGAACTTGCTCTTCATCATCTTCTTCTGCAGCTTCAGGCACTGGGGCCTTGTTCTTCTTAGCAGCTGGGATGCTTCTTGTATTTCTCTTTGGTGCAGACTTGGGCTTGGAGGCAGCTTTGGGTGCTTCTTTGGGCTTAGATGCAGCAGCCCCTATCCTGATAGCATCACCCATAAGCTTAGGTGCCTTAGGTGCTGGTGCAGCAACCTCTTCTTCTTCCTCTTCTTCCATGATGGAAGCCTTTCCAAGCACTCTGGCTACGGTCTTCTTGACCCTTTCCTTCCTCTTCTTGCTTTCAGCAGCAACTGGCTCTTTGGGTGTAGGCTTTTCAATTGAAGCTCTAGCCTTTGACATAGGCTGCCTGCCTGCTGTCCTTTTTATCTTTAAGCCTGGCTTTGTGCCCTATGCTGGCTCAACTCTCTTTGATGTGGCCTCTTCCTCTGCCACATAATCTTCATCTTCAGAATCTGAAGTTTTCTTCTTCCTCTGTCTAGTGGCAGCTTTTGGCAAATTGCTTGGGGTACTTCTGCTGCCATCATCTGAAGAGATGGAGGGACTAGTGCCCTCACTCATGTGCACTTGCTGTTCTGACACATTCTGGCTGTCACTCTGGTCTGACATGTTGCAAACTCTGACTGCTGACCCTGTGAATAGTTTATAGATGAGGTAGAATAGATGAGCACCACAAAATGCAGAGATTTTTGCAAAAGAATGATCCAAAAACTTAGTTTTAGTTTCCCACTGAAATCATCTCGGATCTACCGATTTTTAAACTCGGTGATACTGAAGCAGTTTTGGCACCTAAACTAGTGAACTCGGTCAGACCGAGTCACAGTTCGGTAGCACCGAGACTGCTAGGGTTTCACAGAGTTCCAAAATCGGTCACACCGATAAGTAATTCTCGGTCAGACCGAGTCTCACTTGTGCAATGGCATAAGCCAAATCGGTGGGACCGAGTTTTTCAACTCGGTGGGTCCGAGATGGTTTCGGCGGAAACCTATCCCTAAAATTTTCGAATCAAACCTAATCTACGAGCGCATTGACTGGATAGGAGTGTTTCAATCGTGGCAAGAATCATGATGATCACAATGTGCTAAGAATCGGATTGGAGAATAGCACAAAGATCGAGTCCATACCCTAGTTCGGCGGAGACTCGCTACGGCGGCAACGGCGGGGTAGAATTCCCGTTGACGGCGACGGAGACCAGCGACTGGAGGCGGCTGGCAGCGAGGAGACGATCCGGAGACCACGTTGGCAGAGCAGGCTATCGCGCGGCGAAGGGGTTCGGAGAGATTTCCAATTTTTTTCCCGTGACTATATATAGCCCAACCCTGTCGGTGTGACCGAGTGGAACAACTCGGTGGCACCGAGATTCATAACTGCAAGCAGTTACTAAAACTCGGTGTGACCGAAAGGTTCAAATCGGTTGCACCGAGATCGAAAACCTAGATCAACTTAATGATCTCGGTAGGACTGAAAGTGGGGTATCGGTCAGACCGAGAATCATAAAGAGGTTTTGGAAGTTTAAGTCTATGACGAATCGGGGACTCCGAGCGCTCCTCACACAGAGTGGTTCGAATCTGACTTGATCAAATTTTGTGATGTAGCATGAATAGAGTTTGAGACGAGAAAAGCATAGATAGCTAGAGGAGGTTCTTAGGCATTCTTGTCCATCCACTTGGCAAAAGGAAATAAAACCAAACAATCAAAACAACAAGTGGATGTCCTCGAATGAGTAAAATATGCAACCAGCATGCTCACACAATAAGATGGCAAATGAAATATGTGACAAGGCATGCACAACCAATTCTAGCATCTATCAAGCAATTTGTGATGACAAGGTCATCTATATATGAGTATATTGACTTAGGAGTCAAGTGAGAACACTTGATCATAGGTCATACTCATCGTTTAAGCTCAAGTGGGGTTACCACTTTTACATAAAGCATTTGTTGTGTTCACATCTTTAGAGTTGCTTTAGCTCAAGTCTTAGAGTAAAGCTCCCCCTAGATGTGATATCCCCCCCTTAGAGGGATGAACTAACCTCGAGTTTTGTCGATGATGACTTCATGTAGATGTTGAAGATGTGGATGCTCAATGTTGATGTAGATCACTTGGAGCTATCCATTTGAGTGAATTGCACTTTCAATACCTACATGGGTTAGTCCCACAAGGAACAAACAAGGATATCCATAGACATAGAGTGATGCACACACAAGATGATGTCCATGAAAACTTTTAGGTTACCTTGTCCCTTGTCTTACCAACAAGAGGGTTTGTGACTCCTTGAACTAGTGCAAGATGTGGAAGTTGATTGCACTTGTTCTTGCCAAAATGATAAGAGTGAAGTATGTTGGCGGAGTCACCCTCAAGAACTCTCTAGTTCTTCTTATTTTGGATCCACACCATCTTGATGGGAATCCTTGGAGTTGTAGTCGTACTTGATGAAGTGGAACTTGAAGTAGTCTTGGGAATCCACTTGACTAAGGTCTTAGGAGCTTCTTCAAATGCATCAATTTCCTCTTGAAGCTTGTCCTTGCCTTTTTGCTTGTAGTCTTGTGGTGGAAGATCATCTTGAGCTTGTGTCCCCTTGAAAGAAGTATCATACTTCTCTTGTTGAGGAACAAACTTTGTCTTGGGGTATTGATCTTCTTCCCACTCAACTTCATTGGCATTGAACTTTCGTTCAAAACCAACACCTTGATTCTTCCGGTGCATTCCTTGCTTGCGCACAATTTCCTCGAATTGCTTACTCCCGGCAAGGCTTTTGTACACTCCTTTCTCTATAATTCCCTTCAATAAGCTATTTTATTGCTCAAGTGTAACTTGGCTAAGAGAATCATTAGTGGAATCAAGAGAACTACTAGAAGCAACAATATTGGACTTAGCATGATCATTGTTACTGCTAGAGGAAGAATCTTTCTTGTTCTTGTTACTAGACTTGACTTGAGGCATGTCAGTGGATAAGAGTGAACGCTTGGCAATGTAAGGAGAACTTTTCTTGCGGAGATCATCATTGATTGCCTTTAAGAACTCATGCTCTTGCTCAAGATTGAGCTTTTCAAAGCGTAATTTCTCATGAGCTCTTAAAAGTTCTCGATGATCTTCGAAGATAGTTTCATGAGCTAACTTAAGAGTGTTTAGTTCTTTAGTTAGAGCCTCAATCTTCTCCTTATCATTGTCATTCGTTTTATCTTGATTAGCATGATTAATTGACGTTTCATCATAGTATTCATCACTAGAGTTGTCAACAAGCAAATCATCACCTAACAAGTCATCTTCATCACTATTGAAATCAACATACTCGGGGTGTGTTACCTTAGGACCTTTGGCCATGAAGCATCCTCCAATTCCTTAATTTGGTGAGTCAAATATGTCGTAGGAGTTGGTTGACACAAGTGCTAGACCGGCAACACCTTCATCTTGAGTATCTTCGGAGTCGGAGTGATAACTTCTCTCGGAGTGGCTGTCAGAGTCGGAGCCGGATACCTATTCACCAACATGAGCTTGATGTCTTTGTTTTGTGTAGCTCCTTGATGATTTTTCCTTCCTTTCCGAATCCTTGGTTCTCCGTGAGTATCTTCGTTCATAACGATCATCTCTACTCCTTCTCTCTCTTGGTGGTGATTCTTTGCTTCTTCTTTTTGGAGAATCTTCTCTTCTCTTGTAGGGAGCCGTACACTCATTGGAATAGTGTCCGGGTCTTCCACAACTGTAGCAGTTTCGCTCTCGACTAAAAGATCTTTTGCCATTGTAGGACCTTGACTTTAAGCTTCTATCTTTGCTTCTATTCTTGTAGAACTTGTTGAAGTTCTTCACCATTAAGCTCAATTATTCATTGAAGTTTTATTTCTCACTTGATGATGTAGGGGCTTCACATGAGGCTTTGTAGGCACCACTTGATTTGTTGTGAAGTTCCTCTTTATCCTTAAGTGACATCTCATGAGCAACAATTCTTCCAATCACCTCCGTTGGCTTGAGATCTTTGTAATTGGGCATCATTTGGATCAATGTGCACACGGTATCATATTTTCCATCCAAGGCTCTTAGAATCTTCTTGATGATGAATCTATCGGTCATCTCTTCACTTCCTAAGCCGGCAATCTCATTTGTGATGAGAGCAAGCCTAGAGTACATTTCAGCGACACCTTCACCATCCTTCATTTTGAACTTGTCAAGTTGACTTTGAAGCACATCCAACTTGGATTCCTTGACAGAGTCAGTACCTTTGTGCATATCTATCAAAGTGTCCCAAATTTCCTTTGCATTCTCAAGATGGCTGATTTTGTTGAATTCTTCGGGGCATAATCCGTTGAAGAGAATATCACAAACTTGAGCATTGTATTGCAACATCTTCAACTCATCCGCGGTAGCTTCACGGTTTGGTTCTTTCCCATCAAAGAAGTCACCTTGCAAACCAACACACACAATAGCCCAAACAGCGGGGTTATGTCCAAGAATATGCATTTTCATTTTATGCTTCCAACTAGCAAAATTAGTACCATCAAAGTAAGGACCTCTACGGTGATAATTTCCCTCGCTAGACGCTATACTCTCCTAGGTTGTGAAACCAAGGCTATGACCACCAAAAGCTATGGAGATCAAAGCAAATGGAGACCAAAGCTCTGATACCACTTGTAGGATCGAAAGTATGTCTAGAGGGGGGGTGATTAGACTACTTGACCAAATAAAAACTTAACCTTTTCCCAATTTTAGTTCTTGGCAGATTTTAGCTATTGTAGGACAAGTCAAGCAATCATCACACAATTCAAGCAAGCATGCAAAGAGTATATTGGCAGCGGAAAGTAAAGCATGCAACTTGCAAGAATGTAAAGGGAAGGGTTTGGAGAATTCAAACGCAATTGGAGACACGGATGTTTTTCCCGTGGTTCGGATAGGTGGTGCTATCCTACATCCACGTTGATGGAGACTTCAACCCACAAAGGGTAACGGTTGCGCGAGTCCACGGAGGGCTCCACCCACAAAGAGTAACGGTTGCGCGAGTCCACGAAGGGCTCCACCCACAAAGGGTCCACGAAGAAGCAACCACCCACAAAGGGTCCACGAAGAAGCAACCTTGTCTATCCCACCATGGCCATCGCCCACACAGGACTTGCCTCACTAGCGGTAGATCTTCACGAAGTAGGCGATCTCCTTGCCCTTACAAACTCCTTGGTTCAAGTCCACAATATTGTCGGAGGCTCCCAAGTAACACCTAGCCAATCTAGGAGACACTACTCTCCAAGAAGTAACAAATGGTGTGTAGGTAATGAAATCCTTGCTCTTGTGCTTCAAATGATAGTCTCCCCAACACTCAACTCTCTCTCATAGGATTTGGATTTGGTGGAAAGAAGATTTGAGTGGAAAGCAACTTGGGAAGGCTAGAGATGATCAAGATTCATATGGTAGGAATGGAATATCTTGGTCTCAACACATGAGTAGGTGGTTCTCTCTCAGAACATATGAGTTGGAATTGTGTATATGTTCTGATGGCTCTCTTCACAAATGAAGAGGAGGTGGAGGGGTATATATAGCCTCCACACAAAATCCAACCGTTACACACAGTTTTCCAATCTCGGTGGGACCGAATCAACAAACTCGGTCGGACCGAAAAGGTAAACCTAGTGACCGTTAGAGATTTTCGGTGGGACTGACATGCAACTCGGTAGGACCGATATGATTAGGGTTTGGGCATAACGTAATCTCGGTGAGACCGATTACACAAACTCGGTGAGACCGAATTTGGTAATTAGCTAACCAGAGAGTTGGTAAGGCAAACTCGGTGGGACCGATTTGCTCTTTCGGTGAGACCGAAAAGTTATAAAAAGGAAACACTAAATTTACATTGCAATCTCGATGGGACCGATTCGCTCTTTCGGTGAGACCGAAAAGTTACGAAAGGGAAACAGAGAGTTTGCAATCCCATCTCAGTGAGACCGAGATCCCTATCGGTAGAACCGAATTGCTAGGGTTTGGCAGTGGCTTATGACAAGTGAAACTCGGTGGCGCCGAATAGGAATAATCGGTAGGACCGAGTTTGGCTTTAGGGTTTAGGTCATATGTGGATATGGGAAAGTAGTTGAGGGTTTTGGAGCATATCACTAAGCACATGAAGCAAGAGGCTCATTAAGCAACACCTCATCCCTCCTTGATAGTATTGGCTTTTCCTAAAGACTCAATTTGATCTTGGATCACTAAAATATAAAATGAAGAGTCTTGAGCTTTTGAGCTTGAGCCAATCCTTTGTCCTTAGCATTTTGAGGGTTCCACTTTCACATCCATGCCATGCCAATCATTGAGCTTTCCTGAAAAAGTCATCTTGGAATAGCATTAGCTCAATGAGCTATATGTTGTTATGAATTACCAAAACCACCTAGGGATAGTTGCACTTTCAACTTCCTTCAACTGGTGTGGCCCTGTTGCTTTCGTATTATAATGATAGTAGAGTTCAAAAGTTCTAGATGGCAGTGGTATATATATCAGTATCTTATTTCACTTTCATCACTTCTGTAAAAGCTAGATAAAATGATCTGTGTCACTAGAATCTATTGCCTTGCATAAACTCCCTCTGTCCGGAATAAGGATGGCAATGGGTCGGGTTTGGATCGGGTTGAACAATATCAAATCCATATCCATATCCATGAAGACAATTTTTGCCCGCCCATGAAAAAATCCATGGGTGAAAAATTGTGTTCATGTCCAAATCCGATGGATATCCATATCCACTGGATATCCATTGGGTCCTCTCGAGACATATAAATAAGACTTAACACAATATTAACATAAACTCTTCCATTCTTCACCTCATGGCAGGCTAGGCTTCACTTATGGTTAATCAACATCCAGTAACAACCTAAGATCATTTAGTATTTTTCTAACATATGAGAATGATGAGTCATTTAACAAGGAGATAAAAATAAGGAAAGGGGTGTTGGAGTATGTTACGGAGGGGATTGACTGCCAACTTATAAAAGTTACGATGGGGATTGTGTAATTTCTTATGCATGTTTTAGATAAAAAAATGTAAAATTGTCGTGGGACATGTGAACATGGGGCAGGGATAGCAGATTTTTTCCCATTGAGTCATACTATCGGGTCGGTTTTGGGTATATCCATGGGTACAAGATTATATCCATGCCCTACCCATGAACAATCGGGCCGGTTTTGGGCACCGTCCGTGGACACAAAAGCATATCCAAACCCTATCCATTCGGGTCGGATATCTATGGATATCCATGTCCATGGATAAAATTGCCATCCTTAGTTCGGAATTACTTGTCGTAGAAATGGATGTATCTAGACATATTTTTAGTTCTAGATACATCCATTTCTATCCATTTCTGCGACAAGTAATTCGGGATGGAGGAGTATTTTTCTACACAAACACTTGTATTCCTTTTTACATTGAATTTCCTTTTTGTTACAGGAGGATTCAGAATATGAAGTTATTGGAAACATTGCTGGAAGTGTTGGTCCTAAGAGCACAGAAAAGGATTCATCGTTTCTTATAAAAACATTACGATCATTCAAAGAAGCTTTGATTAAGGATGATGACACAAATGTTGCCGAGATTGAGGCCTTCTTACTTTGCATTGATGTCGATGATGAGAAGACTCTCTTATGAGGAAATCATTGCTAAAGATGAATTATTGATAACCGTGAGAGATCGTGTCTTGAGAGCAGGTGCAGAATCCGAGTTCTACAGACTGAGAGCAGGTGCAGATTCTGAATTCTGCACACAGAAGACAGAAACAGAGAGCTGGTGGCAAATGTGCAAGGGGAAGTTATGGTGAGCTTTCTTCACTAGCTGAATAAGGCTATCAGGAGTCAAGGCCTGTTTTGTTGGAGGCTTGATGGAACTTGCCTGGACTGATAAGTAGCTATGCGCGGTTTGGTTGGCGTCCTGGGTGCTTGGCTTGAGCTAGCATGGCTACATTCAGGCGATACTGTTTGTCAGGCACGGAGCTCAGGGTAGCAACCACACAGTTAAGTGAGCTTTTGTTGAAATGCGTTGGTACTTTAGTTTTTAGATTCTGTGATGATGGTATGCATAAATACATGAGCTCGTTTAACCAGTACTACATAGTATTAATGAGGTAACAAAAGCTTGCAATTCAATTATCCTGCATCTGCCCGAGTCTGGAAGGTCAGATAAGTTGTTCCGCGAGATAGACAACTACTTTTTATGTGTCATCACAGTGGGCTGAGAACTTGTTGATGAAGCCAATGATTGGGTTGATCATAGTGATAGGGCATCAGACATAATGCTAGATTTAACCCCAGACAAATGGGCAAACATGAAAAGAGGAAAGATGTCTGTCGGTGTCAAAACCGGCGGATCTCGGGTATCCCGAACTGTGTGTCTAGGCCGGATGGTAACAGGAGACAAGGGACACGAAGTTTTACCCAGGTTCGGGCCCTCTTGATGGAGGTAAAACCCTACGTCCTGCTTGATTAATATTGATGATATGGGTAGTACAAGAGTAGGTCTACCACGAGATCGGAGAGGCTAAACCCTAGAAGCTAGCCTATGGTATGATTGTTGTTCTATATGTTGTCCTACGGTCTAAAACCCTCCGGTTTATATAGACACCGGAGAGGGTTAGGGTTACACAAAGTCGGTTACAATGGTAGGAGATCTACATATCCGTATCGCCAAGCTTGCCTTCCACGCCAAGGAAAGTCCCTTCCGGACACGGGACGAAGTCTTCAATCTTGTATCTTCATAGTCCAGGAGTCCGGCTGAAGGTATAGTCCGGCCATCCGGACACCCCCTAATCCAGGACTCTCTCAGTAGCCCCTGAACCAGGCTTCAATGACGACGAGTCCGGCGCGCAGATTGTCTTCGACATTGCAAGGCGGGTTCCTCCTCCAAGTACTTCATAGAAGATTTTGAACACAAAGATAGTGTCCGGCTCTGCAAAATAAGTTTCCACATATTGCCATAGAGAGAATAATATTTATACAAATCTAATCTGCTGACGTATTCCGTAGTGTGACATCGCACCACGGCCAAGCCTTTATTCGAATCGTTTTATTATCCCACCTCAGCGTTTTATGCGAGGCGGCTTCCTTGGCATGTCTTGTTAAAGCAGAGATCGTGTCCCCTTATTCCGGGATTCTCATCAATACGGGCATGGGTAACCCAACCGCGCCATTGATTACGGCGCTTGGAGATAAGCGAGTTTTACCAAGCTGGTGGGGATGCATAGTCGCATCCACCCATATAAGGGGATAAGGATCCACCTTTTCACCTACGCCTTCTTCCTCCTTTGCCTATCTATTTTCGTGCACTCGAGCTCCAGCGCCCAAGTCCGCACTCCCCACCTCAACCTTCTCCAGCCATGTCCGGAGCGGGAGGCAAGTGGATGGTCTCCTCCGTTACGGAGGGACACATCAAAAAACTAAGGAAGGCAGGATACTTGTCTAACGACATTGCGCACCGGCTTCCCGAAGAGGGGCAGCTCATCCCCACCCCTAGGCCCCATGAGAGGGTGGTGTTCCTCCCCCATTTCCTCCGCGGACTGGGCTTCCCTCTCCACCCATTTGTCCGAGGGCTCATGTTCTACTATGGCCTGGATTTCCACGATCTGGCCCCGAACTTTGTCCTCAACATCTCGGTGTTTATCGTCGTGTGCGAGGCCTTCCTCCGCATTCGCCCCCATTTCGGCCTATGGCTCAAGACTTTCAATGTCAAGCCGAAGGTGGTGCGCGGCACCCAGGCAGAGTGCAGAGGCGCCATGGTGGGCAAGATGCCCAACATCCTATGGCTCGAGGGCTCCTTTGTGGAGACCCTAAAGGGTGGCAATCGGGGTGGTTTTACATCACCAAGCCGCGCGACCCTGAATGGGTCGCAGCCCCCGAGTTCCGATCCGGACCCCCTACGTGGCTCATCTCCTGGAAAGAGATGGACCTGTTGTGGGGTGAAAAAGGAGAGCTGACCGGACTCCAAACATGCGTCCAAACCGTGGTGGACAAGAAGCTCAAACTTGTCAATGTAGTCCAGGTTATGCTCATCCGCCGGATCCTCCCGTGTCAACAACGGGCTTTCAACCTCTCGGAGTTCGACCCGGCGCGGCACCGAACTCTGAGCAGGCTCTTCGACATGATGTACGAAGATGCCTGGAAGGTGCTTTTCAAGGGCGCCGAGGCCCCCGCATCCGCTACCGAGGATCGCGAATTCATCACGCAGCGTCACGCTCGTGCGGTAAGCTGTTTTTACCTTTTACATGGTATTAGTTTTTCATAGTTTGACTCCATGCGGGATCTAAGCTCCCTTACCTTTGACAGGATTGGCAGGAGACGTCCGGACAGATCAACTGTCCGGCTCCTTTGCCCGAAGGCCCAGCGGACGCTCGTTTGGCGAAGCTACTAGTTCCGGCACCCTATGCGGTGCCAGAGAAGAAGGCCACGAAGAAGGCCACGGGGACTCGAAAAAGTGCCCGACGCCCGGAGGTGTCGGGTTCATCATCCGACGGCTCCAAAGCGCATTCCTCCCGTGAAGATGAGGAGGAGGAAGAAGAGACCTCTCCCCCTCCAACGGGGGGAGAGAAGAAAAGGAAGGCCGCCCACACTGGGGAGGCCGAAGGGTCCAAGAAGGGGAAAACCCTTCATCCGGACTACTCCACCAACGCCGATGACGGCAGAGAGGAGTGGCCGCTCAGGGCCAAGCCCTTGGCGAAATCGTAAGTATCCGGATACCAGAGTAATTCATAGTATTCCTTTATTGCACAACTTTCCCTTATGTCGAATATGATTATGCAGCCCAACCAAAGACCGGCTCGACGCGTCGTCGAGCGGTTCACTAGACTCGTCGGATGTGAATTCGCTTCCGACGGCTTCCTCCCCCCGCCCTACGGACGACGCCGAAGTGTTGTCCCAACAGGTTCCAAGCCAGGAGGAGGTGGTCCTAGAGGCGCCACAAGGCGACCTCCTGGACTCCAGGAGTAAAGGGGATAAAACCCCCCAGGGCTCCAAGTCCGGCTCTAGGCCGGACACCGCCACGGAACCTTCAAAGGTTCCAGAGTCCAGCGGGCGACCTCCTTCCAAGAGGAGCAAGCCCTCCGTGCCGGTGACCCCCGTCCAACCGGAGGCGCCAGACAATCTGCTGGAGGCGCTCAAAGGCGCCTCCATCGACGAGGAGCACCGCACCATTATGAGTGTGGTGGTCCAGAAGGTTCAGTCCGCCAAGAACGGACTGACTGAAGCTTGTGCTAGCCTTTTAACAGGCTTTGAGGTAAGTAAAGAATGTGTAAATAATATTACCGCATAGACAGTAGCCCCTGATGCTCTGTTTGGCGTTTGGGAAGAAAAGCCGAATAGAGGATCAAATAAAATTCGCAGGAGTCTAACAAAAAGGAGTCAATATGCGTATGCAGGCTTCTCTGCTGGTGTCCGCCGCATTGTCTGCGGAAGTGGACACGCTAAAGCAGAACCTCGAGCAGTCCGAGCAAGAGCTCGGGCGTGCCGAGAAGCAGCTCGAGGACAAGGAAGGTAAGAAATACCTTGTTTAAATATATATAAAAAGTGCAATTGCAAAAAATGACAGGATTATCATGGCTATTGTAGGGGCCACGTCTGAGGTGGCGACCCTTAAGCAAGCGCTGCTCGAGGCCAAGAAGAGGGCGGCCACGGAGCACACTGAGCGGGAGAAGT